>NW_027072089.1:84535708-85735708 GCF_038088225.1 Cyrtonyx montezumae | reverse complement strand
TTGTCATACATGATATAAATGACCAGAAACACATATTGATGAGAATATGGAAAAGAAATGTGAAACAAAGACACATCCCTCTATTTTTATTTTATCACGAATACTTCCAGTGACTGAAAACATAGGTCATGATTCTCCTTCATTTGTATCTGTGAGCTGTCTGTCCAGGTTTATGTGCTGAAAGGCACTGATGCACTAGTGAAAGAGCCCTGTAGTGCTCATTTAATCAGTGTCAGCACTGCATTTTACATAGAGCAGATCAAATCTGTCTGATTTATCACAGACTTTGAGGTAAATTTTCCTGTTGGTGCAAGCATATTGTCCATTAACGAAAATGGGAGTTAGGCCTGTCAGGAAAGAGCCTTCTATTGTCTGCTTACTGTAATGTTTCTCAAGACACAATTCTACCTAAAAAGTCAAACTGTAGGAAGAGATTTTGGTTTGGAAGATTAAACTGGTGTAGAGCTCTACAGAAATTCAGTGCAAATGAAACCCTACACATAAAGTCAGGAGGGAAGACTGATGCATGCATTTCAATGTGAATTTCTAAATTATCAGTTTAACTATTTCTTTTCTATGCCATTTCTTCTATAAAAACTTATATATATTTTAAGATGCTAAGAGAGAAGTAATTTTTCACCATTTAGCTTTCATAAAAATGCACAAGCTTCTTTGAACTGCAGTAGCACTAAGTATTCTGTCGCTGAGCACTATCCACTCCATGTAACACAGTCACAACATTTCCCAAACATAAGGTATACACATGACCAAAATTTAAAAAATGCTTTTATGTGAATGATGGCAGTGTGCTTATATGTTCATAGATAATAGCCCATTTGGTGGACTTACAGAATTTTTTCAGTTTAACATAATGTCTAAAGCATGAAGCATGAATAAAGGATTTTTTTTATTTTATTTTCAATTGAGTACATCGTCCAAGGAATGAGATTTGCTTAGAGTAAATATCTTGTATCTTGTGCCCACAACAAAGTAGTTGATCTTGAGTAGACTGTGCATCATAACTCTGAGCATTTGGGAAATTAAGTGGTTATTAAAGGATCACAGTGGAAAAGATTTCTTCTAAATTTTGTTCACGTTTCATGACTCAAGAGAAGTTGCCATTATTTAAATATTATAATGTATTTGTGTGGCTTGTACTACATGGAGTACAGAGTTTAGGGTGTGTCTGAATACCCTAAGCCAAGGATGAGAAATAGTCATTTTGAATGTAGGAAGGGATAAGAAGTAAAATTTTTATGTTGAATTCAGAAACCTTCCCTATTAAGGACTTCTTAACCAGTGTCCAAGTGTTTAAAGCTCATCATGAGAAGCTTTGTGTTCTGTCTGGGGCTTTGTCATTTAACTGTTAACATCTTTTGGTGAATAGGTTTTGCTTCAGTTTATCTATCTACAAAACTAAGGTAATGTCTGTGTTTTTTGAAGGTGCTCTTTAAAAAAAAAACAAAAACAAACCAACAAAAAAAAAAAAACAAAATAGTTTGTTAATTTATTTTTCTAGCTCTAAGTGTAGAGTATGTCTAAAGTTAGGATGGGTTTCCTTTTGACAGGCATTTGTGTTAATCCCTTACTGCTTCCAGAACTTCCTATAAACTAAGTATTAGTATCAGATTTTGGATAGGTGACTTGCAGGGGAAATCTTGGAGTACTGTGGAATCAGTGAAATACTGCTATTAATCCAAGTCAGTGCTGAATTCATACTTTAAAAGGCTCATCGTTAGTCTTTAAAGGAAAGACTCCAATAAAAGTGAAGTATTATTAACATTCATGTATAAGCAGAGCTGTTAGTCTCGGTACCCTCTTGCATTCTCTCCTTAGAGACTAAATCATACCACTATATGCTTTCTATATAAATTAATAGGCTAAAACATAGACCTTCACTTACTTTTGGCTCAGAATGCCAGTGAAATTAGATATCTATGTAGACTATAAAGTACTTCAAAAATATTCTGGATGAAAGGAGTCAGAAAAGTGTAAGGTGGTAAGTTTTTCACATGTAATATTTTCACTTCTTAACATGAAATTACCACAATTTTAACTTCTGTTTGCATGAAACTTCAGAGTTTCCCAGGTACTGAGATTTATCAAAAATATTTATTATCACTAGACAGTAAAATGATCAGAATTAGGGTCCTGAGTTGTGATGTTGCTTAGACCAGCTTTTAACCAAAGTGCACTTATGCTTCTTAAAGAGGTTTCCTCCTGTCCTGTGAACATCTTCTCCTTGGACACAATTGCTTTTGCTGTGCTAAGCAGGGATGTACATAGGGCTACAATCGTGACCACATCCGAGGTTTCTTACCTGCTATCTTCACATCAGGCAGAGGAGGAAACTCACAACCTGGACACTGTGCAATGCTTCTGTAGTTGGGCGCAATGCAGGGACTATGACATCATGGCACTCTAGTACCAGTGGAGACATGTTTTCTCTGATTCCTCCTACCACAGAATAGGAAATCAGTCTATTTCAAAAGAAATACCTGTAGGCTCCAGGCTGTCTACAGAGAGCATTTCTGTGGTCAACGCTTTGCACATGTTTTCTAATGACAAGCACAGTAGAAAGAGTACATTTAAGTACATTTAGACTTATAGGTTTGGGGAGAAACTTGTGCTATCTGCCAAACTGTTGCAGATTTTAGTGTCAAAAGCTGAGTAATGCTGCCTTAAAAAAGTTCCCTAGGGAAATACCTCTGGCTGCAAGAAGCCCAGGTGAAAAAAACACATGCAGCAAGCATTTACTCTCTTACCATTTTTTTTTTCAAGTTTGTGAAAAGACAAGATGTAGTTCCCTTAGCAAAATCGGTGGATATTCTAAAGTATAGTCTATATTTTTTTTCTTACAAAAAGTTCTAAGTGCTTCTGGGCTTGCTTGTCAGTAACATTCACTGAGCTGCACTAATTTTAAAAAATTCAAAATAGAGTTTTGCCACTTTAGAGATAATCCATGAAAGCTCTCTTCCTGCAGACTGCAATAAATCATCCCCTCCACTAAAAGCCTGGATGTCATTTGAAATTTATTGCATGGAGCTGGTAGTGGACTTAAAAGCCATTTCACATGTCTTATTACTCCAGTCATCTAATTTATGGATTTCAGCCACAATTGTAGTTGGAAAAGTACTTTCCTTCAACTGATTAATATGATTTCTGCTTTTGCATTCATTTCCCCTTTTATATTTTTCTATAATCATTGCAAGAGACTCTGGCATCCAGGGCTCAGATATGAAACTGAAAGAAAGGTGCCAAGACAGACTGATGCAGATTGACTACGCTTTACTGGCTCTTAGCAGCACTTGTCAAAAGGTATCTTAGTTATTGTTAGTTGAGCAATCTCGCCCTAGGAAAGAAAAAGCTGTCGGAAGCTTCCTTGTTTAACACAAGAATCTGTAGCTCCAAGGAGGCAGCAGGAAAGCAACCTATTAAGCACAAATGAGGTAAGCATAAGTAACACACTTAACGCAAAGGATGATAAGATATTGGAGCCTTTTTCTTTTTATTTCTTAGTGTGAAAACTAGTCTGAATTTACTGCCATAGGTAAACAGTGCCTTTTGTTTTTCTTCTGTCTGATCTCTGTAAGGAAATGCAGTATGAAGAAGTACAGACCTTAACCCCAAGAGGGACCATTTATTCATTTTAGGAGTTTAGTCTTATGCTAAATTCCATTGATATGCATCATAGGTAAACTAGTAGCTCTGCAGCACATGGGCATGGGGTTAGAATGTATACTTAAGTAAATAATTTATGATGCATGTTATGAAAGTATCAGAAATTCGACTGGCACTTTCCAGAAGAAATACTGCATAATCCTTGCCCTGAGTAGTTTATGTTAATCCTAAAAAGTGCCCAGCCTACATTCATGCCAGTATGTGCTTGCATTGTGATGGATAGCCAGTAAGGAACAGCATCATTAACACCATTCGGTCAGTTCCATAGCATTACAGCATGGTATGAGGATTTAAATGCTCTCTTTGTATTTACCTCACACACAAGGCAGTACAGCAGTGACAGGACAAGCGCAGACCCATCCAGATCTGCTTAAAGATGGATAGTCCTTGAGGCATTGGCTGGTTTGTCTGCACATGGACATGGCTATCCTTCCCCTGTCAGGTTCCCATGGCCTGAATGCCCAAAGACAGGTGACTGAGGCCAGAGCCAAGTTGTGTGCAATGGCAGTTTGTCAGCTGGGCAAAACTATGATTACTGGCCCAAGCAGTGGCTTTACTTCTGCAGTGAACAACAACATGCTACAGAGAGTTGAAGCCCATGTGCAGATTGCTATGTGCCTATAGACGGAGTATAATGAGGAGGAGAGAGTCACATAGCTCTGATTCCCAAATGCCTATTGACTCTGTTTCCTGTGAATTGGAAAAGATTAAAAACAAAAACGGTGTAAAGAAAATCCTGCTGTGGTTTCTACAATGCCTGTTTTCTGCTAATAACACCTGAGAGGCAGCACAAAATAACAGCTGAGGTGCTTAAGGGCAGCTCTAGTGCCATCTACCTCCTGTGCACATCTGTGAATGTGGGCATGCATCCAAAAAGAGGCTGAGAAGAAAATCAGGCAACAGCGAGACCATTGCAACTGGAGGAGGATTTATTCCTCAGCTGCAGAATCTGTAAGTTTCTGGGTGTGATCTGGGCATTCCAAGGGTCAGGGTATTTGCCAAGTGTTAGAGCAGACCTCAGATTGATTCAGAGAAGCTGAAATTTCTTCTTGTGCTACAAGGAGGACACACTGCACCTGGGATGCCTCCTGTTCCCTGTGAAAACAAGCAGCCACTGGTAGATGGATTCCACAAGCCCCAATACAGTTGAAATGCTGCCTGCCTTGTGCTTATCTCTGCTGGGTGATGATTTGTGTGGAGCCTCAGTGCCTAGGTTCGGTGCAAGTGGATCTGGCAAGACTAAATGGCAGTTTTGTAGGGAATTTACTCTCCGGTACCACTGCTGAATAGAAAGCTGATGCTGTAATAGAGAATATAACACTGGAAGTCCCAGGATGATGAAAGATTAATGAATAAGGCTTAGACTTGCCACAGCTGTTTCTTTCTTCTTTTCCAGAGCATAGACAGTAATGTTATGCAAATATAAACATATTAGCCAAATATTAACTTCTTTTTCAAACATAGCAAAAAGCAGCATGTGACAGGTTCCTATCTCTGAAACAGAACAATGTGTGTTGCCAGTTTCAAACTGAACTCATTTGAGCTGATACCGACATTACAAGAGAAGATTTTTTGTAAAGGCCCCATCAGTTTGCATTAGTGTTTAATAATGAAATGAAGATCTGTCTTCCATGCAGAAGTTTATTTAGGAACCAAATCTTGGGCAATTAATGTAGCTACTTCAGCCAAAAGAGCTAAGGTGATTTACCCAATTTGAGGCTTGCAAAGTAAGCACTGCTTTTTTTGCTGTTAATTTTTCACAGTTTATACCTCAGCATAATGATCTGTCTGTAGCTGGACAGTATTTTTGGGAATGTTCAATCTGAAAATTAATTTGCTTCATCTGTAGCGATGTCATCTTTGTCTTTGCTTCCTGCAAATGTTCCCACTGTCAAGTAGGCTGGCACAAATACGTAAAGGCACCAATTTTTTAAACTACATGCACAATGGTTTGTGCTGAAAGTGCATGCATGTTGTTTCATTGGGGAACCAGAAAAAAATGTGTAAGTACTGTCCATTAACCAATAGAGGTTTAAAAGAAAATATTGAACTGTTTGTGCTTGCAGGGAGTTGAAATAGAGATTTTCCCCCAACTTAGACACTTTCATGTGAATTTTAATCGGCTGAGGAAGAAAAAAAATATCTTGCAGTGAATTATTTATTCATCTGCTTTAATAGTATTTTAACCTGTTAACTGTCAGTTATTTTCTGCTTCTATTTGGTTTTTGTTTTTCAAAGCAATGTGCTCTACTTAAGAAATCAATGATTTTCATTATCTGGTCTCATTATCATCTTCTACTGCTAGATGGCAGGTATCAAAGGCAAATCTGTAATCTGTGTGCCATTTCTTCACCTTGCCATACTGAAGCAGTCTTCCATACATTGCTTTCTATGAGACAGAGACAAAAAAGACCAATTGGGAAGTGAGGCCTCAGAGTAGAGCAGCTCAGCAGGCAGCAGATTGTTAATGGCACCTGTATTTCAGTTTACAGTAGTGAGTGCTAACAACAACACACGCAGTGCTCTCTGCTTGATTTCCACTCCCGTCTCCCTGTTCTTTCCCCCACTCCCACATGCTTAATTAGAAAATCTGATGCAGCCAGAGACATTATCTGCCCTACTGTGTGTGCTAGTGAGGAATGCATTCTTTGATGTTGCTGATAAGCTTTTCTGTGTTGTGGGTAGTTAATTGGTAGTGGAAAGGAAATGTCTGGACTAGTGTAAAAGGAAGCTTCCTAACTGTCTCTCCTGCAGCTGGTATCACTGGTTGATGAGCCAAGGTGTGCTACTGATGTAGCAGTGGTAAGGAGGTCCTGCCAATACTGCCCACTCCCCAGCAGAACTGTGCAGAGCACCTGCACCTTTGGAACCAGTTCTGAATTCTTCTCGCCTTTCATCTTTGCAAGCGAACAAAAATAGGAATAAAACAGTGCTTCCCCAAACCCAGAGGGCCAAATTTCCTGCTGGTATAAATCAATGTGTGCATATGCATAGTAATCTCTCCTCAGGTCATGCTAGTCCATCAGACCTCTGAGAGCACCGAGTGTGGATAGAGAAGCTTTGTAAGACAGTGAACTAGCTGGCTGGTTAAATTCTTGCAAAACTCAAAATATGTGGTTTATTTTTTATTTTTTATTTTATTTTATTTTATTTTTTTACTAGAACCTCTGTTTCATTTGGGTTTATTTACTGCAGCATTCAAGGCTTGCACCTTATTTTGCCTTTCCTAAATGGAAGAGTGTGCTACTAAATTCCAGCTCCTCATTTACATTATTACAACCAGAAGTCAGATCTTTCTTTGTTCCTCTTTTTAAGCTAGAAAGTGGAAGGATCATGGTGATCTGGAGGGCAGGACGTAAAACGTTGTTTTTAGTTTGTTCAGTAGTATTAGATCATCTGACATTTTCTTATGTTTCTGTCGTTTTGCAGTTCTTGCTAACAAGACTACTGCTTTCATCCAGCAATAGATTACTGTCACTGTGAAAGATCTTTCTGTTCCTAGTGACCTTAAAAATATTTGTCCTGGTACTTTGGACTTCTTGGCTATTGGTATGCTATGTATTTTAGCTTCTCTTCTCCATTTTCTGCAATGTCTTATTTCTGTTTTATACTTATCACTTTCACCTTTCTCATTCTTTCATTTATTATATACATTTGAAAAATTACAGCTGCTTTCACTTCAATTTTCAGCCTGACTGCATTTTTGTAACCAGTGTGATTCTTTTTCTAAATCATTACACTGTGGCTTTTTGGGTATCTAACAGGCAATCATTGTAATCTTTCCATCATATATAAAATTATGAATTTAGCCCCCACTTGCTTTCATCTTTTTGAGACTGGCCATTGAAAGGCACCAAGTGAAAAAGTAACTGGTTTGAATGTTGTGCTGTGTGACGGTAATGTATAATGGAGCCATACCTAAGCAATGCTAATTTTTCTTTATCTATTCTCATCTGCCAAAATGTATAGTAAAGGTTTAAGGGCCTCAGTGAGATCCTGACACCTTCCCCCTTCTACATTATTATGATTAATGTTTGTTTTTCTTCTCATCTACCCCAGTGTAGAACTGACAAAATTAGCTAATATTTAATGTTAATCTTTCTGAGAGAACTACAGCACCTTGGGTTAGTTGAAGGGCACTGGTAGGCCCAGTACTGACCTTCTTTGCTGCTTATTGTGCATTAGCAGTACATGTGGTACGTAGAGTGCCTCTGTCTTGGCTACATGAGTGCAGTGAATGGGGAGCAGTCACGAGAGCTCAAGAACAGAAGTTCTGTGCAAAACAATTACCTGTGTACTAAGAGATTAACCAGGTGTACTGCCCTTCGGTAGTATTTTTTGTAGACTGATTCACCAGTGTGTAGTAAGAGAGGAGATTCAGCCTGTATGCCTCCCTCACACAAGTGAATACTGCCACTGAGAATGCCAGATAGAAAAGCCAGATGTTTAGCTATAAGGTGATGTGCCTTTCATACAGTATTGTGCTGCCTTTCTTGCTTTGCACCAGTCTGCACCATCAGCGCTGCGTTCCACCCTGAAGAGACACTGAAGCATCTAGAAAGCTGGGAACAGACAGAGGAGAAAGACCTGGGTTAGTGAAGTGCAAAGCATGACCTCCCTTCCCACTGGCAGTATGGCCCTAAAGAGAGGCCAGTGAATTCCCAGGCTCTACCAAAGTGTGGTGAGAGTTCACCTCAGTTAATTAGTTGAAGAAAGGCTGAGAAATAGTTTTGCAGGAAGGCCTAAGGAAAGAAAAATTCAGAAGATAATGTAGGAACTATCTTACTCTTTCTAAGTCATCTGGCTGGTCTGTAGCTCAGCAGGCCCTGGTGGAAGGGTGCTCCAGTACTAACAAGTGTGAATGTCCAGTGACCTGTATCTGATTAAACTTTCACTCCGAAGTTTGCTGTGAATTAGGAGACCAAGCAGCACTGTCCATAAACTTTGAAAGAAGTGTGTTACAGCCTCCTTTATGATCATCCCCAAGCTATCTCATCCTGAGAGTCTTAGATCAGTGACAGCACATGGTCCATGTCAGGCCCTGCCACCCACAGTGGTGCCAGTGGCAACCAGCTCCTGCTTGCATCTGTGTGCGGGGTGATGACTTTTCATACTATATGTATTGCACAACGTAGCTATCTGAAGGGCTTTGCATACAGCAGTGGGACACGAATACTGCAGATTGTTAGCACCCGTTGATATTTGAAATACCACAACTCTCTTAAAGGTTTTATGGTCACTCAAGAAAGTATTTGAAGGCCTGAGTGGTGTGGCAAACCCTGCTAGTGCTAACAGCATATGAAGAGGGTTTTTTTGTATATGTTTTTTTTCTTTCCTGCTGCTACTGACTCATCCACCCTTTTTGCTGTCTATTTATGCTCATTTATATGCACTTAATCAGCTGACTGGTTAAGTTCCACCACCCACTTACAACTGCAATGAATAATGTTTTAGGCTCAGTGTCTTACAAGTGCAGGCCCCTCACACATCAATGTCATTACTGGAATTGCTTTTGCTGATAGCAGCCACGTGGCAGGTGTACAGAGAACAGCCTGCAGAGCAAACAGCATGAAGAACATAATTCATCAGGTTTGCTCACAGAAAGCCATTTTGTGTGTTAGCAAGAAAATGTTGTGGCCCCTCTCCTTCTGCTGCCCATGATAGTGGCAGGACAGGGGACTGTGCCTTTACAAAACTGAGATGCCACTCAGCTTCTGAAGGTGGCCTTATAAATGGTTTTGTTTAACAAAATTACTAAGTTGTTTGAGAGAACTGATTAGAATTTAGAAAAAAGAAGTTAGACCAAGACTGCCATGGAGATGGTCAGGCATAGGATGCATGATTGGGTAGACAGACTGGAAAGGCTGTAACCTCTGAGTACTTCAACCAATAGGGAAAGGGGGAGAGTCTCATGCAGCCAGGAGCTAGTGAATAGAAGTTGTTGTACCCTCCAGAATATTTGAGGGATTCTGCATGGTCTGTGGGTCTTTTCTTTATTCAAGCAATGTTACTTTTTCAGAACTCCTCTATCTTCTCTTTGAACATCAACCTCTGGCAAATGAGATTTTTTGCATGTTAGCAGCATGTGTTCTTCTCACTGCCTTGGTTTTCAGATCATGATTTCAAGTTAGGGCTCCAGATGGGACTAGGTTATGTCCTGCCATTGCACAGAGCATCTGAAGAAGTGTCAGGGAGACTTTTGTGCTTTTGGAGGATGTTTCATTGAAGTCACATTGCTGGACAGGTGTCTGAACAACTGATTAACCTTTAGTCAAAGATGCATTTATCTGCATACTTGACACCATTTGTTCAACTTAAACTCTTGCTTTAATCGGAGCATGTGCTTAGTGTTGCCTGAACTGGAGCAAGTTGAGAAAATACCCTCATAGGACAGTCACCAACAACTTCATAGTCCCACGCCTGAATTGCTACTCAATGAAGGATGCAGTCTACTACTTAAAAGTGCAGGGTAGCTATAGCTTTACTCTGCAGGAGAGATTCAGAAAAGGTAGAATTTCTTCTGTAGTGCGTAATTTGTCTCTGAGGAAGGAGCCTGTACCAAGTGATAGCAAACCCAGAGATTTGACTGGGATGCAACAGATTGGACGTGCTCTACACCTACTTTTTTTTTCTGTATAACTTTAAGGTCCTTGGAATTCATGATTTATTTGGATTTCTGTTTTATTTTAACAAAATGTCTCAGCCTGGTTGGAATAATCACCACAGTGAATCCAGTAAGTTTTTGTGACCATAAAAAGCATAACTGAATATAGGTATTACATTTAAAAGGGAGTGAGTGGAGGTTGATTGTTCTTGATTTGAACTGAAAGACAAAAAAAAAAAAAAGACTTTAAAGACCTCAGCTGGCATATGAAAGAATGCCCTCTTCTTGTTCTGGATTGTATTGTCTCATTAAAAATGCCCCCTTTCCTGTAATCACTATTTTGCAGTTCAGCCATCTCCAGATACTGTGAAACAGCTGTGCAAAGGTCAAGTACAAGAGGGCAATGGGAAAAGAAAATGACACCACAGCTCCCAGGGTTTCCAACCACCCTGTTAACAAATTTACTGACACAGGGCATAATTTTTACTGACGCTGCCCATTTTTTACTGACATTGACTCTTAAGACTCCATGGGGAGCAGATGCTGACATCTCTCTTGACTTTGAAAAGCTCATTGCTGAAACAAAATGGTTTTATGCAAAGATTTACATACAGCGTCTAAACATTAAGCAAGG
Source organism: Cyrtonyx montezumae (assembly GCF_038088225.1). NCBI lineage: Eukaryota > Metazoa > Chordata > Aves > Galliformes > Odontophoridae > Cyrtonyx > Cyrtonyx montezumae. The sequence continues at coordinate 85,724,789 of NW_027072089.1, read as the reverse complement.
GATCAGTAGTTCTTCAAGTCTGAGTAATGATCCCACATGGCAAAGCTACATTTTAATTAATAAGAATGCATTCATACTTCACCTTTGTACTTATTTTTTTTTTCTTTCTTGAAGGGAGCCAGCGCATCCTGACAGTTTGCTAGAACACATCCCCATTTCTTATCACATACTAAAACAGATCTCCTTGGGCTCTGCTTCTAGTTGGTGCCAACAAGCCTGGCACCTTTATGACTTTTTAGCGAGGACAGAGGAGTTTGGTGCAGGTATCTCTATCACGCTGTAAGATCAAGTCCTTGAGTATGAGGTAAGGGTGGCTGATAGATCTCAAAGAACTTGTCACCTCCTGGATAGATTTTATTTTAAATGGTCTTAGTTATCTGGAAATTGCAGTTATTAGCTTAAACTCGTGCTTAGCTTTAGTCTCCTTGGTCTCTCTAGGTTTTTTGCTGATGACCTTGCAGTCCTACATAAACATAGTTTTGCCTGGTTCATCTTTTAAACCTGACCACTAAGCTGTGCTCTGTGTGATGCGCTTATAATTTTCTTTTTTTCCTTTTCTCTGCTTGTGTTTCCTCTCAGTTGTTGACTATGACTGGAAAATAGGCGTACAAAGCATTTTGCATTCTCTGAATGTACCACACAGTAATTCTGCTGTCTGAAAACTCTGTAATGTCAATAATTGATGCACTTGAGAAGTGGTAATTAAATTAGTTAATTATGCTGGTAAAATTACATGCAATTATGTGACTGCAGGGTATGTTTAGTAAATTAGGCTTTCCCATACTCACTACATATTGTGGTGCCAATTTTGTTCCTTGATGATTAGGTAGCTTTTGATACTTCTTAATTGATTTAATACCTGGATCTTCATTAGCCCTCGATTGCTATGCAATGTATGTCTGACATTTTTCTCTCTGATATTTCAGAGTATCGTTCATCAAAAAAAATCAGTCTATACATATATACGAATTCCTGTCAGATGTTAAAGCATCAAGACTTCAGGGAAAATGCTCTCTTCTACAAGTGTCTTGCATTGACTTGCCCACTCGTGTGAGATGCCAATCAACTTGCTGTCCCTGGGAACTCTCTGATGCAGAATAACTGATTTCATTTATTTTTCTCTTGAAAGTTCCAGGAAAATAAGTGATTCAAGGAAGACTGGCATGGTGACAGATATTTTAATGATACATGTTATCCTTTCAGAGAGCAGTGAAAGGTTGTTAAAAGGTAACATTAATTCAAATAAAAGTTGAAAGAGGGTCAGATTTGATGGTGTCTGGTGCACAGGTGGGGCTTGCTCTTCCCTTTCATATATATGCTAAATATAGTATGTCAGAATCACTACCCAGCAGATGATTATCTTCATGCTGGTTGTGTTTGCTATGGCAAACCTTTACCAGCTCTGCTCGTCTTCACACCTCATATTCCCCTCCACCAACATGTACTCTGCTAATGTCAAAAACTATGCTTCTGCACGTGATTACTGCGCTTACTCCCTCTTTTGGGCACTTGTTACAAACTACTTAAAACCAGTTCAGGCGATTTGATCTACATTTCTTTATTTCTCTTCATAGTACAGAATTTCTGTGGGGGAAAGGAAAGGAGCATTTGTTTGTTCTTTGGCTATGGAGTGTTGAAGTATGTAATGCTGTCTCTGCCTGAGCCAAGTTCAGCAATTGGGAAGAATCAAAGGCAAAAGGATCTAAGTGACTGAGAAGTTAAGTGAGTCGGCTGAGATGAAAATGTCCCACTAGGACAACTTAGTACTAGTACCTGGTGGGTTATATCCTGCCAACTCTGGGAACTTGGTATAAGTATAGGCAGACTGAGCCTGTGTCAGTTGATCATTTTGAGAGTCTCAAACCTTTCTTTGTCCCTGTCTGTCCCCAGTGCTGTTTGCTCAGCTGTTAGAACACATGTCATAATGTGAAAGACAGGCCATGCTAATGACATACTAGTTAATGAACTTAGCATAGACTGCACAGAGAAATGACTCCTAAGGAAAAGCTGTTGGAGATGTGCTGGTAGTCTTGTCTGAGGCTTTCTTCTTAAAGGAAAAAAAAAACTTCCCTGTGTTTATCTGTAGCTGCTGCATTTCTCAAACCCTACTTTATGATGATTTTAATAAGAAGCTGAGGGGACAGTCCATGTTACTACTGTTTGTGTTGTTTGGACCTTTTCTGCCTTTTCCATTTTCTTGTTTCTTCTCAGCAATATTTATTATGTAAAATCTACTTTTTTACACAATCTGTATTTTTGTCTGGCCTATCTTATTACATGGCAAATTCATAGCTTAAGCTAAGAATTATTTTTGAGAGAAATTTCATTATTTCTGGAGTTCTACATCTACAGCTGGGCAGCTAGGTAACTTCTTAATCCTCACATATTGTGACTCTTCAGACTTGTAGGTCTCAAGGACTGAGTCTGAGTAGCTGACTTCAAGATCAGTGCTTGTAGGGAAGTTCCCATTTTTAAGAATACAAAAAATGTCACAGATTCTTGATCTGGTTCTGTAGTTTTCAAGCTTAGGATAAAATTCAAGTTGGCTGAGTACTACTGGATTTGAAGAATTTTCTGTCTACTTGCTCCAGCAATAAGAACTGTGATTCTATTTAAGAGGTTAATAGCTATTTTGGAAAGCTATAGTTTTATTTTATGAGAAGAACTGTTCTTAAAATATGTAGAAATAGAGCCAATTAGAAGGAAGACACTGAAAAAAACAAAACAAAAAAAAACCAAACAACAAACTTGTGTAGAAATGTGCAGATTTAAATGGGAAAGTGTTCTCCTAAAGATACAAGGGGGATGTATTGAGGGAGTAAGAGAACCTGCTGCAGGCATATAATGGTCCTACCAGTGAGTGTTAAAATTCCACCTGCTTTGCCTGGCATTCTCTGGTATTCACCAACTTTGTTCAGTTTTCCATGTTTGGAAAGGTGCTTGAATACTGGAAACAAATGGGAGATTAAACCTAAAATCGCTATAGGAGAACTGAGATTGTGCAGAAGTTTCTTGATCTTTTTAGTTCAATGGAGACAGTTTCTATCCAGCACTTACAATCTTTTGAAGGCAGTGTGTTCAAAACAACCTATCTTAATTTGGCACATTTGTGCTAGAGAAGCTGGCATGCTACCTTGTTAGCTGGCTTGGTGCCATCCCAACAGATGGACAGGAGTATAGACAGCCAGGAGACCATGTACAAGCATCAGTATGTGTGTTGAGGGCAAGATCCCTAGCCAGGAGTGTTGAAACGCTTGTCTGTCCTGTGCTTCAGCACTTGTAGCTAAGATGATGTACCAGCACTGAGTGGAATTAACTTTGCTGGCATAAGCTGTTCCTTTACCACCGGGGCGCAGTTGCTCTGACCACACAGACTTTGGGTTACTATTCCAGCAGGTATCCCTGTATAAACTCCAGGTATTCCTGAAAAGACACTAATGTTTTCTACATAGTGAAGTTTTAAATGTCCCAGGCCAATTTTTAAATCATATGTGCAGTAGATCATACTCAAAGAACAAATAATACTTCATCAGTAGAAGCAAAATCGGAGGTGCAGGAGGTTGAGGTCAATTCTACACAATTAATTGTGACAAGATTAACTTGTGAAGTGGCAGAGTTTACCTGTATAGAAATGCATTGTTTAACTCCTCTTGGCATCTTTCACGCTATTTGTCTTTGCCCAAAGGGATTGCATTTTTCCAGTAGGACAACCAAGCAAACACACACATGCTAACATTGGGTGCTTCTGTGAATTGAAGTAGTTACTTGGCTGCATTGACAAAATCATAGGCAAAGAAATGATTTGGTAACATGCAGTATAAGGGCCTGAAGGAAATCCATGCCTCAGAGGAGCCACTTTCTGAACTCTAGTCAGCTCTACATTTGTGTATAAGAATGGCCACTTTTATTTTAGTTCATATTTGCTTAAGAGTAAACTAAAAATCTCCACTCATCACTGAAATGAGCACTTGTTTGTAAATATCTTGCTAACTAAATCGGTATAAATTTAATAGGGTTAAACTGTAATCAAACTCTATATTTAGACTCTTTCCAGTCTCCTGCTTGATATAACATCAGTTAAAGAACTGGCAACTATTTCAAAAGAGTTGAATGGTATTTTCAAAACCATACAGGAGGAGGCACTTATAGAAAGCTATGAGGAAGCCCTCCAGGAATTGAGATCTCCAGTCTAGAGGCCTGCACAATTATAAGTTAAGGCAGACAGTGATATTTTCAATGGATTTGTGAAGCTAGTGGAGTAGTATATCATATATGGAAAATTATAAATACAGTTTTCTTAGATTTTCTCTTCCACTAACAGAGTCTTAGATTCAGCTTTTAGCTGAAATTTTATCACATGGAAAAGTCTTCTTTGCCATAGATGAGTAGGCAAGCATTTTGTCTCAGGCCTTTCGGAGTCAAGCTCTACTTCTGTACTTAGTCACCATGTGATATCCTTTCTTCAACATATACCGGTAGATATTTTAGGATAATTTTGCATGGAAGTCCTGTAACTGTATTCTGCTAATTTTAGCAAGAAGGATGAGTGTTGAATGGCAATACTTATTCCTGTATATAAGCAATCCAACAGACTGTATTCCCTTTAAATAAGTGTAACTGCAACACCTGAAATCTGCCGTATTAAGTAGTTGCACAGCTCCCCACTATTTGGCTGTTTGTGTCCGCACAAGGGAGAGGTTTGGATCACTGGGTGATAACAATCTCCTTTCTAGTCTCTTGCAATGGAGAGAAGAGTGCTTTGCTCCTTACTCTGCAGTCTCCTAGTGTTCACATATCCGTGCAGGTTTCTCTACTTGGGGTCAACTTCGCATTCTTAATATCATACAAGCTAATCATAGAATCATCCAGTTTGAAAAAGACCTACAAGTTCATCCAGTCCAACCATCCACCTATCATCAATAGTTCTCACTAAACCATGTCCCTCAGTGCAGTGTCTAAGTGTTCCTTTAACACCTTCAGGGTCAGTGACTCCACCACCTCCCTGGGCAGCACATTACAGCACCTGAGTACTCTCTTGGAAAGGAAGTATTTCCTAACATCTAGCCTGAATCTCTCCTGGAGCAACTTGAAACTATTCCCTCTTGTCCTGTCACTAGTTACACAAGAGAAGAGGCCAACCCCCACCTCCCTTCAGTTAACTATGGAGAGCAGTAAGGGTCTCCTCTGATCTTTCTCTTCTCTAGACTAAATAATTCTAGCTCCCTAAGACACTCCTCAATCAGTCTTTCTTCTTCCCCTCCTCCCTGGTCTCATAATCATCTACAAGTGAGCTATGGTAGGCTTACCTGTACTTGGAAACTGCTAGATGTTTTCTGTGGGAGCCTACAATATATGCCTGATTTGATTAATAAGGACATACCACTAGTCATACTGGCTTCAAGCAAATGTTCTTTTATATTGGTGTCCTTTCTCCAGTTGTGGCTGGAAGTGGTGCATTCAGCAAAGAGTAAGAAGAGAGCAGGTATGGTACTTCACCATAACACTCCCACATTTCCACCTGGCCTTTCTGTTAGCTGGAAGTTGTGATTACTATGGTCTTAGTGACCCTCATGGGATTTATGTTCCAGAAACATATCTAGTTCTCCCTCCACCTTGTTAGCATCTGCAGAATCCTTCGGCAAAGATTTGCACACGTTTGCTCTCTGTAGTGTGGTGAACCATGTGTTAGTGCCTTGAAACATGCTTTTATTACCTTCACTGTTTTCTCTTTACCAGTATTTTTTTCCAGAGAGAGAGAACAAGAGAGAGAATGAGAAAACATAAGTGATTCCTGTTACTTCTGTAGTGCTTGTGATGTTCTGGGCCTGTGTTACTTTGTCAGTTATTTGACAGTTTTTTTTTCTTTTTTTTCCCAAGATTGAAATACCCTCAATAGCACTTTCCAAATGGTACTGTCATCTCTTTGTCTAAGTTCCCATGAAGGATTGGTAGTAAAATGTTGAGACTAAGAAAAATCTGTGTATTTAAGTACTATTTCAATGTTAACTAATCCAGAAATTAGACATTCCTGAATTGTGTTAGTCATTTCTGCCAATGTAAGGGAACACTAATCTTGAATGGCTTTAAACTAAAAGAGGGGAAATTTAAGTTAGACATTAGAAGAAAATTCTTTACTCAGTATGGTGAGGCACTGGCACAGGCAGTCTGGAGAAGCTATGGGGTGCCCCATCCCTGGAGGCATTTGAGGCCAGGTTGCCTGGGGCCCTGGGCAGCCTGAGCTGGTGAGTAGCAATCCTGCTTTCAGCACAGGGGGGAATTGGATGGTCTTCCAACCCAAACCATTCTATGATTCTTGCTCCTCTCTTTTCCTCCAACCCTTCTTTCACTTCTTCGGAAGATCTTTTTACAGTGCCTTGGATAATTTGTAACTTCTGACTGAGGCTTGGAAAGAGCATCTTTACAATTAATGATATAATTGTTTCTGTGTTGTTAACAAAGAAATGTTTTATCCTTGTCTATAATTTACTTTTCTACTGAGTCTCTCTAAGTGGGAAAGTTTAACTTTGAACTTCTAGCTCATTTAGCCAGGTAGGACAATGTAGTGCAGATAAATCTGAGGTGTCAGTAGTAAAATACTACACTTCTTTATACAGAATTCCCCTTTTCTCAGTGTACATTGATGCAGGAATACTCTGCCTACAATGTACTCTACCCTATTACCTGAGGTGAAATAATGATCTTTTGCTCATCCTTATATGAAAAAGAGGAACATTTGAGTATAATCTTCTGTAAAGACCTGTGGGCAGTAATTTGATTTCACTGTCTCATCCCAAGTCCACTTATATTCATAAAGGTCCACATACAGTGTGAGTGAATGAAAACTATTTTAACAGTAGGCTTTCTATTAATATATTCTTGTATTTTGCATTTTACATTTTAAATTATAATTAGTAGCAACAGGTGCAGACTATTTTTGCAGAAAAAAAGCAGCTGGATAGCTAGCAAGGAAAAGGAATATATCAGAACAGTAAATGGAGCAGCTACAATGCAGTTGCATGCTGGGTTTGCTGTGGCTCTTCTGAACCATTGCAGCAAGTGCATGATTTGTATCATTTTCAGTGGTGGATCCATTAAGTGAAGAGCACATTCTTCACACAAACTGAAGATGCTTATTTATTCTTGCAGCTCTCCTTTCATCTCTGTTACTTAATGATTCTTGTCTTTTCCCTATTTGCTGCCACGTTAATATGGCTTATAGTGAATACTGTTTTTATTTTAACTTCAATCAGTTTAGATTTGGGTTATCAATCACCCAACTCACAGTGACTCTGGAATCAGACACTTACTGGGTGTATTGTAGTAGCTTTTATGCTCTGGTTCATTATTTCATCATTCAGATAGCCTTTTCTCTGCTTACAATTGCTCTAATACTAGTGCTTAGCCTGCTGGACACCTGTAAAAATGCTTTACTTCACCTTCTTTAGAGTGAGATTTGGTGCAACAGTCTGTCATATTCCTATGGACAAGTTCTGTCTACTTCGTCGATTACTGACTGAGAGATATAGCAAGAAAGTCTAGGTAGGAGGTTATGAATAGACTGAGATTATCCAGTTCATGTTAACTGTCATGTCTCAGTTTGCCAGGCAGTGGATCAGATGGCAGAACTGTCAGGATGAAGTTATGGTGTCTCGGACAACTAACTATTTGAGGCTTAAAGTGTTGTTATCCCAAAGGCTCTGGAAACTGAAATTTGATTGGTGCCACTGTGCTAATGTATTGCAGTGACACCTGGGTGACTTGGTAGGCTCCAGTTGCTAGCACACTGGCATCTTGTTGGCTTTGATAGAGAGAGAGAAGGAATGGAAATGTTGCAGAATGATGTCTGTAGGGTGGTTACTGGGCTGGTGTTTAATCTTTTATCTGGGTTCTGGTACCACCAGCCCCAGATATTTAAAAGATTTGATGTTAATTCTCTGAAATATGTATGTTGTTGGCTTTCAGTCATGAGACACAGAAAAACAAACCGAGTCATTAATATTAATTAGAAGCATTTTTATAGAAGCTCTTTTACAGTCTCTTCTGATTTTTGAAATTCAAGATGCCTTTTGGGTCAGGATTTTAGGATTTTGTATACACTGTTAGTTTTAAATGATTGTATCTCCCATAACCACTAACTTTCAGGAGCTGTGACTTTCACTAAAGTATCAAATATTCTAACTCTTATGCTTGAAACTGTGGGGACTGGGCTTTTTCCTGATTGTCGGTTTATTTTATAGGCGTGATTGATTATAATAGGTCATCTAAAATGCTGTAAATAGTAATGAAATAATGCATTTCTTCAATTAGTTACAAAGTATTTGAGAACATGCTGTCAGTCAGCTATAACTATACAGCATACATAGCCAAACCTCAAATATGTTATACGTGTTAATCTGTTTGTAAGGAGAGTTTGTATATACAGACAATTGCAGCGTGTGCTTTCTGTGCATATTTGAAAAGATTTTTGTTTCTGTGCGTAAGGAATACTTTTATGTTACAGTGCATCAAAAGTAACTCTAACTAAGCCATATAAAGGCATATCACATCCTTCAACTTTGTGACTCACTTGTTTCTTGATTATACGCCAAATACAAATTCCAGTTCCTTGTGTTTTACTTACAATAACATTAGTGTTTAATTCTACAGATTCAATCAAAGCTACACTTAACATAAAGAAAACAAATTCTCTACTTAATAGCTGCATTAAATACTTTCCCCTAAAATGGTTTAGGGGAGTGGCTTTTATTTATTTTATTTATTATATTTTTTAATGAAGGTAAAGACTTTGATTTGGTTTTAGTACTTTGTATTAATAGCTGTAGAGTGATTGTTTTCCGGCTGATTTCACACTGAGCTTTCTCAAGACTAGTTGTAATAGTTTCATGCTCTTTAAATCTTTTCTTTCTATTACTACTATACTTTATATTCTTAAGCTATTAACTCAGAGTTCAGTTAATGATTTGTTGCTTTTTTTTTTTTGAGAGTATCTGAATTGTATTAATGTTACCTTTAAAAAAAAAACAACAACAGAATGTTGGGTTAAAAAAATGTGAAGAATATAGAAAGAGTTTGTTCCAAGGGATTTCATAATATGGACCATCACATAATGGAGTGATCTTTGCCTTTTTTTTTTCCTATCTTTTGGATTTTTTTTTTCTTAGCCAAATACTTGTATAGGTGTTTGGCAGTTGATCATTTGTTGTTATTTTTCTGGACAAAAGCAATGAATAAATGAAGCTTTTTTTTTTTCTTGATTTGATCCTCTGGCGTCTAAGAAGGTTTGCAAATTACTTGCAGGCTGTTTTCATTGATCAGACACCCAATTTAAGGGAAAGGTGCAAAATCAGAGACTGTGAGTATCTCTGCAGGCTTACTAAGTAGGTTCTGCTTCCTAGCACAGAATGCAATGCTTTAGGCTGCCACTCAGCACAGGAACAACTGTACAAGCCAAGTATCCCACTGCAGAAGCAGAGTGCATTTTTGTTTGTGGCCTAAAAACAGGAGGAAGAAACCTGGCCTCCTCTAGCTTAGATTTTCTATCATGTTTTGAATAGCAGAGATTTGTTTCAGAAGTTGCACCTTCTTTTCAACCATCTTTTCCCAAACATGTACAAGCATACTGATTTAAAGGAAAATGAGAGTGGATAGGAACTACAGTGCTCTGAATTCTATGGTGTGTGATGACTGCGTGTATGATGATGATAACTGAGCACAAACTGAATTTGGGCAGTGGGATGATCTCTGTTCTTAGGAGAAGGAAGATCACTCACCAGTTACCATCATGGGCAAAACAGTTTCAACGTGGAGAGAATATAATTTATTGCATATTGCTAATAGACTAGGGCAGTGAGAGTAAATTAAAAACACATTCCACCCACCCTCTTTACCTCCTTCCAAGTAGTGCAAAGGAATAGGGAATGTGGGTCGCAGTCAGTCCATGTTTCCACCTGGACATCTTCCTGTGCAGCCTACTGTAGGGAGCCTGCTTCGCAGCAGGGTTGGACTCGATGATCTCTAGAGGTCCATTCCAACCCCTACAAATCTATGATTCTGTGATAATGCTTTATCTCTGCCACTCCTCTATGGCCACTCTGAGCTTTCTCCACATTGTATTCTTCCCATGGGATGCTGTCCCTCCCGATATGTTCCACATCTGCTGCTGCTGCACTGTGGGCTTCTCCATGGCTGCATGTGGAGATGTGTTCCACGTTGTGACCATGGGCTGCAGGGGGATAGCTGCAGGGAACTTCTGCTCTGTGTCTGGAGCACATCCTGCCTTCCTTCTCTCTACATCTTTTCTGACATGGGGCAACTTCTGGACTGTTCACAGGGGCTGCCCCTGCAGCACCTCTGCTACCAAAACCTTACCATGAAAGCCCAATAAGGTGGTACAGGACTCAGTGTCCTTGCAGAAACCTCAATTAATTATTGTATCTATGGTTGGAGCTGTACTGAGGTGTTGCCTTGAAGCTTGCTGAAGTTGCAGTTTGACTATGGATAATAGTAGGTACCTCATATGAAGTTTCTTTATCAAACTTGAATGTGTTCCTGTATCCAGTGCCTCTTTTACCGTACAATATTCAAGTTTCCCTCTTACTCCCCTTCCCTCACAGGGCAAAATACTAGCTGTCATTTTTTTTTGCTGTGGGACTGAGGGCTGCTTTACAGCTTTCACTAAGTGCTTGCCTTCCTTGTTTGTTGGCAAGGATCCTGCTTTTTAATGTCTACTTCCTTCATTCTCTTTAGTGACTGCATTTGCAGAAAGAAGTGCTACAACGTAGGGAAGAAAATTTGTATAAATCAAATTGAGGACAGAGCTGAAGACTTGCCTTTAATTTCTGCTTGAGGAATTGGACATGCGGAGTCTTATTCAGACTTGTGATAGATAATTGGTAGTTGCTGAATATGTGCTTTCATAAAACAAAAAAAAACAAATATGAGAAGTCCCTTGGCTTGTTCAGCACAGAGCAGAGGAGGCTGAGTGGAGGCCTCATGGCGGCTGCAGCTCCTCATGAGGGGAGTGGAGGGGAAGTGCTGAGCTCTGCTCTCTGATGACAACAACAGCACCTGAGGGAACGGCATGGCATTGCGTAAGGGTAGGGTCAGGTGTGGGTTAGGGAAAGATTCTTTACCAGAGGTTGGTGGGCATGGAACAGCTGCCAAGGGCAGCAGGATCTCAAGAAGGAGTTCAAGAAGTTCCAAGCTGCTGGAGTTCAAGAAGTATTTGGATGATGCTCGGAGACACAGGATCTTAATTTCGGGTTGTCGTGTATGGAGCCAGGAGTTGGACTTGATGATCCTTATGGGTCTCTTCCAACTTGAGATCTTCTATGATTCTACAAATACTTATTTTCACTAGATATTTCTAAGTTATTAAATTTGCCCTGAACAGCATGTGAAATTCATGTAAGAACATGGGTGATCAAACTAAGGAATTTGTCTCAGACTCCTTGTAGCTAAGAATAATATTCTGAAGAGTGGGATCTGAAGGACAAACCCTTGAGTCATGGCACAAACTGGAGAAGATTTTGCAGTGAAAATTCAGAAGAGCTCACCACAAAAAGGTGAATGAGCTTTTGAAAGAACTGATTTTTGGCTGATGGATTTACAAACAGGCAGAACAAGAGAATAAAACCTCACAGAGCAAGAGAAAGGGGACAGAATCTTTTACTGCAGCTTGTGTTTTGACATTCCTCTTTGTTCTTGTTACCAGAATAATTCCATGAAATGCAGAATGTCTGCAAAATATCTCCAGCATTTGGGTATAAGTACCCTTGAAGACTTCTTATCTGCTACTGAAACCTGTTCCTTTTGTAGAGGGATATTCTTCCTCTCTACCTGTGATAAATATGCATCTGTTATGGAATTACTGTCTAGTGGTTTTCCACTGCAAGCAAACCAAGAGAAGATTACAATTTAGGTTAGATGTTAGAGAGAAATTCTTTTCTCAGAGGGCAGCGAGGCACTGGCACAGGCCACCCAGACAAGTTGTGCATGCCTCATACCTGGTGGTGTTTAAGATCAGGTTGGATGGGACCCTGGGCAGTCTGATCTGGTGGGTGGCAGTCTTCCCACAGCAGGGTGGTTGGAGCTCAGTGATTTTTAAGGTTCCCTCAAACCCAAACCATCCTATGATTCTACGAACTTTTTACCTGTATGGATTATTCTTGGTTATCCAGGTGGCTACTGAGGCAATGGTGGCACAGCTTGTCCTTTGAGTCAAAACCTGCTAGCACAAATATTTTTTAAACCCTATAGTGCTTTCAAGGGCCTGTGCAATGAAATACTTTGATTTGAGAAATGCTTGATGTATCTGATTCCAAATTTGTGAAAGTTATTTTCACATTAGAAATGTATAGATGTGGATAGTTCTCATTTTGCTCTTGTAGAGCTTTATTAAACTCCCTATTCTATGTGTGATCAGGGAGTATATAAAGTCTAGTGCTACTTCCAAAGCAGAGTCAATGAGACTTTACTACTCCCATAGAAGATGTTTTTTCAATGGGAAAAAGTGTTACAATGCTGTCTTCTGAAAGCACTGAAATGTATTTCATTACTACACTGTCCCTTCTTTAGTAGTTCTTGGTCTTGGTATTGTGTCATTTTTTGCTATCTTATTAAAGCCACATTATACCTTTTATTTTGTAAAGCATCCTTCACGTAGTGTCTCCCATCACTCCATGATTAAGTAGGATAGCATATGTAGTCTGGAATGGGTGTAGAGATAACTACATACCATAGAAAATGGAAAGTAGAGTGGAAGTGGAGTACTTTATGTTCCCTTCTCCGAGTAGTCTTGCAGTCTACAGTCATCAGTGGAGGTACCAAGGCAAATAGGAAACAATTGTAAAAGGAAGAAGAAATCAAGTGGAAAACAAGGTGGAGAATAGAAATTGTTGTAGTTTTTCTTTGTTTCTTTTGAATTCTGTTTGTGTGGTTTGAAATGATGTTTTAGTGGATCACAAAACAAGTGTTAGGAAGCTGAGGGATAGAGAGCTTTTGCACTGTTGGAAATGAGAATGTGTGAAAAGCTGGAAAGAAAGCCAGTGCTTGTTTAACACCAGGGCCACAGATCACATACTGGGAAAAGTAAGCCTGTGGAGGGCTTTTAAAACAGTTTTGATCTGAATCCCATGATGAAGTGAAAGCCAGTGGAATGGTCTAGCTCTGCCAGACCCAAGTCGTCACAGCTCATGAACTTTCTCTACCCATTCTTACTGCATCTTAAAATTTGCTTAAATAACTCAAGATTATTTGTGATAGTTTTGTGATATTTTTATTTGTTCTTCTTTTTTTTCTTAATTCTTTCTTCTCAGAGATTTCTTGAAAGGTCAGCTTCCTCTAAGATCTTGCAGAGTACCAAAGCAAGTAGAAATGCTTGTGCTAGATTGTGGTTTTGTGGTGTCTTAATTCAGCAGAGTGAATTTAGCTCAGGTACTACTCATGACTTTTAAATCTGTCTTGTCATAAATTATTTGCAAAAACTATCATTTTTGTTTCTCTCTTCAATTTATACAGATTTTTTTAATCATCTTCTTTGATAAAAGAAGATATCATCTATTAAATTCATTGAATCATCAACAGCAAAAATTTATTCAAAGTCTATTTTTAAAACTTGGCCTTTTCAGTTTCATAACACAGAGCAAGACTATGAAAGTATGTGATGATGCAACAGTTCCTGAGCTATCATCAGTAGTGTTGATCTATGCTTGGTTTGTTTTTTATAATGTTAGCACAGGCAGCATGCTAACAGAGGATAGATTCCTCTTTTTTTATATGAAAGAGATTGGCATGTGGTTATAGAGTTCTATAGTGGCATGACTGGAGAGAAGGATAGTTCAAATGCAAGACAATGTGAATTTTTTTTTCAGCAAAGATATCTCTGTGCAGTGCATCAGATTCTCTGAAGCAAGCACTTAACTAGCACATCAAAGCAGATTAGGTTTTAACTCTCTAAGACAATAGTGATAACAGATCACAATTAGAATTAACTTATTCCTCTGTATGTTATATTACATAGCATTGGTTATTCCTAGCTTTCATTTTGACCTGTAGCAGAAAGAGATGGAAGCCATGTTGTAGTTAAGAAAGCTATGACTTAATTGCTATTACAGAAACATACTAGGAAAAATCACACAACTGGAACACTGTGATTGAGAGCTACAAGCTTTTTAGAAGGGTAGGCATGACAAAAAGAGTGAGGGAGTCACCCTCTATGTTAAGAAGTGGATTGATTGCAAAGAGCTGAAACAGCCATGACCAGCTCAAAGCTTGTGGGATAAAACCAGACCAATAAAGGCATCTTGCTTCAGTTGCAAGAGATATTCATCTAGCAGGCTCTTATTCTGATGGGGGATTTCAATCACAGGGATATCTTCTTGAAAAAACAAACAAACATGGAAGCTGTAAGCAATCCAGAAAACTTCTGGAGGGCAACTTCCTAGACTTGAACAGACCAACCAGAGGTGAAGCATTACTGCACCTGATGCTCACCAATGTGGAGGAGATCATCAAAGAGGTTAAGACTGAAGGCAGTCTGGTTTGTAGCCACAATGCCCTGGTTGAGTTTGTGATTTCAAGGAATATGGGCCTGTTAAAGAGCAGAGTCAGGACCCTGAACTTCAGGAGAGTGAACTTCTGACAGTTTAAGGAATTATAGGATGAGATGTTTCCCAGGGATCAATCTTGAGACCAGTGTTCTTCAACCTCTTTATCAGTGACATGAACAGTGGGATTGAGTGCATCTCAGCAAGTTTCCTAATGACACCAAGTTGAATGATTCAGTCAACAAAAAAGAAAGAAGGAATGCCATCCAAATGGACCTGGACAGGCTTGAAAAGTAGGCCAACATGAAGCTAATGAGGTTCATGAAGACCAAGTGCAAAGTATTGCACTTTTGTTGAGGCAATCCCAGATACGTATACAGACTGGGAAAGAACTGCTTTAGAGCAGCCCTGTGGAGAAGAACTTGGGGTCCTGGTAGATGAAAAGCTAGACATGAGTCAGCAGAGTGTGCTTGCAGCCCAGAAGGCCAACTGTATCCTGGGCTGCATCAAAAAATGAGTTGCCAGCAGGGAGAGGAAAGTGATTGTCCCCCTCTAATCTGTCACTGGTCTCTAAAGCTGCATTTCCAAACAAAATCAGAATAGACCATGAGCAAAACATTTAGTTTTCAAGTTACCATGATATTCATTCTAATGTTTCTTTCCTTCTTTCTTTTCTTTCTTTCTTTCTTTCTTTCTTTCTTTCTTTCTTTCTTTCTTTCTTTCTTTCTTTCTTTCTTTCTTTCTTTCTTTCTTTCTTTCTTTCTTTCTTTCTTTCTTTCTTTCTTTCTTTCTTTCTTTCTTTCTTTCTTTCTTTCTTTCTTTCTTTCTTTCTTTCTTTCTCTCTCTCTTTCTTTCTTTCTCTCTCTCTTTCTTTCTTTCTCTCTCTCTTTCTCTCTTTCTCTCTTTCTCTCTTTCTCTCTTTCTCTCTTTCTCTCTTTCTCTCTTTCTCTCTTTCTCTCTTTCTTCTTTCTTTCTTTCTTTCTTTCTTTCTTTCTTTCTTTCTTTCTTTCTTTCTTTCTTTCTTTCTTTCTTTCTTTCTTTCTTTCTTTCTTTCTTTCTTTCTTTCTTTCTTTCTTTCTTTCTTTCTTTCTTTCTTTCTTTCTTTCTTTCTTTCTTTCTTTCTTTCTTTTTATATGGAGCAGGAGTTTTAACTTCTTGCAATCACAAGTTTTATGCTTGGGCCAAACATACATTTGAAATTTATACAAATTTCATTGCTTAGTCATTGCTGTACTCTGTACAGGTCCAGTGGAAGGCATGTCCTAACAAATGCAAATACATCCACATTATTACATATAGATTTTGAATCATAGAATGAGTTAAGTTGGAAAGCACCTTGTCATCCCCGCTCCATCCCCTTGCTATGGTCAGAATTGCCACCCGCTAGATGAGGCAGCCCAACCTAGTCTCAAATGCCTGCAGTTATGAGGCATCTACAGCTTCTGTGAGCAACTTGTTTCAGTTCCTTTCCACTTTCTGCCTAACATGTAACCTAAATATCCCCTCTTTTAGTTTAAGGCCATTCTCCCTTGATCTATCATTATCTGCACTTGTAAAAAGTCAGTCTCCCTCTAGTTTATAAGCTAAAGTACTGGAAGTACTGCAGTGAGGTCTTGGAACATTTTTTCCTCCAAGCTTAACAAGCCCAGCTCCCTCGGCCTTTCTCCATAGGAGAGATGCTCCAGCCTGCTGATGATCTTTGTGGCCCTGCTCTGGACCCAGTCCAAAACCTCTGAATCTTGTGCTGGGGGCCCAAGCTATGACTCTTCTGCTTCAGAAGCAGCTCTTATTTCTGAACTGCATGTTTCGTTCTGGCCTTACAAATTATAGAGGGATTGGGAACCTGAAAGTCCTGGGTCATCTGCCAGTTGTGAGGTATCACAGAGCTTTTGGGTTATACCACAAAGCCAGGAATGGAACAAAACTGCTGATACGCAGGGCAGACAGTAAAACCGGTTCTGATTGAGTTCTGATTGATTAGAGGGCTAAACCTCTACAGGGATACAGGGATACCTCTAAGAAGGCAACCTTTGCCTAGTTGTTTTTTTTGTTGGTTTTTTTTTGCACCTTGCTTCTCAGCAGAGCTGGTGAGACTGCAATGCTTCTGTACTTCATTGTGCCCTATGGGAAGAGTCATAGGTAGTGCTAATCCCCTCGAGGGCCTGCAGAGCTGTGGTGTTACCAGCTCCATGGCAGGATGCCTGCAAGCTCTAAAGTCCCTGGCTGTGGATGTGAGTTGACTGTGAAAATGTTTGCCACAAGTTATGGTTGAGGCTAGAGGATTTAACAGGATTAAACAAGGGATTGAACATTTATATATAAATAACTGGAATATTCAGAATTATAATTGTTAATGCTAACAAACAGATACAAAAGTCTCACACTTCAGGTTTTAACTTTTAGGGATGAGGACAGAAAACCCTACTACAGGATGATGACCTTAGTGCATGTGTCCTGAATGTGTGCTGGCATGTGCCCCTTTTGTGAGCTGGGGAGGAACAGCAGCTGTAATTTTTGTTCCAGTAGTTGAGCATCTTCACAGAAATATACCAAAGGGTGACAAGGAAAAGAAAAAAATCACCTTTTAATACATTTGTTTCTGTGGACTGAAGTTATGACTCGGCTTTCAGGCATGAGAAACACCCGTGGTACCACACCTCCCTGGCAAAGCCAGGTGCTTGTGCACTCCAGAGGCTTGATCTTGAGAGAAACACTGGGAAGGCACTCGTTCTCTGTGCCTCAATAACAGTTATTGTTGTTACCTCAGGCATTTTTCTGTCAAGCCCTGTTAGTGAAGGAGTGCCATACCGAACTATTGCTTTGCTTGCAATAGCATTGTAACACATGAAATAAGTGATCGTGACCTGAAGAGGTTAACAGGAGAATGCACAGATTTTGAAAGCAAATGGGTTGTAGGCAGAATAGTGCCTGGTTCTTATTTCTTCAGTGTAAAGGAAAACTTTCCTTAATCTCTTTACAAGTTTATGGGTGGGAAAGTGAGCACACAGGAAGACGGTTTGTAAGCAGACTACAAGTGGAGCTGATTGTAGGGTTGTGTTTGTTCTGCTCTGCTACCCTTAAAAGAAACAATCAGTGTTGTTCAGTACCTCATACCTATAGATGGACTCCCAGTTCAATTTCTTTGCTTTATGCTTTCTGGTTTTTTATTGTTCTTGTTGTTGTTTGGTTGTTGTTGTTTTCTCATTATCCTCTTTAGAGCGAAAGTTCATTGTGGAATTCTAAATTGTCATGTAAACATGGATTTTATAGGATTACTGGACAGCTTTTGCATTTTTAATCTGTTAAAGCAAACATTTGGGTTTGTTGTGTTCCTTTTTTTTTTTTTTTTTTTTGGTGAGGTGGTTCTACTAATTCCTGAACTGCAAATGTGGGCCAAATGTCTTCAAACTAGGTGGAAAAAGTCACAGAAGGCAGAGTTGATGGGATCCTGTACTCTAAGGAACACTCACTGACTTGCCAGATCCTCATTCTCCATAACTGATGATTTAAACAGCACGACTTACAGAGGCACTATCAGTGTAAAATGCACTCTTTTTTTTTTTTCCCAGCAGGGCAGGAAAATAGTTTGTCTTAACAGGAAGCTCCTTCTGGAATTAGGGAAGAAAAAGAAAATACATGTCCTCTGGAAGCAAGATCTGGCTTCACAGGGAGACTACACAGCTGCAGTTTGCATCTGCAAGAAGAAAGGAAGAGCCAAAGCTCAACTTGAGTTGACACTGGCTGCTGTGGTGTCAGACAACAAAATGACTTTTTCAAGTATGTCAACAGCAACAGGAGGCAAAAGGAAAGTGTTGGACTTCTATTGTAGAGTCTAGTCACCTAGGAAGAAAGGTTAAAGAAACAATGGAGGTATTTGTTGTCTATTTTCTTTTTAACCTTGATACTTAGTAGTGATGACAGATGTTGCGCTTCCCAGTCCTCTGTGTTGGAGGACCATGACTGGGACTGTAGTGAAAGGGAGTACATCCGGCTGCTGGACGGTTACCAATGGAGGGATCTGGATGTGCATCCTAAATGAATTTGCTGACAATACTGAACTGGAAGGTATTGCTGACTCCCTAGAGGAACAAGAGGCCTTGCAGAGAGATCTGGATAGCTTGGAGACCTGTGCCATCAGCAATGGCATGCGGTTTAACAAAGAAAAATGCCAGGTGCTGCACCTGGGATGGAGCAATGCCAGCCACAGGCACAAACTGGGAGAAGGGTGGCTGGAGAGCAGCTCAGCAGAGAGGGACCTGGCTGTGCAGGTGACATCAGCTCAGCAGGAGTCAGTGTGTGCCTGGCAGCACACATTTTGGGATGGGTTAAACACAGCTGAGACAGCTGGTCAAAAGAGGTGATTTTCCTGCTGTATGCAGTGGTGGTGCAACCTCACCTTGAATATTGTGCACACTTCTGGGCTTTACAATATAAAAAGGATGTTAGGACCCTTAAAAGCTTCCAGAGGAGGCATCAAAACTGATAACAGGACTGATAGGTGTATCCTGTGAGAAAAGGCTGAGAATACTTGGACTATCCAAGCTGGAGAAGAGGAGGCTCAGAGGTGACCTCATGGCTCTCTGCAGCTCCATGAGTAGGGGAAGCAGAGAGAGGCACCAAACTCTGCTCCTGGTCACTCACTGATGGCAGGATGGGAATGGCACAGAGCTTCCAGGGGAGGGTCAGCCTGGGCACTAGGAAATATTTTTCTGTGCCTTGAGAGTGTTCAGACACTGGAGAAGTCTTCCTAGAGAGGTGGCTGATGCCCTGCACCTGTCACTGTTCAAAGGACACTGGGACAATGCCCTCATTAATGTGCTTTAACTTTTGGTTAACTTTTGGTTAAAAAATCTGATTTCAGTCAAAGCTTTATAAGACAGAAGAGTGGGTTTGAGCATGTTTTTTATTCCTCTTCTGTCCTTCCATATGAAAAAGCAAGTATATTGTAATTGTTCTACCTGCTTGCAAGAATAAGGAGATGACTCATGCTGCTTCTTGTTCTGCTGCACCACAACGGCAAATGTCATGCTCCTTTCTTTGTCTTTTGTCTGCTGAGATCTGTGGTTAGGTGTCCATGACAGCTGCATAGTTCAGCGACACTCAGATAAAAAGAAGCTCTCTCCAAAGCAAAGTCTTTTCTTTGTTGTAATTCGTTTAGCTGTCCCTGCTCACAGGAAAGGCTTGGTGAGTTTTAGCAGGACTTATTTTTTATTTTGCTACAGTGTATGCTACTATACATTGAAGAATATCTTCAGCACCAAAAGGAACATTTACTGAGGTCTAAGCATATTTCCTTTAATGTGGCTCCTTTGTATACATACCTACTTACTCCTGTCATCTTTATCTGTTCACTCTGCATGGGAAGGGAATGTGCACTTCTCTCCTTTAACAGGTCAGGAATTTTAAACCCTCTGGAATAGCTAACGACTTTCTTCTGTTGCTCACACGAAAAGCTTTTTTTGCCTTGATTTCAGCCTTTTTTTTTTCCCCTAGGAGATGCTCAATCTAGTAAAAATGACAAATACTGGAAAACATTTTTCTTCTGTGTGGATTCATTAATGGACCTCTCAGTTAATTGCATTGCTGGAAGTAATGGGAATATCCCATTTGCAGAGTGATGCAGGGGTCAGCAGCTGAAAGATAACCCCAACTAGGCTGTTGAGCAGGCAGTTCTGTCTTGCTCAAACTCTTTTGAAAGATGAAATCAAGTGATGACTCGCAGGTTTTGCACGCAAACATGACTAGAGGGATTCTAGATAGAGTACATTTTGTGTATTTTCTAATTGTCTGTCCATGAGAATATGTTAGCCATTAAAAGGGTACAAATAGTTTCCTAATCAGGCAGTTGGACTCCATTGTTTCAGTTATTTTTATCTCTGTTGCTAATATCCAGTACCATTGCTAGTTTCGCGTCCATTTCAGATTTCTTTCTCTCTTCAGGTCACACAGATAGGGTATGTCTGTGTTTAGAGATGTCCAAGAGAAGCAATGTATAAAGGTGGTGCAGCCAGGTGAGTCTTGCAGGCAGCTCCTTTGCCCTGTCTCTTTTTGTGACCTGACTTATGTAGTGTGGATGTGATTCAGAGTTACCTATCTACTACTTTCAATTTCAGAACTCATAGAATCATTTAAGTTGGAAAAGATCCAAAAGACCACTCAGGGGAGTTGGGTACTCCACCACTTTCCTGGGCAGCCTGTTTCAATTACTTGCTCATCTGACTGCGAATTTCTGTTTAACTGTCCTATGTGTGCATAGTAAAGCCCTTTGCATTGTTCATCCACCTGCAATGACCTCTGTTCTAGTCCTCTCCGTTCCAGTGCCACTAAAGCTAGTTAGATTAGGACTACAAAAGATCACCAGCTCTTTTATTAGCGGACAGAATAGTATGTCTGTTGACTAGTTTGATGTTTTTTAAACCATTTATTAGATTATATAAAAAGTAATAAAATTCCTTGCTCAGTTGAATACTTAAGCATGTGTTCTCTTGTAGTTTTTTGATACTAAAAGCTATCCAGTTTTCAACAGCTAGATCAGATAGAATGAAATATAATAAAAAAATCAAAGTTCTCTGGATATCACATCCTGTAGTTCAAATGTAACGATATGTATAGTATTTCAAGGTGCATGAGCTGACACTGGGTATTTTTCTTTCTCATTCTCTGCTGTACTTTTGAAAATACATGCGTAGCTGTAACATCTTTGACCATTATTGCTAAGTGAAGCAGAATAAGGTTTAATCACATGTTTGTGCTAGATGCCACCAGCAGTAGAACTGGAACTCTTGAGTGCCAGATTTTTAATTGTTGTGGAGTACTCCTGTTCAAAGAGTCATGATTCATTTAGGTGGATGCTTAAAACAGATATATCAAAACTAGATGTAAGTCTTTGGAGAATTAGAACAAGTAATTACAATCAGACAAAAAAATATTATGTAATTTAACTCCTATATACTTTAGCTTGTAATATGTTAAATCTTCTGGTATGTTTTGCTAGTTCAGTGTAGCTTTTCTGCTTCTTGAATTTTAATAGCATTCATTCTCTTAGAATCTTCTATCTTCTAAACATTTTGAATGTAAAATATTCTGCCTTTCTAAAACTTTTTTGCTGTGTAAGCATGATGTTTGTGGATACCAGAAAAGTTAGTCTTGCATTCATTGTCATCTAGGTTTCAAAACTACTTAAAATTTAAATTACCAAATGAGAGTTAATATGGGAATATCAGTGTTGGAGATTAACAGACATGTTCCGTATCCAGGACTAAAGCTCTGATTATGGACATCTACACATGCTTCTGAATTCACTTTAAATGGAAGTAATGAAAACCAAAAATATGGAAGTAAACAGTTCTGCAGAATTCTCTTTCCCTACATGTAGTTGTCTACCTTTAAAAATAAGAGAAGCATCTAAACTTTCTTTTGGATGTATTATTCTGTAGTTCTTCTGATTCTTTTATACTTGTTTACTTCTAGTTTTACAGGGTCAAATATTTTCTTCCCCTCCTCTATCAAATCCAAACCTAACATTTTAGAGGTCCAAGGCTTCAAATTCAAAATTCAAAGCTTTCTGTCACCTTCCTTTTGTAAATGATCTTGTGAAGTTTGTGATGACAAATACTTGCTTGTAATTGGATCTTCTGAAATTAGTATGCAAATCATGAGCATGACTAGGAAAACCAGGAACAAAGTGCTGTCAGGCTTCCTTGGGAGATATCTCCTGGAGATAGCGTGCTTTCCAATAGCTCTCTATTTCCATGATCTCTAATCTAGAGGGTAAAAAAGGAGTAGAAAGGAAGGCTTAGTTAAAAAGACTTCATAACTGATTGCTCGAAGTGGTTGGGAAATCTGACAATATAAATGCTGTGTAAACTTTTTGCAAGGCTATTGACCATAATAGTCATTGGCTGGCCAAGCATAGCACCGCACCTTTGAGTAGTATTGAAAAAAAAATAAAAAAACAAGTATAAAATCCTGCCTGATGGTTGAATGTGATGTGTAATAGGCTTTGTAGAATGTGGGCAAATTTTGCATGCTAGAAAGCAGAGATGAAGCTTGAGAAGTATATAAGCAGAGAGAAAGTAACCTTGCCATCACGAGGTCCAGCAGAAATCCAGTCTTCAACTCATGACTGATGTTTGGGCCCAACTTTCTTGCCTTCTGCTCGCAATACTAAAGGAAGGGAGTGAGAAGGAAGTATGTAGCTGTCATCTTCCATTTATTGGTGTGCCCAAAGGTTGTAGTGGTGAGTGCCTGGAGGCTGGACAGCTGGGGATTGAAGAAGACAAAATCTTGTTTTTGCTGCTGCCCCTGGGGCATGTCTCTTTCTGTATGTCTGTGCCTCACTTATCTGCCAATATCTTTTTGCTTTATCTTCACTACAGAAGTCTGCAATGGAGACATGCCTACTTCAAGTGAATCTTACATGATAATTTGGTAGGTATCAAGTTGAAAGTTAAATATTTTTTTCCATTTTTGGAATAGTGTTGGTCTTCTGAAACCACTATGTATCCAATTTGATCTTTTCCTCAACTTCCCAATCTGTATACTTTCCCCTGTGTCATCTCTACAGTGATCAAATGAAGATTTTAATCCATGATATTTCATAGTGAAAACTATTGACCGAGAGAGTTTATTTGGGAAGCCTTGAGTTAACAGTGCAAGTCATCTTGGCACTGAGACTTTAAGAAAAAGATGTCTTCCTGCTCAAAACCGTACTTTTTTTGAGGCTCTATACACTAAGATATACTTTGTATTCTTAGGTCTAGCTCATATTTGCCATAAATACCTCAGATATGATTCTTCCCTTCCAATTATTTCCCAAATGTGGCCCTGAAACACTGTTCTCCAGGTACAGTGAATTTATGCCTGCCACAGACATATTCACAACTTTGCAGTTCTTGAGGTTATATCTAAATGGGGGGTTTACTTCTGGTCCTCTGTTTGTGGAAGGAAAGAGCTTACACTCACTCTGCTTGTAGCAGATTCTTAAAGGCCAGTGGCTCATCTGATATGATGGAGGAAGCTGTATAGAATGTGATGTGTAATCTCTTCATCTGTCCATTGAGTTTAGACCCTATCTTTTACACTGACAGGAGAAAACCACTCACCCATTAATCAAAATGCTGATAAATATTAGAAAGTTTGCAGGTATAGTGAGTTTAAATGCTAAGAATCTGCCCTAAATTACCTGCTCTGATAATTAAGTATAAAACATGTACTCAGCAGACATTATCATTTGACTCAAGACTGCATATTTGGAGTCTGTCTACCAGGCAGATATATCAAAAATATGGAAATGGTTGAATGCTTCTTATTCAAGAGTTGGAGGTCTAGTAAGATGTGAAGGTATTTGTGTAAAAGATAAATGTGCTAACTGGAACATTAAATTTATATTTATCATGTTTCTAGTGCTCATATTTTTCAAGCATTTTACCAGATTTTGTTAGAATTTTAGAGTCACAAAATCTTGGAAAGAATTTTTAGAGACTATCGTACTTGATGCTTGTAGCTTCATTTCTCTATTCTTAAATGATCTCTTAGCAGTGCAGTGTTTTCATGAATTTATTTAGCATTTTCAATTACATCTTGAACTGTAAATTGTTCTCAAGCAGCTTGTTATGAAAACACGAGATACAAATTTGAGCTGTGTTGGTTGCTTTGATTGGGTTAAACTAGAGCTTGGAATAAGAATTTGGGTGTAAACACTTAGAATTTCATATCCCAAATCTGATTGCCAGAATTGTTTTCTAACACTCAGATTACGCCTGCCAATGGGTTTGCTTGCTGGACTTCTCACAGAAGCAGCTGAAAGTATTTGCTAGTTGTTACTAACTGCAGTTATTTTGGACATAATATGCTATTTCAGTTAAGCACAGTCCTATTTTTACATGAGTAACAACAACAAAAAGAGAAATGGAGACTGTACCTGGTGAAATACATTGAAATCCTTCTTTTGAGTAAGGAAAAACAGCAAGTGGGAGCTATCACGTCTTTAGGGACGTTGCAGAAACATCCTCATTCACATGATTACAAATTTGTAGAAAAAATAGTCTTACACATAAAGTGATTAAGACAAGTAAACTGCATTGCTTCTTTGTTGTTAAACAAAGATGTTCTTCGCATACTTGTAAGATTTAGTCAGACATTAAGTGTGTGTGCATGATGTCAAGATATTGGCTGTAGCATGTGTTCTTACAGCCTTTGTAGTTTGTGATGACATAATTAGGTACATTCTGTGAAAGTAACTTAAAACATTGCTGTCTGTTCCAATGAACTGAGTGCGTTTGGTCCAGGATATCTTGCTGGAACACTTGCACAGATTTTTGTTTGGAGGCTTGGGGAGTTCAGGAGTAAGACCATTTTCTTTTGTTCAGTGCAGTCACATGTCTGCAGGTTTCCATACATTTTTAGTGTCTAGAGATGCTGTCACCACTGATTGCCTAATAAAAGATCCAAGATCCCTGGCCAGAATCATCCTCTGGATCTCCTGGCCTAGTGAGCAGCTGTACTTCATTGCAGTTTGCAGGCAGACTGGTGCTCTGTGCCTGGAACTGAAGCTGCTGGCTTAATCTTCAGAGGTACAGATCACCCAGCAGCACTTAGCTTGCTAAGCCCATCCTCTTTTTGTTTTTCCCATTTGACTCCACATACAAACGTCTGTGTTGCTCTTACAATTAGCTAACTCTTCTGTTTCTGGCTCCCAGTTATTAAATACTTTGCACCTGGTACATTGCCATTCATTTCAGGATCTCAGAGCTCTATGAAGCCCTACTTCACAACACCTTCTGATATGGGTATGTAGGACATCTATTTTATGAGTAGCTCAGCTGGTGAGCAGCAGGCAAGCTGCACCCAAGGTGTGACAAATGTGTCAGTAGACAGCCAAGTGTAGACAGCAGGTACCCAGGCTCTAACTTCTGTTATCATATTATTATTCGTTGTTATAATATTATATACTACAAATGTACTGTAACTTATTTATTATGACATAAAAGGAAAACAAACCAACCAACAGAATGATCTGCTATTTAATTACTAGTATTCACTGGTCAGTGCTACCAGGAAAAATAGATGAACCAAGTTTTGGTTTGAAACCCAAGTTGAGTTTGTATATGTATATTCCATCATGCTGAAGCATTTATATAAGGGCTGCTCTGAAAGTAACGCTACCTAATTTATTATGTTGGCGCATGACACCAGAGGCAAATGGTGGTATGGCAGTAGAAGTTGAACCTTCCAGCCAATAATCATTACATTTTGTTTCTGCGTGACAGATGGCAGCAGAGGGACAGTCTTACAGAATGGCATATGACATGGAAGTGCATGTGAAGCAAAGGTGTGTCACTGAATTCCTCTGTATGGAAAAAATGGCACCCACTGACATTCATTGATACTTGATGAACACTGATGGAGACCACACAGTGGATGCAAGCACAGTGAGGCAGTGGCTGGTGCATTTCAGCAGTGGCAGCAGTGAAAGTGGGTCACCTCCACTGGTGCAGATTGTTATGAGTGTGGCGTGCAGGTTTTTGTTCATCACTTGCAAAAATGAATAGCTATTGGTAATGACTGTTGAAAAATAGTGATTTATAGCTGAGAATTCACTCTATCAAATAGTGTTGTTGTGCTCCTTGTATGTTTCCATGGAAGCTACAGAGCAGACATTACTTTCAGAGCACCCTATCCCCCAAACACTGTCTCTGAGCTGTCTCTGAAAAGTAGCAGTTTTTAAGACAGAGTGGACAAAACAGTAATAATTTGCAGCTGCAGTCCTTCATCAGTCTGGAACTATTCTAGCTGTATCAATTCCTTGGTTGCTATAAATCAGTTCTTCCTACTCCTGCTTTGTGGTTGTACTGAAAATGAGTAAGACTAGTTGTAAATATTCCTTTTTATTATTATTATTATTTTTAATCATACCTGGGACTCATTGGGATATTGACACTGCACTATTTATGAAAGAGTAATTGTGGTTAGATTTCATAATACAAGAGCTTGTGTTGAGAGTGGAACTAAGATGAGGTATTCGTGTGGTGCTTTCTGGATCCTGGAATAATGAGTTTTTCAAACTGCTTTTTCAAGTGTGTTGCCACTCAGCTGAGAATGGAAAAAAACCCAAAACGTGCTCCATCGTGGACTTGGACACAACCTTTTTCTCTGAGGAACTCAGCTGGTGTTACGCAAGTCTAACGGGTGGAGACTTACTGCTTTTGCTGGGCCCTCAAGTAAGAAACAAGGGATTCTGTTTTTGTAGGTTTTTAGAAACACAGTGGTCATTGTAGCAAATCAGCTGGGCCTCACACACCGAAATTTTTGTCTGAAGTCCTCAGTTGTTGCATTCAAGGCTGTGCAGATGAATCACTGCCTGCCCGCCTGGGTCTGGGAGGAACTCAGTTCCTGAGTCATTGGAGGTAGATGATCACATTTGGAGGGTGAGTTCCCTCCATGGGTTGTGGTGAGAGGGGCTTATTCAGGTCACTGCTTCAAATCACCTGCTGGAGGAAATGCCCTCTTTTTCTAGGGTGAGCCTAAAGCTTATTTGATCACACAGGTTAGGCAGCTAACATAACTCCTGTGGGTAACCCTCCTGGAACTTGGTTGGAAGCTGGTAGCGTTTGGTGTAGATATCCAGTTTTCTTGCACATGGTGCCAGATGAAGAATCAGAGTCAAAATTCAGACAAGGTCCAGCAACCTATGTTAATAAACAGGGATAGAAAGAGGAACTTAACTGTGGAGGAAGTGAGAACAAGTGGTACACAATATCATGTGACTGTCCTGAAAGACACTCTGCCACTGTGCTTGTGTTTATTTCTCCTCCAATTAATGGTAAGTCACCTGGTAAAAGGCAGAGGGGTAAATAACTGTTCCTAGTGTAGCATGCCACAAACTCTGCATGGCTCCAGTTGGTCATTTCTCTATCTTTTGGAACCTGTTCCTCTGGATTCTAAACAGTCTCATTGCTACATGGACAACAGTGAAGTTACTGGCTGAAGACCACACCTTGGATTTATAGAGAGCTTTAGTAGGGTTTGTATCCAGATGTCAGTGGCTTGGGGTCATCTCTGATAAGTAGTGACTCTTATTTCTGATCCTCAGTTGTAATAATGAGCTGATTAGACTGCCTAAGTTATGGTAGAAAATATTTTCTGAACTACCTCCTGTTTCTCTGCTACCTACAGCAAGATTAGCAAGTGTCTTACATCTTGATGAGTGTCTGTCTTTCTCCTTTCCTTGAATCCAAATACTGAGAGAAAATTCAGCTGGGCTCCTGCTTTCTCTTCCCCCAGCCACATAGGCAAGGATAAAGGCCTATGGACAAGCAAAAATAGCTAGAGGACAATTTTCACATCCTTTGAGAATGTCTGACATGGGGTTCCATCTTACTGACAGTCCCTTTGTGAGAGGGTGATTTCAAATAGTCCTGGATGCAGATCAGTAGCTAACAACCTGGCTGAGATCTGTGTGGCTTGTTCTGGAAGAAGTCATCCAATCTTATCCCTTCTTATTTAAGTGCAGAATCATGTTTGTGTAGGAAAGAATGTTCTGCTGTTTTAGCATGACATCAAATTCTGCTTTTATAATATACAGGTAGAGAGAAAGGAGAGGCAGCTGTGGCATCTTGGAAGGAAGAGTTTGCATGCAGCTGGTGTGTTTATATCTGTGCATGAAGCTATTCCCAGAGGTGCATGTCTTGTCTGACTGTATGTCTAATATAATTCCCTTAAGTCTGACCTCTGCTTTCAGCACAGAACACAGTGGAATTACTGCTGTAGCTGAAATATTTCATGCATCCCAATGTCCTGCTTGCAGAGAAATTTGCTAAGTGTGTTCTCACTGTGGGAACGTTCCAAACTCTTTCAATTGTTAAAAAGATATATTGCTTCCCTCATCCTTAGATCATCCTTTGGCCCATGTGGAACTGTTATTACTCAACTTTCTAAATTTAGCAGTTTTAGACACCTTGTGTTATGAATTTTGTGCCCAACAAAATTACCACTCAGGAGAAAAAAAAATATCTCCTTCATAATAGATTCTATTCAAAGTGCTTTAATTTGATGAAAAATATGTTTTCTCTAAAGCATTAAAAAGAATGGAGAAGTGTGCCAGACAGCCTCACTAAGACATGTTGGCGTAGAACAAGAGATGAAGAGAGAGGAGGAAAAAAAAAAGAGTGGAGAATTATTACTACTGGGCTGAGAAACAGTACTGCTTCACACCAAGTAACTGGCTGGACCTTGACCAAGGACACAGTAAAATTCTCAGCATTTTAGGACTTAATGCAGCGTTGTTGTGTTAATGATAGCTGACTGAAGCCTGAGCATTGATGTAGAGATGATAGATAATATATGAACAGAATCTCTTTGGGTCTATTTTTAATTTTAAAATAATGAAACTTTATATCTAAAACCAAATATGGAACACAACGGGGCATAGACATTAAAGCTAACATCTCTTTCTTGTAGCTGGAATATGTTAGGAAAAACGATAGCTTTAACTTGGTTTACAGGTCAGCAAACTTCATGCCTGCCTTGCTAATTAAGTACAGCGCATCTCTGGTGCAGTAACATTACTTTGTGAGTCTTATCTCCATTCTTTTATTTGAATTTATAGCCTCTAGAACTATGATAAAAGTTGTTTTTATACTTTGGTACCCAACTCTGCTCTGTCTGGTAAACTCTTGGAATGCTCTGAAAATCTTCTGCCATGCAAAGTATAGTGGGATAAGCAAGATTCATTTCCTATGTAGTGGTTTCCCAATACTTTGTTGTCAGTCTACAGAGGCTGGTTTTAAGATCTTCCTTGTAGACATTGTATCGCATATTATTTCAAAATCAGTGTGTGTCTGGCTATACTTAGAGTCTTGGGAGACTGCTACAGATATGTTTTTTCTTAATTGTCTGGTTATCCACATTGTGTATGTGTTGACAGGTACCAGTGCTCCCATTTGAATCACTTCTGGTCCCTTCACATGAACTGCTGGGCACTAAAAGTGGAGAGCTGCATGTACTGGCTGTGCTCTTCCTTTGAGCTGGGGTGCGAGTGATGTGTGCCAGGGGCTGTCTATACAGTGTGGATGCAATGGGGTTGTGTGCTCAGAACAGGGAACTGTTGTATGTTGCGACTGTCTCCCTTTGCCAGAAAATTCTTTCCTGGAAAGGTAACACCTTCTGCTGAATGTGTATTTTTTCCCCTCTAATTATCTGTCAGCTCTTTCAGCAACACTACTGGAAGCCCTTCCTTGTCTTTGGACCTTCACTTAGCTGGGATGCAATTTAATCCATCCAAGCATGAGATGTAGCATAATCATCATCTGCTCTCTCCAATTTTGCCACCTGCAGTTTATCTGTATTTGCCCAAGGGTCTATGTTCACATGACCATGCTGTGCTAAGGGAAGACCAATTCTCCTTTGAGGGGTTGTCCACATACATCTCACAAGTTCTTGTCCCAATGGCAGTGTTCCAGTGTGACTTGTCCTCTTCCAACCCAGCTGATTCCTGGGAATTAGTTTGGCATCTTTACCCTGCGGTTCCAGTCTTGGAGTTGAGTCTTCAAATCATGGCACTTCCATTTGCTGCGTGGCCTGGTTTTTTCTTCCACTTTTCCCACAAGTGTTTGCTATGGATTTGCATTTAACATGAAAACAGAAAACACTAGTTTTTAGTTGTCGTATATTATTTTTTAAGGTAATGAAACATTATCATATGAAATGTTAGAAAGTAAGATAATGCTCGGATAGCACACTGAACATGTGAAATGCTAGGAATTGTTATTAAATACATCTATAATGCTTAACTGTGCTGAAGGAAGCAGGTTGCATGTGATTGCTCAGAAGACTCCAGCGTTGAATGGAGGAGTTTAGGAGTTACGAGTGGCTTTTAGTAGATTTCTCTGCCTGGGAGATCCCAACTCGATGTGGACATGCAAGAGGTTAATTCCTCGTTGCCAGTAGATGGCTCTTAAGAGCATTTTTCAATTCGCATGAGGCCAAGGTTCTGGTGCACTGACAACCTGCCGTGCTCCATGGTGTACCAGCTGGTTTGCAAGGCATCAGGGCTTTGGTTCCAGGCTTGTGGCACTGTTCTGTAACCAGCAGGCAATGCAGATGGTGTGTGCAGTCTGGGAAGATCTCATCTCCCAGCTACGTGTGGTTGTTGGTGGGGAAGAATTGAGTTAAAGCATACGAAGGAGGCAACAGGTGGAGATCCCAAAACAACAGCTGTGCTGTGCAATGACTCGGTTGTACATCTCCAAAGCTGACAGGGTACAGGTGATGAGAGAGAGTGTAAACCCCAGAGAATGTTTCTACACCGGCAAGCAGAAACTGATTTCCTTACGTTTGCTGAATGTTTCCAAGAATTAGGCTCTGATGTTTCTTCTAGAAATACAAATGATAAATAATCGTTATAATGGCTTTCAAATGGATTTTTTTTTCCCAGAGATTCTAATTAAGTTTCACGTTAATTCTAAGTGTGCCTTTTACCAGCAGAAGGGCCTTCTGGGAATTTCTACTGCATTGAGGTTTTAAAGGCCTGGTTTTAGTCCGGTTGTTGAGACCTGTAGTCCTTGGGGCTATTTTTCTGTTTGACAACCCTTATTAAATATCAAGAGAAATGTTTCTTTCTCCAGGATCTGAAATTCTTAAGAAGTGTTATATTTTCCCAGGCAAACATGGTTTCCTGGGAAATCTGTGAAGATATTCTTTTTCAGTATTTGGGGAATTCTCCATCAAGGGGAGCCAGTCAAGGATACAGGCAGAAGAGATTTTGTTTGTGCATAGGATATATGCCATTACTAAGAGAGCAGAGAGATGTTGAGATTCGTAAACAGGAGACGAATTTTCTCAAGGGTATTTTTCCTTCTGCCTGATTCTTGCATCTGAAACTGCCAAAAAAGTGCCAACTCTGAGTGTGGGGCTACTCACTCAAAATAAACAGAGTAGATGAGAAGGTGAGGCTGAAGCACAGCCAGTTCATGGCAAAAGTGCTGTAGCTGCCAGATTTGTGGAGGAGGATTTTATTATTTGCTCTGAAAATGATGGGCAAATTGGCATGGACGTGATGCCTGATGAAGTATTATTTCTGTGCTTTCACAGTGCTTTGAACAGTGGAGTTACTCTCTTTGCCTGGGGTTCCTAACAGAATGTACATATGAAAATCACATGGTGATGAAGAGTGGGCCCCAGAATGAGCTGTTCTTGGAGAAGAGCATCAGGATAGTATTACTATAGTTTTCCCTCAGAAAATGTTAGTGCTGTGCTTATTTGCCGTTTTGTTTGTTTGTTTGTTTTTGTGATGCATCATCCTTGTGTTACCAGCAAGAAGCATCATGAGTCACACACATCTTCATTATGGTGCTGTAAGACAAACACACCTCTCTGCAGTTTAGGCAATGCTGTATTGGGTGGGCAAACTTCTGGAACTTGTTGGTGATGGTATATATTCACAGCAGCACTTTAAAGGTAAGGGCACAGTGCATGTGGCTGAGCATCAGTGGTATGCTTTATGAAGGCTTATGGGTTGGAAACCCTTGGATGGTCCTCTGGTCTTCTAAGTGAGGAATTTCTCTGCTCTTTTGATTTGTGCCGTAGGAGCAGGGAAGTATACATATGTTTCTTGTTCTTCTATGTGCATTTGTACAACTTGGGTGTTTAAAGAATAGAGACAATGTGGAGAGGCATTATTTGCCTTTTCATTGCAAGTTACTGGGAAAATGAAGGCTATTACCTACCTCTGTTCAGTCATAAGTAATGGATGGAGATTTGTCAGGTTTACATACTGCTTTAGTGAGTATGTGTGCAATGCATTAGTCTTCGGTAGAAGTTTGGCTGCTGCTGACTTACAAGACTGCAGTGAAAAGTTTGTTTTGAGTATATTATTTCTGAAAGAAACCAGCCACCTGAGGGCAATTTTCTTGTTTGTACTGTCTTTTTACATAATGGTTTTTTAACCAGGATATGGGCAGTGAAACTGAAGGTAGGAGTTAGAGAAATAAGCACTAAGTAAACTAGCACCTGTGTATTCTTCCTCAAATAGCTTTACGTGCTTTTTGTGTGCCTGAATAACCTAGTGGTGGTTGTAGTTCTTCCATTTGTCAAGTAGCTTAGTCCCAAGGAGTGGAGCAGTCCCAAGGCTTCCTGCCAACTTTTCTTACTGCCAGGCATTGTGGGATAGATTGTGAATACTCTTGTTTTGAGATCCACAAAAAGGCTGAGAAATTCACTGTAGGCCCAGCCGTTAAACTCCCTTTCACTGCTGTGATGCGTCTTTGTCATATTTTTAGCATGCTTGTCAGCAAACATAGGGTCAGTGGAATTTTCTGGGTTGCTAAGGGAGCTTTGCAGTTGACTTTGTCACATTCTCAAGTTTGATGATGGCATTGCCTTTCAGAAAGGTGTCCTGTTTGTGAGCTTTGCAGAAGTGGAGGAGACATCAGTAAAGGTATTTCTGTTGTCCTCAGACACTTCCACTAGAGCACGATGCATAAAAGCTCAGCCTCTCCTATGCTGGCACACCTTTCTGTTTGATGGCAGTGTTATGCAGTAATTGAAAACATTGCCAAAATTGCCTGAAACTGTTTGGAAGAAATACATAGGTGGAAGGAGTATTTTTACATAGAAATACAGCAATGACACCTCTGCTCATTTAAATAAATAAACTCACCACAAGTAATACTTACTGGATATAAAATTATTAATTCAACATCTCATCTTAAAAACTTGATCTTCAGCAGCAGGGGTTTTCATCAGCAAATAAGTTATGTTTCCATTTTTGAGATAAGTGTGTAAGTGAGTTGGTTTCATTTGTGGTCATAATGATTTATTGCTCTGGTAAGCTGAGTGTATGCATTTACATTTTTTGTCAGTTTTTTTGGCTTTGTTATAAGTTGCTCTGAAAGTTCTTCTTTGCAGATGTTGAGATGGCACGAGATAAATGAATATTTCAATTATTTATTTGCCATGAAGACAAGCTGTAAACATTACTTATTTCTGACTTAACGTGTCTGAAATCAACTCTGAACAAAAATAGACCAAGTCTAGATGTCTGAGAAACTGTTTTGATGAATAGCCCAAGATACAATCATAAAACCATCAGATTTGATGTACTACTCTTTATTGTATAAATTATCTTGTTGCAATAGTGAAAAGGTTATGGTTGATTGCTAGCTCCTGTAGATCATTGAGTTAATGACTTAGATCCAAGTCCACCTGACTGTGCAAGATCTAAGACCATAAAAACACAGTTCAGTTCTATATTCAGTGCTTTGTGAATTTGATGCATTAATAGGAGACCAGACCTACAAACTAAAAGTCAGTGAGAAATTTGAACTTACCGGTGTTCTCTGCTAAGTTAAATCATAAATACCTGATCTCTGTTTCTTTTTTCTTTCTTTTTTTTTTTTTTTTTAATTTGATTGAATTTGTTTTGATTAAACCATTTGTTTGAACTCTTTTGAAACTAAGAATGTAGATCTTAACAGGATAATTCCCATTATCTTGTGATTCTGCAAGTCTGGGATTTGTTTCCAGAGGAAGTTCTTGCAGGGGAAGGCACTGCTTAGTGCAGGGCAGGGTCAAGGACTGATCTGGAGAGCAGGTTGAAATGGTACCCCTCATCACAGATGCAGGGATTTTTGGGGATGACCCTGACAGGGGGAGAGTAATCTGGCAGGCTTAGAACACATGCACAGCTCTCAGAGGAGAGGGCAGCAGTGACAAAGGATCTTGTTAGAAGAAAAGCCGCGTAAGTCTTCTCCACACAGCATTTTACCAAGCTATCAGTGGCATATTAACAAATAAGCTTTCTGAACTTGGTTAGTCATTATTTTTATAGACATGTTGTTTTCCCTCATTCTTATTTTGATGGGTATCTCCATTAGGTGAAGAGAGGAGCTAAAGGATAGAGAAGAAGCATCTTGTAGAAATCGCAGTTCTGATGGTATACTTTTTGTACCTAATGAAATCCAGTAATTGCTGAGGATTACGGGGACAAAGTTAGGAGGACTGGAAGAGAGATGGTAGTGTGCTGAAACATGACTGATAAGCATTTTTAAATTTTGTGGCTCTGCATTATTTTAACAGAAATGGTCTCTGTAATGGAAGATTAAAAAGCTAAGTGATTGTAATTACCCTGATTGACCTTAGGCTGGAAGAATCTTCCTAAATCTGATTCTTGTTCATTAATACTGAGTCACCAAGCAGCACAAATATGATCTGGATCAAGTGTCAAATTAAGCAGAACACAGAGTGTGGAATTCATGCTGGATTTGTGCCAGCTGTGGGAGGACACTCAATACTTAATCCAGTATAACATACACTAGAAATGAGATACCCCTTTTTTTCTTTCTTTCTTCTTTTTTTTTTCTTTTTTCTTTCTGAACATGTTTGTGCAGACAAACTGAGTTTGCAACAACTCAGCACTTTCCTGATGGGTTTGATTCAGCATAGGTGGCCTTAAAACTGGATTTTCTGTTTTACAGGAGAATGTCCTGACCTAGTCATATGGAACTGAATCTTGAAGGAATTGAATCTTACGAGAAGAGCTGCCTTCCCTTCACTTTCCAGAGGGCTTTTCCACTTCTTTTGCCAGTGGTAGAAGCATAGAAAGTCAGAAG
Organism: Cyrtonyx montezumae; assembly: GCF_038088225.1. Classification (NCBI taxonomy): domain Eukaryota; kingdom Metazoa; phylum Chordata; class Aves; order Galliformes; family Odontophoridae; genus Cyrtonyx; species Cyrtonyx montezumae. Next base: position 85,689,634 of record NW_027072089.1, on the reverse strand, counting down.
TTTTGCAAGCAAAGTTGTACAAGTTGTCTTTAAAACAAATTTCTTGCACTTAGCTCTGGCTGGTTCCATGCTCTGCATGAAAGTGCTGGGAAGACATTGCTCATGGGTTATATTGTGTATAGTACTGGTGTGAGCCACTAGTCCTGCCAGCACACAGTTCATTTGTCCCTTCCTCAAACATGCTTTTTATGGTGAGAGTATGGGGCTACATTTAATAAAGGAAATTAAATGTCAGACTAGTAATCTTGAAATTGGAGACTGAGGAGTGCTGGAAAAGAGCAGAATGATTTTACAAGTGCTTGACATCATGACGTACTCCCTGACTTCTCTGTGAACACAAAGCTGACAGCCATTGCTCTACGCTGCTGGCCTGCAAGCTGTAACCATGAGGCAGATCCTGGGCTTACTGTGGCTGCTTAAACAGAAAACACAGAAATGTGTTGCTGGACCTACCTCTTGATTTGCAATTGCAGACTTACAGCTTAGCTTATGGACAAACATTCTCTCAAATCAGCAATCTCTTCAAACTTTGGACTGTACGCCTTACAAATCTGTGCTGTACTTGTCAAGCTCTGTTTTCTGAAGTCAAGAATGCCATTACTGAAAAATGTATTATTTTTGAGGTGGCAAAGTCATGGATCAACTTTTTTTCAAGGCAAAAGCATTCTGAAAACAAGCTGCACTCATTTTACAGCGAGATAAATTTACAAACAACAGTTTCAGACAGGCATGAAATGTTGAATTAGCTTCGTGTTAGGGTTGCTGAGGGATAGCTTCTGCATCCTAGTTTCCTGAAGGTTAAAACTGCTGCTGTTCTTAGCAATGAAGGCAAACTCTAAGTAATGATAGAATGACATTTTATATTGCTTTTGTTTCTTACAAGCTTGTCCTTTTCCAAACTGCTGGAATCAACACACATTGCTGAAGTTGAGTTTCCAAAATAGGCTCTTGTCCTGGAAAGATGAAGTTTGGCTGGGAGCAAGGAGAGAACTATATGCTGTTTCTTTGGGAAGTATTTATAACTGTTTATGAATGTAGCTGGATTCCAGTCATTTTAAAAAGGCATGCTGAATAGGATATACAATGTATTTCCTTATTTGAACTAGCTTTGAAAGAACTACCACTATTCTCCTTTTCTTAGCCTGCTTTCTTGAGGAAATTTGGCTTGAAAGATCACACTCTCTTTGTGTCACAGAATCATATAATAGAATCATAGGATGGCCTGGAATGAAGAGGACCTCAAAGATCATTTAGTTTCAACCTCCCTGCCATGGGTAGATTCGCCAACCACTAGGTGCGCTGCCCAGAGCCACATGCAGTCTTTCCTTGAATTCCAGAGATAGGGTATCCACAACCTGTCTAGACAACCTGTTCCTCTGTGTCACCACCCTCTTGAGTGAAAAACTTCCTCATATCATCCAACCAAAATCTCCCATATTAGCTTAAAACCATTCCCCCTTGTCCTGTCACTATCAACCCATGTAAACGGTTGTTCCCCTTCCTGTTTATACACTCCCTTCAAGTATTGGAAGGCCACAATGAGGTCTCCCTGGAGCCTTTTCTTCTCCAAGCTAAACAAAGCCCAGTTCCTTCAACCTTTGTTCATAGGAGAGGTGCTCCAGCCCTCAGATCATTTTAGTGTCCCTCCTCTGAACCCGTTCCAAGAGCTCTATATCTTTCTTGTGCTGGGGGCCCCAGGCCTGGATGCACTACTACAGTCAGGGCCTTACAAGAGCTAAGTAGAGGGGGACAATCACCTCCCTCTCCCTCCCCCTTTTTATTGCAGCCCAGGATATAGTTGGCCCTCTGGGCTGCAAGCGTGCACTGCTGGCTCATGTCCAGCTTCTCGTCCACCAGGACCCCCAGGTCCTTATCACAAGGTATACACCCATACCTCTCTTTTGCTGCTAACTTCTCAGTGGTTTGAAGAGTTTTAACCAAATTTGACAGAAGTTCTATGGATGGATAGTTCCTACACAGCTTACAAAACAGTGTGGCACATGAAAGTAAATAGAAGAGGTATATTGTTGATGCTCATGTTGACATAAAAGCAACAACCTAAATGAATTACTGGACAGTGGAGAATCAATGGAGAATAAAGCTGATATGAATGTCCCAAATGTGAATGAAAATTTGCCTGGAATGTGAATGTCGTTAGATGTAGAGTTCACTTATGTTATCCTGGCTGATACGAAACCAATCAGTTATCATTAGTTCTGCTTCTCACTGAACTTTTTTTCAGAGAGTTAGTAACAGAAATATGTCAACAGATCCCATAATTGCCTATTCAACAAATTCATGTTCTTATGTCTTCATAGCTCTGGAAAAACTAGCATTGTATTTTAAAACTTATTTTTAATTTTAGTCCATGTTTTCTGAAGAAATCATTTATGTCTATCCTCGGAGAAGAGCTATATAGCTCCTTGAGTGAAAGTACAACATATATGAGTTTCCAGAATAAACACACATGAAGTCCATTTATCTGCAAAAAATCAGAAAGCTAAACAGAACTAATTATTCAAAAATATCATTGGTTCCCTCTGGAAAAGCAGTATAATGGGAAAAAATAATATCTGAGCAGGCTTTTTTTTGCTCAGTACAATTCTGTGTCAAACAGGCAGATATGTCCTGGTTGTGGTACTAAGTTTCAGTGACTTGGTGCATTTTTGCTGTGAGTTGATTCTTCCTCTCCAAGGGAAGTCATCTTCAACATTTCAGATGAAACTGAATTTCACATCTAACCAGTAGATCTGAAGGGCTAGGCTTTTATTGAAGCATCATTTATATAAGACCAAGGATAAGACTGTGAGAACTGAGAAGTCTGTATGGCAGACAACCCAGTTTCTTGTTTCCCCCTGTGGTTCGGCATAGCCAACACAGAGGCAGAAGAAGATGCATTCTGCTCTATCAGTGTTGTAAGTGAAATAATAGAGAATTACCATACTGCTCATTTGGGCAATATGGACTTTAACCACTTCTCACTGCCTGACTAAAAATGCTGGAAATGTTTACCACATTTTAAGACTTACCAGAACATCAGTGACATTCTCTCACAGCTTTCCCATTTATAACTAAAAAGATAAAGACTTGGTACTGAAATATGAATCTGACAGTGTGCAAATCTGCCTCCAGCTGAACCATTTCCATTTCCTTAGATTCCTTTAACATGAAAGTCTTTCCTTCTCTGCACACACAATAGCATCCAATTTTCATCTCACTGGGTGCTGACACTGCATTCCTGTCTGTCTACTGAGTTATTGTCTGGATTAATGTTCATTAATTATGTTGGTTCAATGAGGCTGTGCTTGGTAAACAGCTTCTTGAGGACATTAACCATTTTCCTGTGAGTGGTGTTTAGCGTCCAGAACATTAAAGCGTAAGATGATGAGTATAATCCTAATCCAACAAATGCTGTTCTTTCACAGGGTATTTTAGGGCAGAGGAGATGGATAAAGAGAAGTAAAGAAAAAGAGGAAGAAACTGTGGAATTGGTTTTACATCAGTAGCAGGGGCTGTCCTGTCGTTATGCTGGCCAGTGCTGGCAAGCCCACAATATCTAGTATTGCTCATCTGCTGATAAAGGTACCATGCCAACCTTTTCCTGCTGCAATTCAGAACTCTAAGGTATTTTTCTTATTGCTATTCATCTTAATTTGCATAATCAGTTTTTCTGAAAAAGATTCAGACATTAAGATGCATCTGAACAGTCCTCTTTCCTGCCTGCAAAGGTAAATCCCTCTGGTGAGCTGAGCGTTATAAATTTAAATCCAGGATGTGGGCTTGGTTGACGTACTGTACTTAGCAAGACAGGTACAAATGATTAGGAAGAAAAACTTGCTCTAAATCTCTCTGTGCTCCTATACCCAAAGGGTTTTGCTTTAGAGAAGATTACTAATGTTTTAAGACTATCTTAAGGTAATATGTAAGTAATTAAGGAACCAAGAGCAGAGGAAAGTTTTTCAGCACAAACATTGCTCAACAGTAATCTTTTTAAAGTATAAAGGGTCATGAGAATGATGAAAGTTCACACAAACTGAATTAATTCCTTCTCAAACAGAAGATAATTCTGCAGCCAGCACTTGTCGGTATGAGTGCGACATAAAACTCAACATGACAGTAGAATTTAACTTAGTAGCAGCTGGAATCCATAGATTTATATGTCTGCACATCTTTGTTTTTGTGGGGTTTTTTTTTTTTTTTTGATGGACATAGTTTCACTGTACATTTTCCTCTAGGCGCTGGAAAAGTGTCGCCAGTTTAGTATCATTGGGATTTTGAAAAGGAAGTGTTCTTGTTCCATAACCTTACACATCCATCATTCTTCCTGAGTGAGTGAGTATAATCTTACATGTTATTGTATATTTTCTTAGTCTTCAGAAAACATTTTTGTTTACTTCAGCTCAGAATACCTTCTTTTCATGTTTCCGTATCTCTTGGGCACTTGGTGAATGGAGTGATTTCTTTGCTTAAACCTAGAAGTAATGCTTCAGGCGGAACTTTTTAATCCCTCTTCATCAACTTTCCTTTGTAATGTGTCCCCCTCAAACTGAAGGCTTTTGCTTGTGGAACCTTGGCAGATTACTTCTGCTGACTGTGCTGATTCATAGTACTAAATGACATATATGACCTGTGTAAGTTTTCACTAAAGATAAAGTGTGTAAATTGTTCTTTTTGTTAACAGTTAAATCTTTGTTTGTTTGTTTGTTTTAGTTTGTTTTATTAGTAACAAAAGATTTAACATTTCCCTAAAGATATCTTTCTTTTAGATTACTTCTTAATATATTTCTTTTCATTTTGATTTGATCAACAAAATCAAAACAAGCGTCAAAAGAGTTAAAATGGATTACTATCCTGAGAAAGTCAGTAGCAGAAGGAACCTAAGCTACAATTATTTTGCTGCAACTAATATTTTCAGTTGCCGTTGTCTTTCTTTTTTTTTTTTTTTCCTTTTAAAATTCCATTTGTGAGCTCATCGTGACAGGAACTTATTATCGATGTGTTAATCTTCCAAAGAAGTAATGTTTACATAGCTAGGATGTTTCATGGTTTAGGCAAATGATGCTAAGGATCTTTTTGCAGCTACAGTTTGGCATATGATGAGTCTTCATAGTTTTTGTTTGTAGTGGCGAAAGCTATTTTGCTTTTGTGGGCAGGTCCCTTAACCCACACACAGTTCTGCCCAAGTAGCAATTTCAGTAACTAAAAGTTTCCTTTGACAATAACATTCTTTTGCCCAGTGTGTGCAAAACAAACCCATTTATAAACTGAATGCAACCAGACAAAAAATTAATCAACGCTAGTTGCTAATGATGCTGTTGCGTAGTTGCAAATTATTCTGCTTATAACCCATTCCACTGATATTCAGCTAGGCAGATCTCATTCAGTAAGACTATCAGGATAAGAGTATATCTGGATGATCTTATCTCCTCAAAACACTGTGGAGGAAAGGCTTAAGTAATGGTGAAGCTGGAGACATGCTTCCATAGGGATTCATTTGAGAATGAAACATTCATTACTTTTTGCCTTTGAATAGAACTTCAGTATTGAACACTAATCTTCAATAGCTGTGTGAGAGCCTGCCCAGGGTAAGCACTGGAAGATAACTACATCCATGGCTGAAGCAGATGGAACCTTTTACAACATTGGCTGAGGCAATGTGGGAGCTCGGGGTAGTGCTGCTTTCTCAAGCCTTGAACGAAGAAAAGCACTCTCCCTTTGCTTCTGTGGAAGAGGGAGCATTGTGCTCCCTCTCAGTCACCACTACAACTAGCAAAGGACTGCTTGGCAGTGCAGAAGCTTTGGTTTATTTAACACAGAAGAAGCTTTCTTTCTCTTCATCAATAATGTTTTGATCTTAGCTGGGAATGAGAAGTGCTTCACTTATTAAGGCTGTTTGGCAGTAACATAAAGGCATCCAGTGTTTAGCAGGTCCTTCAAATGTACATTGCTTGGAAAGAAAATTGAGCTTTTTCATGTGTAAACATCTGCCTTAGACCCGCAATGCATGGATAGCTGCAAAACATGCACGGCACTGTGAGTGTGCTCAAATTTTCATCCCCTCGTCTATCTCTTTGCAAAGCTCAAATCTTTCCAGATTTTGGGAATAGAACTGCTTTTCTTTAGCCATGACACTCAAAGAGCTCCACTGTGCATGTTCCACAAGTTGGGCTTGTACTAAATTTTGTTCTGTTGTTTCTACATAGGATTGTGTCAGATATTGCAAATGACACTGAGAATGGTCTCTTGTGATTCCTAGCTCTTGTCCCAAAGTCACCGGAGAATACTTTTTGGCAAGGTCCAAAAAGTGTTTAGGTCTATTTGACCATGATCTAAAAGAGCTCAGCTTATGGTCTGAGCAGAAAAGTAGAAATCATGATGGGATGTATGTATGTATTTTGTTTTCACATGTAGAAAGGCAAATCCACAGTGGTACTGTTTGTTTTTGTCAGTTCAGGCAATAGTGTGTTTGTGAATCTACTACTCTATACATTCAAGGCCTTTGACATAGTCCCACACCACATCTTTATTTCTAAATTTGTGTGATAAGGGGCTGAGGGATGAGTTATTTGTTGAATAAAGACTTGGTTGGATGGTCACAGCTTGAGGGTTGTGGTCAACAGTCCATGTCCAGATGGAGGCTGGTGATCAGTGGTGTCATCCAGTGGCTCATTGTGGGACCAGTGCTCTTCAACATCTTTAACAACATAGACAGGAGGATCAAGTGCACCCTCAGCAAGTTTGCAGGCAACACCAAGCTGAGTGGGGCAGTTGACAGAGCAGAAGGAAGGGCTGTCATCTATAGGGATCTGGGTAGGCTTGACAAGTGGGCCCACATTAAGCTAATGAGATTCAATTGCCAAATGCAGTGTATTTCACTTGGGTCAGGGCAATTCCAGATATGTGCACAGACTGGTAGAATAACTCACTGACAGCAGCCCTACAGTGACAGGCTTGAGAATTCTGACGGATAAAAAGCTTGATGTAAGCCAGCAGAATGTGCTTACAGCCCAGAAAGCCAACAGTATTAGCTGTGTCAAAAGAGTGGTGGCCAGCAAGGCGAGGGAGGTGATTATCCCTCTCTACTCCATTCTTGTGAGGCTCTATTTGGAGTATTGCCTGGAGTCCACAATGAAAGAAAGACATGGAACTGTTACAGTGGGTCTAGAGGAGGGCTGGCACACCATACCTATGAAGGAAGGTTGAGGCAGCTGGGCTTGTTCAGACCGGAGAAGAGAAGGCTCCAAGGAGACATCATTGTGGCCTTCCAGTACTTAAAAGGATCTTATAAACATGTGACAGACCAGTGTTTTACATTATCAAGACCAGTTGGATGGAGCCCTGGGCAGCCTGATCTAGTGGGTGTCAACCTTGCCTGTGGCAGGAAGGAGTTGTAGCTCGATGGTCTTTAAGGATCCTTCCAACTAAAACCATTCTGTGATATTATGTTGTGTGCACTTTGCAGAAATGCAGAAGCAGGTATCAACAAGCCCCAGTAAAACTATCACTGGTGGGTCTCAATTTCTGGCGACCTTTGTTCAGAGAGATTAAAAGATGACGTTAGCCATGTCAAGGGAAGGGAAAGTTTAAGGGAAGCCGTAGTTATTTGTTGTTGCTGAGGGGTGCATCCCATCAACATGCATTGCCCCTCAATTCCTATACTACAGATACTTGCAGCACTCACTGTCCCTAATATCAAGGACTTTTTTGAGCCAAGTCTTTTAACAGGATTACAAAAGAAGATATTGCAAATGTTCTCCCTGAAATTACAGAGAGGTATGTATAGGGCTCACCATTTGTGATTTATGAATGAATGACTTTGTCATATTTCTTTCAAGGCTGTGTTAAATGTGAATGGAATTGCAGATCTAACTCATGAGTAAGTATGATACATTATCTTTTCAAAGAGAATGACATGGAAGTATGTGTGGATTGCTTTTGCAAGTAACTGCATGAAGCAATACTATCTGCTTCCTGTCAAGGGAATTCAGTTTTGAGGTGTGGTTCTCCACCTTGCAAGGTACCTGATCCTGCAGGTGCACAGGTGAATTTTTAGCACACCTGCTGCATTGGACCACTCAGAAGGTTTGGATGTCCTTGTGCTTAACTTCTAGACCATACTGGGCAGTTTGGGTATGTGAGATGGAAGATTCTGGCAGCTTAGGTAACTTCTGAAAGTGAGGTCCTTCAACAGTTTAGGCAGCAGCAGAGCAGTGCTTCTTGGAGGTGGGTACTTGAAGGTGGGTACCTAAAAAAGGATATGTGTGTCCCAAGTGCCTGAAGACTGCTGTCCTTGTTTGAGCTTCCAGCTAAATCTTGCCTACTATTTTCCAGCTTCTTTAAGCCACGCTTAAAAATACTCCAAGGTTTTTCTCTTCCTCCTTAGCATCAGTGGTATGACATTTTGTTTTGGAAAAGCTAGAGATTGTCATTTCCTTGAATTTGATAATTCTAAAATAATAGATATTTTCTTGGAAGGAATGATAAGATGTTTGACAGAAATTGGTAAATCTAGTGACCTTTGATTAAAGCTCACAGCTGTGCGATAACATAGAAAGAGACAACTTTGAAGACAGATTCAGAAGCCAGGAATTTAGAAACCATTTTCAACATTTCAGCCTACACAGATTACTAAATAAAGGATTTCAACAACTGAGGCAATGTTTTTGTTTGTAAAAGTGGGCGCTTAGTAGAGACAAATGATGAATTAAGGACAGCCGGAATATATCAGAATATACTTTCCCACACAGCCAGTATGATTGAGCATTAATACGTTTTCATCCCTTTGTAATTATTTTCTCTTTGCAGCTATTTCCAGATTGTTACCATCTGTAATTGTGACACTTTTACAAGAAAATTGATATCGTTAATTCAGCTTTTGTGATTTTTATTATTGTTGTCATTGTTTCAAATCCAGAATCTTCTAACTTGGCTTGATTCTGCATACCCCTTTTGTATTGTGCAACCAATAACCAGCATTATTTTATTTTATTTTTTTGGTCAGAAACCTGGCCTTTTTTTTTAATATATATATTTGCTCTTATATCTTTTGATAGAGACTCCCTGACAGACAATGGTCAAGTGCTCTGTTGACATTTCAGTAAAGAGATGAGCAGTTTTGCAAATTAAAAAGATTGTGGACGATGGAGGCAGCCTTTTAATAGCTGTTTCTGAAAGTTGTGCACTGGACAATGGGAGAAATAGCTTTATTGTAAACATGTATTGTATGAACGAGACAGGCTTTGGGCTGACTAAATTGAATTCTTTCAGGACAAAGGTAGTTTGAGAATCTGTGTCCTTTGAAAATCCAATCATGTGGTGCCAGTTTCCTCCTGTGAGATGCTGAAGTGTGTTGCTCCCATTGAAGTCAAGGAAATTGAAGTCCATTAGCACTTTCGTGTGCTCCTGAAAGAAATTTTCATAGGGTTAATGTGACAAAAGTATGGGAAACATTTTTTGTTTTAAATTCAAACAATATCATTCAAAATGGGCCTATCTTCAACTAGCTTCTCTGTGCTGTGTTTCACTAAAAGGTAAATGAGAAACAATTTTTTTTTAATAAATTTCAAAATAACTTGAAAATCCTAATTCAGAGAAAACAGCAGGGTTTGCATTGTTGTTTAGTGAAGGCAAAGAAAAGACTGCTTCTGATGAAGTAAAAATGTCAGTGATTTTGAAAATTGCTTCAAAGTAATGTGAACATTTTAAATAAAATGATTGGGAAGGGTTTTCTGAAAGATGAAAAAAGAATTAGTGACAATTCTCCAGTGGTGCTGGTTCAGTCACAAAAATGTTGTGGGGACTATTTTAATGGTAAATGTACTGCATGTGTGGGGAGAGAAAAACAACTTTGTAACACAGAGTAGAATTGTGTGATTGCTTTGGCTGAAGATGCATGGAGCATAATACCTTTTAATAAATATACTTACATATCTGAATAATAGAATCATAGAATGGCTTGGCTTGGAACGCACCTTAAAGACCATAGAGTTTCACTTCCCTGCTGTTGCCACTCACCAGATCATGCTGCCAGGGCCCCATCCAACCTGGCCTTGAGCTTCTCCAGAGATGGGGCATCCACAGCTTCTCGGGAAGCCTGTTTCAGTGCATAGGTTGCATAGCATTTAGCAACAGGACAATTGTTTTCCAAGTCTGTCCAAGCCTCTCTCGCAGGGAATTAGCTCATGTACAAGCTCTGGATTGCAGCAAGCACCATATTGTTGAGAACTTCTAGATTTCTCCTAGATTTCTCTGTCCTGCTTTAGAGCACCTAGCATGGGATCTTCAGTGCATAGAAATGACATCAAAGTAAGATTATCCATCAAATGGAGATCTGCATTTTTTTGCCTCATGGCTAAGACTTACCCCTCTGCTCCCTGCTGTACCTTAGGTTTCTGCACTGTGCTTCTAGCTGTAATAGACAACAGTTCCTACTCCTGTCCATCACCACAGTTTGACATTTGCAGGACAGATCTTGTACACTCTGCATGGATAAACAAGTCTTTTGAAATATCTGTGGATTTGAAATTTCCCTTCATAGCTTTTCTGTACAAACTGGTGCCTGTTGGTGGAGGTAATGGTCAATTGGCCCTTATTCTAGCAGCAAGGTGTGAGCACCAGAAGCTTTCCAGCCTCTGAAATCAGCGATCTAACAGCTAAAGCAATACAAGGTGTTCTGTTCCATAAAGTTATGACATAGCAGATGTCATCTGCTGTGATGACAGATAGGTGATGTATTTTATGTATTGCCTATTATGTGTTATCCTTCTGCTAAATAGGCTTCCTGGTGGAAAAGTGTGTTATTTTTATTCTCCTGCACTATCCAAAGTAGTGACTTTCCTGGCAGATGAACAAAAAATGCATATGTTTATATCAAACCTTAGGTCTGTAGTGGCTGCGGACTTGAAAGCCAAGTGTAAAAGTGAATGGTGAAGTGATTTACATAGAAAAATGTCCTCAGCAGTTCCAATGATGAAACACTTGCTGCTTGCTAAAACTCACAAAAAATGAGGAGCATATACACATCATGATGAAAAAAAAAAACAAATAGGAAACAAGTGGCCTAGCAAGTAATTTGGTCAGAAACAAGTGAAAGACAAAGAGCTATTTCTTCAGCTACCACGAAGGGGCGGGTATCTGGCAAGAAGAATGGAACTGATGTAAAGTTAGTGGAAGTTGCTATCTTGTTGACTTCGCAGGGAAGGAAGATCAGCCTCAAGATCAGGCAATTAGTGTTGGCACCCAAAATGGTTTGAATGATGAGTCTTCCTGTAACTGATGAATGTAAAATGGCTTGCTAATGATTAATGCATATATCATATTAATAAATCATATCAATTGTTCTCTTCCTCTCCCCCTTGCATTCTGTTTCTCCCTCTGTCTAAAAAGGACATGAAAACAGAGAGGTCTAAGAAGAGATTATTATTATTATTATTATTATTATTATTATTATTATTATTATTATTATTATTATTATTATTATTATTATTATTATTATTGGGTCCGGGTAATTTTTAAGGGGATTTAAACCAAAATCTTACATTCCTTGTAAAACTATCTATCTGAATTAGATGGATTTTGAGAATATTGTTGCTTTTGTATCTTCTGTTTGTTATGTGACATTGTGTTATTCACAGTCATTAATTGCCATGGCTATGACTCATACATTCTGAGGAAATATGGCATGAAGGTAAATAGAAAAAACTGAACTTTAAAAAATTTAAAATATGTAGAACGCAAGCACATTTTCCAGAATTTTTCTGAAACTGGAGAAGGACATAGGCTTACAGAAGAAGCTAGTTAAGAAGTAAAGCAGGTACTTAAGAGGAGGTAGTGTAAAACATAACGTACATGACATGGTTTAGGTCATTGAGTATTTGGAGACAGAGCAGAGTAATGACATTTGAAAGAAGTCTAAAGGTTTGTCACTTCTACTCATGAAAATGATTCTCTTTTATTAAGCATAATCTAAAAGCCCAAAAGACAAGCTGTTGATTACTTTTCCCTAAATTTTTAGAATCTTCGCTATTTAAAACTGAGGAGTGATGCTGATTTTAATCAGAAAACATTCCAGGGTATTGCAAAATATGAACACAGTCTTGCAAACAGTTCCTCGTGAAATTTCATGTGAAGTTAAGATACTCACAATACTAAGAACTGCTGATCTGAGCAGGATGTCACAAGATTAAGTTATTCAGTCTACCCGTAACATTCACCTGCTTGTTTTTAATAGTATATGACTGTTCAGCGGCCATTTTCCAACTGCTCCTGAATTGAAGTTGCAAGATTTGTTAAATTTGGTATTGAGATTACAAAAAGAAAAAAAAAAAAAGGGGGGGGGGGGAGGGGAGGGAAGCAGATTTAGAAGGTTTGATTTGGAAAATATTTCTCCTGTATAGTTTTATATAGAAAAATGTTTTAGTGCAGCCTGAAGTCCAGACCACAGAGTAGATTTTGTCATCTGCATGGAATCTCCAGCAGCTGTTAATTACAACTGTAAAAAGTTAAGAAAGCATTTTAAGAATGTATTTAATGGTAAAGCAGACAAAGGTAAGCAAACTTCTAGGCAACGTTAAGGGGATCATTAAGAGAAGACCTGGATTTGGACCTTCAAATGGAAAAATTTCAAAAGCTGTTCAGAATTTAGTAGAGAAACAATGTCTGAACTGTCTGCCCTGTGTCCTTCAAGCTCTTATCTCTCAGTAGGAGTCTCCCGTTCAAGGACCAATGATACGTAATTCTGATTAATCTTTGTAATTTGAGGAAATAGCAACTGAAGCTGACACAAATTCATCCTTACTAGAGTAAAGTCCTATTTTGGTCACAGTGCTGAAGCATTATTTGACTTTTTATTAGTTTTCCCCAGTGCTATCTCCATATAATTTGTTAACAACTGAAATGCTTACCTAATGTAGTACTCAAGGCAGGCATGTTCATGTAGCCAAGTTTCTGATAATGTCTTTGGGCTAATGGAGTGGGATTTTTTTTTTGGTCAGCAATGATAATTATGTCCTCAGTGAACAGATGTGTTTATTGATAGTGTGATGAAAATGACTTCTCTGTCATCCAGAAGGAGGAATATAGAATTTATGAGAGGAGTTTTTAACCATCTTTTTTTTCCACATTAACTTGAATTTAACCTTCAAATTCTCAGTTGTTTTAAAATATATCTAATTTATTAATATCTAATTAATTTATGTTTCATTTTTTTATGTTCTTGCTATTATCAAAATAGACATTATTTTAAATGTGTTCTAAGAAAGAGCTGAGCACCCTGAATTATTTGTTGCATATAAATTATACAATAAAGAACCTACTTTTTGCTGTTTGCTGATCAAACATGTTTTGTGTGACTGTTACTGTTGATTTTAAACATTAGGTGCAGCTATTTTAGTCTATGGATTATTTATGACAGGTTCATTTCAGCTAGACAATGTTTGTAATCTACAATGGGTTTTCTAGTTCACATGAAGGTTTTTTTTTCCTGTTTTTTTTTCTCTTGTCTTTTTTATAGTTGTTGCATTTAAGAAAGAGAAAGGAACAATAGTTAAAATCTGTGAAATCACTTGGAGCTAAAAGTATTTTGCAAATGACCTGACAATCATCTGCATATAATGAATAATGCAGCTTGGTGAATAATAGCAGAGCTAACTCATTAAATGACTTAATTCTGAATTGCTTAGTTCACTGTTAGGCCAACTCTACTTAATTTGTCCAACTAGTACAGGATGCAGGCAGGCTAGTTCTCTTCTTCTTCTCTTTGGCTGTATGTTTGTCTTACTCATTCTCACTGCCATGTTCTCACTGCCATGAAGAGATGTAAATGATGAGAAAGTACATGCAGTTGTGAAACAAATATGGGCAGCCTCCATACTGGGTAGTGTGTTTATGCTATTGTACAAGAGTAATGACAGTTGAGATTGGCTCAGATCTTGTCCTCACTTCACAATGATATCCCAGAGCTCATTTAAGTAGAATGGTTTATGTGCAATGTCAATGTAAAAGAATATAAAGAAATATTCCAAGTGTTTTTGTTGTATTAGGTATTACTTTGTACTGCCTGAGGTGACAATGTGGCACAAGGATGATCCATTAGATTCTATTTGACCCACTAATTAGCACTTGAGATGTGGAAGAATTTGAAGACTTCTACTTGGCAATTACTCACAAGACTGTGATTTGAGAAAGCTTCTTGACAAGAAAAACGTAAGCAGTGGTTATATGAGAAGTGCCTGTCATGAAAAATCTTTGAGATTTTGGCTTGGTGGTCAAAAAAGAAACCCGTTTCCTGTGAGTTTAGCAACTCTGTCATGAATTATCTCAGTTTATTTAACACAGTTTTCAAAGGTGTGTTTTTTGTTAAGACTGTGTATGTAAGTGCTACAATTTTTGTGACAGCTTGGATAACAAGTGATGAACACAGTGAATAAGCTGCACCAAATAGGGCCAGGAATTATCTGTTCTAGTAATGTCATTTCATTTTCATTCTGCATTACTTGGCACTATGACTTCGTAACATTTTATAGCTTATTTTTTCTCTCCACCTTCCCTCTCCAAAACCCACCTACTCCCACCCTCCAAAAAAAGAAAAAAGGTCGTGCTGTCTTCTGATGCTTGCACTTCTGTTACATTTCTGTATTCCTCTGGTACAATCTAAAGGAATATGAGGACTCAGGTTTGGGATTTACGGTCAATTTACAAGGTTTCTCAAATTTGTTTCTTGACAAAGCATCATCTTTTGGCTATCTGCAATAGGTCTGCTTTTTTCAAGAGAAAAAAAAAAAAGAAATTGTCATTTCTTGGCAAGTTATTTGTTTTCCAGTGAAAGCTGTTGCTTTTACTGTAAATGACCATTCAGAACTTTGAGCACAGCAAGAATAATGTGTCTGTTTGGCTAGAAGACATGAGCTTAGGGATTATCTACCTCTTCTTGTACAAAGAGATCTGTTAACAAGCCAGCACATTACTCAGATGCTGGCAGCAGATAAACTGCATTTTAGAATGAGGTCTAACTTATCAAACTGATGGATACTTTTTAATATACTAGGTAACCACACCTTACTGCAAATAAAAGTCTTCTTTACTAGGTTCTAAAGACTTGGTTTTTTAAACATAGATTGTTCTGAAATTATGACAACCATGTTTTCCTTAGACACAAAATCTCTTGCAGGGTCTCTGTGTTATTGGTAAAAAAAAAACCACTCTGTTTTGCTCTAACTTTAGTGAACTAAGATATGTTT
Source organism: Cyrtonyx montezumae (assembly GCF_038088225.1). NCBI lineage: Eukaryota > Metazoa > Chordata > Aves > Galliformes > Odontophoridae > Cyrtonyx > Cyrtonyx montezumae. The sequence continues at coordinate 85,674,398 of NW_027072089.1, read as the reverse complement.
ATTCTTGCAAATTGATGAAGTCCAGAGGTTTGGCTTTTAACAGAATAAAGAATGGACTTAGCGTAACTTCACTACTAATTTTATTGTATGTGTGTTGTGGGGGGGTAGGGAATGTGTCAGAAAAGTGAGGAGACTTTCCATAGTCCATATGATTTTTCTCCTCTCGTTTTTATTTGTTTGTTTGTATGAAGGGTGAGACTTCACTGGAAATTTATACTTTGGCATTCTAGTTCTCATCTATTCATTCTGACCTCTTATGAGGTCTCTGTAAGTATAGTGAGCTGCTTGAATAACTACAATTGTTTGTTTAGGCAAATCACATAGCACTAGTAGCTTGTACAGCACGGTATATATTTCAGAAGTAGGCTCTTCACTTGATTCATAACCACAGTTGCATGTGAACATAACTCTTCTGTGTGGCTGTCCCTAGTGATTGGGAGAATGATGGAAGAGAAGTCTGCAGGAATTATAGCAGTTGTCTTTCGGAATTTAGGGAAAAACTGTGCTAATTTGAGCGTGCTGTCCTTATTTTGGCTGTTTTTAATAGTGAGCATCATATTGGAGATAGACTGCCTAGCTCGGCTGCAGGTGCATGCCTGCACCTAGAATGCAGGATATGAGAAGGTTTTCCTTTTGTTGGGAATCATATTAGGGGCAGAAGGGTCTTGGAAGGTCCTCACAAAAGCTAATGGTCTTCAACCATTCTTCTGCTCCAGATCTGAATATGCCCATATATAGAGATTTAGCTGAATATCAATTATGTCTTTATCAATAAAATAGTTAGTGGAATAGAGTGTACCCTTGGCAAGTTTGCTGATAACACCAAGCAGAGTGTTGTAGTTGATACAGAGGAAGGGATGCCAACCAAAGGGCCTGGACAGGCTTGAGAAGTGGATCCAAGAGAACTTCATGATATTCAACAAGGCCATTTGTAAGAAGTTGCACTTGGATCAAGGCAATCCTAGATGTGTATGGACTGGGAGAACTCACTGAGAGCAGGCCTGTGGAGAAGGACTTGGTGACTCTGGTTAATGAAAAGCTTGATCTGAGCCAGCGGTGTGTGCTTACAGACCAGAAGGCCATCAGTATCTAGGGCTGCATGAAAAGAGGAGTGGCCAGTAGGGAGGTGATTGTCTCTCTCTACTCTGCTCTCGTGATACCCCCATGCCTGGAGCCCCCAGCACAAGAAAGATGTAGAGCTGTTGGAGTGGGTCCAGAGGAGGGCTATAAAGATGATCAGAGAGCTGGAGCACCTTTCATGTAAAGAAAAGCTGAGGCACCTAGGATTGTTCAGCATGGAGAAGAGAAGGCTCCAGGGAGACCTTATATGTGGGAGACAAATGTTTTACATTATCTGATAGTGATAGGACAAGGAACTAAGAGAAAATGATTAAGGCAAATGTTCTTTTATAGGTAAGATACTAATTGAGGTTGTGGTCCAGACAAGGTGAAGAGAAGTAGTCCCAGAAATTGCTAAGTCACTTTACTGTTACTTAAAGTAGGTTGTGCAGCTTTTCTTTCACGATTTCATCCTTGGCAAGATAAAGACAGCAAATGTTTCCTTAACTGATAACAAAAGTTCCTCTTCTACCCTTGTGCTGTAGGTACCATGACAACATAACAAAGGTCCTTTGCCCCCAGAAAGTGATTTAATATTTGTGACAGTTGTCAGAGAGAGTCCAGACTTCCACTGGCTGTTCAGATAGCTCTTCTGGTTGGAGAATCTCCACACACAGCCAAAACAGTCATCTTTTGTCTGAGCTGAAGTTTTATTCTCTTTGAATAAGACTGTTCTCTGACTGCTACATTGGTCACTGTTGTTTTGGCATTTTGGGATGTTTTTATGACTCTCTTTTTAATGTCCTGCACATTTTTTCATTTTAGGGCAGCGCTCAAAAAATTGCCCATAAATGCCACTTCAGCTGGGTGAGTGCTGCCTTTTATCACTGCATTGCTAAAGGCATTTCTGTTGTTTTCCCAGACCACTACTTTGGTTCGTTGATGTTGAAATGAATTTCACAGTGGGTTAATGTGTTCCTTCTTGTTTGTGTGGTGATTGCAGCTCCAAGACAAACCTCTAGCAGGCAACAAAACACAGACATTTTACAACAGACGCACATAAGGATCTGCATAGTTTGAGAGGAAAATTTCTGAGACAGAGAGAGTCAAGATGTAAAAGAGGAAAAACTATGAAAGTGTCTGAAGAAATGCAGTGTTTTGGGGAACAGGATATATGTTTATTTTTGCTTTTAATGACCTACACTTTTTTTTTCTTTTTCTTTTTTTTACTGTGCAGATTTGTAGTACATGGAAAATGCCACTTTTTTCAGGGTGCTCTGACAAAGAGTGTGCAGCCCTCAGTGGGTTTGGCAGGGATGATCAGCCGAGGAGCCTTGGGGGGGAGGGGGCAGGGAGGCAGGACAAGAGGCAGCTCATAGCCATGTTGTCTCAATAATAGCATCCACTTTGGTCCCTCTCGTTTCATCTTCTTGCTAGATTACTTCACAAAGGGGGAAAAGAAACAGCATTTGTCTCATCTGACCCACCTCTGACAGAGGCTTATGTTGGTAGGACCGGAGAATCAATCTCCTTGTTTCCCTGTGGGAGCCTGTCAGTGACGTTACCCTAGTGAGATTAGGAACAGCAATACTAGGCCCTGACAATTTTGGTCCTCGTTGAAGTTGCTGAGTATGAACCCAAGGGCCACTGAGATTTTCTTTACAAGCTTCTGTAAAAAAAAAAAGCCTCACCACAAAAATGGTCTTTGTTTTTTAAACTGGCTTGAGCAGATACTTTAATTAAAAACTACCAATGGCAGTACATATCAGGGCACTGTAAACCCTTTCTCTGTGGCAGTTTCTCAGCACAAATACTTCTGTGTGGCTGCAGTCACATGTTTGATTGACTTGGTTCCCAAGCTGATGTTCACAGTGCTGTATTCATCTTGTTCAGATGACTGTGACATGCGGCTCGAATGCACTGATGCTGACAGTGAATATGAGGAGAACCAGGCAGCTGACAGCTTCTCCATTTTTCAGAGCTGATGTAGGATGATCTGTCACATGATGCTAGGCCATAACGTGTCATTTATTTAGCTACAGCTGTAATGTGGGTAAAATGAGCAGAAATGAGAGAGAAGTGACAAGAGGGAAAAAAAACAACGAACAGCAATAATAACAAAAACCAAACGTAGGAGGAAAGACTATGTTCACCACCTCTCACAAAATTGCACAAGCATTTTGTATCTTAATAAATGCAATATTGACCCCACGTGTCATGTCTACCTGTTGTTTCTACAGGTAGGAGCAACATTGGCAGCTCATCTGAGCCTCTGTTGTTCAGGGTAAAGTGTCTACTCAGGGCTGCTTCAGGTAGTGTTGGAGGGGCTTTAGGGCTTATCCTGTGCCACGACTGTTATGGATATTAAGCAGCCTTTCTCATGGTAGCTAGGAGCATGCAAGTAATAACAGCCAGAGTCTCAGGAAACTGAAAACAAATACGGCTTTATCTTGAGCTGAATTGCCAAACTTTCAAGCTGGGGACAGAGGAAGGTGACCCCACCTGAATGGTATGTACATTGCTGTCGAATTATAGCACTTAAAGCAGGTTAAGGGACCTTTTCTGGCAGGAGGCTAGTAGATGATACAAACCATCTTTCTAGATCAGCCAGCTTGTGATCTCTATACAGTTTGACTTGTACCATTCTTTGGCTGGTTGGCTTTCCTTTGTGACTTAGGAGCAATGGCCTTGGAGCACCTGACTGTTCAGAGCTGGGAAAGGAAAATGCAGCTACGTCATAGGGGCAGTATTCAGAAATGTCTTCCACTTGCCTTCTGCTTTTTTCCCTAGTTGGTCCCATATGACTTCAAAATCAGAACTTGGATTCAGTGTTCAAAGAAAATTGTTCTTAAAGTATCTTAAAAGACTTGCTTGACTGTACATTATGTTGCAGTGCCTGACTTGGATTAAAAAGAAAGCCCCATGATATATGTGGTACTTCTGTGACAAATGTTACATTTTTCTTGCTATCATATACTTCTGTTGAGATGACTGGGGCACCACACTTGACAATGATGAATTATTTACAGCAGATCAGCAGCCATTTATCCTGTGGTACCATCTGCCATAAAGATTACATTTGTCTTAACAGTTTCCTTCCTTTATTATTCTCTGAAACAGTATTTGAAGATTTGGAAGCACTGAGGAATGGACAACCACCTCTGGGCCAAGGTTTCAGTGGTGTATTCAGACTCTCCTGGACAGCAGTGTTAAAGGTTAAATTCTTTTGGCATTTGATGTGAAAGACTGTAACAAAAGTGGAGTAAATGATGCAAACCTAGCATGAGTTTTAACTGTTTAGGATGTTTCCCATGTGCATCCTTTGCTGGTCTCCTTGGTATAAGGGTCATGTTGTGGGCAAGGAGAAGGTGTGATTGGAGCAGAACTGGCAGATGGTCCCTTGAAGGTCGTTTCTTGTTGCTATCTCCTGTAGTGATGCCATATGCTGTGCAAGGGGATGTTTCCTTCCTCTTCATGGAGTGTAAACTCATCAAAACAGTAAGTGCAGCATACTATCAACTCTCAGCTCTTGAAGTTTCTGATTATGTCTTTAAGACTTTGGTGTTTTTTAGTAAGTTGTCAAACAGTATGTAAAATAAGTGTGTTTGAAAAGAGATTAAAACACATCTCTCCGAGGCAGTACATAAGGGTTTTCTCTTTGAGTTAGCTTTTGTCTCCTGAAATTGTTTGTGCACATAAGCATTTTTGTTTTGTTTTGTTTTTGTTGTTTTTATTTCCTAATATCTTTCTGATCTATGAAAATCCAGAGTATGAATAGTACCCTACATATTTGGATGAACTGAATGCCACCACTGCTCCTCTTAGCTGCTGCTAATGGAAATTAATTCCAACAGAAAATGCCTGAAACAAACTGCTATAACAATTGGAGGGTGAGTAGTTTTATCAGACAGAAGTTGTCTGTTTCTCAAGTGTAGTTAGTGCTTCTGATCTGCTTGTGGAAATTTTACTGTCTCACACTCAAGTCTTTCTAAAACTGGGTCTCATTAGAAGACCATGAAAAAAACAACTGTTGTTCTATATAATACGTGAATATTCAGAACAATTTTTTTCCTTTTTTTGTTGATTGTGAATTATAACATTAAGAGAAGGAGATATTTTTATCCTGAAAATAAATGAGGGCATAAATAAGTTTACAGAGGTCCAAATCCTGGCAGACTTTTTCAGGAAAAGTTGTGATCAAAATCTGACTGAAATACTAGAGAAGAAGATGTTTAGCCATTCAAAAGATTTGGGTTTTCAAAAGAGTTCTGTCTGGCTTAGTATTATACCACCTCAAGCCACTGGAATTGAAGTTTAATACTATTCTACCATCAGTTCTGGCTGTGGCCTGGGTGTCCTAAATGACACCTGTCACCCTGAACTTGAGATATCATTGGAGAAAGGAAAAGTTTTTGTGAGGTGAGCCAACTCATTTTCCCAGGGGTAAGATAAAGACCCAAGAGTTTGTAGTAGTTAGGCTGCCAGGGCTTCCACTGATACAATTTTCTTATTTTTTCACTTATCTCTTTTGCTCTTTAGGTTTCATTGACATACTTCTGTCAGCCTGCTTATGATTTGCCATTAAAACTACACTTTGAACGCAATATTTCATGGACTATGTAGCCAAGTTAGGGGTTAGGATTGCAAGGTTTGCACATCGAGTTATTATATCAGCTATAAAGCAATTTTTGGTACTACTGTCTGAAGTTTTTAATATTTACTTGTGTGTCTTAAATGAATACCAGCAGTGTGTACAATTGTGCAAATTATCTCAAAATGTTTATAACCAACGTTTATTTTTATAAATTTTGTTATATTGATGCCTCATTGTTTTGCTTTGTTACTAACAGCTACTTCATTAAATATTTGTTTTGTTTTTTTTTAGTAGGATGTGTGTATTTAACAAGCTACACATCTTACATTGCTAATTGTCCTTTTCTCCATCAGTCTTTCCTTCTTTGTGTTCTAAAAATTGCATGCAGCCTCTTTGGTCATTTCTGCTTCTGTTTGGAGTTGGCCAACACTTTTCTACCTGGACAAGATTGCACATGAAAGCAACATTAAAAAGAAAAAAAATCAAATTAAATTTGCCTTTTTTTTTTTTTTACTTTGTCCTTGAAAGGTAATTATTAGGCAGATTCAGGTAGACACAATGCACAGAGTCACAGGAAGTGTGGAAAATTAGAAATCTTGATCTGACTTGAATGTACTCAATTTTCCTACTTTAGAAAGACAATTTGAAATACTGATGTGCTGGCCTACCTGACCACTAAAAGTACTGTTTTAATCACTACATAGATGAGGAACAGGAGAGCCAGTGTTCCTGAGGATTGCCTAGTTGCTGGCTATCCTGGACTCTAGCATTGCTTCCATACACCTTTCCACACAGCTTTTCAAAGTTTGGAAAAGAAGCAGTTCTGAAAGAGAAAGAAAAGGTAAATAGGACATTCATGCAGGAAGAAAGAAGAAATTGATAATTTAATGCTGTCATCATAATGCTTAGATTTCAGGAAGCAAAATAACTAGCTTATACTGGCATTGGATTCAGTACTGTAGTGCTGAATTTACATAACAAGTCCAGTTAGATATTTATTTTAGTATTAGCAATAAATACAAAAGCTAGACATGACAATTTCATTTTTACATTTCTGTTAACCCAAGTTATCATTATTCTTGCCTTTCATGAATATGGACGGTAAATAGTTTGCAGATTTAAATGGGTATGTTAGGTGTGATTTTAATTCAGTTCAATTACTATTTTGTATGGGCTGATGTGGAGCTCTAATAACTTGTTTTACAGACTTCAAATAAGACTGGATATAGAAGTGCCAGAGGAAGCATCAGCAAGATTGCATCTAAAAAAACATAATTAATATTCAATTATGTAGCAGAGTTTTAGTCAAGAGTTTATGACACCTTGTTGAACTTTTCTTAAGTTTCAGAAGATTATGACTTGTTGGAAGCAAATCCTGTGTTTAGTTTGGCTGGGAACAAATAAGAGTAGAATAGGCATGGAATAGGTTGGCAGTGAGGAAGGAGGTTAGAATGATGCAGAACACCCAGGTATAAAACCCCATGTGGAAGACAGGTGCTGAGAGCTGTGCAGATGCAGCTGAACTGTGATAGAAACTGCTTCCCTGGGTATGTGTCAGTTAATGCCTCAATGCAAAAAGGCCACTGACAGCATCTGCTCCCTATCCCCGTCTTCCAGAGCAGCCACTTCCTTCATGAATGAAGATCTTTATGGTAACGGGAGTGTATGACAATGTAATGTGACTTTTGGAAGGGTTACAGTAAGTTCTGAATCATGTATGAAATGAAAAATCCCTGCCTGGTGCAGAGGGAGCATGTACAGCACTGGATGATATCCTGCCAGCATTTCTAACAAGGGGCTCCTTCACAGATTTTCCACCTCAATCAGCAGTGCAGTTGACATCCCTTGAGCAAAATCTCTCCTTTGCTGTTTTTTTGGTTTTGTTTTGTTTTGTTTTTTCTGTATGAGCAAAGAAAAATTCTCAAATTTTATAACTTATCACCTAGAATACACATTCAGTAATCTTTCTCTGCTTCCAATTGTGACAGTTATTATCAGCATACATCTCCCTGAAATTCATTCAGGATCTTTCAGGTATTTTTTGCTGTAAATTTATTGAACACACTGGGAGGGAGGAAAAGACAAATCTTGATCAGTGATCTTATCAGTGATGTGCAACATTTGCTGGTCAAGAATGGTGCAAAAATTAGAAAGGAGGTAAATAATAGTTCAGGTAAAGAGCAATTACCTAGTTTAATCTTTTCAATGCAGCAGAAGAGCATGTTTTTATATATTTGAACACAGAATGGAGTAGATCACATTTTGGAAAACAGTGACTTGAAGAAGAACTTAGGAACTATCTGTGATACCACTTTAATTTGAATTTCTGCTTCTGTGCTGTGGCAAAAACAACAACACAACAAAAAATCCTTCCATGATCTGTGAAAATAGGAACACTTAAAACTATTTTAGATTTTTCCCTTAGGATAGTGTGTCCTGACGTGCCCAAGGTGGACTATAACATAAGTTACAGACTGGAAAACAAGCATTGAGATGAAGGGCTTAAGGAATTCAAAGCATTCAGTTTATTCAGGAGCAGGCTGAGAGGTCACCTGAAGAAGATACCTGGCAGCTGAGGTTTCTCCCCCTGGCTGACAGAAGGCATCTGATTCAGTCTTGAAAGAAGCAGCTGTTTTTTGGCTGTGAGGTCTATTGAACATTACATTTGCATACCTAGGGTAGAGGCAGAGAGCTGTGACCTCTTGATGAGCAGCCTTGCCCTTCCTTCTCTTTTAGGAGAAGGTATTGCACTGAGAAAACTACAGCCAGTTAGTCCACGTGAAGAGAAATGGCAGATGTGAATGTTGTGGCTCAGATTTTCAGTGAGTTTTCTGAGGAAGACCAGGGCATGTTTCTTTTCATCTCCTTCCTTGCCCAATCAGTAAAGAATTCTGAATGCGCTTCTTGTTATTAATTGCTTTCCTTTGTGGCATCAGAGTGCCCACAGCAGGAGATCTCTTCGTAGGTGGTATAGAGTGATTAAATATTGCCTTAGTAGGTCTAGGAGGAAATTTTCCCTGGATCAAGTTGGCAGGCTCTGTGGATCTTTCACCTCATATAGCATGAGGTGTGGTTCATCTGGTAGAATCATTTGTGTACATCTCACATGATTAATTCTTTGCCATTGCAGGGCTTCCTCTAGTCTTGCCAATTCTGAGCCTGTGGCAGATAGTTTCCTAAGCATGGGAGTGCTCTGCCCTCACTAAAGTCTTCAGGCATCAAGTAGGATATTTTGCTTCAGTTTAATGATCTGTTGAATACACAATAGGTGCATCTGATATCCTTTCTGGCCATAATTTTTAAGGAATTTTGTATGTATACACTGTCTGATTGTTAAGGCTGGTGTGGTTATTTAGGAAAGAATGATCTTCTGATCTGAAAAATGGCCTGAGTCCTTCCGAGGGCTTGTCTTGGCAGCCTGAGAGAAGCACTGTCTCTACCGATCACAAGGTTTCTTTAGAGTAATTGTAGGGCTCAAACAGAAATACTCTTCAGATTTTACATTTCCGTATGTAAAAACATACAGTTTGATAGGTTGATCTCAGAAGTGAATCTGTGCTGTCTGGAAGGACATCCCCTTTGATTCACTTTCTGGCTCTGTACAGAAACAACCAGTGTAAAAAAATAAATAAATAAAATAGGTTAACTCATTTAGAGTATTCTTTTTGTAGTTAAAGTATCCAGGTAGCAAATGAATTAATGTCTTGCTGTGTGTCACTGCTATGGGAGTATCATTTCTACAATGGCTTTTCAATGTCAGTGAGTTATTCCTGAGTTCAAATCCTGTTTTACAAAAACATACAAGTTTGCCCTTAAGCCTGTCTACTTCAGCTGAAAAAGTCTGTTGTAGCTCAGGGGCCCAGAACCTGACGTGCTATATGTGCAGACAAGTACTTGTGAATGTTTGTGTGTACATTATTGCAGTATAAATAGTATTCTATGAAAATGTCAGTTTCACTGAAGCTAGGATTTCACCATACAGGCATATGCAGGTGTATGCATGTGTGCAAAGACAATGTGTACGTGAACTGCTAAGTTGAAGTTCTCCTATTTATAGAATAACGTACTGCAGAAGAATAGAAACAGACATCATATAAGAAGCAGTGTTTGATTTTTGTCTTTTGTTTCCCAAAGAAAGAAAGAGAAGTTTGTATTTTTCATGAAATGGCCTTCGCAGGAATGCTGCAAGCAGTCAAGATTCACTGTGTGCACATCAAGAGAAAGCATGGCTCTTGCATATGTTTGGCTTCATCCCGTAAAGCAGAACACAGTGGCAATAGTGTGTTTTCATACAAATGCTATCTGTTGGTCTACATCTTTCTTCTTTGCAACTCAAACTAAAAACTTTCAAAATAATTGAAAATCAGAATAAAGTATTTCTATGCTGAGTTGTCCTTAAAAATTCGAATGAGTCATTTAGATAACATTCACAATACCAGCAGCTTCAGGGCACTTCAGAGAATACATTTCAGCACAGAGACATTTGAAACAAAAATTGTAATGTTCTAAATGGAATTAGATGAGCGAAACCATGTCATACAGAGATGAAATATAAATAAGTGCTTTAGGCCCACTCCATGAAAAATGTATGTGTTTTTTTAAGAGCATTTTTCTTCTGCGGTGGTTTCATTTCTGTGGAAACCACTGGTTGGTGTTTTGTGGTATTTTTTCTCCTCTTAGTGCATTCTCCTAGAATGTGCTTCTGCCACTCAATAAGCCCTTCTTCCCACTAAATGTCTGTCTCTGTATTAAGCCCCCAAGGAACTGTACAAGCCAAAGGCAGATGGAAACAATAGGCATTCCGTGTTCAAATGTACAACCTACAGAAAGTTCATTTGTCAAAAGTCTGAGGAACATTTCCAAGGAGGCTGCTTCATAAACAACGTCCACATGGGGCAGATCTGACTTGTGCTACTGCTTTTCATACATGTATTCCATAAGAATTTAATACGATGTTTACTCCTCAATTAATAGTTAAAGCAACATTTACAGAAACTTGTTCCAAATCCCAGTTCCAGTTTTTCTCTCCTTCCCCTCCCACCCTACTTCTTAAGTCTCTATCTTTTAGACACCCCAACCACTTTCTTTCTTTTTACAGAAATCTTATCCTAGCCTCTCTAAGAAGACCAAAGCACTCTCAGAGTTTTTTGAGCTCTGTTTTTGCACCTGTTGGAGATTTGCTCCTTCGCTGGTAAGCATGCAAACTCTACCATAGTGCCAGTCTTTGAGATATCCATCATTAATACCAATGTAGTAGTGTTGAAAGTTAATCTAACCTTCTGAATCATGCCTAGAAGGCAAAATTTGCTCTGTTTGGTACTGTCTAGTAGGCAGTACACTGGCTTTTTAAAACTCTAATTACTTACGGTCGATGTTTGCCTTCATTCCTTGACTTTGTATTAATGAAATAGTTTTAATGTGACTAAAATGCTGATTTGGTGTAGTTGTGAAATCGCCTTGACTTCCATGGACTTCAACACCTTTGCAAGATCAGATTCCAGATTAGTGGAAAAAAAAAATGAAGGGAACATTTTATTGATACCTGGATGCTGTGTGAGTGTTTTGAGCTTGTTATAGTGTAATGCAGCGCTGACACCAGCATAGCTAGAAAGCTATAAGCCACCTACTCTCAGGTCATATATGCATGTGTAGAACATATGTTCTTCTTTCATGCTGTGTATATGCATATTCTACCCCCAAATCCTCTGAACATATGGACTGACATCATAGGCAGCTGATTCAGAGTGCTCTCATAATATAAATGGAAACAGTTAGCTTCTGGATTAGGCCAAACATAATTCACCTAGGGCACCCGAATCTTGTAGTTGCCACTTAGAATCCCTCTTAGAAGTTTTTAATACCCAAAATGATGATTAAATGGTGTCATTAGAAAATAAGCTCCTATTTCATATGCCTTAATCATCCACAAATGCAAGATCCATTTTTTATCTGTGGTTAATCAATGACCATATGTCACTTTTCAGAGTTATAAAATGTTGGAAGGTGATATGAAACCACCAGTATATAACACACATTTCTGTGCAAAGTCTGGAAACAGTGAAAGTATAGCCAATTCTTAGCCTCTGACTGGTCTTCAAAACTACCATTTGCATGTAATAGATGTGGAAGAGTAGAAAACCACCTCAGAGGAGTGAAAACTATCAAACTGTATTATATCGTGTGCCTAGAGAACTTCACAATTTCCTGTGGAGTGACATCAAAATCATTTGAACAAGCCATGTCATGGGTGACACAGTCTGAACTTGGATCTCTCCCTTGCCTGAGCTGCACAGAGATGCAGGAATGGGAATGGGGCTGATTGGGTAACATTTCTCCAGTGGCTTTGGCTTTGAGGTCACTGATAATTTTTTGTTCATTACAACTCTGGCAACTGTTACCTTTGATGGTTTGACCAGTGTAAGGAGAGAAATTTCAGTTGGAGACTCTTCTTGTAAGGCTGAGCAGGAGCACAAACTGGATCTGATCTTAAAATGTACCGAGGCCACCTCACGGCAGGTGCTAAATATGTTTCTGGAAGACTAACTACAGCAGCTTTTTCATCTCAACACGGGGGCCTAGATGCTCCAGCTGCAAGATGTGATGCAGTCGAGGGTATTCCATTGCCCCCTGGCGGTTGGTCCACTGGAGTATAAGGGTACTGCTGTTTACAGTTGCAGGAGTTAGTGTGATTTGATTAAGAGAAGAAGGTACTAGAGGAAGCAGAGGCAAAATGGGCAAATATTGGACAGGGCCTTGTTTTATATGAACTGGTGTCTGCTGTTGTTTTCATTTATATTGGAAGTTGTAAACCAAAATCTTAGTGGGCCAAGGTCTGCTATCAGATACCCCTGTGCAAATCCAAAGATGTCTGCTGGAGCCAGCTTCATCGCAGAAAGCTGGAAAGTGGCTTGGAGGGGAAGTGGGAGCCTTTAAACTGCCTGGCCATTAATCTGTGGTAAAGTAATGAATTTGAAGCTTCACAGAGCACGTACAAGAAAAGAAATTATTTGTGAAAACCTGACTACATTCAATACAACATGGTCACAAAGGCCAAAATGCCAGTGGGCTGAAGTGAGAGCTTTTTCCAGTAATAGCCCCCATTTAAGTAAGTGACCTACTCCCCAAGGTTGGGCACTTCACCTCCCAGGTACTGTTGCCCTAAATTACTGACAGTCCTTGACATGTTATATAGGGTTTTAGCAGATGAGGTCAACTTCTCTTTGAATTACGCTGGTTCTAGTAGAGTAAAACTTGGATTTATACCCATGGGCCTGCTGTTTGAGATATGGAAGAATATGAATGTTTTAGCATAAGCGACCCACTGTAAAGCATTCTGTTTTGTTCTTGCTGGAAACTGTTCCCAGAATTAAAATACTGTGGAGAGGAGCTACAGCCTCGGAATCCAGTCCTTTCATTTTTATTTATGTTAGTTTGTTTACTTCTGTAGCTGTCTACATATATGCTAATAATTATTTGCATGTCTGTAGTATTTTTATAGGTGGGGAAGTAGTTGAATATATTAAACAGTTTGCTACCAGGAATGGGTATTAACAAGTTACAACAAAAGCACGGTGGGAAGTAAGCCAGAGGAGCATTGCTTTTTCCATTTATGCTGGAACAATTTTGACTTCACAAGGTTATCTGCTGTCACAAAGGAGTCAGATCAGGAGAGCCAATAGAGAATTTTCTTTGTGGATTGTTTGCACCCCAGCTACTTTTGCTTGCATTTGTCATGGAATATATTAAAATAGTCATATTCCACAGTCCACACAGCATGTCAGCTTTGAGACAAGTACTCTGAAATGTGCTCACAGATGATAAATTGCACACTATGTCAACTACATCTTTGTCATGAGATTCTATTTTCTATTTATAGTTGAAATGAAACACTTGAGAAAAAAAATCTAAACCAAAGCAATTTCACAGGAATCTCACGAGCTTTCCTTATGTGTATATCAATGAGAAGACCCTCCTGTGCTATTTTTTTGCTCTGTGGGGGCTCCAACAATCATCTTCTGAGATCAAAGTGGGATGCTCTGAAGACTGCAAAACTTATATGGGTCCATGTAATCTAGATAGTGTGCCTTTGGAGTATGTTCCCTTTCAAACACGAAGAGGAAAGAACACTTAATCACAGCACAGTGCAAATACACATAAAATACGATACAGTTTTTGGGAATCAAAATGAATTATCTCCATAACAGATGAGATTATTTAGTTACTCCTTTGGCTTGTCATACTAGTTTTGTTTCAAGCTATCATTGATGCCTGTGATGTACTTTGCAGTTCTGTGCACTTTTCTTTTTCCTTCTAAGAGGACTTCCCTTCCACTTATGCATCTTAAACACGTAATCTGCTGCAACAAAGTTGTGGGTAGCAGAAACTGGGAAAGAATATATGTTTGGAAGATAACACTAGTCCCACTTTTCCTGCTTTGAAGATAGAAATGCAGCTGTGTTTTTTTTTTCCTGATTACAGCAGCCAACTTCAGAAAGAGAGTGGCTGGATAGAAGTGATAATACACTTTGACTGGAGATTTCCTGGCTAACAACGACCTACACATGACTGGATGTCCTGCAAAGTGATGAATAATTACTTAAGATAACTAAGCCTTGTGATGACTTCCTTCTTCCTTGGGAACCAACGTCTTGATGGGTTGCACAAGCAAAGTGTCTTGCCTTGGAGAGAATCATCCAAGTAAGATTTGTGAAGGATGAAGTAAACATAGGAGAGAAACACTGCTGCCAGGTCAACATACTCTGTCTGGGACTGAAGCAAAAACTTGCATGAGAAAGGACTTATATCGATTCATGTGGTGAGCCAGGTGTTTGTTCTGGAGGATTCAGATCTCTGGAACCCATATCCTCTTTAAACCTGGACTAGCTACAGTATTCTTTCAGCTGTGGTAGTGTTTTTTATGCGGTACCACTAGAAGTGTTATATTTTCTGTGGCCTTTGAGGCTTTGCCCTACTACTTTTGGACTTATCCAAGTGTACTTTCTACCCAACTTTTCCATCATCAATCTAGGAGGAGCTTTAGTGGATTATTCCAAATTTACATACGTATGATTCTAAGTACAATGCTCGGACAATAGAATACCTGAAGGTATGGATACTTCTTCAATATGATGTCTTCCTGAATCTGACACTTCTATAAAGCCGTAGTGGAAGTATCGTGATTTAAATTCTCTTTGACTCTCTACTTTAGCCATCCATTGAGTGCCACCATCTAGATTAGAAGTGTATATGCAAGGCATTAACTGCAAAAGAAACAAATGTAATAACAGTGCGCTGCTGAACTGGAAAGGCTGAGACAGTTAGTAAAGCAATTTGCACTAGAAAGTCCATTGATCATATTTAGCAGCTGTATTACAAATAGCAAACTAGTAACTTGTGCCCAGTCTTGCAAAATGGCTGCATCAACTGCATTTTTTCCTTTTTCTTTTTTCTTTTTTTTTTCTAGAAAGAATCCCATTAAAGTTACTGAGGATTTGCATTTTTAAGAAAATTGTTTAATAGAGGGAGGTATCTCTAAAAGTCACATACAAGAAAAGTCCTGACATTCTTTAAATTATCAGACCATCAAAAAGCACATGAATTCCACACTATTTGTTTGGAGACAGAACCATAAAACAATTTGTTTTTTTCCTCCCTCTCTTCCATTATCTCCAACTCTTTCTTTCCATTCCCCTTCAAAGAGCTTTTTCTGTGCACTCTCCTAACGAATTTTGGATCACCTTAGAAAGTGAACCTTATCTGCTTCAACTTTGATCTGCCCATGCTGCCAGCTTTCTGCCACCACTGCTTAATCATGCAACTTCCTCTTCTGCAACTTGTCTGTCCTGTTCATCCAAATCTTTTCACTCAGAGCAGCAATAGTGTTTTGATTAACTGGTGTGCTGGCAGAGATTACTAAAGGTATCTGTCTGGATGCTGCTGTGATACGTACGTGGGTCTGATATCTTTAACTTTTGCTACACTGCTTTGTTGTTTCCTTATTTGTTTAAAATGGTCTTCTTTAATATTTCAAGTGATGAAAAATATGCTAACTAGCATCCAGCTCTGAAACTGTGGTGTTGGTGGGGGAGGGCTGCCCACTTGAAAACAAGCAAGAAGTCTTACAAATATTTGGACTAATTAATTCACCAGCTTTTCTTTATGGAACTCTTGTGATAATAAAGCCATTCACAGACTTCAGACCAAGAGAGTACATTGTCCATTTTGTTACTGTTTTGTATCTCATGTCGAACTAAATCCACAGCCTCCTACAACAGTAACAGCTGAGTATTTTCACTACTTAAGCAGTTTCCTCTTCTAGCTGCTGGATCGTCAAAAATTCTAATCAACTCTGATCTAACACAAAGTACTACATGGCATTCATCATCTGTTTTAGCCTTTAATGCACCATGCAGGTTTTAATCAAAGGCATGCAACCATTAGCAAAAAAGGACAAGAATTATGACAGTGTCCTAAATAGACCTCTTAAGCTGACATCACAGGCAGCAGATAAATTCATCTCTTCTTGTCGAATACAAAAACAGGTGAATAAGATGAGCCTAGTTTGAAACAATTGCAGGAGAGTACCACTGAGATTTCAGGGCCATGACTTCCATTGTTTTGCTTTAGTACTAAGTGTTGAGGCTTATTTGCTTGGCTTTCCTATATTTTGAAAGCAAATGTTCACACTCTCAGCTTGATGTATGGGGGCTGCTGGATAATCTCCTCATTTGAGTATGTGCCTGTATCATTCACTGTTGTCACAGAGAGTCAAGGGGTCTGGTAGTGATTGGCAAAGCCTGACCCCAACACTTTCCTTATGACAGCCAGGTCTTTTGTTTTCTCATCTCTTCCTAAATGAACTCTGTTAGTCATCTCTCCTCTTTCTCTTTAGCAAAGGACTAGGACAGTGCTGCTTGTCTGTAAAACAGTTTTGTTGAAAGGGACCTTCAAAGACCAAGTCCAACTGCCTAACCACTTCAAGGCTAACCAAAATTTAAAGCATATTAATGAGGGCATTGTCCCAATGTCCCTTTAACAGTGGCAGGCACGGGGCATCAACCAGCTCTCTAGGAAAACTTCTCCAGTGTTTGAACACCTTCATGGCACAGAAAAATGTTTCCCAGTGCCCAGGCTGATCCTCCCCTGGCAGCTCTGTGCCATTCTCATCCTGCCACCGGGGACCAGGAGCAGAGCCTGGCACTTCTCTCTGCTCCCCCTCCTCACGGAGCTGCAGAGAGCCATGAGGTCACCTCTGGGCCTCCTCTTCTCCGGCCTGAACAATCCAGGTGTTATCAGCCACTCCTCACAGGACACGCCTATCAGTCCTGTTATCAGCTTTAGTATGCCCTCTAGATGCTTTCAAGGACCTTAACATCCTTTTTATATTGTGGAGTCCAGAACTGTGCACAATATTCAAGGTGAGGTTGCACCATCACTACATACAGTGGGGAAACCTTTTTTGACCAGCTGTCTGTGCTGTGTTTAACGCACCCTGGAATGTGTTTTGCCCCTTGGCTGCTGGGCACACTGCTGGCTCCTGCTGAGCTGATGTCACCTGCACCCCCAAGTCCCTGTCTGCTGAGCTCTTATCCTATATATGCCTGTGCCTGACATTACTCTGTCCTGAGGTTTGTTCCTCACATACAGTCCTGGCTTTTCCCCCTGGCAAGTTGCAGCTGGTAACTGCCAGTTTCTAGATAAAGTGGCCTTTGTTTCTTGCTCTGGTTGACAGAGTATGTTATCAAGCTTTGGATCAGCTTGACATGAAGGGGAGAGCTGATTCATGCTGCCTAGTTGCTTCATTTGTGCCTAGTTGAGGGAAGGGTGAAGGTTGTATTTTTGGAGAGGAAAGCAGACTTGTTGAAAAGGGCTGCATGAGGGTGAATAACCCGAATGAATAACATTCCCTTGTGCATCCTAGGGAAAGTTAACCTCCACAGAGGTACAGGCTGGGGTGCACTAGGACAGCTGCTGCTTGCTCAGACTTCTCCTATTCTCCTTCTCCTATTCTCAGTTCCAGTGTTGGCAGAGCTGTTTCAGGTCCCACCTTAAGAATAACTGGCTGTGATCTGTACCAATTTGTGGCATTTCCTTGAAGCCATGATAGCAACAGGGAATGAAGGCATGCATCGCTCTCTAGCTGGTGCAGGCAGGGTAGGAAGCTGATAGTCACCCAGGGAGCCTGCTGTGAGTGGGGAGTCACTGTTTAAATGAGCGATCGAGGGGCCTTTGGGCTTATGAAGCCATGCAAATGGTGTGTGGGTGGATTTCTTCCTCAAGCTTGTTCACACAGTGTGTGAACTTGGTGGAATATGTTTGTCGATTTGGAGGTATTCAACAGAATTTCCCCACCTCATGGTAAATGTTGAGGAGAGTGCTGTGGGCTCAGTTCCCTCTTATAAATCATTGCCACTAGTGGGAGCTGGCCCTGGACAGACATTAGAATCGGTCTTTCTCATGTGTCATCTAGGGGCTGTGACCTGATTTTGCTCACTCCACATTCAGTGCATAACCTCCTGTGGGGAGCCTGAATCTCCTGAACCTCCTGTTCAGTCCCACTGCCAGGGCTTCCTCACTGCACTTATTGCTTGTAGAACAAACCCTATGTAAATTGCTGTCTTTTATTTTGACATAGCCTTTAATGTGCAACATGCGGATCTTTTAACAACCATCTCTGGCAAAAGTCTAATTTGGTTGAGGGGTGAGATGCTTTAAATCTACTTGTGTTTCCTGTGTCTGGCTTGTGCCCATCTGTGCATGGCAGTCAGAGATTTTCCACAGCATCTAGAGCCCAAAGAGTGGGATTATATTCTCAGTTTCCTCTAAAAAATAAACAAGCTTCTGTTGCTTTAACCCAGGTAGGTCATTTGCTTTACCCCATGTGTAGATATTGGTTCACGGTTGTGGTGCATTGTTTTGGGTTCCAGAAGTGGATAATCAGCAATACAGTGTTGCAAAGATTTAGTTCCAGGTCACAGACAAGTAATGAAAAAACAGCAGTCACTGAGGATTTGATTTACACACTGCAATGACTGTGTGATAGCCCCTTTTGTGAGAAGGAAAGTCTCCCTCTGGAGACCACATACTAACCAGTAGCAAACATTCAAGCTCCCTGGTGCTTCAGATGTCAATTATACCAAAGCCTCTTATTGTATAATGTATGTCTGTCATAATAATACTGTCTGGAACAGTAATAATAATGTGAATGAACTTCCAAACAGTGGAGATGGGAAGGAGAGATTGATCAATACAGCACTAATGATGGCTTTGTCTTTCACTAAAATAATTGTGATAGGGTTTATAGCACTTCCTTCCTACACCATGCTGTGTGGCAGTGTTGGTTTACTACCTGCTGTTATTGCTTTCGTATAAAAAGGTGTTAAAAAGAAACGTCTGTCAAGTTTTAAGGCTGCCAGTCTTTTCTAATGCAGTGAGGTTGTTCTAGTCAAGATGGTCTGAGGATATGAGATATGCAAGGTTTGCAGGGAGAAGTGAAATTTTTGATTAGACATGCTGATACAGTTGGGGGGAAAAATAAAATAAAATAAGCCTTTATGCTCAGAAAATCAGTAGTAAGGTTCCCATTTTTATAGGGAATTTCTCATTCTTTATCACAAAGATGCCATTTAAAGGCCAGATTTTCCAAGTGATCTCATCCTGCTTGCTTGGACATAAAAGGTTACTCCTCTGGGAGAGAGTGTGAGCACTTGAACACATAAGAGTTCAAAAGAAAAGCTCTCTTGCACACTAAGTATGTTTTCCATTTATGTGACCCTGTTCTTTGTCTAATAACGAGATGGGGTTTTCTGTGTTGTTCCACCAAATGTAAACCACGCATACTGAAACTTGCTGGAGGAAATATCCATTGAATCTTTTGGTTCAGAAAGATGTTTTTTTTTTTAAGGCAGTCAAATTTTGCCTCAGTATTTGTATTCATGCAGTGGTAAACCGTTCCCTCCTAATGTGTTCCTGAATTTTGCTGAAGAAAGTAGGAAGGTAGAAGCATATTTGAAGTTAGTTGTTTGTTATATAACAAGTCCTAACATTTTCTGTGGTGTCTCAGAGTTACTTTATTTCTCAATATACTGGAATGATGGATTCCATACATTTTGCTTTGTGAAGTGAGAGAAATTGAAAGAAGTCATAACCTGAGTCTCATGATAAAAATCCCCTCAGTTGAAGCTCTTCATTACAATACTTTTCAGAAGAGAAAAGATGAACTGCTTTTGCAGTGGCACAGGTCCAATCTCAAACTAGAATCAATTGCTTTGCCAACGCTGAACACAAAGGATGTTCATTGTTTGCAAACTGAATTTTTCTTAGTGTGTGCAAAACCGATGATCAGATTTTTTTCTTTATAGAAACTCCTGCAGTGAAAAAACTGCAGCTGATTTCTATGCTTCCCATCCTAGTTTGCAGGAAGGCTTCTTGCTTCACAGTGTGACTTCTTCATAATAGCTGCATGACAACAACATGCCAATGTTTTGAAAAAGCACCAGCCAATGTTATAACACAGTTGCTTATGTAGGTGACTCTCAGTTGCTGATTTTTTTCATTAAGGAAATACATTTACCTTTGTAAAGGTAACTGTTTACTCTCCCAAATCACATCTTTCTACATACAACAAATCTGCATCTACATCTGTGTATGCACACAAGCTTTGACAGGAGTAGAGGGACATTCCCAAACTGTCCCCAATACTTGTTCCCAAGTAACTGCATTGTATCATGCTTGGCATCAACTGATGAAGTTCCATGTGAAAAGTGAGGAAAGGGTTTTCCCTTGCTATTTTCATGCAAAATATGCCTCAGAATCTCTTTGGAAGCTCATGACCTTTGGTTTTTTTTTTTTTTTTTTTTTTCTGCTGCTATCTAAACATACTTCTGGCTGACTCTTCCCTGTTCCTGTGCCAACATTGTCTTTACACTCTCCTTTCCTCTCCTCTTATTCTTCTTCTTTGCTATATTTACAGAGAGTAACTATATCCCTTTCCACGTGTTTAGATACTGAGCCAGCATCCAACAATACAACTTAATTATGGGGTGGCAAAATCTCACCCAGATCTTTATGTTTAAGCCCTGGGAGATATAAGATAGGATATCCACAAGAGTCACCCAGGTATTTTGTGCATTATGTGCTGGTTTCTAAGAGGAGGGCAGTGATATTTTGAATATTTGTGCATTTATTAGCTGTACCTGACTAAGGGTAGTGCATAGGATTCCCTGACATAGAAAGCTCCTCCATGCCATTGCTTGGGCTGTACTTGTTCCATGGGAAACAGTCCCGCTTGCGGACAGGAAAGTGAAAGTAATCCAGATGTTGCATTAGCCATGTATGTATCAAAGCTGAATCAATTGCTTGTTTGAATCTCGCTACGTCTCTTTATGCAGCATCTCTCAGTTGGCTGCAGTTCCCTCAAAGTTCTTTGTGACTGGATGGCATGTAAATTACTGGTCATTTGTGGAGGGGATCAATATTGGAATTTCAAGTCATGCTGCCTGTTTGTTATTGACCAAGTGCAGCACAGTTTCCACTCCCTGGCTGAATGAGCTTAGTGGGGCTAAATTTTCTGTTGAGTACTGACAGGAACTTATTTGATAACTTTCTGATGAATATGCAGGGATAAAGATTTGCTTGCTTTTGCATGCTTGCACTGACTTAGCAAGACAACACAAATGCTGATAGAAACCTTAAGAGGGCTGTGTATAGAGTAACACTGATTTGTTTGTAAGTCCTGCAGAAACTTGTTTGCAGTGTTCCTGAGTAGTCATGTAATGCATTAGCATAAAACCTCACTAATTTGTCAGTTGCTGATAATGCATCTCAAAGTGACATAGGTCTTTTCTGAGAATCTTTGCTAAACATCTAATGAAATGCAGTGATGAGATTTTCTTCCCTATATCTTACGTGTAATGCTATAAGTTGGAAAACATATAAGAACCTGATGTTCATTGGTGCTCTTGATAAGATGCTATACAGCACTAGTTATGACTTTTCTCACATAAAATAAATGGTATGCATTTTGTGAACCATTCTGCTTTACTTCTATCTGTAGATTTTTTTCCTGCTGGTTTACTAATTGGCAACACTGAGTAATCTGTAATTGTCTTCCCAGTGAACTAGTGATAATTCTGTACGTGTATGCATCTGTTTATTAAGTCTTAGGTTTAGTCTATGTGGTAACTAAAATGAAAAGAAATATCTGCATTCTAATTCACAATATTTTGATTGTGATCTGTTTGTAAACGCTCATTTTGTTGTAAATTAAACTGATAAACGAAATCACATTAAGTTGCACTGAAATGGCTCTGAAATCTGTGTCTCATGCTAACTACTGCTGAAATGCTGAGGGTGTGATTTACAACAGATCTAATTGGATTGGTTCCATTTACCATCTAAACAAGCCCTTAAATGTTGGAGTGTTTACCACCTGTTGTGACTCTTACCTTACAGAGGTCTTTGTTCACAGGCAGGAGGGAGTGTAGTGTAATGAGAGAGGAAAAGGAGTGATACAGCTCTGCGTCTCAGTTTATGCGTGCTGTTAAGTTTGCCCCTAGAAAAATGTGTTGGTTTTTTTTTCCCCAAAAAATTGCAATAGATTTTTTTAGTACATTGATTATGATTTCTGCTAAACTTCTGATAAGTATGGTGATAAGTGCAGGACCTAGCATTAGGTCCTCTTGAACTTCATCTCATTTGCCTCAGCCCAGCTATCCACCCTGTTCAGATTGCTCTGTAGAGCCTTCCCATTCCCTGGCAGATCCACACTTCCTGCCAGCCTGGTGTCATCTGCAGACTTATCTAGGGTGTACTCAATGCCTTCATCCAGGTCATCAATAAAGACACTGAAAAAAACAGGCCCCAGTACCAACCCCTGGGGAACACCACTCATGACCAGTCACCAGCTGAATGAGCTTCCATTTACCACCATTCTCTGGGCCTGGCCAACCAGCCAGTCCTTTACCCAGCAAAGAGTGTATCAGTCCAAGCCATGGGCTACCAGCTTCTTCAGGAGAATACCACAGGAAACAACGTTGAAAGCTTTGCTGAAGTCCAGGTAGACCATGTCAACAGCCCTTCCCTCAATCACCAGGTGGGTCACTAGATCATAGAAGGAGATCAGGTTGGTCAAGCAGGACCTGTGTTTCCTGAATCCATGCTGGCTAGGCCTGGTCCCCTGACTGTACCATACATACTGTGTGATCTCCATCAAGATGATCTGCTCTATAACCTTCCTGGCACCAAGGCCAGGCTGGCAGGCCGGTTGTTCCCTGGATCCTCCTTACAATCATTCTCATAGATGGAAGTCACATAGGCATGCCTCCAAACCTCTGTGACCTCTCTGCTGACCAGGAACCATAGATGGTGGAAAGCAATTTAGCTATCATCTCTGCCAACTCCCTTAGCAATCTCACGTGCATCCTCTCCAGCCCCATGGACTTGTGGCAGTCCAGGTGGAGTAGTAGTTCGCTAACTGATTCTGCCCAAATTGTGGGAAGTTTTATTCCGCTCCTCTTCCAAGACTTTCAGGTTAGGGGGTAGAGTATCTCAAGGATAACTGGTCTGACTTCTAAAGACAGGTATAAAGAGGGCATTGAGAACCTCAGCCTTTTCCTTATCCTCAGTGGTTACATTCCCTGCCACATCCAATATAGAATGGAGATTCTCCTTACCCCTTCTCTTACTGAGTGTAAATCCATTGAAAAGCAGTGTTGAAGAGATCTTATTGACCGGGACAAGTTGACCAGAAGCCAGAAATGCGCTATTGTAGCAAAGAATAACAGACTCCTGGGCTATACCAGGCAGAGCAAAACCAGCAGGTTGATAGGTGTTATCCTTCCCTCAGCTCAGCCTTTGTGACAGACACCTGGAGTGCTGGGTCCAGTTCTGGGCTCTCAAGTGCAAGAGAGACAGAGATATGCTGGAGTTCATCAAACAAGCATGAAGATCCAATATGTGAACATCCAATATGTGAATAGTGGCTGACAGAGCTGAGACTCTTCATTTAGACAAGGAGATCTGGAGGGGATCTCTTCAGTGTGTCTAAATGCACTCTTCTCAATGGCCTAATAAAAGACAGGAGGCAAGGAGCTCAACTTAAGATACAAGTAATTCCATGAGAGAACTTCCATACTATACAGGTGATTGAACACTGGAGCAAGTTGCTCAGAGAAATCTAGGGGTCTCCATCTTCAGAGAGAACTCAAAACTTGACCGGAGCCACCTGCTATAGTTGCCTCTGCTTTGAACAAGGATATTGGATTAGGCAGCCTTCAGAGATCTCTTTGACCTCTGTCATTTTGTAAAACAATAGGTTTTGCAGTGTTCCCTGCCTCAGGTAAATTTGCTTGCAAGTCCTGCTGTATATGGCTCTAGAAAGAAATAAGGAGAAGCCTGTATTTAGCCATGGAGAAAAAAAAAAAAAAAAAAAGAAATATTCTCTTTTTCTAAGAAAACAACCTGTGTAGCCATCTTTTCTTCTTTGCATCACTTAACTGATTTCTACATAGTTCAGCAGAAATGTAAGTATCTGAAATAAAAATATTTTTAAATATTTGATTATTACAGAATATTATGAGCATATATCTTAAACTCTGCAGGATTCTAAATGTATTGCAGTGACTTGTTTGGCATAAAGAATCCAAAGCAAGAGACACAGATGAAAATCAAGAGCCCAGTTCTAAAATAAGATATGATTCACTTGCTTAACCTTGTTATGAAACTTTACTTTCCCAAATCAGCATTTTTAATAAAGGAAAAAGATTTTTAAAAAAATTTAAAAAGGAGAGAGAAAGTATATTTTGACTTTTGGGAGGAGTTTTTGAGTTTTTCTTGAGCACCAGCTTGTATTCTCCACTACATCAGTGTTCATTTACCGAAACTAAACTAAAGTCAATTCTGAGATAGCTCAGGCCATGCCATCACAAGGTCTGTGGAAATGCATTTAATAAAAATAACCACATCAAAGCAAAAAGTCATCAATTTTCCTTTGAGATATGCTTACACTTGTTTCTACCAGCATCTACTGTCCTCCTTGACCACAGGTAACTCATTATTTTGTCACTTCTTGTCTTCTTCAGTGTCATCCACTGCTTTGCCTGTTCTCTCAATTTGTTGGCTTGACTTAAGTATTACCAGCCCATTAGGCCCACCGTTTATTGCTGGTCCAGCAATCATAATTAAAATGTCTCACATTAGAGTCTGATTCAGGCAGAAAGCACTACTGAGACATGAGCTCAGTGGCAAAAGCAATAATCTAAGTTTCAGTAGGATTTACAGTGAAGCTTGTAGCTTTCCTAAGTTGCTGGGAAATCAAATCTCTTTAGGCACCAAATTCTGGCATCTGATTCCTTAGATTTCCATTTCTCTCTATGCTTCTTCCAATTTTCCCAACTGTTTAGCCTCACATTTCTGTGATTTTTAGGATATTGCTATCTAACTGCCATTTTCTTTATGATTTCCCAAGGTTCATCAGAAGTATAGATTTCTCTGCTTAAAGATTATGGGGATCATTAGTGTTCAGATCTCAACCATATCCTCATTCCATCCAGCAAAATGATGTAAAAATGAAACACATTATGTGGGTGGAGGTCTCTTTGCTTGTATGCTGTCATCATTGAACATATCAAGTTGCTTCATAAATTGGCTTTCACAGCATTCTTTTTAATGGCTTCCAGCATCTCTGTTTTCAAGATTTAGTAAAATAAAAATGCTGGATTAAATCAGTAAATGAGTCTCTATGATCCATGTGTTTTTTGACCTTCTTGTGCTCCATCTTATTAAGGCTGTTCTTTGTCTTCCTTTGCTGCTCAGAAATGTTCATCTGTAAGAGTAATCTAGACTGTATCTACCCACCTTGTATACATTCTGTTCTCCTAGTCTAGCCCTCCTCTCCTTGTCTACCTTTTCAATCCCAGAATATATTTCCATTTCCATTTTACTTACGCTTCTATTTTATTGTTCTTATTGACATGCTTTTCACTTGTGCATTTTGGCAAAGAAGATTTACAAAAAGATATTATTTTTTTCCTGATATTTCTGTAAAGAGCGTGATGTTTCATTTCATATGGGAGCAGCTAGGACTTCTGCTTCTAAAAGTTACATTGTAGGAGGCTCACTGAATTCAAGTTACATCTATGTCTCCTATTCCTTGGATTAGGTTTTGATACAGTAGACTACGCAGTTGGAAGTCGCAGACAGTCATGTAATCTTTCACACTCAGATTCAGTGAGCAGGTATTAGGGCACTGCTGGTAGACACTAAGAGGAAAGAGATCTTAGCTCTAAAACTCACTGAAATATAGGACAAATATTTTTTAGACTTGCAAAAAAGTTTGCATTAGACTGCTGATATCAGATTTGGTACACCTATCACCTTATAGTAGCTTAATCCACTTTTTTATTCTGAATGGGAGATACAGTGAATAGAAATAAATACTACAGCTCTCAACACTACTGTTGAACTCAGAGAAATAAGATAATAATTATGGCATGGCATATGTAATTAGTTAAACTTGCTCTTTCCCCAGGCATCTTTCTGAGACCCCTCTTGGCTTTTAGTTCTCCTCTACAGGCAGCTTGTAAACATTTCAGCAGAGATTATTCTGCAGTGAATATCTTGCAAATTATGTCTGATTTGTCAAAGGTAAATTCTGCTTCCAATACTCTTTCAGATTTAGGACAATCAATTGCAGCAATGATAAAATCAAGGGAAGATGTACAGAATGGCAATAGTAGAGCAAATAAATGAACACTATTACAAATACTGGAGGAAATCGTTGCCGAGACTATGTAGTCAAAACTCTAATTGACTAGAATCAATCCTGAGCAATGTACTTAAGTTTCCTAAATCTCTTTAAAATCAGCACATCAGGAAATTTGAGGAAGATGTGAACGTTCTTGTCATCCTTGTAGCCACTTGATTGTAACTGACTGTCTTCAGAAAAAAACAGCAATACTGTATCCCATTGAAAGCTTCTTGGTTCCTTAGAATATTACTAAGTCTATTGTTGTTAAAGCTATTTAATCACTTCTACAACATCAACATGAAAATAATGAATGAGGCCTGTGAATGGAAAAATGACTTAGTAGAAACTGATCTATGGATAATGTTTTATAAGAGGTATTATTTGTCTCCTGCATTTTTTCCTCTGCTAAGAAAAGACACTTATTTAAAATTCAAAAGCCGAATAAAAATAAGTTAACAAAAACAACCAGTGTTTTCTGGCATGGCTCTATTTATCTGTCTCACAATTATAGCATCATTATCTAGATTTTAGTAAACATATGCCCAGTTCTGAAAGTATCTCAAATACACAGACAACATACAAGTCTAATGAGTATACAGGAAAAAACTGCATTACTCAAGATTTATCTATAGCTTGTGGGATCAAATATGCGGTTAAGGGAAATAGGTGAAATACTGCCTATGAGCATGCATAGATTTATCTTCAGATGTGTCTATGGTTGCTGGTGAAACTTCTGTTGATGTCTTCTCTAAAACCTGTTGCTGCCCTTCTATGTCAAACAGAAATAAAGGTGCATGCGGTCCTGTACATGAGATTCAAAGTTTCTGATTTTTTCTGCTGCAAGGTATATTCTGCTGTGTCACTGTTGTGGCTCTGGGATGATAGTGTTGAAATCTTCTGAAAAATTGTTACCAAGGCTCCACCTTTTCCTATTGCTCATTCAATTCCAGCTAAGTTGAAGAGCGGATTTATAGTTAAACAGGGTCTCAGAATGGAATACAGCATTTAGATTCCTGTCCATTTGCATATGGACTAGAGCAATAAACTGCCTTTAATACTACCTTCTATTAATTGCCATTGACCTTTCAAAACTCTGCCAAGCAAATCCATTGAAATTTTGGATGGTAAAGCTCTTGATTGTCTTACTATTGCTCTTAGCAAGGGATTGATGTGGCCATTGGAAGAAAGACTTCTTTAGGAACACTTCTAAATGATTGACAACTCTGTGGAAGCTGTCAATTACATACTTAAGTGTTGCACTCAATATACACCTAAATAATTCATTGACTTGAGCCAAGAGAAGGAATCTGGCCCTCTTGTTTTAATATATTCCTGATGATTTTGATGGAAAATCTACACATGTAAAGAACACAAGATCCTGCCCGCTAGCAAACAAAATGATAACATTTCACATTTTTTACTCCAGGGAATCAGAAAAAAAGATACTAAAAGCAACAATAACAACATCAAAGCCCAACAACAAATCAGAAAGAGCAAGCTCTAGAAGTTAGGAAGAAATTAAAAAAGAAGAGCAGTGGTTAAACCAAGAGCCATTTATCAGCACAGAACTTCCTATCTCGTCATACAGGGAAGCATTCTGGTTCCCCACACTCTAATGGGAGAGCTGAGTAGTGCTTCCTAGCTTGCTTCATCAGAATGCTGAGTCGGTGGCTTTCAATCTGATTGTTAATTATTCTTTTTTATTGTATATTTTTATATTAGACAGTTAGCTCTTCTTCGTAATTAGATGTAGTAATTATAGTATCTTTTTATATTACACCGGAGTGTTCTTTTTATGCAGACATCAAATAACAGAAAACATATAAAGCACGAAAAAAAGGGATGCAACAATAATGCTTGGGTCTGAAGGAATGAAGAAGTGGGAAAAAGTGAGTTGCAGTTAGTGCTTTTGGCTCCAGCAGCCCTCGTCATTTTTTTTTTTTTTATTCTTATCCAAACGATGTTTATTCATTTATTACAATTCACTGATTGAATTAAGTATAAAATCAATCCAGATTTTTAAAGACAGACATTATGTGTTGTATTTAAATGCAACATTTGTTCTGTTGTTCAATTGCTGGGAAACATTTTTTCTTCTTAGTGTAAATGTTTCCTTGAGGAAAGAATTATGTGAGGTGAAAATACTCAGGATGGAAGAAGATGATATACAGTATCCAATGGCACAGAGCAGATCCATGCTGTACTTTCATGGCAGCATTCACACAGTGATCAACAGACCAATGGTTTCCCTTTATCTAAGGGACAATGAAGTATATGGTATGATGGAGTAAGACTGAATTGCACTAAGGAGGCAGGGATGAGATGTTTTAATGGGGAATATCATCAGGTGTTTGCTGAACCCAAGACAGTCGAGCACCTCAACAGAGAGAACAGCAAATGTTCCAACGAAATGTTGTGCTGGTTGGAGCCCTGCTCAGTCACAGCATATAAAAATTCCCCGCTCATTCATTGTAGAGTGCTGTATACCATAGGATTTTCATGCAAGAAATACTGGTTACATTATTTAAAAAAACTACTTTGATTCTCTTGGTTGCTTAAAAAGTGCAAATCAGGAATAAATTTTGGAGTTACTCCAGAGGAAGGTCAGCAAATGAAATAAATCCTTTACACTGTCGGACGCCTGGGAGGAGGAGGACAACCATCCTTTGTAAGAGCTGTGTTTGACAGTGCACAGAAGATAAGATGCACCAGCTGTGTTAAAACAAGTCATTTTGTTCTCAGGCATACACCCTGCAATTCTACTTTTTAATTCCTAGGCAATCACACTGTTGGAATCTTAATCATCCATTGAGAAAAATATATGTTTGTCTTGCAATTATGTAAATAAGGTAAGTGTTTAAGATTTAGACCTGGAATAATAATGTTAACTTCATTGTCCCTTCAATAAAGAGCAAGCATTGTATGTAAAGTTAGTTTGGCTATATACACTCCATGCTACAGAAAAAAAATAGGCTGACACAGATATTATGTGGAATTCTTACTGTATTTAAAACAATGTTTAGAGAGGGTAACTTCTTCTGCCATTTACATGTTTGAACAAAAGCCCCTTTTCATCAATGGGAACGTGTCAGAATTTTGTAATAAAGCATGCTGTGCAATATATTTAAACACAGTCCAAATTAATTAAAGTGTAGTGGATGTGAAAGATACATGCTCGATGTGACATTTCAAATAGGGAGAAAATATGATAATGAGCTATATCCATGTGTTACCATCCTTCTGGTTAAATAATACTTCTGTTTTCAATGAAGCCACTGAGCAATAACATTCATTTTTGGAGTTCCACAGTGGTTAAAGCTGATTGTATACAGGCTGTAATCATTATTCTAATTCTGCCCAGGAAACCCTCTCTCCCCACCATGGAGAAATTTGGAATAAAAAGTCTCATTCCAGGAAAAAGAATTTCCAAATAATCCTGGGCACTGGATCAAAATTTGAGCTCCAAATCCTTTCCTTTTTCTTAATAAGAATCATCACTTTGAAAAATGCTGCTTCGCAAGGAAATAATTGCATTAGTCAGCCTCTTGGCACTAGTGTGGGTTGGAGCCTTCTCTTAAAATGAGGCCCAGCCTCACCCTGAAGTGCATCTAAGTCCCCAAAGACGCAAATACCCCCAAGACCCTATTTTAACAGAGCACTTTGTTCACTGCCGGAGTTCTCATAGCCCTGCTGCTGTGAATAGCTGTGTTCTCCATACAGAAATGCAGTCTATGGCACAGCAGTACAGAGAGGGATCTGGAGAGGTAACCTGTTCATACTGAAGCTTGAGGCAATCTCAGGTAAGATATTATCTTAGGTTCTGAAGAGTAGTAGCCAATAAAGGAGCTACAAACAAGAAGTGTCTATTTTCATCCTGTCTTTTCTTTACAATGAATCTAATTACACAGATGTCAAACTTAGCTTTGCCTTAGATGCCTTTGGCAAACCACACAACCCAAAAAATTCGTGATAAGTGCTGATGTATTAGCCACATAGTAGGTCTGTTCTTCAGATCTTAGTGCTAATGATCAGGACAACTTTGGTCCTGAGGACATACCCTGCTCTGACAAGCTCTAACAAGAAATCTCTTCAATATGCTGAATGACTGCTTTGGTTGATCTGGACTAGAGATATCCTGGATTTACTCCAGGGAGTAAAGCTATATGCCTTTCACTTGAGTGATTTTTAGAACCAAGCAAAAAAAAATTTTTTTTTAATTAATTATTCAGTAATCCAATTTCCAACATTGAAGCACATCACTGGTGAAGGGTGAAAGGGAACTAGTGCCCATCACTGAAAATCAAAATGCAATACTGGAGCACTGATATACTGGAAGAGAAACAAGTCTTGCCTAGCACCAAGACCTTAAACCCTGCAAAGAACTTTCCTAGATGGACAACACCACTGACTTCAATGCTAAACCACTTTTCACATGTTTGTGCCTTATTTTATCCTTAAGTTGATCTATTTAGTTGATTTGAACACTCCCTCCCATCATCAACACAACTATTTCTTTCACAGCTACCATTCACTTAGATGAATAATCAGTATCTGTTTTAAGTAACATAGTAGAACTTGTAGGGGAAACTATTAAGATTGGAGTGGAACAGAAAGGGCCACTCATCTCTTTTATTAAAATACTGATAAGAAAGGGATTTATTTCTTCAAGCTTTTTTTTTTAATTTATTTCCTAAAGGCTGCTGGGAATTTTATTTCCAAGATAGCTGTATAGCACAACTTCATACACTGGTAATACTGGGTCTATTGAATACATGGGAACTGAGACCTCAGTGAGGCTGATGAACAAAGTGAGCTATGAAGTGCCTGACCTATTCCTACTGACGTTCTGTTTGGTGGCAATACGTTTTGAGTGCTCTAGTTTTCTCCCTCCTTACTTTGACATGATAACAGTTGTAATTCCTGTTCATCTAAATAACCAGTAGCAAATGCTCTTGTGTTGGCTGCAATTGACCTAATGGGAAAACTCTGTGCAGATGTCACTTTTGCTCATGAGTTTGGATATAACCAGGAGATGAAGCATCATTAACCTGTTTGTGTCAAAACTAAGCAGAGGAATCTGCACATCAGTATGGGAAGCGTATAAAATCAATCGAGCCAAATCAGAGCTTGTCAGACTCCTCGGCACCTGGCAAAGGACAGATGGAGTTTTACCCTGTGCTGAAGAAATAGTGCTGCAGTACAGAAGGGAAACTTTCAAAGGTGTTGATTAGTTGCAACCCCTTAACAGGCCTTTGTGTGCCTGAAGCTGACTGAAAGAGAAACACAATGGATAAAGTTCAGAGCTATAAAATCTAAGAGTGCCAAGGGCAGGGGGCTGTCATCTTATGTCCTGCCCCAAGAAATCAGGATATTATCTTCAGACAAAAAGTATGTGTGTGTGTGTGTGTGTGTGTGTGTGTATTTAGGAGAACAAACCAATAACAAAGCCAGTGTCTTTCACCACCAAATAAATAAGTCAGGAAGAATTCAGAAGGGCATTATATCTGTTTGTGTGGGGGATGTTTATGGCATTGAAGGAGGTGAAATATTAGTACTGGATAGAAATTTTCTGCTTAATTATTTTTTTTTCCTAGGGAGAAACTAGCTTCAGTTTTAACAGGGATGGAGTTTTGTGCAAAAGAGACTGTCATCTTCATGTGCAGAGGGCACTGAGTGTGAGAAGGGCATGTGTGTACCCATCTATTCCAGTCTCTTCCAGCTTCCCAGTACTCAATACATAAATCTGAGATTTAAGTGTTACAGTGGTCTCCTTTGCCTTCTTCAGCTGACAATTTAGTCCAGAATCTCCTGGATTAGTGACGTAGTAAATGGGAGCTTCACTATCTCAAGCTGAACAAGGACGATTGTTCCTCTGGCTTTGATAGTCCAGAGATCTCTGATCATTACCAAATGGAGAGTGAGAAAAATTGAAAAGCTGCTACATCTGCTATGGAGTATAGGGACGACTTGTTTGCAATCAGTGCAGTTATAACTGGCAGAGGGATGGTGGGAGTTGACTGTCTGAACAGCAAGGAGAGCACATAGTGGGCTGGAAGGCAAAAAGAAGAAAGCCATTTGATGTGGTGAAGGAGAGAGAGCTGTCAGAGAGATGCATGGAGGGATCAGTGTGCAAGAACGAAAAGAGCCAGGCAGCAACACTCAGTAGATTTCAGGGAAGGACAGAAGTGTAGACTTCACAGATCGACAGCTGGACAAATTAGAGTAACTGGTCCAAGGTTTAGACAGAAACGACCAAGCATTCTTGGTTTATGCTCGCAGTCTTCAAGAACGATACATGATTGAATGTGCCCCATGAGAGCCCAAAGGGTAGTCATTTATTTAACCTGCCCCAAAAAATTAGACAAGGACAGAGGCAAAGCTTGTTGAAAAAGATTTGAAGCAGATCAGTTCATCTAGAGTGCTGGACACATAGAATCATAAAATCAACAAGGTTGGAAAAGACCAACAAGATCGTCTAATCCAACAGTCCACCTATCACCAAACATTCTCTCTAAACCATGTTCCTCACCACAGTGTCTAAACATTCCTTGAATACCTCCAGAGCTGGTGACTCCACCACATTCCTGGGCAGCCCATTCCAGTGCTTGACCACTTGTTCAGAGAATAAGTATTTCCTAAAATCCAGTCTGAATCTCTCCTGATGCAACTTGAAGCCATTCCCTCTCGTCCTATCTCTAGTTACAAGAGAAGATGGGGTAAAGTGCAGAGACTGTTGTAAATGCATAAAATGAGTGAGACTGCAAGGAAATAAATATAGTCTGGAAGGAAAAGGAAATGAATTAGCACATCACCTCTCGCAGATAAGGGAGGGAGAGAACATGGTACCTAGAGAGAAGGTTGCAAGGAGACAGAAAGAAGGGGATTGCCTCTCTAATTATGGGTATCTGTGACTTTCTTGAGATATAATGGGCAAAAGATGACTAACAAATGGCTGAGTCATGGAAATCGTGTGACTGAGAGTCTAAATTCAGCTGCTGATGAGCCTGAATATTTGCATGAAACTTGGAAATTTTCCTCTAATCCTGTTATGGTGTAAGTGATCTGTCATTAGTTTAAGGGCTGGTTTGGCTCAGTTTCATGACTAATGGGGTGGGAGAACACATGGACCCATGCCCCAGGAAAGGGGAAAGGGGGAAAAGGAGAAAGGGTGGGGAGATGGGCCCAAAAAAAACCATCAGCAATGGGATGAGGAAGACAATTTACTAAATATAATATCGGAATGCAAGATAACATAATGTAATACAATATAATTGCAATTGAAGCTAATAAATAAATCGAGAGAGAGAGGGTATCTAAAAACCAAAGGCCTTGCTCTAATGAGATGGATAGGTAGCATGTGCAGAAAGGGAAAAAATAAAAGGCACATCTTGTGATTTGTGAACAGTTTTATCTTTCCTTTGAAGGGAAAATGGAAATGAAAAATCCTCTGGGGTACGCAGATCTTCTCTTCTGAGAAAGGTATATCTGGAACTATCAACTATACATGGAACTGGAGCATCAACTCTTTAACTCCCAGTGCACTACATAATATTATGATGTGGAATACCGATGACAAAAATCACAAAGCCATGACAATGATCCTATGCCTCTCATAGTCAAAAATTTTCCAACTGCTGTTT
The DNA here is from genome assembly GCF_038088225.1 of Cyrtonyx montezumae. Taxonomy (NCBI): domain Eukaryota; kingdom Metazoa; phylum Chordata; class Aves; order Galliformes; family Odontophoridae; genus Cyrtonyx; species Cyrtonyx montezumae. The sequence continues at coordinate 85,640,359 of NW_027072089.1, read as the reverse complement.
GGAAACACGTAGTTCAGGTAAATAGCTCAATAGTAATGCTAGCAGGCCAGTTTATTACCCAATTCACCCATTCCTAGCAGAGAAAGACACTTCTGGCCAACTAAACTATTTGTCCATTTTCTGCCCATAGGTGCATTTACAGGGAAACTTAATCTAATGTCGTGTGACCCTCCACTGTGGCAATTCTAGAAATTACTTTGCTTGGAACAGGAACAATGGTTTGCCAGTCTTAAGTGTCTTATTAATACTTAACATCTATTTACTACCTGTAGTAGGTACTTCAGGAAATAAGAACACATATACTCTGTTTCAAGCTGCTGACTTTTGAAAGCTTTTCTACTGTGCATCTCTTACACACAGAGGTACTGCCAACAAAAGAAGTGATCCTGGCCTTTCTCTCCTCCTCCCCTGCATCCTAGATTGGGGAACTAATGTAGGTTAAAATTATCTCCTTTCCTTGACACTAGCTGACTGAGTATCATCATTGTTATCTGAGATATTTCAGATAATATCTTTATGATAAAGATATAAAGGTGAAATTACCTCCACCCCCAAGATGGAATAATTTGTTTTCCTGATACCAATTACAGAAGAAATGCTGGCTGATGGCAACTGGGATTAATGATCCTCCCCAGCTGAGCTGGGGTTTCCTGTGTGTGCACAGGGAACATCTGGACAGCAGTGGGCTTCTGTGGGTAGCATGGATTAATGGAGTTAATGTTTTTCTGATTTGGCAATCTGTAGCTTCTGTGAGACTAGCAAGTTGACCCACTTCTCCCTTACTTTTTATCATGGGAAAAGGCCAATAAAACAGGCAAGCTGGCTACTGAGGGAAAATCTAAAGTAGACAAGCTTTTAGCCTAGGCTTCAGACGTTAGTCACATGCAAATCAGTGGTAGATCAGTGTCTAGGAAATCACCAACTAGAAATATTTTGAAGAGTACGCAACACATCCTCTTTATAAAGAAACAATCTGACAATGCTATTGGCATCACTTTTCTATGTATAAGCTGGATGTTTTCCACAAGGATTTGTGGAAGCTAGCTATGGGAAGAAGGGAAGTAAGGTGCTACCCGCCTCCTAACCCTACCTCACTGATCTTCCATCGTTTTATCTTAGCCAGAGAGCCTCAGCAACTGATACATCTATGAAAACAGCTGAGAGGAGATGGCTATCATTTAGTTTCCTTGTGGAAAGTTTCACTGTCACAATTCCCTGAGTAGTACACAGTGCTCTGAGCCTCTGCCTGCACAACAGCTACATTTAAACATTTCTGTTTAATCAAGAGTGAAGTAAATGTCAGAGATTCAATGTTCTAGATCAGCAGTTTACAACACTGATACATCTTAATCAAGCAATTAGGTGCTTTTTTTTTTCTTCTTTTTGTTATTGTTTGGTGTTTTCCATGTTGGAGAAGGGAACAGATTTGCTGCTTTGCTCTGCTGACTGCTAGCAGCAGTGTTTGTTGTTAACAGAGACATTTACACCTAACCACCAGTTGGCAGGTGTTAACACTTTGTTACTTGCAATTCCCACATGCTGGGGATTGTGGGAAAGCTGTCAAGCTCTCTGTCTTGTGTAAGCTTCTGTTTTACAATAACAACAACAAAACCCCTGAACAAATGCAGAAGCTCTGAAGGAATGCAGGGCTAATAAGGGAAACAAGAAGACAGTTTTGGATGCCTCCTGGCTTCCAGGAGAAGTAATTCTGGGCTTCAGATCATGTTTGAGATACTTCCTTATCTTAGTTTGGAAGCAGGTAGACAGAGGTTGAGCAATTTTTTCTTTTTTTTTTGTCCTGGTAATATGGTCTGAAACCAGAGTGGTGTGTGTGTGTGTGTGTGTGTCTGTGTGTGCCCCAAGACTTCTAGTCTAACTTTGACATTGATGCAATAGAGAATTTCTATTGGTGCAGCCCTTCTGCAGTGTGAAGATGTGGCCAGAACTAACACACTCACTATGAACCATAGCAAATACATGTGTAAAAATATTTTGTCTCTTCTACTTTCAGTCATCCTCATACTCATATATACTGACTTTGCAGCCACAAGGTCATTGTTTCATAGTCAAGTGATTCAAGGGATTGATTTATTACTGATGAAGTGAGGTTTGATTGATTTTTGATTTACACGAAGATGGGAAAAGAGTGGGAGGTGGAAGGCAGCTGCGGAGTCAAGTACAAAGCGACCTGTAGCTATGAAACTTACAACAAGTGGACCAAACACTACCATAACTCATGTCAGTTCATATGGCTGGCTGTAATAGGGCTGCAGTGGCTAATTGCACTCCTGAATCAGTGTTACACTCAGTGTTTCCTTAATCTGTGCAATTGTGCCCTCAGGGAGAAGGGACTTTACTGATGTACTTTTTGATGGGAATGCTTCAGGAACTGACATGAGGAAAGGAGTCACAGAAGCTATACAGTGTCGCTAAGATGCATTCAGGATAGGACACTTTTTCCGATATACCCCTGTTGACTTGAATTCGTCAATGCCCGTCCTGTCAGCGTGAAGCAGTGTTCCCTGACAAGTGGATTGGCAATGAAATTTCCTAGAAATATGGCATGACATGAGGGATTTAGTGTCAGCTGAGTAGCAGGTTGTTAATACCATAGATGTACAACCATCCTCTAATGGCCTACCTCTAGGTCTGTGTTACGGAAGGCAGTGTTGACATAGCCTTGAAGTCCGAATTTAAGTTGGCTTTCATTCTGGAAGAGAAGCTTGAGATTAGCCAAAAGTTAAGGTTTTGCTGGATTAGCCAAAAGTGAAGGATTTGCTGGAAGAAATATCCCGGGTTGTTTTGCAGAATCCCAGAGTTGAATCTGAATGGTCTCTTCAGACTTCACAGGTCTGTGAACTACAGCAGTAAGTGGTTTATGTTTTATGGAGCCAGGCTTAATTTCTCAACATGAAAATAATTTGTCTACCTGTGCATCACTTTAAAAAGCCTAAATGCAGCCACCTCCTGCAAGCTGGTACTGAAATTTCTGCCTGCTAAACTTGGATATGTGGAGGAGGTGCTGGCTTGTATACATCTGTACAATGTATTCCCTAACTTTAGACTTCTAAAGTTGACTGGCTTGGCTACAGGAAACAAGTCAGAGATGTCACTAATATTGATAAAATCAGTATGTGGAACTAATATTTGCAAACATATGCTATGTGTAAGTGCGATCCTGAATTTGTTCAGTCATTGTGTCCTTTTCTATCTTGGGTTTTCAAAATGATGTAGCTTAGGGATGCTCAACAGAAAATCAGAGAAAAGTGGTCATTCTGTGAACAGGACTCAGACAGCAGGCTTGACTTCTGCCACACACTGTGGCAGTCTACACTGTGCATTAATTTGTTTGAGTAGTACTTGTTTCTTTGAAGAGGAGTCAGCATGATTTGTAAATCTTGCAGGGCTTGACAAATATGAGGTTTTTGAGGCTCAAGTGAAAAATAAGTGATTTAAAGCAATGAAACTGTAAGCTGGACCTGAGTGCAAAGCCAAATTACCGGGCAATTAAGAGGTCCTTTCCAAAGACCAGAAGACATAGCTGCTAACACAGTCTCATCCACTACAGCACTAAGTGAAATAGGTTATCTCTTGCCTATAATGGTTTATGTCATTTGACTTTGCAGTGCAGCAAGTTGGGAAAGATGCTAGCAATCCTTTAAGCCCTTTGTGGGAGGGTGCGATCTCCCTGAAACATGGGAGCACCTTTGATGCGATTATATCCCTGGTTGCTGTTTTCTACCTGCACTGTGGAGAGGCCTACAGAAGAACCTACTGTACCAGAGACTTGCAGTGAGGCCCTGGGTGTGACTATGCTGGCTGTAGGCATGCACACAAATCAGTTCCTCCTTAATAGACTGTCTGTAGGGAGTGTAAATCCCGCAGACATAAAACCTCTCACCTAAGCTACTTGCTTATATGAGTACCTGGGGGACTAGAGTACTGTTCTGTGACTTCCTAGCACCTTAAATGTCCCAGTTTTAGTAGAGTCCTCAGTATTTTACAAGGGGCCTCTTGTTTAATCTGAATTATTTGATCTCCGTAAGTGAAACAAGGAAGGAATGATTTCCTGAATTCCTGGCGGGATTTCTGTTCTTATTTTTTCCTCTTTATAAACTTCACTTTCTTATTTTTTTTTCTTTTTCCCACCACACCCATGCTCTAACAGTGCCGGGAAATTCTGTACTTACCCAGCTGTACTGTCTGAGGAAAGCCAAGTTGTTGTTTTTTTTTTTTCCATGAATCAAAATCATAATAGTTCAAAATAAATTATTAACTCACTGAGTTTCCCAGAGAGAAGACATATCAGATACTTTACTGACGTGCTCCTTGCACTTAGCCAAAAGGCTAAACAGAGGTTAGGACAAGTGGGTACACATGACTTCTTTATCCAAGTCCTTGAGGATGAGTCCTTGACTTCTCATTAGCTATATCAGAGATTTTTTTTTTCAAGATAAAAATATATTAACATGGATCAAATAAAACAAGTAAGTTTATTTTGGTTGCAGCCCTTCTCCTCGTGCAAACAGTGCAGCTGTGGACTGAGGTGTCATCGTGAATTCTTCACATTACTCTCTTGACTGAAAAAATACAGTGGTCACTTCAAATACCTCATGTCAAAATGGTTCATTGTTTGGAAGAACTTATTATTAAATAATTTTGGACTATGTTGATCTGTGTGTTAACATAGGAATCAAATAAACATCTCCTTGTATATATAATCCCTGCTTCTGCGTTTATGAAATTGAGTTAGTTTTTTTTTCATCCTGCTACTGTTAAATCAACTCCAAAACACTGGAGTTCTGTGGGTTAACACTGTCTTGCTGTGCTAGCAGTAGAAAAAAGTTTGTTTGGACTGGCAAGAAATACTTATTTACTGCACTTCTCGCTGGGTGCATGATAAGTTCTGGGCCATGACAAGTGATTATGCAGTGTATAATCAGTGTTCCCTTACACAAACATTTGCACCCAGGTAAAACCTGTCTCAGTAACAACACCATAAGTTAGAATTAAATGTTATCTGTGGCTGGAGTTCCCCAAGTGCACGGGTATTTTCACCCAACAGGAACCAATACACCAAAATAGAAGTCTGCATGAGAAAGACTTTAGGCTGCAATAATATTTCCTCAGCCGCACTCACTGTTAAGTCCTTCCTGGCAGAGCTGGACTGCATCCATAGGTCATGTTATCTTTGGATTGATGGGGTTTCAGCAGCTGTCCCCTGCTGCTTTCAGGAAGTCAGGTAAGGAGCTATTAGGTGAAACGGACCTGTAAGATCAGGAAAGGGATGCCAGTGCCTGGCTGTGAGTGGGGTTGTCATTTGTGCACATAAGAATAGCTGCAGTAAGCACCACATCCGTATCCATGTGTGGGTGTGCTGGAGGACCCCATAGGAAGAAATGTGAAATTCATGGCATCCAAGTACCCTTCCTGTACTGACCCTTGAGGAGCACAGCAGATGTAATATAGCTCCTGCGTTATTTCCCAGCTGCTGACTAGTGAACATGCGGGTTCCTTGCTGGGATGAGATCTATGCCCACCCTTGCTAACTCTGGCATCCCTAAAAAGCTGTCCTCTCTCAGACAGTTTGCAGTGTTGCATGTTTCAGGAAAGCATTAAAGAAGGAGAAATTGAGAAGGGATCTGCATATCCCCAGAATAGGCAAATTGGAAAAACCTGATGAATGCTTAAGAATTTTCTCCCTTTTACTTGGGTTTGTTTTCATCTTACCTGCACTTTGCTGTTGAAGAGGTGAAGCCTGAAGCTGATGAGAGGATTCTCATGGGAAATATGTTTTTACAATAGTGAGTCTGAGCAATATCTCAGATAGTCAAGAAATAGTCTTTTCTCCTCAAAAGGTCACTCCTGCAGTACAGATGTTTCACAAACATTAATATGTGGAGCTGTGATGCTGATCCTTCACTTTGGTTTGGTGCTGATTTATTATCTGATTTTTGAATAGCGTGGTTCTAGGTGGCAAATGGTAACTAGTACAGACATCAGAAACTGAACAGCAACTTTGCTTCTTCTTTTTGTTTTATTTATTTATTTGCTTATTTATTTAACTTGGGCACTTAAGAATTCTGATCTTGCTGCATTATGCTAAGTCATGCAGAAATGTTCCAGCTGTTCTTTGCATTATGGAAGCCAAATTCAGCATTTTGATAGCTTTACTTTCTCTGTTTTTGAGAGACCAATTGTGAAACAACTTGTCTGTTAGGTAACAGAATCTTACCTTGTGCTCTCCTTCCAGTTATTTGGATTTTCATAGCTATCTTATTTAAGGTGGACTAATTCCAGCTTATTGTGTTAAACACCAAGTCCACCAGCAGACAGATTGGTCTGTCTTCTTTGGGAATTGGGATGTCTAGTGGCACTGGTGGACTATTCGCCCTTTAGAGTCTGTGTTCTCTTTGAGTGTTCCAGAGGCTGTTGAACATACAGGAATTTTGGTTGAAAGCCATAGAACAAGTCAACAAAGCATAGCTACAGTTTGTTTTCTGTTTTTAACAAGAGCATTATTGACTGTGATGTGTGGTGAACTTTTCTCAGCTTTCTCCACTTGCAGGATGAGACAGTCCTTCTTTAAATCTCCTGAGGGAGAACTGATGGAAGACTTTATTTTTCTTTTTGAAAAGACTTGTGTTCTATTTTTTCCTAGCAATTTTTAGGTGTGAGCTCTCTCTGAAATGTGAATGATCTTCACCATGGTTCTTTAACGAAGGCCTGTAGTCCATGCACAGCAGGGAGCTGCTTGTCTTTACCTCACACTCAGAGTATGAAGGAGCAGGGGCACTGAATTTGGAGAATCATAGAATCATAGGGGTTGGAAGGGGCCTCAAGAGATCATCGAGTCCAACCCCCCTGCCAAAGCAGCTCCCTACACCAGGTCACACAGGTAGGTGTCCAGGCGGGTCTTGAATATCTCCAGAGAAGGCGGCTCCACAACCCCCCTGTGCAGCCTGTGCCACTGCTCCGTCACCCTCACCGTAAAGAAGTTCTTGAGCACATTCATGTGGCATCTCCTGTGCTGCAGTTTCTGTCTGTTTCCCCTTGTCCCGTCTCCACACACTGCTGAAAAGAATCTGGCCTCGCCACTTTGTCCCCCACACCTCAGATATTTATAAACCTGGATCAGGTCCCCTCTATGTCCTCTTATCTCAAGGCTAAAGAGACCCAATTCACTTAACCTTTCTTCATAGGGGAGATCCTCCAGGCCCTTCACCATCTTTGTGGCCCTCTGCTGGACTCTTTCCAAGAGAACCCTGTCTTTTTTATACTGGGGAGCCCAGAACTGGACACAGTACTCCAGGTGAGGCCTCACCAGGGCAGAGTCAAGGGGGAGGATCACCTCCCTTGACCTGCTGGCCACGCTCTTTTTAATGCATCCCAGAATGCCATTGGCCCTCTTGGCCACGAGAGCACACTGCTGGCTCATGGTCAGCCTGTCATCCACCATTAATTAATGCTGAATCCACAGCATTAATCCCTAAAGCAATGTGACTCTTCTCTAGTTTTGGATGCTGATAATATGTGAGCGATTATTTCAGAGTCCTGCTTGTGTCTTTCTGCTTATGTTGTGTTTTCTGGAGGCACAATTAGAAAAACAGCACATGCTGTGTGCAGCAGCTTGCACCTGAGCAGCTCCAGAGACTGATCTGGGTATTTGTTAACCATGTGCTTATGTGCAACATGGGATAGCCCCATGCCTCAAGGAAGCATGGACTTGCAATGCTCAGTAACTTCTGGTTTAATGGGGTTAAAAACAACAGGTGTCCATGAACCAAATTATTCAGAACTTTTTTTCACAGGACTTGTAATTTCAAAGTTGTTCCTTTTGTTGTTTTCAGTGAAGTTGAAGATTTCCAATTACTAATTTCCAGTTACTAATATTTTTAATCCAAGTCTTTCTAACTTAAAAGATAGTTGGCTCTCATATAACTAGAGCCAGGTGACTAGTGAGTGTCATGGCAAAATGATAGGTGCTTTGATAGCTAGCTTGTTATCAGTGAAAGCACTGGATACAATTCTGTACCTGAACACATAACAGCACAATAACCTGTTTTGATCTTCATTTTCTCCCTTTAATTTGGTGGCCTTTCTTATATCTCTGTGTGCCTGTATTCTTGTTAACTTGTGAGCGAGGACTGGCCAGGAAATCAAAAGACCATATTCTTTATATGAATAAAATCATATAGCAGTTTATAGCAATTTGTAGAGCATGAAAGTATTCAAGTTTCTGATATCATCTGTTTTGTGTGCTGAAGATTGTGGGGAGCAAAAACTTAGGGGAAGAACATGCCTTCTTTTGGAAAGAAATGTAAAAAAAAAAAAAAGGGCAATAGAAGTTGTCTTGGGATGTCAGTGAAGCAGAAGCATTTGCCATAAACTGGGTGAATGAAATGGGTCTAAGGACCAAGGAACATGGTTTAGTGGCCTTTTAGATTTCAGACTCTTAGTGCACAGTTTTGACAGTGCCACAGTTTTGACAGCTGTAGAAAAATATCAAACCAGTCTTTTTTTTGGGGTTTGCATGGGTCACAGAGGTACTTGTGCAGAAGTGCATCAAATACTATTACTTCCATGTAAGAGTTAATAACACCCTTAATCCTTATTACATTTTCTCTTGGGCCTATGTAGTGAATGAATCGTTCTTGTCATGGCCACAGATCTATAATTGTTTGTCTATTTGGCTTTCCTATGCCCAACTCTAAATGAACATGTGTGGGAATCTTTGCCGTGTATGGGATTATTAAAGTACCATTACTATACCTGTGCAGTGTCATCCCAATAAAAAACAAAACCCAAGGGAAATGCAGGAGAATCTTGGTGAGTTGCAGGAGAATCTTGGTGAGTACTTGAAGCCGTTTGTTTTCTGTGTTGGGGTGAGGTAGCTGCCACCAGGGATGAGCAGCCACTGACCTGAAGACACCAGGAGCAGAGATTGTGAGCTTCTGTGTAAATGGCAATGAATGGGGAGGAAGATGCAGGGGAGAGAGCAGGAAGTTGGGCTCACAACATAACAAAAGAAGCTATGAGATATGGTGCTATAAAAATTCTTCTGTGGAGTTTTTGAACCACTGGCATATCTCTGTTGTGGTTTATGACATTTCTGGCACCTTTGGGGAGAGTGCCAGCTCTGTCACCCAGTGTTCAGGATAATTTGCTGTGTGTCATTCATAGACTCCAGGCTGGCTGCTCCAGACAGGTACTCTCACACCCTTTCCCCATCCTTACACTATAGCTCAGCTATTTCCATGTGATGAAATCTACTACTCCAGGGAAAAAAAAGAGGTGAGAAAACATGCTGGTTATTTGCTTGATAAGTGTACTGCAGGGGCCTGATCGTTCAGGGAACTTTTGTGCCCCTATACATCAACACTGGAAGCGGGGCGGCTGTGTCTGTAGAACAGACTATGCAAATATCTGCAGATTTCCAGCTGACCATGGCCCACACATGTATGCCATGCAGGCATAACCGCAGATTTTGAGGTTCTGTGCTCCAGCAACAACACACTCAAAATTGTTTGATAATGGTCTTGACTGTGTTGGGATTAGGGCTGTGGCAGAAGCATCAAACTGCATGGTTTTGTCTTACAGAATTTATGTGGCCTCTGGACCACCAGTGATCCCCCGAGCTCTGTTTCTCTTGTGTATTCTCTCCGGTGGCTTGATTTGGACAGATTTCCAATATATTCTAAGTGGTTTGAATTTCATGATGCAGTGAATGCCCTGGTCTCAGTCTTTCTCAGTCTTCTGTAGTTCAGAAGAACAGAAGTTCTTCAAATGAACAAAACAGAAGTTTACCTGGTGTAGGGAACCTGCTTTGGCAGGGGGGTTGGACTCGATGATCTCTTGAGGTCCCTTCCAACCCCTGTGATTCTATGAAGTTCATTTACTCTTCTGCAAACAAGACAGAGTCTCTGTCCCTAGAGTGATAAGCAGACTTCCCTGAAGCAGGGAGGCAAACCAGAGGAGTGACTACTCACAGTTTCTCTTTGGTTCATTTGGGCTCAAAAATAAGCTTCACATGTGGAAGAAGAGGGGAGGATTCTGTTGTCTGCCTTGTGGGAGACTTAGGCTTGTCCTAACTCGTGCAGCAGGAAGATGTGACCTCTTTTCTCTTTTACATACCCTTGCCCCATTAAAGACCTAGCCTGCCTGTAGAGCTATCATAAGAAATTTGTTGCATCCCTCTCTGCCCTGACCTCAACATCTTCACCACTCTCACTGTGGTCCCTCCCTTTTTGTTTTCCTCATGTCTGTCTCCATTTCACCTCCTATTAGGCAAAATCTCACCCCACAGAGCTGTGCTGGAATGGAGGCTGTATATGGGCTGAGAGAATCAAAAGGATTTAGATGCTGCTGAGCACAGTGCATCTTCTTGACAACTAGCCTGGTTACTCTGGGTGAAGTCAGAGAAATGGATCTGGTTCTCAGCCATCACCTCCAAAGCCTGCATTGCTGCTACACCCCAGGCAGTGCTCAGTTCCCGTAAGAGGAGCAGGTCAATGGGAAGTTTTCTGCATCCATGCTCCAGAATGCTCCCCAAGAGTCTCTGGGAGTGTCAGCATTTTTCTAACCTGAGCCAAGAGAAGGGCCTCAGCACATTGCTGGGCGGGCTGACAGCACCTCACAGCTATGCGTAGGACTAGCCTGTGTCACATGCACAGCCTTCCTATAACCTCTGTGCATCGAACCGCCTCCAAGAGCTGCTGAGGATGGTGCAGCGGAGGCCCTCACTCTGAGTGAGAATGGTGCTGCCTCTCCAGCCAGTGAAAAAGGAGGAGAAGAGTTCTGAAAGAGGTTTTTTGAGTTAGTGCCTTATTTCCGCACCCTGTGTTCTGTCTGCAGAGAGTGTTTAGCAGATTCACAGACCTGGATAACCATGGGTTGAAAAAAATTAAAAAGGAAAAGTGAGGGAGAGGGAAAGAAAATGAAGGGAATTCGTTAAAATTGCCTCTATTACCTCATTAATCTTTTGCAGCAAATAATACATGAAGAATTTGGGCTAGCAAAGTCTCCAAAGAATAACATTTTTTTTGTGAGGTTTTAACAAATTAAAGAAATAAATTAAGTCACCAACACAGCAGGAAAGTGCTTGAGGCCTCCAGGATTTGTATGTTTTACCATTGTTCTAAAAATAAACCAGGAAAAAAAAAAGTCTTTCTGTTGAAAAATAATATTTACTCTAAGTGGCTGCACTCGGGCTTTACTCCCATGTGACACCTCACTACCTTCATGGCCCTGCAGCTTTGCTCAGCATGCAGCAGAAGTGGCTGAGGTACAGGCAGCAGAGCCCTGCAGTGAGGGGGAGAGGTGTGATGGGAAGCTGCAAGTGAAAATTAGAACCCCTGTGCCTCACTGTGCTGACACAATGCATGTGGTAGAGATTAAGTCAGCTTCGTGGCCTCACTAGGCCCAAACCCAAGGAAAATATTTCTGGCTACTTTGGTAGGTTTTGAAAAGGTGGTGCCTTGTGCCACAGATAAATGTCCATGCTCTGTCCTGGAGTGGAACAAGGCATACAGTCCTGTGCCTGCAACAAACAGCATGGGCTGGTTACTCTCCTACCACCACCCACTCCCCTGCCATCCCAGCTGCTGCTGCAGCACTGCTCACCACCTCCACCCCAACCCATCTACAGGTTCCATTCAGTGCCTTCTTTGCTTCTTTCAGCTCCACCCAAGCCTTGCCTTGGGAAGAATAGCTACACTCACCCTCCTAGCCCATCCCAGAAACTGGAACTCTGATTATCAGAGTCAGCAGAGTTGTGTGATCTGCAGGCAAACAGACTTCTGGAGGAGGTTTTTTAAAGGTGTACATGATAGGTAGGTGTCTAGCTTCCCACTGACAATTATCTGTAGAAGCATGGCATCTTGAATTCCTCCTCCAACTATTGTTCACACTGCAACTGAATGCATGAACATTAAAAAAAAAAAGTTTAAAGGGTGCATTCAGACTCATGTGGGCAAGGCTGCTATTTTCCAGCATTTAACCTGCAACTTGCCTGTAACTCCTACTTGCCTAAGCTCTGCAGTAGTGGGAATTAGATACATGCATGAGCAATGTAAAGAAAGGTTTACTCAATTTTCTGCATAACTTATGGCTGCTAGAGCTCTATCACTTGTTCCTTGAACCTCAGTTCACTTCTCTGTTGAAGCCCCTCAGTGGAATTGGTATCTGATTTTGTGTAATCAATGGGGTAATCGCAAGTCCACAGCATGCATGCATGCACACACTCATGTGCGTGGGTAAGAGAAAGCCATTTACCCACAGTATTTCAGGCCCTTTGTGACTCTGTTTTTCTACCATAGCCTCTAATTGCAAACACTCCTACTTTTTTTTCCTTTTCATCCTTATTCAGTGCACAGAATGGGCTGTGCTCAATTGCTAAGTAGCAACTTAATGTTTTAGTTTTCACCCTACTGCTCTGTGTGTGGCCACTAGACATATTTACTGCACAATATTCAAAACCTGCTCTGATGACAAAATAGTTGATTTCCTCATGGGTTTCTCTGTGTCCTCATCATTTTGTATCTGTGGCTGTGCAAATGATTTATGGTGGAACTTGTTCTGGTGCTTGTCCCCAGCCTCCTGAGGGTGCCCACTTAACTGCTTTCATTCTCAGGGTGGTTTTAGAGTGGAAAAATATGCCAGGGAAAGCTGTATAATTTCCTCTGAAGGGAGGTAGCTACTTTATTTGTTTGCAGTTGGTGTGTGTTCTGTTTTGTTACAAAAGCTGTGGGTGAGTAAGCAAGAGCAAGGCAACTTTATTCTGCCTGCTCCAGTTTTAGAGAGAGAGGAAAACTGCCCCTGGACAAGGGAGAATAGTTTTAAACTAAAAGAGGGGAGATTTAGATGAGGTTTCAGAGGGAAATTTTTTCATTGAGAGAGTGGTGAAGTGCTGTAGCAGGTTGCCCAGAGAAGCTGTGGATGCCCATCCCTGGAAGTGTCCAAGGCCAGGCTGGTTGAGGCCCTGGGCAGCCTGATCTACTGCCTGATTTAGTGGGTGCAACCACAGCAGAGGATGGAACTTTGAGGTCCCATCCAAACCAAGCCATTCGGTGTATCTTTGAGGGCTATAGTGGAGAGCAAAGTAACTTTTACAGAAGGCAATATGGGGCATCCTAGTCTCCCCCCAAAGCAGAGCAAAGCTCATGAGAACCTCCTGAACCTGAGGTAGGCAAAGACATCGCTGCATGGCTCTTGCTGATTTCTGCACTAACTCTAGAGTGATTTGGAAAGGTGGGCTTGTTGTGCTCACATCGTCCGCTGTGGGGAGAGGGAATTCATTTGATCTCTGTAGGAGTGCAACACCAACCACTGCTTATAAGGAAGGTCTTATCACAGAATCACACAGAACCACAGAATTGTAGGTGTTGAAAGGGACCTCTAGAGACTGTCTAGTTCAACCCCCCTGCCAAAGCAGCTCCCTAGCCCAGGTTGCACAGGTAGGTGTCCAGGTGGGTCTTGAACATCTCCAGAGAAGGAGACTCCACCACCTCTCTGTGCAGCTGTGCCAGTGCTCCATCACTGTACTGGGAAGAAGTTCCCACACATATGTGTGGAACTTCCTGTGCTTCAGTTTGTGGCCATTTCCCCTTGTCCTACTGCCACACACTGCTGAGAAGAGTTCAGCCTCGTCCCTTTGCCTCCCGCTCCTTAGATATTTATAGATGTGGATCCCCCCTGAGTCTTCTCAAGGCTGAACAGACCCAGGTCTCTCAGCCGCTCCTCATAAGAGAGGTGTTCCATGTCCTTTATCATCTTTGTAGCCCTCTGCTGGACTCTTTTGAGGAGATCCTGGTCTCTTTTGTACCAAGGAGCTCAGAACTGGACACAGTACTCCAGATGAGGCCTCAGCAGGGCAGAGTAGAGGGGGAGGATCACCTCCCTTTATCTGCTGGCCATTCTGTTTTAATGCATCCCATAATACCATTGACCTTCTTGGCCACCAGGGCACACTGCTGCCTCATGGCCAGCCTGTTATCCACCAGGACACCCAGGTCCCTCTCCTCAGAGCTCCTCTCCAGCAGGTCATCCCCCAACTTGTACCACTCTATGTGGTTATTCCTCCCGAGGTGCAAGACTATACACTTGCTCTTGTTAAACCTCATCTGGTTCCTTTTTGCCCAATACTCTAGCCTGTACAGGTCTCACTGAATGGCAGCACAGCCTTTCAGTGTCTCGGCTATTTCTCCCAGCTTTGTAACATAACAAACTTGCTGAGGGTGGACTGTAATCCCTCATCAAGATCACTGATGAAAATGTTGAACAGGACCAGACCCAGCACTGACCCCTGACGAACACTGATAAGAACAGGCTTACAATTGGACTCTGCACTGTGCAGTGTTGGACTTGTGTGATTAACAAGTCTGGTATTTGCTCAGGTGAGGGCAACAAGGAATAACTCCCCACTCCTTGCAGTTAGGAAGCCAGCAAGATGTTAGAAAGTACTAGTGGTTGGATGGGGTTGGGGCTAGATTGGTATTTAGCCCAAACTTCCAACTGGTTGAGGGAGGGCCTGTGAGACAGCAATGGATAAGTGCTAGGTTTATGTGTGAGAATGGATGAAATTACTGGGGATGCCATATGCTAACTGAATGAGAAGACGTATTTTTTCCATCTCTTTAATGCTTTATCGAGTTTTTCCTCTATATAAATTTGGGAGAATTTTTTTGTGTGTTTTAAAGACCAGCAGGGGTATCTGATCAAAGAGGCTGCAGGAGGTACGTGTCGTGATTAGTGTTTTCCAGAGGGGCTGGCAAAACAAAGAGTTTTTTCTAAGTGCTGCAGTTTCCTGAAGTGTGTGGGACATCCTTTAACAGCCGTCATTAAAAATACAGGGAAACATGCATACATGAATGCTGTCTCAATTCAACTACTGTGGGAAAAAATAAATCCTTAGTCACTGCCCATCACTGTGGTGTGAGGCCCCAGCTTGGCAGGAACCATGGTTCAGTCTCCTCTGAGCTGCAAGCTCTCTAAACAAACTGTGTATTATTGAAACGGAAGAATCTGTTTTCCACGGGGACTTAATGTGACTTGTATTGAGCCCTGGGAGTTTCCAAGATACCAAATTTTGAAATTGTCATAAATTAAAATGGTCATGATTTAAACAGGAAAGACACCCTAGAGTACAGTCACTTTTGAGTCAGTGGTCTGTTTCTGCACATCATAGAAGCAAAGGGGAGATCTACAACTGGTTTCAGTATCTGGACAGCAATTTTTATCGAGGCAGGGGCAGAGATGTTCGTAGCCTTTCCATAAAGGCCTTTGCATCACAGCAGAGAGCAGCTGTGTTGCTGCATGGCACCTTCACCACGCTGATGGTCAGCTCCAGCCTTGAGCATGAAACATCTGTAGCAAGAGGCTTCTGGCCTTACTGGGAGAAAGGGAGAGAGAGAAGCTTGCAATAAATGTTCTCCATATACTTATAAGGCATTGTCACATTAGTAAACAAGTGTTCTCTTTTGTTTTCTTAACAGAACATACTAACTCCAGTGACAAGAAGTTTAGGGCAATAGGACAGGTTTTCTTGAAATGACTATGGGATGACCTTCAAGGAGAACCAGGCTAAACTGAAGTTTAAAGATTGCTTTATGAGCAGCAAGTTTAGGAGTACATTAAAATATTTTAATCTTTGAATTTTTTTGAAGGGGGCAGCTTGGAATCTCTGCCACAATTTGGAACCAGGGCTTAAGCAGTGTTATGGGCGGGCAGGTGTGGGGCTAAAAGGGCTTGACTGAAGTGGAGGATATCCTAGGTTCAGCCTTGGACTTGAGTCAGATATCTGTGATAAGAACTACCTTTAATGCAAAGCTGGAAAACTGATATGAAGATGAAACAGTTTGAAATAAAAGAAGTCTGGCCAAAATTCTCTATTGCATGGACTATGTAAAAACCTTTTTCTCAAGCTTTAGTTACTGATCTATTTTTATTTTCTTTGCTTTCCAGAAGCTAAAGTAAAGAATCCATGCCAAAAAAGCCAGTTTTCCCAGCTTTCACCAAAATGAGCCTGAATTCCTGAAGGGACAAATCAGAGAAGTTGCTCTAAAATTTTAGGTGTTTTTTTCAGCATTGACACCGTGAACAGAAAATGGTAAACCAAATCCCAGACAGAGGGTCTAAGGCCCTGGCTAAGTTTGGATCGTTATCCACGCTTGATATCTCATCACTGTGATTTAGATTCCTCTCTGCTTGATGTTTTTCCAAGATTTCCTTGTATTCATTTTATCCGTGACAGGCTAGTGAACATCTACCAGCACTTCTATCAGAAGTTTTGGAATGGGGACAGTTGAAAATAATCTTCAGATAAATGCAGCATACCATAACTGCAGATAAATGATCTCTCTCATGAACAGATGATTCAGTCTTGCAGCTCTGAAAAGTTTTCAATTTAGATTCCTCCCCAGAGAACAGTGAAAATGTTCTTGAAGTTGTGATCCTTTAGCATGGTGAGCTAGATCTGGAAACTCTCAGGTTTATATCTGCATCTTGGTTACCCAGACGGTTCTGTGGCTTGTTCATGAGTGCCCCTCTAAGGTGGTATGTTGTGAGTGCTTTGCAGCTTAAGCTGTTCACAGATTAGCCAAAAAGAAGAAATAAAAAGCATTTTCTACTTCTGATGCAGTGGAAATATACAAGCAAATGTATTCACCTCTGCTGGGCCACATTTACATGCACATGTTTGTCTCTCATTGCCAGATCCTGCTATGAACTCCAGCTCTGTGTGCTGTTAGAAATGGCAGAAAGCGATAGATATCTGTATCTATGCAAAGGCCCATACATACTTTTTGACCTGTAGCATATGGTGATTTTTGCTTAATTCATGGGAAGCTCACATTCCCATACCTGAAATAACATGTATTTTCTTCACAAAATGCAAACCACACTTTTACACCGGGCTGTATTTCTTACAGTACCCTTAAGTCCATTTCTGCTGCGTAACTGGACAGGTATGCTTGGTATTTCAGCTTTTTTTCTTCTTTTTTTTTTCTTATTATTCCAGTAAAAAAATATAAGGAGAAAAAACATAAATAATTCAGAACACATGCTTTATATCAACTGTTCCCCTGTTGCTATTTTATCTCTATAAACAGGGCAGAGGGAAACCCATCCAAACATGGAAGGGGAGAAGAACATATTGCAAAATTGTGGATGGGTCATGTGAGTCAAGATTACATCCACAGATATTTATTTATTTTTTTCTGGAGGGCTTGACTCAGTGGTATGATGCCTGTATTTTAGTGCTCCTGTATAATGAGTTGATGAGTACACGTATGGTAAGCTGTGTGCACTTTGGTTGCATGTGTCAATACCTAAATGCACTCACTTTTTCTCTAGGACTCTGGATGCTCAGGCTTCCAGATCTTCAGAAAACCCATGCTAAGGCACTGTATGTGACAAGAGTCTTTGTTGGAAGGTGCTAAACTTCTTGGTATTCCCTAGGAATTAAGCTTCTTCTAAAACATGATGTTTGGGTCAATTTTTTTATGAAAGTGCTCTGTTGAATAAAAAAAGGATTTGGACTTACCCGTGTAAGAACCCTTCTCCCATGAAGATGTGTCATTTTCACTTGCCTTTTCATCTTGTTGATTCAACTGATCAGCTGCTGAGATAATTTCTGAAAGTTACTTAATTTTTAGCACATACTACATGCTGCCTGTAGTCCATACTTATATGATTTAATGTGGCTGAGAGAGCCTAATCCTTTGTAGCTGATTCTTTTCAGTAACTTAATGAGACATATTATTGTGCATTTCTTCTGACACCACAGAGTTGGACTTAACCCTATTTCACTATAGTGATAATAAATGTCACCATTACTTGTGATTTAAGTTCTGCAAACTTAGTGCTACAAAACTAAAGATAGCATAATATATTAGATAATATCCTAGGCTGGTGCATCTGCAAATGTAGAACATAATAGGTTTGTTTATTGTTTCAAAATACCCATTCCTGTGCCCTTTAAAAAGTCAGTGTGGAGGGCATGCCTTATCATTCTTTCCCAGTAGCTCATTTCTTTGTGGTTCTAATCATAAAATCACTTAGGGTTGAAAAACCTTCAAGGTTACCAAGTCCAACCATCAGCCTGACCTGCTGAGTGTCACCACTAAGCCATGTCCAGAACTGTGGCATCCACACATTGCTTAAATACCTCCAGGGATGAGGACTCTACCATCCCTCTGGGAAGCTTGTTCCAATACTTTTCTCAGCATGGGCTCTAGGAAGTCAATATCTTTTCTGTAGTGAGGAGCCCAAAATTAATGTCCAACATAGTTTTCTCTCATGCAAGTTTAGTTTAGTCCTCCATGGATGTGTAGACAATCAAGAACAACTATATATATATCAGATACAATCCTAAAATATAGATGTGTCTGCTGTGGTTATGGGTAACCAGAATTCTAGACTAAAAGTCTTGTTCTGCCATGTTTCTCATCTGATCTCAGACAGATCCGTTAATGTCTCTTTTGATACTCCAAAGTGATGCTATGAGGGTAAGGTTGCTAAGGTATAAGTGTTCAGATACTGCACTGACAGGGGCTATATAGATGAATAGAGAGAGCAGAAATACATTTATTAATCTGGTAAAGAACTGGTATTCAACTCCCAGTGCTCCCAGTCAAAACTGTATTATCAGCATGTCTCTTATCTCTGGAATTTTGTTTTGTGCTGTTCTACTTTGCTTGTTGGTTTGTGGTTTGTTTTGCAGCTTCCCAGAAAAGATAATATTAAAAACATGTACAGCAAAAGCCTAGTAAAAGTTGTAAGCAGGTCTGACTGTCTAGGGCATGACAGCCAACAAATATTACCCCCTGATCATTTGCAGATTCCTAGGAGATGTGGTGTTGAGTCTCATGGAACTGGAAGGAGAACAACTCACCCAACCTGCCTTTCAGTAAACAATGTAGTGTATCCACCCACTTCATGCTCTCCTAATTTAGGACATGTGTAGTGTGTAATGAGACAACTTGTTATGTTGCTGTAAACTTTATTCTCCACCTTACAACACACCCTTGATTGACCCCTTCTTTTGTGGAAACTCAGCCCAGGGTTTTCAATTCACCTCTTAGGAGGGAAACAGTTTTCACTAGCTGCTTGCAAATGCACTTCTGCAGAAAGAAAAATGCAATGTTTTGTTGCTCTTGTTCCACTGGGCAGCCTTTTCAAGTGATGTGACCTCCTTTTGTGTCCCTTTAATCTGTGACTAATATTTATTTATCCCTTTTTAAACACAATAATTTAATTAAGAAACTAATCAGCAATGTTGAGATGATCTTTGAACTACACCACTACCACTGAAGGAAATTTATGAAAGCATAATACAAGAAAGATCCTGTTATCTAAAAAGCTTTCTACTAAAGCAATTTGGCATCAGAAAAGACTTGAAATTCTTCATTAAATTCCAATATAGAGATGTGGAAAGTATTAATAGATTTCAAAATGTGTTCCAAATAAGTCTGACAAGACTGTCTGGATTAATTAGTATGAATAAAACTGTTACAAGTTCCAAGGATTTGGGAAGTGAGTTAAGTTTTTAGGAGTCCAAAGGACAGATTGCAGAGGTAGTTACCTATGTAGCAGATAGAGAACTATTGGTCTGGGCTTCTTTCTCAGTCAGTGAAGAGAGATTGGCATGTTCAAGATATGTTACATTTTCATAGACATTTATCTTTGGATGGGAATTTATTAGTTGATCATGTCAGCAGGGATGAAACAGGGGGGTTGTAATTAATCTTTTGTCATCAACTGCCAATTCTAATTCTCTACGCTTCCAGTTAAGAGAATGTTTCTGAAAGTTACTTGAAATGTAGGCGCCTTGGGCAGAAGGTGATTACATCCACAAAAGTGAGCGCCTCCAGTGTAATCCTAGGAATTAGCTCTTGCTGTTTGTGTAACAAGACCAATTCAACAGGACTGTCTCCTCTCTTCCACTCACGTACTAAGTTAAATTATTAACAGCACTAGAGAACCTAGTTCCTTAGTCCCAAATGGCTTCTGTGGTATAAAGGCTACAAGAGGTTTGGCTCAAACTAGTCAAGACTGTTATATTTCTGGACACGCTCAGCAGAAGTATTAAAGGCATTTCAGCACTCTTAAGGAAGACCTATGGTTCGATGATGGATAGAAGTTCACTGACTTGCTGTCATGTTCCTCCAGTCTATATGAGTGGCACTGTGGGCACCTCTGTGCAGGCCTAGATACAGTCCTTTGTCCTTTGTAGCCTTGAAATGGCAGGGGGATGTAACCAATTAGTGGTATCCAATGCAGGTCTAGAGTCAGGATCTGATAGCAGCACACGTGAGAGATCGTTTCCTGTGGCTTTGGACTTTGTGACTGAATTATCCTGTATCTAAGAAGGTGCAAGTGCTATTCCAAGCTTTGGCTGTTACTGGGAAATTACTCAAAGTACGTGCCTCTGGGGATTCTCTAGTGACTAATAAATATGATAAAACAGCGCTTCTTAGTGCTCTCTTGTTAAGAACACCACTTATTTTTTCCTATGCTGCTTCCTTACTTTCTCAGTATTTGTGGAAATTCATCTTTCATCTCTCAGTCCTCTTGCAACTTGACTTGAAATGTGCTGACAGATTCAAAAGGCTTTGTTATAGGGTGAGAAGTTAGATAGGTACAGAATGACATCAAGTGCTTTCATGAGAAAAGTAAAATAAAAAGAGCATAATATCTGTACTGAGAGGCTTACTGTATCTATAAAGGATGGGCAAAAGACAGTAATATAAACTGCAGGGAGCAGTTTTTATTAAGGGCTCATTTCGAAAAGAGTGGGGAATTCTTTTTAGCAACTTGATGAAACCCTGAGTTAAGTTTGCAACTACCTCCATTACTGGAGTGTAATGACATTAACTTGCTCATAGGTATGATGCGGTAATTAATATCCTCACCTATCTTCTATTGCCTTATTTGTTTTGTGATGTATTATATGCTCCACAAGGGTTATGTAGGGAAAAGAGAAATAACAATGAGAATAAAGATGAAAAGAGAGGGTTGCTATTTTTTCTATAAAGAGCAGATTGCATAAGTGTGGCATTTTTCCCACACATCTTGCATAGTTTTGAGTTTGGGTTTTTGAAAAGTTTTTAATTAATGTGTTGTTTAAGTAACTGTAATGAGAAGAACCACTGCCACTCTGATTCTAATGAGGATTGCTTGTGCTCTATGTCTTTCTCATTGTGGCCTGAATCATTTAAATATCTTAACCAGCACGTGCTTTGGCAGATTTCACTTATATCTACTTAAATTAAGGCATGTCAATTTAGGAGCTAGCAAGCATACAAATATTTGAGAAAGACTTGACATTCACTGCTGAAATCACTGCACTAAATATCTGGCACCAATGAGAATACTTGTAAAGGGTTAGAAATTCTTTCTGTGTATACAGGCTGGACATTCTGAACTTAAAGGAAAAGTATGTACTTCAACTTCTGTGCTCACAATAAGGGTCTCCACCAAAATTTCAGCTTGTTTGTCTTCTTCTGGATTTTCTTTGAGCAATATGTGACTGTTCAAGTTCCTCAAAGTTTCTGCTTGGAGAACAAACAGTACCAGTATATCAGAAATAGTTGAGTTATAGCACGAATTTAGCTGTAAAAGGAATGGCATTTCCTTATGTTCTCATCCTGCAGAAATGCAAGAGAAGATGGCGCTGAGCTGGAAGAGTGTGATGGAACTTTGGATATTTGGACAGCCCCAGCCACAGGAGATGAAGCTTAATTTCCCATGTGTATGCATATACTTTTCTTCTTACAGATCACTGTAGCAGACCATCATACCATATGTGGTATGTATAGCAGTACACAGTGGCAAGCCTTTCTGTACTGGAAACTACTTGCTACACTGAAGTAAAAACTGGGTATTAATACAGACATATTATACATCTAATGTTAATCTCATTTGTAGTCTAATTGTAATGGTACTTAATTAGCCATTGCAAAAGTGACCAGAACCTGAATATTTCAATGCCAATAGGGAGTCTTTGCTACTTAATGTAGAGTTACTTTCTTTTCTCATGCAGGGACAGAAAAATACGAAGAATACAAAATAACTCAAAGGGTGTAAGATCACAGGATAATTCAGGTTGGAAGACACCTCAGAGGTTTTTAGTCCAACATTTTGCCCTCAGAAGAATCAGCCATGAGATGAGTTTCAGGGCTTTATTCAGGTGCACCTTGAAAACTTCCAAACCTCCAAATAATATGCACAACACTGAACCATAGAATATTGTGAGTTGGAAGGGACCCACAAGGATCACTGAGTCCAAGTCATGCCACATTGCAGGACCACACAAAAATCAGACTGGTTGAGTGCATTGACTAAACACTTCTTGAACCCCAGCAGCCCCTTTGCTCCCCTCCTCACGAGGGAAAAAAATTGCTTATAGCCAGGACAGAATTCTGTTGTCTCATGTCATTCCCCTATCCACTACTGTTTGGAGCAACCATGTCCAACCTGTGGGCCACGTGCAGCTCTAACAGTGTGGCCTCACAAGATCATAAACCGGTACCCTTCTTACGTGATTTTTAGCAAGTATTTTCTTGAGTTGATTGCATGTAGCTCAAGCATGGACCAAATAGGTGACAACAGAGTGTCCCGCATTCCCACCATACACGTTCAATTGAATCAAAACCCACATGCATTACATATTATGCATGCTTGTGCCACTTGAAGAGTAAAATGCAGTGAGTCTTGATAGTAGAATTTCAATCTACCTTCATGTGTGCATGCCTGTGGACACAGCTTTTTTTATTAAGCCGACACATAAGTTTTCTTACTTAATTATAAATTAATAATACATTCTATGCCTACACTTAACTTTTTTCAGAATTCGTAAATTCACAGAACTGTGGTGGCAGGGTTTTGTTTGTTTGTTTGTTTGGTTGGTTTTTGCATGAAGGTAATTGATAAAAAAATCAGTGTTTTATGACAAGATCTAAAGCGCAGATAAAAGTAAAGTACAAGAAAAACAGTACAAATTTCACAGAATCACAGAATGTCCTGCGTTGGAAGGGACCTCAAGGATCATGAATCTCCAACCCCCCTGCCACAGACAGGGCCACCAACTCCCCATTTAATACTAGACCAGGCTGCCCAGGACTTCAAAATTCAAAACAAAATTCAAATTTCAAAATATCAGAATTAATATATATTTCAAAATTAGATATAATTTTAATACATTCTCATGTAAACCCAACTTTACAGTTTCAAAAGGAGTAGCAGATATAAAATTGCCAAAAAATTAACCAATCAATGAGGGTTCAGAATATAGTCTTATAGAGTATTATCTACTAATAACAAATGAAACACATGGTGTGCATCACAAAAAATTTTAAATGTAGATCTTGGAAGGGTAAATGTAACTGCAACATCTGCGGTGTCTACACCTTGGCACAGAAAAAATAGAGTTGCAATCAGACATTCAACTCGATGAAAAATTAGATCATGTCTCTTTACCAGACATGGTAAAACCCTATTTTACCACAGAAAACTATTCCTCACCTCAGAATCCTGCCTTAATCATGTCATTTCTTTTTGGCAGTACATATATTTGCGAGCAAATATTTTCAAGGATGGAGCACAGAAAAAGTAAAGCTAGATCAAAAATCTCTGGCAAGCACCTTGAGAGCTCACTAAGAATTGCAACTACTTCCATCAAACCAGGCACTGATGCATTAGTTTCACAAAAATAAGGTCAAATATCCCATTAATTTTATGATTTTGTTGCCGTCTTTTTTAATATTTTAATAAAAAAATACAGAAATAAAGTTTTGCTACTTAGATATATTAACTATATCATGTATTTTTTATGCAGTCCAAGACAATTCCTCTTCACTCAGTGCAGCTGAGGAAAGCCAAAAGGTTGGACACCCATAGCTTAGAGCTTGGCTCGCTACTCCTGGTGAATTTTTTCAGCAGTGGTATGCTCTTCTGATGGCTGACTTCTGGTGACTCAGATGCAGAGATGAGGCGTAGCTGATGTTCTTATGTCTTATATAGCATAAAGACCAGTAATGGATGTTAAACACAGAATTTCTTCTTCCTTACTTTTTTATATTGGCCTACTCCCTGAAAATATAGCCTGCTTAGTTGCATCTCTTCTCTCAAAACATTTTTATTTTTTGTTTAACTTCACACTGATGTGTTTCCTGCTCTTCAAATATTCTAACCATTGTGGGAAGGGAACCTGTTTTTTTTTTTTTTTTTTTTTTTTTGTCTACATCAGTTTCTCATATTTACAATTAGTCACAGGATATAAAGTCCTTTTTCCCACAGAGGCATTTCAGTGTCCCATTATCAATACTTCATTCCTAATAGTTTATTCCCCATTTCATTTAGGATTTAACTCATAGACATAATCATCTGTAGCTACAACTTCGCTGTTTTATGCTATGTTCTTTTAATATGTCTCAATTATTGTCAAACCTTCCGTAAGTGATGCTACAAGGCCTGAGCACAGCATAGTCTTTATCAGAGCCATGGGTGGAGAGTCATGAAATACGGGTACCAGCCCTGCTTTGCCACTTATTTACATAGGTTCATAGGTTCATTAGGTTGGAAAGGACCTACAAGATCATCTAGTCCAACCATCCTCCTATCACCATCCCTACCCACTGAACTACTAAATCAAATTCCTTAGCACCTCATCTAAACACTTCTTGAACAGCGCTAGGGATGGTGCTTCAACCACCTCCCTAGGCAGGCCATTCCAGTGCCTGACCACTCTTTCAGAGAAAAAATGTTTCCTCAAATCTAATCTAAATCTTCCCCGGCGCAACTTGTGGCCATTCCCTCTCGTCCTGTCATTATTTATCAGGGAGAAGAGGCCCACCCCCTCCTCACCACAACCCCCCTTCAGGAAGTGGTAGAGTGCAATAAGGTCTCCTCTGAGCCTCCTCTTCTCCAGACTAAACAATCCCAGCTCCCTCAGCCGCTCCTCATAAGACTTGTGCTCCAGACCCCTCACCAGTTTTGTTGCCCTTCTCTGAACACGCTCCAGGGCCTCAATGTCCTTCTTGTAGTGAGGGGCCCAAAACTGAACACAGTACTCGAGGTGCGGCCGTACCAGAGCTGAGTACAGGGGGATGATCACCTCCCTGCTCCTGCTGGCTACACTATTTCTAATACAGGCCAGGATGCCTTTGGCCTTCTTGGCCACCTGGGCACACTGCCGGCTCATGTTAAGCCGAGCATCAACCAACACCCCCAGGTCCTTTTCCTCTCTACATTCTTCAAGCCATTCTGCCCCAAGCCTATGGCATTGCATGGGGTTATTGTGGCCAAAGTGCAGGACCCAGCACTTGGTCTTATTGAACCTCAATACAGCTCACACTTGTGTCCAAGTAACTAGTTTTAAAGTGTCAGTAAGCTACCCCTCTAACTAAGCACATACCATGAGAAGGTTAGCTCTGTTGTGCAAAGCACAAATTGTATATTCTGACTGAGGCTGCAGTGGAAACACTGGGTAGAACAAACGATGAGGAAGCTGGAGTTGACAGATCTGAGCCTTTTTTTGTAGCATTTGAGCTTTCTTGCAGGACATTTTTACTTGGTATTCAAACTCAGGACAGGTCCAAGTGGATCTAGCAGAAACCATAGGGAGAAGTAGGTTCCTTCACCATGAAATATTGCATAACTCATCTCAACTTCTGACTTCATTCTTCCATACTGTGGAAGAGCCTATCATCTTCTCCCTTTCTTCTAGCTCACTCCTTTTCAGATCCAGAATCCTTCTAGCAGCCATCTTTGAACACTGGATTACTGAGTGTTTCAAGCAGACAGGTAATTTTTTACTTTTAGTTTAAGAAAACTGAGTTAAGGGAAGAGGAAATTACATGACACTGTGCTTTGCAGAACTGCTAATTAATGTTTGCTGGGCCCCTTTTAAAAAAAAATGTTGGATGGGTTTAGGAACATCATACATTCAGTGTTCCTCCGCATTTTGTTCTCTGTGATTGTATGCAATTAATTTGTGTCCTCTGAAGATCTGGACAGGCTTTCTTCAGCTTCATGCACATTAATTTTTATGCATAATGTGGCTTGAAGAAAAGATGAATTGGTGGGTAGTATGGAAACCTGAGGCACATTGCCCTTTCAAATAATGATTCTGCATATGAAAGGGTGGGGGGGGGGGGGGGGGGGAATATTGCCATTAGGGCCTCTGTGGCCTGTTCATGGATAAATAATTATTTAGAAAACCATATTTGATTTGGAATGAAAAGTCTTGTCAGTTTTTCAGCAATACACAGAGTTAATGTGGGAAGTCAGTCACAAACCACATTCATCTCTGGACAAAACAGCCCTTGTAAAGGTTTTATTTTGGAAAATAGAGAGCAAAGCAAAGCCTTGTTAATTGTAGGTGGAGAAAAGCATCCTCCAGGCATCTGACATTTTTAAGAAACAAGACCATGTACATCAGATGGATCGATGCTGTATGTACATACGCACATGAACACTATCCTTTTAAGGGAAGAGTGTGCAAATTCTGCTGGAGTTTCCAGCACATGTAAATCTGTTTAAAATGAACTTGTGTAAGGTTTTATGGCATGCTGTGTTAGCCAGCAACATGGGGCTGGAGGCTCAGGAGAGGTATCTGGGAAGGCAGAGGTCCCTGTTAGTCTTTATTATCTTGGATATCCCATTCCTGGGCATTTGTTTTCCAACTGGAAAATCAGGATAGTGCCAAGATGAGATGGAGAGTCATTGAATGTCTGCTTTATTCACTCTTGTTTTGTAGGTTACGTTACTTTTTCAAAAGAAGTAGTTGGTTCAACTACAGCTCTCTGGGGAGGAAAATAGTGACTTCTACCATTTAGATTCATGCAGTAATGTCAAGGGGGTGATTTCAAGGAGGAGGTAGGTCATGGCAGCCAGGGAGGAGCAGTCACTCAGTTAGAGGGGTCTCCTATCAGATAGACAGGTTGGGGGACAGTAGAGATGAGCAAGAAGCAAACAGGTAGTTAAGTATCTTTGGGATGACAAGAAGAATATTCACAGGGACCAGAAGGGAAAACGCATGGCTTGCTGTGCTCCAAAGGTCAATTGAATTGAGTGAAACCAGGCTTGACCTGTAAGAATGCAGTGGGAAGAGAAAAAAAAATACTTATGCTGTCCATTCTATGATGATTGTGTTTGATCTAGTCAGTCCAGCTTACACAGCATTAAAAAGTGAAGGTTTCTAATTTCTATTCTAGCAAAATGTAGTTGTTTGGTGTTCAAAAACCTTATCATCTCCTCTGAGGGGCTCTGGATGAAGGGGGTTTGCCTGACAAATTGGAACCTCATGGCACAGGGATTCTCTTTATTATTTGAAAGATAATTTGTGATTCTTGGAATACAAAGTACCACAGAAGACTGTACTCCTAATTACAGAACTGCTGAATCCTTAGTCATGACTAGAAACTTACTTCATACACTCATATGGAGCTTCTCCTTGTTGGTGAGAGCCTTGCTGAATTCTGCAGATTGTAAAAATTTAGTCCTCGATGGTATGCCATTCTTCTCTGCTGATTCCCATTACAAGAAGTTGAAACATCTCCAGCCAGTTAAACACCAAAATTTTTCTTCTTTGATCCTTCTTTTTTCACTCCAATCTGCGTGTTTGTTATATTCTTTTTGATGCTGAAGTGAAAGATTTTTGGAGACAGGACCATCTCTGCTTTTGTGTCTCTGGGAGCTGATCACTACACAGTGCTGCTATGGAATGATTCCCAGCAGCTCCAGGTCTCAGCAAGGCATATAATTCTGTAAACATATATGGAAAGGAAACTTTCCAAGTTTTACCCAAACTAAAGGCACACAGCAAAACGTGTGGCACACTAAGCAAATGTGTGATATATGGTTTTCTTTCTTTAGATCCCTTTTTCTCTGTAGAAAGCACAAGCTAGTTTTAACTTAAATATTTCCACTGAGATCCAGTTTATTAGCTCTATTAATCTATATGTTTTATAGGTGGAAACCTCTCTTCTTGCCCATTGCTGCAGAAGTCACTAGACTAAGTTTCCAAAACATAATGGGAGCCTATTCAGACCTCAAGGTCCTGGTAAATTGAATATGTTGGTGGTGGAAATTCTGGACACATCACTCAAAGTAAATTATTAATTATGAATAATAATATTTATTTTTTATTAATTGTGGGTATAGAATTATTCTGGACCATCTCCCTGTTTTAATGTTTTAGGCAATACTCCATGGCACTTTGACCAAAATTTAGAAAAATGACCTCTACATCAGAGCAAATCAATCAATTTTTATGGAATGGAAGTGGAGGGTAAGAACTGAATAAGCTAGCCGCAATGGAAATGGAGTCTTTCAAAACATTGGAAAAGTTAGGCACTTGCAATAGCATGTGGTCTAATTTCCTGAACATGTGAGAAAGGACATGAGTTATTATATAGCGTACTGCTTAACATATGTTTGCTTCCTCATATATGTAGATGGCAGGGGTGGAATCTATGCAAAAGTCCAGCATTTCTTGAACAGTCTCTTACCTGCTCAAAACCGAAAGCAGACACTGCGAATGACAGAAGAGCATGATAAGTGAGCCAGAGCAATTTAGAGCACTCTAGATGATTTTGACCCGATCTGGACTAGAAAAAAAAGTTGCATTTGTTAATAGATGTTTTTGTTCAATAGCTTTTAGTTTGCTAAAAATTTATTGTCCAAATATTTGGAGGTTATATGTTTCTACACTCTTAACCAGAACGATCAATTTTGTGTAAGAACCATATTAATCTGCTGCTTTTGAGAAACAGCAGTCTTTCTCCAGTTTTTCTGCATTCTTTTCACAACATTACCAAATAATTGAAGCTTACTGAAGCTTGAAGTAGAAGTGGGGACAGAGTGTGCAGTGCTTATTTATTTATTATTTGTTTATTTTAAGAAAGAAACATATCCCTAAGTTTAAAAGTCAGGAGGAATCTTGGCTCTTTTAAGGTCGATTCATGGTGGGATCCTGCAAACAGTTTTGTTTGCCACCTAGGAAATGTAGTGTGTTCACAATTCATACTCAGTTTCCTGCCTATACATGAATGGATTCTGGATTTCAGAGAATGATGGTGGGGTAACATTGAATACAAGATTGTGTGGCACTTTATAGAACTTTTCCTTTATTAGCTGCTCTATAATCACATTAAGTTAGACTGAACATTTGAACTAATTATTTCCCTTGAGGCTCAGGCTGTAATAATGGTAAAAACCTGTGAAATGGGATAAATACAATTCAATAATTATATTGATAAATAAAATGAAAATCAACTAATTGTGTCATTTACTCAGTTGCCTGCCCCTGTTGTTGCTGCCTTTCTGCATCAGTGACTGCTAAACTTTTTCTGTTACACTTCAATAAATTTAATTGTACAGAATAAATGAGCTAATTTTTGAAGTCACAGGCTCTGTTTGCAAGATAAGGTTGGTGATTTATTGACCTCCTCTAACTCTGTAAGAGTGTCACCCTCCTTTTCACTCTGACAACCACAGGAGGGTTTTTTGTCCCTCTTCAGTCACAGCACTGCTAAATCCTACTTTGTATATATTCCTTCCCATCTTATTTTCTTGGAGCCACATGATATAGTACAATAGACCAAGGATCCCTGTTTCAGCTGATGGCTACTCAGTCTATTCCAAGTCATTAGGAAAGCTGTGGGGTTCATAACTTTCTTAAAATGCTGTTTTCTTCAGATGATCATTTCGTACTTGTGGTTTTCAAAAGTGTGGCTGCTGAGGGGAGGTACAACAAAAGGGACATAGATGAATACCCATTTTTTTCTAGAAGTTCTGGTCTATTTCTCATTCATGAACCATGTGTTTATCCACCTTAAAAGGATGAGCACTCATTTCAGCGTTCATTCACAGTGATCATTTAACCCTGAACACAAGCAGATATTAGGCATTAGACATGCCTTATAAAAACATTGCTTGCTTTTTAACTTTTGTTTCCTAGAATCATAGAATGACTTGGCTTGGAAGGGGCCATAATGATCATCCCATTTCACTCTCCTGCTACGGGCAGGGTTGCCACCCACTAGATCAGACTGAATACCTCCAGAGATGGGTTGAAGGCTTGTTCAGCCTGGAAAAGAGAAAGCGGTCGGGAGACCTCATTGCAGTCTTCCAGTATTTAAAGGGAGTTTATAAACATGAGGGAAATCAACCTTTTACACAGGTATAGTGATAAGACAAGGAGGAATGGTTTTAAGCTGAAGGAAGGGAAATTTAGATTAGATGTCATAAGACCAGGTTGGATAGGGCCCTTGGCAATCTCATCTAGTACTTGATCTAGCTGCTGGCAACCCTGCCTGTGTCAAGGGGGGTGGAACTGATGTTGAAGATGTTGAAGATGTTGAAGAGCACTGGTCCTGAGATAGACCTCTGGGGTAGAGTGTTCATCACTGGCCTCCACCTATTCATAGAGCTGATGACCACAACAATTCCTTATTCTCTAAATTGTTAACCCTTCAAATGTATGTCTTTACAATTTAGAGAAAAGGATGTGATGAGTGACCATATCAAAGACTGTAGAGAAGTCCAGGTAGATGACATCACTTGCCCTTCTATTGTCTGCTGATGCCATTATCTTGTTGTAGAAGGCCACTAGATTATTAAGGCAAAATCTCCCTTTGCTGAAGCTGCGCTGGCTGTCTTGGATCATCTTTTCATCTCACACATGCATTAAAATAGCTTCCAGGAGAATCTCTTCCATGATTTTCCCAAGCACAGACAGGAGGCTCACTGGCCTGCAGTTCCCCAGGTCTTTCTTTCTTCTTTTCTTAAAGATGGGAGTGATGTTTCCCTTTTTCAGGGGACTTTGTCTGACAGTCACAACTTTTCAAATATGATGGATAGTTGGTGGGCAACTATATGTTTTTGTGTTGTGGGTTTTATATATAGATGCTGAGAAAACTAGAAAAGATACTGGCCATCTCATCTCTTGTGTGCTGCTGCAATTATGGCAGCAATGGGTTTGTCAAACTGGTGTAAATTGTAAGAATGAATAGACCTTTCTCCATCTCTTGTGTTTCCTTTGACTGTTACTTTTGTTTGTTTGTTTGCTTGTTTAGCAAAAACATTTGTATGGCAGCCATAACAACCATTTTCCATAAGTCTGAATCCTTTGTTCTGCACTTTAAACTATAGCCATAAAACAATCGATATGCATATAAAAATAAGGGTTGATTAGATATTGTGGCACAACACTCTCATCAGTTGTCATGCTATATCAATATGACCTCTGAATATAAACTATATTGGTATTGTATTCATAAAACTTCAGAGAAAATTGAAAACAGCATTAACACATCACCTGTTTAAAAAAAAAAAAGTTCTTAAAGTTATGCTTCTCTGGATCTGGCTAAGAAATCCTGTTAACGAGAAGGATGGCAGCTCTTTTTCTATATCATTAAATGACTACCTGTTGAGGTGCATGGGTCTCTGCAAACTGAATGTTTTTCCATCTCAGCGTACGCTATATCTGTTCAGAGTGTAATTAAATGTGCTCTTCTCTGACTGATGCTAAACAATACAGCAAGTCCAATATATGTGAAAGCTAGCTAGTTTTTAGCAACCTTGGCCCCATAGAAGTGAACAGTAAAAGGCTTTTTATGGAGCCAGGATTTCAGTTGCGCACCTAGAACACAAACTGTGAAAGCCTTTTTCTCATGTTTTAGTTGTTATATTGGACCTGTCTCTGCTGTAATTTTCTTCTAAAGAAGACTTATATCCTCCTAAATATTTCCTGTCAGGTGTTGGCTAAGAGAACCGTATCCCAGGGAATTGTAGATGGAGGAATCACAACATCCCGTGCGCAGAGTAGTCCCAGTTTCTGCCAAACTCTTCACAGTGTTCTTAACTCAAACAACTTGTATTCCTTGTGACTGAAACTTGCAGCAAAAGGCAGACTAACTCAGGAAAATCTTCTGCCACCTGGCTCTCCCTTCCTTCAAACAAAAACTTATAACTATTTTAACAGCCTGACCTGGGAGCTCAATAACACAGCCTTTGCCTGAGATGGCTCTTGTTGCTTCTCCCCATCTTCACCACATATTTGGTGTTTGTGCTTGGTTGCTGTGGGCCTTTTAATTTAGACCATCTCAAAAGCCTGTGAGTCTACACATGAACAATTGTATTGATGGGCTTTTTTTATTATTATTTTTTGGGAGGTATGAAATTAAATGAAATCTGAATCAAAGATACTCTTTGGGGAAGAAATCTTTGCCAACTTTATCAGGATAAAATCCCACAAGTATGTAATGTTTTATTAGGCAGTACTGAAGTACTTTGGAGAAAGATTTCCAGTTCATAAAACATTTCCCAAACATGGATTGACCTTGTGCTCTGCGGTCATTATCATTTTTCTACTTGCCAAGAAAGTTCCAATTGTTCTGCAGATTCCTTGCACTGGGAACTATAAGATAACATTTGTACTGAATAGGTGGACATGTGGGAGGTACACAAGACTTCTGAAAATGCAAAGTGTGATCCAGACCAACTTTTTTTCTTTTAAACTATGCCTTCCCTTGAAATGTTGTATATTTCCTATTGAATAGGGAATCAGAAAATCCACACCGTAAAATAAACGCTCATTTTCCAGATCAGGTTTTATTTTATTTTCATTTTTTCAGATGTAGCCCTCACCAGTTCTTAGATTCTCAGTAGAGGAAGAGAATGTACTTTCTAATTAATCCAAATTGTACACATTCATCATGTTCTGTACTTCATAATGCAATTCCTCCCTTCTTTATACTTCTTTAATTCATTATGTGGGTATGACTGAGACTTGGTCTGACCTGGAACTGACTCGGCCAAATATCACCCACCTGTCACTCCAAGTCTGATCTAAGCACAGCTAAGGAGTATAAGCTCTGGTGAAATATGCAGTCTGCAGATGAAGCCAAAGTTAGGCAAATAGTGGCTTTTTGAGAAAGAAAGCCTATTTTCTCTATTGCTGAATGTAGAAGCTGAACTGCCTAGGTGTGGAGATAAATTTGAACAGTGTACAGAGATGGGCCTACATATAATCAGGTAGAATTTAGGTAACTGTCTGAAATGCCAGGCTTTGGATTCATTCCGCTGAAGAAATAAAAGCCAATGCCATTACTTGGACAATGCATGACCCAGACCAGGTCTAGGATTTGAGATCTTCCTTTGTTCAACTTTAAAATGGTGCACTGTAGCCCAAGTGAGAACAAACGGTTTTCTCTTGGAGAGAGGAGCCATTCCTTGCCTATGCTTAACTTGGTTTTCTGTATTTCTAGACCTCATCCAGTCCCCAGGACAGACCTAATATAATTGTATCAGCACATCCCCCCCAGCTCACAAAATGCGTTTACTGCAAGGCAGTTGATTCCAGTTGGGATTTTTATTTTATTTTGATTGTAGTTTTGAGACTGACTTGGAATTTTTTATATTACGTCAGCCATCGTACAGATTTATGCATTGTACTATAATTACTTAAATAAGGGATTTTGTATACTGCAGCCAGTGATTCATAAACTGCAGGGTATCTGCAAAAACAGGCTTTCACTGGGATTATGGGATGTAAAATGCCTGAAGGTTTTTGCCTTTGATAGCAGAGCTGCCATTGCATCCACACAGGGTTTGGCTAATAAATTGTATTAGTGCTTTCCAGCATCCTGATAACTTTCCTCCCCCAGCCCCTTGCTATGCTGAAGTTTTTTGAAAGGAAACTGGTTCTCTGAATTATTGCTGTGGCAATCACTAAAGCGTATGTTCAGCATGCTTGGTGTTGATCGTGCAGTTTAACAGAGAAGAAAGTTGGAAGGGTTCTTCAGGAAGGACTTAATATTGTCATATTTGCAATAACATAATATAAACTATATGTAAGGACGTTGTGGAGGGTATGGGGAAAAGACTACAATTGGATGTTCTCACTGTCTTCAAGGCAAATAAATCACTTGTATTATTTCGTTTCAGGGTTATATGGCCAAATTTCCTCCCTGATTTTGGAAATAGTCTCAGCCACTGAAAAAAAAAAATGGAGCAGTTGTTTGATTTAAGGTATTTTCTAACTTGACATTGAACAGTTTTAAGTCTGTGAAAAGGAAGAGGATATGCTAAAGCCAGGATATTCATACCCATATATCCAACC
The DNA here is from genome assembly GCF_038088225.1 of Cyrtonyx montezumae. NCBI lineage: Eukaryota > Metazoa > Chordata > Aves > Galliformes > Odontophoridae > Cyrtonyx > Cyrtonyx montezumae. Next base: position 85,606,236 of record NW_027072089.1, on the reverse strand, counting down.
AGTGTGTTAAACCAGAAATCCTTCTTTTTCCTTCTGAGAGATTCAGCTAGAACTAGGAAAGAGTCAGAAATGTCTGGTAATGGTTGTCTGCCTGATAAAATAAACATAGAAATAAATAAAATGAAAATCAACAAACTCCATTCAGAGGGTAGCAGATTTCTCTCCTTGCTGACTTTCCTGCCAGCCCATTTATGAACATCTGAAAGTTTTGTGCTGTGAAGACAAAAACAAAATTGCTTGTGAGCTTCAATTATGACAGGCACGGTATTTCAGACATGTTGACACTTGTTTTTATGTTGGGATCCACATGGTTGCATTTTATTTCTACAGGTTGGGAAAGATCCTGTTGTTACTCATATTTTCCTCAGATCTAGAGCTGTACAGATAAAACCAAAAACAACGACAAAAGAAACTGCTATTACAAATTGCCTTCTCTCTGAAGTCATTACAGTTCAGGTAAGGATGATCAGTGAATAACAAGTACAAATTAGGGTTAGTAAAATTACAGTGCATGTTTGGTGCTCATCAGATTCTTCACTGACTTCTGTTTCTGTGCAGTAGGCATCATGTCAGTCATCAGAAGCAAGAAAATCCAAAGCCTCCTGATCTCCACTCATATTCATTTCTGATTACAAATCTGATTGCAAGTTGCTTTCGGTTTAAATACTTGCTAAAAATCGGATGGCAGCAAGCAGGGTATATCTGTGTAGATGCTGTTATTGAATACCACAGACAGAACGATATGTTTCTGGCTGAAATGCTCTGCTCAGTAAAGGTATTTTAGGATTAGGTGCTTTGTAAGGGTTTGCTTTTGTTTTTAAAGCCCTGCATGCTTCCACTCTGGTTATTCTCAGCTCTCTTTTAAAGTGCTTGGCCATGCAGAGCAATCCCAAACAGGGCATCCAGGGAGACAGCCCCGCAATGCTGCAGGTGGAGCAGAACTTGCTGCCACTGCTTTCCATATGTTCCTCCCTACGGGGGCTGACTGGACCTCGACCTGAGGAAGAAGCAGAATGGAAACTTAACGGAGAAGCGAGTCCCTCCTCTCAGGTGTATGAGGCTGCCATGCTCTTTTGTTCTAGTTCTCTATGGTTTTAACATGTTTCTGTCCGTAAGGGGATACTAAAGGGGCAGTGCATTCTTCCCTTACTCTTCCTAAACCCAGAACAATATCTCCTAGTCCTCAACCTTAATTTTCAGAATTCAAAACAGCCTCCCCCTGTTTCCTCTTCTTTTCTTATTTTCTTTTTTTTTAAGTCATTTCACATTGATTAATCATTTCATAAATGTTTCAGGGTGGGATTGTGAAACCTTTACTGGCAAGAATTTTTCCCCTGGAGTCAAGGAGACTACTCATTAGCATGACTACTTGCCAGCGTGAGGGAGGGATTTGCAATCTGGACGTTTGTAGTTTTAAAAATATGTCTCTATTTAGCTGATTTGGGCAGCTGAGCAGGGCTGGTTATGGAAATCAAACTAACAGGCTGTCACGCTCTGTTTTACTTCAGAAAGCATCTATAGTGAAATAATGTATTTTTACATAACACACACACATTTAAACAGTACTTATGTAATCTCATTGGTGTCTTCATTCTTATGAGCATTCTCTGAGACCCTTTCATCATGAACCAGACCAAACCTTGTTTTGTTAAATCTCCTCTGTAAACACCAATTAGACTACACACAGTCAAAAAATATATATGGGCCATTATGGACGGAAAGCCATCATAGGCCACGTACACAAACCTGTCAGAAGCAGTCAGTGCTTGCAGAATGCCTGAGCTTGAGCCAGGTGGGTGCAGGGTTTAGTACCTGAGAAGCAATGTAAGATTGTTTCTGCAGGACATGAATGTGGCATGGCTATACTTCTTGTTCCTGCTTGCAAGAAACAAAACTGAGGAAAGAAGCCTGGCTCCTTGACAGAAACCCTTGTGTTTTACAAGGGATGTTCTGAAAGTAATAACTCCTATTTTATTATCTTGGCCCATAATGTCAGAAGTGGATGTTAGTGGCATAGCACTAGGGGTTGAACCTTCCCACCAATATTCCCTTACATTTTGTTGCTGTGTGACATAGGATAGCAGAGGGGCAGTCAGATAGAACAGCATCTGTCGTGGAAATGTGTATGAAGCAAAGCTGTGTCACTGAATTCCTCTATGTGGAAAACATGGCACCCACTGACATTCGTTGATGCTTGCACAATGTTGCTTGAAACCAAACAGTGGATGTGAGCACAGTGAGGTGATGGGCGGTGTGTTTCAGCAGTGTCGATAGCAACAACGGATCACCTCTGCTGGTGAAGATTTTTACAAGTGCAAAATGAAGGCTTTTATTCATTGCTGGTGAAAATGCATAGCTAATGGTGGTGACTATGCTGAAAATTAGTGTTCTGTAACTGAGAGCTTGCTCTATCTATCAAATAGTGTTATTGTGCTTTTTGTATTTCTTGCAGTTTCCATGGAAATAAACTGGAGGCATTATTTTTGGAGCAACGTATGTATATTATCTCATTTCCCTACCATGAACCTGTCACTATCCCTTTGTTTAAGGAAAAGCAAAATGATTCTGCTGCTGATCTGAGCAGCCAACAGCAGTGGTGTCACCTGAACCTTCAGGCTCACCACTTTAAACTGCGTTGGGGTGATCCCAGTGAAATAACAAAAAAAAACGTTATCTTTCCCCCACGCTCCTCCACCTCATTCCATGCCATTTGCTGCTCTGCATGCAGCCTGGCTATCTGGCCTGGGAGCTGGGCTGCTGAAGCTTAGGAGTTCCCTCCTCTGCCTGTGTCTTCCTCCACCTTGCACAAAGCTGACAGGGGGATTTTTCACCTCCTTACTTTCCTTTTTCCTCTTTGATTAACTTTGGACCAGATGGCCAGTCCCCAATCTCTCAGCATGCATTTGACTGACAGGAGCCTTTGATAAACCTCATAAGAATGAAGTCATCTTCAGGTCACCTCCTCTGCCTGGCCTTTAGCATCCCGCACATACCACCATTATCTGCTGAATAGGAGACAAAGGAAATTAACTCCAATTCCCTATCATCCCCATTATTTCCACACTGATTTAAACAATGAGGCAATGAGATGCCCTTCACTTTCCTCGGAAAGGTACAAATGTCAGCTGTTAAGAAATGCAAACAAGAGGGTTCCCATGTTAATGGATGGGCTTCTTTGTAAAGCCATGAAGTGGTAAAGTGGATTTATTCACTGCCTGCCTGCTTAACACACTTCTAAACAAATTCTTTAACCACTTTTATTTTATACACAGTGCAGAGTGCTTGAGAAGCCGCATTGTTTTGGCCTGGAGATTTATAATGAGGTGATACACCACATTCTGATGTGTTTTGTTGCTTTTTTTTTTTAACATATGCAGTTGTCAGAGCTTCATTTGAGCTCTGATATATACAAAAAGGTTTAGCTGCATATGAATCCAGATACTAAGATGTAGGAAAACCACCTCCAGGTTCAACTGAGAAAACAGATTTGGATATGCTGGACAGAGGAAACAAGCATGAATCAGAACAGAACCTCTCCAGAGATTTGTGAGTAACTACATCATGTCCACTTGGCTGTGGAAAAGAAACAACAATATGCTTTGAAAAGTGTTGCCCTAGGGGTATTTTAGGCCAGGCAAGCTAGAAAATATCTTTAAAAATGAATACTCTGAAAGTAATGCCTTCTATTTATCTCTGTGGAAATTGCAACAGATAGAGTACAATAACACAGATAGAGCAAATTCTCAGCTACAAAACACTGTTTTTCAGCAGTCATCATCACTAGCCAGTGATGAACAAGTACCTGCATGCCATGCTTGTAAAAATCTGCACCAGCTGAGGTGACCCATTGTTTCACAGTTGCTATGATGGTGTCATTACTAAGACAATGTTGCCCACATAGTCCATCTTTCATCAGCCCAAACAGATGCAAGTCAGAAAGCACCAAATTCAGACTTCATGGTGGGTGTGGTAGAACAGTCCAGCCAAGATGAGAGATGTACTCCACAGTCATCAAACTGGTATTGGGGCCTGGCATTATCATGTTGCAAGACGTAGAGCGTCTTTTTTCTGTGGCTGGAGTCTGGAAGTTTGAGCCTTCAGCTTAGTCAGCATTGTGATGTAGCAGACAAAGTTAATGGTTTGTATGGATTCCTTGAAAACCAGAAAGATCACCCCTTTCCTATCTCAAAATAATACATCACTTTACTTTCAGAGGGCTGCATCTTGAACTTTTTATTTGATGGGGAATGCACTCTGTGAACTGCCATTTTGCTTATGGCTTGTAGTGACACTATGCCCTGTCACCAGTAATGATATGATCTAGGAAACTGTCAACTTCAGCTTTGGATTGGATCAATAAGTCTTGACAAACATTCATGTGGTGTTCTTTCATTTCCTATGTGATTGTTCATGAAACACACCTGACACAAATTTTGTCGTATTCCAACATTGCCACCAGTGTTTCCAATGCACTGAAAGTGATGTTCAGCTCACCGTTTCCTGGCTGTAATCTGCTGATTTGTACAGATGAGCTGCTGCTGATGCTCTTCATTCAGCAAGATTCAGCAAGACCTGGACAGGCTGGAGAGCTGGGCAGTCAGAAACCAGATGAAATTTAACAAAAGCAAGTGTAGAGTCTTACACCTAGGGAGGAATAATTGCATGCACCAGTACAGGCTGGGGAATGAGCTGCTGGAGAGGAGCTCTGAGGAGAGGGACCTGAGTGTCCTGGTGGATGGCAGTCTGACCATGAGCCAGCAGTGTGCTCTCGTGGCCAAGAGGGCCAATGGCATTCTGGGATGCATTAAAAAGAGCGTGGCCAGCAGGTCAAGGGAGGTGATCCTCCCCCTCTACTCTGCCCTGGTGAGGCCTCATCTGGAGTACTGTGTCCAGTTCTGGGCTCCCCAGTATAAGAAAGACAGGGATCTCTTGGAAAGAGTCCAGCAGAGGGCCACAAAGATGGTGAAGGGCCTGGAGGATCTCCCCTATGAAGAAAGGCTAAGTGAACTGGGTCTCTTTAGCCTTGAGAAAAGAAAGACTGAGAGGGGACCTGATCCAGGTTTATAAATATCTGAGGTGTGGGGGGACAAAGTGGCGAGGCCAGACTTTTCAGCAGTGTGTGGAGACGGGACAAGGGGAAACGGACAGAAACTGCAGCACAGGAGGTTCCGCACAAGTGTGCTCAAGAACTTCTTTACAGTGAGGGTGACGGAGCACTGGCACAGGCTGCACAGGGGTGTTGTGGAATCTCCTTCTCTGGATCAAAACCTGCCTGGACGCCTACCTGTGTGACCTGGTATAGGGAACCTGCTTTGGCAGGGGGGTTGGACTCGATGATCTCTTGAGTTTCCTTCCAACCCCTATGATTCCATGATTCTATGATTCTGCGATTCTGTGGTGTGACAGCAGCTCATGGCCACCCTGAGAATGGCTTGTCTTTCACGTGGCTGTCACCACTGCTGAAACACACAACCCATCACCTCACTGTGCTCACATACACTGTTTGGTCTCCAAGAAACATTCAGCAGGTGTCAATGAATGTCAGTGGGTGCTATTTTTTTCTACTTGGGGGCATTTTGTGACACGTTTGCTTCATATGCACTTGCCATGTCAGATGCCATTTTATCTGACTGCCCCTCTGCTTGCCCTTTGTCACATGGCAACAAAATGTAACGGTATATTGGTGGGAGGGTTCAACCCCTAGTGCTATGCCACCAACATCCGCTTCTGACTTCGTGGGCCAAGATAATAAAATAGGAGTCATTACTTCAGAACATCCCTTGCGCTTACTTTGATGAGTTTTCTTTCCCAAGATTGTGGTCTTCCACTTGAGTTGGTTTGACTGGCTGTTAATTCTGTTCTCTTGGAAACAGAAAGTATCAAGATGTTTGGGCACTTGCATGAAATCATTCTTCATATCACCGACTCACCCACATACATTGCAGAAGACTAAAACAGCAAAGAACTCAAAATTTACTCTTGGGAAAACTGGTCTAAACAGTGTGGTTTGCGTTAAAATACAATTCCTCTTTGCTTACTAGTCAGAATCTGTCCTCTGAAACAGAGCTTACTACAAAGTCTCCTCTTGATGTACAGTTGAAATGCACTGCACAAAAATGTATCTATTTATTCCACAGAACAAAGATCAGGCTGAGCTAGGAATTGTGTTCCAGTTGCCTGCTATAAAGCAGCATAGAAGCAATGACAGCATGTCATGTCAAGAGTCTGCTGAGCAATTCTTGGTTTCCTGTGTAGTCAATGGAAAAAATTTTGGTAGCCAAGTTAGGCATGTGGAGAAGTCAGTCATGCCTACTTGATGTGTTGTGACTGCTGCTCATAAAGTAGGAGTCTGAATTCCTCATTGCTTATTGCCCTTAGATGCTGTTGTATATGAGATTTCTAAGTTGGGCTCTTATGCTGGGCAGAATGAACATGGCACTGAAACTCTCAGCCTCTGAAGGACTTCCTGGGTCATAGGCAGAGTTAGCCGCTGGCTACAGTCTGGATAGCCATGAACTGTGTCTGGAGGGTGGCTGAAGAACTGGAGCATAAGGGGTCAGTCTAGATTCAACATACCGATGCTGCTGGAGGATGACTTTAACACATACAAAACATTTCTTCTTTTACTATAGGAAAGTCTTTTTATGCATGGATTCACCAAGACCAATTGTGGCTAAAAGGATTCCCTTTTAAACTTGGACAAATAAACTCCAACAGAAGTCTGCTAGCTGATATAATGCTTAAGCAAGGTAGTTTAGGCCTAATTACTGAAAGTATTAATTCTTCAACCATTCCTGCAAGAAGTCAAAATAAATATTTTGCGTCTTCCCTTTTTCCAGTTGAAAAGCCTCTAGAGTGGCCTATACCCTTAAAAATCTCCATCTGCTCTTCAATTATACCTTGTTCCTTATCTCTCTTCATTCCACCTCAGAGTGGTGAATCTTTAATTGCTACCATTTTGTTGATGCTGACAATAAAAGGTCAGTCTTCTGACAGCTCTGGGGATCCTTTAATTCATGTTATTTCTTCAAGTATTTCGCTTGCTAGCACCAAAGATGAGATGTTTGTTTCCCTTTCCCAAGTTTCCCCTTTTCCAAGCTGATGTCTCTGTCCTGATAATGATGGACTATGTCACCAAAATGCCTTTTTTCTGACCCTGACATCAAGCTGTCCTTCTGAATGAAGATGGGCTTGGATACCTAGACCAGGCCTAGTCTTGGGAGCAGCAGGAACAGATCACTTCTGCACCTGTATCCATCAGCCTCTCTAGTATTTTTAAGTCATTTGAATGCACCTTTTCTCTGATAAGGGTGGAAAGCTTAGCATATATCCTGTGTCCTGCTGTACACTTTCTGACTGAAATCTGGAGGAGGAGTTGAGCAGTGGTTATGAGATTGGTGACCACAAAGATTCTGTTATAGACCCTGCTGTGTAAGGGTGCAGATCAAGCACTCCTCTGGAGAGCTTGTTTTCCTTAGTTAGTGATGGCTGAGATGCATGGAGCTATTCTCTGACAGAGATTGAAAGCTGTCTACACTGCCAAGTGCTTTGTTTTGTTTTTTTTTCAACCATGATTCTCTCCCACAATTTGTTCTTCACATGCAACCTGTCACTACTTGAGCTTTTCCTCCATACAGATAAATGGACGTACCAAAAAGATGGACAAATATACTGGCACCAACACAGTTTGACTTAGATCACTTTACGGTAAATACGGAAGTCCGTTTGAAGAAGCAGAAGCATGGCAACAACTGTAATCTCAAGGCTTAGATTATTTTTTTTAAGCAGAAGTATCAGCTGTCTGCAGTTCAAAGTGAGGGGTTGAGGGTGGGGGACTTATGCCTTCCATTTTGCTTTTAAAAAGGTCACAGTGAAAGGATGTGATTGAATATTTTGCATGGAACTGCCTGTGACAAAGACAAAGACAAGAGGTTTGTCAGAGTGCTATGAAAAGCAAGAGAGAGAAAGAGAGAGAAAGATCTGTGTTAGATTTTTGAGGTATACTTGAAAGAATTAAATAAAAAAATGCTTTCAAATCCTCGGGGACTTTCCAATTTATCAAGAAAGACACATTCTTCCTAATGAAAGGTTACTGACCTTCATGAATGTGACAGTTCAATTACAGCCCATTCATATGCAGAGCAGCCGTTGATAAAGGATTTAGGAAATGTGACTAGCATAGCAAAAAATAAAAATAAAAAAAAAAGGAGGGGGGAAGTGTCTAGAAAATTATTTTTTATTGTGGAGCAAAAAATATAAATAAGATTCAGTCAGGTAGTAGAACCTTTTCTTCTCTGGCCCAGCAACCCATTAGATTTGCTTCAGTGAATGCATTGAGTTTTTTCCTCTTTTTCTACTAATATTTCTGTCTTTTTAATCCTCTGAACTACTAAACCTAACAAATCATAAAGCCCTTGGGGTGCTGAGATGCAAGGTTTCAAACATTTTTTTCCTCTGACTGGCAGAGAAAGCTGGAATGTGTCCTAATGTTATTTTAAGTGCTTGACTAGTATTTAAACTCTTAAATGGATGGAAAGTTAATGCAGCAGTGAATGCACATGCACATACATGTACCCCCCCCCCCCCCTCCTTCCTTTTCCTTCCACCTTCTCCTCCCCTGCTTCCCCCACACAGAGTTTGGCCTCTCCAAGTCTGTTAATAGCCAAAGCAGATATTGGCTAGACTCTCTGGAGCCAGCCTTCAGCCAATGGAGGGTGACACCTGTGAGCTGATGTTTGTTGAACTCCTCCAGGTGTAGGAAAGATGCTTAAATTGACATAAGGCAGGAGCTGTAAAAACAGGCAAGTATGTCACTCATACATAGAGCTCTGTGGAAGATCCCAAGGCCAAGTCATTGCGAAACAACTAGACAGAAAGAAAAATGTTTCACTAGCTTTGAAATAATTCCAAAATATCTGTTCATCTATCTGCATGCATACACACACTCATGGATCTAGGCCTATGTGCACACAAAGTATTCCCGCAAAATAACGCGAGGTGCATGTCCCTACATACACGAGTACAATCCAATCTTGTATTTCAAGGTGATGGCAAACAGAGGGTTGTGAAGGTAGATGAGGACAATCCTTTGCTTAGTGTAAACTCTCACAGGCGGCCCCAGGAGGAGTGGCTCTGGGGGAAGTTTACTGCTGACCTGTATTTATGTTAGGTCATGTTTATGTGGAAGGCATTGTCTTCCACAGAGCAGCAAACCATATTCTTGATTTGAGGCAAGTGCTCAAATCCAAGTGCAATCAAATGGGTATAAAGAAGTGCTAAAACTGGCTGTGGGAGGGAGAGCCGGAAGACATTTCCTTGACCTGTGCTCGGTATCTGTGAAATGGCATGCTTGAAATTAGAAGCTTGGTTAATTGGCTCTACCTCCACCCAGATACTGTGCTGAAATTTTCCACGGTTTTCAGGCAGGGTAGGACTGCAGGAACTGAGACTGTGATCTTTGCTCTTGGTAGCAGGGCAAATGTGGGGCTACTGCGCAATATTTTCTGCCTCTACTATGGCTAGTTACAATTTCTGGGAAACAAGAACCCCTCTCAGTACTTGAATTCATTGCATTAGATACCCATCTTCCCTAACTGGTTGCTGAGTTTCAAGACCTATCCCTAGCAGGTATTTTGAGCACCCTTCTTAAAATTGTGTGAGTTCTCAGGAAGGTCTAGAGTGGCCTGTTCTTGAGGTCATGAGGCTTTTCATCAGTAATCATCCATTAGTACTGACTTTCAGCCCCTGTTGCCTCATTTAGGCAACAAATGATCATTAGATTTAGGTGATCATTGTAGAGGAAAGAACACTTCCTTGTCCTTAGTCTAATTTTAGATCAAGGGCTGGCATGGAATTGGCTTTGGCAGCTTAGACTGATAATGTCTCATAGTGAGGTATACAAATAAAGTAATCAATCTGTCTTTATTGGTTCTTTCAGATAACTTTGAAATGCATAATTGTAGGGTATTGAATTATGGAAATCATGGTAGAAATAACTGAGATCCCTTTGGAATGGTTACATTCTCACTTCTCTTTTAAGCAGAAGTTCTCATCAAAGGGCATTTTAGGGCAGCTTGCTTTATTCTCCCTTTTGTTCAACGCATACCTGAGACATTCAGGAGGTCACAACTCATCCCCAAAAGCATGTAGATGCATGCAATGTAGCAGGCAACCCAGTGTGCATTTTGGACACCCTCAGTTTTCTTGTATTCTTCATGTTCTGGTAGTCTGCCGTGCAGACTGAACTAGAAGCTGATCAGGCTCTGAGAGGTGACCATCTCCCCTCTCAGCCTTCAGCTGCTTCATAGCTCAACAAGGCAGAACCAAGCTCCTTTGGCCACAGGAGAGGAACTTCCTACTTATATGCTTGCCACTTTCTTTTAATCTCCAAAAGAAAAACAAGGTAAAGGAATAGAAAATACTGATCAATCTGACTGAGGCCAGAAAACCTCGTTCAGATTCATTGTAGGTAGGGTCCCCATCCAGCAGAACATTTAAACACTAGAACATTACTTCTGCTGAACCAAGGACTGAATCAATTATAATTAACACTGAAGTAGTAGAAGAACAAAACCAAGTACACCCTATAAAATTCTGCATGTCATCTCTTGAATATGTTTTCTGCAACCTGCTGCAGTGTATTTAGATTATGATGTGATATGAAGAGTTTACTGGTATTCATTTGGGCTAACCTCTCTGCAGTGTTTAGTCTTTGTCTCTTGTAGAAAATGCATGCAATCTAGACTTTTTCTTTCTTCTTCATAAGATCCACAAAACAAGACTATAAAAAATATGGCACAGAACCTCTCTACTGTTTTTCAAAATCAGGCTTACTTTCTACCACTAGTGAAATAGATTTAATTTAATTCCATTGCCAGTGGATAATCTGATCAACACTAATTTTTAGATCAACGCATAATTTAGATTTTTAGATCAATACTGATTTTTAGATTACTTTATTGTCATGGAGATTTTAATATTCATATTCAATAAAAAAATCTTTACTGAATGCAAAATAATAATTATCAGTAGCATCATCATGAGAGCATTTCTGATCATATTTGCTTTGGTTAAAAATATCGTCTTTGTTTTCTGCTTGAATTGTAATTGGCAGGGTGCCTTTAAAGTTTGCTCTTGGCCCTGAGACTTGAAAGTGCAGTCAGGCATGTGGCTGAGAGCAGTGCTAATAGGCAGACTGCATAACCTCACCAGCTAAAGCTCACAGGCTATGAAGGGGTTTTTCAACAGGGGAAAAACACAGCCCGCTGCCGCTCAAGCTAGCATGAACTTTACATACTGCACGCCTTACTGATTGATTAAAAATGTAGTCATCCTTAAAGACAAATCACCTAAGGACTTAGAGTAAGTTACAAACAGAAGGATGGTTTTATGGAGCATACTTTTATGTAACGGGCTCTTCCAGGACGAGGACTTTGCTTGCAAAGTCAGTGAAAGTTGGTTGGTGACTCTTGTTAGCTTGCTGGTTGAGGCAGGTTCTCAGGAATCAGCTCACGTGGAACCCAAACTGCACCTGAGCAAACATTGGAAGGTGGGGAACGAGTTGCTTTCAGTTTGGAGCCACAAAAGTTAAAGTGACTTATGCATGTACCAGTGGGAAAACTCTCTCATGGTGGATTGTTTGATAAGATAGGGCAGGAATTAATTTCAGTGGGGCTAGTAAATGTTAATTATTGTATGGCTGCCTCCTTTCTAGCTGGATTTAAAATGTATCTGAAGAAGCAAAACGAATCAAACCTTCTGCCTCTCAGTTGTTCTGGTGCTGTCAGTGAGCTGCAATGAGATGATATACACGAAAGTCTGATATGTTTGTGTATATATTCAGTCAACACAAAGAAATAATAAGTAAAGCAATGTACCTGACTGCCCATGTGCTTTTTATAGTAGGCTTAACAGTACATAGATACAGTTTCAGCCCAGTATGAAGAGTGTCAGGGACAGAGGAGCAGGTCAACATGCAAAAGCACATTGTGTCTAGGCCAGCAAAACAGCCTGTGAAAGAGTATTCAACCCATCCCATGACTGGATCAAGCTCTACTGATTTTCTTGCATGAAGTAAGAAGAAAAAAATTCTTTTTCCAAGCAAATGTGATGCTATCGGTGTGCGCTAGAAAAGCAGCCCTCTTTCTGTACAGGCAGATTTCAGTGTGGACATATATTCTTTCAGGTGCAGCTAATTAAAACTGTGCTGAAGAGGACAAAGGCACAGCAAGTGCATGTATTATCTTTCTGGCCTTGTGAATACTTACATGTTAGGGTGGAGAGCTCTCTGCCCATAGTCTTACGTATACTGATACTAAGAACCTGACCCACACAGGCAATATTGGCTCATATCCATAGACTGTTACAACTGCATGTGTATATATCAAGCTTGAAGTATTTAAAATGACTCCAACTATAGTGTATCAAAGTGTCTAGAAAACACATTTCTTCAACAGGGCCTTTTCTACTTTGGAAAAAGCAAGAAAAATAGTAACAGTCAAGATATATTACAAAATCTGGGCCTCGATCCAGGAAAAGCACGTTTTCAAGATCCTCACAGTTTTACATGATGGCTTATATTGAGGTCAAATCTTTTTAAGGTGCACATTTTTCTGCTGGGTACTTGAAAAGGAAACAATGTGGGTTCATTTCCGTTCTGTTTCTTTATAGTGCATTAGGGAATTCTGTTATGCTTGTTTCTGAAAGGTTGTGGCTTCTTTTTTCCTGTAAGGTTCTACTCTTGTCTTGTCTCCTGATTTGCAGCTTTTAGGGCTGAGGATTGTGGATCTTTCTTCAAGAGGCAGGATACTGAAACTTGAACAGATTTTTTCCGACACTCTTTTTTAGCAATCAAAGAAAGCCGATGAACACTTGAAACTTTTGAATCTTGGTTCATTTTAAATGGGTTTTGCTTTCATTATTACTCTTTACTCAATCAGTTTTCCAGTCCTCCCCAGGTCTAGAATGAGATAGTGTAAGCATGAAATTGCTCCTGTCTGAAAAGACACTGAGAGAATAAATCCCTTAAAATAATATTAATAAAGAGAAAAAAGCTGAAAAAAACCCAATCTTTTTTTAATAACATTAGAATAGCCTGTCAAGATTTTTGTAAGATAAAGAAAAATCTCTTCAGTGACTTCATCAGTTCATCTCCTCTGGCTTCAGTGATGGAATGCTCTACTCTTAATACCATCCCCTTAGAGAGCAAGCTGACATTGTCACACATTGGTATCGAGGGCTGCTTTCTTGTTTCTCTTCTGGGTTCTCTTGAGAGCAGTGCTGGGATGACTCCAGCTCAGGACTATGTTCAGCTTACCAGTTATCTAGTGCTGTCATACTGGTTTGTGCCAGGTGAGAGTTATAGCAGATACATTACATATTGCTGAATGCCCCTGGCCTCACTCTGTACTCTCTGATGAAAATGCTTTCCACTTATCCCTCTGCCTGCCACAGTTAATCCTATGCAGCCATTCTTTTTAATACTGCATGTGGGTACATGCAAAATTCATTACTAAGATGCCTTGTTCAGGTTTATCTTACTTTCTATTTGCCTTTGAATGTAAGAAGCCCCAGGGATTTCATATTGTGGCACATACTGACCATTCAGTGAAGGTATTAAGAAAAAGAGAGGCAAGATATGGTGATGCATCATATCTTGCTAGCCAGTCAGCAACAATGATGCTGCTCTATTTTTTTCTTTGCTTGATTCATGTTTTTCATGAATCATTGACAGAGCTGGTATCAATCTCATGCAAGAAGGTAACAGTTTCCAGTGTCTGCTTTATTATACACTGGTAGTGTGTACATCTATTGCACACAGGCTTTGCCTGGTCAGAGATATTGTTTGAAGATTTGCACATACTGACAGTCTGACAGATGGAGAACACATTAGGCCTACCATGTATGTGCTGTGCAGATGCCCCTACGTCCATCCTGAGTTCATCCAGCCTGCTGTCTGTGTGGGATGGCTGTTGGCTCAGTACAGCTGTATTGGCCAGCCTTGGCATGAGAAGTGCTGAATTGGGCTCCATGGTGTGCTCAGGACAGTTGGACATCTGCAGCCCTGGTGAGAACCATGTTACTCCTCCTGCTTAGACCTGCCTGTAGGGCATGCCCAGGCAAATGCGTCAACGCTTACTTTCCATTAGATTCCCAGACAGATAAAAGCATGTTTAAGAAGTCTTGTCCTGTGCAGTTCTGGAGTGCCACAAAACCACCCTGTCTTTGTTCCATGCATCTCCTCTCCTAAAGATAAGGCCAACAGAAAGGGCAATGCTAAAAGAAAATGACACTTTTGGATAATTCTCAGTGACTGGAATAGCCCCGCAACTCACTAGAGACAACATAATTTATACTGAAAGCTGAAGTGATGCAGAAGAATCAGTCCTTAGATTTTGGACCTGGACACTTTCCATGGTGAACTCCATGCATTTCCACAGGAGGGATTTGCAGAATTTTGTTGTTTCTTTGTTGGTTTTTGTCCTGTTCCTGGATCAAGTGGTAGCCACTAGTCTTAGTATCTCATATTAAGAAATCTTGGAAGTACATGCCTTCCACTTCTTCCTCATGTGATAGCATGTTTTATATACAGTGAAATATAAAAGGTTTATTTTCTCTGTTAGAAATTGTGTGGGTAAGAGAACACCCAATCTGTCAAACTCTTCATGACTAATAAATATTAACTGCTTCAAGTTTCTAATTACCTCATTTTTAAAAAAATCTGTGGCCATCTACTTAAATATTTAACCATCTGCCAAAAAAAAAACAAACCACTCTTGGAGGTTTATTCTACAGCATATAGGCAATGCTGTAGAAAATGGAAACTATTGTAGTCTCTAGATAAATATGACATTGATTTTTTTTCCTCAAGTTAGAAAAGATAGCCTGTTAAATTTTGTCAGGATCTTCACATAATGACAACCTAAATATTCCTCCACTACAACATGTTGAAAGTTCAAATCAACACAGAAAGGTTGAAAAACTCCCTCTGTTAAGATATTGAACAGTTAGTTAATCCATGATGAACACAAGGGAGCTAGACATAGAATATTCCCATTGCCTCCTCTATGTGATGCATTAACTGAACACAGTAGGAAGCAAGCAGAACAAGAATAATGATACTCATTTTCAATTCAAGCTTAGCAAAGCAGATGTATACCAGCTGGGCTCCCAAATCATCGTCTTCTCACTTTCACTTTCCTTTGCTTCTCTTGATCTGGCAATGTCTGTAAGACTGATACCTTGTGGGGGAAAAAGAGAGAGAAAAAGACTTTGAAATGCAAGGCAGCAAGCAGGAACAATCTAGACAGCAGGTGATGTTTCAAAGCTTCAGGTCAAGATGAGTCATCAAACCCTGAGGCGTTATATCAGTTCAGATTCCAAGAAGCCTCTGAATTCCAGAAGCTAACTGACCTCTTTAAAGGTGGTAATGAATAATCAATATTATATTTGATCCCTTGCATGAAGGTATTACAAGAATGAAGGTACTATGCCTTTTGAAAGGATGAAAAACATTTTGACCTTACACGGTAAAATTGTCATACTCAAGAGTACTTCCTGGCTCCTATGCTTAATTATGTAATGGCATCCAGCTGGTCTACAAAGACCTCTTGCAAAAAGCCAAGATCCATTGAAAATAAAATGCCTGAAAGGAAATGTTTTGACTCCTTTGCTGAAAAGTTTCTGAGGAGGTTCCCATGTTGTGTCATCTTTATGGCATTCTGCTCGAGACCAGACAACCAAAACAAGACCATACTCAGTGCAAAGGCTTCTGACTCTGGGAGGAGACAAAGAATACTTTGGGTCTAGTTTCACCAACAGATGAAGGAAAATGCCATTCAGTGATCTGAATCATCCAAAAGGCTATTGAAGAGAGATACATATGTTCAAACTTCTCTCCTTACCCCTTGTTCCTTCTCTCTTATCAATCCTACTTTCCCTCTGCTGTAAGAATAGAATAATCCTGTGAGATGAAAGTTTGAGGGACATCAGCTTGAGCTGTCCCCTTACTGGTCAGGGAAATCAACATATCTTTTGACAATGGAGTAAGCACATATGGACTTATGTAGCCACATTTGCTTTACAAGGAAGACGAGGAATTTCAGGAAGAAGTCCTAGAGGGTTGACTTCCTCCCTTCAACCTACTGGTGCAATGTTTAATGGTTTTTGTTTTACTTAACTTTTTACTTTTTGTGAACGCTCTGAAGAGCTCTCATAAGTTAGGATTCCAGGATGCCTGCCATATTGGCTACTGTTTCAATTGAATTAAATGTGGAACATGTGTCTTTCTTGTATTCTAGGTTGGTATATGTACATCCTTGTTGTTTTATATAACAGTTGTTTCTTGTTCATGATGAAGTGCTAGTTCAGCCTTGGGTTTGGAGCATGAAATGATAATACTGCCACTAATAGTGCACCAAGGGTATACTACAGCACAAAACCTCTAATAATAATCTGGAAATGGACTTCACACCCTCCATGCCAGTAGCACAGTCCATTAGTGAAGCTTTGGCTCTGGTTGCATGTTGTATGAATGACTAAAAACTCCTAATGCACTGAAGAGCAAAGCAGTTTCACTTCCTGTCATTTTTGGCTGTTGAGGAGAAAGAGTTGAACGAGGCCTTACGTAGCAACTTTGTAAGTGCTACAGGTGAAGAGTCCTGTTTTTATTATCTTTAATGTGGCTAATGGTTCCAGGCTCTATTTATGAAGTACAGCTATTACTTGCAGGTGATTTTTCTTATGTTATTTTCACTGTTTGTCACAGACTAGATGAAACTGGAAATGTATTGTTATTACTGTTGTAGACATTCCTATACTTAAATTAAGAAAGAAGAGCCCTTTGAGATGATCAGAGACCTACTATTAAGTCTCAGGGATGGAAAGGCTGGCACCAATCCATGATCTGCTGGAAGTCTGTTAAAACAGGTTTCAAGCATGCTCTGCTCTCTCAGTCCTACTCCTCACTTGAGTGAAATTTGCATCCGTATTGCTATTAGAAACACGTATGTGTGGAGAGAGTTATTTCATGATAAGAAACTATGACATAGCAATAATTTCTGACCTTGGACCAATGCTCCTTTGAGTTGGTGGGAATGTGTATGCTGCCAGTGATCAGGCACTGTTAGCTTGAAACTGTTTGCCCCCTTCAGCTCCTGTTCAAAACCAAAGACTTCATAGCTCTCTTATCACTCTTCACTGACTGCTTTAATCATAGAAGTGGAAGGGACCTTTACAGGTCATCTAATCCAACACCTCTCCAATGAATAGGGACATCTACAGCTAGATTAGGATGCTCAGAGTCCAGACTGACATTGAATGTCTCCAAGGGCAGGGCACCTGTCATACCTCTGGGCAACCTGTTCCAGTGCTTCACTGCCCTTATTGCAATAAAGAACATTTTTCTTATATCCAATCTAAAACTCACCTCTCGTAGTTTGAAACGATTTCCCTTTGTCCTATCACTCAAGAATCTGCCTTTTCTTTCCTGGAGCTCCTCTTTCCAGGTCTCCTCAGAGCCTTCTCTTTTCCTGGCTGAATGGCTCCAGCTTTCTCAGCCTGTCCTTATAGGAGAGGTGTTCCATCACTTGGATCATTTTTGTAGCCCTCCTCTGGATGAGCTCTAACAAGTCCATGTCTTTCCTGTACTGAGGACTCCACATCTACACACAGTTCTCCAGATGAAGTCTCACCACCAGAAGAGGAACAGAATCACCTCTCTTAATCTGCTGGCCACACTTCTTTTGATGCAGCCCAGGATACAATTGGCTTTTTGGGCTACTGGTACCCATTGCTGGCTCATGTCCATCTTTCCATCCAGCAGTACCCCTGAGTTCTTTTTGACAGGACTGTGCCCAATTTGTATTGGTAGTAGGGTTTGTTGCAACTCAGGTGCAAAACCTTGCATTTGACATTGTTAAATATCATGAGGTTCTTCTTGGCCCACTGCTCAAGCCCATCTGGGTCTCTCTGAATGGCATTCCATCCCTTGAGCATGTTGACTTCTTCTCAGAGCTTGGTGTCATCCACAAACTTGCTGAAGGTATGCTTGATCTCACTGTTGTTGACACTGATAAAGATATTAAAGAGCACTGGTCCCAGTACTGATCCTGGGGGACACCACTTGTCACTGATCTCCATCTGGACACTGAGCCATTTACCACTACTCTCTAGGTACTATTTCACAACCAGTCTCTTGCCCATTGGACAGTCTACTTATTAAATGCATATATTTCCAATTTAGAGTGAAGAATGTTATGGTGGACCATGTCAGAGGACTTAATGAAGATACGATAGATGACACTAGTGTCTCTTCCCTTGTCTACTGATGAAGTTACGCCATCACAAAATGCCCCTAGATTCATCAGGTAGAACTTGTCCTTGATTAAGCCACACTGCTGTCTCTTTTCTCTGTCTTCCATGCCTTAGCACAGTTTCCAGGAGGATCTTCTCCATGTAGTTTGAGTATCATGGAGGATATTTAACCTTTACTTTAGCCTCATTCTTTTCAATTACTTGATTTCAAAGTTAATATTTCCATCCATTCAAACTAGTCAGATCATTTTCTTTGAGTATACTGACTCAATGAAGTCTTCCAAAAGCCATTCTCCCTAAAGGTTTGAAAGTGCAGGAAGAAAACTTCACAGTACTAGAAACAGAGTTACTACAGAAGAAAATGTGAAAGATACTAGACGTCTAAGCTCAAAATCGAGTATTAGTTTTCTCCTGTTTCTGAATTTGCAAGCTTTTCCTTGTTATTTTTGGCAAATTCTGCTGTTCACTGTTGGGCTTTGTGTGTGAATTTTACATACATATGTGTATGTGCATATAATATATATACACCTATGTATGCATCTATGTGTCTATATATGTGTATGCATCTGTGTGTTCACATACCTGTGAGAGTGTAGAGATATATGCCAAAGTTTTCTTCAAAGTAATTTTATAGTAATTATTATTAGCTGAAACAACAAAAGGAAGGAAATGTATATGTAAAGGAACAGAGTTCCTAATGGTCCTGTGAAGCGTTAGTGAAGGAATTTATATTATCTCTCTGCTTCATAGAGAAGTCCATGACTGTGCATACAATAAACTCATGTAAATTGGGACACCGAAGTGGTGGAATGCATTGACAATGAATGCAACCCTCTTTCAATTGATGATAGATTTTCTACAGATAGCATCAGTAGGCACAGCAGAATTGAAATGCAGTGTCCTTCCCTGGAAGAGAGCTGCAGTGTCTGAGTTCTGTGCTTGGAATTTTTGACTCTTACACTTGCTTTGCTACTCCAGTGCTGCTATCAACTTCAGGAGAGCTTTTGTTTAGAGTTTTTTTTTTTCTTTCTTTCTTTCTTTTCTTTCCTTCAGTGAATGTAAATGAAACATTCTGACTGCTGGTGAGGAGCAAACATATAAATAAACAGAAATACAGCAAAATTTCATTTGAATGTTAAACAAAAGCTGGTCTTTCCCCAACTCAGGTCATGCTCTGTCAGGTCAGGGCTGTCAGGTCAGTAGCAGCATGTTGCTGTTTTCTTGCAAGTTGCAGCCACTGTGACAGCTCTCAGTTCAAAAACAGCTAGGAAGTTTTAAACTAGTCAGAACACTAGTTACAGCAACATGGTACTTGGCACAAGCTAATTAATCATACCACTTCATGCAGGTTTTCTGAACCCTGTGTTGACACAACTACTGTTGTTTCACAGGTGCTTTTTTAAGTTTAGCTAGAGGTATGCAGTGGCCTGCACAGCACAGCAGCCACCACGGGACTGCCATTTAGGTGCACACTTTGTGTTAGCAGGCTTACTCTGAAAGGACCCTGCTATTCATCCATCTCCCAGGAGACATGTGAAAAGGGAGCGAGGCTGCAGAGTGAGAGCATCCTGGGCTATGACCAGGGAGGATGTGTACTGCAGTGCTTTTCAGCAAGCTTCCTCCTAGAGACCATTAAAACCTCTACCAGCACAGATTCAATGCCTCAGTTAAGCACAAGGCTCTCTGCTACCAACTGTAATGACTTCTGTTGGCTAAAGGGAAGGATGGAAGAGAATGAAAGACCAATCTACAAGCAAAGAGTACCTTTCTATGGATGATTTCTTTGATTTCAATATTCACTCCTAAGTCACTATTCAACATAATATTTGCAGACTGTGACCCAGATGGCTCTGCCTCTCTTGAAAGAGAGGACTCTTTCCTGTGAAATAACCTTTCTTATTTCCATGATTAACTGTTACAAAACATCAGGCTTCTCTCCTATATTTTGCTTGCCTAGTCGTCTCTCCGATCCATCATATTTGGACTTAAAAAAAAAAAAATAGCAGGCAACATACCAAAGACAAAGTTTTCATTAAATAGAAATGCATTTTATAAGAAAAGTCTTGAAAATGTTAAAAAGTAAAACAGAGTCCATTTCAAGCCTTAACATTTTGAAAACATTGATGAAATTAGTTTTTCACTGTTTTACCAGCACTGCTTTCAAGCTTCCTTCCCACGCTCCTATGCAAGTCAAATGCAGAGTACCCGGGGATAAAAATCCTCAGCAAGCTTGACTCTTACTTTTCTCTGACAAATGCTCATGCTGTGAAAGAAGAGGCATTCAGCTGGCCTGGATTGAGCAGGCTGTCAGACTTCCTCAGAGAAGTTACCATGGAAAGAAGCTTCTTCAAAACTTTTTTTAAAGTGAGGGCTGTTAATCAAGGCCATGGTACTCTCATTAGAGAGGGGTGGAACCATTTAAAGTCAGGAAGCTGCAGTATGTGTAAGTCATGAAATTGAAATGAACGCATCTTTTGCCAGCTGGTTTCACACCCCCAGTTGGCAATCCGCAAAGGTTTAGAGGGGGAATTAAATCCATTTTTCAGCAGAAATAACTATTTTTGTGATTATCATATAGATTCCATGAGCTACACTTTGGTCCTATCAAGACAGGCAGGCAGCTGCATGAGAGGTGGAAAGAGAGAAAATGATTGAGATGAAATCACCAACAACTATTGCAGGCAGCAAAGCAGCATTGGATCTCAGCCACAATACCTCTGCAACCAGGTGTGAATGAGCCTGGTGGGATGTCATTACAGAACCTACACTGAAAAAGGTATGTGGAAAGCTGTCTGACATGGGCTCTATTTCAAAGAAAAAGTACAGATTCCAACCACACTTTAATTGCTTATATTTAACTTGTTTTGCTCTTGGGGCTGTGGTTGCCTCAAATAAAATGAGATTAAAAAAGTAGAGTGAAAGAACACTCAAACAGAGACAAATGAATGAGACTGGAGAAGAAAGGGTTTGCCCCAGTGTCAGTCTTTAAACAAGCGGAAAAGCCTGAACAACATGGGCGACTGAAGTTCCTTATCGCTGTTTAGGGTACAGTTCTGTTCTTACATGTTTTTCCCAAAAGCCACTTGCCTTCAAATTCCACAAAGCTTTATTAGAGCAGAAGCGGAGCAGTATCTGATTTTGGTCAGGAGACTGCTGCTTGGGTCCAAAAGAGATGACTCAGCTCCCACCTTTATCAGCTCTGGGCACAATCTTACCTTCCAAGTACAAACGCTACAACTGTGTTTCCAGCTGCAGAGCAAATCTGTTTTGTGTATCAAAGGTCAGGATCAAGTCCTCAGCTGTGAACTGCAGGAGTATAAATACTTTCTGGCAATTGGACTTTTGTTATGTGGTGTATCTTCCAAGCCAACAATTGTAGTGCCTGCTGTTTCTGATAGCGATTTCCCCATCTCCTTTTGGATTACTGGAAATACATCCCCGTGCAAAGAGCACATGTATCTCTTGAAGTACCAATTTGTGCCCCGTTGTGATTATTTAAGAAGTGTCTGGGAGCCTTGTAGGGACTCAGGCCTCGGGATGAACTAAAGATTAGTTTCTATTTACTGCAGAGCACCAGCAAGTATGCTAGCCAAACATCCCTGGCAGGAAAGCAGAGAGCAGCAAACTGCTGCACTCCAGTACCTCGCCAGTGGTGTGGCTTGAGGGCTCACAATGGCTCTGGCTGTGCACACAGGTAGAAGGTCAGTGTATTTTTGTGTTTAAAGGGAGGTTGAGAAGGAGAAAATAAAATATGTGTACTTTCTGAGCTCTCTTAAAAACCGCAGTAATTTAGACAGGATAAAATAAGGACTATCCATAATCACTTAAGTGCTGCTTTATAAGTTACTGAGTATTAGAGAGAAAAAAAATGCTTCTCTATTTAGAAGATAGCAAATTGGTTCTTGAAGGCTCACTAGCAAGAATCCACTGTGTTACCCCATTCCTCCTTAGAACTCACCTGTCACTATTTCCTCTGTTGTCAAATAGAAACAAAGATAGTCCTGTCATGGTTTTAAAAACATTTCAACTTTGTCTAGAAGACTCCACTGATTTGTCCAGAAAAAAAAAAAAAAAGGGAAGTATCCACAGTCTCTGTGCTGTTGGTTTGCAGGAATACTATAGAAAAACTGGAGATAAGTAGTACACACCCTTTTCAGAACCCATGTGTAATTCTGACAACTTTCCAGGACCAAGGGCGGCAGACTTAATCTGCATACATATTAACATAAATTTACATAGGAATTGAATCAGAGATGAATGCACACAGTTGTTATTATTGTGTATTTACAATAAACTGCACTGTAAGTGTTGACAGCGCTTCACAAAACAGAGAGAAAGACAAAACATTCTTTGAGAGTCAAAGAGTTAAGTGAAGCACCATTTTCCTGAAAATGGTTCTTCGTGTCTTCCCAAAAATCTGATACGGCCACAGGCATTGAGGAATGCATCTGTAAGGCTGTCAGATGGCTACTGCGTTTGTGAGAATTGCAGGTTCAATCTGATCTTCCACAGAGAGGAACACGCTGTGGTCTGTGGTTTGGAAGGACCTTGATTTTGGGGGGGATGGAGGTAAGAATTCTGAAATTTCTGCACCCTTGTCCAAAAGTGTATCTCAGCTCCGACTTTTTTTATCGAGTTCTACCTCTCTGAGATCCATATCACAAGAGGAAAAGTTTCACTTATCTTATACTTCTGTTTGCTGGTTAACTATTTGTGTACCAAAACAGGTATTTCTGAATTTGTGCTGAAAGAAATGTTGCATCAGTGCTGTGTATTTCAGGGCAAGACATGGGAAATCTGCAGTCTCTTGGTATGGGACAGTCAGTGATGCACAGTAGGATTACAAGTACAGACCATACATGCAATTTTACTCCTGAAGAAGGGAACTCCTTTCCTTCATCTTTCCTACGTCTTCAAATAGATGTGGAGCAGAAAAAAAATAATCTAAAATTGAATTTTTTTTCAGAAATTAATCAGCAGTGGGCACTGACATTTAATAAAATGGCCTGTAGCATTTCTGGCCAAAGAACACCCTGGGAAAAACTCCAAACTGCCAACACAATTGCTGGATAAGCCTGCCTAAGGGACCCAGAGGGCATTGCCAGGAGAAATATCCCCTTTAACTTTCAGCCATGGTGAAGCTGTGTATTCATTACCAAAAAGGTGGAAGAACACCATGATGTGCTCTGAATACATTGTTTCATGAGCTTGTTTAGATCTTGGAATTAACTCTTATTCTGACGGCTATATCTGATGCCTTTTCTCTTAAGAAAGTGCATAATTAATAGGGAAAAAGAGCTATGTGTCCAGCACAGCCCTTTCTGTACTGTGTTTTCAGGGATCGTGTTGTTCAAGATAGAGAGGAAAATGAATGAAATTGTAAAACCTTACATCTATCAATACAGATAAGTCTGACTTAGATCCAGGGTTGAACGTGGCAGCCTGGGAAACTTCATGTTTAGAACTAAGTGGATCCTGGCAAAGGTGTGAGGGTCGTATAATCGTGCAGGTGTAAAACAGAGCAAACCTCTGCATCCTTTTCAATTTCCTCAGTAGGAACTGGCTGTTGTTCAGAATGTCTTTTGATAGTTACCTAACCTCCCTTGGGTCCTTGGGAATGAGAGAAAAGCGGTTATGAATTGGGTCTCAGAGTCCCAAACAGTTTGCCATCTCAGCCTAACCCATCACCCTACATCAGCTACTGTTCATATGTGAGCTCTTAGCCTGTAATGAGTATGATGTAATGAAGTAATACAACTTATCCCCATCTTATTTCACTCCAGGTTGTCTCTGTGTGCCTGGATCTATTGAATAAAGAGAAAAAATGGCCTTTTTCGATATTTCTCCAGCGGGCCCAATCTCAGTGTATAACTACATCTACAAGAATAAGGAGATGGATACAGGTATTTGCATATATCTCTTTGTCAAACTGATCTAGGCTCTTCAGTTCAAAAGGTTTTCTTTTACTGTATGAGTCTTTCCTTTCTATTGGAGACAACTTTTCCACCAGCAGCCTAAAAGAGGTGGATGAAAAAATCCTACTGCAAATCTTGGGACAATTATTGGCCATCCTGAAACATGTTCTTACTTTATGTCTGAACAAAAAAATCATAAATAATGTTATCACTGTGAATCAGAGTAACCCAACTCAGGGCTTTTGCTTAAAAATCATCTCATAAATTATTCAGCCAGTTCCAATTTTTGACTGACTTGCTGAACAGAATCTGGGTCATAAATTGATATTTCCTAAATTGAACCAGTGGCAGGGTGGATTACATAAGGACTTTCACTGCAGATCCCCAGGTCCCAGACCTTGCTGCAATAAATAATAAAGTATTTTATGGAGTACAGGGTAAATCCAAGAGACTGGGAAAGCTTTGGTTTAAAATACACAATAGCCTAATGGTTAGAGATGGTCCTGGGAGAGACAGGCTCTACTCTCATCTAAATCAGGCAGAAGAGGGAGATGAGACCAGTTCCAGCCTGATTAAGGGGACAATAGATGGGAAGGGTGATTGTGTTCCCTCCACATGATTTTTGTGAGGCACCTATCTAGGAGGCATGTTTTGAGAGCTTGAAAGCCAGGCAGAGGAGTGTTTACTTTGTGAAAGTGCAGATATGAGCATCAAGCTCCTAACAGCCAGCATAATGCACGTTTGTCTCCAGCAACTGAAATGTAAAGTATTTCTGTCATATAACAGTAAGCACCTGTAAACTTAGCTGACTAGCTGAAGGTAACTTGAAGATCTGAATCTGAATTCCGGTGCCTAACATGGCAGCCCACTTCTGTAGGCTATTTATGACTTGGGGATCATGTGCTTTTCTGTTTACTATAATTTTTCAATTCTTCCTCCAGGCTGCTATTTTGAGCCAACCTCAGTACTCACACAGGGCTCCATGACCCATCCACTGACTGCTGAGCTTGCTATGAGACTAACTGCAACTCTGAGCCTGGTTTTCCCTCCCATCTGGCAGTGAAAATGAGCTGCTGCTGACTGAATGACCACTGATTCTCTTGGAAGCAGAGCTATGCTAAGAGCAACAGCCAACTCTGTCACCATTTGTGAGGATTTGTAGCTTGGGCCCTGAGACATCTGGCTGAGATATTTACGCAGTCCTGTATTGCACTCGCTGAGGCTCTGCATTCACATCTGGAGTCTAGACTGAGTGACTCTACGGGCTGGCCTTCAAGCCTCTGAACAGCTCATGTCCCTCTTGTTCCCTCATTTTGTGTTTTTATTGCTTTATTGGTTTATTTATTTGCTGTAGGTGCTCCTGTCACAACTCTTCAGACATTCCTGTCAAGGCCACTTGAGAGCTTCAGTGAGGAATGGCAGCAACTGAAAGAAACCAGGCAGAACCAGATGGGATGGGTAGGGAAAAAAGGCTGTGTTGAGGCAAGGCTTTGATTGCGTGGTTATGGTGATGGGGGACGCCTGGTGCTTGATTACACTGTTTCTTCTGTGGCATACAGCTGTGTTTGTGGGAAATGACAATGCTCATCTGCACAGGGTTTGAATTCAACACATGCGACAGGGAGCAGTGGCTTCTGTAAGCTGTTAGCTGGCCACGTGGCTGAGCCAGGCAGCAGGATGAGCTGCCCACAACCCTGAGTCAGATCCATCGGTGGGATGCAGTTACAACTTGGTTCATGGCAGAGGTATTCTGCCTCAAGCAGGCTGGAGCTCTGTCCTCTGGATGGATGTAGCCTCCATTCAGTGTCCTCAGAGGTAAGGCAGGGGACTAAGGCCTAAAACAGAATATAATGGATATAATTCAGTGCCAAAATACAGAGATCTGAGGTACCTGAGTTACTGGCGGAGAGCTGGTAGCACAGGAGAAACCTACAGCATCTGAAAGAGATATCCAGGTCTAGGAAATTATTCTCTGCCACAATTTCCTGTCTTTTGCCTTTGTGTTTAGTGGGAATCTTCTTTTAAATTTGGGATGCTATGAGCTGTAGCCCTATGCTGGTGCTGTACTACAAGTGAACTCCTCCTTGATGTGAGCACGGGCCCCAGCAATATTGGCTGCTACTGCTTTCCCACACTGCGAGCAAATCTTCCCAAACAGTGCTGCTGTCATTCTCAGCCTCTTCATTTCTTTCTCTGAGCCTTTAGTCTATTAGTTCCACTCGTTCCTCTGTCTGTCCCATATTCTCTTTTGTGTTAGATTTCCTGTTTGCCTAACAGGCCTTTTTGCTGTTGCTGGAGAAATATTGCTAGGGAGTCAAGGGCCAAATATTGCTGACAACTGTGAAGTTATGACATGGAAATGCAGTAGAAACTGAACAATCTAATAGGGAAAATGAATGTAGTGCTTGTAAAGATGGGTACTGTGGATGCACCTATTTGTGTAGGTAGATCTGTATGTATTTGGGTATAGATATGCCAGAATCTACATTAAGAGAATGTCACAAACCTTAAAAATGCAAGCACTGAAATACAGTTCAATTTACCCTTTAAAGAATGGTAAAAAGGGATTTCAGATATTCTCTGTGCACTTAAAGTAGCCAGAAACAGCGTGATGGCAGCTCTAAGTAAAGGGCCTTAATCAGAGTATATAAAAAGCCTGATGATGTTTGAACAACACGTCTAGCTTCCAAGCATTGTCTCTTTCCCACTATCAATGACACCCATTGTGCAATAACAACATTTGCACAGAGATATGTCTTGTTTTGTGCACAGAGAATGTATTAAAGCAGCCATAGGGCTGCACTAGCCTTGGCTAAAAAAGTCCCCAAGGGACCGTCTGCCAGCTGCTGACTGATGTAGAGCCGCCACTGCTGATAATAGGGTACATGTGCTGGCTTTGAGCTGAACTAGGCAATCTGGGGCACAGTTAGATGTGCTCAACAAGATCAAGTTCAAACCTGTTTAAGAAGTTAGTTCCTGTCAGTGGTGATTTAAGCTAAGTAGTTTTTTCTGTGGATTAGGAAGGACGAGAAATGCTCAAACAGTCAGCTACTTCATCTTGGCTGTCACAGTGGTGATTTCAACACAGCCAGGGGAGTCAGAAAGACAACAAACAGCTGAGATCTGTAACTTACTAAATCACGCAGGCACAAGCTGCAAAAGGTGTATTTCCATTAGATGTTTGTCTGCTGGTATGTAGCAGAGTTATGCTGCCTACTTTGCTTCTTACAAGTAAATGGAATCAAGAAGTGCCTAGATTTCTCTGAAGATGTAGATTGTTGTCCAACACTGGGAACAGCTGTTGTTGATTGAGTGTTGCTGATCCATTCAGGAGCTCAACTGCAACAGGAAGAGTTTTAGTGTGGGTAAGGCCGGAGAACATAGGTTTTTGCTGTAGAGATTGACATACCATGGCTGAAATGTAAATTTCCTCTAAAAAGTTATCATTGCAAGCTTCAAGTAATGTAAATATACTAATAATTAGACAAAAAACCAACAACACTGTACATGGCATCTATGTTAAAGTCACCTGAATTCTTTATCAGCCACATTCCTTCTAGGAATATCCCACGTGTGGTAAGCAGGACATACTTTTGTGCAAATAGTGTTTCACACCATCTGGCATCACTGAGGTCAGCTGCACTGTCTTCCAGCTCGGGAGCCAAAGCTGGCCTTATATCAGAACAGTCATATTGTGAAGTAGCTAAGCAGAGCTCCTTTGTGTTTCCCAAAATTATTCAGTTCCTTCTTCAGAAGATCATGCTGTACACGGCAGGAAACGCAACTAGAGGTCTTCCTAGTAATTATTGCCTCCTTAAAGTAATAACTCCATATCCTCATGGAGCTCTGGAGCAGCAGTTCAGCTGTTAAGTATTCTGATTCCTGAGAGATCATAGCAAGGGCACTTGCAGGAAGATTCAGAAAATGATCTGCATGTTCAAACCCTAGGTAGGCTTTGAGCTGTAAGTAAATCTCAATAACCAGTGATGAAATTCTGGTTGGTTGTATCAGCAAGAGTTTAGAGATATTAAACAAAGCAAAAAAAGTACAGTAAGTACTAAGTTGGCTTGCACAGGCTACAGTAAAGCAAAGGTTACTTCTGTCTGGAATAAGTGATCATTGTATTTCATAGTGAAATGGCAAATTAAATATATATATATATATATATATATATATATATATATATATATGAAAACAAAACAAACAACAACAAAAACCCACAAGGAAAATGGCTTAAATCTTGTTATCCTGGCAAAGATCCCACTGACCAAAATAGTATTTCACCTTTGCAAGGATTAAGAGAACAGCAGGATCTGAACAGCCAGTCACTTTAGTTGGGTTGTTGGTGTTTCTAAACCTTTAATAAGGCATTGCTGAATGCAAATATCCTATAATCTGAATGCAGAGATCTTATACCATCACTCAAGACCTCTTGAAGGCAACGCATACAACATACAAATAGAAGCTGTAATCTATAATGCCGCAAATCCTTTAGGAGGATTATCTCTGTTATCTCATCTGCCATCAGAGAATTACATGTAATATAGGCACATAAATGGCTTAGTCACAGAGAGATCCTTTAGAAAAGAGTAGTAGAGAGGAAGTTTTGTTTGTTTCTAAGCTGGGAAGAAGAGGGAAAGCTCTTCCAGTGACAAATGGATCTGTGTTAAGGTCCTCTTTGGGTTCACAGCACATCTTACTCACTTGAGAGAATTAGCTGGGGAACCGAGCTCTCTCTGTCTTGATTTGCATGTAGCCATTTACAGCCATGCAAAGAGTGGGTGTTGCACATGCTTGTGCCTCCATTACCCTTTGGCTAAGATCAGTCAATCTGCATGAGTACTGGGGCCTGTTGGAAAGTGGCAGACAGTCAGTGACTGAATGCTGTAATTCACATAGCCAAACAAAAGTCCTAGATTTGAGTAACCTGAGCTCTGGATAAGATTGCTTGGTTTATAAGGTTCAGTTTCATAGCTTAACTGATGATTTACTCATTGCAGAGTAAGCCTGGATTCATCTTTCATAGGTTTCTCTACTGTCTTCACTTATTTTTCTTTACAGAACCCTGCTGGTTTCTTCAAAGAGAAAGTGAAAATCTGATACAGTATGATGCAGTTTCCCTGTCATCTGTGGTTTTTCTTATGCTTCCTACCTATCTTGTCTCTTTTTTCAGTAAGGTGAATGAGATACTAACCAATTAATGACTACTTGCTCTAGCTACCTTATTCCCTTTTCCTTCTCACCTCACCTCTCACCATCTCCAATTTTCCTCCTAAAATCTCAATTTGGCTCTTTTTTTTTTTTGATAACAATAAAAGCAAAAGTTGTCTGTCCCTTCTTAAAAATGCTTAATTAGAATCCCATCCCTCTGTAGTTACCAACCAATTAACAACTCTTCACTTCCTTTCATCTCTAATTGCATCTCTGTCAGCAATGAATGTATTGTTTATTGCCCATAAGCCAGTGCCAGAGGTGTTGTCCCAGATCGTCTCCAGTCCGGCCACTCTCACCAGGCTCTTTAATGACAGTAGGACAAAAGGAAAAGAAGGGAAAGGACGTTAGGATATCTTGTAGTTTTAAATACCTATTTTATGTTCTCCTGTTTTGGGGACTGATTAAAAACCCACTAAATCTAATTAAGTCTTTCCATTGATGTAACAATGATCTTTAGACCAGGACTAGGAAAATTATAAATCGTGTGAGTCAGGGTTCAGGAAGGAATTCCAGTTTTTTTGTTCATAGATGGCTTGTTTCCTGTAGCTTTCACACTGTCCTTTCCACTCCACTGACCTCTGTCTGATCGTATACAATCTCCTTTATATTTGCTTTTACAGGATAAGTAGTTGGATGTGCATAGAAGAATGTTCCATTTTCTGAAAGAATTTCTTGGATTCCCTGAAGAGATTAGTACAAAATTTTAATTAGGGGCATTGGCAGAGTTCCCAAATGCTGGTATATTAGGCTGCAGTTTTCATTTTCATCTCCCCCCCCCTACACACACACATATTTTGGTTCCTATACAATGCATAGGATTTCAATGGAACTGTGAAACTGATGACTGTTTAAATGATGCACATCTCTTCCCTCTGGTTTTTGTCCCTCCCATTGATACGGACAAGTCGTGATTAGCAGCAGTCTTGTCTTTTCCTTCCAAAGACTGGGGAGATTGCCCAGAGTTCTGAGGACGATTGTCCAAAAGATGTCAGAGTCTGAAGTGACCGTTAAAATTTCCTCTAAAACTCTGGAAGGCATACAGGAGGCAAGTGTCATTAATTAAGTTCTAAGAACCTCTACAGTGCTGTGGGAACCTGGCATAAAATACGCAAGCTGAACTTTGTTTGCAACTTCCTTCTATTTAGGAATTCATTAAAGGACTGAAGCGTTCGCAGGGATTTCAGGACCCAGTGCTAGAATGGCTAATTGCTGGCTTGGTCTTTTGTATACAGAGTATCACATAAAAGGACTGTGATCAAAGAATGCAGGTGCTGCTGAGGGCAATCAGACTGCAAGTATGGTGATTGCTTGCCGGATACAATATATAACGTTTCATTTAGCTGTGCTTTGCTTTGGTCCATGATTGGATTTTGCAGGAGTTGGTGAATGATTTTGACTGAAGTGATTTAATAAATGCGTTGTTTGAGCAGAGCTAGAAGTTTTTAACCCTTCTTTCATCTTTCTGTTTTTTTCTCCTACCAGCACCCAAGGGGAACATAACCACCACTGCAGATTTAACTTAGTTGAAGTCTTTAGTAAGTTTAAGTTGCTGTTACCTTCCTCGGTATGCTACAAGTGGCCATCAGTTAATTTTAGCTGCATCTGGGGTCTTGCATTGGAGGAGAGCCAAGTTGCACAGTGTAGCTTAGCTTATGTATCTTCACAGTGAGAGCTTAAGAAATCGCCAATAATTTTATGACTCTATTTATCATATCTTGAGTTCCCTCTCCAACCATTCTCTTCAAATGGCAAAGTAAAGTCTATACTGAAGCTTTTTCCTTTTTTAATAACCATCTGATTTGATCACCCCTCAAAATGGCACAAACCATATGAAAGAAGTAGAGCTGTGGCCCCTGGCTTGGAGAACATGCATGAGTAATTAAATCACATGCCCTTCTGTCACCATTTTTTGCGGGGAGAGGGATTAAAATCTGTGTTCACAGGCTGAGAGCAGGTGTCTGCGATGAGATCCCATGCTGTGACATGCATGCAGCACATTCTTACATGAAAAGCCCTGGCTGATGAAATGACCACAGGAAGACAGCACAGAACCCTCCTGGCAGGATCAGAAGAAGCTTAATTAAGCTCTGTGGTTAATGTTAAAGTGAGTGTGTGCCTGTTTCAGATGAGCATTAAGAAAATTGAAAGTATGATCATATTTTAATTATATCCTGGTCCTCCTGACATTCCTTAAGTAAACTGCGTTGCCTCTTGCGTGGTCAAATGATAGAGTGACTCAGAAGCGAGCACACACGTCTTTACGTAGATGGGAATTGGTGAGTGATCCAGTGTGGTTTTAGAATTTGTTAGTTATGGATCTATTTTTCTTTGGCAGAAGGTAGCACTGATCCTGCAGTTTCTGCTGTTATTCTAGATACAGTTGCTTTAGTTGTAACTAAATTACTGGAAGCATAAATTGCAGACTCCCTGTAATTTTGCTTGAGGTTTCATTAAAAAAGGTAGAAAAAAATAAACTAGAAGACTGAGAAAACAGATGAGTGTTTGTGGTAGGATGGTTATAAAAGCAACAACACAACAATAGTACTGAAGGCAGCAGTCCTTTGCTTTTTATTACTGTGCTTTTCCACCACAGAACTTAAAATGCTTTCCCAATTTCTGTGAAGAGACACGAGAAGTTCTTTACGTGTGAATGACTACAGCTATTGTAGTAGTGGTGAAGCAGAGGACTGACAAGTGAAGTGTTCTAACAGCACGAATCAGTGGTGAAACAGAAAAGGCAAGACTGAAGTGCTCATACCCGACTTAATTCAGAATATGAAAAACTGTAGCCTGGCTGCATAGCTGTATGCAGATTGATGGTGTGACAAAGAAAAGCTTAAGGCTTCATAAACACCTTTGCTTTTCTCTCTTTAAGAATTAAGAATTTGTTCTCTCTTCCTTGTGTGTTTTTTTTTTAACACAACAGGCTAGGCCTTTTTCGAACATGAAAGATGGCTCTGTTTGAGAAATTCATTAGATTCATTAGCCAAATTAGACATAAAATAATGAGAGGGGTGAGTAAAACGCTGCTAAAAATGGGGGTGGGAGAGGAAGCATGTATGAGGATAGCTAGAGACAGTTTTCTGCAAGGGTAGCTCATTGAAACTACAGTACAGTACCTTGACTAATGTACAGCTAATTAAGCCTGTATAGGACAAAGCATTATCAAATATACTATAGGGATCAATCTTTCTATGGTAAATCAATCCCTGATGAAATTCCATTGACTTGAATGGGTTTTCTTCTGGGATGAATTTGGCCTGATAACCTAATAAGTCTTTTCTGTCTCTAATTTCTAAGGTCCTTTTGTCAGAAGCATAACAAGGAACTTCAGTCTGGCTTTCAAAAGTGCTGAACACCCAAAACTCCTACTGAGGTCTCTGTGAATCACAGGTACTTAATACCACTGCAAATCAAAGCTGAATGAACTGTTTCACGTTTGCTGTGAGTTTGCTTTCTGTACAGTGCCATCACATCTGCACAAAGACCCTAAGTTAACCCCGAAGCCTTTTGAGGCAGAAGCTTCCTATGTGTAGGTACCTCATGCAGTGCAGCACAGAGCTTAGCAAAGGCCTCCAGGCATTAATGCAATGAAATTAATTAGCATCAATGGCAGTAAATTATAAGTTCACAGTATTTGTATTTACAAGGCAAAAGGAAAATGTATATTTGGGCTGGCTAAGTACACAGGGTCCTACTCTTGTTACCCAGTTTTCAATGACTGACTTTTTAGATGGATTATCTGTTTTTTTCAGGTAAACTATCTCCAGCATGTTCACAGGGTGTTTTTATGAACTGCTGTGTCTTAACCTGGCAGCAGCCATTCACTCTCTCTTCCCACCAGGTGGGGTGGGGGAGAGAATTGGAATAAAAAACAACAAAGCAGAACTCACGGGTTGGGATCTACCAAGACAGAAAAGGAAGACAAAATTAGAATAATAATAGTAATGATTATAATATAATATGTATTTACAAAACAAGCGATGCACAATGCAGTTGCTCACCACCTGATGACTAATGTCCATTCAGACTTGAGCAGCAGTTGGCCCCTCACCCAACTTCACGTATTTTTTAAAGTTTTCTCATGGTGTCCTATGGTATGGAACTTCCGTGTGGTCACTCTGGGTCAGCTATCCTGGTTCTGTCCCCTCCCAGCAACTTGTGACCCACCAGCCCCCTCGCTGGCAGGGCAGAAGGAGAAATTAAAATGTCCTTGGCTCTCTGCAGCCACTTGTCAGCAACAACTAAAGCATCAGTGTGTTACTAACATTGTTTTTCTCCCAAAATCAAAACATAGCATCAAAGCAGACACTGTGAAGTGAGAAAAACCTCTGTCCCAGCTGAAACCGGAACACAAACTTAGAAAATTTTTAAGAGTTTGCAAAAGCAGTGCTGGGAAATAGGCACAGGTAAAAATGACTGTATCTTATTGTGTCTACGGCACAGAACAAGTGAGTCTTCCCTTCACTCCACAAGTGCTAAATAGTCACGTGCTTCTACTAAAATCTGTGTACCTGTTAAGTTTGCACTGGATGTTACAGTTAGCACCTGTGAGGTGACCAGGACTGTCATGTAAAATCATATCAAAATTGTTTTGAAAGGTCCAGATCAAACACAGAACATGCTCTTTGGAATGTTTTCCCTTTTATTGCACTTAGTTAAGCCTGCTCTTCTTCAGCTTTCACTTCATGGAAGATGCACATGGTATAGATACTGACAGTATTTTGGTAACATCTTTCTTCATGTCTCTCTCAGCTTCTTGATTTTATGTAAGTCTCCAAAACAGAAACCCCACCACTGAGTGAGTTGTGCGATGATTTTCTTCAGAGGGCCATCTCTGAGAGGAAGATTACTAGTTTATCTCTGTTATTTAAAAAAACTGATCTATTTGGTTACTCAAGTGTTTGGTTTTCAAAACCAGCTCCCCGGTATCTTAAAGAAATCCATAATGCAACAGAGTAGGAATATAATAGAATGGTTTGGGAAAAAGAGAATACCATGAGAGGAAAGCATAACATACAATACATTTGGTGTGAACTTTTCCCAGAAGATTGTTTGAGCCTCATAGTTCACTTACAACCAGAGTACAGTGATGCTGGGCAGACTGCCAGTGCTTGTTATTGTTGTGCTGTGTGAGCCAGTTCCCTGGTGAAGAAAGAAACAGAGAGAAAGACTTTTCTTTGCCTTCCATAACTGTCCCGCACGCTCCTCTCTGCTGTCTCAGAGCACCCTCCTGTTCTCCACATCAGGGTGTTCTGATGCATGCAGACCTGTGCAGATGTCACACTCGTGGTTTTGCACGTGGTGCTTTCCCAGTTCACTAGGACTGACACAGGCTGTATCACCTCACTGCACCAGAGTTTCAGCCAACAGCTCTGACACTCAAAGGGTAAGGCACCCTGTGATATGCATAGTTAGGAAGAGTAGCACCTTGTCCTTACTACAGGAGTATTTGGAAGGGAAGGGAAGCATTCCTAGAAGCGGTGCAAAGCTAAGTTGAATGTCTACTCTGAATTTTGCAGTCAGATGTGAGCCAGGGTGGCTCAGGCTTAGAACCATGTTACAGATACCAAAGAGGTTTCCAGAGCACTGGCTGAGCTCTTTCGTGCAAGCCTGAAAAGCAATGCACAGATACAGAGGAGTTAATGGCTCACAGTCTGGCCATGAGCATACAGCAAAACCAAGTATGGATGAAGGACACCTCCCACATTCTTGTGTCTATATTCTACCTGGAAACCCATCCAAGAACATTTAAAAATCAGCAAACATGGAATGGGGTTGTTTTTATTCCCCTCCCCTCCACATCCACACACCTCCTCTTCATGCTGGTATATTGCCTTGAACCCTGAAACTGCAGTGCTCTCTGGCAAGCACTTGCACAGCCTCCATCAGAAGCATGCTGGGCTCCCAAATGTGATAAAAAGCTGATAAAAATGATCTGAGCGTTAAGACAGCCTCAGTGGAAGAATGTTCAGCTAAATAGATACCATCTGTCCCTCCAAGTAAGCACGTCCTTGTTCTGCCCTGGTCTGACCAGCATGAGCTGTTGCTTTTGTGGTGCAGTCCATGTGTGGACTGACCATTGTTCCCAGGACCTGGGGTTATTGTTTATGCAATGGAGATTTTATGAGAAACAGTTTCAGTTGCGGATTAAAGATTGGTAATGAAAACAACATTTTTGCCTAATAAAGAAAAGTGATGCACTGGAGCTCAGCTGAACAGTCATGTTAGCCTGCACAGCATGTTTCTTCAGGGAAGCCAAAGAGGAAAGGAATCTTGAAGAACTAAAAGCAGCATACAAATCACCAAGAGACTTTTAATGTCAATAATGAATAGTGAAAATATTTTCCAAGGGACATGGGCAGTTAGTGCAGAGGACTGACTTTAAAGTTTTTGAATGCATTTTCTTTACCTCCTCATGGGCATATGTGGTGGAACAGATCTTAGAGGGGGCTGATACAGACTATTGATGCAGATGCATAGGAAAGAGGTTAAGGACAAGGATCAGAGGAACTAACATTCTTTGAGAACAATTGAACAAAATCTGGGACTGTCCATATTTATGTGAGAATCCAGTCTGCCTAGAGTAGAGTCCTGCACAGCCCCAAGAACAGAGGTGTGGCACGCTTCTCTGGGGAAGATCAGGTGGGGACACATGCAGTGGGACAGTGGCACTCTTCAGTGAGCCTAAGCAGCATCATACTACCTAGTCAAAGTGAAGCTGAGTATCTGAAGGCCTGGGCCTCCTGTTTCTACTTGAGCTATATGTTGTAGTTGTGCCTGTCTCTAGCCCTGTCTTTGGTGTTGTCTCTTGAATGGCCCTTGGACCTATGTTGTAGAAGACTTGCTTTCTGGCTGTCTCCCTCAAACCTGTGTTGTAGTTCTTCTTCAGTCCTGCCTTGGGTCCTTTCTCTTTTCATCCTGACTGGAACCCCTGGAAAACCCCTGGACCTAATTAAGGTCACATCTGGGGCTGTTGATAGCCCATACTATCAGTTCCTCCTGCTGCAGGCAGGCCCTATGGGATCATACCTTGCTGGCTAGGGTGCTACTTGTGCTGAGCCACCCTCAGCTACCAGCTCACATTCCCTCAGGGAGAAACCCTGCTCTTGGAGCTTCCTCAAGTGTCATAGCCTCTATAGTAGTCATAGGATAATATCATGTGAACTCTAGCAAGCAGTCACACAATGTAGAAGGGTGTTATCCTATTGTTTGTTGGCAATGGGGGTCAAAGAGCCTGTAGGCAGAGAAGCAGGCAGCAGGAGTGTCTTTTCCATCATCTGTTGTAGCAGTCATAATGTACAACAGCTGCTTCTTGGCTGGGGAAAGGCTGATTGTCAGGATAAGGGAGGTCAGGGTCAACTTTTTGCCTGTGCAGTTACTGTTGTCTGTGATCAAACTGAGGGAGTGGGAAACACTTCAGTGCTCTGAAACTCTAGGCCAGCAGCAAATTACTAGAAGTGTCCTGAAAAACAGAGTAACGACTGGAGTGTGGCTTACACATTTGTGCAGGACAGTGCTTCATAGAATCATAAATTATTCTGAGCTGGAAGGATAGTTAAAATCTCACACGGCACCTCACCATCTCAGCTTCTGTAAAGGTCAGAAATATCCTTTTCTTTGAGCAAAAGATTTGTTGAAGAGGATAGCCAAGCTCAAATCAACTCTTTGTTCTTATTCATCTTTAGTGAAGTTTGGGCTTTAGTAACTGAAGATGAGGGCAGCTGCTGTAAGAAGCTGAGATCTCAGGAAAAAGACAAGATTTCTATCGTTCCATGCCTCAATATCTGCAATGGTCCCATGGACCCCCAAGAAGAGGCTGTCAGCACTGCAAGGGATTCTTAACAAAGCCTAGAGAAGTAGCAGTACAGAGGCTTCATGCAGGGAAGAGCAGCCAGAAGGGATCTTCACATGCAGTGCATCCTGCAGTCCCACAGCTAGAAACACTTACAAGGCTGGACATAAACCCAGCTGTCTTGGAAATTTGTGATATCTTCATTACGGCAAACAAGAAAAATCAAGAATATGAGTAAAAGTTGTAGAAGTTACAAGTGTATAATACGAAGGCCTGTATTTTGGAAGGATATTCCATGAAGCAAAGGATTTTCCCTGTATTTCTGAATCAGAATGAGTTTCTGGTATAGAAAAGACAAGAAGGAAGTTCAGAAGTCAAATTGTTGAGATTTCTGTTTTTTCAATCTTTCCTTCCCACTTCTGTGACAGAAGACAGCGTATGCAAATAGCTTACAAGCAGGCTGAGGGACAGTGGCCACTAATTTGCACACAAAGGGATGCAGTAGTTAGAAAAGTGGAGAGGGTTTTTTGTGCGGCTGCACAGTAGTACTAAAAGATTGTGCTTTATAAAGCACACATATAACAGTGATATTATTCAGAACAGTACTTGCTGTAGTACTTGTTATGCCATCTTCTGATTAAAGTTTAAAAGCACTTCAGTCTTGGTTTAGGGGCATAAGCTGAAGCCTACCAAGTGGCTGACTCTTCATACAAGAAACTATGTACATATTCATACTTAAAGTCAAAGGATAGCCCATCAAAAAGTAAAATTCTGCTCAGTTATTTAGAATTTTCAAGATCAGACTTTAGAAAAAGCATTTCTTTTTGTTGTAGTTGGGTGACATGAAACTTTTAATGGCTGTTTCAGTTTAGCCTTTATGAGTTGGTTAGAAGGGCTGATCCTAGGACCTGGTCTATTTTCACTGCACGTGTTATGCAGATTTCCTTAAAAAGGAATCTTATGCCTTAGCCAGGAAGATAAATAATGAGAAAACATCTGCTATTTAAGCTCTGGACTGACCTATAAATCTTAATGACGGATGCAATACCAGGAGCAGAAATCATCTACAGACTACAAAATACTCACACTCTCCCTTTTTGGTTTATTTTTATTTTTTATTTATTTTTTAAATGTATTTTTTAACAATGTAGTCGCCATTACTTTAATTCCTGGTAATTTGAAAGCTCACAGTTTTTTAATTTTCCTTCTGACTTTTTCATTATAAGCGATAGGAGATGCTGAGTGGAGGGCATGGCAACCATAATAACACAAGAAGGATGGAACAGACAGACTCTACAAGAAGCTGACAGGCAGTGAATAATGACAGAACAGGGGATGGATAGCTAACGCAATGATTTACTCTTGAGAAGCTCTGGAGAGTGGAATGCTTCTTTGCCTGTTTATTTCAACCTCACATGATGGAGAAGAAAGGGCTTTACTTAACTGCTTTAATCCTCTGCTGCATTTTCTCCTACCAGGGGATGAGAATGTGCTTCTTTCCTCAGTGCTTCTTCGTGGCCTGTCTCCAAAAGACAAGATTCCTCCAAAGAGTAACAAGAGACCTCTCTCCTTTTGCCTACAGAGCTGCATCATAAAGGGCACTACACAGCTGCACCTGTGA
Organism: Cyrtonyx montezumae; assembly: GCF_038088225.1. NCBI lineage: Eukaryota > Metazoa > Chordata > Aves > Galliformes > Odontophoridae > Cyrtonyx > Cyrtonyx montezumae. The sequence continues at coordinate 85,567,379 of NW_027072089.1, read as the reverse complement.
TGACCAAAGAGTTAAAGATGCTAAAATACAAAATGCCATGGAGAATGTCAAGTTCAGAATTCAGAGAAGGAGCTTAGTGTGGGGCATGGCTTACCTGCAGCATGAGCAGAGATAAGGAAACTCTCACATTTAGTCGAGATGTTGAATAGAACTGGAGGGCCTCTCACACAGCAAGTCATTCTGTTATCTGTTTGTTTATTGCAAGGTCAGGCTAATTTTATTCTGCATTTCTTGTTGCTTTAATCTAAACATTGGAAGAGGCGATGTTGGGGTAAAAGTCTCAGGAGATCATGAGCAGCATATGGACCATATCTCTTGATAAATTGTGGAACTATCCCTTTCAAATGGGCAGGGATAGAGTATTTCTTCTACTGAAGCTGTCATGGGATCCGTGCATCCCATGAGTCAGTATTCTTCATCTATAATTTCAAAGATAGGTCAGTGGATATGGAAATCAGTCTACAGAAATTAATTCACTTACCTGTCTCTGACTGGGACAGGTGGTACAAGTAAGCTGGGCTGGAAATTCAGCTATCCTTTGGGAGTGGTTTTCTCTGGGCAGAAATTACCCCGTTCTGAATTACTCTAGGGACCCAACTGTAGTGCTGGAGTGGCTGGGCTGGCAGTGTTCAAGCACACAACCAAACTGCAAATAAGGTAATGTTCATCGGTTGATACAGCAATGGAGGGAGGGAGGGAGGGAGGGTGGGAGCGCTAAAATTAAACACATGGTAATATTCTGTTTTGTTTTGTTTTGTCTTCCTATGCCCTGAATACCATCTGCTTGAAAAGCAGGTGAATCCAAGTGTTACTCTGAAGGGTTCTTCTTATTAGGTTGAGATTTTCATAAAGTAGAGCAAAGAATTTTGTCTAAAACACAAATAGGAGTCTAATAAGTAAATGCAAAAGAGACTGCAAACTGATGGGTGCTCAGAAGAAGGTGAATGAGTTTGACTGAGATCTGGAGTAAAGCAGTCCTGTGCTCTTTCAATTACAGGTTTAAGACTGCCACAATTGACAGATTAAAGGTGTTCACCCTAATCCAAATTATACTTTCCCCAGTCAAATTGACCATTGTGTCAGCTTCAATTTGTTCAGATATATCACCCACAGTGACTGATTGGACTGATTCACTTGCACACTCTTTGACAAGGTCCTTGTTTTGTGTTCACTCCTTGCTATTTCCTTGCTATTTCCCTTGTCAGACAGATACTCCAGAGGCATTTCCATTATCTTCCATGTAGCTGTACCTCAGAAATGTAGTGGACTGGAAAGAAAAATCCTCAGGCCAATTATTCTGACATAAACTCTACTTATCAGGAAGCACTAGAATATGAAGCGTAAGTTAAAATAGCTCAAAAATAGAGTGCACACGTGCACATATATTTACAACCCAGACGTATACCTAAGTAATGCTCTGCTCAGAGTCTCTACTGTGACTGCAAATGGATGAGCACTTTCAAATAAGAAGCAACCCAAACATTGCCTCAAAGTCCAAATTGAAAGTCTCTTTAAGAACAGAAGAACTCTAAAGCAAAACCAACAAACCATTTGTGCAGTTTTGCCCTGTCTCATTTCTGTTAGAAGCAAGCACACCAAACTGCTTGGAAAACAGTTACTCAGTATTCTTTCAGGCTCTCTGAAAATTGAACCAAAGTTAAGTCACGCTTACCCATTTCTGAGAGGCATGCTAGTGCTGATGCAGCAACACCTTCCTGTATTAGGAAGTGAAGAAGAGGCAAGTGACATCCTACTGAAGAATGTTCCCATTGGGAGTTTTTGGAGTCTGGAGAGACCTTCGTGGTGTATCCTAACCTTCCTCAGGAGTACAGACAGGCGTGCAGGGAAATGCACAGTAACATGCTGAAGAATAGCAAGGTGAGAAGGTACAGTGGTTCCACTGGAGCCATCAAACTCAAGGCAGTGCAAAAGGGATGAATTTGCTTGAACTTCATATTAAAAATAGGGGAAAAAGCACTTGTCAATTCTACATACTATCAGTACATGGGAAATGACTGGCTCTCAAGGCCCCAGTAACATCCTTGCTGAAGTCTCACTTGAATCTTATTTCAAGGTAGATGCATGCCTAATTAATTTCACTGTCCTCTCAGATTCTTTTGCATCTCTGATAGTCTTTTGTTATTTTTTTTCGTGTCATTCTGCACTTTGAAATAGACATAAAAATGAAATATTTTTGATCAGGTTACAAGCACATAAAAATATCCAGTGTTATCTATCTCTGTAATCCATCTGTCACAGTGTCGCACACAGCCATTACTGTAGTTTCCAGACATTGCAATTGATAACATTTAAAAGAGATACTACAGCCAAAACAAACATGGCTTGCCTATCCACCAATAAGGATTCATGGCTGATTTTGAATCCTCTAAGCCTGAAGGAGGTTTTTTCCTCTGCTTTCAGTAGCAGTGTTGAGTGGAGTGCAGGCACAGGTTCTGTGTAGGTAGCAGGACAGTCACCTGCTACAGAGACTTACAAAGCAGTACATTAAGAACTGAGTTGAGTGATAGAAAGTCCAATCGCTGGATTTTGTTTTGTACTTCCAGATTATTATTATTATTATTTTTTGAAGTTCTGAATTACAGAGAATGGGGGAAGAATGAACTCTTTTTATTATGACTTTCTAAGCAATTCTATCACCTTAGAGAATTGGTGTAGATGTTTGAACTTTGGCATACAATACCCCCAGACATACCTATGCCTTAGGGTTTTAAGAAGTTATCATGAAAGAGATATGAAAAGGGAAGCATAAGATCAGACCAGTACCTGGCACTGGTTGTTTGTCTAACATCAGATAGTCCAAAATATGTCTCATACACACCCCCTAGTATTCACGTACAGCAGCAGAATTTGTTTTTAATGACTGATTTTCCAATTTCTTCCTAGTAATGGCTCGCATTCCTTGGAGGTAATGTGGGAACAATTCCTACTGTCTTCATCTCTTTGGGTATGCTTGCAGTTCTTGTGCAGAAAGTAGGCTGAGTGGCCACTTTTCATTAAGATGTTTGTGATGCAGTCTGTGAAGTCTTGGAGCAGCTACTTTGTCTGTTTATTGTCTGTGAAATAAAAAGGTACTGCTGAAAATGTTTATGTGACTCAGGGTTCAGTTTTCATGGAGATGAGCTCAGTCTGTCACTCCCACTTTAATCTGGAAGTGAGAGATTTTTTTGGTAAGCTACTAAGGCATGCAAAGCAAGAAGGCAGAAACTAAGAGGGACCGCAGAGGTGAGTTTGTTGAGTCAGTACTGGTTAGTAACAGTTTGAAGCTGAGAAGCAAAGGCATCAGAGATTCAGCAGGGAAAGAAAGCAGAAAAACATCATTGACTTGACAAGATTGAGAAACCCTAAGAGAAGAGGCAGAGGGGAAGAAGGCAGGGCTGGGGATCAGCCTGTTCTGAGCAGCAACAGAGGTTGATGTGTCTCTTCATGATTGACAGCACTTTGGCCAGCAGAGACTCGCAAGGTGACTGCCCTGTGGATACTGAGCATATGAATGCTTAGCCTAATAATGTTAGCTCTGGCTCACCGCTGCTTGTGGTAGTCATAAATATGAACAATTTGGGGTTCCTACAATCCTGCTTTTGGGCCTCTATGCCCAATAAAAATTGCCAGAACACGAGGGTTATATTTAATGTGATCTCTTTTATTGTGCATACTGCCGTATCGGCTTTGATTAATTCCTCCTTGTATTAGAGAATATCTGTTCGAAGAAAAAAAGAAAATTCTCTCTTGATTGAAAAGTTTTTATGGTGATATACACTCTATCAGCCCTTGGCAAATAATTCTGATGGTTAATTATCCTGAATGTTAAAAGTCTGAATTTTTAACAAATCTTTAAAAAATTTAAAAAATCTAAACTTTATTCTGAATTTGACTGCTTTCAACTTCCTGCCACAGAATATTATTATTAGGTGTTTACTGAATGAAAAGCCCACTCATTATCAAGTTTTGGTCCCTGTTTTAATGGTGAACGTCATTTACCTTCTCTGTGATAAGCAATTAGCTGCTTGATCCTCTCATCTTCATGTGTCTTGAGCCCCTAACTGGATCTTTTCTGAATGCTCTCTGGTTCTTCAACACCCAGAAATACACACAGTACTGAGAGATCCCAGAATCACAGAATTTTGGGGGTTGGAAGGGACCTCTAGAGATCATCTAGTCCAACCCCCCTGCCAAAGCAGCTCCCTAGCCCAGGTTGCACAGGTAGGCATCCAGGTGGGTCTTGAACATCTCCAGAGAAGGAGACTCCACCACCTCTCTGTGCAGCTGTGCCACTGCTCCATCACTGTACTGTGAAGAAGTTCCCATGCACATTTGTGCAGAACTTCCTATGCTTCTGTTTGTGGCCATTTCCCCTTGTTCTATCACCACACATTGCAGAGAAGAATTCAGCATCATCCCTTTTCCTCCTGCTCCTTTGATCACATCACTAGAGAATGCACAGGAGACCCAGCAGTGGCAGGAGAAGCAGTATTTCCTGTTAACATAACTGAGCACTACATGGCTGAAGCATTACCCTGAGGATTTATGTCCAGCAAGCCACCTGCTGTGTCACATAACACAGCTTTAGGCACTGACTGGTGGAGTAGGCTGTGTACTCCATCAGTGTGAGGAATCCTGTGCTGGTATCCACAGAGATGTTGCTTGTTTTTGCATAGTTTAGCAAGTACCCCAGAGTTTTGACTTGTGATCTTTATTACTCCCACTGACTCTTTTTGTCAGTATAGGTTTAGTCTGCAATGCAGTTATGTTTCCATCCATGTCATTGATAAAAGTGTTGGGTAGCTGAAAGACGAAAATGAATTTGGAGCTCACCCAAGTCTCACCTACTTGACTGCTGTCACTCTGCTTTAATTCTTTCTGAAGTTTCTCTCATAGCATGCTGTTCTCTGCTTACCTGGTGTTCATAAAGCAAAAAAAGCCACATCTTTCGAAGCCTGCTCCATCAAACTTGGAGTCATGACAGTGCCCAGATAGGACAGTTCAAGCAATGCAGTGTACTAAGTTAGAAATCCTACCAACATGTTAACATTGGATCTGCTAGCTCTCATCTCTGTGATACTGCTGCTTCAGCTCTTACATTGAAATAAGGCTGAAAGCTAATCCATGAAGACTGGCACTTGTAATTCGTCACTCAATGGACATTGTCTTTGCTGGTGCCAACAGATTCAGTTAAAAGTTGCCTGCATATACATGGGGTGAAGAGCAACTTAAAGAGTAATGTTTTCAGACTTTACTTCCCTGTATCTCTTCTTGCAACATCTATATTGCCACAATGTTAGTTGTAAAGCCAGAAGGATATATAAATGTGAAAACTACTCCTTTAAACAAGCAAACAGTATAGCAGACAATGAAGGAAAGTGCAGAGGACTTAATGTGCATCATACAGGGAATACACTGTATTAACTAAATACAAACATATTTTCTTGGGTTTTGTCCTTTGGAATGAGAATGAATGGGCAGAACAACAGAAAAGGGAAGCCCCATGTGAAGCTACAGGTAAATCTGTAGAGTTACACCAGGGATACATTTGGCTGATTCTTTTGCTAGAGGCTGAATGAAAACTTTAATGTAGAGTTTCTGCATGTGTGAAGTGTATGCCAAGACAAATGCAACATGCTAAATGGAACCTCCTGATTTATTTAAATTAAAAATACTCTACAAGAAAACTGTGTGTAATTGGAGTGGAATGGATCCAGACTAGAATCGTCTGTTTCGTGTCTCCAGAGTGTCTGAGGGAGGAGCAGTATCTTACTTGTAAACCTAAGCAAAGTAGAATATGCAGATAGCAGATAATTTCTTGAAACTGCTAAGATCCAGCAAGGGACTCGGAGCTCTTTAAAAGACAAAGGCTGTAATCAGATGTAAAACAGTAGTTTTGGCTGCAGCTGATATGGACTAATAGATTATCAAATGCAGCCTGTTTTCATCTGTTCATGAGTTACCTTACTCACTGGCATCTGGTGACACCCCAAGCCCTCCACCCTCCACCTTTCTGCCTGTCCCAGCTTGCAAAACCATTTAAGCTGTGAAAGTCTTTTGCTGCTCAGAGATCTATCTTACATCAAAGGTCTAGGGAGTTTCTCAAGCTCTAGAGTTCCTGGCCTTCAAGCAGGTGCTCCCAGAATGTATCTAAAACTGCTGGGAAATTGCTGGGAGGAGGAAAGGGGAGAAGTGTTTCTGCATCCAGTAACTTCAGACATTGAAGACCCAATTTTGAAGGAACACTACAAGGAAATGTAGTGCTCCCATGTGCACTGTTTGAAATGGTACAAATAAGTTTCCTTAACACATGAAGAAGCAGTTCTACTTAGCATGAAATAATTATGCAAATGCTTCTAAGATGAGGTCAGTGTAATCATGAAAGCTAATTCCCATATTAACAGTGCATCAGATACACTGAGTGTCTACAGCTCCCAAGAAGGAGGAAATTGAATAAAAATCCTCAGCAGTTCTCAGCCTTGATGACTCACTATCAAGAATAGCAGGACTACTTTGTATCCTGAAACATATTCAGAGCTGGTTGCAGACTGCTTTAATTTTAAGGGGCTGTCTGTGATAGGAAACAACCAGCAAGAGGAGAATGAGAAATTCCTCAGATCCCTGGATTCAGGTTGTCTTGCATGTCGAGAAGTGTGATGCTGCTGCACATGATTCAATGAAGGAGTTATCTTGGTTGTTTATGTATTGCAGTTTTCCTCTGTCTGGTGGAAGCACCTCCTAAAAGAGCAAGATGGAGTGACAGCCCTTGTGTAAATGCACTGGGATGGAAAAATGTTGTATGGTCTATAAAAAGAATTCAAGGTGAGATTTCCAAATCTAGTTTTAGAAAGTTGATGTGGTTCTCACTTGATTCTAATAGAAAAAGATATCCAGACTGAACCCATCTGAAAACGCCTCCATTTTCAGGGAGATTTAAACTCATTCTATTTTGTATTTTTCAGCTGATTAAGCACTTCAGAAAATGTCACGAGTATAAATAAATAAATAAATGATAAAAATAATAAAATAAAATAAAAAAATAAATAAAATAAAAGTGCTAATCAATTGCATCAGAGAGTTTGACTTTAGCAATCTTGCATTAAATTAACTTGAGGCTTTGTACACGGCTTCCTGAAGAAGTTGTCTCCTACTAGACTGAGCTATATGAAAAATATTAGATAACCTTAGTGATATCGAATCCAAATGCCTTGGGGCAGTATAAATATCCTGACTTTGATGACCTGAAGTTTGAATACTGACATGTTCTTTCACAGCTTGATCCAGTGACCGCAGAAGTCAGACAGAAAAAATTTCTGATGACTTCAACAGGTCTTGACTCAGGCTTTTAATATTGCTTTTTTTTCCACCCTATTTAATGTCTGGCCTCATACAGATCTGTTCCTGTAACAAAAGTCCTAGGGAATCTCATTTTGGACAGTTCCTGACTTCTGTCTCATTTCTTAGAAATAGCAAGGTCATTTGTGAACCCCAAAGCCTGAAGACTTGTGAGTATGCACCCTCTGCAGATGTATACATGTCTAGACAAATAGGTTCTGTAGAGTTCAGAGGGTTGGTTTTTTTTTTTTTTTTTGGCTAATACTGAAGAGCTGTAGTGAGTACTTTCAGTGCCAGTTATTCTTTGTAAGACATGCATATCTTTTTTTGAGAGAGTTATGTAAATGTTAAAATACTAAGGAATACTAAGTGGTGCAGAATCAGGCCACGCTCATCCACTGGAAAACAAAACAAAACAAAACAAAACAAAAAATTGAAGCCCAGCAGTTAATATGCTGTACTGAGTCCCTGGAGTTGTATATGAAGACTGCTCCAAAAGTAATGTCTCCTATTTTATTATGTTGGCCCATTGTGTCAGAGGCAGATAGTGTTATGGCAGCAGAAGCTGAACCTTCCCACCAATATTCCATTACATTCTGTCACCATGTGACAGGTGGCAGCAGAGGGGCAGTCTGACAAAATGGTGTCTGACATGGAAGCATGGATGAAGTAAAGTGTGTCATAGAATTTCTCCATGCAGAAAAAATGGCACCCATTGACATTCATTGATACTTGCTGAACACTGATGTTGATCAAACAGTGGATGTGAACACAGTGAGGCAGTGGGAGTGCATTTCAGCAGCAGTGACAGTGATGTGAAAGACGAGCCGAGCTCTGGACTGCTGTGCACAGATGTCACACCATGAAATGAAGACCATCTCGATTGACTCATCTGTGTGAAGTGGCTAATGGTGGTGACTATGTTGAAAAATGGTCTTTTTGTAACTAGAGAATTTACTCTATCAAATGGTGCTATTGTGCTCTTTCTAACTATTGTTGTTTCCATGGAAATAAATAAGAGGCATTACTTTCAGAGCAACCTACATACTTGATTTCAATCCTGCCCTGCAAGCTGCACTTCATTAATTGCTACAACTCCGCCAGCCTGAATTTCCTTTTTTGTAAAGGAAGAGGATGATAATTCCATCACAAAACATTTGGTAGGTGCTTGTGTCATTTGATTAGGACCAGTTTGCTTATTATTGCCCAGAAAGCAAGAAAAAAAAGAAATGAGATTATTTTAGACAGTGCATTTAATTTGTTGATGGCAAGTTTTGCATTGGTAGTATAACAAATGAAAAACCACTGCTCTCTTTGAACTTCACTTTCTTCCTGCTCACAGAGTTTTTCAGATTCACAGTGCACCACTGATAGTGAGGGCAGAAGAGAGAAGTAATGATTTTGGCAGCAACATCATTGTGATTTACTAAAATAGCAGCTCAGCAAATCTGGTTTCTCAAATCTTGTGTTTTGTTAATTACTGACAGCTTTGTTTTGAACTGAACGTGAAACAATGTGAAGAAATGGGCAAGCATGGCCCCTGACTCACCACTGCCTGGCTGAGCTCTGCAGGTGGGAGCAAGCTCACTCCAAGAAGGGGCCCAAGCAGCACTCACTGCCCCAGTTCTTCTGGCATGATGCTCTGCAGATGGATGCAAGAGAAGTCCTGGGACCTGGCTATGAGGTTCCCCAAAGGGGCTCTTTCCACCCTGGACTTCTGATCCTACAGGAACATGGAAATCTGGCCAAAAAAGGGATGTGAAGCAGGGTGTACAGTACATGAGGTTTCCTACGAGGTACCCTTTTACCAGCCATGGTTTGTTGTGGGCAAAGATGAAGTGTGGGACAGCTTCAGGGAACTGCTGGCTTCAGATCTGTCCTGTGAGGAGGCATGAGGGGATCTAGCTGTTGTAGGCCACCAGTGACTGGAGGCATCCCTGCTGGGGACAGTGTATTTATCTGGAAATACGCTGTTGGGGTTGGTGGAGCCAGGTCACTTTGTTGATGTTTACTTCAGACTAAAAGACCACATGTACAAAGTAGCCAAGTGCAAGATGCGTATCTGAGGGTAAGTGGAGCCAGAGTGAGCGCACTCCTCTCACATTTGGCATTCCCTGCCTACGTGGGAATTCACACATACTTGGATCTCCATGTACTTCAAGTGGTGTTCAGCCCACCTGAGTCAGCCAGTACAGGGCATGCACAAAGTGGGAGCAAGCTCAAGAGCTACACTTCAGGCAGAGGCCTTTTGGGCAGAAATTTGGGAGCTCTGTATAGGCGTAGGTACCTATTCTGCAGCTCCTGCCTACACTAGTTCTCCTAGTGACCACGACGGAACCTTGGTACCAGAACATGGGAAAGTTCAAAGCTGGAAGTGATAATTTTGCATGATTACGTTCATGTAACTAAAATATTCAGTGCTCCAGGAGATCTCAGGGGCTCAGAACAAAGCAGACACTTTGTTTTTCAAGACCTCAGCCAGATAACAATATTTTATCAGCCAGGTTAATAAATATGACAAAAAAAAAAAAAAAAAAACCAACAAACAAACAAGAGAAATTCTGCAATTTCAGGGCTTATACCTATTTTAATGAAAGGGCATTTGGATTAAAATATCCATGGGAAATGGTTCCAGAGAATGCTTATGCAGTGACAAGATACTGGACTAGCAAGACTGCTGGCTGTCTAGAGCCATTCCAGCATAAATGTGCTCCTAATGATCCCATAGTGACTTATATTTGACCTATGTTTATTTTGTTGGGTAAATGTCACGTCCGTTTTTTGTCTCTTTATTACCACTAGTTCACCAGGCTCCGTGTGTGTGTGTGTTTGTGTATGCATAACACATAGACATAATTACACATAAGTCCTTTGGTGTCACTTTTCCCAGAGCAGTGTAACACTTGGCATATGAAATGAATTTGTATAGAAATAAAGCTACAGAGGTTTTTTTTCTATTCCCAACCATTTTTTTTCCTTTTTACTAATATATAAGAGAAGTAGAAATAGCAAGGCAGGATATATCTGTAATCATATGGCATGAGAAGAAATTCAATTTCAGAAAAAAAAAAAGCTGTGCTTTTTGCCTGCATGCAGGAGGAAGCCTGCAAACTAGTACAGCACACATCAGAGATCCAGCATTTGTGACTGATAAAGTGTTTTGAGAAGCAGCAGCATCTCGACCCTGGTTTGTCAAAGCTGTTTTTGCAACTGTCTTTCCAGTGAAGTTAACTGTAGCTAAGGACATGCCCTGGGAAATCAAGCCTAAAGCAGTGCGTTGGGAATGCAGGCTGCTAACTTCAGCTCTGCCACTAACTCAACTGCTTGACCTTGAGCACATCAGAAGGAGGATAGGAGTCCAAGAGTGATTTGGGGCTGCTTTTCCATCATTGGGTTATCTTTCTTTAACCAGCACGTGTTTTTCCTGTTACCCATCAGGATCTCATCTGCGCAGCCTAAAACAAAGAGAAAAAGGGGATCCTGAATTACAAATTCCAAGCCGCAGTCCCAGAAACCTTGCTGACAGGCTTCTTTCTTATGCAGTACACAGGAGAAAGCAGGGCTCTCTGAACACAGATTTTTCTGGGTGAAACCCCGAGTAATGTTTCTGCTTCCAGCACCCCCCTCCCCATCCCACAGCCTGTCTCCTGGCCCTGAACCCCTGTGTATTGAGACAAGGCAGCTCTCCTGCCCTGCAGGTGGAGAAATCCCCTTGGCGGATCCTCCAGGCCCAGCCTCTGTCCCATGGCTGCTCCCCAGCACAGCACTCATTTCTGTGGCAGGTCAGTGCCTTGGCCTCCACACAATGCAGCTGTACATAAAGAAGAAAGGGATGTAAAAAGGAAAGAAAAGAACCCAAATGATGGGATTAAAGAAGGGAAAAACATTTCAGGAGTGCTAAGTACAAAGGGAGTTAAAAAAGGAAAGGGAGAAAGACTTGAATAGCATTGAATATTTGAATTTCTTTTGTTTGAGATATTTTTTTATGCCTCTTGGAAACGTGGAGATTTTTTTTCTTATTGTTGTGTATACATTTTTCCAATTAGAGGAATCTCCTCAATATATTTAGCACTATTTAGAGGGAAATGGGAAGATAAGGCTGCAGAGGAATGCTTCAGGCTAAAGTTAGGTTCTCCAAACTGGCTTTTGTTGTGCCAATGTGAATCGCTTAATAATTCATATTTCAGAATACATTAATGCAAATGATAATTTTAGCTCGCTATTGAATTTTTAAATATGCAATACAAGCAATTTATGTTTCTGTTCATTTTCCCAGGTAAAACTGTTTAGACATTTCTAACATATGCTTGGTTTCACTCATCATATATCATCCCATTGTTTTAATATGGGGTAATTAAAAATTAGGAGCATTGCAAATAATACATAGAGCCCCTGTGTTCATGGAAAAATAACACAGAACTGATATTCAGCCTTGCACATTGAACGGGAGAGTTATTTCAGTCATGCTGCAGTAATAAAATACTGGTGTTCAGTGTTTGTACAGATAATCTAAATCTAAATAGTAATTACTGTGATTAATCTGTATCTATCCCTTTCTTTAACTTTTTTTTTTTTTCTGGAAAGTTTTTTTAGAGTTACAAATAGTATTCGGTGTAGGAAGGACAAACGTGCAGTTCCTCTCCTGCTGAGCTGGCTAGACGATTAGAAGACTGCAAATCAGAGGTTATTGTGGATTTGCTTTCTTTTTTTCCTTCTGGAAACTGATGGTCAGCTCCAACTCCACTTCTCAGAAACCTGCAGGGAGCACAAGTGGCCAACAAATGGCCTGGATCCACAGAGCTCACCATGGGCTTTACCCAGGGAGGATAAGGAGCTCTGTGCACCCCGCATGCCCGACAGCCCCCTGGGATCCCCACAGGCAGTGGTGGGGCAGGATCCTGTCCTCCCTGCACAAACGGTGATGGCCTAGGAGTGTGCTATGTGGTGGGGAAGCATTTAAAGGAGCAGCTGGGGACAAGGGATGCAGCACCTTGCAGAACCTTGCTCTTCCATCAGTAGTGCATGCATCCCTGGGGACACGTTGCTGAGAAGTGAAATGTCCATATGAAGGGCCACAGGGTGAGGAGGACATCCTGGGTCCTTGCTGTCACTTTACTCTTCCTTCAAGTCCTCCTCCCCACCACCTTGGTGGTGACCCTGAGCTCTGGCATGCTTGTAGGACAGCTTGACTCTCACTGCTTTCAAAAGATCATATGACTTCTCTTCCCCTCAGCCAATGAGGGCCAAGGTCCCAACTTCCACACCTCTTCTCCACTCCTGAAGGAGATGATCCCCCGTTTTTATCTCCAGGGCAACAGAAATAAAGCAACCTTTTTAGGTTGCTTTCCATCTCTTTCTGGAATTGAAACTCATCCTTTACCAGTGATAACACCAAAACGCTTCCCACAAACACCTTCTAGCCCCTGGCTTCCACCCACTTGGTCATTACTGCTCAGCTGAGATAAAGTGGGAGCATTTCCTAGATACGAGATCTACAGGAGACATGACCCATCTCACCGCTGGACCTATCCCTGAGCTCCCATATGCAAATCTCATCCTGTACTTAATCAAATATCATCCATCTCGGGTTGTGGGGGGAAGAAAAATGATGGTGCTATTAGAAAGGAAATGGTAATGAGAAGAAAAGAGATATTAAGGAACCAAAATAATTTGTTACAAATTAATATTACAATCTGGGGATATAAATATGTCTGCTTATTGGAACACACATACTCCCCCTTAAACCATTGCTAGGAGCATAAAACTTCCCACTACATGCTGTATTGGTCAATGTATCTCCGTAAGAAGGTGCTTTGTATCTCTGAGGTAGCATAAGAGCCATTAGATGTGGGTGTTGCTATGGTAACTGCTCTTTTTTTTTTAATTGAATAGCATAGTAAGTAGTCTTGTAAAACCCACGAACCCGTAACTTGCTGGTGCCCCGAGGCAGCATTAATGCAAGCACCTTTTCTTTGTCTTATTTCCTTCCCACAGAGATGCAGGTATCTGAGCACAAGCTATGTCTGTGCAAGGCTAGTAACTGTGCCAGGAGAACATGTCCAACTGCCTCTTAATAAAAGGATGATAATGAGAAGGCCAGGTAAGATATACCAGATTTATTCCAAGACAGTTTGTGTACCATGGGGTTAGGTAGATAGAAGATTCCCTATATTTTACAGCTGATAGGGGTATCCAAAATCTTTTGCTACTGCTCTTTCACTTCATACATACACTAGGATTTTTACCCCATGCCGCCTGCCCCAAGCAATAGTGCTGTATTGCAGCCAATTAATGAACCATTGAAATGAATCCTTCTAGTACAAAAGCTAGGTTGGATTATTTGAGTTAATTATATTGCATTATAGATTAAGGTTCCTTCCAACCCAAGCTGTTCACAATTCTGTGATATCAGTTTTGTTTGGTGTAAGATTTATTGTTTTTTCTTTTAACATATGCTGGGTGAGATGCTCTCCAAATCTCCAACGTTTCCTGCTTATATAGTCCTCATCTTTCCAGAAGAGCAGTGCTCTATTTGACCGCACTGTTGGATCACCCACCTGGATCTTAGATCCTGACCATTTTTTGCTGCTGTTTATGCTTTAAATCATTAGCACAGTGTGTTTATAAAAGACAGGAGTACCAATCTTCTTCTGAGTGGGAGGTTATCTCCCTGGCTGAAATAAAATTAGTTTAATCTGGTCAAAGACAGGAATTTTTGAACTTCAGCTCCAGAACTTCCCTTGCCGCTGCTGTTGAGGATGCCTCGTCACCATTTTGCTATGGGATTCTTTGTACTGGCTGTCTCTCCAGTTTCAGCATCCTTGGCACAAGGAGGTTTCTTCTGTCACTGCCAGGATGCTGCCAGGCTGTATTTGACCTTGCTGAACTGTCAGAAAGCTGCTGGCAGCCAAAGGGAGCAGGTGACCCTTCCTCTCTGCCCAACCCCTCAGCACCACACAGCTGGGGTGGTTTAGGTGTGCTCAGGTCGCTGAATGGAGCACCTCACCATGATGGCTTTGATGCTGAAAGAATAACTAACTGCAAGGATTCTTTTGTTTGGAATTTTGATTTATACCTTACCAAGGGTGAAGCTGATATCATCCAGATCAGAGATCTTAAGAATCCCCATTCATGTTGCTGCAATACAGATTTTGGAGATAAGTATGGCACGTTCAAGGTTCAGAAGTTCTGCTTCGAACACTGCACTTTTTCTTTTTTTCAGGTGCTGTCCATTCTTCCAGCATGCTTATTCCACTGCAGAAAAACAAGCCAGGATGTACTGAGGAGATGCTGCTCTGAGGCTCCTGCCTGGGTACTGTGTTCAATGACATTTTGATGTCAGATAAAAAGAGGAGAAAGAGAAAATGATGCCAAACAGAAATCTCAGCTTCAGACATCTGTTAACTTTGGGTTAGTAGAGAGAAGATGAGCAGTATGGCCAGTGCCCATTGTGTGTTAACTAACAAAAAGTGAGCACAGAAACTGTGGTTCAAAGAACTGAAGCAAACTTAGGGTAGCACAGAAGCCTGGGGTAACTCTGGCATTTGGGAAGGCAATTTCCCCACAGGAGGAAGTTACGGTCTGTAATCAAAGGCAAATCATTTTCTTCTGAAAAGTAACTTGTTTTGCTAGGGTGGCAAAGGCTTCTAATTTGTTTTTATTTTTATTTTTATTTTTTTTTGTTGGTCCTGTCTGGGAAATATCCTTCAATGGAAAAGATACATTTAAAAAAACAGATAAAAAAGAAGAGAAAATGTGCAATTGAAGAGCTTGGGTTTGTTCAAGTACAAGCATGGAGAGCCTGAGTGATCTTCACATTCAGATCACAACTTTGCTGCAAAGGAAAGGTCACTTTTGCTTGTGTTCTGGGTCAGCTTTTTCTCTTTTGTCCCCTTGGTAAGATCTCTCCTTTTGTATTATTATGGATCTACCTTGGTTTTGAACTTTCTCCTTTATCTTTCCTTTTTGTGTGTGTGTGGAGAGAACTGATATTTCATCTTTTAAAAGATTTACAAGAATAAGAAATAATATATGCACCACTGTGGAAAAGCATGTCTCTGTTCATACCTTTGCATTTTACAGGAAAATATGTCATTCCTTTCAGATCCGTGAATTAAGATGCACTATTTTTTGCTGAAGGCTATTTTAAATTAGGCTAATAAATTGCTGCTCTCTGCCTTGCGTGATAATGCATTACATTATCTACTGATGTACACGTATTGTTTGACTCTAATGGTGTGGAAATTAAATGTTAGACATGGGCCAGATGTTCCTATAGATGAATATGAAGTATGACTCTGTCGTAGCTGAGTCTCAGTGGGACAGAAGGGAGACTGGGAGGCTTTCTGAACAACAGCAATGCAATCCTAAGTGGGTCACCCACACCCACACCCAGCCCTAACACTGAGTGCTGATGGGCGTTATCAGCCTCAGCTCTGTTACAGTGCTTCAGCAAGAACCAGTGCCTCTCTGATTTCAGATGCTTCAATGCTCGTATGGCCACAGAGAACGGCTCATAGTGAGGGCAAATGTTTGCCATCCCTGCCAGGCTGATAGAGCAGCTTAGGGAGCATCACTGCCTCAGCTGCAAAACGTTCAGAAGCACTCTGTCTTGCCCTCCCCCTCTCCCTTGTTTTCATGCAGTGGCTGAGGGGGCAAACAGATGTACATTACAGTGAATACTAATGAAGGTCCCCCACTGGCATCTCCTCTTTGGAAAAGAGCGGGAGGGAAAGGCTTACAATCTCCCTTGCAGGGCTAAATTACCCAGTGACTCATAATCTAAGTACTGGCCGAATGTTGCTGAACACGGGTATTTAGGATATTTAATAAAGATGGACAGGGGCATTTTCAAAATTGGTAATGAGGCAGCTTTGCTTTGGGGATCTTCTGACTCACTACAGTTCGCTAACACCTGAAAGATAAAAAGATTCCTAACAATTAGATTAACTAAAGGTTTCTGTTAGTGTCTGCTCATGTTGTGTGTGACATGGAAAGGAAGGACAGTTTTTACACCATCAGAAGAACAAACCGGAACATGCAGAGCAGCGAATGAAGGATGTATGGCTGCTTTCTTACTGGGTAGGAGAGATAGGCTTACACTCTGTTGTCAGCCCCACTTGCAGGAGAGGCCCCCTTTGGCCCCAGAGGATTTTTGTCAGCTGACATGCAGCTTCTGGCTGGGAAGAGAGGGAGGGCAGAGATTGGCAGAGGGGGAGTGGCACCAGGGAGTGGGCAGCAGAGAGACAGGGGAAGGGCTCTTCATTGCTTTCACAGCTTTCATAGGAGTAAGGGGCACTGATGTGCCCTGAAGGGTGGCATGATTTGAGGGGAACTGGCTTTGGCTGTAACACTGTACTGGATACAGGCTTGTTTTTGTGTGACCAAGCTCGCTGAAGGCCACATACTGTAAGGCATTACACATGCTATTCCCCTTGTTGCTTGTGGCAGTCAGGCCCCTGGAGCAACAAGCCCTAGTGAGGAGCTGTGGGCCAGCCACCTCTGTGTCTCTCGCCAGATCTCTGAGCAGGATGTGGTGTGGTGGTGGAAAGTTGGGCACATAGTAGTGGTGACCATGGGAATCCCTAAAGGGATACCAGTGCCAGTCAGAGCCCCTGCCAGGGGTGATGCACCAGCACTGACCCCAGAAGCAAGACAGCATCAAGTCTCCACCATATGATTTTTTGAAAGCCCGGCTCATTCTCCATTTAACTGCAGTATTTCTCAGGCTCGTCAGTGGCAGGCACCATCAGAGATGCTGAAGAATGTTTTCATCACAGCTAACAGAGGGCTATCCAGATTGCTCGTAACTGTTTTTAGCACAGTAAACATGTAAACTGAGTGCCTAGGGGAAAAAAAAGTGGGAAAAAAAAAAAGCTTGTCCTTGCAGTAGATGATCATTTTAAATTAAACCTCGATCTATCAGTTTATTGTGTGAGGTAGAGAGAATTAGATCAGTATGATTTAGGATGTGGGTACTGTTGACATAGTTTACCTAGACCTCAGCAAAGCCTTTGATTCTGTCTCCCACAGTATTCTCCTGCAAAAGCTGGCAGCCCATAGCTTGGACAGGTACATTCTCTCCTGAGCAAAAACGTGGCTGGAGGACGAGCCCAGAGGGTGGTGGTGAATGAGGTTAAATCTAGCTGGCAACTGGTCATGAGTAGTGTTGCCCAGGGGTCAGTACTGGGACCTGTCCTATTTACTATCTTCACTGATCAGCCGGATGATGGGATTGAGAGCACCTTCAGACAGTTTGCAGATGACACCAAGTTGGGAGGAATTGTTAATCTGCCTGAGGGTAAGAAGGCCCTTCAGAGGGATCTGGATAGGCTGGATCACTCGGCTGAGGCCAAAGGGATGAAGACCAAGTGCCAAGTCCTGCACTTTTGTCACAACAACCCCAGGCAACACTACAGGTTTGGGGCAGAATGTCTTGAACACTGCAGAGGAAAAGGAATGGAGGGTGTTGGTCAACACTTGTCTGAACATGAGCCAGCAGTGAGCCCAGGTGGCCAAGAAGGCCAATGGTATCCTGGCTTGTATCAGAAAGAGTGTAGCCAGCAGGACTAGGGACGTGATTGTCCCCCTGTACTAAGCTCTGGTGTGGCTGCACCTCAAGTATTTTGTTCACTTCTGGACCTCTCACTAAAACAAAGATGTTGAGGCCTTGGAGCCTCCTCTAGTGCCCAGAGAAGAGCAAGAGAGCTGGTGAAAGGACTGGAGCATAAGTCTGTGCACTAAACAAGTGGGATTGTTTAGTCTGAAGGAGGCTCAAGTGAGATCTTACCACTCTCTACAACTTCCTGAGAGGAGGTTGCGGCAAGCTTGGAGTCAGCCTCTTCTTCCACCTTTCTGGTGATTGGATGAAAGGGAATGGCCTCAATTTGCACCAAGAGAAGTTCAGGTCGGTTGCTAGGAAAGACTTCTTATCTGTAAGAGTGGTAAGGCACTAGAATGAGCTGCTCAATGAGTGGTGGAGTCACTGTCCCTGGAGGTGCTCAAGAAATATATAGATGTACTAAAGGACATGGTTGATTGGGCAATATAGGTGGTAGGTTAATGGTTGGAGGAGATTATCTTAAAAGTCTTTTCCAACATTGGTGTTTCTATGATTCCACAGAGATGACTGCTAGCTCCAGGCCCCCACACAGTAGCTGAACCCAACCCCGCTGTCGGCATGGGGATACATGGACAGGTTGGTCCCATCCCATAGCTGTAGGATTCAGAGGCCAAGACCACCTATCAGAGGAGGATGCCACTGGGAGGTGATGTGTCACCCCACCTTACTAAACTTCCCCAGCAAGGGGGCTGTAGCTGTTGTGAGATGGGCACCAGGGCATGAGCCCTCCATTTTTGACCACTGCAGTCCTGTTCCCAGAGTGAAGAGATTAGAATTACTTTTTGGTCTTTCCTTAGGCTCAGGGATTTACCTTTTTCAGTGAAACTGGGCCCAAGTAATTTAAAATTGGAAGCTAGAGGGGAAGAGAAAGGTTCATTTGATAAAACACAGTATTTACTATCTTCTCATCTTTTCTCTCTCTGAGCCATATTGTTTACAAATGAAGAACAAAAAATGTGTCATGACAGTTGCCAGTATTGAATCCAGTTTGGGGCCTGAGTGGAGGTAGGAAGGAGAGAGAATGGCACACATTCATCTTCATTCCAGGAACAAAGAACCTCAAACCTGGAATTATTCCCTATTTGATAATAATGGTTACATAGATTTTTTTTATTGACAGAGCCAATTTAGCTCACAGCACAGTCCCCAGCATCTAAGCTCTTGTAAATCACCTGTAACTTTCTTTTCTTCCCCTCCACTTACACAGTAGTGAATACTGTATCTCATATTTAACTACAGTTGGTCACCAGGAAGTTGAAGGATAGTGGGAGAAAGTGAAGGCAAGAGAGAGGCACAAAAAGAGTGGGGAAAATGTGAAACCATACATATCTTTCTTTTTATCTATCCTATGTATATGAATGTGCATATTCATATAGGCCCCTCTGAAAGTAATGCCTCCTATTTACTTCCATGGAAACATCAACAAATATAAAGAGCACAATAACACTATTTGATAGAGCAAATTCTTAGCTACAAAACACTTTTTTTCAAGATAGTCACCACCATTAGCTATGCTTTTTTTTTTTTTTACCAGCAATGAACAAGAGCCTGCATGCTGGTCTCAAACACCTGCACCAGCAAAGGTGGGCACCAATGCTGAAATGGACCATCCACTGCCTCACTGTGCTCGCATCCACTGTTTGATCTCCATAAACATTCAGCAGGTGTTGATGAATGTCAATGGGTGCCATTTTTTCTGCATGGAGGAATTCTATGACACAACTTCACATTATACACACTTCCATGTCAGGCATCATTTTGTCAGACTGCCCCTCTGCTGCCATCTGTTGCATAGCAACAAAATAGAAGGGGATGTTGGTGGGAAGGTTCAACCTCTACTGCCATTCCACCAACATCTGCCTCTGATAATGTAGGACAAAATAATAAAGTAGGAGGCATTACTTTTGGAGCAGACTTTGTACATCTGCTGACATATCTTCTCATATATTTTCACCAAACACCAGACAACCTGAAGCAGAGGCTCATCTTCCTCACCATGGAGTGTGTTAGGAGAGATGTTCTTACCTTTCCAGCTTCACAATCCCTGGCATTCGGTGATCACCTTGTGGCTAAAGGACACTACAAAAGGTGAATGAATGAAGACTCTAAGATCTATTTTATCAAGAGGTGTGCTATAAGAGGAAACAATGACATGTAGCCATGTATCCAGGTATAAAGTGGACTAATTGCTGTGTTGAGAAGCACTACTGGGGCTACTTAATGTGCAGCCTTATTCCCTTAAACAAGCAGCCAGAGCATGTCAGCTGGACTTTGACACTCGTGGTCCAAAGAAGGACAGAAAGACCTATTTGGGCTATCAGTATGAGTGACTGAAGTAACACCGATTGCCTGCTGAAGCACATAAGTTCAAGAGAACAAGTATCTTATCCTTGTCGTAACACCTCCCTTGGATATAGCATGACATTTTCCATATGTATTAATTAGCAGTTTTCCTGCAACTCACATTTCAAAGAGCTGTAGATCTTCAGTGGGAGAAAACCACAGCAAGCCAATAGAAGTTGTTCAAATAATATGTCTGAAGAAGCTATCAGGTTTTTCACACTCACACATAGCAGGAATTTTGGCCCAAGTATTTTCTATTTACTGCAGAGGAAAAAATAAAATTTATTCTTTATTCAGATTAAACCAGTAAATTAAAAATCCTTAAAATAGAGGAATCCTAGAGGAATTAAGAGCTTGATCTTGCACTTATCAACTGAATGGACATACTGTTCTGGTATACTGTAGGAGCAAGACTAGACCCTTGATAAAGGAATTCCGTGCTAGATACAATGCTGACCTTAGTAATAGGAATAAAAATACAACTCAGATCTTTTCCATCTCTTGCAAAGGTGGGTTTTTACCATTCTGGATACCACTGATCGGTTGTAGGTTTCCATACTCAACTTTCCCTGAGGGAGACGGATATTTTTTCCTACATATTTTCCTCAAAATTCTGCATCTTTGCTCATTGCATAAATTAAAGTGGCACAAACACTGTCACTTGTTATAATGACTTCTTAGAAAGTGAAGGGACTCCCACAGAAGTCAGACAGCAAGGCGAAGTGAAAGTCGGGTACTTTCTTTCCCTTCACCAGAAGGTACTTAGAGATCCTGCATGGGATGATCCCTTGTTGCTGTGACAGGGCTGTGATGGCTTGCTTTGTGAGCAGAAAGTTGACCAATCTGTAGGATTTTCTCCTTTATAACTATGCTTTCCTGTCCTCTGCGGAGACTTCCAAGGGAACTCCTTAATGAGTACTAGTCCTTATTTCTTGCGATGTGGACCCTTGGCCAAGGAAAACTGCGCCAAGATTTCCAAGCTCAGAGACACCACCACTGCAACATCTGATCGGAACAACTGTTACCATCCAGAGCTGAGAACATCTGGACTGGTGACCTGGCTGACTGATCCCCACTCACGTAAGCCAGACAGCTCTCTTATTACTAACAGCTTTAGCTGGAACGGTTACTTAATTAAAAATGCCTTGACCAGTCCCATCTCTGCAGGAAGCCAAGACCAAAAAGGCTAAGAAAAGTCACAGTGAATCCAAATGAAAACCCTGCCCTGCCTTTTCTTTGCTCTTCAGTTTCCAGTGCAGATTAACTTCCTGGTGAGTCATGACATGTGCACAGCACATCTGTATGAAATAAGTTGTTTCTTCTGACCATCCTCTGCTACATCTCATTCTTGTTTTTAGACCTAACTCACCAAAACCTTCCAAGAAAGAGAGAAGTAAAGAACTTTTCATGCCCATCAGTGCTGTTATGACAGTATGAGCATTCAGTGTGGATTTAACCTACTGCTTCAGCCCACAACTGTGAGCCTGAGCTCTGAATGGTGATATGAGATATCTCTTTGCCACTACATGAATAAATAGATAGATAGATAGATAGATAGATAGATAGATAGATAGATAGATAGATAGATAGATAAATAAATAAATAAAACCCTGAGGTTAAACCCAGATATTGGAATTCTGTCCCATGGAAATGCTCACAAGCACCATCCTCCTGGTACATAAAAAAGGAACGGTAACATCTGTTGGAGAAAGTTGGGTGAGCTGACATAAGAGGTGCTACCAGATCTTCGTTTGTTATGTTAAGCATGTGGGCTTACTGCTGCCTATTGCAGTAAACAGTGTTTATCTGCAAGCTTATTCTGCTACAAAGCTAATATATTTATTTCCCTCCTGGACACTTTCATCGCTTTATTTTTTATTAAATGCTGTGCCTTTGCCACCTTGCTGCTGCCTGCTGCTCCTTTCTCCAACAGTTCTCTTTTATTCCAGCTTTTCTTTTCACTTTTGTCTTTGCTCATTTGTTTTCCTCTTGGACATTTTGTGCAACATGCTGTCATATACCATCATGTTTTATCCTCTCTCAGCTCTATATAGATTCCAGCTAGTACTTATAAGCTTCTGTGGCAATTGTCCTGGTGCAGTGTTTCCATATTAGCACTTCCTTCGTCCTTTATCCCTACCCAACCATGCATTTGCAGAAAGCATAGACATTCTGTTTTTAAGATTTCATCCCACAACCACGTCAAGTTCCTAACACCATTTACATAATCTAAAATGTCGTATTCTTCAAAGATAAAATGAGCCTGCTCACTGCTTATACTGACTGATAAAACAGCAAGCACAAGAACTATAAAAAAAAATAATTAATTAATCTATGTGGGTTAGTTCATGACCCTGGCAAGATATTCATCTAAGTCATAACCGTAGGATGGCTTGAGATGGAGGGAACCTCAAAGATCATATAGTAATCCTCGTCTTCAGTCTATCACTAATCTAAGCATAAAGAAATTGGCAGATTTGTGTTATCTAACAGCACCCTTTTCAGAGACTGATATAAGGAAGCACATACTACCTGGGCAGCATACTGTATAGCAGGAGAAAATTGATATACTCATGGGGAACTCTGTCATGGTAATCTCACTTAACACAGCAAATACTGTAGCTTCTCCCAGTCGGTCCACATTTTCAACCTTTTTGAACTTACACAGGAATTGATTCAGAGGAGAAATCCCAATGCTCTGACATGGTTTTATGATTTTTATTATCAGTATTCCACATCATAACATCATGTGATGCACTGGGAGTTAAAGAGTTAATGCTCTAAGTCCATGGACTGCCAAATTTGTGAGTACCTGGCTCTCAGAAGAGAAGAAGAACTACATATCTCAGAGAACTTTGCATTCCCATTTTCCACACAAAGGGAAAGATAAAATTGCACACAAGTCCCAGAGACTTCCTCTTTTGCTGTTCATCTCAGCAGTGGAGGTTCCCTAGCTGTTTCGCCTTCAGCTTTAGCAGAAGGCCTTCGGTTTTGGACACTCTCTCTCACTTTATTTTATTTATTAGCTTCATTTACAATTATACTGTATTACATTGTGTTATTTTACATTCCGATATCTTATTTAGTAAATTAGTTTTCCTCCTCAGATCATTGCTGCTGTATTGTTTTTAGGCCCATTTCCCTCCCCTTTCCCTTTGCCCCTCTCCTCCCCCATCCCTCTCCCAGGGTGTGGGTCCATGGGTCCTTCACCCCATTAGTCACAGGGCAGAATCAGCCCAAAAACCATTTACATGCTCCCATGAAAATCCTATTCGTTCCAAAGACAGGTTTACTCATTGCCTAGGGCAGGGCTGAACACCAAGATGCCTACTGATGCTCTGCCAAGGCTCTACTTCTCATGTCACCTCAGATTCTTTAGTTCAACCCAGGCTCAGAGGAAGCCTCTAATTCAACTTTTTTGCAATATTGTTTGCCCACACCCAAACTCTGACTCTTGGCTGTTTTTCTCTCATACAGCAGCAGCCAGCACCTTCCTCTGCAGCCTCTGACATCTCTATTAGATAGGCTTTCCTCTTGTTCATAACTTCACCAAAATTTAACTGTTTGGACTGAATTACTAATCAGATTTTTTTCTTTTCCTTTTACCATCCAAGCCTAAGGATGTGGAAGAAGTTCAACTACAATATTTCACTCTTCTTTTTCTAGAAATCAAGACAGAAATCAAAGAAAATTATTTGTTTAGGAAAATGGAAAAGAAAGACATCTTAGAGCCTTCATTAAGATGCTTAACATTGTACCACCTGGAAAAGGACATCTGCTTTTAGAATGCTAACGTGTTCAACAATTTTGTGGACATTTTCCATATATGGCAAATTACACGTATTTAAAATGAAAATCTCTATATGTTCATTCATGTCTGGAGAAGACTTGTTGAAGTTGAGGAACTGAAGCATCTGAGGAGACCAGTTTTCGGACCCTTCTTGTGAGGACACTTCATCTTCTCATGCTTGAGGACCAAATTATATGATCTTGCTATCAAGTGACTTGACCTGTTATAGCCAGCAGTGCAACACAGTCCTTCCTCGCTGAAGTGTTACCATCACTGGAACATAATGCCAGGTAATGATCTCTTTTAATTCCCAGTTCTCCATCTGCCCGTGCACAGAAGAAAGAGCGAATGGATGAGTTGGAATTTTGGGAAAAGGTTGAGCAAGAGAGGTGATAACCCCAATCTTATTTTCAGTATTTTTTCAAAAATTTAACTTGATTCTGGCATCTTAATATCCTTATCTTTTGGTACAGTTATTTGCCAGCCATTTAAAATATCCTGTTTATTTTCTAGCAAACATAAGAGAAGAGTAAAATAAATGCATCATTTTCTTTGCACTGTAGCTGCCTAAAGTTTTTGAAATTGTCTGTCACAATTCTTTCACGAGGAAAACCAGAGATATTACTATAGTAACAACTGAAAATGGTTGCAAAAAAAAAATAATAATCCAAATGAAAGCAATATTTGTTCACATAACACCAAGTTCTGTGATGTCCTGATACTGGTGGTGATAGGGAAAGTTGTCAAGAAAGTTCTTTAGGCTTCCTTGCAACCCAAAGCATTCTAGGTTTCTGTGAGATGTGGCCATTTGTGCTCTTCACTCCTGATTGAATATCCAATAATAAAAATAAATGTGAATCCTCTTTGCTTCTGAAGAGCAAACTATCACTAAAAACAAGGTGCCAAATACTCTTCTATGCAGCTCCACTTATGTGCCAGGGAGGCAAAGACAGGGTCTAACAATAAGAGATTGTCACAGTGCAAGAGGGATCCAGAGCACCAGAAGGCAAGGTCACAATTTTTCAATATGAAAAGACTGAAAGGGGTTTCCTGTTCAGGGTGATTTCATTTTAGATGGGCTGGAAATAAATGGAAGAGAAGACTGCGCATCTCTGTAAAGTGCTGTAGCAGTTTGTCATGATAGAGTAGCAGCTGGGGACTTGGAGATTTACTCTTTGGAAATGTAAAGGTATAAAGAAAATGAAGTCATATTAGGCACAGAACCATCTATCTCTCAGCACTGGAGCTATCTGTCCCTAATGTACGTCACATTTACTCAAGAGTGGGAGAAAACACTCTTCAGATTCCGTAGTATTTATGGAATACATTGAAATAAATTGTACCTCAGATCAGCAGACTTCAACCCATAAAACAAGGAGTGACACTGATATAAAGCTGATTTTCCTGACTTCCATTCTTAGCCTTATGTAGAGACTGATCCCAGGAAAGGCAGTTTGTCAGATAGCTAGCCTCTGTGATGAGGGTAAAGACATGCATTTGTTGGAAGGAGAGGAGAAAAGGAAATGATTTAGCTTTACCTTCTAAAATCCAACCTTCTACTTTAAGAACAAAGATACTTTAATCACCTTGGCAGCCAGTTTAGCCAAGGATAATGTAGGAAAGGTCAAAGATATCATCCTTCTATTATCTAGATTCTAATTAGGTTGTGAGTAAACAGGGAACATTGAAGCTGTCTACACAGTGATTTTTATGTGCCTTACTGACTTGAAGAGACCTAAGATTCCAGCAACTTTCAAAGCTGTCCTTTGCATGTCTATATTGTTCTACAAAATGCAGAAGAGGAGGCTCAGGGGAGAACTCATTACTCTCTACAATTACCAGAGAGTAATTAGTGGAGGTTGTAGTGAGACTGGCCTCTTTTCCTGGATAACTAGTGATAGGACAAGAGGTTGTTCCAAGGGGAGATTCAGGTTGGATGTTTGAAAAGATTTCTTTGCAGAAGCATGGTGAGATACTGGAGCAGAATTCCCTGGGAGTTGGTTGAGTCATCACCCCTGGAGGTTTTCAAGGTAAGAGTAGATGTCACACTGAGTGACATGGTCTAGAAGGGTCACAGGCATGGACTGATGGTTGGACTAGATGACCTTAGAAATCTTTCCAGCCTTAATGGTTCTATGATTCTATGAAATATTAGCCTGGAAGATTTTTTTTAAAGTACTTGCATGCTTACTCTAAAAAAATAGAACTGTATGTCTCCAAAGAATTGCTGTGAAGTCAGTTCCCAAAAGTGCCAAGACCTACCTATCTGCTTCCCACTCAAACTTCATACAGACCATGGTGTCTTAGTTTAGCTGAAGATTATCTGAGCAATAAAATGGTGTAAGGGATGAATTCACCCCACTGTTGGAAAAAGTTCTGCTAATTTCCATGAAAAACCCTGCAATGGTTGAGCTCCTTTTGACTTACCATAAGAGATGATTTTGACCTGCTCTCTATCATCTGTTAGGCTGCAGCTGTGCCCTCTAGCACTGTGTATGTATTCCAAGCTCATCTAGATGTGGAAACAAAAGCACAAATGAGATAACAATCTTCCATTCTTTCTGTGTGCTGCTGCCAATACCTGTTTGTCCCTATAATGACATTAATCATCTTTTATTTATAGTGGAATATTGGAAGCTTCAATTTTTCCCTTTTGATTTATTTGTAGGACAACAGGTGCACAACTTAAGCAGGTGGATGGATGTGCACATACATTGTGAGTTTTCCAATAGTCAAAAAATGTCTTTAGTAAATGATTACTTGTACCAAAGCTGCCATTATTTTTATTTCATGTCTAAACTTAATTCCACAACTATTAGCTCCTACAGTAAATTATGTGCGTTGTATTGCAACTGCAGTAATGCAACTCAGATATGCAAAACCTCTCACCTTCCAATACTTTTCACAAGCAAGATATCCCTAAACCACACACTGCTCCTAGTTTCTGATACTTTGAAAAGGTACTGAAAATGTATCAACAGTTTCCATTGGCAACTGCTGCAGAATAGCATGATGCCGGTCCAACAGCTGACATGAAATGCCTTTCCATATGTAAAGCTGTGCCTTAAACACACAAGGGACACTAAGAATAAACGCTGTATTTTCTTTTTCTTTTGTCTAACAGCAAATGGGTTGTGAAGAAGTGCTGGATGCCTTAAAAAATGCAGTTATAATTTTGGATCCAAGCTGTGAGAACACTCATTGGAGACAACTGTTCTCTCATGGGCTAGCCTTGAATAAACAATCACAGCTCTGTGTGATATTACTTCTCAACCAGATTCTAGCATTGAGTTGTTGCCTTGCCATGGTTACTTGCCTTTTAAACCAATGTTTCCTTTCCCTCCTTTTTGCCAAGATTCTTGCTTGCTTGGCAGTGGCTCGTTCTCCTTTGAACTTTTGCCCTATTTTAATCTCCACCAAATTTTTAGTCTAAAAGAACCTTTTCAACTATATCTTTTGTTGTCCTGCATTTCTTTTCTGTCTGTGAGAACTTACTTGGGGACATGGCTTACGGGAAAGTACCCAAGTGACTGTCTTCTGCTGAGTATCCAGCAACTGGCAGGCATCCGTGAGGAGATTATGAAACAAAGCCACAACAGCACAAGACAGTGGTCACTCCTGAAATAAAATTAAGCAGTAAAGAAGGACACACATACACCCACACTAACTACCAGGTCATTCATTGGAAGATTTATTTGCGTTTGTCAGCTCCTGAGCTTGCCTCAACTGAATTCATCTGAGGATAACACCGTTAAAACCCATGTCAGAGCATCACTCTGCCACGCGGGGGTCCAGAGCAGAATCCCTCACTTGTGCTGCACCCCTGGAGCTGGCAGAGCACCGGGTCCTACGGATCATGTGGGAGTCCTGGAAAAGGGAAGCATGTCTTTGGCTGCCTCAGGGTAATTCTCCAGGCAACCTAGAAGAATCAAACTCACAGCTTCTGTGAGGAACTTAAAATTCATCTTATAACAGGCAAACACATCACCTTGACATATCTTGACTTTTTTCTTAATGTGTTTTGTTCTATTTGGAGATTCAGAGGGGAGAAATGCATGCTCCGTTCAAAAAAAAAATTTAGCCGCTAATATAATTCCCACTTAAAAAAAAACAAAAACAAAAAAAAAACTCCACAATTAAGTTTCAGATTCATCAAAAGACATCACTGTGTGATTTCCTAAAATAAAGGCAAGTACATGTGTACAGTATTCCTGTGCATAATATACATAATATTCCTGTGTGTACATATGTGTGCACAAGAACAGTGACAGTATTTCATATTCATATCTGTTATTCAGAAACCCATATTCTTAGCAGAAGCATAAATGCCATATTTCTGGCATTAGTGAAAGTCCAGCTCTTACTATTTAGAAATCTTTGTCTCAGTCTGAATCATCTTTTGGCTGAGTTTTTAATGTAAAGTAAAACCTAGCACAAGCCTCAAGGACAACAGACCCCTGTGGTGTGCTTTATGTAAAATGAACCACACTAATGTCATTCTGGTATGTGCATCATATATTCTGATAGAGAAACCAGGGCCAATAGTTTAGTCCTATTTATTCACAGACTAATAAGAAGCTGTGTTAATTGACTAAGATATGCCTAAGACCATCTTTTCACCATTTAAATAGTTGAACTGAATGTAGGAAGACCAGCACGATACCTACTTCTTTTAAGACATAACATTACCAATATTTTATGTTAGATGATTTCAAATTAAATCAAACAATTCAATGTCTATCCTTGCTCACCCTTATTTATTAACTTTTAGAGAGCAATTTTCTTCACAGTAGCAAAATCAATACCCTGAGATAAAACTTCTAACAAGAGTTTCCTTTCTCATAAAATTTTATTGTCAATTTAATTCTTCATCTGTGTTGAAATGGTAAAATGTAAAGAGCAATGTTCTTTTTTGCTAGTAAAACATCCTTATTTACTTTGGAACACAAGCAGAAGGCACATTTTCAGCTGAGTTCAATCATCTTCTGTTTCCTTGATATCTTCATATGCAGACAATCCTGACTGACAGAAAAATCACTAGCTAATTGACTGAGGCATGCTTTATATGCAAGCTTTAAATGCAAGTATCGGTTACAATCTACTCTTTAGACTCCCTGTGCTTGGGCTGGAGGTGGGCAACCTACAGCAAAAGTGCCAAGCCATACACAGCACTGCTCTTCACAGACTCAAGATGTTGCCATGGGGTAATATAACCCCTTAACACCCAATAAGCAACCTCCAATCGACTCCAGCTGGATTTCTGCATCTTGCTGTAGTACACATACAGCAGCAAATCTTTGTACTACCTTAGGCATGGAGAGGAGGTGAATAGGCACACTGTGCCCCTCAGTCTGGGATGGGAACATAGGTAATTGTGAGACAGAAATGCTCCCTATCCCATAAGAAAGGAGGAGACAGAGGAGGAAGGCTACTCAACACCGTGCGCAGGATTTGGCCACACAGTGGCTATGTGGTGCCATTCTCAGCTCTTCCATCTGGCATTTTCAAAATTATATGGGCAGTAAGTAAGGCATGAGGGGCCAGCTGAGCTCAGCTTTTAGGAAGCTCTACTCTGTGCAATGCTGACTTGAGTCCCAGTGTCACTTTCCCACACAGAGTAGCCCCTTGATCTGTGAGTAGTGCCTATGACTTCTTCGAGACCACTTGCAAGGACAATGCGGCTCAGCAGGCTCTTTGTAAATGTGTGGCCGCGACACATTCATCAGCAACAATGACTCCTGTAATCATTTACAATGCCTTTGGGCCTCTGTGTGTAAAAAAAGCAATGCTACGCCAAACCAATGGGAGAAAAGCTAGTGTGGTGGTGGCTTTAAAATCGGGAATTGTGAAGCATTATTTGTATCGAGAGATGAAATAGCAAGAAGTGGGAAGGGTGAGAAAACATGAAAAGAAATGCTCTTAGGGAAACAGAAGCTGGAAGTAATCAATAAATCATAGAATAAAGTAAAGAGAAAGAACCTTTAAAGTGCCCAAGCTTAAATGTCAAGAGTATTAGAACAAAAGAGCTCAAAACAGAAGATTGTGTGACAGAGGAATATGCTGAAACTGTCAGAAAGCAGGCTCACTCCTGAGCATGGAAAAGAGTACAGACAATGAAGGGCAGCAGAGAACAGAATAAGAAATGAGGACACCATGTACGTTCCTCTTCCTTAAATAGCTTGAACACACAGAATTGGTATTAATGTTATTAGAAAACTCAGAAGAATAAAACTGGAAAAACACCACCACAGTTGTTGGAAAGATCAGTTCTAAGCTGTGTAATATGCTAAGAATGTGCTATCATATATGCATGAAGGTATGTCATCAATATTGCAGAGAAAAAAGATCTTGCTGACATTGTCCTGCGCCAAAAAGAAACAGAGCCAATCGAAGGCAGAGCTGTTGTTACATTTATCCCTAGACAAATTCCTACAGTTACTTCTTTTTTTTTTTCCTAATGACACTCTTTCAGTGATGCACTTAATCACACATAGCTCTAGGCACAAGTGCTTGCCCCACTGAAATCTACGTATATAAACATACACTTAAAGTTAAGCTGGTACTCAAAATGTTTTGCTGAGCTGAAGCCTATGTGCTGATGGATTGCCTAGTTAGCCATAAACTGCATGGTTACATCTGTTTTTGGCTACTGGCTCAGAAACAGAGACCTGTTCCATTTGAAACAAATTTATCATGGCTGTTCCTCATATAAAAATAATAGATGTTTTTGGCACCACACACGTTTACGTTGTGAAACCAAAATTTTATGTTAAAAACGGATTTGCAGTCAACTGAGCAAAGGCAGCTTACATTCTCCTCAGCAGAAACCAGTACAGGAAGAAATTAAACATGTCTTGATGTACCTTGAAAAGGAGAATTTGGGAAGCCCTCACAAAGGTTGCTGGAACACATCTGTCACATCAAAAGGCAGACAAACCCCAGGCACCATGCTCTGGGTGATAGACTTTGCCAAGCATGACAGGCATGAGGGCTGCTGCAGCTATTGAGCCACGCTGACAGGCAGTGGAGCTGAGCCACAGCTCTTTCTTAAGAGCCCTGGTGGCACTGCCCACTGCACAGGCCTCTTTTCTGGGTCAAGGCTGAACAGATACTCTTTGCAAAATGTTTGCTTGTGGTCAGGATATGACAGTAGTAAAAACAATTATAAAGGCATGCCCCTGGGGTATTCGTTCTTGTGGGAATAAAGCACTTCAAATCCATGTGGACCACTCAGTCAGTGGCAGAAAAGAGAACACAGATTGAATTGTTTGTAAAATATTATTAGCTTGAATCAGGTGGTGATAGCAATGTGGAAACACAGCAGCCTATTCCATTCTGAAGTATTTATTAAAACTACCCTGCTATTTAACTATGTGCACACAAATGATTACTGATAAACCATGCCATAACGTCAGCAGGTAAATTGACTGTTAATGCCTGTGTTAATGTTACTGAGCATGTCCACGATAAAACAAATGTTTCCCAAAGCCTGACTGATCTGATGCGAGGAGGGTGCTGAGTCAAGCAAATATAAATAAATAAATAAAAATATTATCACAAGTGCTTATTTGATAGGAAAGAATTTAGTGGTATGGTTCCATGAGACATTTAAATTTTCACTCCATAATTTTAAGAAATCTCTCTCATTCCAACTGTCAAAGTCTAGCAAGCTTGTTAACAACATCAAGGGGTGACTGGTCCTTCATCTTCTTGCTCTTGTTCTACTGAATGATCGATGAACAAACTAAAGCTGACAGCTATTGCAAGGATAACAAGAATTGGGAGATACAAAATATGTTTCTACCCCTCCCTGACTAGTTCAGCCTAATGTATTTGATATTCAGTTCCAGAGGAAACTGAAAAAATAAAAAGAGCTGTAGCTTAGATCCTAGATGTTCTGATCCCACCAAACAGGGCCACTAGAGTAACATGAAGCATGGCAGCTAGTGGGACCCCAGTCCATCAGATGTTCTCTGCTTTCAGGGCTCTAATTCTAGCAGATACAAAGGAGCAGGGAATCCACTGAAAGAATTAACATAGAAGTTCTAAAGTCTCCCCAGGATTTTCACAATATCTTGACAAATTTGATCACAGGATAAGCAAAACAAAACCTCAAGCTATGATTTTTTTATTAAATATTTAATCTCCATTAAAATATCAAGACTTCTTGGCGGTGTTAGCTTTCATTGTGAGTGAATGCCTTCAGTCCATACATCTTAGTTACCCTGCATTCCTAGTTGAGGAAGTAATAAATAAGTAAATAAATGTCAATGTACATGATGTACTGTGTTTATTCATTGCATATCAGTGTTTGCGAGGGTAGTGATAGGACAAGGAGTAGTGACTTTGAACTAAGAATGAGTAGACTTGGATTAGGTATTGGGAAAAAATTCTTTACTCAGAGAGTGGTGAGACACTGGTTCAAGCTGCTCACAGAAGCTGCGGATGGTACATCCCTGAAGGTGCTCAAGAGCAGCTTGGATAGGGCCCTGGGCAGTCTGGTCTAGCATAACGTGTTCCTGCTATGGGAGAGGTATTGGAATTGGATGAACTTATGCTCCCTTCTAACCCAAACCATTCTGTGATTCTAAGAAAGGCAATTTTGATGAGATTCACTTGAAACCACACTCTGAAAATGATTCAGGAGTACTAAAGCATATTGTATAAGTAAGAAGCCACTAAGAATGGGTAAGGTTTAGAACATTAGATGAACATTTTAAGAAATGACTCAAATGACATGCAGACATGATCCAACCACAGGCTATGAGATGCATTGTTTGGGAGAACCCCACTTAGTTTGCTCAGGGATATTTTTTTGATCAGGAAGTCAAATATAGTATAGAGTGAATGGCATCAAGTTTATCCAGGGGAGATTCAGGTTGGACATTAGGAAAAAATTCTCCAGAAGAGTGGTCAGGCACTGGAATGGGCTCCCAAAGAGGTGATGGCGTCACTGATCCTGGCGGTGTTCTATAAATGTTTCAGTGTTGTACTGAGGGACGTGGTTTAGTGAGAAATAATGATGACAGGTGGACAGTTAGACTAGATAATCTTGGAGGTCTTTTCCAACCTTGGTGATTCTATGGTTAAATATATTATTTCATAGGTGTTATTAAGCTCTCTCCAATCAAGTCAGCAAGATTTAAACAGAAGTTGTCTCATGCTTGGCCAATCTGTTAGATTTCAATGATGAGATGACAGGCTTGGTGTATGAGGGGAGTACAGTGGATGTGATTTATCTCAGCTTTGGCAAGACTTTTACTGTGCTCTCCCATATTGTCACCTAGATAACATTCCAGAAATTAATGAGTAGCAGGCAAAATGAATGGACAGTGAGATGGACTGTAAACTGTCCGAACTGCTGGGCTCAACAGACTGTGATCATGAAGTCCAGCTGGTGGCCAGACATAGCTGTGTACCTCGGGGGAAGATACTGGGGCCAGCAGAGTTTAACACCTTCATTAATGACCTGGACAATGCATCAGAGTGAACCCTCTGCAATTTTGCAGATGCTATAAAACTGATAAAAGTGCTTATTAGATCAGATGTTTGTGCATCCATTCAAAGGGACTTTGACACATTGGAGAACTAGGCTAACAGGAATCTCATTAAGTTAAATAAAGGGAAACACCATATCCTTCTCATGAGGGAGAACAACCTCTTGCACCGGGAAAGGTTGAGACCAGCTGAATGGAAAGCAACACTGTAGAAAATGCTCTGAGATTCCTGGAGAACAGAAAGTTAACTGTGAGAAAGCAATGTACCCTTGAATCAAAGAAGGTCAACAGACTCCTGGCCTGCACTAGGCTGAGCATCACCAGCAGGTCATATAAGGTGATCTTTTCTCTCTGCTCAGCCCAGACAAGACACACTGGAGCAATGGAGCTCTGAGCTCCGCAGTACAAGAGACTTGGGCATACTGCATCAGGTCCAGTGAAGGTTCAGAAGGCTGACTAAGAGCTTGCAGCACCTAAGGTACAGGGAGATGCTGAGAGAGCTGGGACTGTTCAATCTGGAGAAGAAAAAGCTATAAGAACTTTATCAGTGTGCATAAACATGGGAGATGATAAGGAAGCTGGAGCCAGTCTCTTCTCAAAGGTGCCCACTGAAAAAAAAAACCAAAAGTCAATAGGAACAAATAGAAATACAAGAAATTCCTTGTAAAAAAAAAAATATATATATATATATAATATTTTATATGTAAATATATTTATATTTTAAAATATATTTAAATATATTTTTATATATTTTATATATATATATATATATATATTATATATATATGTTTGTTTCCTGCAAGCACTGTTGAATATTGGAACAAATTGCCCAGAAAGAGTGTGGAGTCTTCATCCTTGGAGATCTTCAAAATACAAGTTTATTTATTTATTTATTTATTTATTTTCTGCAGGGCATCTGCCTGCTCTTTTTGTATGGATTGCAAAAGAGTAATTTCCTACTCTTCACTATATTGTTAATGCAGGCAGATGCTTTTCATAAGTGCAGTGTCAGGCCACAGATCAAATGTATATCTCACCTGCTACTTCCCCTACAATTTTAGGTCTCGGGATAAAGCCCAGGCTGCACTATTAATGCCTCACTTCTGACCCACATTTTTCCCTGAACCAGCCTCGAATTTCCCCATCTGCCACTGGTGGGATCACAGTTGTCTAAAACAAAAACATTACTGTAACTGTAAAATTTGTCTGAAAGTTCATTTCAATCTGCTGCATACAGTAAACAGGTGGGTTATGGCTTTGTCCTTCATGTTCAGCCTCATGTCAGTTCCAAAAATCTAGCTCAACTGCTGTTCAGAGACCTCAACTGGAGTTGAGAACATCTCACTGAACTTCATAAATTTTTTGGAGTAAAACTGAAGCATGAGTGAGGATAGAAGGAAGGCACAGCCAGCAGGGGAGAGAGAAGTACTCATGAAAGACTTCAAAACTGAGAGAATTCATTCTTGTTGATGAGAAGGTCTTGAGGAACTCAGACTACAAATTATTACACTGTTGCAAGAATTAGAGAGAAATCATTCATTACTAAAAAAAAACGAATAGTGCTGCTCAAGCACATTGAAAGCTTTTCTGAGAGTGTACCTTCTACAGAGGAATGGGGCCACAGGTAAAGTTTTTTTTCATCTTTGCTCCTTTGAAATTCATTTTTTCCTGTGATTTTACCTGCTATTTAATGTGATTATACATATGCATACATAAATGTAAAAATAAATGTAAATATAAACAATAAAAAACCAAAATATAAATATAAATGTGTGTATGCAAGAATATAAACATGTGTTTATTTATTCCTGTTATGTGTGTGTACAGCTACAATAGCAAAATCCTTTCAAAGCAGAAGTGTTTTACAATCCTTTTTTTTTTTTTTTCCCTTATTTCTTTATTTGCATTGCCAGCACCAATTAATTTACAGGGCTTATTTCTAACGCTAGTCAGTGGCAACAGTCCCCAAATGAGGTAACAGCGAGCTTGAAAATAATTTTCGGCCAGTATTTGTGGAGATCTGAATGCCAAAATAAACACAAGGCATGTGTATTTGTGTACAAAGCTCATCCTGCCCTTCACTGCTGCTGGTATACACCACCCAGCCGCTTAACCTGCATGAAGCAGAATGTTTGGGAGCAACTTTGGGAACTGGAGGCCTGCTGACACTGGCAATGATGGAGCTAAGCCCCAGTGACACCCCACGGCCCCATTAGTCACCGGACAGAGACCCCTTCAGCCCTGCGCTGCATTGTGTGACAAAGTTCACTAGTGGTAGCAGCTACATTTATAGAGGCACGGCGTAAATTTGACGTAAGATACAATTAGTTTTGTTCTTGCTGTTTCATCTATACAGTGGGTCAAAGGTGCATTTCTCCTCCCTTTCTTCAGTTTTGGATAAATCCTTACTTGTTTTCATAGGAACATTAGCTCAGAGCTGCTGCTACTGTGCACAGCCGATAAAACTTGCTTGGAAAGACCATATGTCACACGGATCTACTCAAGAGGCATGAAGCCCTGCCTGTTTACCGATCCTTTAAAGATACAATTTTATGCTCAGTTAAAATGGAAAAGAGCATTATGTTTAAAGATAAACCCATTTACTGTGCAACTGCTTTACTGAATTCTGTTACCAAATTACTTGTTAGTAAGACATTTGGACTGCCTGTTAAAAAAAGTTGTTGCACATCTCTTTCTCCTTGTTTATCAGTTGCTATGACAATGCTAATGACAACATCATCACAGATCAGCATTAAAATCTTTTACTAGAAGCAAGAATAGACAAAGTCAGTTCTGAGGAGAATGCTCCCTTTATTAATGTAGTTCTTTGACCCGGGCTGGTTAGCCAACATTCATGGTCCCTACAGGTTGTTTCTGTTTGGAGAACAAGCGGATGAGAGAACTGGGTTTTTCAATGTGCTTCTGTTTATTTAGAAAGAATGTAGACAATGTCCTGTTACTCTGGGCACAGCAAGAGTCAAAACAATAGGCAGTGCTTTCTCTTTTCACACTCCAAGCTTCTTTTGAACCATAACTCAAGCTTGCTCCCTCTTAGATTTTTTTCAGGGTCAGGCTACAAGGGTTGTCCTTGTTGGCTCTGGTGTGTCCTTGCTACTTCCTCAGTTTGCTACTCTGACATTCTACTGTCACGTTCTGAATCACTCAGTTTCATCATATGAACCTTGTCCCCAGAGTCTGATCCTGTAGGAATGGCTTGGTCCCCCCATCTCTTAGAGCAGCCAGGCATGCGCAGTGTGGGAAGCACATGCGTGGATCCCAGGGGCTTCAGTGAGCATGCTCTATAAAGAAGGTAATTTTTAGGCTTTTCCTAGGGAAGGGAAGCTTTCTCACCCACCATCTTCAATGAAGTTTCACTACTGACTTTGAGCATAGCACTGAATTTATTTCCAACAGTGGAATTTAGCAGTCTAAGTGCTTATTCTCTTGTTTCAATCAGAGATTTTTCTTCCCTGTCAGATCAGTTTTTGTGAGAAAGTGCTATGGGGGGAGAAGAAAATATGCTACTATTTCCGAACAAATCAGCCTCCAATGCAACTATAATAAAGTTGTGCATAAGTCCTAGAGGAATTAAACAGATTTGACAGCATTTAATTTCCATAAATTTAGGGACTGATTCTGCTTTTGTTTTGCTAACAAGTACTAGAGGGAGATAAAACACCAACTGAAGAGCAAAAAAACATCCCAGCTAAGCAATGACAGGCAGGTGTGTGATGAAGCTGTTGGGGCACTTCCTTGTCCAACAACCCATTTTTGCTGTGCCCAACTGGTCCCCTCGCCATGCCTGACTGAGCTGCACTGACACTTTTTGGCAGTGACACTGGGGCTGGCACTCACGGATTTATACCAACTGAAACAAAGGTTCCATATAGTGTAACCTCTGCTCAGCAAAGGCAAAGATCACGGGTTTTCAAAAGCACAATCTCCCAATAGTTGCATTTTCTTTTTTGTTTTTAAGGAGACAAAGAGTTTTATTTTATCTTGGCCCGTTATCACAACTCACACAACACAAAGTTTATTCTATTTCTTAGGCAAGATACATCCATGGTTTCCATATACTTTCTTTTTCTCATTCCTTCCATAAGTCCACTTCCTATCTCATCCTTCCCATCTTTGTGTAGGCGATGGGCTGTGACTCAGGGAGGAAAAGTTCCTATGACTTGACCTCGTGCAACTACAACTTAGAAAGCAATTCTTCATTACTGCAGGTGAACCAATTAAAAAGTTCAGAATGCCCCAGCAGAATAAAAGGGCATCTTTGGCCACACTCACAGCAGTAATACTTCCACAGCAATGTGACCACTGAATGCTGCTTTTCTTGTATGCTTTGCCACACACTGAACTAGGGGCACGAACCTATCATCAGCAGTGAACTCAATGCCCTGAAAAACCTTTGAATTTAATATAATTTAAATGAAATTTCATATAAAAGAACAGAGAATGTAACTTTTTATTCAGATTCTCAGGACATCCACTCACCCAACCAGCCAGTAATCCCTAGGAAATGCCCTTTTGCTGTGATCATTATTTCTTAATTAATGCACAGTGAAAAGCATATATTTGGTTTAGTCTTTGAGAGAGGGGTAAGCTTCCTCCAAGCACTGCAGAGAATGAGCAGCTCTCTACATGGAACATCCAGATATGGGTGCGTGCTGTTCAAACTGAAGTACATGATTCAGCTCAATCCTCAGCAGAAGATGGAGTCTGGGATTTCCAATTTTCATTTGTTTCTGAAGGAATACAAAAGCATTCTGAAATAGAGAAAAATCCACTTTCTTTTAAAACTGTTTTTGAAGGAAATGGTTCAACAAGTTCTAGTAAGATTCCCCACAGAATAGATGTTCTCAGGATTGCACGTTGTTAATTTCTTCAGTTTTTCAATAAACTGACAGTCTCTTGATCAAGGTCAGAAAAAAATATCTCTCTCCTTGAGCAAGTATCTACAATAAACCACTCCGCAATAATTGTTCTCTATTCCAATTACTTTCAGAGCAAGGATTTGAGAATGTGACTTCCACATCTGAATCATGGATCAATTATAGTTTGTACAAATCTGTACATGTGCCAGAAGTACCAATCTGATCCAAGTCAGAAGGGAGAAGACAAGTTTATTTCTCTCAAACCTGCCTTGTGAATAGCTTCACATTGACTTCATCCTTGCACTGTGGTCCTTTGCTGGTTGCAAGACAATGGCCAGCCTCAGTCAGCACAAAGCTGGGTGCTGAAGATAACCCATAAACATTTTTGGAACTAGTGCAAATCCAGTGTCAGCACTTGGAGCACAAATCCAGACAGGCTGTGTTTGATCATGCAGGAGGAGCACCGGAACTGGATTTGCTGTATCATTGAACCACAGCCTCAGAAGTGTGCCCTAAATGCAATGAGATTGCCTTATGAGGCCCTTTTGCCTCAGCCTCTGCTTTTGGATCTGTTCCACTTTGCTTGCAATGCTAATATTCACTGAGTCAGAGAGCAGGAGAATAACTCTTTAGTGAAGGACTTAGGGCATTTGCTGGGGAAGGGAAATGCATGGGTGCCAGCATGGACTGAAGCATTTCAGTGAAGCAGAACAGGAAAGATGAGCAGCCATCAGTCCCATAGTACCCGTTAGCCTCCTTAGATGCATCCACACCTCACCTGAGGAAGAGAGATGTAGCATTTAGGGCCATTACTACCATCCCCACCTTCTAGCTGTTGACTACTGCCCGTGGGGAGGCTGGTACAGCCTCACTCTGTCCTTGCTTACTCAGTCTCTGTGTGCATACAGCTCGGAGCACCCTCCTGCCTGCGGTGACCCCTTACATTAGATCAGACTACACAGGCTGCCTGTTGCCAGCAGCTATAGTCAGGCACAGCCTCGTAAGTAAAATATTAACACACTCCCATGGGAAAGGAAAATTCTGATTTAATGATAGCATTTTGTACCTTCTGAA
This sequence comes from Cyrtonyx montezumae, assembly GCF_038088225.1. NCBI lineage: Eukaryota > Metazoa > Chordata > Aves > Galliformes > Odontophoridae > Cyrtonyx > Cyrtonyx montezumae. The sequence continues at coordinate 85,527,842 of NW_027072089.1, read as the reverse complement.
CAAAAAGAAGGCAGAACAGAATCCGCTCCTGGTTCTTTTCCTTAGCTACTCCTGACTGAAATGTTTCCTTGGAAAGTCACTGCAAAAATTTTTCGAGTCCCATATGTCCAAAATCAAGCTCTGTTTTTTAAAATTGCCATCAGCTGCTTATGATCTGCTTCATTGTCTCCATCCTTCTGAAGTTCATTAGCAAAAGTCTTAGAAATCCCAGCCCTCTGGTGTATGTTTTCTCTCCCTTTTCAGAACAGTTCAATTATGCCATTTTTAAGGCTTTAATATTTTGTTCCTAATCCTGATTTAGAAGCATCTGCTAATAAATTGACAGGTTGTGACACGTCACTGTAATTTAGAGCTTTTTCACCTTAGATTCAGAGCGATGCTTTTATGATTTCAGCAGGCATTTTATTCACAGCTCCATAAAGCCCCCATCTTGGGTAGCTCTTTGAATGGGGTTGTCAAGACAGCTATGTTTGGTGCACATTTTTCCTGGAACTGAATTCAATTTTGCATCTAAAGTTACAATTCCTGTGTCTGCAGCTTGTTTTGTTCCACAGTGGCTAACTTTTCACTGAAGTCATTTCTTGTCTTGCTAGCACAAGATATATTCAAAATACTTATAAACAGCTTTTTTTTTCACTGGTTGCACTTGAAATTCATCCCCTTCAATGTCCTTTCCTCTTTCACTATATACCTAACAGATCTCAGCTCATCATTTGCTTTGTGTTCTGATGTACTGTTGCATTGTGCCCAGCATGTTCACTGGAACAGAAGGTTTGAATATCTACATCTAGCAAATGGGAAGCCAATTGTAGTTAGAGCCTTATGATTACTGTTTAACATTTGCATCATGGTGTTACTTGGAGACCCTAGTGACTGAAGCTCTGTTTAGTTTGGATCTGTGCATATCTATACTGAAAAGACAGTATGTACTCTAAATAATTCATGGGAGAAGAAATAATTCTGTGCTGAATGTAGCCTGCCAGCAATGCAGTTTTGCTTGACCTAAGATGGGAACCCCTGAGTATCTTCTGTCTCCAGTAAGATCTTATTATGGAGAGGTGGTATTTTTTATCTTTATTTTGCAGATTTCAGTTCTATGGCTTACTTATGAAGGAGGTCTGTGAAAGGAAACCACGATGAACAAGTCCACTGTTAGCTTGGACTAAATCCAACTACTAGACACTTATAAAAAATGTATTATTTTAAAGGCTAATTTAAACATTACCTTAATGGCTAAACAAACCTTTTTACAAGTTGTCTGCATGTGTTCATTGCTATAGGACATGTGTATGCATTATTACTATCTATGTAATAATTTGACAGTTGTAAAATGGTTTAATTTTACTGTCATATCACTAAAGACTCTAGCTATCTAAGTAGCAAAACAACTGTAAGACTCATGTCTCCTATTTACTGAATAGTAATGAAAATAATATAGACAGTTTGAGCATTCCGACATGAATGGAAGACATTCTGAACTAGAAGAGTTATCCTAAGTGGATATTATTATCTTTATCTGTCACTACTAGTAATCCCTAAATAGAAATTACCCTTAATATTTTTAAAAGAACATTGGAATTTAAAAAAATCCCTTCTTATCTCCGAATCACACTTTCAATTCTTTATATCTCGTTTCTTTTTCAGAAAATTTCAAAAATGCTTTTTCCTTATATTTAACTACTTCCAGTGAAACACAAATTCTGAACTTTCCCAAGCTATAAAGGTAAAAAAGACTTGTAGTAGCATGTTGCTGATCTAGGATGACCCACAATATTTTCTGTGGTTTTGTTTGTTGTTGTTTGTTTGTTTGTTGCTTTATTTGGTGCTACCTAAAATAATTACTTCCATACTTTCAATTTCCCTTTGGAAGAAGATATCAGGCCAAACCATGTATTTCCTATCTGTTATTCATGGATGCTAGCTCACAGAAATTTGTGGAATACTTTTAATAGAAAACTGGGACACAGTGTCTCCTAATTCTTTCATCCTGCACGGCCTTTTTCAAATTTACATTAAAATAACCCCCTGAAAAACACCACAGTATGTTTTTTCACGCTTTCTTGCACTAACACTACTGGACAAAGACTTCAAATGATAAGTGGCACAATTTTGTAATGGACCTCTAGCAAGTACCTTTCCAATCCACCAGGATGAATCAGTTCTGTCCCACTCCATGCCACAGAAGGCAGATGTTTTAAAAGAAGCCTAGAAGTTTCTTGGTTTGGTTTCTATTGCACTATTACATGGTGTATAAGTTTTATTTTGTTTTATTTTATTTTATTATTAATTTTTATGCTATTCCTTCTGACACTTCATTAAGTCATTGTACTTTCAAGTCTCTTCTGCCCTAAAGCTCTGCAGAGAATTGTTTGACCTTGTATGATACTGCCCACTCAAGCAATGTGTAAGATGGGACAGCTGTATTTTATTGTGTACAAATGGGGTTCTCAAACTCTCACAAAGACAGGCCCATACAATTAGCCTTCTGCAAAGTTATGCCAAACTGACTGCAAAAGCCTCATGTGAAGCACTCATCTTCAGCCTCCCAAATGACAAATACATGTGAATGTATTTCCCTGGGTATTTCACTAAAAGCACAGTCAGGAAAGCACTTTGGCATTCCAGCGTGTGTGTGCGTAAATAACATAAAAAGGACTAAACTACGACCACGTACTGTACTATAACTTCAAGTGAGCATGTCAGAAGCCCTTAGGAAGTGTGCAAGAGGGAATAAGCTGCTTAACACTACCTCTTGTTTACTGAAGAGAGCGAGGGTAGCTGGGCAGTTACCAAGCACCAATGGTTGCCATAAGTTGTTGTATAAGGCTGCCCACAAGAAAAGAGGCACCGTAACCATGCAGTAGGACCCACCATATTCCTTCTCCTGACTCTGAATGTAATAGCTCTCAGACATTTTTGAAAAGCTTCATTTTTCAAATATCTTGTTAGCTGCGTAGCAAAGTAGGAAGCAGAGATGTTAAAGACAGAGGCTAGATATTAGCATGTCAGATCCATTGCTTGAAATTCTACCTAGTGATAAACGCTTTTCATGCTAACTTCTTATAATGCTTACATTAATATATTCAGGCACAAGATAACATGCACCTTGATATTCTGCACACCTTTTCTACCAATAGTCCCTCTTCTCACCAATTACAACTATTTCCCCAATGCCAATACGTTTTCAGTGAGATCTGTGGTTGACAGATGAAGAAAAATACACCCTCCAATTGCTATTTATGATATGATTAGATAGGTCAAGTTTAATTTCAGCATTGTAGATGAATATGTTACCCAATCATTTTAATGATGCACTCTGAAACCAGCAGCAAGGCTGAGGATGGAAAGAAAACCTTGTTTACAACTTGTCTGCTGGAGTTTGTTATGAAAGCACTCCAACATAATCATCAGCGACACAATCAGCCAGAGGTAGGGAATGTCTGTACCCTTCTATTGTCACCATCATGTTAGCTGCATGACAGGTGAGTAGAGAGAGGTATGGCAAAGAAGATACAATACTGCAGGAGGGATCACTTTTCCTCGGGGCTAAAGCAATAATATTTGATCAGATTAGCACTTCTCAGGTAAAAATAATTCCTCTTCAGGTGAATATTGCTCTCCAGGCTACACGATCTAGACTGCAGAATCAAGAAACCAGCAGTGTTGGTCTAATCCAGCTCATTTTCTGTAGGTATTCAGTGGTAGGAGCTTGCTCAAGAAGTGTGCCCTGCCCTTCCCTGCAGCAGCCTCGGACCACCAAGATGATCTTGCAAAAGGAGGCGGTGCTGCTGGACCAAGACTGCTGAGGTGAGATGTAGGCATGGACTGAACCAGCGCAGCCAATCAAAACACCAGCGCAAACGCTGCATAAATATGTCATATCCACACACTGAAGATTCTTGCTGGAAAGTTAAACAGCCTGAGAAGGGATTTCTGTTTGCCAGTGACAGCTGCATTTCCACAATGCCAGACCAGAGCTTCTCTGAATGTATGCTTTGCCCCTCCGACGCTTTTCAGGATGCTTGTCTATCAGCCATGAGAAAACTCCCTCTCCCGCAGCCCGCCCTCCACAGCGACCCGCCCGCGGATCCCCGCCGCCCCCCGCCCGCCCTGATGGCGCCCGCCGGCCGCGCTCTCCCGCCGGCGGCGGCTGCCGGGCTCCCCCTAGGGGAGGCGGGGAGCGGGACGCGGCGTTGCCGGGAGACCGGCGGGAGCGGTGGGGTGGGCGGCGCTCGGGAGGTCGCCCACCTCCGGTGGCAAAGCCCTCTGGAGTGTGAGATCCTCACGGGCGCTCCTGCAAGCCAGGGTACTAGGTCCCTGTTGCGGCGATGATAATGAAATGACTGAAATTCATCAACAGTCCTGGCGTGGATATCGCCCTTTAAAAGGCGGAAGACTTTAAGCTTAGCTGTGACTATAGCTAGCAGCACCTGGGACCCGTTAGTTCATACATAATTTCACCTGGAAAGCTGATTAACGTGGTTGTCCTGAACGCAGTTCAGTGCTCTGTGAGATGCAGGACTGGGGCTCTGTGCCTGTGCTGCCATACAAGTGTGAAGAAATGCCATCCTTTGCTCAAGTTGCACCTTGGCCCCTTGTAGTGCAAAGCAGGAAAATGGCTTAGCTGGGAAGGACATCTGAGGTTGGTTATGTGTGGGTTTGCTGAACACAGAAAACAGCCACAGACTGTTTAGCAGACCAGGGCATGCTGATCTCGGTCTTAATCTGTTGGTGAAGCCAGCATACAGCCCCCTTGCCTTTAGAAGACTGCTTCCTCACTCACTACGGATTTTGCTTAGGCTCTCACAAACCTCAGCAGCCAGTTCTGGTCCCACAAAGGTGGGATGTCAAAGTGAGTCTCAAAGATTTCTGACAGGTGGATTTCTGGTATATGGTGAACCCCACTCTACTCAGGCCTTGAAGACTGAGGTGTGTAGAAGGAGGCTAGGAGCCAGCAAAACACACATCTGCATCCTTTCCACGTGCCTTGGAGATGAACAAACACATTCTACACAGGGCACCATCTGCATATTGCCTCAGACTTCAAATTCCATTGCAGGTAGTAACAAAAATTGAGAGAACAAATTCACAAACCATCTTACCCAAGTCCTTGTATGAAAGAAAGGGCATTATTTCTGACAGTCTGGATATGGAAAAATTGATTTCCTAGCATCCAGTCGTAAGAACAGCCATGCTGGTTGAGACAAGTCCATCCAGCCCAGCACCCTGTCTCTTGCATAAAAACCAGCTGATGCTTAGGGAATGGCAGAAGAGAGGGATGAGCACACAGTGATGGCTCCCTGGCACACTGTCCCAAACTCTAGCAAGCTGTGGCTCAGGGACTTCCGTGAGCCAGATGTGGTATCTTTAATAGTCCTTGATAGATTTTTTGCTTCCATGAATTTGTGTAATTGCTTTTTGAACCTGTATCAATTCTTGACATTGCAGCATCCTGTGACAATTAGAGGCACGCTCCAACAAAGCAGGGTGTAAAGATGAGCCCATATTTTGTTTGTTTTGAACAGACCACATAGTAATTTCATCCAGTGCTCCTACTTCTTGTGTTCTGTCAATTACAATCATTCCTTGTTTGCCGTCTTCGAGCCATTCATGATTTTACAGGCTTGTCTCATACCCTACTTACTTTTCCATTTTCCAGGCACATACTTCTAAACTTTTTAGAATTAAGAATTTTTAGAATTTAGAACCTTTCTCTAGTTCTCATGTACTGTGTTAAGGCTATCAGACTTGAACAACACGGGACACAGGCACATCAGGGAGATTAATACCAGGGCACAGCAGTGTTTTTGGTTTTTCTCCTTCCATGCTGATTGCTAAAATTTGATTTGCTTTTTTGAACACCACTGAGACATTTTCATAAATATATTTAGATTTCATAGGGCCTCCATGATGCCTTCTCAGTACAGTGACAGCCTGTCCAGCACTCTCAGTTGTGAATGCAAAGCTGTCTGCTTTGCCTGCTGGCATTACAAGTATCCACTCTGAATTTCCTCCTTCGTTTTGTCACCCGATTACTCAGTATCATGAGACCTTGTTTTTGTCATGTGTTATGTTTTTACTACCATAAATAACATAGCATCACCCACAAAGTTTGCCACCTTGGTGGTCATCTCCTTCCTAGTGTATGAGTTCAGCAGATGGATTTGATAGCTGCGTAAGATCTTAGGAAAACTGGAGGGGCACAGTGGGGAGGAAACAATGAGTACCTTGACTACTTCTCTTTTTCTCAGCACAGCGTACATCTCAGCTGCTCCTCACACAATGCAGGCAGACGCACCTTGATTGTGCTGCAGATTTGTAGGGCTGCTGGTGAGGGCTGGCTGGTGTGTGTGAGGCCAGATATTTTGCTGATATAACTGATTCACACCAATTCAGGGGGTGAACTCATCAAGGCAGCACCCATCCTTCATCCACCTGAAGGGGATAGCGCCATACCTCTCCACACGCAATTCCTGACAGGGATGCTTGTTATTAATAACAAGCTTTCTGAGGCAGGCCCCTTGCTTTTTCGCCTGTGCTGAGCGAGGCTGTGCAGAGCATGCTGTAAGCAGTGCTTGCACAGCCGGAGCTGTCCCCGGTGCGTCCCCATTCCAGCGCGCCAGCCAAGCGTTTAAGACACCTGCTTCTTTTCGCTCCTGCGCTGGCCATATACTAATAGGGACAAACAGGAAGAGGACTTAACAGAACGCAGAAAATAATTGTTCTATGCCAAAAGGGAGTGTATGATCAAAACTACAATGGGCAGGCAAGCAGTGAGGCAGTGACCCGAGGCAGCACAATGTGTCAGGAAGAGAGAGCAGCAGCCCAGGGACAGCAACAGCCCAGAGCCTCAATTTGTAATGACTGTGTGGACCACATGCCAAAAAGTCTCTTCCCACCTCCTTGCTCCAGAGAGCTCTCCTAATGTTCTTTGCTGCTTGGACAACAGGAGAAAAAAAGTGCATCCAATATGCAACCCAAGGCATCTGCTTCAGCAGAGCAGCACTGCAGAACCTGCCTCTAACGCACAGCGCTCCAAACACCTGTGAGTCAGATGACAGCAAATTCTCCCTGTCTTCACAGGCACAGATGAGTTTGAACCTTCTGGGCATTTTAGCAGTTTACCATCTGCACATATAACCTTTTTTTCTGAGCACATGGAAGTCTTGTCGGAGGATGTTAAAACCAGGAAACAAAATAAGGAAACATGTTTACACCTGCTACATCTGTTCAAGAATTTCCAGCCTCCATTACACTTTTGACTTTCACATTCCCTCTCTTCCTTCCTGTTTGGTCAAATGCCACCATGTTATAACAACTCCTATTTTTTCACCCAAGTCTCTCAGACTTTCTATTGAATCTTGTGAAAACTTAAAGCAAATGAAGTAAGCTGTGAAATGGTCTAGCAAGCAATAGCAGCAAGTGCTGGCTGCCGTATTTCATGCTTATCCAGGACTGTCTGGATATTTGGATTCATTGTGAAGAAAAATAACATCAACTACATAAATGTGATGATTATAGTTTTTTAAACTAGTACAAAAAAGTGAACTATAAGCCATTCCTGATACAGATGAATTCTTCATGTAAGCCAACTGCAGTAAAACAATTTCAGGAAAAGTAGATTATAAAAAGGATTATAGCACACGTACACAAAAAATATCAGCACAAAGACATGTAGTCTCTGTTAGCAAATGCCCCAATCAATTTTAATTGGTTTATTATAAAAGAGAAAGCACACTAGTATCTGCTGTCATAGGTGATCTGTTTAGTTTGAAGAATTACCTGTACAGTTATACCTACCATAAAGTCAGACCTCCAGATACGAAACAGTTATGAAAGGGAAAAAAAGATCTTCAAATGTTTGGGGGGGGAAGTAGCAAAATAATTCCTCCTGATCAGAATTCAAAGGAGATTTATTTTCTTTTTTTTTTTTTTAACCAAATTTTGTGTTATGATTGTTGCAGCAAACATTATATACAATCTTTTTCAATTAGGCAAATGCCTTCATTAAAATGATTTCAAGAGTGATTGCAGTAGTATCTTTACTACCACAAAAATTAATATGTTAATACAGATATTGAAAAACTATCTTCCAGGACTTCTCCATGGGAAAAAAAAATACTTTTGCTGATGCCTTTCTTTCTTGGAAGATTTACACTGGCTTTGTGAATACGTGAGCTAGATTATTAGTAACATGGGCAAGGTGGCATTACTGGGAAGAATCGCCTGCTCCCCATCATTTCCTAATAAAGCCCAGTTAATGGAAGCAAAATGCCTTCACGGGTCAACAGGTAACTATGAAATGTGCTGTTTAGTGATTGTGGCATTCAGTATTACGATAGCGCCTCTGTTTCTTTGAATTGCTGTGTGATGCTTGTGTGAAGCATGCAGTCTGAAATGGCAATATTAAGGTCAATATAGGACAAACTTGCAAAGGGTTGAGGCAAGTCCTGTGGTCCTAACACAGGCAAATTCCCACTGACAAGTCTTGGCCAATATAGTCTGCAGGTGTCCACTTTCTTTCAGGATTTAGTCCAGTATTCAACCAGAAGAAAACAGTTCAGTAATTCATTAGGATATGATCATGCCGGGCTGGTTACTAATTGTTCAAAATACCATTGGAGGCACTCCAGGATGCTGCACAGCACTCCACAGCTGGCAGCCGTGGCACACAGGCGGGTATGCCACCCAAATAGAGCTGAATAGCTCAGGAGCTGCAAGAGAAAAGCAAAATCCCTGGCGGCCAAGCCCATGGGAACCTTCCTGTGTTGCAGGGAGGGAGCTGCAGGTGCAGGGGGCTGAAGGCAGGATGAGTGCAATGCGCAACCCCACTGTCTCATGCTGAAGGGAAATGTTAGTGGCAAAATAATTTTACTGCTGGCTGTCAAATGGGAACCGCGGGGTTCCTCTCCTAACAATGAAAGGCCGACTACTGTGCATTAACAGCCCTGCCGGTGCACAAAGTGGCCTAGCCTGTTATTAAACTGTACAGCTAAAGCTGTTGTTCTCCACTTAGCTGAAAGTGAGTTACCATATTGCAGGTCCCCCAAGACGTTCCCTACCCTTGACATATCCTCTCCCACGCATGAGTGGTAATGACTGGGATCAGATCCCTCAGGCTCCTGCCTGGACTGCTTTACCTTGCTTTGGAGCAGCTTCTCTGCAGAAGGGCTAGTCTGCCCCTTTATTCCTTAGCAGCCAGAAGGCTATTTCTCTGCAACAAATACAGCCAAGAAAACTCAGCTGTCCTCTAATCAGGCTGCAGGTGGATTTCCCATGCACAGCATAGACTGGATTTTAAATGTATGCAAATAAGCATTTATGTGCCTGACACCATGACATAGGAACATCAGGATCTACTCACTGACATTTTTTTTCATGCACTTTTAAATTTACACTTGCAAATTTGACTCTGAAACTAACAGAACTGACAAAAATAACAAGATCCCAACATCCTGGGAAATTTCACAGCTATACTTAGTAAGGACTTGAGCCAAAAAAAAAAAAAAAACAGTACAAAGAAGATTTAGATGCCTTTTGTTACATACACATTACTTCTAATTACTATTATTTAAGAAAAGTATCTGCTTAGTATTAGTCTCAGTTCCTGAGGACAGAGTAGATGGCCTTCACACACAGCGCCACAACAGATAAAATCACTCCTTTCCCCAGCAGCCTTTTTGTGTCACCATTTGGCTTTGCTTATACTGCATGTATCTAGCCTTGATCTGTCACTTTTTCCAAGGCCAGCAGAGTAAACTCATCCTCCTGACTCATAGTTCCAGATGGATTCAAGCTCCAGCACGCTGTCCCCCTGGAATTTGGCATATGTGGGGTTTATATGCCCTAATCAATCAGGCTGATTTCAGTTAATCCTAATCGTCCTATTAGGGTTCCCAGATAGCAACAACAGCAGCTAGAAATCCCCAAGCAGCCTAATTGACTTCATCTAATTACATTCCTTCTTGATATTTCCATTAAACTACCCCCTGAATTCATTACTGTTGTTGGCTGTAGGTTTCTGTGACTTCTTAAAAAACATACTCAGCTATTAGGATAGCTCAGTTCCAGAGAGCTAGATCTTACTATATCTGAGATCTGGCCACCTCCACATAGCTACCTATCAGTCTTCCTGCTCCAGAATATATCAGATGTGCCATCTAATCACATAGTGGAGGATACTAGTTTTGACTCCTGGCACTTAGGCTCATTTCTGCCAATGTGCTGTCTGTGGTCTCTTCTTTGTAGCACTGAATGAGCTGTGCAGTTCAGAGACTGCCAGTTCCTATTAACCTCTCGCATAAAGAATTTATGGATACATCTCATTACAAGGTAAGAAGCTGACATTCATCTCAAAAGAAGTTAGCTCGGGGAGGAATGCTCTTTTGTCAGTATTTGCCTTCCTCTGTGCACTCTCTATTCTAGAAAATTGTAAACTTATCAGTGGGGATGACATCTGTCATAGCTGGGTTTCTTTGGCTAATTTGATCACTTCTTTCATTAAAATAATGTTTTGGATTCACAAATGTTTCCAAACTCTCAGTTCCTTCCTCTTCTAGGGTACAGAATTGTAGTCCCTGGAAAAAGGAATGTCTGTCTTCCACCCATAGCAGTCAAAAAGAGGAAACCTCTCAGGTAAGGATAAAATAGTTGAACATAAGCTGTTTTCTTCTGTACATGCAACAGACCAGCTCCACGAAATACAGTGAGACTGAAAGCAAAGACTCCTTTCCGTTGGGGATTTCACATACAATATGCATGCAGATCAGTGCTTTGAGTGAAGTTAATTTAAAACTGAAAACAAAACCCACATAAGACACTGGAATGCAGGTACTTTGACAACTGTCAGGTTGGAAAGTGCTTTATACATAAGACAAGTCATAGCGTTCAGTCTGTTTGGAAACTGATGCCACTGCTCACTTTTACAGACAGTTCCTTTAGGTGAGAGTGACACTGATATCATTCACATAGACACCGCCAGATTGATGTCAGTGAGACAGCAAAACGTTCAGGTTCACTGAAAGGAATATAAAACCTTGGCTAAAATGAAATCCTTTACCATGTAGAAAGGGAGCAGGTCGGAAAGGTTCCTACCCCTGCCAAATGTTTACTCTTGCATCTCTGCCTCACAGAAGGTGTGTGCCATGTCAAGGCAGAGCCAAGGACAGTTAAGAAGTTCTGTGTGAATAACACCTGACTATTGTGGGCAAAGAGCTATGAAATTAAGCCATAAACTACGTATGTGGTCATTTTAACTAAGTTTAAGGCTTTGTAAATCACAAGGTTATAAAGCAATACTGGGGAGAGGTTATATTTTACAAAAATATTGATGTTTACGCTAGATTAATGATTGCTTGCCTGTAGAGAGGAACGGCAAGTGGAATAGCTATCCAAGGTCAGGCTGTGTCTGAGCTACAGACACAATAAGTCACTAGAAATTTTGAGTGAGAGGATTTGGTCTAAACAGATTTTTTCCAAAGAGCTGGCTAAGATTGCTAATTATTTCTTTGAATAACTTTGAACTGCTAGTTTCTGAATCGTTGTCATTCCAGAGGGATTAGTAAATCTTTTCAGTAAAAGGAACACACACCAAAACTTAAAAAATGCATTTACAGAAACCTCCTTCTTTTCTTATTCTATCTTGGCACTAAACATGCAAGAGGAAGCTCGCTTAGAATAAAAGAAGTAGCAAAGAAAAAAAAAAGGTGAAAAGGATACAAGCTAGAACTGAAAAAAACCCTAAGTGCCTTCTTGGAACTGGAGACACTGATGGCTTTATAAGAGATGCAGGCAATCAGTGCTTCGTAGGCATTTGCGGGAGCAAGGGCCTAATTCCTCTGCTTATCAGAGGCACTGGCCAAGCAAACACAGGCAGTATTTTCTATTAGTGCAGTTTACTGCTCGATGCTATTTAAGCTCACGTAGATAACTTTACTCCTTATCTTAAGTATTATGCTCTACAGCTTATTTGCAGTTTCAGACTCGTTGTGAAAAAGCACACTTTGTTATGTGACTCACTTTTAAATGTTCAACTTTCTGCCTTCATTCTAGAAAAGTCTCAGCTGACGTTTTTGTCCTGCTGATACATAGATTTCTATGTCTCAAACTCGTCTGTTTTCATCAAATGATATGATCTAACAGGCTGGCTTCAGTCACTGGGACTGCAGAAATATGAGGAAACATAAAGAGATGCAAGTTTCTACTTGCCTTCTCCTGAGAAAATGAATTTATCAGAAAATGTTGCATGACGTATCTTCTTGGTCTACTGAAAGCTTGTTGATGTTTTTGTTTGTCTTAAGGAATGCCTTGCTGGTAGAATCCCTGCTGTCAACCAGACACAGCTTGGGGATCCAAAGCCACGTTAAGTAGAAGTGCCTAGATGCTTTGGGAAGCTTCCAGATTACATATCATCCATACTATCTCCGCTGGCACTCAGACAACTTTTCTACCTGTTTCTGGTTCAGCACTCACAGCTGTGCCCAGACTCTGCAACACAGCATAGCACCAGACTTATGTGTGGAAACAGCTGCTTCCCCAGGAAGTCAAGGGGAGGGCAACATTAGTGAATGACAGACCATGGGGAGGTCCCCAAAGTGCACTTTTGTTCATCTAGTCAATCATCAATTTTACCAGATCAGCGTGTTGGCTGGCAGCTCCTTGAGGTTTACAAAAAACAGGAGGGCACATTGCTGTTTTCTGTTGCACCAACTGAAGCAAGAAGTAGAAATGGTGGTGCTCCTGGTTTCATGAAGAAACCACTTACTTCCCTTACTAACACAGAGACTGTGCTGTTTGTTCACAGTAGTGCTGGGCATGCTGTGATGTGCAAGGGCCAGCAGGTCAAGGGAGGTGATCCTCCCCCTCTACTCTGCCCTGGTGAGGTCTCACCTGGAGTACTGTGTCCAGTTCTGGACTCCCTGGTACAAAAAAGACAGGGATCTCATAGAAAGAGTCCAGCGGAGGGCCACAAAGATGATAAAGGACATGGAACACCTCTCTTATGGGGAGAGACTGAGAGACCTGGGTCTGTTCGGCCTTGAAAAGACTCAGAGGGGATCTGATCCACATCTATAAATATCTAAGGAGCGGGACAAGGCTGGATTCTTCTCTGCAGCATGTGATAATAGGATGAGGGAAATGGCTACGGACTGAAGCATAGGATGTTCTGCAAAAATATGTGTGGGAACTTCTTCATAGTAAGGGTGTTGAAGCACTGGCACAGGCTACACAGAGAGGTGGTGGAGTCTCCTTTCCTGGAGACGTTCAAGGCCTGCCTGAATGCCTACATGTGCAACCTGGTCAAAGGAGCTGCTTTGGCAGGGGAGTTGGACTAGATGGTCTCTAGAGGTCCCTTCCAACCCCTACAGTTCTGTGATTCTGTGATATGGAATGCTTTTGTTTGGGGAGAAGCTGGCGCTTTTTGGGAGAGGGTTGGGAAGGTGGAATGCATCCATCCATCTGGATGATGCTCAACAGGTGTTCAGTGGGACCATGAGGTCGGGTTTATTCTGCTGAGGGGACCAGATCTGTGGCTGAGCTCCTCCAGAGCACTGTCAGACCATGCTGATGCTTTGATCAGATGAGTAAAAATCTCATAGTGAAAATTAATGCAAGCATTTGCTTCCTTTCAGTGGTACTGTATGCAACAAATGCCACGTGCGAGGAATGCAAGTGGATTCTGCAATTTCACTTCCCCTGACTGTCATGTATTTCAGGATGAAAGAAAATCTCCTGTTCTTGCAACATGAGTTGAGGCAAAGCTGATCTCATCGTGAGAAAGCATTAGTTTCTTAATTTGTGCTATTGAAACTGTTGTGTGGACTTCCATTTGGTCGGGAAAGGAACTCCAAAGTAAAACAACTGCCGTGCAGGGGAGGCTGCAGATGGCTCGGTAGTAACACAGATACTGTACACCTGCACATGTTTGGCACAGAAGGGTTTGAGTGCAGATTTGTGAGCTAGCCAAGGGAAGACAGATTTATTTTTTTGAGGAGGCGGGAAGATCAGATCACCTCCAGGTGCTACCCTGATAAACACTGAGAATAACTCACCAGTCCTCTTCAGTTTTTCTCTGATCAACTTCATCCTTGAGATAGGAATTAAAGGGACAGATATGTTATCTGGGAAGTTGTCCAGATTCATTTACAAGGAAGTTAGATACTCAGCACAAGCCTGCTTTAAGTAAAGCTGTTTGGTTGGTTTTTTTACCCCTTGGTATGTTTGGAGGTGTAGGGGGGCTTGTGTCTTTCTAATATTATCATAGGCATCAGGGACATTGCACATAGGTCAAGTATTCACAGTTCTGACAAGACTGTGAATTTTGGAGACCTGAATATGATTTATCCATACACTAACCAATCCTCATTTTGTTTGTTTAGGTCTGCTCTTCAAATTGTAATTCAAAGAGATTTTGTAAATTAGCCAAGCACTTGACACTAAACCCCCGTCCCCAGCCCCATTCAGAAGAAAAAGATACCTCCTCCAGGAGCCTGCTAGCTGTTAGGGAGGAAACAATGTGGGGGTTTTTCACTTGTTCCAGGAGGCTCTGAATTCAGCAAGTGCTATGGGGAATGGTGGTAGTTGTCCTATGACACCTACACAAAGCTCAGTGGTTTGCTACAGAAGATGGGCAGTCATTAAGGGGTTAAGTTCTCAATTATGTTTCCTCATGTAATGTAGCCTACAGTCCTACCTAGCTGTACTTTTCAGGTTGAAAATAATCCCCTTACCTCGGTTGGACATACTACCACAGAAGGCATCGCATTTCACACAGTCCTCAAGCTACCTCACCTGGAGCTAGCAGAAGTTACAACACAGGGCTGTGTTGTACCACCTAGGTGTGCTCTTCCTTGGTAACCTCCTGAGGTCTCTGTGCTATAAAACAGGCAGGTCTTGACAGAGATGCACACAGATGGAGAAAACAAAGAAATGATTATTGGTGGTCCTGTTCTTTCAGTTAAAGCCCACAGGCAGCATGACTGGGGGCAGAGCAAAGCCCTTGCTTTACAGAGTGGTCACAGTATTTTAATGTACATTATTTTTAAAAGGTGATTAAACTAGTGTAAAACACCGTGTGGTCACTCTTAGTTCAATTTAACATTGTCCAGCATGGATGACAGGTCATATTGATTCTTGTCTGTCCAATCTAAATTGATATAAACCAGATGTCAAATTAACTCAGATGTCTGAAGAGTGTTACACACTCGTTTAAGTTCATAAATTTCAAGGAAAACCTTTGAACAAATTGCATTAGTTTTCTCACTAAGACAAAACTCACAGCTCAATACTGATTTTGACAGATCTCCCATTAACTTTCACTACAGACTGCTGAGGAGAGATATGTGGGGAGCAGAATGGTCAATATTTTGCCTAAGTAAATATATAACACAGACAACCTAGCAAGGGATACTTATTTTGTCAGACATCAATAAGACTGAGAAATAATTAGTTTTCTTCATTCTAAGAAAGGTTCGCTACAGACAAAATAAACTCCAAAATGGACCCTAATGTTACCTGAAAAGGCAAAGACTTTATTTCTGTCCCCACTTCTGTACTGTCCTTAAACTCTTCAAAGCACATCTTTTTTGGCTCCTTTCAGAAATTAGGTGCTAAGCAGAACAGACCATTGATCTCGTTTCGCAAACCTGGGGCTGAGGGAATGACCACTGTTCAGTACTGAACCCTACAAACAGAAAGGGAGGAGAGAAGGAGGAAGTAAGAAAAAGGAAATAGAAAAACAAAAGAGAGTGCGACTGTAGAGAAAATCTTCTCAGGGTATCACTGATATGTTTATTTTGGGAGAAAATATGTGGAGAAATAAAAGGGACCAAATGCTATGGTGCACAGAAGTTCACATTATGGGTGTTGGTTGTCTGTATACATTCAAGCAGTGCCTGACAGAGGCCTTTCTAGGTATAAGCAGTTGTGTATCCTCTGCTTCTGTTTATTGGAACAGCCTGAAATGAGTGTCTCTGGCCCAGAAGCAGCTTCTGTTTAGCACCATGCTATTCATGTAGCTGAGAGAGAGGACAGAGTGGGCTCCCCAGTGCACTTTGCTGTTGCACCTATGCAGTCCTACATGGGCAGTATCCTCTAGGGAATGCAACATTTGCAATTGATCCAACTTCATTTCGTCTCCTTCATTTCCTTCTGAAAAGCAGAGGGCCTGCTACATTCACATTCTGGGGATGATGGGACAGCCAGCTAATTCAAAGTCACATGTATGTTTGATTCTTTTAAGGAAAATAATAAAGTTCACTTTTCTTTGCAGTCATTTTGAATGCTTTTCTTTCTAACTGCTCATCACATTGGCTTAAGATCACATAATTCAAACACTGCAAATCGTTCACAGTGCTTGAACTTCCATGCACAATTTTCATGCACAGACAGGTAAAATCAAGCACAAGCAGGAAGCAAATCACAGAAGAAAGTAACATTTTCATGCCTTAAAATTACACTGGGAGGAGGGGAAAAAACAAAATGTGCAAACAGCAAACTTGTGCATTGACCACAGCTGTGTTCCAGCCATTAGTTCCCGCAGCTTCAAGACCAATATATTAAACTGACAGAGAAAATGGCTGCCACCTTCTGGCGCCAAGTTACAGCCATCCTTGTTGTTTGAAAGTGCAGCGCTCAGACAAAAACAGGCAACTCTGCTCCAGCCTCATAGAGACATTAAAATACACAAGAATTTCAGTGAGCTCCTCACTTTCTCTCCTTTTTTTTTTTTTTTTTTTGTTATATTCTTCCTCTGGTGGGTTGAGTTATCCAGTTGGAGCTCCCAAAATAGATGAAATCCAGGCAGAAGATCCTACCCAGTTCTATCTGTCACCTGCTGTGAGTCGCACTCCATCAGTGAAGCTTTGCCTTTGGGCTTAGATGTACAAGGTATTGGGGTTTTGCACTTCTTCCTCCCACTCTTGGCCTTGTTTGTACTTTTGGAATAAATATGGAATATAGTCTGTCCCTTTATTGCAAGAGGCAATGAGAAGGGCAAAACTGTTCCCAAGAAGTCAGTAAAAGTGGTAATGCCTATTAATGATTGCAGCAGAGTGCTTTTCAGTTGCCCTATTAAAGGAGCTCTTTGTCCTAATAAATACCAATGCAAAAGCTTGCTCTCAGAGCACCTACCCTGTACTTTATTTATAATGAGTCTTCTAATGAGTACATAGTGTTTATGCTTCCTTGAGAGACTCATCACTCCCTCTCTCAGTCTGTTATTTAACATACAGTACTCCATGAAGGTGTCCCATTTCATCCCCCATGCCTCCCCACCTCCTCCCACACACAAACTTCCCCATACTGTTTTTTTTTTCAAGGGCATAGGCAACTCTGAAGGAACAGTGAGCACTGGAAGTGAAGCAGACTTCCCAAATGTTAGGCACAATGTGGAAAGAAGGGGAACAGGCACCCCAAATTGTCAGTGTGGCAAGTGCAGGCCCACTAAGGACACACTCAGCAGTGTCAGTCCCTGTGTGTACTTCTTTAATCAGCAGCATGCTAACATTGTTGTTTAAACAGGTGTGCAGTCACACATCTGTCTGTTTTACCTGGTAAAATACCTGGTAAGCTACAGTCCATTTGACTGTGTTGGATGGATGTCCTAGATGGTATTGGCTACCACTAACAAGACCTAAAGGCAGCCACCTCTAAGAGACTGAGAAATCCTGCTGGTAGCAATGAAAAGCCCAACCTGTTCCTCTTTGATGTGTAGTTTGGGCAGTATTGTCAAGACAAAGAGCTCACTTGTCAAGTAGCACTTTTGTCAAAGCTCCTCGTGGCTGTAATTTGGCATGGTACATTCTGTATGCGGCTGTTGGGTTGTGACACAAATTAATAGTTTTCTGAGGCTTCACATGATATTCTGTTGCCACACAGAGTCATGACTTGAAATCCTGGGATCCTACATGACACATCCCCGATGTGATCTTGTGACAGAACAGAAGTAATTTATGTTACCGAAGTATCTTAGGAAAAAGGAAAAGAAGCCTATTACAGGGTTGCCTTCTGCCTTAGGCCAGAAGATAGGCTCTGAAGACTCTCTTTTATTCTCTGTGTTTTTCTTTTAGGCTTTGAAGCTAGGAGTAAAAGGGTTTCCCTTCCTTAAGCAAATCAATTCCTTGTCTTCTTTCTGAGTTTCTGCAATGACTGTTTCCACAAGAGACCAAAAGTACTCGGAAGATTGTGTAAGTTGACTCAGTATCAATGTTAAAGATGATCCCTATATTTGCTACCCATCACCAGCAAAACGATATCAGCATAAAATCACAGTAGCAGTAGTCTTTGTGATATCTAACACTTTGGCATATATAAAATTAAGATTGTATCTGGAATGAGGAAGTCATGGGAACAAAAGGGTTCTTATATCTGGAAGAATAATAGAAAGCTGCTCCTTAAAGTTGGATGTTTTTCAGGGCTTCAGACAGACTCATGATTCACTTAATCTTCTTTGGAGGGTGCTCCCCTCCATAGCTGGGCTCCGTTGCAGAGGAATGTGGGACTCCTAGTCTATTGGGTTGAACCCAATGCTCTATGAAATGGTGGCTCCAGGACAACACTCAAGGTGCTTCAGTGTCTATCCCTCAGGGAATTCAGTGGTCTGAATAAGATCCTGTGTGCTTTGAGAGACCCCAAACTACTGTTCTACTTGATGAAATCACAGAGAGAGTTTCAGCAAGTAAATAAGTGCACTTCAAGAAAAGTGTGTTTCCTATTCACTTCACAGTTAGGCACAGTTAGGCACAGAGGGCCTAAACCTTGACATCAAGTTTAGACACTGACTAGCTTTACAGTATATATTACACAATAAGAGGTTGTGCACTTCCCTCCAGAGCCCACTAAAAAGCTATTAGTTCATTCTTACAACACAAGGCATTGAGATTTTGCTGTTAATTTAAATATGAGCAAAACTGCACCCTAAACCAACAGTAGGACAGCACTTAATTGTAAATCATGCACAGTAAATGTGTATATGCTTTAATCATGAAACATGCAAACAAGTTCTGGGATTAAAAGAAAAATTCTTTTTTCCCTCAAGAGTTGGGGGGGGAGGGGGCGCATTAATGGCTAGTGGTTTGTTTATCCATTTCAAACAGCATTTGATAGTAGGCGTGTGCGTATACACATGTATGTTTATGTGTGTAATGATACATTCTGAATCACTGATATCACATGGGTAAGTCTCCTACATCCCAGCTTTTCCCCACAGCATGTTATCTCACATTTTTATGAAACGTGCCAAGTTCTGCAATACTTGTATACTAGTTATTCTTTCATTGCAAATATGCTGCTTACAGTTAATTAGTTTGTGTAATGAGTGAAGAACATAACCAGTACCTAGCTCCCAGAACAAGAAAAAATGACTTTGTCGTGTTGCATCAGTCTAATGATAGTGATGCTCTCTGCCTAAGCAAGATCTGAATTAGTAGTAAGGGCTAAACACTTAAAAGAATGGGGCTTGGATTATCTGCATTGAGCAGATCACATGCTCACAACAGCAGAAGGATGCTGCCTGCTTATGGCAACATTACCAAATGTCCAGTGAATGTTCTACACAGTAAATACAGATCTACATGTCTCAAGACGGTGCTGGAAATTCCATGTCAATTGTTCCAACTTGTCAAGATAAAAATCTGACTTAATTGCTGTACTAGCCTATCCAGCATTAAAATATCCATTTCAGTACCATTTTTCCATACAAAGTTATCTACAGATATATTGCAGGCCAAGCTAGACTCTCACCCTTTTTTAAAGTTTTTCAGTCCCACATTTCAAAACTTGACATACACTCAGCAAGGCACTTTCACTTTCACAATTCATTTTTTTAGAGTTGGGTTTTTTGTTGTCGCTGTTTGTTTGTTTTGCATTGCCTTTCATCTTGCCCTGTTTGTTTATGAAGCACACAAAAAAACTGAAGCAGTTTTATAAAGGAAAAAAAAGAAGTTTCAGGAAACTGCAGGCTAGTCAGTTTCACCTCTGTGCCCTTCAAGATCATGGAAAAAATCCTCTTGGAAACTATGGGGCCTTGAGCAGCCTGATCTAAGTGGAATGTGTCCCTGTCTATCACAGAGGGATGGGAATTAGATGGTCTTTAAGATCCATTCCAATACAGACCATTCTATGGTTCTATGACTTTCTGTAGTTTCTCTGGAAGGATGCAAAGGTATTTTGGAACAGATGGAAGGGACAGGGCATCAATTTGGTTTTCCTCCAGTAATGTGAAGCAATAGAAGTAAATACTTCAGCTCTGTCTCTCTGATCATTTCTTGCTGCTTGCGTGGTTGAGTGATAAGGGAGAAATCTTTTTTTCTTTTTTCTCCTCCTACTCCTATCAGGCTGAAAGGGTTATATTTAAATAATGGATCTTGTAGTCCTGTGTGCTTTGCAAGCTGATGCTCAAGTGCCTGCTTCTTTATTGTAAAGTTGATAACACCATTTTTACATGTAAAGCCTTCACAGCAGGCAGCTAAATGGCTGTCCAGATGGCAGGGTTGTTGTTTGGGAGTCCCTGAGCTAACAACTCCTTAGTCATCAAGGTTCTTCAATTATTGTCATCTCCCTCTTGCAAGTGTCTCCATTGATTCATATCAGTATCACAAAGGGCTATTTGTTGGACTTAATCTTAAGAAAAAGTTGCGGAAAAAATGCATGGCAATTCATGGTGGCCAGAAGTGGTCCTTACCTTTGCAAGCAAGGTTTGCTGTTGCATTTGTTATAGATTCAGTAGTTCACAGTAAATGGCATTCTGCATCACTTGGGACCAAAAAAAAAAACCAACAAAAGTAAAGTACCTCAGTAGCAGGGCATTAGTGCAGACTTCCAAAAGTAAGACTGTAAGGGAACCACTTCTTAATCTTATCTGAATTCAAATGCAGCTTTACATCTGTTGGATGCATACAGTTTACCATATTAAGTTGTAAAATTTATACAAATCTGAGGTGTGAATGGTTCCCCTGAGTGCTGATGACAAATATTCCAGTATCAACTCAGCTATTAAGCTTACCTTAAAAGCTTGCTGGGGTGATAAGCTACTAGTAATTTCTCTACTGACATTAGACGGCAAAAAAATGGAGCTTCTGAACACTTCTCTTGGAGACTAACTGGAGCACAGGGCATGTATGAACTATCCTGCCCTACTATTCCATCTGGCTGGTAGTTTATGATGAAAGATCTGCAGTGTGAGAAGTTAGAGCCCAGAATCAATGACAGGAAGTTGAAAATGAAAGACCTAGAAGTCCTAAGAGTAGCCAGTCATGGTCTTAATGCAGAGGAGCCATAAAAGTCAATTAATCCTTTATGACTGGGAGAATATATACTTTTTTATTATTATTACCCCATATGGTCTGTCAATAAGATGAGTTCCAGCAATATTTCTATAGAATAAATGTCAAAAGGAGTGAGAAAGCAGAAAAAGCTTATTAACTTACTTCTACTTTTAAATGTCTCCTAGATATCATACTATTTCACTGAGGGGCATAGCAGAGGTAAGAGAATGTCCACTTTCCACAGCTAACTTTAGCTGGCATAGTCACCAAGAGTGATCTCAGAGCAAAGATAGTAAACAACTGAATAAGTCTGACTCTTCCCTCTGCAACTTTTTTGTCTCCCATAACATTCAGTGGGAATGGCCAGAACTTCTTCTGTGAATTGAAACCTGGAGGAGTTTAGCCAGAATCTCTGGAACCAAAATTAATATTCTGAATCAGATTTCACTACAGGAGGGTTTAGGGAATTTCCCACAGAGTAACCTGAAAGAATGAGTCAGAGCAACTGTTTAATATCAAAATGTCAGCAGAAGAGATTTCAAAATACATCGTCAAAATTTACAGTAAGTCCCTACATTTATGTGGTGTTACCCAAAAGTTCTGAAGACACTCAAACATTGAAAACTAATCTCCATTTCAGAGGAACAGAAAATGGAAGAAGTGATGCTGCTATTCAATAATAATAGTAATAATAATAAGCCTCTATAGGGACATGGATCCTTAGAACTAGAGACAACTTACCTGATTTTAACAACAGGTAAATTTCTTCTGAGAAGGGAAGACACCACAAAAATTTATTTATAAAGACTGTCAGAAGCTGAACAGATGGAAAAGGGTTGTCTCACTGATAGAGTTTACTTGCATATCTAAAGTGTTTTTCTTGAAGTCTTATAAAAAATATAAGATTCTCATGTGGAGTGGTAAATCAGTAAAGATAGGAAGAAAAGGAATATACAATCAATTTTTACTGTGAAGGGATGTCTAGTGGAATCACACAGTGATGTGTACTGGGACTATATTCATAAAATAAGATGAAAAACTGGGTAAATAAAGAACTATAATGATGATGCTAAATAATTCAAGGCAGCAAAAATGTAATTTGTCTGCGAAGGATTCAAAAATACCTCATGATATTGAGTGACTGGAAAATAACAGGGCAAAGTAAATCTGGTTCTGGCAGTTGTGAAATAACATACATTCAGAAAACAACATCTATATATGTATGCATATACAGCAGTGTATTATGGCTGAGCTCTTGCCACTCAGGAAGGAGATTTTGTGTTGTGTGGACAAGGCTTTGAAAACATCACTTCAGTGCTTATCACCTGCTAACTTGGCTTATAAACTGTTAGGAATTACTAGGAAAGAAATTGAGTGCAAAGGAAAACAAATAATTATGGCATTGTATAATGCCATATGTAGAAGTAGGGCTTCTAGTTTAGATCTGAAGGGAACATACTTGTTACAGTAAGAAGCCACCAAGTAATGAATAGTAAATGAAATGAAAGATCTGCTTAACACCTCACTGTAAACAAAAATAATAATGTAGGCAAAGGGTTTGTGTTATTTTATTTTTTTGCTTGTTTATTTCTTTCTTTGGTTGGTTTGGTTTTGGTTTTCTTCTTGGTTCAAGACAGGAGAAAGGCAGTTGTCAAAGGCTAGAAGCCTATAAAATTAAATATTAGTTGGGAAGGGTAAATAGAGAACAACTATTCCCTTTCTTCTAATATCAGAAGTAAAGACATCAAATGAAATTATCAGGCAACAGGCTTAAAGCAAAAGGAAGCACTTTTTCACACACTACATAATGAAATTGTGGAACACATTACACAGGATGCTTGCAAGGCCGAAACCATTAATGAGTTCAAAAAGAAATTATACAAATTAATGGAAGAAAGGCCCTTGATGGGTTAAACCTGATGATGTAGATGCAATTTATGGATCAGGAAGAGTCTCAGGTTTTCTGGAGCTAGAACCACTGTGTACATTGCTTATTCTTTCTCTATCCACTAATAGCCACAGCCAGAGAAATGATGTTGCACTTAGGTCTTTGTTCTGATCCAGCAGAGCTTGTCTTATATTTTTCTCAGAGAACTATAGCCCAAAATTCACTATGAGCCTGAAAAAGCCAATCTGTGAAGCTCAGGCACAAAATAACCATTGGTTTAATCTTGCTTTTAACAGCAACTGAGCTTTCATTTTTGATGCTTTCTGATTTTAAACTCTCTTAAATTACTGCTGTATTGCCAGCATGCATGTTCATAGTGACTAACCTGCTCTTCACCTGGGGGAAGTAGCAGCAAGCACCTTAGGAAACCATGGCTATTCAGTAGCAAGTATTGTTGCCAAATGAGCCCCTGTAGAACAGGATAAATGGTGCTGAGGGTCCCACATCTGTACTGTATTTCTTTGTCTGGTGGTTAATTCTAGCTTTAGTTTGGTTCCACTGATGACTACTGCTAGCAGCTGCATCACACTAAGTGCATGGTTGGAACTCATCTTGCAATTGAGTTTCATACAAAGGGAATCCAGTTTGCATGTTCCAAGACCACTCCACAATGTGAACCAATGCATAGTAAGTCTGGAGATTTACTGCAGAAATGCTAATGTGGTTCACCCACTGACTGCTACAAGGAGTCTTTCTAAGAAGCTATTGTCAGTGTCCATAGGGTAAGAGTCTAACCTACTGTGAACAATTAAAGATTTCCATCTTGTTTCTCTTTTCCTCCTTTCCCTTCACTACAATTTACATTCTGATTGTGTCAACCCATTTATTTAGCAGTTAATTCATTGCTTGTAAGTCAAGAAATATGGCTCATTGAACTCACAGGCAGCATCATTTATTTTGCTGGCTTTTAAGCAAGGGCTTGAACTGTTTTTGTCTTTTAAATAAAGCTTCATAAATATCAAGACGCTTTGTGTGGCAGGGGGCACACACACCGCAGGCCATGCTGCATGTTGGATTATGTGATGAAGTCACGAATACAACGTGTAACTCTCATCAACATTTGTGGACAGACCAATAGGATCCTAGGAGCAGAAGGTTTGTATACCTTTGCACTCAAAATAATGCTGCATTGTGACAATATACTGAATCTGTGTATTACAGAGTGTGTGCTTTCAGGATTTATGAAGGTGGGATGAAAGAGAGCCAGAGTTGAGATTCACCTCAGGGGCTGCTGTGTATGAGCTGGGCAGAATTCAGACTGGGGTTCTGTGGCAACACTCATACTAGCAATGCTCATTAGCAACACTAAGCCTCAACAGACACTATTAAATCTTTGATATAACTGCATCAGTTTAAGGACAGGTAAGTTACTGATGTCAAATATTAGACCCAGCGCTAGGAACGTCTTCCCTATTTATATGCACAGTCTCTCTGCCTCAAGTTGTTCTTGAAAATCAGCAAACCATCACCAAATAGCAAAGGAAAATAAACGCTAGACTAGCACAATGTCTGTGTTTGATTCTAAATGCTACTTAAATCAGCTACTTGTGTGTTTATTTTCCACTAAAGAAGGCATGAGAAAAGCAGATATGCACATATGGAAAGCATAATCCCTTTTGACTCTAGTATCACACAGTTTGTAATATTTTGCATTTCCTAGGAGTGATAAAATGTGACCAATATCCCTACATGACGGAAACAGTGGTTTAAAATCCATCAGTTTTACTAAAATTTTCATGACATAAATGAAATTGCTTCCTGTGTTAGTAATAATTCAAAGCTCTGCCTGGATATAATTTAAATTTTCCTTTACAACCTAAAATTCAGGTGAAGTGAAAATAGTGGAGCTCACATGCAACTAGCCTTCACTATAAAAAACAAAACAAAACAACCAACCCTAACCAGAATAAATAAATAAATAAATAAATAGAAATAAAAAGCCACTAGTCACAACTATCGTTAATACCAAGGGGAAAAAATGTTGTGATTTAATAAAGATTTCTCAAGCTGCCTGTGGTCCAACAGGGCCTCCATGCAGGTAGCAGTATATTCATACTATTTAGGCACCAAAAATAATGTCATTTCACTTGCAACTGAAGGGAGGATATTTCTTGATGTGGAAGGTAGCAGTAGTTTAACAACAAACGATATTCACAGTACTACATTAATGTTCACAGACGTGTATGAGAGTTAAGAAGATGAAAATCTACATACTGTTTGATAATGAAGTTAGATCCTTAAGAGCTTGTAATATTAGATTTGCATCTGAAAGGAAGTTGTTCTGAGCCCAGGTAAGGCTTTTCTGCTTCCACATCTTGCTTTCTCCTTTTCCAATCCCTCTCTGCCCCAAACTTGCATATCAGTTGAAGGTCAAATACTGAATCTGTGAAGATTATACTGTTCCTTTTGGAAGTACTTTCTCTTTAACATGATGCTTAAGTAGTTGATACAATGCTAAATGGCATTGGCTTCATTAACATTATCTCCCTCCTCTTGATATAACCTGATCATAAATGTTCACGACAGCGCACTACATTTTTGTAGGTTTGTTTAACTGCACTCCAAGGGTATGTTGTCTGATCACCAATTCCACACCACACATCTCTACAAAAAAAAAAAAAAAAAAAAGAAAGAAAAAAAGCACCTCACAAATAGCTCCAATGTTAATCATAAACTTTTATACTACAGCAATTTGATCAGCAATTCTTTACTGGAAGAAAAAGCCCGAAAAACCTTACACAGGCAAAACAAAGTAATGTCCAGGATCTGACTTGGAAACATCTATTTGTGAGATTCTCTATTCCATACTACAAGTAACACAAAGGAATGGTACATACTCTGCCTCTCACTTCTAAATTAAAGTGCCCACCTGTAAATATGAGGGCAAATCTGAAAGTAACACCTCCTGTGTTATTATACTGGCCCACAGTGTCAGAGGTGCAGCAGAGGGGCAGTTTGACAAAATGACATCTGATATGGGAATATAGACAAAGCAAAGGTGTATCACTGAATTCCCCATGATGAAAAAATTCCACCCATTGACATTCATTGACATTTACTAAATGTTTGTGGAGACCAAACTGTGGATGTGAGCACAGTGAGGAGGTGAATGGTGCATTTCCCCAGTGGTGACAGCAACGTGAAAGACGAGCCACATTCTGGCTGACACTACCTGACTGTCACACCATGAAATGAAGAATATTTCAATCAGATCCTCTGTGTGAATCAGTGGATTACAACCAGGAAACTGTGTACAGAGCTGAATATTGGCTTTAGTGTATTGGAAATGGTGGCAACACTGGGATTTGGCAAAGTTTGCACCAAGTGGTTCCCAAAAATGCTTACATAGGAACAGGAAGAACACTGCATGCAAGTTTGTCTGAGCCTTTTGAACCAATACAAGGCTGAAGGTGACAGTTTCCTGGATTACATAATTACTGTTGATAATACGTGGTGAACATACTATGAACCGGAGTCAAAATGGCTGTTCATGGTGATATGTGAATTCTCTATGGAAGAAAAAGTTCAAAATGTGGCTCTCAGTGTGTAAAGTTACGTGCATTATCAGATAGTGTTATTTTGCTCTTTGTATCTGTTGTAGTTTCCATGAAAATAATTAGGAGGCAATTGCTTTCAGACCTATCTATGTAAAATGAGATGTCACAAAATGCCTTCTGTTTCAATAACTGTTTAGCTTGTCTTGTACAGTTAGGTATTTAGTTACTGTCAAAGCATGACAGTTTTACTGTGGATCTTATGGATCCAAAAGGATTATTTAAACTTTCTCTCTTGGCACATTTGACCAATGAAACTCTCAGTATAACCTAAACTTTTAAATCTTTGAAGTCTAGTAGCACCTTTGAGGAGCAAATAAACAAAAAATTATCTTATCAGGATTCATGTAGAAAAATAGGAAGCTGACAGAGTCTGAAACCTGAGTTGTAGTCACAAAGCTGGAAGGAAATAGTTCTCTGCATTCTTTAGAAGATCAGCTAATGACAAATCCAAAGAGTAATGAACCTAATAAGTTTGTTTCCTTTCTCATTTCTTATTTTTCATAATTGACTTCTATTAGATTGGATTATGAAGTGGACTCAAATTACTGACTCACCAATACCAAGAAGGCGAGTCTTTAAAGTAATGAGATTAACAACTGTTGATCAAAGAAAATCATCATAGATGCAGAGCTCTGCATTTGTTGATGAAATAAATTGTTAGGGAGTCACTGCTGGTGGAGTCAGTGGTAGTTCAGACTGGCCACCACAGGCAGCTGCACATGGGAGGGTTGCTCTTGAAGCAGCAGTGGTCCCTATAAAGGAGAAAACAGTCAATGAAAGTTCAACTGTTTCTTCAGATCCCATTGTTCTAGTACCATAGAGGTACTAGAAAACATAGAAAGACAGGAAAGGAACTTCCCATAACAAGTAGATGCTGCTCTATTAAAATGAGCTCTTTATTATTCCAGCAGCTCAGCAAAGATCTCTGGGCTTAGTGGGAAGTTGCACAGTAATATGTGGATTTAAACAAAATGGTCTTTTTGAGGCTGTGATCTTTCCCTGAATTTCTGTCAAACATGCCGCAGTAAGCATGCTAGAGCATCCTCAGGAAAAGATGGTTCATGGGGTTCCCTGACACTACTTTGGCTATCTCCATAGGAAAGGAGACTTGGAAACCTCCTTACTAACCAAGGGGCCAACATTTCATGGCAGTGTTAAAAAAAAAAAAAACACAAAAAAACAAAAAAAACCATCAAAGTAGAATGGATGTTCCTTGAATTTATGGGAGGTGACAGAGAAGTGGAAAGATGGAGTCAGACCTTTATCTCCAGACCTCATCTTAATGAGGATTGAAACAAAATAAAGTCTTCCAAACCAAACCATTCTGAATCTATGATTCATTCCTAGATCTCAGAAGTGGTTGCTGGTTTTTCTTACAATTAATTTCTCATTTTTGTCCTCTTGGTTTCCAGCTCAACATGAAAACAAATAAATAAATAAATCAGAATACTTCCTGGAATGACCTACATTGGGAATACTGCTATTACAGGCAAATTACAGGCAACATGTGACATCAAACTAGTTTCTCAGATCCAAGTCATTCAGATAATTTGAATTTTTTTTTAATAAGCATTAAAAACAAAACAAAACAAAAAAAAACCTCTCTTCTTGATTCAGTTAAAGGGATTTACACAACTATTTCCTCAGTTCCAAACTATGATCAGTAGTGTTGATACAGAACAGAAACAATCACAGTAGTGTCACTTCTTTACCAAGAAGCAAGGATGATTCTGACCATCTCTGGAAAGTGTTATGTCTCAAGCTCAAACTAACAATTTCTGGATGTGTCAGGCCCTCCAATTCCCCTGTTAAGGCAATTCTCTCTGCTACAGTACAGTGTGTATGCAAGGTGCAGAGAGGGACTTGAACCCAGAGGGAAGAGTGCTGCTGACTGGGTTTTTATGGCAGAGGCACTGAGAGCTCAATTTCCAGTCCAGTTCTCCTTTGTAAATCACAAGCACTAAGAGTCTTTCACAAAAGAAATCTGTTTTTCTATGACACTTGGGGTTACTTTCACAGCATAAATCTTCCGTTGACAAAGCTACTCTTTGCTATTAAAAACACTTTAAAAGGCTTCAGGCTGTACCATTTCATATGTTTTAGCACAGTGTGATCATGAAGGAAGTGACATGGAGCAGGTGTGATTTCAGAATATGCCAGCTGACCTTAAAAGTAATCATGAATTTTAGCACAGTGATAACCACAGGCAGTTATGTACATCTTTCCATGTTCATGTCAAGAGAAAGATGGGAACTAGATTCTCCAAATGTCAAGACCATGAAAGTGTTCAAATAAGCCCCTCAAGAGCAATAGCAGAATCTCCTACTCCTCTCTCTTCATCAAAAGAGGTGAACTCCAACAGCCAAAGCAGACAGAAAAGGAAATACAATGACAGCACCAATTAAGCAGTTATGTGCCTTCAGTTGCAATAGTACTAGGTTATGCTGCATACAAATCTGCTCTTCCACATTAAGAATTTACATATAGGTTGTGGTCAAAAAGAAAATTTTATGCAATAGTTACCATGAGTTTGTAACTATTCACACTTATGCCTAGACTGTAGCATATACAAGATCTTAGCTCTTTCAGGGAGTCTAGTCAGTGCAGAGGGCAAGCTTTGGTCCAGTGTTAAGTGGAATCCAGCCCTACTCTCTGCTCAGACAGAAATGAGCAAGTTCCAACACTCCAGGAGTTGCACTTGTGTTCTGGGACTAAGCCTGCAAGGGCCTGAATACACCCAACAGGTTTTGCAACCTCTTCCTCCACTTCACCTCCCCTTGGCCTTCACTGCCTGTGCCAGAAGCTTTGTGGGAGCCAGAGACACCTCATGATAGAGAAGAACCATAAGAAGCCAAATCAAGGAATGAAGGCACCCACCCTTTGTGTGGGAGCTGCATTTAAGCTCAGAATATTGCTCTTACCTGACACACACCACAGCCATGCCGCTGTCTGGCCACATACCTCCCTGAGTCACTGACTTGGGATCCTGGATTGACCTCGAATCTGCCTTGTCACTGGGGATGTTCCTGATCACAGCTGGGCTGTGGCTGACTCTCATTAACAATGCTGGACCAATTCTCTGCCATCACCTTGGAGCCAGCCTCTGCTCCCAGTTCCCCTTCCCCAGCAAAGAATCCTTCCCTGGCTGCATGTCCTGACTGTGCCCTCAAGTCCATGGAGACTGGCCTTTATAAGGAATATTGCGGAGCTGGTATGATTCTTATTATAAACCTTCTAAATGGAGAAATGAGGGTAAGAGCAACTTGAACTGTATTTTCCTTATCATTTCTTCAGAGCCCCGGAGAGGGCAAAATGAAAGAAAAAGATTCAAAATACATCTTCAGTCTTATATGACTGTCTATTCCCACCAGGCTTTTTACGGAATTATAAATTCCTTAATTTAAGGAAATTTAAAAATGTAACCAGATTTCTATTTGATGGTCATTTCATGACTGTCTCAGTAATTTCACTTGTTCTTTTTGCCGATCTGAACACTAAGTCCTGACTGAGCTACCAAATTGAGCCTTATACTGCCCCTCATATGCCCACCTACATCAATGACTGAGCACTCCTGCTGAAATACTGTAAGGTCAAAGTACTGGAGAGCCCATCTGAAAAACTGATGTGGAGATCCATGTGGGAAGTGAAAGCCTCCTGAAGACTGTAATTTCCTTCAGTGATTTTGGTGCTATTATATGTTTAACATTATTTCTGCCAGAAGTTCATGTTACGGTAAGTTCCTAGCTAACAGTATGAGAGTGAAGGAAAGCACATTTTCTAAGGATTCATTTTGTGAATAATGCATCACTGAAGAAACAACAGATTATTTTGTAGAACATGTTAAATAATATGAAAAAGTGGATTCTGACACATTATCACAGGCCATTATGGTAAGAGCAGCTTAACTAGTAACCCTCTATTGGTCTTTCTAACATAATTCCCCATTTGTATGCTCCTAACCTACCCACCACGGGGAGACAAAATGCACCCATTCAAATCTTTGCTTTAACTGAGGGCATCTAGTAAGATCCAATTTTCTGAAGAGAGCTGGCACTTTTATGGAGAATTCATTTGACAAAGAATTGAGATAGTGTATTTTGTGCCGGTGTAATTTCTGCTATTAGGTAAGAAAAGTGTGGGGGGAAAAAATAAAAGGAAAAAGAAAATAAGAGAAAAAAAAAAGCTATAATTTTGGTGAACACTGGAGTAAAATATCGGGGAATAGAAGGCACATGTCACTTTATGCATCAAACAGAGGATACAAGAGGGAAACTGGAGATGCTGGGGAAGCAAAGGGAAAAGAAGGAAGCAGAAAGGTGATGCTTTATTCACAAGAAGACTGTAAGGATGCAGGGCACAAATACATATGAAAAACAGTCTTCACTGATTCCTGTGGTCGTAGAACAACTTGCTTTTTTGAAAGGGAAGCCATTTGTCTATTAGGCCCCATTGTGCTATTTTGAACAAGAAACCAACTTTTCATTACTAGCAACCAACATTAGCCCTCTTCATGTCTGTCAGACTCAATCTCAGAAGCATAGCAATTACTTGAAATTGAACACAAAACAATACTGTGGTTTTATTGATAGCTTCTCATCAGTGGCGTGCTGTTTCTTGCCTTTCAGACGATAGCCTGGAGAGAGTCCAATTCTCCTATACCATGCCCAACAGGGTCAAATTTCAGCAAGGTTATTGATTGTGACTTGACATTTAAGGAACATATGACCATTGTGACATAAACAGCTTTTTACCAGCTCATAAATATTGTTTGACTGAGACATCTCCTTCCTCATGCTGAAAATTGAAACATTATTCCTTCTTTCTGCTGTGGCTCAGCATTTTATATTTTAATTCACCATTTCCTAGATTTCCAAACTGCAGAGAAAAATGCTGTTGTGAGAGTTATTTCAGATACTCAGTCCTGGATTCTCTACTAGCTGGACTAAACAAAATCAGACAAATTTTGTCTAGCACAGATTTCAAAGAGAAGAAGCAATATATATGTCAATACTATATGGATTTTTAATGACATCTCTCAGCAACATAAAAAAAAAACTTTTTTTTTTTTTTTGTTACTGTGGTCAGGTTCTGGCTTTTTACTTGCTGGGAGGGATGGATGGGGTCTGTCAAGAGAAGATCAACATTTCAAAGATGTGACTTATTTGTGGTGAAACTGGCCTTTGCAAGGGCAAAACAGTGCTGTTGTGTTCCCTTGATTCACATTTTTGGATCTCCATTTCAGACTAGGAGCTATACCTGTCTGTTTACTAGTATGCTAAGCTCTGAATCTCACAATAATTTGAAATGTTACGCCTCCTTAAACACCAAAGGAAAGGAGAAAACACTCATTGGAGTTCAAACACTTACTTTTACTCTAAAATTCAGAGCTTAGATTTTACTAACTAGAAACCTGAAACTACGTCCCAGATAACCTGAAAAATAGTGTCCCTAAAGAGGACAGGACTACCATGGACCACCTGTTAGAAGAAGTTAACATCAGTGATTTTGAGCAAATTCAAATGGCTTTACTTCATTCTTACTAGAGGTTTTACTAATTACTGCAATATAAGAGCAATATAAGGCTTTGCCACTTCTTTTATATGTATCTCATTGAGTTCATTCTGAAGCAGAGATTGCTGGACTTAGATGGCCCCTTGGCTTGATATTTTTGCAGCATGTATTTAAAGGATGTGATTCAGTTGCAATGCAAAATATAATCAACACATCTTTTTTTTGTTTTTTGTTTTGTTTTGTTTTGTTGTTTTTTTGTGCCATCTGCTTTACCATAATGTTACTGAAACACAGTAACTTGCTGGAATACTACGCTCCCATGCAGCTGAATTTATTATTATTATTATTTTTAAATCAGTGCTCGTATTAAGTATGTATTCTGTTCTAAGCTATTAACATTGCAGAATTTAAATATTTTAACCTTAGAAAAGACAAGATTCAGTGTCTTTGATTTTTCCTGTTTCACAGCATTCATTCATGTGATCACTTTAAAATTTTGACTTGGGATTCAGATTCAGATTCAGAGCATTGGCCACTCTGAAAAGATTGCAGTTCCCTGAGGAAAAGAGGTTATCTATGGCATGTGCATGTAGCTGTAACCTCCACACAGAAAATGTGTAGGCATGGTGTAAGTCACAGACAGATAAGAAAACTCTGGTGGAAGGAAAAGTGCTTCATGGGAGCTGGGACCTTTTACTGGAACCTGGCCCGAATAGTGTGAGATTCGCAACGCTATTACAAATGGGACGTGTCACATTTTATCAACAAGGAGACTTCATGAGTGAGCAAAAAAAAAAAAAAAAGGAACTCAACCATGAAAATAAGTAAATAAACATTAAGCATGATAAAAACTCCAGGTTACTGCTGATTGTTTCTTCTTTATTCTAGCAACATAGCTACATGTTGATTATATACATTGCTAAATATTTCACTGTGTGGTAAAACATGTAAGCAAGACTATTTTAAAAAATGTTGCTCAGTAAAGCATCAGTCTGAACCAGTTTGATTGAAGCTGAGGTTTGGAGGAGCTCTGCAGTGCTATGACCTGTGCCATTTACCTAGCAGTCAGCTGAGAACAAGCAGGACCCAGAATCAAACAGCCAATTCTGTGATACTTTTTTCTGTGTAAAGACATGAACATTATTTCCAGATTCTTTTTTTCCACTTCTTGACGTCAGCAGGGCAGCAGAAGGTCCCTGTAGAAAACTGAAAGTACGAGAACTGCTTGAAAGGCAGTCAACCAATTTTATTTCCAGGTCTTCCTTTCAGTCTGGAGATGAGGAATGCTAGTTGTCATCCACTGTGCTGTGGCTGGTGAAGGAGTCAACTGCAAAAGCAGGAAGAAAAGGAAAGTTGACCAGTCCTCATATCACCCTGACCCTTGCAGCCAGCCTGCTGCTTCATAGGCGATTTCACAACTGAGCCATGAACGATCCTAAAAGCCTTTAAAGATTCTCTGTCTTGTTTTGCTTGTTCATGAGAATATGTTGCTCCTGGGAAGTGATGTGGCCAGCATGTTGTGAGTCATGAATTGCACTGATTGCAAGCACAGCTGGGAATCCTCTTCAGCCATTCCCAATTGCTTCCTTTCTCTAGCCTATTTTATCATTTGATTTTTTACTGGCAGAAAAAAAAAGTTAAATTAAAAATAGGCCTTTGTTGCTTTTTCTGGCCCCAGCATTCCTTGGCAGCTGATTTTACTCTCCTTTTCTTTTCCTTTTTAAAAATATTCTTTTACTCAGAGAGCATCACACCACCCTTATTTGCACAGAAAGTCTCTCTGCTCCTCCTGGCCAGCCTGACTGCTCTCAGTGGGGACTCTTATAGGTAGTGGGGTGTCCCTGTATTGCATCTCTTCCCCTTTCCCCTTCCATCTTCTGCCCCACTCCTGTATGTCTACCCATTCTGTATATATGCTCAATTCTGGAAATACTTAAGCCCTATTATTGGCTTTCCTGCAGAATGGGTAAGTGAAACCTGGCACTGTAACTCAGTAAAACCTTTTTGTGTTCTTTGCTCCATTTTACATAAAAGCCCAGAAATTTTCCCTGCAGGCTTGTAATTGTGCTGCCGTTATAGGATAGCTCTTTTAAGCCAATCATGCGAAATGCCCATCCTTCTGTGTGCTATTGTGTGTTGGAAAAGAACGAAGCTCTCTCCCTCCTTGCTGTGCAGACATCCCGATACTGAAATTAGGCTGCACAAATCTGCCTCCTCAAAACCCAAAATAAGAAAGGAACCTTGCTCCAAAGGCAGTGAAAAGTTTCCCATTGGCTTCACATGGCTAATGGGTAAGTGGAGATCTAAGGGTCTCCTTGAAGCAAATTAATTGATGGGACCAGTTATTATTGATGACAATCATAAAATCATTTGAATCGGAAGAGGCTCTTAAAGGTCATCTAGTCCGATTCCCCGGCAATGAACAGGGACATCCTTAGCTAGATCAAGTTGCTAAGAGCCCTGTCCAGCCTGGCCTTGAAATTCTCCAGGCAAAGAAAGAGAGAATGAGGAGAGCATCCAGGTGAACTGCTGCTCCCAGTCCCTCTGTCTCATGCCTACCCAACAGCTCTCTCTGGCACAGGGAGCCCTTCGCTGCCTTTCAGCTCAACTGTTATTTGTCTGCAGCCCAAACCATGTTTAATATGTTGTATCCTCTGTCTGCATCAGCAGAGTTGTGTATTGTCTCATCAAGGCATTAAAGTCATTGTTGATTCCCCAATTTGCAAAACAAACTATGTCCAACAGTCCCAGGGTACATGGCCATTATTCAAATTTCTACCAAAGCTGTTGAAGTGGTTAATAAAGTTACTTTTACACTCACCTATCCATCAGCTGCCTCTGATACCATAAGTGCTGGAGCATACAGAGGTGAAGTTAGGGGTAGAGGTGGAAGTAACTGGGAGAATAAAGAGCACAAGTCTCTCAGCTGAGTGAATGCACACAGAAACATCCCATCCACCTGCACAGACTGAGCAGAGCCTGCTCCCACCCGTTTCTGAATGCTGAGGGATCAGAGACCGCACAAGCAGCCAGATGTGCTAACTGTTCTGCTGGCTTAAACCCACAACACCAGATACTTCATTTGGAAATGTCTTCTTGCCCTGCTGGCAGGGAGATGGTGTTGGCCTGAACTCATACCAACTGCCTGTAGGCACTGATCTCTTTCTCTGTTTTGAGAGGAATGAAGGAAGACATTGCTAGAAAGCCATACCAATATCAGTCTGGAAGATGTGCTCTCTGCCAGTGCCTTCCTCTCCACAAACTGACTGAAGTGAGGTAGGGCATGCCTGAGATGATATGAGTGTATTTTGTCTTCTGTAGTGACATTTTTAAAAAACAGTTTAAGCTCTGATACTATGAGGTCATGAGTTTTAAAAAGATTGTTTGCTAACTGCTGGGCAGCTCTTTCACTTAGCCGTGGCTTTGACCCTGCTACCACCTAGTAATTTCTCAGGATGGAGGCAGAGGCTGCACCTGATCACACCTTGCTATCAGAAAGTTTCATCACAGCACAGTCCTGTGGGAAGGGGAGTTACACCGCACTGTGATGAGATTGTGTATAGGCAATCCACGTTCTTCAGGACCTCTTGCTATGACCCTCATGCTCCTACAGTAAAATACATGGCATGCCATTCACAGATGTGGCGCTCCTAGTGTTGTAGAAAAGTAAAAAAATCAGTTATGTGCTGGAAAAGAGTTGTTTTAAATCCATGTGTTCTTCCTTTCATTAGTCATTACTATTTATGTCTGTATCTGCATAGTATATGATTTCAAAAGGAGGTAAGTTTTGTGCATGCCACAAAGAAATTGATGGCAAATTTCTGAAACTCATAGTAAAACTTTTCTAAATTAATCTGTGAAGCTTTACACACACTGAACAGCAGCAGAACTGGCAGTTTAGGATAACAGAATTGTATCTGAATTGAGTTTGACATATTTATCGTAAAATTACAAATTAATCTACTTTCAAAGGCACCAAAGTCCACCTGAACATGTCATCTTCTCCAGTCAAGGATCATGAGCTACTGGGAAAAAATGTGAGGACTCACTTTAATTAGATTCAGAGTTTAACACCACATTTTTTATGTTAACTGAAAGATACCTATTGCATTTAAATGCCCTTACAATAACGAGTAATGGTTTTCCCATAGAACTTCTTAAAAAAACACTCGTGATCTTAAGGAAATATACACTATACTGCTCTGCCACATGCAGTGTGTTTCCTCTTCTTCTGGAAAGGGGTCTGAAGTTTGAGTGCTTGCAAGGAACATGGATGGGCCCATAATGTGTGCTGTAGGACTCTTTACGTGATTGCTATAAACATGCTGCAGAGTCCCTGAGGATCAGGTCCCCTGTATTTTACAGACAGACAATTACTACATAGTTTAGGATGCCTTTTCCTTCTAATGCTCAATTTGGTGACTGAGCCCTCCTGGAAAGCCACTGACCTGATCTGCCTGTTGTTCCTTGGGGATCTTGAAGTGTGCTTCAGAAACATCAGTGGGCTGAGCTTCAGGGTTCAGCTCCTTACAGAAAGCTGCTGGGAAAGGGCAGAACAGTGGCAAATCCCAGCTGAAGGTGTGCAATGATCCTCAATTCTGGACTTATTCTTTCAGATTGGGATCAACTTTTCCTTTTAGAAACACTAACGATTAAAACCTACTGCATCTTGGATTCACACTGCCAAGGGGCAGGGAGCATGTGTCCTTAAGTACCAAAGGCTTTTGAAAAGCTCTGCCACTTCTTTCAGATGACGAAAAACAGCATTTGTAGAAGAAATGCTATTCTCTAATGAGTGTCTGCTTTAATCCAGAGCTCACCAGAGGCTAAATAAACTGTGTGGGTTTAGCCAAATGTGCACGCAGTTCACATAGGCCTTGCTCAGGCTAATGGATCATTGCTATGCCAGGATATAATGGATAAATTGGCAAGGGTCTGTCCCTTGCATGTTTGATGTAGTCTCTGGACAAAACTGTAGGGCCACATTTGCTTGCATTCTGTAGTACTCTTTCTTATAGTCAAACCTTAATTTGTGTTCTCAAAATGGCATAAGATGTTCCAGAAATAATTCAAAGTAATTAAAAATAAAAGGGCAGGAATCTGATGCCAGGGAGGGGAGCATTTTTTCTTTTAGCCTCTTTTTGTGGATCCCGTTGTGCCAAGACAGAAAACAGTGAGATGTTCAAATATTAATAAAGTGGTAGTGCAGCCAAATTAAAATGCCCCAATTCTCATAAGTAATGTTTCCAGCAGAGCACAAAAGAATGATCAAGCCCCCAAACTAGTGAAGGAAAATTTATGACCCACCATCTGAGCTGCCAAGAATTCCCTTCACGTTGGTGCTGAGGATGGTATGGGAATTGCTCTGCCTTTAAACTTCACCCAACTCTGCACTCCCAAAGTGACACAGCACCACTCCTGGCAGCAGAAAGCCTGCTTCTGCTTTCTCAAGGAGATCAGTCTTGGTTCAACATCTATCTCAACACCTGCACAAGCACATTTTTGTTAAAACAGCAACCCTCAAAATGTGGTACAAGTTATATTTAATGTGGAATTCCACAATATGGTACAGGGAAAAGTCACCAGGTCCTGGTGGAGTTCCACAAAGAACCTAGTAAATTAGCAGAGGAAAATGGGATTTGACTTTGACGGCTTATTTTTGTTTGGTTTACTTTGATTTTCAAAAGTTGATTCAATAAATTGTATGTAACTGATATTTAAGCAAATCATCTCAAATAGAAGAACTCAGATATTGACCTGAATACACTGTATATACCTATCCTATATGGTACCTAGAGCACCACACCAAGTCCGGACTGGTCTTGACCTAGAGTTCAGCGTAGACATCAAGTATTATCTAAGTGTAAGTGTCATCTAAGTCATCTAAGTGGGTATCATAGAGCATTTTGTGGCTTTTAGTATGAAGTGCTGTGGGGAGTGGGGTTTTCCTGTTGACATTCCTGAACTAGCCATCTCTCATGTGGCTGGCCACAATAGCAGGGAGCCCAGTACTGCTGCCAGAGTGGTTTCACCCTGTCCCATGCTCCTAAGAGATCTTTGCCTCAACACCATCAGGCTTTCATGCACAACCCACTGTTATTTTTCTTATGTTTACATTGTGAGCTTTGTCTATTCTTTGTGCAGAAGCAATGACAATATGCCCTTATACATGGTGAGCAACAAAGCTCAATTAGTCATAAGAGGAATCAAAATCCCAAATATTATCAAGTGACTTTTTAAAATAACTCTTCTCTGTAATATCCCTGTCTACTTTCCACTGATTAGAACATTAGGGAAGTCAGACATCACAGACATCATATTCTGCATCTCCAATAAATCTGAAAACATCATTTTTCATTAAGTTCTCTTTCTCCTACTGTGTTCTGATTCACCTCAAATTCCTATTATGACATATTTAAGTTTCATTTAGCTGGCTTTTAATACTGCTTTCATTAGTTTCCAAAACCTGTAGAAGTGACTGAGTTTCTCCACCTCTAGTATATTTGATCCTAGTCCTTCTCTGATAATATTGATATATTTGAGAAAACTGTCTTTCAGTGTTTAAATGCATAGCTCTTAAAAACATGCAGCCCCACCAAGGAAACTGGTAGGCATTTGTCATGTGCAGTCTCACACAGACTGAATGTACCTGTCCTCTCCACATCAGGTATTTATCTTCTGCTCACCTCTCCTCTATATAAAACATCAGACTTTTCCACAAGTCTTACCATCTCCTATTCTGGCTTCATTATGCCACATGCCAGCCTCACGTATAATAATATATCACTTGGCAAAATACATATCTTGGAACCTCCCTGTGTACATGGTCTCAGTGCATCTTGTTATGGATTCCAAAAATAAACGTGTACCATGTACAAAAGGAAATAGTTTTAGCCCCTGCTTCTTTCCCTACTGCATTCAAGAGCAATATTCTGTAGAAATAACATAAGAGGCTTATTCTGGTTTGCATTTCCAATTCAGGCAGACAGCTGTGGTACCTACGTGATAGCACAATCAGTGCTGACACAGCCATAAATGGACAACATTTACAGAAATGTAAAAAGAAAGGTTTCTGGCCTAAGATTCTAGCCTAATTGAGCCAAACACGATAAATGTGATAATTATTCCTTCTCATAGTGAAGTGAACAATTCAATTTGGAAGGAAAGATGTGCTATTGCTATTCCCCAGTCCTGCTGTTATTTTTTTTTTTTTTTATATACACACTGTTGCAGCTCATCACAGAGATTTTCCACATTCAGACTGAGAGTACCTTTGCCAGAGAGTTCAGATTATGGTCTAAATTCAGGATAATGGGGCTTCCAAGGGTTTGCCTACATGGGGAAGTTAGAGTGCCATAATGAAAGCTGTTAATTTCTAGAACTTCCAGTACACCCTTGACCAGGCACAGACCAGTTCATATGCTAGAGCTTGAACTGACCAGGCAGGAGGGAGCATAGGTCTGACATCTGTAGAGCTGCAAGAGCACAGCACTCTCCCATGCTCTGCCAAAAATCTGGCCGTGTCATCCCAGCTTGGCCCCCCCAGGCAAGTTTCCATCATCTTCATGGAGAGCTGGTGGGCCAGCCCTGCCTCATGGGCCGCAGTGCCCACCACCCGGCTCAGTGACTGCTGGCTGCAGTGTTGAAACACACCCGAAAACATAGGCTCTCCAGTACATCTGTGCTCTCGGGAAGGACAGCTCAACACACATCAGCCTCTCTGTATAGTACTCTGGGGAGGTCCTCTGAAAGCCTGCCATCCTACACCCCTTCCAGATGCTGCTTTTGAATGATTATAGCTATTGCAAAATCACTGCTGCTCTTGCAAAAACAAAAGGCGCCAGCCTAGTGCACACTTTTTATATGGGTGATGTCAAATACAAAAACAAACAAACAAACAAATAAATAAATAAATAAATAAAGCACCAAGCTGAGGGCTGTGCTTCTGCACTATTTCTTGACACTACAGTGTGGAAGTGCTCCAGTCTAATACAGCCATACAGCATTTTAGCTACTTCCTCATCTCCACTTAGCACCAAAGAGTACCACTTAACTTCTTACACCACCACACATCAGTTACCAGGTTAGAAGGGAAAGGTGATAAAAGGCCTCTTTTCTCCTCAAAAAATGTAATCTTGTTAAAATTTGTGCAGTGCTTGTTTATTTCTGCATCTTGGCCTTTGCTTCTTGCTTTGAATCAGTAGCTTGATCTAGCTTGGGCTGAAGGAACAGCATTGTAGATGGTTTGCCACCATGGAAGGTGCTCTTGCTTACCTGCTGCCTTTCAATTTCCCATGAACAGGGCAGCCTTGC
Source organism: Cyrtonyx montezumae (assembly GCF_038088225.1). Taxonomy (NCBI): domain Eukaryota; kingdom Metazoa; phylum Chordata; class Aves; order Galliformes; family Odontophoridae; genus Cyrtonyx; species Cyrtonyx montezumae. Next base: position 85,487,250 of record NW_027072089.1, on the reverse strand, counting down.
ATGTGTGGCTGTTGGGACCATGCTCAAAAGGCAACAAGCATTCAGGGATGCTTTATGGAAAGAAAGAAGAAACAACAATGAAAGAAGGCATATACACATAAAATGTGTAAAACACTGCTATCTGATCACAGGGCAGGTCTGTTGCAGATGTATGGGGCTTTCTCAAGTACAAAGATGGACTCAGCTCTGGAGCCTCTCATGCTAAGGGAGAGCATTTGTAGGGTTTCAGCATGGACCTAATATCCCAGCACACTACAGAAAAGTCAGCCACAGTGCAGAACACATCAGGCTTACCCCCAGGCAGGTGTCCTGAACCTCACCTCCCCCAGGCACAGTCTCCTCAGGTGGAAAAACTGCCATCATTGCAGATGGAAAGGTGTTTGAGCATGTGGCTCATTTCACTGTGCAAATCAACCCACAGATAGCAGCTTTTTTTGTGCCATTACATTTCTTAACTACAATCATTACATGGTAATTTTTACATCAAAGAAAAGTTACTTCAGAGATGAGAACACTGCTCACATAGAAAACACAAAGCAACTGCTTTTCTTATACTAAAGCTGATGGGAAGAACATGAGATAGTTATTAATGATTAATACACAGCCATCTCCAATTTGTTCAGGAAGACTGATATCTGCTGTGGAAGGAAATAACTGAACAAACTGCAGGTGTGACAAAGTAGTTAAATCAACTGAGCCCAGCAAATTGCAGCTTCTGTAAAGGAAGGTTAATAGTTGGCCTGGAAACCACACACTAAAGGATAACAAGTGCATGCACATATGTGACAAAGGAAACGAGACAACCCTACTGATCTTCTATGTCCGTGCACCAAAATATCTGTGTTCTCTCTGATTAAACCATCACTGAAAGATCTACAAAAAGCACAATGTTTCCCCAAAATACTGATGGTGTATATCCATGAAACCTCTGTCTTTTGTTTAATAAATATAAGGATCAGGATGAATCTTCACTTTAAATATTTACACTCTTTGAGTAAAAGTGGGAAATTGATGTTAAAAACTGTATTTAGGTTATACATATAAAGAGTAGTTACAGTAAGAATAAATGCCACCAAAAAGATCATACGATTCCTTGTGTTCTCTTACAGTGGATCTTTAGAGTTTGTACCTACATATGTAGGTAGCACCTTATGGATCAGGGTTTTTTTCCTCTTCCCAGAGGTCTATCGTGGGCCCTCTGCCCCAAAAAGCCTACAGCAAAACTTACCCCAGTGTTGTCACAGTCCTAGGTAATAACAGGAGATAAAGTAAGGAGATAAAGTTTGGCTATACTCCTTCCCAAACCAGACTTCATGGAGTCTGAATGCCTGCTGCAAGTGTGAGTGGGCTTCTGTGGTGTAGCAACTGGTTTAACCACCTGAACTACTGATTTAACCAGTATCCCAAGTTTCTCATTCCCTACACTAAAATGATTAGGAAATCAAGGTATTCCTCCCTCCTCAAGACCAGAAGAAATCTCAGCTTTGCTAAACTGGGGTAGTCAAACTCATTCCTATTTAATTCATGCAAACTTTGGAAGAGGAGATTTGGGTTTTAGGTATGTACTAATAGTGTAATTTTATATACTTTTTGCACCTCTGCCATATAGACAAATTGAGAAGAAATACAACATTCAGCATTATGTTTTTGGCTTTACCTTTTAATTCTTGTTGCTCAGGCGTCTGAGGGCCTTAAGGGATATGCATTCCATGTGTCGCAAGGAAAGATAGGATGTGAACTCAACTTCATCAGGTCCTTTGTGTTTTGAGCTGATACCGTGCACATAGAAAAAGTGTCTCTGTACAGCTGAGCTTCTGCCAGATCCTTCACAGTTCTTTTTGATGGTGTTCTCAGCCCACACAAATCATCCAGACAGGCAGGCTATTAACAATAGACAAGGAGCAGGCTGAGGTACTTAACAACTATTTTGCCTCTGTCTTCCCTGATAACTGCTCACTGTACAGCCCTCAGAATCATAGAATCATAGAATCATAGAATCATAGAATCATGGGGTGTGGAAGGGACCTCAAGAGATCATCGAGTCCAACCCCCCTTCCAAAGCAGTTCCCTACACCAGGTCACACAGGTAGGCGTCCAGGCGGGTCTTGAATATCTCCAGAGAAGGAGATTCCACATCTCCCCTGTGCAGCCTGTGCCAGTGCTCCGTCACCCTCACCATAAAGAAGTTCTTGCACATATTTGTGCGGAACCTCCTGTGCTGCAGTTTCTGTCCGTTCCCCCTTGTCCTGTCTCCACACACTGCTGAAAAGAGTCTGTCCTCGCCACTTTGTCCCTCACACCTCAGATATTTATAAACCTGGATCAGGTCCCCTCTCAGTCTTTCTTTTCACAAGGCTAAAGAGACCCAGTTCACTTAGCCTTTCTTCATAGGGGAGGTCCTCCAGGCCCTTCACCATCTCAGACCTTATTTGGTTTGGTAGGAGGGAATCAGGAAAACAATGTCCCTCCCACTGTAAACAAAGATCAGGTTCATAACGGCCTGAGGAACATAAATGTCAGCAGGTCTATCGGTTCCAATGAGGTGCATCCCAGAGTCCCAAGGGAACTGGCTGATGTGTTTGCTGAGCCACTCTCTACGATATTGGAAAAGTTGTGGCAATCAGGTGAAGTCCCTGGTACCTGGAAAAAAAGGTAACATCAGACCTATTTTTAAAAAGGGTAAAACAGATGATCCTGGAAACTACCAGCCTGTCAATCTGACCTCTGTGCCAAGGAATATCATGGAACAGATCCTCCTGGAAGCTACGCTAAGACACATGGAAGGCAGGGAGGTGAGACGGGAGAACCAGCATGGCTTCACCAAGGGCAAATCCTGCTGAACTGACCTAGTGGCCTTCTATGATGGTGTCACTGCATCAGTGGACGCAGGAAGAGCCACTGATGTCATCTATCTTGGCTTCAGTAAGGCCTTTGACATGACACCACGCAACATTCTTTTCTCCAGATTGGAGAGAGGTGGATTTGACGAGTGGACTGTTGGATGAACAAAGAACTGGCTGCAGGATCGAGTCCAGAGAGTAGTGGCCAATGACTCGGTGTCTGGATGGAGATCAGTGACAAGTGGTGTCCCCCAGGAGTCAGTGCTGGGGCTGATACTCTGTAATATCTTCCTGATTGATGGTGGGGTGGAGTGTGCCATTAGCTAGTTTGCTGATGACATCAAGCTGTGGGGTGCGGTCGACACACCAGAGGGATGGGATGCCATCCATGGGGACCTAGACAGGCTTGAGCAGTGTGCCCAAGTGAACCTCATGAGGTTTAACAAATCTAAATGCAAGGTCTTGCATCTGGGTCAAGGCAACCCCCATTACCAGTACAAACTAGGGGGTGAAAGGATTGAGTACAGTCCTGCTGTAGAAGACCTGGGAGTGCTGGTGGTTGGCAAGCTGGACATGAACAAGCAATGTGCCCTTGCAGCCCATAAAGCCAACCATATCCTGGGCTGCAGCAAAAGATGCGTGGCCAGAAGTTTGAGAGAGGTGATCCTGCCCCTCTGTTCCGTGCTGGTGAGTCCTCACCTGTAGTACTGCATCCAGATGTGGAATCCTCAGTACAGGAGAGACATGGACCTGTTGGAGCGCATCCAGAGAGGGACCACAGCTGTGATCCATGGAATGGAACATCTCTCCTACAAGGAGGACAGGCTGAGAGAAGTTGGGCTCTTCAGCCCGGAGAAGAGAATTCTGCGAGGTGACCTGAGAGCAATCTTTCTGTATCTAATCAGGTGCTCCAGGAAAGAAGGGAACAGACTGTTGAGCAGGGTCTGTGGTGATGGAACAAGGGGAAATGGCAACAAGCTCAGGGAGCGTGGATTTAGATTAGATATAAGGAAAAAATCTTGTACAGTGAGGGTGGTGAAGCACTGGAACGTGTTGCCCAGAGATGTGGCAATGCCCTGTCCTCAGAGACTTTCAAGATGAGGCTGGATAAGGCCCTGAGCAACCTGATCGGGTTGTGGCGTCCCTGTTCAGTACAGGGGAGTTGGACCAGATGGCTTTCAAAGGTCCTTTCCAACTATAAGGATTCTGATTCTATGATTCTGCAATCCATCACAGTTCACCGAGTGCTTAGCTTACTCTCCATGTCACTTCATGGTATTACCATGCATAGAGATGCTGATGAAAACTTGTTTTCATTCTGTTTGCTATCACAGGAATTGCATTTTTAAGCTACACCTTTTTCACAGTCTATATGGAAAAGGCAAAGAGAAAGTTCTTTCTTCAGCTGCTGACATTTCAACAGTTTTGACTACAGCAATCAAATTGGACACATTTTCCTTCAAAAATGCTAGTAAAAGTTTTGCTTGGCTGAGAAAGACAGAGCCATTTTGAGACATGTGAGACCTGTTCCCTCTTAGTCACAATTTCACAAGCTGTAGATGCTCCCATTTTCAAACATGCTTATTGCAGTCAGCTCAGATTCCAAGTGCTGCGGTGTACATAATTCCTGAGAAAGCAGTTCTTCTGTCAGATTAAGAGAACTGTTCACTTTTGCCTCAGGCCATTAACATTTTAATAAAATGATCGTCAACGATGATAAGAATTTATCTTTAGGAGACTTTATCTATTATTAGCCTTATTAAGTAACAAGTTTATTTTTGCTGACATGTAGGTTTTCCAATGCTAGTCAAGACTGATTCCAAGTGTGTTTTGTGAGTTTGTTTGCTTTTGCACTGAATTTCAACACTTTCCATCCTCTCAGAGTTAGGAAAAATGCATAATCTCATCACAAGTGGTTAGTAGAAGTCTTCTACTCTGATCTACCAGTCACTTCAGCTCAGGCAAACTTCTAGTTACTCACTTCCTGTTTTATCAGGCACTGGGTTATCTAAAAATTATTTCTGTCCCCTAAAATCAATTTCAGAGAACTAAAATTTGTTTAGCAGAAGCTATAATTATCCAAGGTTTCAGATGTCTGCCAAGATACCAGGGTTATTCAGAGTAATTAATGCTTTCACCAATTTAGAAGACTGTACAAACATTGTGGCCTCGTGCTACTAGACAATGAGCTCATTCTATGCGATGATGAATGCCTTTGCCTCCTATGGATTTATCAGCATCTTACAGGTTCAGAATCCATGCTGGTCACATATAGGAAAGGCTGAATGAGTTAAGAAAAGCACAGCTTTTAGCCCCAACTCTCCCATCCACCAGCTGACTGAAGAACACACTCTATTACTGGGAGTAAACACAACCTGTTTGGTTATTTTTAATTTTATTTTTAAAGTTTTCAGAGTGTTCTCTTCATCCCTTCTTTCCATACCTTTGCAAATCCTTTTTATTGCTGAGCTTACAATGGACACACTGGGAATGTTGCAAGAAAGAAAAATCCAAATGTATTTTATGAGTTCAGAATGGCGTGATAAGGTTCAGGATGTGTATCTGCACAGATAGATATTATGTTGTTTCTACTGTAATCTCAGATATGACTAGGATGGAGTTACTGCTGGTAACAGGCTGGCTGCAAAATAAAATGAAGTCATGAGGCTGTGAACTAAATCCTCTCTCTGACACCATTTAAAAAATTTAAAAGCTATCTAATAATAATGTGTGAATTAACAACAGTGGAATGAACAAAAACAGAAAACAGGTTCCTCCCCAGGATATAAATAGAGATATCTTGAAAAGATTTATGGGGAATTCTGGCTTAATAATTCACAGTAATTGTGATTTGTTATTAAAAAGCCATAAACTATGACAAATAGACAGGAAGCTCATTCAAACACATTCCTTTCAAACCACTCTGCATGAATCACTTGGTTTGTGAAGATGGGCTCTTGAGTCAGTGATAAAAGTCTGAGGTCCAGAATGGCATTCCTAACTCTACCACAAAATCTCTCTCTAGAATTGCTTACAAATTGTTCTGGTTGCTCTTTTATCCATCAGAGGAAGGAGAACAAAGTGTCTGCTGACACTCTTCTGTGCCCATTCATCTCTCTAAGACCTTTAAAAATATGATGCAAAAAGCAAACTCTGAATGCAAAGCATTTGTGGCAATCCTAGAAACACATTGAAATTTAGAGCCTTTTCCTTTGAGAAGATTCCTGGAATTGTATAGGTCTTAATGTATTCTTGTCCTCCCACACCCTAGGGAGATAACCCATGGGTCAGAGCCACATCAGCCATTCACTAGGAGGAAATACAGATCTAAGTGCAAGATCCACAGACAACCCAAACTGTGTGCTTCACTTCTATTACAAAATTAACAAAGATGAGGAGCCTTCAGGGTCTTCTGTACAAGGAAAGTTTAGCAGGCAGCCCTTCTCCGGGCAGCAGTGTTCCCAAGGAAGTGTCTTGAATGGAGGCTATGGAGGCTGAGTGCTTGTCCTGCCTCAGGAAAGCAGTAGGTGGAAGTTCTTCCTGCCAGTATGCTTCCAGACACATTTGCTAACTGTATTATCTGCTTTCTTAAATGCAACACAAATGAAGAAGTCCTCACTGTGAGCAGGCAGAATTGCTCACATCTAATTTATCTCCTGTTTTATTGCCCATTGAAAAGACATGCAGGTTGCCCTAGCTGCACGCAACAGGCAGCTGTAAGACAGCAACCATCCATTTCTACATAGTGTATGGGTTTGATCTCGTTTGGCTAATTATCCCATTAACCTGTGCCTAAAGATCCAATTACTGAAGCTGTGGGTGACTGAGTAAAGGGCAGCAGCAGTAAGCAAGGAGTGTGGGGTCTGTGCTAATGTTCTCTGGTGTGTTTGTATCTGCCTGTGCCAAGCCCTCCCTGAAGAGACACTGTAAAATTTACATTTTTATGATGACCATGAACAAATAGCAGTTTTTCTCTCTCTCCCTCTTTTATGTTAAAATTGGATTCATGCTGAAGTATTCAAGTACCAAATGCCTGAGTTCATAAACTAGTCACCAATGGTGTGAACATGGCATGCTGCGTGGCAAGGTTCATTCATCAGAGCAACTGTAAAGCCTCATAGGGTAAGAGAGCTCCAGCTATAAAACCTATCACTGCTTGTACCAAACGCATTTGAACCAGTCTTGTGTAAGGTCCAGATAGACAGTGTGTCTAGATTCTCCTCTTGGCCACACACATTAGGGCTTCATTCCTTCTTGCATGAAGAAGAGTGGACATATATCTTTCCTAGAGCGTGGATGCCACTTTCATGGTAGGTATTACCCCAGCCACTTACGCAGAGGAGCAGGAGGTTAAAAAAATAGAACTGCCATGTTTTTGCTCTCATGCAAAGTTCTAGAGGAAAAATGGAAAAGGGAACAGCTGGAAAAAAAAATCTTACATTAAAATCCCTCTAATTTATAAGGCATGCTCAAATGTGACCACAGCAAAAAGTTAAGATGAGGAGACAAAGGGATTTTCTGTGAAATTTAGAAAGATGACATAAAAAGCAGTGGTACTGATGATAAGAGTAATTACTTTGAATGTCACTAAAAATGATATAAATAAAGAAGAGGAAAGAAAAGGAAAAGAAAAAAAGGAAAAAAAAGGAGAAGGAGAAGGAGAAGGAGAAGGAGAAGGAGAAGGAGAAGAAGAAAACATACTAACTAGAACTGTTAAGTTTCTTAGGGAGGGAAATATCCAACATTTTCTATGAGGACTCTCAACCAAAAAAGAATGGGGATGGTGGAAATGCACTCTTGAGACAAGCTTGAAGAAAAGATTTATCATCTTTTAGGAAATATCTTCAACAGTTGATTAAAGAATCTTCTGAGGCAAGGAATCCTGTTTTTTCCTTGGTATTCTCCATACTAAGGGCTATTTATGTAATTCATTGAACCAGAGACAGAAATTATCACTATCAAAAATGTCAACAGTGGTTCTGGGAAGTGCAGCTTTGGTGTTTGGAATTTGGTGCAGGTTTTTTAAACTGGCAGTCAGCCTACAAATATCAAATCATTTATCCTGCCCTAGTCTCAAAAGCAGAGAATGAAATCCAGACAAAGAGCATCCTTCTCCATGAGAAATATTTTCCCTTCTTAATTTGGGAAATGTTTTATTTTCTTCCATAGTAGGGAATAGCAAGAACTCAGAAAGTTAAGTACTCTTCAAATTAGACTTCACTTCTGAATACCCTTTTGCATTATTTTCCATTAACCTTAGCAGACATGGTTTTTCACTGCTGTTCTTTGCCCATCTGACTTCACATATCGATTGTCTCAGGATATCTGTTCACCAGAAGAACTTGCAAGGCTGAAGCCAGGATGGTGCCTGCTCAGATGTGGCTGCATTGGTGACTGCAGATAATTCTCTCTACGATGGGTTATGTGCTGCTTGCCCAGCAGCACTTTGATTGACTGGTTTTATTTTACTTTTGGTAATGTCTGGTGCAATTTCTGGGCAGAGTTTCTAATCTCATGTAGTAACAGGTTGGTGGTTTTCATCCCTGAGTTTAATTTCGCATGCCCAGAATCCCCAATGCAAGGCATGTCTCATATTACAAAACAGGATTCACAACATAAACCACACCTGCTATACCTTTAATTAGGGTTTTTTTGTTATGTGTGTTTGGGATACATGCAGAACTTTTGCAACCACAGTGATACAGCAATTACACTCCACTTCCAAGGGCTTCCTGCAAACTCAGATATCCTGTCTTTCTCTCCCACATTTGCTTTCCCTCCTCTTCCATGCACTTGCTCAAGGTGCTGGTGGTGTCCCTGAGTTTTTCACACCTGCTGCACAGCGGACATGCCCTTGTCTATGGATCTGTGAGGTTCCCCTTCCAGCTTGCCTTCATGCATGCAGTTGAGCAGCTTTAGCTCTCAGTCTCTGGAGTTGTCAGTTCTGCACAAGGAATTTTGCCTAAAAACCCTCCCTTTGATCTGTTTATTGGTGCACATCTCCAGAGGGCAACTGGAGACGAGTTTATTTAGCTTATATTTTGGTGATTCTGCAGGGAATTTAGTTGTTTGGTTTCCAAATGATCTGAGTGTAAAGATAATGAGAGGATGGTGATTTTAACTGAGTTCATTATGGGTGCTAAGTTTTTTTGAGCTTTTTTTTTTAATACAAAGTCTTAATATGTGACTAACTGCCATGTCAACAGGCACTCCAAATCTTTAAACAATGATGTATCAAAATATCCAGGTTTCAAGAGCACTCATCTCTTTTATTTAGAAGCTGAAGAGGTTGTTACATTGCACAGCGTACTGGGGAATATCATATCCTACAGTAGGACATCATTTGACCTAACATGCTGGAAGCTGAGTTGCATCATTCATGAGGCAGCACAAAAAAACAATAATATGAGAAATTCTGAGCAGTGCAGAAGGCCTTGGTCCTCCAAATATTTAAATAAATGTATAAGTATATAGGATAATCTATGGAAAATAGTTAAGCAAATTTGCCAAGTTAAGAAACTATTACTTTTATATGTAAATATTATAGATTGCTATGGAATTCCTCCTTTATTACTGACAAAATAGAACATAATATAGTTTGCAAAGCACAAACTATTTCTAGGCAAGACACAAGCTGTCTGCTTCCTGGAAATCTCAGCACCTAAAATTGACACCACTTCAAACTTTCTTGTTCTGCTTACACCAGGGGTGGGAATTATTCTTGCTTTTCTTTTCATTTGAATATAATCCCCAATTGATACTGATTTGCTGAACTGTGGTTTAGGTACAGTTGTTACCTACTTTCTCCTTGTACCCAAATGAATGTTTGTAATAGATACAAATTCGATATCGCTTTCTGGTATTAAGCACACAAAAGCACTTCCATGAAGCAGTTTATACAGCAGTTGTAAAAATGATTTAAAAACCCATAAATAGCAAATACACAGAGATGAGTCCTGCTAATGCTGAAGCTACTGGAAATGATGGGAGGGCTGCCACCATAATGCAGGAAACTTCCACTGACAGTTAGCAGCCCCACTGCAGGTACTTGCCCCCTCTTTCCAGTGCTAGGCTATAGGAAAGCCCCAAGGGAAAGGGCTGTGGGAATGAGTTGGTGGTGTTCCCCAAACACCTCTGTAGCTCACAAACTTCTCCAGTCATTAGTGGTACAAAACAATCACATGGATAAATTAATTTTTATTCACGTGAAGACTCCTTTTGGACCCTCCAGATCATACAATAGCCAATTTCAGACAAATAAAATTTAAGTCCACCTTGATAAAACATGGTTTTTGCTTCAAATCATGAGACATCTTGTGTAAAAGTTTGTATTTCCGTATCTGCCATGCAAAACACCTTCCCACAGTTCACCAATGAACCAGCAACACGTACAGTGTTTTGGGAACTGACAACACAGGCAGTTATGCTGTGATTTGATACTGAATCACCTAAGCAGGCACCAGTGTGTGCAGCATCAGGAAATCTTCTACTTAATAGTGTAAGCAACTGGACTGTTGGTCGTCTTCAAGTTTTCAGCTGCTTGGATGTGTGCCATTGGGTTTAGGTAGCCTTGTTAAAAAGGGATTTGCAGGTCTTTGAGATGTTACAGCAGTGCCAAGCTGGAAGCTATAGACAAGGTCAATGTCTAGGACTCTGTTGTATTAAATGAGAAAGTGAGCTTATATGCATTGCAGATTCCCTGCCCATGAGATCTCTTGTCTAAAGCAATCTGCTGAAAGGTGATAGGGTTGAAGTGTAGGCTTGACAACATGCATATGGCAGAAGGTTTGTAATATTCTAAATAGCATCCACTGTGTTTTCTTGGGTCAACATACAAAGAGTGTTGGTAAATCAATAGTTTAATCTGAGTGTGACAGGACCATTTATCAAGGTTCTTACAGAAATGCTACTCTGCTAAACAAAGCAGATTTACAGCATTGCTGGCAGAAGCCATTTTGAATCATGTGGCATGGCACACTTGCTGCAATAGGTGCCTATGGTTCTGAGTGTCTGCAGTGAGAGGAGACAAGCCAGGCCATTCAAGCACTGGTGCTGGGGAACACTATTAAGTATACACATTGCTGTGTTGCCTTACAGTGTTGTAACACAGAAGTGTTGGAAATAATGATTGTGCGTTTAGTCTTAATTACAAGGGGGAAATTGTTTTCTTTTTACTTGAGGACCAGCAAGCTTCTGTTCCCTGGGCATTATAAAGATGCAACTCACTGGTATAAAAGAATTTAGTTCTTTCAAAGACTTGTTTAGGGAGCTCTTACAAGAAAAGGGAGGGATATAGCTATGTTACAGTGACATCTGTGACTGAGAATAAAAGAATGGGGCACTTGCATTTCGCCATTAGATAACACTGTGTGAGTCAAGGGCAGCATTCACAAAGCCTGAGTTCCTCCAGTTTGCTCCCAAACAGTATATTCAAACATCAGATTCCCTCAGCTGCTGAAATCAAAGGGAACAATGAGCATACACACAAATTAGCAGAAGTTCACAATCACAAGTGTCAGTCTGAGTGGTTCAGGCCAAGACTTCGCAGGCATACAATTCCATACATTATACAGAGACAACCACCTAAACTCCCAGATTCAAAATCATAAGTATCACACCAAGACATTTATATTAAACATAAAAATTCTTTGAGCTAAGGTCTTTATAAAGCAAATGAAATTAAAGCCAAAAGAAAAGAACAGCGTCAGGAAAAAAAAAAACGTAAGAATCCCTTATGAAATATGTATCATCATCTAAAACACAGAGATTTTATTCTGATACGAACTTACGTTATTTTATTTCAGAAGGATTCTTGAAAATACAGTTTATGTAGGAAAATGAGGCTACATCTACTGCACATATAGGATATTTTTATTATAGAATAGATATTGGACTATAGAATACCGAGAAAGAAAAATCATAAGGCTACAGCAGTCTTACAGCTACTTCAAACCCGCATAAAATTGCTCACAGGATAAACACTGCTATTCATATTATTTAAATTTCTAGCTAGATAGCTAGAACAGCAGAGTACAGGAGAAAGTGAATGACCTCCGACCCTTCTTCCTCAGAAATGGTACCAAAAGACATGGGGCTTGATTCACTCTGTGGATAATGGAGTTAGTTCAATCTCTCATTCACTTACCCTCATCAACATGCAGGCTAGCTAGGTAAGCATCTTTAGGCAACAACTGATATTTTTATTCTCCTAGTTCTTTCTTCACTTTGTCGCATGGAGATACCTATGGGTTTCTCCTTGTCCAGCTCCCTAACTGGCCCAAAGATGCATATACTTCAGCATCCTTTGCTGGTATCAGCTGGCACCAACACACTAACATTGCACTTCCTTCCCCTAAGGATCAGTGCCTATACTATGGGACAGGAGTGACCCACCAGCTTATCCAAAGACCTGGCTTCTGTCCTCCTGGAGAATATTGCAGTCGTTGCCTGCTAATGCCATAGATTTTATCCCAAAGGAAGGGGCAGTGTCCCACAGCATGCCTGTAAACACTGCAATCACCCACCCCCAAGGAGAAATGCAGTTCCTTTTTACCACAAACACTATACATATAAGTTAATAATACCAAGTCAATTGGAAAGGTTTAGAACAACAACAAATTCAGAATGATTAAAAAAATACATATTCCTGTCTTTTTTTTTCATTGAAACCTAAAAACCCAGTCAGTGTAGTCAGTTTCAAACATCATTAATCTATATAAGCCATGGAAATGGAAGCAGAGTCTTAGTCTTGGCCAGAAGGTTATTAAAAGCTTTAAAAAAAACTGTTCTCTAATGTATATCCATTTTTTTCTCTTCCTTTTAGTTTATGAACTTGCATGGAAGTAGCCTCTTACTTATTTCACACTCAAATTCTAGTTGGAAAAGACTTTCCTTTTCCCACCGCATCCTTAATGCACAATTCAGTTTAGAGCAGAGCTCAGATGGTAATTTCTTTCATGTTTTTGTATATTTCCTCTACAAAATCTATTCAGTATTCATGGATAATTCATGCAGTAGAATGGTGTACTAAAACTGTCCATTACTGAAATCCAGTGGCCAAATATAGTCATAAAATAATAGAATCATGGAATGGTTTGGGTAGAAAGGGACCCTAAAGGTCATCTAGCCATGTAGTTTCCAACCCTCCTGCTATAGGCAGGGACTCCTTCCCCTAGATCAGGTTGCTCAATGCTCCATCCAGCCTGCCCTTCAATGCTTCCAGGGAGGGGGCATTCTCTGGGCAACCTGCACCAGTGTCTAACCAACAAAGAATTTCTTCCTGATATAGTCTAAATCTACCCTCTTCCAGTTTAAAACCAATTCTTTTATTCTGTTGCTACCTGTCCTCATAAAAAGTCCCTCCTCAGTCTTCCTGTAGGCTCCCTTCAGGTACTAGAAGGCTGTTTTTAAGGTCTCCTCAGAGCCTTCTCTTTCCCAGGCTGAAGAGCCCCATCTTTCTCAGCCTGTCCTTGTTGGGGGGGGGGATGCTCCAGCCCTCTGATCATCTTCATGGCTCTCCTCTGGACCCACTCCAACAATTCCATGTCCTTCTTGTGCTGGAATCTCAAGATCTGGATGCAGTATTCCAGGTGAGAGCAGAGAAGCAGAATCACCTCCCCCAACCTTCTGGTCACAGCCCTCTTGATGCAACCTAGGATTCAGTAGCGGACTGCAAGCGCATACTGATGGCTCATGTTGAATCTTTAATCAATGGATACTCCCAAATCCTTCTCTTCAGGGCTGCTCTCAAGCCATTCTCCAACCATTCTGTACCTGTACTTGAGATTGCCCTGACCCAGATGCAAGTCCTTGTACTTAGCCTTGTTGAACTTCATGAACTTGGCATGGGCCCACCTCTTAAGCCTGTCCAGGTCCCTCTGGAAGGCATCCCATCTCTCTAGCTTGTTACCTGTACCATTCAGCTTGGTGCCATCTGCAAACTTCCTTAAAGTGCACTCAATCCCACTGTCCATGTTGCCTACAAAGATGATAAATAGCACCAGTCCCAATACTGATCTCTGAGGAATGCCACTCATCATCAGCCTCCATTTGGACATTGAGCTGTTGACTGCAACTCTCTGAGTGCAACCATCCAGCCAGTTCCTTATCCAGAAAGTGATCAATCCATCAAATCCATTTTTCTCCAATTTGGATTCACGGATGTTGTGTGGGACAGTGTCAAATGCTTTGCACATGTCCAGGTAGATGATGAGAGTTGCTACGTCTATACACTGACACTGTACCTCCATCATGAAAGGCCATCAAGCTTGTCAGGCATGAATTGCCATTGGTGAATCACCTTGTCTTTGTTTTTCATGTGCCTTAGTAGGGCCTTCTGGAGGATCTGCTCCATGGTCTTGTCAGGCACTGTCCTTCAGTTTCCTGGATCTTCTTTATCCTTGAAAATGGGGTTTATGTTTTCCCTTTCCCATTCAGTGGTAACTTAACTTTGTGAATGTTCTATATCTATCAGACTGAAGAGCACAATTCCCCAAAAGCCTTCCTCTAGACATATTTCCAGTGGGAAATCAAATGTATAGACAGTTTACATTAGTCTCTTAACCAACCTACGTATGTTTGGCCATACTGTGTGGAGTGTTCACCATCACTGAGGACATACAGAAAGATCACAAATGAAAAGCTTCAAGGAATTGGCACATCTACGTTTCAGTTTGCCCAGCTGTCATAGAGCAAAGATCATATGGGAAGTTAATGATTGACCATTCTTTTTGATGCTGATAATTGAATAATAAAAAAAAAAAGGCAACAGTAAGGAATTATGAAAAATTGAAAAGTGGTGTGAACAGTTTAAAAACAAATAAATGGAGAAAATAAAAGAAGTGAAGTCAATGGAATCTTCTATGACATGACTAGTTGAATTCTATTTACAGATTGAAGACATGAGCAGCCCCAAAGGACATTCCCAAGTTTGGGCCAATCCCAACTCCTCATGGCCTTCATCCACTGCTGTCCCTGCAAATGCAGGTACTCGAGGTGTTGATACCTGGCATTTCTATTCAGCAGTTTTCCAACTCATCTTGTACATGGTGCCAAAGAACAAAATTGAGTGTGAAGTTTCCCCGAGACAGTGCAAAGGTCGTCTCTGCAGAAAGGCACCTAGGGCTTTTAAAGAATTTAATTAATCTTTTTTTACTCCATCTCCTCATTTTTGCCCAATATCTTCCATCCACTGGATAAGGTTTCCAAAGACGTCAGAAAGTATAACATGGCTGCAACGACACAGTTTACAGGATGAGTACCCATCTCCTAAAAAAGACTTATTCTTGACTAAGAATTGGTTGGCTCATGAGAAATAGTGCTGTACCTGCAGAGTGAGAAAAACAAGAGCAACGCTCCATCAGTAATACTACAGAACAAAACATTTTCAAGTGTGTGAGGCAGTTCAGAGCAGTAGGGGAGACAAAGCAAATGCTGGCCTGTGTCCCTCTAGTAACAATGGAGCACTAGGTCTTTTTTAAGGAGTAAAATCATTTCTGAAATTATTTTCCCACATAAGGTTGCAGTAACCATAAACAAAGAATCACCGCTTTTTCACCAAATTTGTTGAGCAGAAGAGGTGCTTTCCTTTCTCCTAGATGGGATGCACATATTCATACGCTGTGCTTTCTGGCTCTCAAAGCAGTAACACTAATGGTGGGATGTGCTATAAGCAGCCATGAGCAACATGCCATGAGTGCATGTCTCTGCACTCCCTCTTGTATCCCTCCAGATCCCACAGCGTCCTCTCCTTCCAGAAACTGTTTCTGCTCTACAACCCACCATTAGAGGGAGTGTTCAGTGAGAATGGGAAGGTGAAGGCAATACCAAGTAAACATCGATGGCATAGTCTGATAGATGAACCATCGTGTGTCCACAGTTATCACATTTTGTGTAGCTCTGTGTTTGATATTTCACAGATAACGAGCTGGAAAATACCTTGAAACTTCTAATCCCACGTCAAACATGGCTTAAAATCAGCAAAGTTATCAGAGACAGGGTTGCACAGACAGGTACACAAGAACACAGTGTTGCTCAAGATGGTCCTGTGCACTTACAGAAACATGAATAAAGCCAGCATAAATAGAGATCTATTGACAGGTCCTGGTCTAGGTCTTAAATTCAGCCAGGTGGCCCTAGCTCCAACTTTCTAGAAGCATTAGTGCAACAAACTGATCCATGCCAACATTTCCCATAGAGGCAGTTCAATATCCCACACAGCTCTTCCCAGCAAACTGAAAGCAAGCAGGAAACATCACAGCTTTTCCTTCAATAGACTACAGCCAAGGCAGCCTTCCCTGCCCTCCAGCTTCTTAAGGCTTTTGTGAGATGGGAGCAATCTGTAGAAGGGGGCAGAACTGAAGTCTGCAGTGCATACCTGCGTGACCGTCTGTGATAGAATCTAGCACAGAACTTTATTTAGTCTAAATAGTACACTCTGTTTTACAATCTGTGCAATGCCTGGGCTCTCTACACATACCTCCAAAGTCTTTTAAGCAAGTGTTCCTCTAAAGATACAGCTTTCTATAGGTTGTGCAATGCATGCTTCATGCAGGAGAATACATGGGAAAACAAAGATTATGTTCATGAGCACTAGAACTTGCAGGTTTTGTACAAACTACTGTCCTGAAGACATCCATGCAGCAGCTTGGTAACGTTTCTTTGGAGTGACTTTCACATTAAAGACACAATTTCCACAATGCTGGGGTGTTTTTTTTTGTGGTTTTTTTTTCCAGATTTTCTTCTTTTGAAAAAATTTTCTCACCCTATTTTATTTTTCTTTATGTAACAGATATCAGCATTAAAGACTGCTCGTTCTTGTGCCAAATGAGAATTCCTCAGATTGCTGGACTGACCTAAAGCATTCATGCTGAGGCAATTCCAGCTTAAAATGAATTGCTTTTTAGTGTCACATTACCTCCCCTGAGTCCGTGCTCTCGTGGTGCCTCTCAGCCCCCTCCTTCAGGGTGAGTATTTGCCATGGGCACTGTGTCCCTGCAGATGCATAATGAGAGATGTACTCTAGACAGGAATCAGGACCTAGTGATAAAAACAGAAGCCTGATGCTCCCATTCTTCAACGTCAGTGTACCAGGATGGGGAAAGAGGTCTGAAAGAGGTTTCAGTTTCCACAGTCACAAATACTGACATCAGATTTTTTCAGTTTATGAATTCCTTTTTTCCTGCAACTCTAATAACCTGTAATGCTTTCATGCTATCTTCCTCTACATTTTGCTTTCAGTAATTATTTATAACATTTTTTTCCCACGTAAATTATCACTAGAACATAATCCCAGCTCCTCAGATCCCACAGTAAAAGATCTGTTCTCTCCAAGCTGAGACAACAACAGGCAATTCATTGAGCACAGACAGACAGGCACACATTTTCCATGAATGTATTTAGCATCGTTACCAAAACTGGCTCACTAGGAATTTCAACTAATAAGAAAATAAAGTTAGTGCAAAGCTTCTGAAAATAAATTCTGCTGAAGACGTTTCTCTGCTTTAATAGAGATTGAATGCAGGCTGTTTCTCTTTCCCTGTGTCCCAAACAATGCATCAGAACAATGTTTAGCAAGTGAGCTACATTTCACAATGTTTTCACATCATAGATGGACGTAAAATAAGTTATTTGGCAGTGTGAATGCCCTGGAGAGAGAAAAGTTGGTGGTTTTTCTGTCCATCCTAGCTTCTCCCAGTCCTTTAGGATTGCCCAAGACTTTTCCATGACCTCACTGCATCTCTGGTGGCAGTTAACCCACTGAGCTACCAACACAGTGCAACCGTGGGAAGCGTCCCTTTGTCCCTCTGATTAATTAATACCTGGCATATCCCATGTGGTAAAACTCAGACAGAAGGAGATCACAAGCAGGAGAGAGGGAGAGAAATGCTTTAAGAGTCTCCATGTTCTCTTTAGCCAAGTGATGAGGAAGAAGCTGAGGATGTAACCCAGAACAGAATATCAATTCTGTGGTTTTCTCCAATTTTACAAGTTTGCTTAATGGTTCTTAAAACTCCTCCTTGGGTTTTCTGACTTCTCTTCCCAAGAATACTAGAAGCCTGGCACTTGAAGTCCACTTTCCCAAAATACTCAGACTGGTGCAGCTCCTTTACACAACGTATATAGCAAGCAGATGTAGCAGGGTCACAAACACTGCTGAAATGAATGCTCAGCGATACAGCAGAGGATGTGTTTGTTTTTTGTTGTTGCCTGCTAAACAACTTTGTACACTGACGGTAATTACTGTGTTTGTTGCTGTTGTTGGTTTTGGTGTTTTTTTTTGTTGTTGTTGTTTTGTTTTGTTTTGTTTTTTGCTTATGCCTTACCTGGTAGCTTTGTTTGTCACAGTAAAAATATTGAGAACAGCTTGGAAACTTTCCTTTGCTCTGACTTGAAAAAGATGTATTCAACTCCCAGGGTACACACTGAGAGCTGAATTAAGCTCTGTGGCAAAATCCTCTACCTTTACCATGCTGCCTTTGCAGCAGGTGCTAAATTTTCTTTTACCATATTACTGTTTTACCTTTCTGTGGTAGCGATTTACCAAAATCCCCTAAGCTTCTTGTATTACATGTAGAGTTTTTCTGGATTCACGTGGCAGAAGAGATCCAGAGCTTCTGTTTCTTTTTCAGTCTCTATCTCTAAAACATAGAAGAATTGTTCTACAATGCCAAGAACTGTTCTACACTATAATTGCCCTATGCCAGTCAAGATGTTCTGGAATATTTCTTACTCTTTTTCCACACGTTTTATCTCTGGACTAAGCTTATACTACTATTCTTCCTCCAGAGTATCTAACTGATTATAATTAATGTTCTGGGTAGGAACAGAAATGAGGATAGGCATGTCCTCTTACAACCCAAGTCCTCTTTCTTCAGTTTCCCATCCTTCTTTGGTACCTTTTAAACCCCTATGTCTAGTATCTAAGAAGGCCTAAAGAAGAACTGCATCTAGTTGAGAAGGAGGTAAAACTATGGGGCTTTACCCCCATTGCTTAAGCCCCACATGGGGCTTAACATCCTCATTAAATTTGCTTGTTGCCCTCAATCTTTTCAGGACATACGGATTCATTTAACTCTTGCTTGATAAATGCTGTAGTATTTACACTCAGGCATACAAACAATTCCTATCCTGTGATAGTAAGATGAGAAAAAATCATGATGTTAACACAGATTTTTAAATATATAGGTTCCTAATCATACCCAGCAGTTGTTACTGGACTGATTTTGATATATATACTCTTGATTTTCACCTATATGTTTTGGAAAAGAAAAACACAGTTTTCAGACAAACTTATCTAAAGTTTAAAGGGTTTTTTATTACCAAATCAGTTCAGTAGCAACTGCTGGGTATATTTATTAAAGTGTCAATTTTACTTTGGGCAGAGCAGTTAGAATCTGTGGTTTGTGGGGGGAGGAGGAGAGGTTATTGTTGCTCTTTAACAGTACCTTTAATAAATAGTATTTAACCACAGACAGATGTAGATTGAGTCCTGTAAATCACACTAGAAGAATTACAAGAAAAAAGGACATGTTTCCAAGTTTTTCCATTTTCCCACCACTGGAAATGGGATTTTTAAAATAAGTTTTCCATAATCTTGTGAATGCCAAAATACCACAGGGCTGGAACAGAAGCTTTAAGCAGTCACCATGCTTCACAATAAAGCAAAAATATTGCACCAAACTGGAAGGAAAAGCAAAGGCTCTTTCCTTCTGTGTTACTGTAAATTAATTTTAGAGATGGCCACAAACCATAAAATTTAGATTCAGCCATAAACCTGTGAGCATAAAGCTTGAAATAAATCTGGATCATTGTACCAGACCACCATGGCTGCTGGCAGACAAGTATTAGCTGATTAGTTGGAAAAGTCCACAACACATCTATTCCATATGCCCCATATCTCACAGTATGTCTCCCCATCCACTATGTCACTGTAAATCCTGTACTGTTACACCACGGACATTTCCAGTGTCTTAGGTCCCCATGATAGGCATTAGAAGCTTTTTAAAACAGCAGATGTTCTGAAAGAGCAGAGCTTGAATAAAAGTTTTCACCCAGATATATAAGCATAATTTGTGGAAACTCCTCCAAATCAATCTCATTTAGTGAAAAAAAATTCTTTTTTAAAATCCAGCAAGATAAGACATTAAAATAAAGCAGCGTGCCTAGAACATGACTCAAAGCTGAATCTTTACATTTATTAATTCCAGGTAATTCCTGTAGAGTCTGGGACTAGAAACAGAAACAGAAAAATACATAAAAATGCACATGTAGTGGACAGAAAGGGAGAAATGGATAAAATAAGCATGTTTTTCGTTTGAATAAGAAGTAGGTTACTACACTGTAATTGAAAAGATTATCCCTCAGCTAATCTACTGTGTTGCCAAAATTTGTTATTTGATACCGAGGAAATAAAAAAGACTTGCTAGAGCAAAGAAGATGAAGGCAAGTAATAGGTAGCTGGGTCCGAGAGACCCATATTGCTTCCTAAATCATGGAGGTTCCTACTTCGTTTAAAATATAAATTACACCAAGTGGTAAAAATCCAGCTTTAATTCTCATCTTAATGATTACATTGGTCCATTTCCAAGACTGCAGCTAAAGGCCATGAGAACTTTTAAGATATTTTCCCACCCATATACATATTGTCCCAAGCTTTCAAAAAAGAAATGGCAAAAAGGCAAGTGAGTAAGAAAAAAAATACAACCATCATACAGAAATTGCACTGGTGAAATAGAACATTCAGCATGGAGCTACTAATCTGCAAGGGAGCTTTGAAACTGCTAGGTGACAGGACAATTTTGATATAGTGGCTTGCTGAAGTCTCAGAACAGTGTTGGAAGGTGAACAGGTGAACGTATGGTGCCTTAGACCTCTTCTCACACCTCTACTACGAGTTTAAGGAGTTTGGGGTTTCCTTTTATATTTTTCCCTTTCTTTTTTTCATCTTTTTTTTTTTTTTTTTTTTTTTTTTTGCAGTAAGGTGTGTTTTTCATTTCAAGAGTTTTCCCTTCACTTTCCTGCACAGAGCTACAACAGAGTATTGTTAGCTCTGCACGCCTAGAACCCATTCATTTTGGGCCATTTTCAGAATCTGGACCTTGACTGGTAATAATTCACTAAAAATTCTGATATGTGTGTTTTATCACAGTGCTTTAAATTTCAAAATACCCCCAAATGTCTGCAAGCCTCCTCTCAGGAGAGTAGCTTTCTGGAGAAGCATGACATTCGCCATAGTGCTCTGATAAAGAAGCAGCATGACAAATACTTAGTCTGATGAAAAAGCTGAATAATATCAAAATAAAGTATGAATACAAATTTATGAGCTGTATCAGTCATAATTAACCAGTCAGGAGAAATGTCACTGTATATGGATCTGCTACATGAAGAGTACAAAAATACTGTACTGAATATCTTAGCAATTCTTTAGGAAGGTATTGAACTTTTCTTGCAATTAATTATTCATCCATAAAACTTTCCTTATTTCCTCCTCAAATTATTTCTGAACTTCCCTCCCCTTTGTGAGATCAGGAGTGCCATCACATGCTTGTATGCAGTACAAAAACACATACCCATGAAAAAACCCACAACGGATACCACCCCCAACTTTCCCCAGTTGTACATTTGATGCTTGCTGGTGCCATTAAGCAAACACAAAACAACAGCAAGTGCATTCTGTTGAAATGTTTAGCTAAATGGAACCAAAACAGTCACAGTTCACAATTTCATAAATACATTAATTAGAAGTGTCTCCAAATAGCATGTGATTTTGAATTATTAACATAAAACACTGCATTATAAATGACTGCAAATTGCATTCCTTAGTGCTCTCCATGCTTAATTTATTATGCCGTAGGAAAATTTGCAAATTACTTTACTGTTTTATATTTAATGGATAGTTTTATATGTATATTGTTTCATTAAGATAAAATTAAACCACAGTGTACGTATTATATGCCTTTCCAGTGACATAAATGTCACTAGAGACCCTCAGATTTTGTCAGGAGGGGTGTGTGCTTCTGACACTTCCTAGATTTAGTAAAGAAGCAAAGAACAGTTTCAAGTTTCTGCTCTTCTCATGTCTGGCCACAATTGCTCCTTTTGGCCAGCCTGTATGGGGAAGGGTATGCCAGGAAACTTTCTTGCTGCTTAGAAGTAGGGAGAGGGATGGCAGAGCCATGGCTGAAAGACAAAGGATCATTTCCAGCAGTGGCCACCGCTGCAAGGATAGTGCAGTTACTGTGCCACTGTGTTCTGGGGTAGAAAGAAGGAAACAAGAGGCAAGTCACCTGCCCTGAACCACACAAGCAAAGAGAGGTAAAAAAAAAACAAACCCTTCAGCCTCCTAGGAAGAGACAAAAAGGATGACATGGGCTGCTGGACTGCACTGCCAACTCTTTTGCAGCTGTGTATATTAGGATTTGGGACTGTTTACTCTGGAGGAGGCTCAGGGGAAACCTACCTGAAAGGAGATTTTAGTGAGATGGAGGTCGGCGTCTTTTCCCAGATAACTAGTGATTGGATGAGAGAGAATGGCCTTAAGCTGGGCCAGGGAAGGTTCAGGATGGATGTTAGGAAAAATGA
Source organism: Cyrtonyx montezumae (assembly GCF_038088225.1). Lineage (NCBI taxonomy): Eukaryota > Metazoa > Chordata > Aves > Galliformes > Odontophoridae > Cyrtonyx > Cyrtonyx montezumae. Next base: position 85,464,829 of record NW_027072089.1, on the reverse strand, counting down.
GAGGTGAGGTATTGGAACAGGCTGCTCAGGGAGGTGGTGGAGTCACTGTTCCTGGACCTGGTAGTAAGGGACATGGTTTAGTGGGCAATATTAGAGGTAGATGGACAGTTGAGCTGGATGATATTTGAGGTCTTTTTCAACCTTAATGATTCTATGATATCCTGATGATCATAGGTCTGGAGATACATTCAGTGAGGAGGGAAAAGAATTTTGTATGCATAAGGAAAATCTATTAAAACTGTAATTGAAAAGACATTTGCCTTTGACAGCTTCTTTGTATGTTGTCTGTTCTTGGCCATTTGTCTTCACTATTTGTAAATTCCTCAGAAGAGGAATTGCCTCTAACCATGTGCTTGTAGAATGCATGTTACAGAGGAGACTGCTGAAAATCCAAAATGCAAATAGAGCATAAATAATAGATATTATTTATGATACATAAATAAATAACATTGGGCCATGAAATGGCATACTAGTTGTGTTTAAGCAAGCTGGCCAGTCCCCTAGATTTTAAGAACTAATAACGTCCCTTTGGCGAATGTGACAGATCAAATGTTTCTTCAAACTGACTTTCAGACTTTTGTATAAGATAGGAAAGGTACCAGTCACATTCAGAGCAGTTTCCACAAAGTTTTCAGATGTGGTTCTGTTTAATAAAAAAATAACAAAATAAAATGTGGCAGACAGGGGAGGAGGTGGAGAGACTGAATATTTGGGGAAAGTTTTAATTCTCCTTTAAGTTAAAATTCTGTTAATGAAAATGAAGTTACAAGAAAATGTATGCAAGAGAGAGAGATAGCCCTCTGAGCTATTCTTTTCAAGTAATAAAGATGAGACTCTGTCAGAAATTGAGGTGTCAAAACTGGAAGTGCTGGAACAAATTCACAAATTAAAGAGCAGCAAGTCACCATGACCAGATGGCATACATCTGAGAGCTCTGAAGGAACTTAAGAATTAAGTGGTTGAGCTGCTAACAGAAAAATATGCAGCCTTTCATTACAGTGCTACCATGCCAGAAGACAAGAGGTAACAAATACCTCATCTCAAAAAATCTGGAAGGTGTGTTTCTGCAAGCTTGATTAGGGCTGTAGATTGCTTTTCTCTTTTAATCATCCTGGCTTCAGAGAGAAGATCAGCATATCCAGCAAAAAGAGCCAGCCTCGCCTCATCAGGAGCCACTGGCAAAGGTAGGCGTGGGTCGTTTGCTGGCTCAGCATACTCTGATGACCACTGACCTGGAGATGAGTGGGGGTCCTTGCAAGGATTGACTTCAATGATAATTAAAAAACAACTTCCCTAATTAACCCCCGCCCTTCTTAAACCTGGTCAAGCTTTCATCGGTATCTATCCCTTGCAATACTGTTGGGGTAGGTTAACTTTTTCCTTGGCACATTTATGAGTGGGATGATAGGACAAAGCTGTTGTCCTAATAACCCAGGATTTCCTCTCAGTTTTATGCCCTATTTGCAATTCCTTATCATTCAGATAAGAAGCTGTGTGCAGTGGAGGAGAAGGAATGGAGGGGAAAACAACTAGCTGAACATCCACCCAGGCAGTACAAAACATGTACTTGCATCACTGCATAGATTTTAAGGTGCATGTTCAATCATTTAGTCCTGCGGTGCACAGCTGCTGTGCTGTTACTCAGTGTGAATGGAAACACACAGCCCAGATGACGCATGTGAAGCAGTGCAGACATCTCCCCACAGCCTCAGGTACATCCTGCATTCACAGATGCAGAGCATCAGTGGCAAGCCCCTGTACTTTCCCTACTGTTTATGAAGAAGTCCTCATAGGTAAGACTGAGGGATGAAGACATCTCTGATTCTATCTTCTGGCTATTAAAGAGCATAGGCTTGCATTATAATGTTCATAACAGGTTCACTAAAGTACCTTCTGCTGCTAGATAGTCATCCTGAGATACTTGATGCTCAGATTTAGGAAATCACGTGATTAAGGAAATCACTGGATTTACAAAGTCTAGCTCTGAAGATTTTTGCCAAACACCGGCACTATTATAGATGTCTCATTTCTAAACTGAGTACACTTGGCCTTCAAACTCAGTCACCAGTCCTTTTGACATTCCTATGGTTAATGAAAGCCCTAAGAAAACAAGTTCTTACTTGGAGAATTACAAATAGAGGTATCAAAGCAAGAGCAGTGGGAAAGCAGTTTAATCATCTCAACAAATACTTTGAAATGTTAGTAATATATACAGAAAAGAAAATAGGGTCCTTCTTCCACAGAAGAATCACCCCATGCCTTGTAAATACTCTTTTTTTTTTTGTTGACTAGAGACTCTCCTGTCACCTTGAAATTATTTACAAGTGTACTATAGAACTCTTACCTAGAATGCAAGAGGAGGGTGGGAGATGTGAACTTGAGAATAACCACTCATTTGGAGATTCAGACATGTTTGCAACATGAAAGACTGAGAATCAAGTCATTGCATGGAGCAACTAACTGCTCAAGTTCTCATTCAGGGGAAAATAAACTTCTCATTTTCTGAAGGAGAAGCTTTATTCACACTGAAAACAAAACATAAACACCTGTAAGAGGTTTGGGGTCTGAAAATATCTTTTTTTTTTCCCACAAATGAAACGATTTGTAACAGAAAAATTTTGGAAATAACACTCTTGCTTTCTTAGGGGCTTCATAGCACCCTGAAGTGATTTTCTTGAAGTAGAGCATAGCTTTAAAGCAGATGCTAAGAGCCCTTAATCTAGACACATGGTCTGGGACCAGCTCTTACTTTGCCAGCATTGATCATTATAGCATTCAGGCTGGAGATACAGATGCTCTCAGACGCCTTGCTGAGTGCAGGAGAACGCAGTATTTTGTTGTTGTTGTTGTTTTTTATTCAAAGTGCTTGGTCTAGAGAACAAACTCTTTTCTTCTGCAGCTACAACAGAGAAGTGATGATCATGTCAGTTAAACTCAGTAACAACTTTGGGACTGTGATGCTTTTCAACCCTGTGTTTTCTCTAGCGGTAGTTGACAGACTGGTGCGAAGGAGGAGGAAGACTGCTGCTATCTTCTGTGAACTGCTGATAAACCTGCATTCTCTTTCCCATGCCTACACAGTCACATTTTAAAGAAAAACATGATAGTTTCCTCAGGAAATTTAAAAAAATAAAAATAAAAAAATAAGTAATAAATTTTGCCTTCTTTTCTTGATGTTCTTAATACATATATCTGTGAGCAAGCAGCAGGGGCACAACTAGAAGTCATCACCTGAGCAGGCTTTCTGTACCAGTAACGTGCTCTTTGGGCTGGAGCAAACCACTTCTGTTTTCTCCCTTGAATGGATCTGTTGGAAAAGACACCCTACTTTTCCTGATGTCTCAAAAGTCCTCATATTAGCGAAGTGTCATTTCTATCTCATCCTCAGTTTCCACCTTTAGAATCATAAGTTCTTGTATATATATCCAGTTTCTCTGGATGGGCAAAGCTACCTGATCTTCTCCTTGAATGGGCAGTCTTAGGCTTTGGGCCATGATGGAAAATCCCATCGCTGAGTGACTTTTGTATTTTCAAAATCCACTGGAGGAACCGCAAACAGATGTTCTGGCAGAAATGTGAAAAACAGGATATGTGTGGGAGTCCTCAATGGGAAGAGTGGTGGCAGTCTTGCAGATTAAGTAATGGACGTACGATTCACACTCAGCAGAAACCAGTGGCTTAAAAATAGCTAACCCTCTCAACATATTCTCTGTGCATTCTTTTCATGGTGGTCACTTCCTTATCCTATATCAGGCAATAAATATGGACAAATTCACAACTTACTCTAATGACTTTTAACCTAGGAACACTAGTTGCTTTGATATTTTATCATAATGAATTCCACCCATAATTATGGAAACCCAAGTTTTCCCATGCTTGACTCAACTTAAGGTCCGTGCTGTTTAGGCAGCCAATATTTTTGCAGTCTCTAGGCTGAAGCTGTGCAGCCTGTTCCTCATGAAGCTATCAGCAGAAAAATCTAATAGCTGTGAAATTAGATGTCTATCTTTTAAAAGCCCTGCAGTGATCACAAGTTGCTTTTGCGCACAGCCGTGCTGCCAGAAATCTGCCTGCTTCCTCCATGGTCAAAGACCCACTTAGCAGACATACCTGTACTCCGTATGACCCATTGTAAACACTAAATTGTGCAGAGTTCTTGCAGGCTTTGAGGCTCTCTTGGTAAAGACTTCTATAGCAGAGGGACCAGCTTGCTTCTGCTTGTCATTCTGCAGCACTTATGGTAAGGTCATTTACTTTTTCTGAATGTAATTTTTTTCATTTTGATGAAGCCTCTAGTTCCAGAGCTCTGCTCAAGACCTGGAATGTTACGTCTTTGCCTGTTTTCTCCCTGACAAGTCTCTGAGATATTAAAAATCAAAAGAAGACTCTAAGGAGCAAGTAAAGCCTTGTTAAAGTACTGTTTCGGTTTTGTGATAACTCACAGAAGCTCTTTACTCTCTCTGCCTGGCCCCCGTCAGATCTTGCATGAAAGGGAAAAAATGCACTTAAAAGTGCTGTTTTCTTTCCACTTCCCCCTGTACTTCAAAATAATTAGTTTTTCTGCATTTCTTTTTTATTCCCAGCTTGGCTTGTGCCGAATCAGATTATAATACATTAAACCTTCAAGAAACACAAAGCTCTGCAAAGTGCTCTTTGGGGTCTCGGTACATGTGTTCTCCGGCTCTTTTCTGCAGTAATTACTGCCATCTCAGGGTCAGCTCCTGTGTGTAGGTCCTACTCAGACATGCTCACCCACCTCCAGATCAGTGCAAAAGGAATTCAGGGTGGGTTTGGCCTGTGCGTCACCACTGTTCCTGTGCGCAGGGGCTGGGGAACTTTTGCCAGCAAGGAGGTTGCACTGCTTTTCCAGGCCACTTCTGTAGCAAGGAGAAGCAGCTCCTTTGGAGACATGGGGACTGTGGCCTCCTTGCTAACTTCTCTGGACAAATCTTAGTACCTTGCACTAAATGTGGGACTGCTGGAGCACAACTGTAGCCACACAGAAATACACACCAAGGCTCTCCCAGTTCCAGTGAGACCAGGACACTTGTCATGTGCAGTGCTAAGTGATGACAGCTGTGCTGGGAACAGTTTACATGTATTTGTGCTTTCAGAAGGAAACTACCCTCAGCCTGGCCCTTGCCATAAGTGGGAAGATGGCTGTATAGGGCAATTAACACTGTAAAGAACACCTTCGTCCTATTGAAGACAAGGCTACTACTAAAAACATTGACTTCAGCTAGAAAGCTTACAGAAGTAATTCACAGAGAGGCACTTCCCCTAGTGTGGTTTGACTCGTTCCTCACAGGTTATAGGAGAACAGCAATGCTGATTTCCAACACTAGTCCTTCCAGCTCTCTGAATGAGGGTCTCCAGGAGGAGTCAAAGATAGCAAAGCCCTCGTTATTACCAGTATTGGCAGCGTGACTGCTAGTCAGGTCCGAATCCAGAGTGAATAATAAACAGAGAAAAATATCTGTCTTTAAGCTATGACCACAGTCCCTTCCTTTCCTCTGGAGAAGGTGAACACATTTCTTTTGATGTCAAAGAGATAGGAGTGAAGATCTAGGGGGCATATCCTTCTATTACAGCTTTATTAACAAACCTGAATTTCAGTCTGAAATGTTGGTGTTCTTCTCATCCTGGTCTCCTCATCTGTAATGAAGCCTGCTCTCACATTGTCATGATGCTTCGGTAACAGTAGAAAAATGGAATCCATGATGGAAAGAGGGAAGGCTAAAATCTATTCCTACTCTTGCCCAAAGCAGGAAATGAACAGACACCTTCCAAGCTGAAAGCCTGGTTATCTAGTCTGCTGCAATACCATGCCAATAAAGATGCCTTTTTTCTGTTTAAATAAGTAATATAATAAAATGTTGCTTCATTTCATTATAATAGCAAAGAAGGATTTGCTGGTTTCACAGCATAAATTTAGATTAATTTTTAAGATTTGACAACGTTATAAAAATTATATTGATTCTGAAATTATAATTTTAGATTGGTTCTGTCATTTTAGCCTATTAGCAGTCTTTAAATGAAGTGATCCAACGTTACAATCAATCTTATCTTCCATTATGCACTTCCTGGTGCTAAAAAGTGAGATCGATTCTAATTAACTACACTGGTTCAGTCATTTGGGTGGTTTGTTCAGGGGAAAAAAATAAGTTACTATCCTAATGTCACTAAACAATTTATTATACATTTATATACAGAATTTAAAAGCAAAATTGATGTCATTCCTATGGTAAAAACAACAGAGTAGTGGCTCTCTAAAATATTAGGATAGCAACATTAACACTATATCTTTATCCAGTGCAGCATGTGAAATCTTTTCAGGGTCTACTTGCACTATATAAGAAGCAAAGCGAGGTCAGCAAAAAATATTTCTTCTGCAGCACAGCTATAAATCTATGTGTACACTGAGAGTGGCTAGGAGCTGTTCTGAAAATGTCATTTCTGATGTGCAGCTGTGGGCTAAGAGAACAGGTTTAATACTGCTTAAGAAGCCATCATGATGAAAATAATGTTGTGAAGTGGGTGATGTGATTTAAATACGAATCAGCTCAAACTTATTTCTTTCCACACTCTCTAGCTTTAGCTTGGATTGATGTACCTAAAATCCAGGTGACTGCTGACAGAGACCTTCATACATACGTTGCCTTGCATCCATGTCACATTCTGTAGAACATTAGCCTTCAAATGAGCTAAAGACATTGGCATAGGTGCAAGGCAGTGGAGGACTAATGTGCTGTGCTCCAACCTGAAAAGTACTTGCAAGTCTGGAGAACACCAAGGGAGAGAAGAAGCTGGAAAAGTATGCACTCTATTTTATAACAAGGATAGTAAAGGATAATATAACTGATGAAAAACGTATGTTACTTATGATTTCATTCTTTAGCATCCTTAAATCAATCTTTTAAGACAGACAAATTGTATTACCTCAGTACCAGTCTTACTTTTCTCGTCAATGATTGTTATGCCTGGAATCTTTTCTAACTTATTCCTTGCTTTTCCCTGCTATGCCTTCAAAGAAATGGAGCATATATGCCCTCCATATTAATTCAATTCATATGTTAGTTATAGTCAGTGCAACACAGAAACAATCTGCAGTTTGAGCAATGCAACATTCACAGTTCCAAACAGCACCGCTGCATTTTTTCATGTAGAGTAATATGTAGGGGAATGATTCAAGAGTAAGAAATGCCAGCCTGGCATCCTGCTGCAGAGCCTTCCTTGACCTCCCTTTCTTCATACACCCTCACACATGCTTTGTCCCTATCAACCTAATGACATCACTTCATTAAGAATCCAAATTACTGAAAAAACTCTGAGAGAAGTAGCTTTAAAACCCTTTGCTTACCCTTCTTTGTTTCATGATCAAATCCTTGAACATTCAGTGGAATGAAAGAACAGAAAATTACTGTGAGCCCCTGTGCCTGTCCCTTTTGAGCTACTCCTGCTGCTCCATGAAGATGGCCTTCGTCTCTAGCCAGTCACCCAAAGCCCCTGAGGAACAAGGAGCTTGCCAAGTCCTGCACAGATAAGGAAAAATGGCAGTTAAACCAGAGCTGCACACCCTGTAATCCCTCAAATATTACTGCCTGTCCTCATGAAGCTCAATAATTCTTAGGAAAGAAAATCTTAGGAAATTTGAGAGCCACAATTGTTACATGGGTTACTTTTATTCCTCCCCTGAATGTGTCTTGGTACTGAAGATGTTCTGGCCCAAAAGAGTGACTTCCAGTTCTGAACAAAGCTGCTGCAGAAAACAACCTGGGAGCTGGTAGGAGCTGCTATGAAAATCTCCTTTTTAAACAGCTTGCCTCAAGTACTGTGTTCAGTTTGGAGCACCTCAATACAGAAAGGACACTGAGGTGCTTGAGCAGGTGCAAAGAAGGGAAACAAGGCTTGTGAAGGACCAGGAGAATGTGCCCTATGAGGAGCAACTGAAGGAACTGGGGCTGTTTAGTCTGGGGAAGAGGAGGCTGAGGGGAGACCTTATTGCTCTCTTCAAATACTTGAAAGGTGATTGCAGTGAAAGAGGGGTTGGTGTCTTCTCTCTGGTAATAGATGACAGAACAATTGGAAATGGCCTCAAGTTGCACCAGGGGAGATTCAGGTTGGATATAAGGAAAAACTTCTTTGCAGAAAGGGTTGTTAAGCACTGGAATAGGCTCCCCGTGGAGATGGTTGAGTCACCATCCCTGAATGTGTTTAAAAAACATTTTGATGTGGTGGTGCTCAGGGACATGATTTAGCAGTGGGTTGTTAAAGTTAGGGTAGCATGGTTTGGTTACAGTTGGACGATAATCTTGAAAGTCATTTCCAACCTGAGCAATTCTATGATTCTGTGATTCTATGACTGAACAACTGTTTTGCAAGGAGAACTCTTGATTTTTGACTGCTATTGCACTCACATTGCAGGTATTAATTATTTGCACCTTTCAAAAAGCCTTCAGAAGCCTGATTCTCCACTGCCTCACACCTCATGCAATCATTTACATTGGTGTAAAGTGAGTGTAAAACACTATTACAACACTGTAAGCAAAGAGGAGTTCTTATTTCACCACCTCCTGTCACCAGACTCAGCAGTGGAGAATTAGACTGAAAAGGTCCTGAGACGGGCTGAGAGCATGTATGCATTCTGCTTTTCTTTGCATGGGGACAATGTTGGGTCACTTTTCAGCTTTGATTCAAGAAGCCTGGATTCAAGGATTCATTGTTTAGCCTGGAGCAGGCTCAAGGGAGACCTCACTACTCACTACAGCTACCTGAAAGGAGGTTTGTAGCGTGGTGTGGAGTTGGCCTCTTCTGCCATGTAACTAGTGACGAAAGGTGGTGGCACAGAGTTGTGCCAGAGGAGGTTCAGATTGGATGTTAGAAAAAGTTTCTTCTCAGAAGAGTGGTGAGGTATGCACAGCTTCACAGGATGCCCGGAGTGATGGTGTGTCACCGGTTTGCGGGGCAGTTTGACCCGGTACCGTGACAATTGAGGCAGGGGACCCACGGGCCCACACCCCGGGGAAGAGGAAGGGAAAAAGGGAAAAAGGAGAAGGGAGATGGGCCTAGGAACAAACACCATCCCTAGATGTTTTCAAGGAAAGGATAGATGTGGCACTGAAGGACGTGGGTTTGTGGGGTAGTGTGATGGGTTGATAGTCAGACTAGATGATCCTAGTGATCATTCCAATTGTAATGATTCTATGATTCTATGCTTCCTGACTATCCAACTGGTATGGGAGCCATCAGGGTGTGCCAGATCCTCTCCATGCCCAAAAGGCCAGATCCTGGGGTACCTGAAGGAGCAGATGGCTATGGATGGTGAGGAAAGAGATTGTGATGCTTGGACACTGTGACCTGGAAGACAAAGGGTGTGGGAGCCGGGCAAGGCAAAATACTGCAAAAGAGAGATGACATTTGTGTGGAAAACTGCTTTTGTTTCTTTCCCATTTCACAGGCAGTATGTCTATTAAACGTGGCTTTTGCTGCCAAAGGACTTGTCATATTACATTAGGTTTAGCAACTTCTGCTGTGGCAAAGTGTGCAGTGTCTCCCTTCACATAAAGAAAATATTTTCACAAGTCTGTTCAACCTGCTAACTGTGATTACAGACAGTTGGCCCCTAACATGACATTTATTGTTCCAGCTCCAAGAAAGAGACTCACAGCACTGTCCAGCCAGCTACCTGAAGAGCACATATGTGTGTGGAGACCTTAAACAAGCTTCTGTTAATGACTTCATTTTGCACACTTTTAGTAGGTCTTTAGCAGTTTGATAGAAAAGATGTTAGAGGGAAGTGCTAAAAGCAAGAACTTAAAAAACATATACAAGCTAGACTTAATACTGTCAAACTTCTTCTTGTCATGCTTACCATAAAACATTTATTATAACATATCAGATCCCTTCTGCAGGTGTTTTTGCACACATATTTCTGCTCTGCTCAGCAATGTAAATGATAACTGAGAATTACTGAAGAAAAAAAAAATGGAGTAAAATACCATCATCTACCTTCACATAGGACACCATCACACCTGGAAGTTAAAGAGTGAGAAATCATTCCAAAATTAGGGATGTACGGTGGGGCAAATAATGCCAATGACAACCACAATGAACAGGTTGACCCAGTTCAGTCCCCACATCAAGAGGTCCATGATAAGTTTGCCCAGAGGAAATTTTGTCATGAAAAAAAAACTAAACAACACCAAAAAGCCCACAGTGTAAATAAGCAAAGCACATACTTCCCTCTTCCCTCCATGATATGCTGATTGTGGTCACATCAATTTCTTGAAACATCTGCCAAGAGACCAATCTCACTATCTATGTAACCAGTTGATGTTTAGACTACCTACTCAAGGCCTACCTACTCATTTTCCTGGCATTTGGGAAGAATGCAAAAATAATGAATGTTTTGTAAGGACAATAGCATTTGGTTATTAATGGCTTTATGTGAAAGGAGAGGTGAATAGTTTTAAACTGAATTTATTAAAAATACTTTGTGTGAGTTGCAATCATCTGAAAATTTGTTAAACAGCCTTCACTTTCCTCTCTTGCACAAGGCATTCATAGGGCCTGAATTCTTACATGACTTGGCCTATGCCGCCTTACTTTTTGGCAGGTCACTTTGCTCTATTCTTTTCCAAATAGAAATTAAGCTTTGGCCGAGGGAGAAGCAGAGCAGAATGCAGCCTGCTGCAACAGCTTGCAGTGAATTGGAAAGAACTCTGTGTTATAGATGAGAGCTGAGCAAATACCCTTTTTTTTGGTTTAATTTTACTGTCTTATTTTTAAACTTGCATGTGCATCGGCCAGCAGCACTGTGTCTCATTATAATATTCCTATTAGGCAGGTGGATGTACATCATGAGCAGAGAGAATTTAGCTCTATTTCCTTTAAAGGCATGCTCTTCAGTGATTAAGTTGCTTCTGTTAGTTTGGGAATTTAACTGATTCTGTAGTGTCACTCTGAACCATCTCTCTCACAGTTTTGTCCTCCATTGTGTCAGAAAACCAATTACAAGAAGGCCAAGCGATTTACAAAAGGGTCATAGAAGATTCAGTGGTGGACTTTCATAATTTCTTCTATTGTAGTTGTACTTCTGTCAGTAAAGAAACAACTCGCCCCCAGGAAAGATACATGAGGGCTTCTGCCTTCCTCATTTTTTCTGCTTATTTAAAAACAAACAAACACATTTGTTCTCTGCTTGTCTTGAGATCAGCTGAAGAGGGGCTGGATGAGGAAAAAGAGGTGGGCGTCAATATCCAGCAAAGAGGTACTTACACTTTTAAATGAAATTGTTTTCCTTCCTACATGTCTCCCTACAGTTCAGCCTAAAGAAATCAAAATCTCATTATGACAAGATCTTTTCCTAGAGATTTCTGATGTACTACAAAAAGCCTTTTTCCAAGACCCTCCAAAAATACCCAGGGCTTTTTCGTGGTCTAGTCCAAGTTAAATTAAAAAGCATATTCATGGGGAAACAAGTAGTCTCCTGCCTGAGTGTGGCATGGCTTTTTCAGAGTTTGTGACCTAGTACACTAACATTCTGATTTGTTTGGCCATGAGAAAATCTTTTAGGCTGGCTCGAGAAATTCACCGCTGAAGCCTCTTTTGGGGCTTATATTTTTTATTTTTCTCCCGCTTCCTCAGAACTTTCCCTTGTTTCTAAAGAGTGCCATAGTCCGTTCCTGAGCCCTCAAATCCAATTACCAAACAATGTACAAATATATGACTGAGCGTGGTCTATGGGAACAGCTGCAAAATTGCTAATATTAGGTCTAATTTAGCTACAATAAATTAGCAAGTGTGTGGAAGCAAAATGATGACAGCATAATTATAACAAAAGTCGATGTGTTGAAGTATATGGATGACAATACATACTAATTTTAGCGAAAAAACGCACCAAATGAAATGCATGCAATGAACAGACGGGACTAATAGCTCAGACACATATACTTAATGTGACCAGTCAGTGTAAAAACAAAAAGATAGATGAAGCTGTTCAGAATCTAGTGCTAACAAGCAGTGTAGTCTGAAACCATTAACTGTCAGGGGTAATAACACTCAAAGTACTGAAGTGCAGTAAAACAGCAGCACTTTTCTCGGGATGATGTGCTGATGTACAAGCACACACCTGTGAAGAGGGTACTAAATCTATCCTTGCGTTTATTACTATGGAGGGAGGAAAAACAACACTAATAATGTAAAGTATAAACGAAAATAGCAGACAGCAGAGAGTGACATTTGCATGGTCCCAGTCAGCTTGTTAGCTGAAGTGGGTTTTAATTAGCTATTTTCCAGCAAGCAAACGAGCAAATTAGTGGCAGCCATAAACAAGCAGAGACAATCAGGCCCGGAGAAAAAAAAAAGATCGGACCTTTTTCTGTGTGTTTTCCTTTTGGAAATACAATGCCTTCACGCTTCAGCTAAATATTTCTATTAACCAGAAGAATGCAGCAAACTGAAGACCTTGGCAATGGTGTGAGTTTTCAAAGTGGCTCCAGGCACAGTGTTAACAGCACAGCAAGAGCAGCAGGCACAAAAAGCCCTGCTCTGACCCAAACTCAAGGGCTAAAACTGGGGTCGCCTGCTCAAAGCCCCAGTGTATCTGCTACATGCCATACTCTGACGGACGCTTGACAATTCTCTGCTCATGGGATTGCATGAATCTAGCACCCTCCCTCGCCTGAATCAAGATCCAGGACAGCAGAAGTTTTGATTGTCAAATTACTACTGAATGAATAAAACCTACCCTGATGTTACCGTAGCGTGAACGGGGGGTAAGGAGAGTTTGGTCAAAAAAGGGCCAAAGTTAAGCACTGGATTTAATCTACCTGCAGGTAGGAAGACCTTAGAGAAAGATCAGGATAGGCTGGATCAGTGGGTTGAAACCATTTGTGTGAGCTTCAAAAAGTCCAAGAGCCAGGTCCTGAACTGTGATCCTAACAACCCCATACATGCCTACAGGCTTGGGACAGAATGGCTGGAAGACTGTGCAGAGAAAAAGTTTCTGGGGGTGTAAGTGGACAGTCAGCTGAACATGACCCAGCAGTGTGACCAGGTGGCTAAGAAGACCACTGGGGCATCCTGGCATGCATCAGAAATAGAGTAGTCAGCAGGACTAGGGAGGTGATTGTCCCTCTCTGCTCCATATTGGTGAGGCTACACCTCAAGTACTGGGTTCAATTTTGGGTCCCTCACTACAACAAAGTCACTGGGGCCCTGGAGTGTGACCAAAGAAGGACAATGAAGCTATTTAAGGGCCTGTAATGCAAGTCTTATGAGAAGTGTCTGAGGGAAGTGGGATTGTTTAGTTTGCAGAAGAGAAGGCTCAGCAGGAACCTCATCTCGCTCTACAACTACCTGAAAGAAGGTATTAGTGAGGTGGACACCGGATGAGTAGGAATGGCCTCAAGCTGTGACAGGAGAGGTTCCAGTTGGATGTTAGGAAATATTTCTTCTCAGAAGAGTGGTGAGGTATTGGAACAGGCTGCTCAGGGAGGTGGTGGAGTGGCCATCCCTGGACATTTTCAAGAAAAGGGTAGATGTAGCATTGAGGAATGTGGTGTTATGGGCATGGGTGATGGGTATGTGTTTGGACTAGGTGACCTTTGTGGTCTTTTCCAACATTAATGATTCTACAATTCTACCTCAGGCTTAAAAAACTGTAGTACTTCTGCTATTAAGCTGATTACATTAATAAGCATCCATAACGAAAAACATAGCAAGTTTATCCCTTAAGTCAGTCATGTTTCTCTTCTTTTTCCGATTGTAAGCAACGTGAATGTTACAACAGTAAGAAACTTAATACAGAAGAAAAAATGTTTCAACCATTAGATTTTATACCTGAAGGATTTAGGTAAGTTCAACATAAGATGCAGGCATGCAGACTGAGGGAGCAATAAACACACTGAAGTAGTTGCTAGGCAGGAGGGTTCTGTGGTTAGAGCGCTAATGTAGACCTTGAGAAACTTGAGTTCACGTTTCTTTCCATCAGAGACTTCTCCCATCACTATGGGCAACACACTGGTCTGTCTGGTAGTAATTCTGCTTCTGAAGTTTGCTGTAAAACATTCATTAAATACTGTGTATGGCTCAGATATTGTGGAGAAGGGACTAATTAGTGAGAAGGAAGACAAAACTCCTAATAAAAATTAATCTTATTTATGCATCACTATTGGTACACGTGACTCTACAGAAAGACATTGCAGCAGGCTTTCAGTTGGTATAAATTATCAGAGAGCTGCAGGAGAGACTCTTGCATCCCCGTCCTTGTCTTGTGCCAAGGGTATTACAATCTAATTAATACAGATAACATGAGTGCAGACGCCTACCTGTTGGGTGCAGTTGGAATACTAACACAGGCGAAGGGCTGGGGGAAGGCCCTTGAAGAAGGCTTACTTTTTACTTTGTTCATTTGTTTAGTGTTGTTCTGATGGTCACAGAAAACCCTGGCAATGAGCAGAGCCCAAGAGGCAATTAGTAATGGAGTTGAAAATGCAATGAGCCAAAAAATGAATTAGCTTGAGCAGACCAGGCACAGGCACAAGGGGATGATGCTTTTTCCTAGTTTCTAAACCCCTGTGCCTGTACTGAATTTGGAAGAGTAGAAGGAAGTGTAATTGAACACAGAAACCTTTCCTGCGGCACCCAGGGTAGCTTCTTGCCTTGTGAAGCACCAGCAGCAGGCAAGTAGCCTGGTCTTGCCAAAGATAGTGCTTGCCCCTAAAGTTTCCTGCCATTGCTACTACTATCACAGAAGGGACAGCCCTGGGACAGCCAGCAGGGAGCTAATCCCAGCTGTGGCCAGGCATGAGTTCTCAGGCCTGCCAGTGCCAGCAAAGATGGGCAGCAAAACAAGCCTGGTACAAGCAAGTCTCCTCTGCTGATTTTCTGCTCCCTTTGCCTCTTCTGAGATTTGGGCCACTGTTTTTTTTTTTGTTTTTTTTTTTTTCCTTTGATAGCTTTCAGTTTTTGCTATTAGCAAATATTCATGCTTTGAATCAGGATTGGGTCTTTTGTTCTGAGTCATGAGTTGGTATTGTTTTCAGCTCACACAAAACCATAAGCACTTTCACCACATTCAAACTGTTTACACATTTTTTTACAATGAAGTTGTTTCCCTGTCTCTGACAGCTGTACCCGAGCACCAGAGGGAAAAAATAGGTAATTGCTCTTGCAGGCAAGCATGTATGGTAACTATCTAGCATTCACATGAGGCAGCAAGAGGTAACTGTCACCCGAATTGTCACGTTAGCCATCATATTAGCCATTAGAATCAAAGATAATGATTCCTAGTTTAGAGAGCTGCTTGACTGAATTGCAGAAAAACACAACTGCCCCCAAGTGTGTGCTAGGATGATTTTCAATGCATGATGCAGTTCTGCAACATTCAGTTCTGTACGGCCCATAAGCTTGGTCCTGAGAGGGACAACTCCAGCAAAAAAAATGAAGTTGTTTTGTGGAGTTCAGGAAGGGAAACTTTGAGGAGAAAAAAAATAATTAAATTTAATGTGATCTAAATTCTCTTCTTGCATGGAGAGCTCAATGCCAGATGAGCTTTAGGGAAGGCCACAAAGCACACGTACATTTCAACACTTCTTCTTTCTTCCTGGGTCATGCCCAGTGACATTTCATCATGGCCAGGGGACTTGGGGAAAGTGGGAGCAGAATGGAAAGAAGAAAGATGATCTTTAAAAGAACAGGCTGTTGAAAATTCAGAGCAAAGAAATCAATTCAAAGCTTTATCAGCATAGAGCACGTGGAAAAGCAAGAGATTCCTCTTCAAAGAATAAAGTCCCCAAATGTATAAAGGTTAAGATAAAGGAGCAGAATTTCTGTCTGGCTCTATGCAGCTCACAGTTGCCCTGATACCGTCTGGATCTTTGGTGGGTTTTTTTTTTCAGTTGAATTATCTCTGAGCATAAGAAAGTCATGACCAGCTGCCTTAGCATCCCCATGGAAAAGAGGAAGGGGTCAAATCCAAACTCCTGACACATTATATCCACAACTGCAAACCTTTGCCTCAGTTTCTGCCAGCCTTGAAAGTTAAATGGACAGTGCTGTCCATTTCTTATGCCTGCACTGCACTGATGCTTTCAGTGAAGATGCACTGTTGTAATTGAGAGTCTGGTAAACATCCCTTTTTGCTGAGTGATGTTACTATCTTCCTTGCTAGAATTCTTTCCCTTATAATAGCTCTTTTTAAGGGATGGTCTGATCTATTTTCCAAAACCTTCTGCAGAAAACAAATTACATTCACAGCACAGGAGTAAAGTGGAAATTTGAGGCCAACTCCAGTAATATCTCACACTCCTCAGGACATGTACTGATGACTCCTCTGTACAGGAAAATGAGGAAAAGCTTTCAGCAAGGACTCCAGCTGGCCAGAGACAAGGACCTTCAGCAGCCCAGGAAAACAGAGCCACACACAAGTCCAACCTTCCTGAAGGCAGGAGCTTTGTTAGCCCAACCTGTGCACTGAAATAATTAATCCTAAAACTTGTCCTCTCTGGCTTTCCTGCCTAAACCATCCCATATAGAGAATAAATGGGAAGGGGTGCTTTGCTTAGAGTTAGACCCACTGCTGGCCTCTGGGGGCTTGTCTAAGCACAGCAAGAGAAACCCTTGAGTTTCTCTTGATAGAGAACCCTTGATAGAGTGGCTGCACCACAAATGCACCAATGACCACAGACCTCTCTTTCTTTCCTTGTCTCTCATACTCCTTCATGCGCAGTCCTCTCCTTTACCTTAATGTTAGTACTACCATCCTTATTTGTTTTGAGTGTTCATTAGTCAGTAGGCTCTCAGGAATTAATGAGAGGGCCTAGCAAAGGCAGAGGAAGAAAACACAGCAGTCATGGCGGCAAAACTGAATGCTACATGATACCTTCTCTACAACTGGATCTTGGAGACAAAAATCTATCTTCGGTTCTCATCAACTGCAGAAAACTTCAAGAAAGTAAAGCTTGTGACACTACTTTTTACCTCCAGCTTGCTATGAAAGAACTCCTGGTTGACAGGAACAAATTAAAACCTAACCAAGAGCACAATAAAACCTACAAATACATGAACTGTAGCTGTGATGGCTCTTTGCTCAAGCACCATGGTTCAAGCCATGAGCTCTCTGGTTTAGTTAAAGGAAGCTGCCATGTAGAGACTGCCACAAGGATAAAGAAGTTGCAACACCATTTTAGAATAGACAGTCACTTTAATAAGGGCTGTTCTGTACTGTATCTGCAATATTTTTAACAGTCAGTATTTTGTGGTTAATTTCCCTTATAACAAGATCTATTTCTGTTGGAACTGAACTGTGGCCAGGCTGACTGGCTGGAAATGAAAGCAGCTGGCTTTCTACTTTGTTTATAGAGGGGAAGAGTTAATCCAGTCCCATATTTCCATAGGACATAGACCAGACTGAACAAGAACAAGTGTCTCTCCTTTCCCTTCCCGGTAGCTCCCCTTATGAGAAAAAAGGGAAAAGAGCCAGACTTCTAAATACAAATGTTTTCCACTGGGTAATGGAAAGAAACCAAACATCTCCACCCTTATCTTTTCCTCCTCTCTGCCTCTTTTCCGTCTTGAAATAAAAAGGGGAGTCATTGTAGATGTCTTTCAGGAAAGCAGGGAAGATGCCTCAGGCTGCTCTTTTGCAAATGAATGATGAAGCCCAGATATGAACTCCTGATCAGACTGTACTTGTAATAGAACTACTCCTTCCATATGTGATTATTGGTAGCAGTGGGAATATGAGAAATTCATAGGCTGAGACACAATGAGCTCCCTCAAAGTCTCAGCATTCTTCTGTAATTTAAATAGATTAAGGGTACAAAGCCCTCAGGACATAATCTCACAAGTATATTTTCCTGGCACTTTATACTTAGCCAAGAAGTGCTTCACAGAGATGTTTTTTTTTTTCCTCCCACTATTTCCATCCTCCTGCATCTAGTTCTAGCAGCAAGCAAGAAACACTACAAGAACTGGGCAAAACCAGAGACCCTCTTAATTTGAAACTAAATGGATCTTCTTCGAATCTCAAACATTGGGTCTAGCTCAACGCTGGAGAGACTTCTTACATGTCCTTTAAATCAAATGATAAAAATAATAAGTTACTAAAATGACTTTCTTGGTATTACCTCATAATCAGAAATGGACAAATAGAGAATAAAACATCGTTTTAATTCTTATCTTCAGTTAAGAATGCCTAAATACTTTTGATTTGCAAAGCTATGTTGTTATCTTGTGAATTCACACTTGCATAGAGTCAGGTGAGTACATTCGCTGAACTTCTGGCATTAATATTTTTCCTCTTGGTGAAATCTAAAGGGTGATGAGAAAAATAAATAAATAAATAAATGTACAAAAGCACCACACACTGATAAAAATTCAGTGGCGTTTCTGCATGTTGAATTATTGGAAAAGTATTTTCTTACCAGTTCTCCTGCTGCAGTCTGGTCTTCATCATGGCTTTGGCTTTGCCTTCTCCCTTTACTGCCACACTGATGTAGACCACCAGCAGTAATGCTTCTGGTGCTAAGCACAGCTCAAACCAGTATAAACACCACTGGAGTACATTGCTGGTTGCTTTTTTGTCTCCTTTTATTATTTATTTTTTCCTTACACATTCTTTGTCTTTCCTGTGACTTTGCTATTGTTGTGCATATCAGACAAAAGTATCAGAGTAAAACAAGGCATGAGGTTTTATAAAAAAACATTTTCACAAAAATCATACAGTCTTCTGCTATAGTTAATATATGGTGCATTGATGACTATTAACACAGGACTAGAAATCAAAACATACAAGCTGTAGGAATGGTATTCGTCATCCTTCTCTCAGTATATATTCCTCTAAGCTATTTCCAGATTAGAAAATAAATTGTTTTTCAGAACTTAGGTGTTTCCAGTTATGAAATCAAAGATGATATGAACAGAATTATTGAGAAACACTGACAACAATCTCTGAACATAAGAGAATTTTCAAGCTACGACGAAAATGGAAGAGACAGTTGTATGCTTAACAACCACTTCTCTTGAAGGATAGTGTGAAAATTCAGACAAATTTCCATGCTGCTCCAACTCAGTGTAAAAAAGTGGACTACATACTCAGGATTTTCTAATGTTTCAGGAAAAAGAATCATCATTCTAGAGTAATGCTGACTGGCTTTTTTAAGCGGTCAAAAGGACAGAGATTGATCCAGCTCCCAAGGCATATTGCCTGAACAAATGTCATTTCCTGGATGTTCACAATTAATAATTCCATGACTAGTATGGTAGCAGCAGACCACATCTGACCGTATCTAAGTACTTGTAAGACAGAAGTGATATGCTTTCTGAGTAAAACCTTTGACTGATATTGTATTATCTGGAAGTAAGAGATCCTGTAAAGCAAAAGGCCTTTCCCACTGGAAAACAATCTGATGAAAATAGGAGCACTATCTGAACTATCACCTCCAAACACCTGGCCACCTCCAGGCATCTTGAGACCTACAAAGGGTTTTGTTACCAGTTTACTTCTCTTTACATTGTTTTGATCTCTTCTCTTTTTTTTTTTTTTTTTAATGATCCTGCGATTTGTGCTCCAAAATAGGGCAGATTTCTTGCCCAGAGCACTCAGCCAAAGGCAACACCCAAAATAATAGCCACAAGACATCAATGTCACTGAGGGAGATGGAACATAGGGACAAAGGTTACACCCACCTATTTCCCTGTTTGAACAGCTGAAGGAATGACAGTTAACATAATTAAGCCAGAAGGAACATGGAATGTTATGTGGTCTGTCTTTTCATATAACATAGGCCAAATAGAAGCATTTGATGGTTATTATCTGCACCAGTAACCTGTTTTGAAGAAACGTCTAGCACAGGAGTAGCCAATTTCTCTATACTGACAGAGAAGAGTCATTTTCCAGAGAGCTGAAAAAAACATTCAGACTATCCAAACTCCAAGTTCTTGCCTTCAGCAAGTCATCCTTTCCTCTGCCACTTTCTACTACCCTCTCCCTCTTCCCAAGTCTTGTCCCCAAAGCAGGACAGCTTTAAACAGTTTCATCTAAGTCTTAAAATCAGCTTCTGCTGGAAAGTTATACTAGATTCAGTGGGAAAGCAGTTGTGCTTTCCAGAAGCCCTTGTTCCTTTTGTTCAAGTTGCTTTACAGCTCATGAGATGTCCTCTGAAGACACTTAAGAGGACATCTCACCCAACACTCCAGGAAAGCCATCTTGTCAGATGGCACTCTGCATGTCGATCCAGGCTTCCCTACCTCCACATACACACTGAAAGGACAGGAACAAAACACTATTTCAAGTGACTGATTATAATGTTCTTAACACAAACACTCCTGTGAGACACAATTATTCCCAAGTACTTTCATTTTAGGTGAAATATTTTCATCCTTAGAAACTTCCTGTCTTTTAATTATGGAATACTACAAATTCCCACAATGTGGAGAGTTTGGAAAATACTTGATCCCTCTCACCAAAGACTACAGTCACGTAACAATCATGTTACACTTTCTGCTTGCATATAATCCCTCCTCACACCACCTTTTCCAATGGTTGAAAGAAGAAACTCTTGTCCCATTGTGCTACTGGTTTCAACAGCATTAAGCTGAGCTTCTCATTTCAAGAACAAATGATCCATGAATCCAACTCACTTGCCTTCAGATTGGATAGAAGCATCTCTCTTTCCCCAGCAAGAGAGAAATGGTCACTGCCCTCATTTTCTACCACCTCCATTATTGATTACCTTCTTGCTGGAAAAAAAAAAAAGAGATAGATTCTCTTCTGCAAAACAAGAAATGTCCCAGCATTGCAAAGAGCTAACCCAAGGATGAAATCTTAATTCCTAGAGTTTCCTTAATCACAACTTTTCTCACGTAATGCTCCTTCAAATAGGTTCCCTCACAGCTGGAATGTGAATCTGAGACCATTGGGTACAAATGCACAAGCTCTACATGTTGCATTAATGTAGGATTCCTACCAGCTGCCACTTAGAGTAGCCTTCATGTGCTCCTCTGAGCTCATGGTCAGAGGCTGCTGTGGCCCTGCACAGCGGGAGCATGCTTTATTGATCGCAGGATGCACTTAGGAAACGCTTTTTTTTCCCAAAAACATTTATTTTACAATTGCTTTCACAACCCAGCACAAAGGTGGCAGCTTGCTCTCCGGTTCCTGAACGGAGAAGCATCCTGACATGACAGAAAGGACACAGTACTGAGGACGGGATGAACAGCTCATTTGTGTGCTAGGGGTGGCTGGAAGCCCAGGGGTTTCCACAGCACCAGAGCAAGTGCTGGGTGGACGAGAGATCAGGAGCATTCCATGTACCTGTTGATCACCTAAGAGGTAGCTGAGAGAGCTTGTCAGACTGGGAAGTGTCAATACCTCAGGCTTACCCTAGTAGAAAGCTTCTGCTCCTCTACCTCTGTAGCTGGACTGCAGCCATCACAGATGCACTTTGTTTCAGCAGTTTTTTCAAACATCCTTAACAAGAATGCTGCTATAAATTGTTGGAAAGTTGGAGTTACTTTGTTCCCCAGACAATCCTTTGGTTTCCCTATAATCACAGATAAATGAAGAAATATTCTAGTAATTATGCCAGCAAAGAGCAGTTGCTTTCAGAGACAGATATTATTAAAAGATCCTAAGAAAGAACAGGTAGAGGGAGAAGCTGGGTTCGGTTTATCTCCCCACTCCCCGCTCAGGAGAGGATTGCAGCCACCCCATCTTCCCCAGGAAGGGCACCATGGGGATCGGGATCTCCCCTTGCCCTTGGCAGACCCAGAGCAAGATTTGGGTCTCCCACACCACAGCAAGGAGCAGAATCTTCCTCGAGGGAGCCCCTCTGCAGGTGCTGCTTTGCATACCTGGAAGCTTGAACCTTTTCCTCCCAGATGTAGCCAAGACAAATGCTGTCTGTCTCACAAGCCATGAGATCTTAGATCCTCAGCTCTTCAACAGTGTGACCTTTACTATCTGCACTACGAGGCAATACGGTCTCCTTTAGTCCTGGGCCCAGATTCACCCCATTTTATGCCCACAAACAAGCTGCAGAATGGAAGCATTTGTACACACATCTTTTGATGATGAAGATGGGAGGGGAAAGGAGCAGCAAATCCAGGCTCCAGCAAGGTCTTCTTCCAAGCAGAGGGCTCCCAGGACAAGGAGGCTGCTGGCTGTCTCTTGGAAAAGCCACAGGATCTGCTAACAATGCTCTAAAATGCTGTGTTTGCTAATTTGAAGAGGGGGAGGCAGAAGTGTTTCTGTCAGCTTCCTCTGTCTTTGCTGAGACCATCTGTACCAAAGGAGTGACAAAAGGAGGACATGCAAGCTGCAGTCCGGTGCAGCATGAGATAATGATGCATCTCCCGGAGGCAGCGCTGCCTTCAGATGAGACATTTCCCCAAGAATGCTGTCACTCATGGCTTGCTGCAGGTGTCAGGTGCTCCAACCATTGCTATTATTGTTATTCGATGTTTGCTGAGTGCCAGCGGTGCACCTGGTGCTCATCATCAGCTCAAACAAGCTGCCAATTTTTAACAGTGGGCCAACTGCATTTTCACTTGTGAAAATTTGCCTATTTGCTTCTTCAGGCACTGTCATCTCCAAGGGGAAATGTACAATATAGTTCTGTTTCCTTCCTCCAGGACTTTCAGTACCTGCTTTTTTTCTCCAAAGCACAGCAGCCCAGCTCCTCACCACAGTGAGCCCATCTTCTTTATCCATCATATCTCCAGGATCAGGCCACTAATTCATGTACAGGATAAGACAACTGCCAAATTATTATACTACAAAGAGAAGATTTTCAGACACCTGTCATCCTGATGAAAGCAGCACCATCAAATGACCTTTGCCAGTTCAAGGTCGATAATGAGACAAGTCAGGCAGGAAGAGCAGCGTGTGCTGACTCCATTAACGCTGGCTGTGTGCACACTCAGTAGCGCTGCGTCTCCTGTCAATTAGTGTGGGTAAACCAGGGACTGCTGATTGCCAGAGACATGGCATAGCGAGCTGCTGCTACCTTTACTTCTACACCCTGCTGCATTTTAATTAGCTCCAGTCCCCTGACTATTTCTTCAGAGCTTCATTACTGCCATCTTCAAGAAACTCAAGGCGAGCCTTTTACATTGCACATCGCTAATGAGAAGAAATGTGAACATCCACACAATGGAGTTTGATAATGCCGGACTGTCTGCATGCGTGGCTGAAAGCCTATGAAGATTTAAGGGGCTTCTCGCTGCAACATGGTGTAAACTTTGCCCAGAGATAGCAAAAATTAGAATGCATCAGACTGGTGAGGGGAGGTATTCCCAAAACAACCCACAGTGCAGAATGAAAAAATGGTGCACGGGCCATGATGGACACAGGTGAATGTGCATGCCTGCACAGGGTGCTATTTCAATAATGGTTATTGCAGACTGCATTCATACATTACAGCTCAATAGCATGAGATCCCTCCAAGGGACACTGCTCTGCACCACACAGCCCACACAAAATGGATGTGTCCCAGGGTGGCAGCCATGCAAGGCTGCAGATGAAGGACCCCAAGCATCTCCCATTCATTCTCCAGGTGGAGCACCACAGCTTCACAACAGAAAGACAGTTTGTTTGTTACTGTCTTTTTAACCTTTCTGCTGTCATGTTGATAGTATCAGCATAGTCACACTCATTTGCCTTGAGTTTCAATTATATCTGAAGCAAATTGTGATAGATAATTGCTGTCATTACTGCAGAGCTCTGACCAGATCAGTCCCAAATAGCTTCAGGTTAAAACACTGCAGCCTGTGCAGCTCTCTTCTCACAATGCACAGATGTGCTTGGGCAGGTCAGCTCGGCCGAGAGCACCAGTGAGGGATTTATGCTGTTTTGAGGCAAATTCTTGGTCTCATTCTGTTCTTCTGGCTTTACCAGCTGACAAATCCCTCAACATATGGGAGGGCCTGTTGCTAATGCTTGGCTTGGGCATCTAAAGATCCCTGTTATAGCTCAATATTAACACTGCCTGAGTCCCACTCCCACCCTATATGACCACCAGCATTCATTCACTTCTCTCAGCAATGGCTGTTTTAATTAACTTCTCTCGTATGTCACTTATGCCCTTACAGATATGCAGCTAATGAGCCAGCAAAGCTACTTTAGGATTGTTTTCCATGGTTAACACTGTTATGCATCTTGTATAGGCAACAAAAAGTTGTGATGCCTGTGTGCTTGCTGCAGATGAGTCAGAGAAGTCATGGCCTGCTCTGAAGAAATTGCAACAAGCTAGTGCTCCAGGAGGGGATGCTCCCATGACTGTGAAGAGGGAGGAAATCAAACACAGAGAAGCTGGCTGGCTGCGAGGGAAAGCTCGCATCAGCCATGATCCTGCAAGGAAGTGGTCTGGGACTGCACCTCCCTAGGGAGCCTGTGGCCTTTGCAAACTGACCTCCAGGGCTATGTGGCTCCATCCTGCTGCTTGTCACAGAACTGTTCTGTAACAGCATGCTCCAACTTCAACGCATTTCCCTTACCCAGAAAAAACACAACAAACAGTCCCTTGCCCCCATGCCTTATGCCCTCTTTATACTTGCTTTCGATTACTAAGAAAACAATCCTCCGCACCCAGGCATAAAATGTGGCTTGTACAAGAATATGCAATCAAAATTGAGGTTGTTCTTCTAAAGTGACTCTACCCAGCAAGGTTTTTGCTTTCCCTGAAACAAGAGTCAGAGGTCAGCTGTCAGACAGGCAAGTGCACTGCCCAAAGCTAACTAGAAAAAAAAACAGTCTTTTCTTAAGGCCAGTAGGCCATATCTAGAAAAGATGGGATATCTAGCACTCCTTCTCTACTGCTCTTCACCCACGAGCAGATTGCTTTGGTGCTCACGCTGTGCCTTCTAACAAACGCTTGCTGGCCACCTGTGTGGTTATTTTTAAAACAGTAACTTTAAAAAACACCCACCAGCATTCAAACATATGGATATATGCCTGCGGGCTGAATACATTCAGTGTGTACAGCTATTCCTCTGCCCAATGCAGCCTGATACTTTGCAGGGGCACCTCCTTATGTACTCCTACAGGCATGCACAGAGTGCTTTGGGATCAGGCAGTGGGTATCAATCTTGTAGCCACAATCTAAATTCACCTCATTGTTTCACTGCTAAAGCATAACATAACAAATATGTAATTCTTTTGAAATGCACAAACACTATACCAATGACAGCAAGAACAGCAGTGCTGCAGCTTCCACAGGAGAGCTCTGCTTCACAAATCTTTGTGCAGAGAAGGTGAGGGCACTTCTACTAACTCAGGATATTTTATGAGAAATCTTTTTCTATTCATTTTTCATAACATTCCTGCTGTGTGTGTCTTGAGAAGTTTGAAAACATAATCTTTAAGGCTCAAAACCAGAAAGAGCTCCAGCTCCCAAAAAAGTGATGTGGGGTTTCTTGTAGATTCACAGTTTGGGTGAGTGCATTCTGTTCTCTAGGGTAGAGGACAATCCACTATTTTTTAATGACCGTGGAAGCAGTTTTCACACTTGAAAATGAAGCAGCAGGTCTGGAATTCAGACGTCCCTTCACTCTGTCCTCTCAACAGAGAAAAGTGCTTTTTTTCCATACTAATTTACATTTTTCCATGAAGTTGAACTGATTTCTTGACAGAAAACTGTGTCACCAAGACCACTAAGCATATTCCTTCCCCCTACAGAGCTGATGTATCTTGTAAGAGGAAAGAACATTCAAAACCAGAATATTTTTTTTTGTCACACACTTCATTGAAACACGGAAAGAAAATACTTCTGAGGTATTTCAGTGAAAATCAAAATGTTTTAGCTGTAAATATTGCTGAAGTGTCCCAAGAGAAGTTGTAATGCACAGAGGCTCTTTCCCCATAGCATGGGGATCACTATTGTGCAGCATCTCAGCCCCTGGAGGATGGCTGTTTCCTAGGGGAAGACCTGATGGGACAAGATAACTTGGGCTACAGAAAGAACACAGATTCCTCATGCACTGAAGTGCAGCAGCAGCCTCTCAGATCCTACATACTTTCTCTCAAGGCTCAGTTGATTGATCCAATTCTGGGCATTATTCAAAATTATAATTTTGCTTACAGTTTTAAACAAAATGATTGCGGGAAAAAAACACGTTTACACAAACTCCGTATTATTTGCTATTCCCACATTTCCTCAGACCAGTTGCTGGCAAGCCAGGTAGCTGGCACAGAATGTCCCTTCTCATTCCTGAAGCAAACAGCAGTGATGCACATGATGCAAGGTCTCACAATGACATTTCATCTGAAAGATCAAGAAGAATTCAAGGGAAATTCTCCCATGACAACCTCCAGACTGGGCTGTATTGGCTTTAGCAGCATCTCCTTCCTTGCAGCACCAGCCAGAGGGAGCCCAGCATGCAGGCTGCCCCTCTCCAGCTAATTTTCCCAACGAGAGGTGTCCCACAGTACCAGTGTAGGTTATCACGCTGGATGTCTGTCACACATCATGACTCACTCTGGGGCTCTGGCACATCCCGAAGTCTGCTCAGAAATGCCTGTCACTCTGTGTCTCCTCTGTTCAGCTGACAGCTTGGTAAGGGGCTGGGCTCTGATAAATAGGAGATAGCACACAGACAGCAGCATCCAACCATGGGTACCTACCGTGCCTCTACAGACAGACATGCATAAAGGGTTTCCTTCTTCATCATTATTAGGGTCTATTTTTTATCTCAAAACACATGGCAAATGAGATAAAACTTTGCTGTGGTATGCAGATGTCTAAAAAAGAAAAGTAATGCAATTTTTGTAAGCACACTGGTACCTACTGCTCTTTGGAAATAAGCTGACAAGAAAACCATAAGAAAAACAAAACAATACTGATGAAAATAAAGAAAAAGAAGGATTTAGGGATTTATGTTTGCTCAATAGTCAGCTACATAAATTGCCTCTGGAACTTTTAAAACATTTTAAGCCCTTATTCACAGGCATATCACGGCTTGCTTATTTGTCAGGGAATAATATTTGTGCCTTTCTATCTGTCCTGTTCTAAATCACTCAAAACAGACTAATGCTGCCAGTAAAGCCATGTGAATCCAAAAGAGTAGGACCAGAAGAAAACATTCCTGGCAAGGAAAAAAAAAAGTAAGAGACCTCTATGGGTTCTGCAGCTGAGAGCAGTTCCTGCAAAACATCAAATCACAGAATGCAAACCAAAGGAGTAGGAGGGAGAAAACATGCAGTGTGGGAACTGCTGTTTGTCCATAAGAGATTTATATCAGGAGTTCCTCAAGCATCTGTATTATCTGTCTTCTAGGAGCATGGAAACAGGAACTCTTGGTATGGTCTCTCCATACAAAGACCTGAAGACTAGAGAGATGTGCATGATTTTCTGTTTCTCCTAAAATTTACCAAATTTCCCTAGGGACAGTGCCAAGAAAGAAGCAAGTATGGCAGCACTTTTGAGGGGAAAAAAAGAAAAATGGAAAGGGAAGGAACGGGAGGTGGAGGTGGAGGTGGAGGGGGAGGGGGAGGGGGAGGGGGAGGAAAAGGGAAAGGGAAAGGGAAAGGGAAAGGGAAAGGGAAAGGGAAAGGGAAAGGGAAAGGGAAAGGGAAAGGGAAAGGGAAAGGGAAAGGGAAAGGGAAAGGGAAAGGGAAAGGGAAAGGGAAAGGGAAAGGGAAAGGGAAAGGGAAAGGGAAAGGGAAAGGGAAAGGGAAAGGGAAAGGGAAAGGGAAAGGGAAAGGGAAAGGGAAAGGGAAAGGGAAAGGGAAAGGGAAAGGGAAAGGGAAAGGGAAAGGGAAAGGGAAAGGAAAGGAAAGGAAAGGAAAGAAAAGAAAAGAAAAGAAAAGAAAAGAAAAGAAAAGAAAAGAAAAGAAAAGAAAAGAAAAGAAAAGAAAAGAAAAGAAAAGAAAAGAAAAGAAAAGAAAAGAAAAGAAAAGAAGCTGATAGAAACATAAAACTGAGAGATTCAGGGGCAGGTTATGACCATCAATTTGCAGCTTGATGCTGCACCACTCAGGTTCATCCTGGGCTCCTGGCTTCGCACGTGGCTCTTGGCTGCTCCTTCCCCCTGCATCCCAAAGCAGGCACAGCTTGGAGGAGGAGCTTTGCCTGAGCAGGCTTTCACAGGTCAGGCTGTAAGTAAACGAGCAGCATTGCCACCCATCAGATTTCCTCCATCTGCCCTCAGCAGTGGTGAAGGTGAGAAGTAGGCCCAAAAATATAAAAGTGTTAAAAATAAAATGTGTTAGAAATATAAGGAGTATTTCAGAATACTTACTTCCTTGCCTCAGTCACTGAAATGAAAGTAATTTCTGCCAAGCATGCACTGCAAACATCAGTTCCTTGCTGTAAGGTTAAAAGCAGCTTCGAATGTTTTGTTCAAGACATACTGGTGAAGGAAAAGATATATTTGTATTATAAGGAATGCAATATAAGAAAATGGAAAACACTGGTCAAATTATCGGTTGGACTTTATGATCTTGAAGGTCTTTTCCAACCTAAATAATCCTATGATTCTATGAATACGAATTTTGCTGGAAGAAGGGCCAAATATAAACCAGGTTCTGTTTTTTTCTAAACTCACATAGATTGGCATGGAGAATGTCCCTTGGCTTCAACCTCTGCCCACACTGGTGTGCTAGAGAAGGATCTGGCTCCACAGCTTTAAAGCAGCAGTGGGAACTAACATGCTAAAGCAACCTTAAGCAGTGTATGTGAAAAAAATCTCCACAGCTCCTCTCTTTCTCAGCTATAAAGTAGAAACCTTTGCAGATTGCTGTCTTCCCAGAAATTAAATAAAGATGAAAATGTTGAAAGCTATATTAAAAAAATTTTTAAAGTATATATCACAGCAGGAAATGTGAGGAAAAAAAAACGTCTCAAGACCCCAACAGCTCTTACTAGGAAAAGTGAGAATGGAATAAGTCTCCATCTTCTACTCCCCATTAAAGTGTGCTTGTTTTCTGCTACTGAACATCTAATTTGGTTCATATTTTTGTTGGATGGGTTTCCATTATAATCTCTGAGAAATCAAGAATAAAAGTCCACTTGGTCTCCTGGGCCTTGGCAGAATTATTTTAAATTCAGCAGAGCATGGAAGAAGGAGGAAAGGTTTTCATTTTCTGTTTCAGTCTTGGATCTTCCTTTAGTATATGGCAACCCTGCATGGTTTCAAACATGCTCATTAGGTACAGAGCTAAAGGTAGCTATAATTAAATGCAATTTTCCATCTACTGCCAAGGTGCATAGGTTTCCAGGGAGCCAGCTCCTTGTCACCTTTTCTGTGTACTTGTGGCTAAATATGAATATTAATGAACTCTCAGTTCTCCTCACCCTCCCCTTTCCTAATTTATTCACAACTATTCTGTCTTTCTGCAATGAAAGAAAAAAAAAAAGCAAAATATAATTAGCTTCTCTATGAGCCTTCAGTCTGCTCTGGCATCACTGACTGAGCCTCCCACTTTTCCAGTAGACAACGTACTGACGAAGAGAAGGATCTTTAATAAGATGAGGTTTTGATTATCTTCAGCATCCCTCACAAGCTTCAAAGAGCCCTGGAATGAAAATAAGATTTATTGCTCCTGTTTCTAGCCACGTCATTTAGAGAAGATGTTTCTTGTCCAAAAATAAACATTTCACCCAACTTGGGTCACAACATTTCTTAATTGAAAATCAGCAAACTCTCAGGGGGAGTGAGGACAGAGGATTTGGTCTAAAACTACCAGTGCTAATAAGAATAATGAAATTTCTCCTCTAAAGCTTACAAATTAGCTTCAATACTGGGTTGTGAATCCATCCTTAGCACAGCCTTCTGACACTACATAGGTTGGCTCTTGGGGCGCACTTTCCTCTTGACAGTCTCTGTCTCTGCCTGGCCCACTGAAGGCTGATTCCTGCTCAGGAGATGGCATCAGGGAACAGGACTCACAACAGCCTGTCATCTTCTCCCCAGGTTAAACCATCTCCAAAGAGTTACAGCATTGCAGCACTTCTCCCACCACAGAGGAAAGGAGAACTCTCAGTGAAATACCATTTGTAGAACCAGGTGCCCCAGCACCACATAGGAGATGGCTGCAAAGTAGTGTGTGGGTGAAGGACACAAGGAGGCATCCCCAAGCATGCATGGTTGCTCTCACTAGCTTGGCTGGGTGCTGTCACCTGACCAGGAAAGAGATCTATCGTCTTCTTCCTCAGACTGCCTGCCTCGCTTGGGCCATGCTACATCAGGAACAGGCCATGTCCCACCAGCTCTTTCTTGCTCAATGCTGCACTACCTCTTCCAGGGCTGCTACAAGATCTCACATTTTCTACCTCTTTCTCCCCTAAAAACAGCCGTATCACAAAGTCTGTTGTACAGACCCTCATAACATAATTCATTGCTAGTGCCTGGCCACGTTAAATGGGGTGGTTGATGCCACACACAGAGACACTGCCAGGTTGTCTAAGCATGTGCTCACATCACTGCATCCTGTACTCTAAAAACCACGCTACACTTTTCACACCCCCAAAGGTGCAGGCTTGCACAGAGCATGCCCAGGTTTGAACTGAAGTGCATTCCCTGAAATACAAGACAGAAAGATGACTTTGGCCTTCTCCAATTTATTTTATATTAGCCATTATTTCATTTCAACTGCATTCACACTTCTGCGGTATTTACTGACTGAAAACATGCTGGCAAATGTGTTTACTGAAGAAACATTCCCTACACAGGCAAATTTCAGGCAAATATTTGTGGTAAGTAATTTTCAAAACTGCAAACCCAAATATTTATCCCAGAAGAAGGATGCTAAAAGTCCAGTCAAAGAACAGAAACATACCATGTAACCTCTGTCTCCAGTCAGTTGGACAGGATTCCAGCATATTTACAGACAAAGAGCCCTTCAGAGACATGCTGGATGCGCTTGATAAAATGCAGATGTATTTACGGGCAAAGCAAGACCCAAAGGGGAAAAAGGACAAAGTTTACAGAGCAAGTAACTCATTGCAATAATTTGCTCAGAGTGCCCATGACATTTGCTGGGCTAGGGAGCATATTCTGGGCCTGAGATAGATCCAGAGAGGTCCAGGTAAAATGCAGTCCACTTCTTCTTGAAGATTTGGCAATGGAAAAGGGATACTTACTTTGGATTGCAGTTTGTAGACTGTACCTTTAGAAGCAGAGGCAGCTGGTGGTGGCCACCAGACCTCAATTAGATATGAGTATATCACATAGACGGAAAGTATGTTTCTGCAGAAAAACACGCCGTAAATCCAAAGAAGAAAAAAAACTAGCTTGAGGCAAATCTTATACTAAATCCAAGCCAAGCACCTATAATATACATTTTGTTAGATATTTATACAGAACTGATTTGTAAATGAAGGTACATTTAGTTGCCAAGGGTAGTAGATATTTTTTTTCCTGGAACCTACAGCCAAAAAGCAAGTTAAAGGAGAGGGAAGTTCAGCTCCTTCAGCAGAGAGATCTTGGTGTCCAAAGATGCTGTCAACCTACTCACAAAAAAAAATTTAAAACATTTAACTCAAATGTCAGAAGCTGCAGCTGGCTATTTTTAATCTCACTGAGAACACAGCAACTGTCCATGAGGCTCAGGGTTAAGCCTTCCTGACACAGATATTTGCCCATCACCTACAAACAACTTGCCAGAATACCAGCCCCAGGGAATAGTCTGTGAAACTGCAAGGGCAGGATTGGCTTTGGAGACTTCTCCACTGCCTCCTCCAAGGAACCCAACTTGACTTGATGCACCCAAATTTCTCTGGACACCCATCTGGGTCCTACAGGCTGTCTCCAGTTTCCTTTTTCCTACAGAGGCCGGAGCCCTGGCCCAAACTCCAAACAGTGCATAGCTTCCAATTCAGCACCTTGTTCAAACCATGAGAGGACTGTATGGCCATTGGCCCAGTACAAGAGCCGTGCTGCTCTCTTAAACAGAGGATTTTGTTTTTCTGAATTCTCAGCCTTTCCATTTTTCATGACCTAAAATATCATTCTCTCAGCACTTCTTTGAAGATGTTTTAGGAAGAACTACACATTAAAAGCCCAAATGGCCTATAAAAGATCAGTAGTGTTTTCCCTATTGAGACCTGTGAAAACTGCATTTGTACTTTCAGCCTCTTTCTGACTCCTCATCTCAGTGAGGACTGCATAACATATGGTTCAGCAGTCAGGAGAATTAAATATCTAAGAAGATAATGAAGTAGTAAAACCTAGTCTGAAGTTTAAAGTCTTCAGAAACCTGTCAGCAGAAAAGGCTTAGAACGGTGCTTCACCGAAAACAGGAAAAGAAACAGAAAACACTTCCATTTTAGAGCAACTGAGAATCTGAAGAGACTGACATTTTAGGAGAATTTTTCATTTGTTAGGCAGAGTTTATAAACTTGGGAAGGCTCAGCAACCCTTGGAAAGGGAACAGAAGGTGATGGGTACCAACAGGTCACAGTCTGCTGGGGAAGGGAGTTCTCAGGGTGCATGAGAGTTTGCCAAACCAAGAAAGGGCACAAAGTCCATGCAGTCATCCATGGTGCTGTTTCAACTGCAGGGACTGCAGCACAGCAGAGATATGTGAGCCTCTCTGGGGCCCACCCATTAATACACTAATTAATGCAATTGCTGGTCACTATTGCTGCAACTATGTTACCTGCTGAGATACATATTGCAGAATCTGCGGCAAATACAGATGGCAGTGCTGGCAGCATCTCTGATTGTTCCTGGTTTTCTCTTGCAGAAGTTGGCATGCACGTGGGCATAACCCAGAGAAAAACTGCCCTCCTGCTCAAGAGCTGAAAAGTGTTGCTCCATTCAGTAATGTGCTGTACTGAAAGAACAGAAAACCATACTGACTAGCCTTACAAGCTAGTGCAGAAAGGTGGACTCTCAGAGGCCAGTTACAAGAATGAAAGAGATCATTTATATTCCCCAATTCTCAACAAGGAGTGAAGACTATTCTAAAAAGAAGCAGTCTATAACAGAAGTAGCAATAGACAACACTTTCTGGGATAGCAATATTTGCAGAAAACTGCACAGTGGTTCAACTTCTGCAAATTGCAGAGCCCTTCCTTTAGCAGGATTACAAATGTTCCCCTCAGCCTCACCAAAGGTAATTGAATTGGGCAGCACAAACTATCCAAGAAGCTCTTATTTTCAGATAAAGAAAAATGACAAGAGAAACATTTATAACAGTACAATTATTTTTTGAGTCATTTGCCCTTTTTCTTCTAACCTCAGTTACTAAATAAATCACCCTAGCTAGGAAGTTCTTGCAAATCCCTTACCTACACACCAATGCTGACTGGTTGATTATGCTGTCAGCTTTCCAATGCCACAATGTTCTTTCAGAAAAAAATATGTTTCTTTTTTTTTTCAGATGACATACTATTTAACAAAAGACAACAAACAACAAACCTCCAACTTCAGATACTGCAGAAAACCATAATCCTGTGACCAAAAACTGTAGAATGCCTGAGGTAAGAAAATACTATTTATTCTTGTAATGGATTTTATGAAGAAATCAAATGAGGTGAGATGTTTCTGAAAATTTGATCATTCATCACCAAAGCTTTTTCTCATCTTGTACTCATCAGTTCTATTACCTGCTGCTGCTGGAAATATGCCTTGTTCATTGAAATAGATATCACACACACAGACACACACTTACTCATAGGCACACACTTCAAGTAAGTGCCTGGCCTTCTTTGGCATGCAGCAGATTTACAAAGATGCAAGGAACATCTAATCAGTCATTTTTATTTGCTTTTCTTTTAATAAAATAACCTACTCCAAATACGGAATGTGAACTATTACCTACTTCTTCAACGTTGTACTTCACTCTTCTCTCCTCTTGCTTTTCCTCTCTCTCAGAAATAGTTTTAATATCGCTGCACAGGATATGCACGGTATTTTTAAAGTTACTGTTTAATTTTGTCTTTCAAAATGGTAATGATTGTACAGTGCCAGAAATATAAAAAAATCTCAAACATTTGAGAAAACTGATACTTTAGTTATCAGTGAAGTCATAACCTAACCTTCAAGCATTTTCTTGAGTTTTTGGGAAATATGTGGTTGCAAAAAGGGAGCTTCAATCCTGGCAAATTTTTGCTTATGTATATACATGTTTTGTATGTTAGTCTTAATGTCATAAAATACCAGAGAGAAGTTTTGGGGTTTGTGGGAATAAATTTTTGGCGTTTTTGCTAACTTAAGGGAGGCCAGCCAAAAAATGTCTATTCACAGAAGCTTGGCATCAATCCCTCATAGAGACAAATAAGTACATTACAAGATAGTGCTGTTCCCTTTCCACTGTGTAGCAACGTAGGATTTCACACACTGTTCACATTGCAGAAGACTGAATGAAATTTATCAGTGCTTGAAGGGATCGTTAAAAAAAAGAGCAAAAGCCAATCCTCACCCTGTAGATACTTGTGGGTAGAATCTGCTTGTATGGAGGTAGTGTGATGAGTTCAAAGGACAGAAGGTATATCTGCTGGGGCCATACCACCCATGATTTCTTTGCAGGCTGATTTGTCTTTACTGCCCATAGGCAGTGCAGTCAGTCCTGGAGTCACTCACGGCATTTCCTTGCAAGCCTTCTCTCAATTTTTAAGACTGGGGACAGATGGTTTTCTGCTGTTTCTGGCTCCTGTAAGACAAAAAAAAAAAAAAAAAAAAGTGCAATTTCACTCATTTTCTTTTCACCTACTCTGGTGGTTGGTAAGCAAGCAAGCAGTTGATACTAACTGTCGTTGGCTACTGTCTTTGGCTACTATCCACCACATTCAAACTGAATGATGCTTTGCTCAGAGGAGGCAACGTTGTGACAATAAGCAATTCAAAACAACACACTTAAAATACCTTGATGCTTTGGCTCCAAAACTGTTGTCCAAAACTAAAAAATAAAACCGCAGAGGTTATTTTTTCCTCTTCCCTTACCCTATCACCTCTTTTTTCCTCCTGCTCTGGAAAAATGTTCCCATGTAATTCATCTCTCCTCTAATCAGCTGTTTTTACCTCCCTGATGTATAAGAACTTTTCCTGACATCAGCTTAAAATTTTTCTTTTCCCTCTGCCTCACATCAGACTTAAAAGAAACTCTTTCAGTTTCCCTTCCTGGACCATCTTCAGCTACCTTGCCCCTCCAGAGCTCTCCAGAATTTGTGGCACTTAGAGGATGCACTGAAAAGCATTGCATCTTTCTGATAGCCAGGGAAGCCCTGCAACCTCAGAGGGAGGTAATAAGCAAACTGCAAAATCTGAGAGTGAGAGCAAGCTGGAAGGACACCAAAATTGATATATTTAGTATTATTCTTCACATGTAATAAAACTGCCTTTGCTGGAAGCATCACCAGCTCCTCCCCATCTTTCTGACCTAAATTTTCATGCAATTGAGACACACGAAGATTTAACTGAGAAAGCGTTCAGGTTTGACCTCAAAATTGGTCAGATATTTGCAGTGGTAGAACACTATGCAATAATACAAGTGAGAAAATCGTTTCAACAAATGAGATAGATAAAAAAAATGCATTGGGAAACAAACATATACATGTAGGGCTTATCACATTAGAGTGGTTTTAAGAAAATGAACCATAATGCTTTTCTGGCAAGAGATTTGGCTGTGAAAATACTTCTGTTGCTTCCCTCATACTGTAACAGTAACAGGCTGATCTGTTCAGAGAGAAAAATCAAGTAGGATTTTTTTCTTTTCTTTAAACATAGTTCTGAAGTGGTTTCACAAACATACTTGAATATTATCTTACCAAATGAAAGACAAATTTCTTAAACGTACATTCTCCTTCCTTCCACACATATAGATTTGCAAAGGCACTTCACATCCTTCCTCTGCCACACAGATGGAGAGTTGACCTCACAATTTCACATTATATTCACAGCTCATACCAAGTAGGTTTAACATCAGCCAAGGGACAGGACTTTCAATTAATGAACAGGTAGGATACTTTCGTTAGCACCTCACAACAAAGGTTATGGCCACAGTTTAAGAAAGTTTCTAATTTAGTTTCTTCTATAAAAGATAGCAACATGCTTCACCCTGGTGATTCTAAGAGCTTATTTTTCTTTGCTAAAGGTTTCCACCAGTGAGTCTTGCTATTATTTCATGAAGTAACAACAGATTATTTAAGAGCATAAAGCTTTATGCATCTATACATCACAAGAATGCCTGAATGCTAACTTACTGCACTTCTGATAAAAGCTGGGGTGCTGTACCTGCTGGTGCACGGACCTAAATGCAGACACATATAGAATCACATAGCCTGTTTACCATCTAACGGTACCATGCTACCTGTAGGCATGGTATTGTTCCTGTAGGCTTCAACACAGATCACTGGAGGCAGAAAAGGAAAGCACCTTGAGATATCCCATGTCAAGAGAAGTTGTATCTCATTACCACTCCCATTGGATTCTTGTTTTCCCTGCACTAGAAGGCAGTTCTACAAGGATAGCTCCCCAGCCTCACATTTTTGTCATGTTCCTTGCTATCCTAATATGATTTCTTGATTCCTAATTTCCTCAGCAATTTACAACCAATACTTCATGTTTTGTTCACCAGATCATTGCTTTCTCTTTCCACTTGAAACTGTTATCCTTTCCCACAAATCTGCTCTCTTTTACCTTCTTAGACTATCTCCTTAGTCCACATTTTCTACATTTCACACTCATAGAAAAGCTTAGGTTGGAAGGGACCTTAAAGACTGCCTAGACCCAACCATTCCACAGACATTAGATCAGGCCGCTCAGGAACTCATCCTAGGATACTGCATCCTCTCCAAGTAATCTACAGCTTTCTTGAAGTTCAGTGCCTGATACTGGACATGAAATTGCTTTATCAGGAGCGGGATTACTTAATGTCTTTCTTGCTTACACATTCAGCTCAGGATGGACTTTCTCCTTTTTCACAAGCTGACATTGCTCACATACACTTAGCTCATGATCCAACATAGATCCTAGATCCTTTCTGAAAG
This sequence comes from Cyrtonyx montezumae, assembly GCF_038088225.1. Lineage (NCBI taxonomy): Eukaryota > Metazoa > Chordata > Aves > Galliformes > Odontophoridae > Cyrtonyx > Cyrtonyx montezumae. The sequence continues at coordinate 85,427,894 of NW_027072089.1, read as the reverse complement.
AAATCAGTTTCTCACCCTATATTTAATAAATGATTTTTTCTCACTACTTTGCATGGAATTTCATACTATTTTTATGAAATTTCTTCAATTTGTAGAAATTATTTTTAATTCTAGCTCTTTCCCCTGTTGTGCTTGCAGTCTCAGAGTTCTTTTATCTTCAGTTTTAATAAACTTCCCATGAACCATCTCATCAATGAGAGTATAAGGTGAAACTGCATAGAGAACAGACACTCGTGTTCATAGGCGGAGATTTTCTTATCATAACTTAATATTTTGAAATTCCTCTCCCCCTTTTGATATCAACAACCACCTTTCTGAGCTGTGAGCTTCAAATTCAGCCACACAAAGGCTGTAATAAGATCCTAGAAAGCATTTCCTAATTCATACCTCTGAGCTTCAGCCAGGTATATGAATCTGAGATCTTAAATTATCTTAATTCGTATCTGTGTGGATTCATACTTCACGTTAATAATAGAGAATTTGCATCCATTCTGGATAACAAAAAATGTTTGAAATGCCAGAGGCTTCCTTTCCGGTGCTCTGCATCTCCTTTCTGTAGGTAACTATTGCACACATGGTACATTTATGGTATATTATTTATCTTTCACTTATCTGACTGGTAAAGGCTTGTTTTTTTCTCTGATGAACTCCTTAAAATTCAAATCCCTTCCTTCAACACAGGAGAATTGTATGTCAGTGGTCTTCAAGGCACAGGCAGCATGCTCTGATGAGCTGGGAGCCAGAAACTCTCTAATTCCAACCCCAACTTCACCATACAGACAATTGCACAGATCCAGACAGGTGTTTTACCTCCCTCCCTTGCCTTCCCACCAGCCAGCAGTAGATCACAGAACAATGACGTTTAACATGTTTTCAATCGAAGTGCAAAATTAATACCTTTATTGACTTGTACCCAGCTAAAATCTCTTAACTACAATTCCTTTCTCATTTTCAAGCACATTTGCAAACAGCACCTTAGAAATAGGTTTCCAGCTCTTCAGTTGGTGTAACTGTGAGGCTCCACAGATGGCGAGAAGAGTTTGTGAAGGCATTATGTTATTAAACTATCTGGTTCTATAAATCCAATTTGACAAGATCTGTCATAAAACCAGTTTCTGTGCCCTTGAACTTTACTGCAAAATACCTACATTTAGCCTTTTTTTCTTCTACTGAGGGTACAAATATTTTAGAAGCTCAATCTCTTAATTGAACTGATATATCAGGGAAGAGCAAGAAAATTTCTTAAATAAATAAATAAATAAATAAACATATGGAAGGAAAGCACAGTTTCTCTACAGAGTCTGTGTAATAAAATACTAAAGAAATACTGTGAGAAATCAACTGCAGGAAAATTAGGAGCTACAAAACTGGAGATAAAGCAGAATTGGAAGTAAAAGAAGCAGAGCAGGAATACAATCTGGAAGGTCAATTGATAAAATATGTAGAAAGCACTGAACCAACACCAATCAATACCACTCAGTATGAGCCGAATAACAGCCTAATAACCACATCACATCCACTTTATGGTACTATCTATCACAGAAACAGCAGGAGGCTGTGGCAATTCCACTTTCTGCACACTCGGATGGACTGGCCTCGCCCAGAACTCCCAATGTTGCTTCATGCCACCATGAAGGCAGCAGTGCTGTGCTGCAGCAAGTGACACCATCCTTCAGCTGAGCTCAACAAATGCTTGGGACAGCAAATCCATGGTGTGTGATAGGCAGAGTGGTGAGGAGCTGAGTGTGCAACCCGACATCAAATCAAACGGGTTGGGGATTGACCTGTTGGAGACCAGTGTAGGGGAAAGGGAGACAAGAGTTCTGGTGGACAGCAGGATGACCATGAGCCACCACTATGCCCTTGTGTCTAAGAAAGCCAATGGCATCCTGGGATGTATTAGAAGGGGAGTGGTTAGTAGGTCAAGAGAGGTTCTCCTTCCCCTCTACTCTGCCCTGGTGAGACAGCTTCTGAAATATTGTGCCCAGTCCTGGGCCCCTCAGTTCAAGAAGGAAAGGGAACTGCTTGGGAAAGTCCAGTGCAGAGCCATGAAGATAATCAAGCGAGTGGAGCATCTCCCTTAAGAGGAAAGGCTTGAAGGAGCTCGGTCACTTTAGCTTGGAGGAGACTGAGAGGTGACCTCATTAATATTTATAAATATGTAAAGGGTGAGTGTTAGGAAGATGGAGCTAGGCTCTTTTCAGTGACATCCAATGATAGGACAAGGGACTATGGGTGCAAGCTAGAACATAGGAAGTTCCACATAAATATGAGAGAAAACTTCTTCATAGTAAGGGTAACAGAACACTGGAACAGACTGCCCAAAGAAGTTGTGGGATCTCCTCTGGAGACATCCAAAACCTGCCTGGCTGCATTCCTGGGTGACCTGGTCTGCACATTCCTGCTCTGGCAGGAGAATTGGGCTAGACAGTCTTTTGAAGTCTCTTCCAATCCCTGACATTTTGTGATTCTGTGACTCGGTTAAAGGGGACAAACTAACAGAGAGGTCTGGACTGATATGAGACTGGGCTCCACACTAGATTATGAGAAAAGTCAAGCCTGACTCATTTTTTATAACATATGATGATGGATTATTGGCCCCTTTCAAATCAATTAAAAAAAATCCTCCAAACAGTTCCAAAAAGCCTGAGAATTCATCCCTCATTTTGATCTAATATTAAAAAACTTGATACACTCCATAAACTATTGTATCTTTCCTAAAACACTGGTGCATCTTCTTCAAGGTTTTAATAAAGAAGGATAACCAACAACGCATATGAGCCAAAAAAATGATAGAGCCATAGAATATTCCAAGTTGAAATGGACCCACAAGGATAATCAAGTCCAACTCCCGGCTCCACACAGGGCCACCCAAAGTTCAAACCCTGTGTCTGAGAGCCTCATCCAAACACTTCTGAAGCTCCAACAATTTACAGCCGTGACCACTGTCCTGAGATACTAGTTCCATGCCCAACACCCTCTGGTGAAGAACCTCTTCCTAACATCCAGCCTGACATGGCCTTATACTGTTCCCTCAGGTCCTCTTGCTGTCTCCATAGCACAGAGATCAGCCTTGTCTCTCCAATCACCTCATGAGAAAGTTTTAGGCTACCAGGAGGCACCACCTCAGCCTCCTCTTCTGCATTAATGCAGAGATACAGTAGTATATATAACATAGGTTGTGGTTACTACTTGGTGCCCAAAAAAAAGAATGATGAAAGAAAATAATCCACTTTATCTCCAGTTATCCTCATTCCAGACAATTACAAGGTGCTAATTTATTTATTTATTTATTTATTTTTTGCAAAGCCTCAGAAAATCAACTATTCAGCCTAAGCCCTTCCTTGGGCCTGGAGTCTCCTCAGCCTCCCACCATCAACGTATGCCAAGAGCAAGAGTGAATGAGAGCCACCATCACCCACCACAGTGCCTATGGCATGGCCAGGCAGGGCACAAAGATTCTTGGTTGTACTGAGTGCCTTGAACCTTCTCCTATTGATAAGGTAAGTACCTACACAAGGTGTAGATCAGAAGTGGGTGATCTTTTACAAGCAGCCAACTTGCAAGAAACAGTTAAAAGGTTTCATAATACTGAATTTGCTCAGAGACAGATAGGTTTTTTAATAATCATATTGCAGCAGTGAGCAACTTTGAGAAGGTGGCACTTTGTTCCCCATTGGCCCACAAAAGCAGGGTTGCACTTCAGTCCCCACTCTCTAACTTCACTACCAGAAACAGATATACAGCTCTCACAGTTACAGACACCCATGTCCAAGATCTGCAAGAAGAAGTCATACCAGTAGCCTGCAGTGGCTATCATAAAATGAAATGCCGTGTGCTTGGTGGGAAACTCCCTGTTAAAAGGCACAAAGGCTCCCATCTGCTGGATTGACAGTGAGTCTCAGGAGATTTGCTGACTCCCAGGAGTCAAGACCAGGGACATTTCCAAGAGAATGACAAAGCTTGTCAAGAGCACAGACTATATGCTATCACTCTTTATGTGGGCATGAACAACACTGAAATCTGGAACATGGGCAGAAACAAATGACTATAAAGCCCTGGGAACACAAAGAAAGATCACTGGTGCCCAAGTTATCTTCTCTTCAATTTTGTCAGTTGGAAGAAAGAGGGGAGCCAGAAATAGAAGTATGATGCATACAAATTCCTGGCTATGTGGCTGGTGCCAGCATGAGGGTTTGGGTTTTTATGACAACAGGACTTTCTATGAAGTTTATAACCTGTTAAGGAGGAATGAGATCCACCTGTCTAGAAGAGGCAGGGCAGTCTTTGGAAGCAAACTGGTTGGCTGTCCTAGTGAGTTGGGTTTTAATTTGAAGGACTTAGGGAGTAAGGTCCAAAATGGCAATGCTCATGTTACTGCAAGAAACTAGGGAATATCCAGTTCAACTAGAACTGTGACAAATGTTCCTTAGCTGCCTCCTATGATGTGACTCAGAAGGCCAACCATCCCAAGGGTGTGGATAGATACAGAGGATTCTCTGGCTCGGGAACTCTGCATCCTTTGCTCTCTTTTCATATCTGAAGTGCTTATATATCAGTGCATACAGCATGGAGAATAAACAGGAAGAATTAGAGATCTGTGTGTGGTTGCTGGGCTATAATCTCATTACAATCACATAGATATGGTAGGGCAGGTCACATGACTGGAATGAGATCGTGGATGGCTAATGTACATTTTTGGAAAAGACAAGACAGCAAAGCAAGGCAGTGGAATTGCTCTTTGTGAGAGAGCAACAGGAATGTATCCAACTCCAGCTAGTGATGAACAAGCGGAGAGTTTATGGGTGAGAATTAAGGGTCAGACTAACACAGTTGACATGGTTGTGGGTATTTACTAGAGGCCACTTAATCAGGAAGAGGATGTTGATGAGAAAGTTAAAGATAGCTGAAAGTAGCCTCACAGTCACTAGCTCTCATGGAAGACTTCAACCACACTCATACTTACTGGAAAAGTAACATTGCCAGGAGCACACAGCCCATGAAGTTCCTGCAATGCGTGGAAGATAACTTTCTGTTGCAGGCAGTGGAGGAGCCAACAAAGAGAGGTGTGGTGCTAGACCTTGCTCTTACAAAGAAAGAAGGGTATGTTGGAAATATGAAAGCTGGGGGTACCCTCAGATGCAGTGAACTTGAGATAGTGGAGTTCAGGACATTACATGGAAGAAACAAAGAAATAAGTAGGATTGCAACCCTGGACATCAGGAGAGAGAAATTTAATCTCTTCAATGACCTTCCTGGAGATATCCCATGGATTAAATCATTGGAAGGTAAAAGGATTCAAGAGAGTTGGTTGACTTTCAAACACCACTTCTTTCAAGCTCAAGACAAGTGCAATGCTAAAAGCAAGAAATCAGGCAAAGGTGGCAGGAGACCCACATGGATGAGCAAGGAGCTCATAGATAAATATCTACCTAACACAGAAAAAAGATCTGAACATTTGGGAGAAAAATAGGAAAATTGTAAGGACATGCAGGGATGTGATGAGGAAAGCTAAGGCCCATCTGGAATTAAATGTGGTGAAAGTGGTCAAGAACAACAAGAAGGGCTTTTTAAAGTATGTAAGTAACAAAAAGACTAGGGAAAACGTGAGTCCACTGTCAAATGACAGGATGAGAGGGAATGGCCAGAAGTTGCGCTGGGGAAGATTTAGATTAGACCTGAGGAAACATTTTTTTTCTGAAAGAGTGGTCAGGCACTGGAATGGCCTGCCTAGGGAGGTGGTTGAGGCACCATCCCTAGCGCTGTTCAAGAAGCGTTTAGATGAGGTGCTAAGGGATTTGATTTAGTAGTTCAGTGGGTAGGGATAGTGATAGGAGGATGGTTGGACTAGATGATCTTGTAGGTCCTTTCCAACCTAATGAAGCTATGAACCTATGACATTGTCTCCCACAACACTCTCATACGTAAGCTTAGAAAGTGTGGGGCAGATGAGTAGATGATAATGCACTGGACTGAGAACTGGCTGACTGGCAGAACTCTGAGGGTTGTCATCAGTGGCACAGAGTCTAATTGGACACCTGTAGCTACTGGTGCTCCCCAGAGACTGACACTGGGTTCCAGTCTTGTTCAACATCTTCATCAATGACACAAAAGAAGGGATAGAATGCACAGTCAACAAGTTTGCTGATGAAACAAAGCTGAGAGGAGTAACTGACACTAGAAGTGAGATATGCCATTCAGTGAGACCTAGACAGACTGGAGAGTCAGGCAAAGAGAAATCTTATGAGGTTTGACAAGGGCAAGTGCAGAGTCCTACAACCAGGGAAGAATAAGTACAGGCACCAGCACAGGTTAGGGGCTGACCTGATGGAAAGGATCTCTGCAGAGAAGGACTGGGTGACCTGGTGGACCATGAGCCAGCAGTGTACCCTTGTGGCCAAGAAGGCCAATGGTATTCTGAAGTACATTTTAAAACATTGTCCAGTAGGTTGAAGGAAGTAATCCTCCCCCCCTTCTCCACCCTGGTGAGGCCACATCTGGAGTACCATGTTTAGTTTTGGGTTCAAGAAAGACAGGGTACTATTAGAGAGAGTCCAACAGAAAGCCTAAAAAATCATTAGTGATCTGGAATATCTTCTTACAAGGAAAGGCTCAGAGACCTGAGATTTTTCAGTCTGGAGAAATCTGAGAGTGATTATAAATGCTTATAAATGATGGGGCCAGGCTCTTTTCAGCAGTTCCCAGAAAGAGAACAAGAGAACTGAAACACGGGAAGTTCCATATGATCATGAGGAGAAACTTACTTTGAGGGTTACAAAGCACTGAAACAAGCTGCCCAAAGAGGTCATGAATCTCCTTCCCTAGACATATTCAAGACATCTGGTTGTTTTCCTGTGTGACCTGCCATAGGGAACTTGCTTTAGCAGGAAGGTGGGCTAGATGATCTGCTGAGGCCTCTTTCAACTCCTATGAATCTGTGATTCTGTGGTGTTCACCCAGAGCAATTTTCATGCTTATCATACCTGCAGGTCCACCTGAGACCCTTGCAGCCCTGTATCTGCCCATGTGAGGAATGAAAGTTGCTATTGAACTCACAGCCATAGAAAGGACAAGGAAAGGTTTTTCTTGATTCTCTCCACATATTTTTTCCTATTTTTCAGCTGGTCCCACCACTGGGGAAAACTCTTTTTAAAAATTAGGAGTTCTGTTTTGTGCTTTTTTGTTTGTTTGTTTATATTTTGGAATATATTTTCACTGTCTGACAGGAATGCCAGATTCACAATTTTGAAAATTCTGCATGTTAACTTAAAAAAAAAATCAAATGCATTTAACAAAGCAACAAAGAGACGAAGAAACCTCGTTTCAAGATGTTTCATCTTATCAAAAAGATGTCTTTCACAACTTTAACCTGCTTTAAGCATGATCCACCAGCAAAGCAGGTTCACTACACTTATGAGCAAGCACAGCTCTTCATTTCATAACTAAACTTTCCAAAAAGATGCTATACAATTTCTTTTCATTTATAGTAAAAATTATAGTATTTAAGCAACACATGGTATTTTCAAAATGTATTTTCAAAAAAATTTCAAAATTTCAAAATTTCAGAAAATTAAGGAAATCGCAGAATTGTAGAGGTTGGAAAGGACCTCTAGAGATCACCCAGCCCAGCCCCCAAATAATACCTCACTGCATATACTCGCAAAGCTGCAAGATTTTAAAGTCTAATTAACTGCAAGTTCTACTGAAATGAGAAAATAAAGAAATCACAGGGAGATTGAGAAGCATTGCAAGAGTGGAATTAACTCAGGAAATGAATCAAAATGTGCATAACCAATTATTTGACAGATACTATTTCTCCTAATTATAGCCAGATACTGCAGCTGACAGAGAAAGCAAGGTGGCTTTTTATATAACAGCAAAACACAGGACACCAAGATCTATTCTACAGTTATTTCTCTTAACACCTCAGTTAAAACAGTCTCTGATCAAATCTGGATACAAATAACTGCACATTTCCAGCTGAGACTGTTATCCTGACCCATGCCCAGATTACACTTGCAATATGCTTTGTGCCTATGTTATCCCCTGCTATTGGAAAATACAAAATAACTTTGTTGAGTTCCAAATGTCCACTATTTCACTACTCCACATGCTGTTAATCTGCAGTGTTGTGGGTGGCTTTGTTTTATTTCAGTCACCAAACTCAGTGTGGTCCATTGAGGTTAATTTTTCCCACTCCAGCAACACTTTCATGCTGCTCCAAATACTGCTAAAGCACAGTTCAGACATGCTTGTATTTACATTTATGCATGCCCACACACATTTCTATGCATGTGTATACAAATACATGCACACAGGCACAGAGAAACAAAACAGTTTCATCTTGTTTTTCCTTTAAAGTAATTTTAGCCACTAGCATTACAAAATTAGCCTGGCCTCTAACCAGGAGCCTGCACCTGCACAGATCCCAGTTGCAGAGCCCCTCCTGTAATTGTTAAGCAATTTGCCTATTAAGCATCACTGGCAAGAGTCTGGGAGCACTCACACTCAAAAAGCATTTGTTTGGCTCTGTTACTAAGACACTGTGTTATTCTTCTTACTTTCTAGAAAGCTGCCTGTTACCATACTGGCAAAGGGTTTTGCTTCCCCCTCCAATGGAGGAATTCTCCTTTTGTTCAAAGGAGCACAGCGCAGAAGAACCAAATCCTTCCTAAAACAATGTTCCTATCCTACACATTTCCCTATATTTTAAGGCATAGGAAGGAGCAGAGCCTGTTTTCCCCCCTGCTCACACTCCAAATTCTCTATAGAGGAGCTGGTTGTGGCTAGGAGATAAGGAGCAGTTCCGCCTCTGCCCTTGAAGAGTGCATTTATTTTCTATTGCTCTTTGCTTCACTCTTTTATCTAGTTTTATCTATCCTGCTAATGTTATTATATCCATCCTGGTCAGTGGTACTGGCACATGCAAGAACACATTATAGCATATAGATGGCAGCATTCAGATTAAAGATGACCCACAGACTATGGGACCATGATGTTTCCTACAGCTCTCTGAAATCCACATTGCTCTGTTTTCACTTCTACTGCCCTACTAAGACATGCAACTTAATGTTGAGATGTACATAAAAACACAGCAAAAAAAAAAAAGAAAATACTGCTGAACACATGGTCTGAATAAGCACTGTAAAATGGCTGCAAATAAAGGCTCTCAAAGAGGTCAGGGAAAAGTGGCTGGAGCAGGTGGGAGCTGATAAACATCTGCCATTCCTTTGGCTCTCCCAGTTCCCAAGATTAAAGAAATGTTTATTTATAAGAATGTACCCCAAAAAAAAAAGAGTTGCACTAAACACACTCAACTCTGATGCTTTTACTCTACATAATGTCCAGGGCACTAAATAACGGCTGGTTGCTCAGCTGAAGAATGAGCAACAGAAATTAATTTCTCACGTTCTCTGTTTCCTTGAATTTCTTTTTTTTTTCAATTCTCCTCCTCTAGTTTTACACAGAGCAGAGAAAAATATCAAAAATAGCAAATGCACAAATCCCTGATGAAAAAGATTGTGACTTCTGGTGATAACTGAGCCATTTATAGTAAGAATCACTAAATCTATGTGTCCAGAAAAGTGTCTAAGGTAAACCTGTTGGGATACCCTCCGAAGTCAGCAGGAAGCCACTGTCCAACAGAATCACCCTCTAGAGATACCATTCTCAGACACACTGTTTAGTGATCCTCCTCCTCCTCCTCTACTCTGCCCTGGTGAAGCCACATGTGGACAATTGTGTTCAGTTCTGGGCTCCCCAGTTCATAAAGGACAGGAATATTCTAAAAAAGAATTCAACAGAGGAGAACAAAGATGATCAGAGGCCTGGAGAATCTTCTGCACTGAGAGACCTGAGGCCCTTCAGCCTGGAGAAGAGAAGGCTAAGAGGGAAATCTTATAAAATTATAAGTACCTAAAGTGGGGGAGTCAAGCTGATGGGAGCAGACCCTTCTTGGAGGCAAGCAATAGTAGAACAAGGGGCAGAAACCAGAACCCAGGAAGTTCTATATTAACACAAGGCATAACTTCTTTATTGGCAGAGTGCTGGAACACACTGCCCAGAGATGTTGTGGAGTCTCCTTTACTGGAAATATTTAATATGGCACCTACATACATGACCTACTGTAGGGGACCCACTTGAGCAAAGTGGGTGGACTTGATGGTTTCCAGATGTCCTTTTCAAGGCCTACAATTCCATGAATCTGTGATGTAGGGTGGAAAACAAAATGAAATGGTACTGTCAGTCAAGATATACAGTAGATGGCATAATTTACGAAGATTTTCAAGATGGCAAAGAGACATTCAACAATAAAGGAAATGTTCGCCCATCTCTGAAGCTCAAGGCTCACAGGGGGAAACTCCACAAAAAAGGAATCTCCAACAAGATATCCTTCCCCATTGGTGATCAGCCTTCAAATGGAGTCTAGGAGAGATGGCACCTTCTAGGGGCAGTCAGCATGTAAATGCAGTCGAAGAGGAATGGAACCTGGCTCCACTCCTTCTGGTCACACAGACCAATTCCTTCACCTGTGCTCCCAGGGCTAACCAGGCCTTTTTCTCCAGGTGCTCAATCAGTGATTCAGGCCACGACTCAGCAGTTGCCGTACACATGGAAAACTTTGTTTTAATACCTACTTATAAAGGTAAAAATGAATGAACGATACTGAAGAGCTAAGTGAGAAGGATCCCACCTTCGATATCTTGTGGCCAACATAAAGAACACACAGAAAGCCACTTCAAGTGTGAAGCATTAATTGCTATAGAAACCACAGCAGCATTTCTGTCTTTTTCCTTTATTCTAACTTACCCTGTAGGTTCGGAGTAAGCAAAACTGTGAGCCACCAGTCCTTAATTTGGTTAATCTTTAAAACAGAACAAATTCAGTGGCCATTCCTTGCCTTTCTTTATAGACTCACCCACCAACAAATGAGAAGCTTTTTAGCCATGCCATTAATCTGCAGGTACTCAGTGAGGAGTTGACAAGTAGTTTTAACAAACTACTGAAGATCAGTACTTGAAAAATGGGAACCATTGTTATTCCAAGCCTTGCAGATTATGAACTGATATCTGTAGCCTCCATTCTTTGCTTGCACTTTCTCACTTGGAAATCTCTGCACATTTAGAGGAGCATTCAGTTAAAAAGGAAATGGATTTCTCTGTCTAATTAGTCTAAGTGCTCTCTCCTAGCCTTTGTCCTTGTCTTTCTTGGTTCTCATTTACAGTGCTATTTAAAAGGAGCCACATCTGTTACAATGAGCTGTCTGTCAACTAAACGTCCCATATCAGGCACAATTTTCTCTCACCTTTTACTTATACTTTTCAATAACAAGATGATAGATACAGATTTTAGTCAGCAGTTCTTTCAAACTGCTGAAAGGAAAGTTTGCCCTCCTCCCTATCCTCATCCAGCTTGCAATATACACTTGATTTAGAGACACCATGAACACTCAACAGAAAACTGGGATGAGTCTGGCCTCCAAGTTTGCTTTTCTTTAGACCGTTAAAAATCAACTCAGTCTCTGCATGTTTTAATTGAAAAGAGTGTTAAATACTCAGGAGCAATAGACATATGCCTCACTGTAAATTTTACATTCAACCCTAGCTGTTGCAGCTGGTGTTGATTTAGTGTTACCCCGCTAACCCTGCTGTGTGTTTTTTCACTTGATTTACATTCCCTGTGACGGGTGGAGGTAACATTTCCAAGAGCGTGAAAAACAAAGTGACCTTATAGCTAAAACCTCACTCCAACAGGCAGCAGAGCAATGTTTTCACCACCTAACCTTCAAAAGCAAAGCTGCACAGGTCACCTTGAGCAACACTGCTGCAATGAGTTTTGCTTTCATCTGCCAGCCACAAACATCCAGGGCCAGCTTTGAATTTCCCCTGAATGTGTTGAAAAAAGAAGTTAACCTTGGTCCTAGCGCAGGGATTGCTGAAGCCTGCCATACAGACAGACCTCTTTGACAGCTTCCAGTTTCAGTGTCCTCACTGCAGCGTTTACATGAGATGGCTTTTCTCCCAGCTCTATGGGGCATTTAGGCTATGAACTCTTAGGATGTTGGTTTTGCAGGTTTTAGCATATCTTCAGAGGCTTGGTCACCACACAAGCAGTGAGGAATAGTAAATTATTAATTACTACTCGTAATAAAACTTTAGTCTGAATTGCCCATGTCTTCTCTGTAATGAACAGCTGGTCAGTACTCTTTGCAAATTTAGTATCACACAACAGAAATAACAATATTTATTTTAAAGTTCAATTTTCTGTTGGTGTGTAATTAGTTACTTTCTGCACTCTTACTTAAAAATTCTGATAGGGTTGAAGTCTAAGTCTTTGGGTAACATTTTAGTCCCAGTTTAAATACATACAATAACCCTTGCTGCACAATTATCATATATAAGGGCTGCTCTGAAAGTAATACCCCCTATTTTAATATGTTGGCTCACAATATCAGAGCCAGATATCAGTGGTATGACAGTAGGGGTTAAAACTTGCCACCAATATTCCACTACATTTTGTTGTCATATGACAGATGGCAGGAGAGGAGCAAAATGGTGTCTGACATGGAAGTGCAAAGGAAGCAAAGGGCTGGAACTGAATTCCTCTATGTGGAAAACATTACACATGCACTGACACTCACTGACTTCGGCTGAACACTGATGGTAACCAAACAGTGTATGTGGGCACAGTGAGGCAGTGATAGTGTGTTTCAGCAGTGGCAACAGTGACAGTGTGTCACCTCCACTGCTGCAGGTTGTTACGAGCATGGCATGCAGGCTCTTGTTCATGGATGGTGAAAGTGCATGGCTAATGGTGGTGACTAGATTAAAAAAATAGCGTTTTGCAGCTGAGAATTTGCTCTATCAAATAGTGTTATTGTGCTCTTTGTGTCTGTTGCAGTTTCCATGGAAATAAATAGGAGGCATTATTTTGCAGAAATTTACATATAAAACCAGACTTGAAATTCCTTATGAAGACAATATAAAGAGAGATTGGAAGCAGTGCTCAGTTTTAACAAAGACCAGGGTGTGTGCCTGGCTGTACAAAATGGCTGTTATTGGAGGTGGGACCAACTCACAGCCTTGCTGACTGTCTGCTTATGCTGTTTTCCACTGTCTCCATTTTAGATGACAAAACTCTATTGACACTAAATGATATTTAACAGCTAATTATTTGAAAGTGTTTGATTTAAATGAAAACTATATCTTGATTCATCATCTTAACATACTCTTCAATACCTTTAGCTCTAGTTCACACTGTGAGTGAGGATGCTAGTAGCAACCTTTATCTAATCTGACCCATAAACAGTGCTGCATTTTATCTTACAGTATAGGTACCTTCTGAATTGTTTTTTGGCTTTGCTAAACTTTGCATGAAGCATGGTGTACAGCTATGAGCAAAATCTCTGTTTTTAAGCTACGTTCTTTAATGAGCCTGACTCAAATTAAACCAGCCTCTATTGTAACTTCAAAAACCTCCCCACGTTATAGATACACTGTGTATATCTCAGAAGCAAAGTTCACGCCAAAGGGCATCTTTTTTAGCTTAGCTGACAAATGCTGCACTAAATCACTATCTGAAATGCTGATTCATCAGACTCTGCTCATCAGAAATGCCTGTGTGCTCTCAAATTGAGAGTGCTCTCTTTCCTGTGAGTTTAGATGCCTCTTCTGTGACAAGTTTCAAGCTTTGTGGCCTCAATAAATACTTATTTGATTTTGGATTTCCCCCACAGATTCAAACCTGTCAGCTACCCTTTAAAAACCTCTCATGGAGATACAATAATTTGAATATGATCAGATGTAATTCTTTGCTGTTTTACTTACAAAAGATGGACTCTCTGTGGAAGCTGGGCCACAGATGTTGTTAACTGTCCATCTTGTGGGGGATATTTCTGTTTTCAGAGGAAACTAGCTAACACACATTGTTTCATTGAAACTGAAGAAATGCACAGTGCTAACAGCTCCCTGTATTTTCTGATTTCACTGAAATCACAGGATTTTAACTAGAAGCTGGAGGATAAGAGAAGGAAAAATTAAGACGAGCAAAAATAATGAGGGAAGGGCACAGTGATGCAGAAACTTTGGGAAACAGTATTGGTTTGGTACTTCAGGGCAAAATTCATTGCTGGACTGAGGTAGATTGTGTGGTACAGTCTCTCTAACAAATGGCAAAGTCATCTTGTTCAGTAAATTTAAGAGAGCTGACAACAGTGGTTCTCTGTCAGATGCCCACATTTGGTCAATGTAGTTTAAAGGGAAATGACTGTTTTTTATTTTTTTCTTAACCTCAAAAATGCTGCAAAATTTATGATCTGCCTTCTGAATCTTAAAGTCTGGGTGTGATTGAATCTCTTTGGGTTGCCACTATTGTTAATGAATCCAAAATAAACAATTTAGTCGAAATTCACTGCTAGGCAGACAGCAAATTGGGCAAAGAATATGACAAATTTTGTAACACTAAAATAATTTTTCTAAATTTTTTTTCCCCTTCTGATTCACCCAGATCTTGCAGCAGCTCCAACAACATTTCACTTTTGGATTCAAAGATACTTGAGTTTGGCCTGAATTTGTTCTAATCCAGCTCCTGCTGCTATTTACAATGTTATTAAATGATAGTTCTTTTTAAAAATATTATAATTCCCTTTGCACTGGTATTTTATAGGCTGAAGTCCCATGATCCCTTATGCAGCTGTCAAAACCTCCAACTTTCCCAGGACAACTGTTACAGTTTATTTAAGTGCTGTCACTGCCAAAATCCTGGGCACTCTGAAAATCTGAGGGTAGCACAAAATAAGCTGAGCATCAGAAAAAAAAAAAAAAACCAGAAGATATTGCTCACTGAATCAATATGTAAATGAATTAGATAAGGAAACCCTTCTTCAAAAGGAAGGGGTCACCACCAGAATTTTTGTTCGTACTGCAAATCTCAGTTCTGACTGGCTGCAAAAAGTTCCCTCCCTCTGCAGTGCAGAGGTCATGGCTGGACAGCAGTGATGGGATTGTCTAGGCCTCTGGTGCATCGTTAAGCTTTTCAGATGCACCACTCTTAGCAGGGGAATGGTTGGCCTGCTGGGCAGCATAGCCTTTTTGATACGAAATGTAGAACCCAAAGAAAACGCACTGATCAGTCTTAAGGTAAATGCAGGGTTACAGATTTTGTTTTCAAAGTTTCCTTTCAATTTATTTTAAAAAAAATTAAATTGGCACTACCAAATTTAATGACAAGGCTACCCTGCTGAGTTTGGAGCCCAGAAAGCTATTGTCTCCCTGGTCTATGTATCCTAGATTGTGCTAATGTTTCCTATAATGCAGCTAATAACCAACCATCAGCAATAAATGCCTTGTCATCTCATTGTCGCACACAGCAATAGCTGGAGCACTGATACTGACAAATGAACCTGCATAATCACTTTAGATTTCTTTGTTACATTTCACAGTGTGAAGACTGCTTCTGCTCAGCACGTCACAAAAAAACAAACAAGAGCTATAGCTGTCTCCTCCATCAATCTTGGCTTATTTTTGTCAGCCCTGTGCCTGTACCGCCGCAACCCCACTGCCGCTTGGCAATGGATGGGGAAGTCGATGGCTTGGTGAAGGGAAGATGGATGGTGGACAGAGCATGACGGGTGGACCTCTGGGCTTTCCCTTTGCCTTTGCAAGCAGTTTTTGCCTTGAGAGTGCAAATATTGCAGGGGGAAAGTTTTTTGTACTTTCCAAGGCTGCTTCACATAGAAAAAGAGAAAAGTGGGAAGGGGGGGCCCTCATTAAAATCCAGTTGAGTCTGACATTTTCCCTTTTACCTTTTCAATCTTTTTATAGTTTCAAATCATTAACTATCAGCGTGAAGCTCAAAGGTAGTGCTAGCCATCTATGAAACAGTGACACATTTGACAATAATGCTTTTGAAGAGCTTGTCACATCCTCTTCCCAAATCAGTCTCATTAATGCTCAGACTGTCTCTCTTTTCTCCCTGCTTCTTTTCTCCTGATTTCTCTCTAATTAGCTTTTTTTTTATTATTATTATGCTCCCTCATTCCCTGGTTCAAGCTTTAAAAAATAAAATAGAAAGAAAAAAGAATAAAGAAAAAAAAAGAAAGGAGGTGGATGTCATTTCCATGAACCCTAAGGCCAAGTTAATCAGCAGAATTAATGACTCTATTACCCATTAGACTTGGGGCTATGGTGCTTATATGGCAGCACCCAGTGTTCTCCAATCCCATGCTTCCTTGCTTTATACTGACAAATGTAAACTTTTGCTCTCTACCACAAGCCAGCTCCCCAGTCCAATTTGCAGTGGCTGCAGCTGGGACGTGCCCTCTGCAACAAGGAAGGTAGCAAAACTAACCCCTTGAAACAGTGAAGGTGGGAAAAATCAGGCTGTACTGATTTTTCTTGCTCTCACTCATCTTCCAGCAGTGCCCCAGCTATGGCAGTTCCTCACGTGGATGTTTGTGGGTATGACCTGGGGAGGTGGTGGGCAGCTCTCAGTGCTTCACAACCAGCATGAGGCCCTGCAAAGCAAGATATCCACACGATTTCTCTCACTCAAAGTGCATTACATTCCAGCCTTTACAACCTGACTGTCTGATGGGTGAAACATCACTTGTCCTTTTGTAGAACAAAAAGGAGCAAAAAGTTTGTTTTGGAGCAATGAAGGAAGGCTTTAACAAGAGGAGCCACCAAGGGCACAGAGCAGTTGTACCTGCACAGGGGTTTCTCCTGGTGTCCATGCCCATGGAGGACACACCACTGCCCACAAGGATGGCAGGGAATGTCTGGCACAGGCTGGGAGCCCCCAGGGACAGTGGTTCTCCCTCTTCATGCCAGAACAGCCCTTGGGATGGGAAGGCAGCACTTGGTGTTAGCTTATCTGCACCTCTCCTTGATCTGAAGAAATGCTACTCTACTGCAAAGTGTCCCCCAGGCCAGCTGTGGCAATGAAAATAGCAGAGCACACCTCCTGCTGCACGGGTGCAGGAGGGGATGCAGATCCTCCAGAGACACTGTGGTCTCGGTGTCATTCTCTAAGACTCATGATCCATCTCTATAATCATCAGCATGAAGATTATGGCTGATTTGTAGGATACTGTGGGCAGGCAGCCTAATGAAGAACTTTCTTACATGGATTTGGTAATGCAGCAAAAATGTTCGCCTAAAATTTTCCTGCAAAACAGGGAGAAAAGTTACATTAGCAGACACAAGGGGAGAATAATAATCAATGAAAAAATCAGGACGAAATCTACAAGCAAATGCTGAGTGGCAGCCCAGTCAGTGATTAGCATTAGAATTTCTCCCACACGGAGATATTATTTTGCCATGATATTTTTCATGCACTGTTGTTTCTGATTCACTGGACCGATGTGATGGAGGAATTGCTTCCCTCACCCAAAACTAAACTGACCTGAGAGAAAATCCTTGATTTTATTGCCTTGCTTTGAGTGCCTGTTCAGAATTCAGTGCTTCTTTAGATATAGCTTTAATATGCACTTCTCTAAAGTGCTTTAAAGAGTAGATATAGCAGACCGGGGAAAAATCTAGCCCAACACATTTAACCAGATGAAACAGACCAAAGGCACAGGGGACATCCTTGAGATCCAACTCATCTACCCCCCAAAATCCATAATAATAATATTTTTATTTTAGCACTCATACCTGAAGGCCTCTAGATACTTTAAAAAAATGTATAGAGTAGTAAAAGCAATTTAGTCCCCAGTACTTGCATATTTTAATGCATGGTAGATTATTATTCCTTTGCACACATATTGCTTTAGTCATCTACATTTTTATACCCTTCCTTTTACTGTACAACTGAGTTCTTAACTGTATTTATGAACTGCTGCATTTTCCCTGTATACCTATGCACTTTATTATTTATTCATGATCTCCCATTTTCTTGTAAGTTATTGTTTTCAATATATTTTTTAAAATCAATATCAAAGCTTAAACTCCAGCTTTTGTCCATTTAACTGAAGAAGAGACTATCAGGAGCTGCAGTGTTTGTTCAGTTGGTTTAGCATAGGAGTACAGATAGGATTTGGCCCAAGAGTGAATGAGCCCAGGTAGGTGAGGAAGCATGAACACTCACACCACATCCTGCCTTTGCTGCTCACAGACTCGAGCAGGTGAAGGTATCAGCCGACTTAATGCCTGTGTTAGGAGGATGCCTTTTGGTAGCACATACTTTCCATTATCAATCAGAATCCCTCCTCCTGTCAGGTTAACCAAAGCTGTAATGCTATGCTGTGTCATCTCCCAGAGTGTCTTCCTTCAGAAAGTAGGGGTGCCCTTGGCCAATCCTTCCCAGAACCACCACATCTCTCCAGCTATACCAACACAGGTAGGCCTGTGTGCACCTATTCAGTGCGGTGGAAATTATTTGCCTTATAATCAGCAGCACTGGATGTTTACAAACATTGCACTTCCGAGCTTGGTGTCCTTCTGTGTCTTGTTCCCTTGAAGGTCTTTCCCAAAGAAGAATACTGACTAGGGTTAATCTGAAAGAGCTGCTAAAATGGATTAGCTGAAGTGTATTAAATCTTACGTATGTAGTCAGCTTCAGAATAAAGTTGGCCTTCGTAAGTCTTATCTCACTTCACTTTAATTCTGAACAAGAAGATCTACACAGGGATTTAACACAGTTTAATCAATCCACTTTAAATTCAGTCCATTTAGCTACTTCGAATTTGTCTCCTTCTGAATCCCTGTATAGCCAAACCCTTAACAGATATTTCTGAGGGATGGTTGGTAGCCAGTACGAACTTGCACTGTTGTACCTTTTTTCCTGCAAAGTGGTGGAGGCTTCATAATTTCACATGCATATTTGTATGCAAGCATCCATGCTCCTTAGTAATTTTGATACAAAACCCCCTTGAATGAAAATTGCTTCTGAAAATTGACAGGATCCTTTTTGTCAGAACTGCATAAAGCTGCCCTTTAAGAAGTCCTCTTGGCAAAAGTGAAAACACAAAATTTGGATGTCCAAATTGAAGGAGACAGTTCTGCTATGAATTCCCTCAGAGCATCAAGCCATGAGGAGATACAAACACTATTTCTTATAACGCCTTTTATTCATGGAGCTCTTATTACTAACAGGACATGCTACAGGGTTGTGGCTATCTACCAGCTACTCCAGTAAACCAAAGCCAAGTCTCTCCCTGGGGTTCCTGGATACCAGTTAGTCCCTCATGATTTGTATTTCTGTATTTTGTACTGCTGAAATGCAGATCATGTAAGCTGCTTAAGAGGAACTACCATGCTTCCCTGACTTTTCTGCCCCAGAAAGGAGGAGGAATGAGCTGGGAATACAAAACCTTTCAGTCCGTCTTTCTCTCCTTCTCATTTATTCATACTGATATATCTAAGCCTTCATCCTCTCCATTAGGTATGTTTCTGTTCAGAAATCACAAATTTCACTCTGTTCATCTCCTAAGGGCAGCAAGAATAACACATGAAAGGAAATGGCCATTTCTCCACTATTCCTTTGGGGTTTTATCATAATTCAGAAAAGCCTGGGCAAGCCTGTAACTTGCAGGATTTTGCAGGTTACTCTGCACATTTTCTTTTCTGAAGTCATTTAAATGAAGTCCTCAACAACAGCAGACACAATATGTAAGAAAAAAACATTGCTTCTTTTCACATGGAGTGAGACAGCCCACTGAGGGTCAAGATGATGCCTCACTGTTTGAGACATAGGTCTGTGTTACCACCTTCTGACAACACAGCCACATGCTCTTAGACTGCATGGGGAAAGGAACACATCACACACATCCAGTCATTGTCATTAGAAAGAGGAAAGCTTGTCACAAGCAGTTCCACAGCTGTCAGAAATCTCCATCAGAGGTAAAAGCAGAGGAGCTCATTCTGGGTTTGATGCCATTCCCAAACTACCAGATCAATGTCTTTCCTTCCTTTATCTATACCTAAAAGGTCAGGCACCAGTTTCTCAGTGTACTTACAGCACTTCTGCGTCCCTCTGCCTACACCTGTCCTTGTCCCTTTAGCACCACCACCTTGTTGTCATCAGGCTCTGTACCTCAGTGGGCATCTGCAGTGGATTATCTTTCCTCAAGAGTCAGCTGCTACACAATTTTACAGCATTTTCATGGCAGTTGCACAGAATTTCACTGTTCCTCGTTGCCATCCTTCCCTTCTCTTAGGTTACTACATGTCTTGGGTTTGTACAGCACCAACTAAGCAACACCACTCCTGAGTCCCAGTCACTCCTCCTGACATGCAGACATTAAATGGTAGTGTCTTGTTAGACTGGAAACACCCTGGACAATAAGATTGGTGTTGCTTTTTCTCCCTCACGTCACATCACACAGTAGTCATATAGAGAACAAGTAAGAGGCACTCACTATTGAAGATATAGTTAGTGAATTGCCCTTTTACTTATGTCTTGTTGCAGTAAGAATATCTGTCATTCTCTTAGTGGTTTGCTGCTTGTAGGGTGATTTTAATTAAAACGTAAAATGTCAAACATTAGTAAGAGGGAGGATAACCCTGTGGGGAGTGAGGATGAATCAAATTTATTAGTCATTGAGCAGCAGGCTGGTAGCCCTTCACTTGGAGAAATTTTAAAAGGTACTTAATGTGAAATATAGAATCAAACTAATTCCCCATTCTAACAATTTAAATATAATATCACAAGTTTAGACCAATTCCAAAAATTAAAGGTAAATCCACTGCAGAGATTAAAACAGCCCTGTAATATCATTCCTCAGGAACCAGCAAAGACTAAGATTCATTAATGGACTGTAAAGGAAAATCTATCTCTTAGGGGTGTTTTTCCCCCTTATAAATAAATGGCTGTCCTTTGCAATGAATGCAGTGTGAAAAGGACTGGAAAGGCAACTGGCATTTGGTAGCAAGCAAGAAAACCAGCCCTTGGGTCTATTTCTTAGGGAACCATTTCCAACAGCAGAATGTGCCCATCCACACTTCTCAGGAGCAGTGAAGATCCTCAGACTGAAGCAGCAAATGTCAGGACTATAGTACATAAGCTCCACCTGTCCTCCTCAACAGCCCAGTATGTTCTGAATCCACTGGATCATTCTGTTGGTCTTGCTCATCATCTGCAGTCAGTGTCCTCATTACTTTTTAATGTTCTCCATTAAAAAGCATTTCTGGTGTGTTATTTAAAACATTCAAGCTGACCAACGTTCACATTCTCTTTCTTTTTGTTCTCAAGTTTCAAACTTGATTAACTCAAAATGAGAGTAAAATATGTGTGTATATATACTACTTCATGATATATTCTCCATAAAAATTACAGAGAAGCTTATGAGGGTGTTTGAAAGGTCTTTACCTTATGCATGCAGCTAAATACAAACAGTGATGCACACTTTATCATGCCTTGCAAAAGATTAGCTCTACGTGGTACTCTCTCATTGGATTTTCATCTCTATGAATTGATGGTGGAATTTGCTGATTCCCTCTGTGAAGGGGAAGGAGCAGATTTTAGCTGATAATTGTCTCTGCACTTCTTCCCAGTTCCTGCACACTGCTTACTTATGGTGTTGGGTGCAAGCGCTCTTTACTAGTTGCTCATGTCCCACAGACCTCACTACCTATGCCTAGTGTTGTGCTGGGTCATGGCTACACTGCCTACATGAGAGCGTTAAGCTGCCTGCAGGAATCCTAGAGGTTGACTCTAATACACGATAGGACATGAGCTCCTGTAGGAGAAATCAAGGCAGCCATCTCAACAGCAAAATGAAATAGAGAGAGTATAAGTTTCACACATCACTTCATAATGCAGTGCTATTTTATTTTTCTTTCACCTTACAACTGGCCATAAATTATGGTAAAGACTTTGAAGAATTTTAGTCTTTAGACTGTTTTAGTCAGCTTGAAATATAATTCTATATGGCAGGAAACACAGGCAGCATTTGGGAGGGGAGGGGGAGAAAAAAGAGTAGAACAACAATATAGAGCTTGCAAATTACAACCAAGTGAAGCTGTCAATAAGATCTTGCTCACCATATTGTCACAGAATTTTCCTTCTGTGTCACGTTGGTCATTACTGTAACACTATATGAGAAATCACTCCATCTGTTAAAGAAGAAAAGAAAAGCAGCTGCTAGCCTCCTGCAAAGATGGAATTAACAAATACCCAGTAACTGTATTCCTTTCAACTTCTGCCGTCACAATTTTAGTCCCACTTTATTTGTGCCATGCAAGCCTCTGAGCAGTTCTACTGCTGTAGCAATAAGATCCTCAAAAAGCCATTAATTAGCATAAAAGATGCTACCTAGAGAAGAAGAATTGCCTGTGACAGTTTCAATTTCTGCACTGATAGTTTGGAGGGTGTCAGGGTTTCTTTGTTGACGAAGAAGAAAAAGTTAACATTTCAGGGAGTGGGGGCAATTATCCCATCATCACAGTGGAATACAAGAAATCTTCATAGCATTGCAATATTATTTTTATAACCTAGCTTGGCATTTGAATCAGGGATGTTCCATTATGTCCAGCCATATAAAATAAAAGCATCTGAATGAATGAAACCAAGGGGCCTGGAGCAAGAGCAGCAGGCTGTCAGTTGAGGGACTTGGGCTCCAGAGGAAGCCTGGGTTGAGGTTTTATGACTTGACATTAACACTGAACAGTACAGGGAGCCCCTGGGAACTGCTAGGAGTGAGCTGTGGGGGACTGCACCTACACACTGTACTTTCCTGTGCCTTGGTTTAGCTGAAGGCAGCCTGCATCTCCTACAATTCAAGGGACACTGAGCCAAGTTCAGGGAAAGTACAAATCAACATCTAATAGAGACCAAATCCTAAAACAGTCAAGTTTCTGCTATGAAAGGGGAGATCATTAAACACTACTTACCAAAGAACAACTATCAAAACCATATATGATAACCAGTGCTATAATGTATTAAAAATTAAAATAGCTGTGGAAGAATGTAGACTGTCTTTTTGTGTGATCAAGCAGGACTATACTAAGGACAGCGTGTTGTAGTTAGATACATTTCAGCTCTGGAAGCTCACATCTCACCAATTGCCACCTTCATGCTTGTGTGTCCCTGCAGTATCTGTTTGTCTGGCCTACTAATTCATCCAAAGGCTTCACTATTCTAAGTGGCTAAATGGCTGCCATAGCTGGTAGGCTACCTCAAGATACTAAAAGTATTCCTCTAACTGAATATTGCTTACACAACTACAACTCAAATAAAGACCCATGTGAGATGAAATTCTGATTTTCTAGTAAAATGAAATAGTAAAAAAACAAATTCAAAGGAGTAGAGAAGCAATGGGTCAAAGGGAAAATGTGGCGCAGAGATTTGAAGTGATGCTGCAGGAGAATAGCAAAGCAAGGAATAAAATTACATCTTTCAAGTCCCACTGATGTTTTTATGAACAGGGACTTCAAGTTAAGACCAAGTTGAGATATACAAACAAGATGTAGTGTTATTAAAAAATATCAGTACATCAATATCACTGCAGCTGGTTAGGAATTTCTCAGTGAGTTTCAATCTAATGTCACCGGAGAAAGAAGCTGGATTTTTCATGAAAAAAACATCAGCTTCTATAGAGTGGATATCCAGCCTTTTATCTTCCCTGGGCCCCACTGAATGAAGAGAAATTGTCTTGGGCCACATGTATGTAGGCTGCTCCAAAAATAATGCATCATATTTCTAAAGCAGATGCAAATAGCACAATAACTCTATTTGACAGAGCAAATTCTCAGCTACAAAACACTGTTTCTCAACACAGTCACCACCATTAGCTACATATTTTCTTTAGTGATGAACAACAGCCTGCATGCCATGCTTGTAACAGTCTCCATCAGTGGAGGTAAATGTCACCACTGCTGAAACACATCATCACCACCTCACGGTGCCCACATCCACTGTTTGGTCTCCAGAAAAATTCAGCAAGTGTCAATGAAAGTCAATGGGGGCCATTTTTTCAGCATGTATGAATTCAATGACACACCTTTGCTTCACATGCACTTCCATGTCAGACACCATTTTGTCAGACTGTCCTTCTGCTGCCATCTGTCACATAACAACAAAATGCAATGGCATATTGTCTGAAGGTTCAACCCCTACTGCTATACCACCAACATCAGCCTCTGATGTTGTGGCCAACATAATAAAACTGGGGCACTACTTTCAGAGCAGCCTTCATAAAATATATAATATAGTTTATGAATATAAGTAAGAAAACTTATTTTTGCAATTAAAATTAAAAAAAAAGAAAAAGAGGGCAACAGAACCATAAAACTAGTGGGACAGTTTTTGTGAAACTAACTCATCAGGCTGGCTCAGTGGCAGCAGTAGCCATTCTTATTGAGTTCTCAGGGTGTTTGTCAGAGATTTCTGATGAAATTTTACTATTCCTGTACTTCATCCTTAAAAACAGCTTCTCACAAATGTACATAGTGCCAAAGAGCAATGACTTGAGAAAGGTGTGAAGCAAGTGATATTTCTCTTCTATGGTAAGAGAATGCTTATAGGATAGGTAAATAGATGTGATCAGATATTTGAAATGAATATCTGATTGCAACTCTATACACTCCATTTGAAAATTTGCAGATAATGCAGTTATGTTAACTGAAAATGAAATTGCAAATATACCAAAAAATCGATGATTTTATCTGCTATCTTGAAACCTGATCAGAATCAAACCATGGTGGTGTACTTTTTGCTGCTCACAGGAATGCGTTTAGGCAGTGTATCACAATGCTTACAATTATTTGCCAACACTTGAGTTCAGCAGTGGAGTGCAGCCTCGTGTCCTGGTTTCAGCCCAGAACAGTGCTGATCATACATCAATGTTTGGTTGTTGTGAGCAATGGGCGCATGCCTGGGACAGATTTGGCTGCTTGGTGGGGCATTATGGCATGGGGCAGGGGGCAGTTGCAGGATGGACTAGACTTCATGTGGGCCATGAGTTGGACATGCCTGTTCTTGAAGAAAAAAAAACAACCAACCAACCAGGAGCACTCTTCCTGGGGAACTTTTCTCCAGCCCAGGTGAAACTTCTGTCAAAGCCTCCAGAAATCCCAAGTAAGCTAAAGCCCTCTCTGAGCTGACTGAGCACAGTCTGGGCCCAAGTTTCACTCACCCTGAAGCACCTCATCATAGTACTCATTTTCTCTGCTATCTTCTTCAGAAATGAGTAAAAGCAGTTGAGTTAATGAGGGGGGATTCAGTTTCCTCTTCTTGTTCTGAAGAAACCACCTACAAGCACATGACAGAGCCACTGGCTTAGCACACATGTTGGGTTTTAAGCACAACAAACAAGCTTCAATAACCTAACAGCTTTCCAGTCCTATTGTTTTGACCAGGGACAGGCCACAGGGCTTGGATCTGTACAAGTATCTTTTATACCAGAGAGTATGCTGCTAGCATTTATGTGGCTTTGGTTCAAGCCATTACATGTTTTGACAAGACAGGAAACTGTCATTTGGAGGCAACATGACATGAAGGCATTCAGTGCACTGCCAGTCTGTCATACTGCAGTATTTAAGCATAAAGGGTCAGCAAAACCACTGTACCACACATAAACCTTTATGTAGTTGTATTTATTGTCCAAATGAAAAACTGTTTTGCACAGTGTTCCTGCCCAGGAGCTTGGCACTGCTGCAAGAGCTAGCCTATGTAGTAAACTGGGTTTTATCTCAGTCTGAAAGACTCTCAAAGTCCTTGAATACAAAAAGCTCAATTTAGGAAGAAATTGCACTGTGTAAATATAATCCACGATGAAGGCTCTCAAAGTCACATAATAGCATGACTATATCTGTGATTACGAATTTAATCAGTCACCACAAGCACTTAAGTGAAGAACCCAAACCAGACAAAAGGAGCTCCTCATTGCTTTTTTTTTAGAAAGTTGTATTTTGCGATAGAAGTGTGAGAAGAGTTCTCAGTTTGTAACTGATCCTATGTCTGTGGGGCAACGTTTACTAGAACTAAATAAGATTACACAAAAATGAATAGTGAGAATCTGCACAGACCCAATACTGTAGTGGTAAACCATTTACTCGCTGTTAAAAGGAAACAGCAGCATTCCTACAATTCAGAAACAGCTAGAGCTAGCCTTGATGACTAACATAGAAAATAAGTAAAGAAATAAAGCTAAACCAAAACATAGATGTGTAGGCTACAGGTGAAAGTCTCTTCACTGATAAAGCAGACATCCGCAGGAACATCTTGCACATGACAGGACAACCAAAAATAATGCAGCATTTACATACCTCTTGATATGTCCATGAGCAGCCCACTGCTGCTTATGAGAGTTATTTCTGTTAGCTTAATTTTCTGACAATATCTCAAAGTGATATAAAAATATCTTTATGACACATACCTTCTTCCTTTCACCCATCCACCTCCCTGCTCAGCCCTAAGCAAGCAATGGGTCAAAAAAAATCACAAAGCCACATAACGTTGAATGTCTACTTAGTGTATGTATTAATAGCTCAATCCATTTTTTGATGTAATTGCATTAATCACTCCTGTCCCAACTGGCTTTCCAGGAGAAAAAGTAACGTTCATTTAAATATTAAACACTGAAAGTGTTCAGGTTTTTGCTATGGATTTGCAAGCAGATATGAAGCAGAGTGCTAAATATCAGAACTATGCCTAGTCAAAGGCTGTTGTGTTAGCAGGAATCCTCACCTATTTGTACAAACTAGCATGTACCAGATGGCTCCATGGGAGTCAGGAGGCTTGAAATGGAGCAATCATTCAGTCTACAGATGGAATATACAGTACATTCCCAGTTAAGTAAGGGGCTCATTTATTCAGATAGATTCTGCATATATGGAGTGTATCTCAGAGGACATGCCAGTTTCTATCTCCAGATTGCTAGCAAATCTCTAAGCTAGTGTCCATCTTTTGCCATGCTACTGCTACCAGATTCCAGCAGAAAGCCACCTTACTAAAAAGGAGAAGTTTTGCTCAAGCTGTGCTGAAGCATTACATTGAATACATTTGCAATTTGAAAAAAAAAATATTTCCAATCTTTTCACACCTCAGGCAAACATTTGGGGAGAATCATCTAAATCAGTGTTCTGATCAGAGCAGAACCACATATTTATATACTAGTTACAATTATTTATCACCAGAAAATAAATAAATGACTTAATGCTAATTAAGACCTATAAAAGCAACACCCACTGTTGCTGTGCAGAGTCCCAGGAGACAGCCAGCAATGCCTGCCTTTGACATCTACAGTAAATGAAGCACATAGGCAATATGCATGCTTTAGTGGAAAGGCTAGAAGAATTATTTCTCTTGAACAGGCATCCAGAAACGTCCAAGTTTATGACGTGGAATTGGAAACTCATACATAAAACAAGCAATTAATCACATTCACGGGAGGATGACAATTCACACATATTTTCTATTTCCTTGACTGAGTTACTGCTTAGTTTGGATTCAAGTGACCAAATGAGGGGAAGGAGAGTGAGGTGAGCAGTGGCCAGTCACAGATATTCCTGGTTCATTCACAACTAGAGCCAGGGGCTGACTTTCAGGAAACATTCCATACAGAGGGAATATACCTACTCCTATATTTTGTGTTCATTTGCAAACTAGTTTAAAATATGCAGAGCCTTTCTCCACATACAGATCTTGAAAGGAGGACCTGAGAGCATTGTCAAGTCATGATCCAACCCCAACAAAATCATTTCCCACCACATAGGACACTGAGCTGCTCCAACAGTTGGAGGCTCCCCAGAGGGACCAGCAACCCCCCTGCATGAGCATTTCCATTGGTTACTGGCATCCTTCACAGAGGAGACGAATGGCTTCCAGGCTGGAAGACCATCAGATGCTTCTTCCACCTTCTCTATATGGTCCCATACACGTGGACTGCTCACTTGAACCTTTATTACTTACTATGGGCACAATCTTGGTTCATGGTACCTGACACAAGCAACATAGTATGTGCTGATGGCAGAGTTAAGAAATTTGAACATCACAGGAAGAGTACTGATTCATAATAAAAAGTCAGAGAAGCAGGAAGAGGGAATTGTTAAGGGACTATCTTCCAGTACTTTCCAAAGATGGGAGGAGCTCAATTATACCCAGAAGCCTCACCTAATATAATCATAGTTACTGGCTGTTTGCCTTTGAAGTACCTCTCCTGCAGTATGTCTTGACAGTCTATTCTGATACATCAAAAAGGGAAAGTTTTACTACCTGTGCTTTTGGAGGGCTCATTAAAAACACACCAAGTAAAGAGATGGAGCAGAAAATTGTTAGCAAATCCTCTGGGGCTTTCTGTTCTGTTTTTTGTTGGTGGTGGTTTTTTACTCCTCAGATCACAGAGAAGCCCATGCATTTTGTGGACCCTGTTACAGAGACGTTGATCACATGGACCGCTGTTAATTCATCACAGCTTTGCTAGGCTACTTGTCTTCATTTGCCATGAACACAAACAAATTCTACAGACACACCATATCAAATCTGTTCTCCTGAAGAGACACATTCACTGGTGAAACAAAGAGAAATGTAATGGGAATTAATAAACTTACATTTACTGCACTAATTAGCATCTCCTAGAGGGCTTGATTATGTGTTTACACCAGTTAGATACAGCTCAGTATGAGAAAATACCCACATTTCATACATCAAAAGACATTTATTTCATATTTCCTCTTCCATGCTTGTAGTAGTGAAATGCGAAGACAGAAGCATGAAGGAAGGTAGAATAATTCATTACCTTGTCTCCCACTGATTTGTACATTCAACTTTTTTTTTTTTTTAACAAACACAAAGTCATAAATTAGCTTGTAGCAAAATAGAATTAATTGAATGTCTTAGTAGGATCATCAAACCAAGGTTTAAAGTCAATTTATCTGCCTGGGATATTGCTAATGTAGTTTCAGCTCATTAGGGCAAGAGCTGTGGATAGGACACACATATCAGCTCTAGTTTCACTATTTAAGGACAAAAATCTCTCAGATATGTTCTGCATGAAAACAAACACATGCATAGACGCAGACGTATTCAGAAAGAAAAAATGTGAGCTACAAAACAACTCCTTTCAAGATTAGAATTTTGCATTGTCCTGGTTTTAACAGGAATAGAGTTAATTTTCTTCATAGTGGTTGATATGATGCTGTGTTTTGGATTTAGGAGTAAAGAGTATTGATAGCATGCCACTGTTATTGTTGGTGCTGGGCAGCCTTAACATTAAGACAAGAATTTTTCAGCCTTTCATGCTGACCTGCCAGTGAGAAGGCTGAGATTGACCAAGAAGCTGTGAGGGAACAGCTGACCTAAACTGTTCAAGGAGATATACCATAGGACAAGATGCAGACAAAAAACATGGGGGATTTGGCAAGGCAGGGGGGAGAAGACAGAGATGTTTGGAGAACTGACAGGGGATTGTTTGGCAGGTGGTGAGCAATTGTAATGTGCATCACATTTTTTGTATATATATGGGATACATATACCATAAATATAACATATATGTACAAATATATGCTATTAGTGCAGTTTTACCTTTAGTTTCTGTCTTATTATATGTATTTATTTCAACATCCAAGTTTTCCCTTTTTCCAATTCTTTCACTGATACTAGATAGTGAAAGGCTGTGTGTTGCCTAACACTTGATGGGTTAAAACACTGTGCCCAAGGGGCAGCCTTCCCCTCTGGCTAACAAAATGGCACAGAGGAGCTTTTCACTGGTCTTCTGACACTCCTCCTTCTTCCACATCAGGCCACAAATCACCGTCCCATGCCCTACACAAGCCAGGGTTGGACATTGCAGAGGCCTGCAGACATCACAATGGCCAGTTCTGCCATACCCCAGTACGGGAGCGCCGGCAGCTGGCCCACCACTTGCCGAGCTTCGGCCTTCTGGTGCCATGCATGCGTGGACAGGAGAGGAGCCAGAGCAGGAAGGCAGGCAGCTGCCCACCTGGGTGTGGGGCGAGAGAGGCGGTGCCAGGAGGCGCAGAGGAGGACACCGCCTGGCACGCAAGAACAGGTGCAACGGGAGCACCAGAGGCACTACTGAGTGAGAGCCACAGCCGTCGCTCTTGTGTCCCGTGGCGTGCGGCCCACCACTAGACTCCAGGAAGGAGCAAGATGAAGCACAGATGTGCAAGCAAGGTTTCTCTGCTGTGCAGCAAGAGGATGGAGATCTAGTCATGCTCCTCATGAAAGGAATATTCTGTGGGCAATGCTCAGGTGCTCAGAGGAGACCATGAGGTGCAGCATTGCCCCTTGGGGACAAAATGGCATGGGGCTACTCATCCCCTGTCCAGCAACAGATGTCAAGCAGTCCGTGGAGATGCCCCCTCCTCAACATGCCTTGAGACCAAGAAGGGTCCAGTGAGGGGCAAAGGACATGGGGTTATTGCACCCCTGTCCAGTAGTGGACACTAAGGTGCCCATGGAGATTCAGCCCATGGAGATTCACTGTCCACAGAATGACAAGAGGTTCAGGCATGCTGGACATTTACAGAATGACAGAAGCCACAGCTACCACCACCAAAGAACAACGAGAGGCACATATAGATGGTTAAACCTTTAGGTAGCCCTTTTTGGAGCCAGAAGTTGGAATTTATGATCCTTCTGAGTCCTTTCTGTGTGGAAAAATGCAGACCACAGACAACTAGCCCACAAGAATGTACTTGTGTTTGCTTAAGAACACAAGTAAACTGCCTCTACCTTTTGCATGTAGCTAGAAGAAACTTGTTTGTGAGAAACTGTTCTACAGTTATAAGTATTCTTACTTTCTGTGAATGGCTTTGTTTATTCTGATACAAAGGGCTTTATTTTCTTCTGCAGTTATATATACGGCCAAGCTACTAACAGTTTGTGTGGGCACTTTGTTAGCCAGCCACAACTGGTATCAGTTGGAGGTAATCCCAGTGCAGACATTCTACCAGCTGGTCACCACCAGTAATGAGGACTTGGAGGAGAGTCTACCAGCCATTCCAGTAATGTGAGTACTTTTCTATTAAACTGATGAATGTTAACTTGCCCCTGCGTAATTTCTTCAGGATCGGTAAACCTTACACAGAAGTCTTAGTGCTTTTGTATTACACCTTCCACCTTAGTCTGTTCTATGATTCTATGAACTTGGAGTTTTGCCATCATTGCACAGCCAATGAAGAAGGCAGGCATAGAAAATCCTTGCCCAGCAAATAAGATACATTATCACATTCAAGTGTATATCGAATGGCAAGGCGTCCATGGAGGTGGATCCACCAGAGTGTCCAAGGCATGCCTGACATCCTGAGAATGGCATGGGGCCCCAACATGCCCACCACCCAGAGAATGTCATGGGGCTCAGACAAGCCTACTGTCCAGAGAATAGTCTGGAACAAAGTAATCCCCACTGTCCATATGGCAGTGTGCACTCAAGCATGTCTACTGTAAAGAGAATAGCAAGGTGTCAATGAAGATGTAGCAACTAGAAAAGACCATGAGGCCCAGCAGCATCCATTGCAGATAAAATGGTATGGGGCTATTGTATCTCTCTCCAGCAAAGTCTGTCAAGGAATCCTTGGCAATGGATCCACTAGAAGGTGAAGAGATCCATTTGCCACATATATGACATCGCCGTACCTCAGCACTATCTATGCCATCTGATCATGGCAGTGGAGTCGCAGGAGAACCAGTTCACCTCCCTACCCACAACACTGACCTCTACATTACCTCAAAGACCTCCTAGCAATAAACTATCAGCAATTGCTATAGTGGTCTCTACTAAGTAGAAAACTAGCCAAAAAAAAAAAAATGCAGCTACACAGATCAAGTGCCTGCCCAGAAATGTGGCTGTTCATGTCTCTGGCTGCAAGGAGTGCCTGAGCGTGTTGCTGCCATCAAAGGGTGCTAGAGATACCACCTATGTAGGGTGTGAGCAGGTAGATGATCTGCTCAACCTGGTGGCAGATCTGAAAGAGGAGGCAGAGAGATTAAGGAGCATCAGGAAGAGTGAGCAGGAGACAGACTGGTAGACTACCTGCCTTAACTACAAGAAAGGCACCCAGGTGATAGACTCCAAGTAGTCGTGGATCCCCTACCCTACCACTGTCAGGAAGAGGAAGGAGACCTAAGAAATGGGGAGGAACTGAAACAGGTCCTTGCTTGAAATCACAGGCAAAGCCTCTCTCTATGTACCTCGCCTTCTCAGGTGTCCATACATACTAGATTTGGGGCTTTGGAACTCAAGGGACAGGTAAGTGAGGAAGCAGTGGAAGGAGCACCCAGGACACTGACTAGGGCAAAGCAGTCAACTTGAGCCCTCAAGACTGCCTCCACCAGGAGGAAAGTAAGTGTCACAGGTTAATACCTTCTGAAGGGAAGGGAGGGCCCCATATGTTGGCTAGAACCTACCTGTAGGGAAGTCTGCTGTTGCACTGGGGTCTGGATCAGAACATCACCAGAAAACTTCCTGGCCTGGATCACCCCTCTGATTATTATCCTTTACTGATAGTAAAGGGATACTAGAGGACCAAGAAAACGTGCTGGTCACAAGTCCGGGGGAGTGACTATTTATAAGGGCATGTAGAGACAGGACAAAGGGAAATGGCTTTACACTGAAATGGTAGATATTAGGAAGAAATTACTTACTGTGAAGGTGGTGAGACACTGGAACAGGTTGCCCAGAGAAGTTGTGGATGCACCCCCCCCCGGTGACATTCAAGGCCAGACTGGATGGAGCTTTGACCAACCTGGTCAGTGGGAGGTTGCCCTGCCTTTTCTTCATGGTATGATGCTACATTTCTATTAGGAGAAGAATAACATAGATACAAAGATAGATAAATAGATAGAAAATAAGAGTGCAGAAGGAGTAACTTAAGGCCAAACACGAAGCCTATTCCTCCAGCCCCTTCCTTAATGGCAGCAGAAATTCCTGAGCTCATCTCACAGAGGGACAGGGTGCAACAAGCGCCCAAGCTCAGACCACAGCATAAAGCCTGAGTGCTCTGTTCTCTCATGTTTTCTCCAGCAACAGACTTTCCTGGGATTACTGAACAAAAACCAGCAGGGTTCAAAAGTGGTTCGTATCTGCACCTGGCTAAAGAAAACCTCCAAGGTGACAAAAGATGAAATACAACCACCATATGTTATCTGCTGGGAGAAGGACCACACACATTTCAATTTAAACAACTTACATCATTAGGAGGAAGACATAGTGCAGCACAGCACCATAAGAAATCAATGACAGTTTCATTGAAGGGCAAACACACCTGACATACATATAGTCAGCACAAGAAATAGATAGCATTTCAAATCTTCTGCATACATGGACAGGAGGCAGTACCTCACATCTCATAAAGAGGAGGAAAGAAGCTGCAGCAATTATGAGAAATGGAATTACGAAAGCTCTCAGAAAGAGTGATAGACTGTTCAAGTCACGTCTTTACAGCAACCCTAATGGAGCAACTTGTCAGACTGTTTACATGCCTAAAGATACAGACAGCAGAATGATACAAACACCCATCTCCAAAAGCACCCATATTCAGATCCTCTCAAAATGGGCACTCAACCATTTTTGATAATGCACCTTTGAATTGTTTGCAGAACAAACTTATGTCAGAAAATTCAGGACAAAGGAGACATTCATCATTCATTAAAGCTTTAGTCATGGCCTGTAGATAAGGCATTTAATTTACCCCAGGGAGTATAACTGCTGACTACCTTCTCCTGGAGAAAAGTTGCCCCAGAAGTCTTCCAGCTTGTCATCAGTTTTGTTTATCATTCTGGCCCTGACCATTGACAAAGACTGTTAACAAAGTCTGGTGGGTTTAGCACAGCATCAATCCACCTGCACCCTCAAGCAACAGGATCCAGACAGGAGAAAACTATCCCAGGCTTGATCTCACTTAGGTGAAAGCAATGTTTCTTGGTGGGTTAAAACACATAACACACATAGCTGGTACTCAGGTGGCTCCATCGGATATGCAGGCCTGACTTTTTTACGTTACCTTTTTGACTGTCAACAGAATTCGTTATTTCCATGGCCAGATGTCATTTTTTCACCTTGAACTGGACAGAGATTGTGACTTCTCCTGCGGTGGGTGGGACTTGGATCACTTCAAAATCTCCCAAATTTCTGTCCTAAATTTCAGAGATTTCCAAATACAGCAATCCAGGCATGAAAGCATCTCTGTGCTTTAGCCTGCGCCATGCTGACATACTGTGAGCACCTGGACACCTTCACATGGACAAAAATATGTTTGCTCTCACTCCTGCTTGGCCACCTACTCTACCCTGGAGCCAGCCATACTCCCTTCCCAACATATACCTGTTTGCTAGAGACAGTGCAGCAGCATCTTAAAAGGGATATAACCAACTGGGAATGCAGAAGGCAAATAGCTGGCAGCACCACTGCCTTCCTCTAATGGTCCCAGCTTTCAGTTGTCTTCTCCCTTGCCAGCCATCTGTCCTTCAGTGAGTTGGGCTGGCTACTGACCATCTGATATGAAGACGATGTCTGGCACTTCATGCTCTAAATAGACTCTCTGATGTAGCCTCTTATCCTTGCCAAACACACCAGCACTAGGCTAGATAAGGGAGAGCCAAGGCTGAATTGTGTATACAACTGCATTACCTAGAACTAATATAAATATTTGGCCATATATTCAACAAATGTAGAACCTAGCATCGCTAGCTGTAATGAACCAGTGCCATTTCACATCAGCCCTCCTAAACAGTAGCAAGCTGTTCACAATGTGTTTAATAGCAGATACAAGAGAACTTCACAATTTTTTTTTAGGAAAGATCTATTTTCCTGTTACCTTAATCAGACCTTTTCCAGTTAAATTCTTACTTCCACTTTGTTGACGGCAACTTAAGATTAAGAAGTCTTGAAAAGTCCACAATAAGGTATAGTCAAGATTGCTCTGAAATCCAGCTCCTGAACTATATTATCAGACTCCAGAGTCTCCTGTCTTACACTGACTTCTCATATGCATCTGTGTGCCTTCACAGCAATATTTACATGTAGTTTCTCACTCTGTGCACACAAGTGACTGCCTTCCTGTCCCAGATAGTAGACATCTGCCTTTTTCCTACATCCTTCTCGTCTACAGAGGAGGTCCCTCTGGTCCATGATATATGGCAGTGCATAGGCTCTGCATACCTCTTCAGCAACTACTTTTTGTTGTCACTTTGAACAATTAGAAGAATTAAAAAATCCTGGAAATGTAACTGCTTGAAGAAAATAAACCTGTTTGTTTTCTTGCAGTAGAGATAACTGTGCTCTAGTTAATATAAAGATTGTTTATTTTTGGTAAATTTACATTCATTGGCAGCTGAATGTCACTCCAGCTCCACTGCTTCCCTGTCCCTCCTCTTCATGTGATCTGAAAGCAACTTTGGTTTGTTTCTCTAACTCACAGCAAAGCAGAGCTGCAATAACAGCAAATGGTCCTTGGAAATCACAGTCACATTAGGCTTCTGTTCAAATAGCTTTTAGGGCTGTGATAATAGGAGGCATTCCTAATAACTGGTGACTCAGTAAGACCCTGCACAGAAGGCTTCCAAATGACAGTACACAATTTAGAGTTTAATCTAGAAACAGTGGTGGTGATGAGATTCCAGCTGAGGACCTTCTGGTCTCAAGGCCGGTGCTGTACCAAATAGTCTAAAGCAACTATTTAGCCAACCAGGAAGGAGATGAACCCCTTCACTTCCCCTGAACTTCACAACAACTTTCAGGGCAGCATTTGACCCCAGAAGCAGCAAGAGCCTTCACTGCTGCCTTGACTCCTGAGACTCACCACCTTGAGCCACAGCACGTTAAACTGCTCATACGTGAAGAGTGGCCAGTCACACAGAACTAATAAAAAAGTTAGTTCCCAAATGCTGAATTTCAGCACACTTCAGTTCACAGGCCACCAATGTTGTGCTTTTGGACTGTCCTTGGTCTGCTATAAACCTAGACTGGATAGAGAACAAAGAGTTTGCTTCTTACTCTCTTGCTCTCTCAGTGCACTGCTTACACTGAATTGCAGTGTTAGCGTGCCCTATGCCTAGCAACACTTCTTACATAAATATTATTTTATTTTTAAGAGAAGGAAGTCATGGCCTCACTATGGCATCAGAAGCGTATTTTCTTTCTTAAGACAAAGCCTCAAAACCATGACAGTCTTTTCCTCCATGATGTGCAGAGAGAGAACTTCAGCACAGACCTATCTTTTCAAGAAGAGTCATGTTCCTGGATACCCACTAGAAAACAATGAACAGCAAAAGGCAAGCGCAGTGCTTGGAAATGGAAAGGATGGCTGAAGGGCTCCTGGGTACAGGCATACCTTCATGTGGCTCTACTTAACTCTCCTCTGAGGTGTGCTGGAAACATCCAGTAAGAACACCAGGGAACTTCACACACAAGCCACAGGGAAAAGGCAACTCCAAGTGGAGAGGAGAATAGATTATCCTTAGATAGTTGGGTCCCTTTTAGTGCAAAAACCTGTACAGACACTTCGTCAAAGTTTAAAAAAGCCGGGACAGCGTTTAGTGGTGGGCCGTGGGAATGAAAAACAGTGTTTTGGAAATTTTTATTTATTTCTTTTACTGTCAGTGGACTTCCAATGGGGCACAATATTTGCCAACAGAGTAATCTGAGTTATCCATAGTTCAAAAATGCAAAGAGTTCCTTGCACAGATATCTCTATTTAAAATAGATTTGCTTTTGTTCATCAGTATAAAGCACATGGCTAAGAAATGGCAAGATGCCAAAATGAAACTGCTCCTAATTTTCAGAAGAGGCCACTGGCTAATTATACAGACTGCAGGTGTGAAGAGAGAAGCTCAAAGTAATCAATAGTGGTAATTAATCTGCTAGACTGGAGCTAAA
This sequence comes from Cyrtonyx montezumae, assembly GCF_038088225.1. Classification (NCBI taxonomy): domain Eukaryota; kingdom Metazoa; phylum Chordata; class Aves; order Galliformes; family Odontophoridae; genus Cyrtonyx; species Cyrtonyx montezumae. The sequence continues at coordinate 85,391,116 of NW_027072089.1, read as the reverse complement.
GAGCTAACAGCTGGACATCAGAAATGGACACATGCAACAAGATCAGCAATAATTACCTCTTTAAATATTGAATTTCCATAGCAACAATTAAGCATATAAATAAAGGCTTGAAATCAAGGCTCCAAGGCATGATGTTGAATTGCTAACACAACATTCTCCAAATCAACCCTTTTAATAAAATAGTAACAATATGGTTGGGCTGGGTCGACTGGTCTCTGGTGCTAGCAGAAGCTCAGCTTCTGCTGCCTCCAGATTTTTTGGCTCTTCCTCCTTGGCTGCTTCCAAACCTACACATTCTGCTGTAACTTCCTTTTATTCAACCAGCATCAAAAGAGATCAGGTGCATTATATGCCCACCTCACTCTCTCTCTTCTAAGGCTCTCTATCGTACAGCTTTGGCTTCACCACCCTTGGTAGAAGGTATCCCTTCAAAATGCTCTGTTGAAGAGCTATTTGGATTAGTCCGCTAGTACCATATTGTCCGGGCAGCTTCAAAGCACTTGATGGTGGGAGCCCTCCCCACAGCCTCTGCGGGGCTGTCAGATGGAACAAGCATCCAGCTCAGCTGGGAAAAGTTACTTTGAGCAACCTGCCACCATGGAAAGCACTGCCACTGTCTCTCCTGGGAGCTGCCAGAAACCTCTCTCCCCATGTTGCGGACCCTGGGTCCACAATGTTGTGGTCCCCTAGCGCTTTGCCAGTAACACCTACAGAAATGGATATCTGATTTTCTTTTCAGCTTAATTGCAGCTAGCCATGGAAGCCGAAGATGCCAAGAAGCCTCCAATTAAGCTCAAGTTAATCTTCCCAGTAAACATCACCTTCTGATACCTGCTGGCTAAAAAAGGCATTTGCTTACCTCAGCGCAGGTATTAAGGCAATTTTCTCCCTCCTCCAGAAAATTCAGATTAGTGAAAGAGACGCAAACCTGATTTTTGTTATTCACTCATCAGCTACAAAAAGAAGCTATATGGAACAATATCACAAGCATTATCCTCCCTATATTTCCTTCAGCACAAGGAAAACTATATCAGATTTACAGAATGACAAAGAATAAAAGAAAAAAAAAGAAATTGTAAACAACATGCTTGATTTTCATCCCTACACTTCCCAACTTAAATCTGGAATTGGATGAAGGCTTGGGGTATTATTTTTAGAATTATTTTAAATTTTCTGCATTTTTAACATTTTTTTTCTCTATCCATTAAGCATCATGTCAGAGTTTTCTGCTATCCAGGGTATATGTTTTCTTAAAATAGACAGTAGTAAGGGACGCATATCTATAACCTAATAATGGATCCAGTTAGGTAACTCAGATGAGCAGCAGAAACCCCTTGATCTTAACACTGATTTCAAAGTAAGTTTGCAAAGATCCATGTTACCTATTATGGTAGGACACGAACCTGTGACTTTTGTCTCAGAAAAACACAACATTCCGTAATTACCTTTATGCAGTGATTCTTCCAGCTGTGCTAGCAATCTTTCCGAATCTTCATGGTCTATAAGTATTTCTGTGCACTGTATTTCAAACTATTCTGTGGTACTGATTTGTGCTGTACCTTTCATGCTATGATATTTTACCAGTATAGTGCTTTTTCAGTTTTGGTACTACATTTTCTACATTTCTAACAAGCACACTGTGGTTCAACTCTCTGTGAATTACCAGTGCCAAACATCACCAATGTATCTAAACTTGGCCTATTTAAAGAAATAATAAAGCAGTGAGCTTGATAGAGTGACATATGTGATTGTATTAGGCATATACCAACTATGAGCTTAACCAAATCACTAATCCAAATTGGTATGGCAAGGCTCACTTGCTTCTCTCCCACACTGTCCTCTGGGGGAGAAACAGCTCAGCCCTCCACAGATGATGCATATGCTACTGGATAATTTTGAGAGAGGTAGAAACTTCTAGAAAGCTTCTTCCCAAGCTCTTCTTTGAGCAGCAGGTGTGATTCTGTTTGTCCTGGTACCTCAGTGGTTGGGTGCTGAGGACTGATGCCCAGGAACCACAGAGATGCCTTATCCTGGAGGAGAGGAATCATGGAATCATAGTCATAGAATGGCTTGAGTTGGAAGGGACCCCAAGGATCATCAAATTCCAACATCCCTGCTGCAGTGTTGATCTGGTACTAGACCAGGTTACGAAGGGCTCTATCCAACCTAGTCTTCAGCACCTCCAGGGATGGGGCATCTCCCTCTGGGCAGCCTGTCCAGCACCTCACCAATCTCTCTGTGAAGAACTTGCCCCTGACATCTAATCTAAACCTTCACTCTTTGAGCTTAGAACCATTCGCCCTTGTCCTATCGCTATCTGCCTGAGTAAAAAGTTGTTTCTCATCCTGTTTATAATCCCCTCCTCGCAGCCGTCTCCAGGCTGAAGAAGCCCAGCTCCCTCAGTCTGTCTTCGTAGGGGAGGTGCTCCAGACCTCTGATCAAAAGATCACAAAGACTGTGGCCTTCCTCTGGATCCTCTTCAACAGCTCCACGTCTCTCCTGTATTGGGGGCCCCAGATCTGGATGCAGTACTCCAGATGGGACCTCAAGAGGGCAGAGTAGAGAGGGACAATCACCTCCCTTTCCCTGCTGGCCAGGGAAATCTTCTGATCTGCAAGAGCACAGTGCTGTCTCATGTTCAGTTTTTCATCCACCAGGAACCCCAGGTTCTTCTATGCAGGGCTACTCTCAAGGAGCTTTTGCCAGTCTATGTACTTATCTGGTATTACCCAAGTGCAAAACCATGCACTCTGCTATGCTGAACCTCATGAGATTCACTCAGGCCCACCTTTTGAGTTTGTCAAGGTCCCTGTAGTTGGCTTCCCTTCCTTCTAGTGTATCAACTGCACCAGTCATCTTGGTGGCATCGGCAAACTTGCTGAGAGTGCACACAGGCCCATCACTGATGTCACTGATGAAGATGTTGAAAAGCACCGGCCCCAAAACTGACCCCTGGGGGACACCACTCATCCCCAGCCTCCACCTAGACATAGATCCATTCACCACAGCCTCTGTCTATGGCCTTCCAACAAATTCCTTATCCACTGAATAGTCCACCCCTCAAATCTGTCTCTCTCCAATTCAGAGATAAGTATGTGGTGGGGGACCAAGTCAAGGGCCTTGCACAAGTCCAGGTAGAATGATATAAGTTGCCTTCCCTTTGGCCATCTAACCAGGACTCATGTAGATTAGATGGCCAAAAAGTACAGCTACCCAAAAGGATGCCACTAGAAAAAAGCAGCAGATAGTGTCTCCTAACTTACACCAGACATATCCAACTCACGACCTGGCCAAGCCCACCCTAACGCGTTATTTTCATGAAGTTGCATATCCCATTAGTTTTATGGTTCTTTTGCTCTCACTTCTTATGTTTTAATAAAAATACTTAGAAATAAAATAAGCTTTGCTGCTTAAATACATTCATTACGTTATCTTGGAGGGCTGCTCCAAAATTAATGCCCCCTACACTGGCCCACAACATCAGAGGCAAATGGTGGTGGTATGGCAGGAGAGGTTGAATTTTCCTACCAATATTTTGTTTCATTTTGTTGCTGCGTGACAGAGGGCAGCAGAAAGGCAGTCTAACAAAATGGTGTCTGACATGGAAGTGCATGTGGAACAAAAGGGTGTCACTGAACTCCTTCAAGAGGAAAACATCGCAACCATTGACATTTATCAATGCTTGCTGAATGTTAATGGAGACCAGTTGATGTGAGCACAGTGAGGAGTGGATGGTGTGTTTCAATAGTGGTGACAGATATAGTGGGTAACCTCTCCAGGAGCAGATTTTCACAAGCGTGGCAGGCAGGCTCTCGTTCATTGCTGGAGAAAATGCACAGCTAATGGAGGTGACTATGTTGCAAAATAGCATTTTGTAGCTGAGAGTTTGCTCTGTCAAATAGTGTGATTGTGCTCTTCATACCATGTGTATATGTTGTGGTTTCCATGGAAATAAATGAGACACTGCTTTCAGAGTGACCTATGTATTTTATGTGTGGCACAACATAATTCCTCTTCACTCATGAGTAAATAATGTTAGCTTATTTTCCTTACCTGAGTCTCTTAGTTGGTTTACAGTACTTTCACAAGAGAGGATCTCTTTCTTACTGAAGTTTATCTAGGCAAATTAGATTGAACCTTTTCCCCCAAGCAGGGCTAACCAGACCAGGATCTTTGACAATGTCTCCCAGAATCACTGTAACATTCACTAGAACAGTGCTTACTAAGTCAGGCACTCACACTGCTCTGCTAACAGAGGATTTAGAAAACACAATATTTAACTCCAGCTCATACTCAGAGTCTTTTTTTCCAATGCTTCAATAGTCCCCTTCACATAAGGAAACAAAACTAGATAAAGCCCACGAAACACTTCCTCTCTCAAACAGTTTCACCTGGAATCCCTAATTGTGGCTCGAGTAAACAGGAAGCCATAGAGAAAGAAGTCTCAAGGCACAAACATGGCATCTCTTCACACTGCCCAGCTCAAGGCAATAAGTGCAGGTGATGTCACTGGGGAACACAACTCATCCTAGGCTGGCCATACATTTTGAGAGGAAGATAAAGCTCTGTATTTGTGTGCAGAGGACATACGTTAAAGTTCTGTTTGTCCTCTTCTAGCTGGAATAACAAACCTTCCAAAATGTTTATTACATGTTGTTCAGAGGTAGATAGGTTTTAAGTTAACATTTGCATATGCTCAAAGAGAGCATTTAAGTACTTAGATAGAATGCCAATTATTAAAATATATTGTGAAAAAATAAGTTTTTAATATCAGTACTACTAGAAAAGCAAAAGATGGGAAAGTGATCTTGCAGTTTCTTTCCTACATAGCCATCTTTTGGGGAAGAAATCACAATAAACTGTCAGGTCACTATCAGTTCATCAGAAAAAAATGCCATGGCTGCCTTTCTCAGGATATTTTGAGTGCATGTGTACTGGAAATACACAAGAATAAGAAATCTCATGGTATTTCTGCCAATTCGTGTCTGGATTGCATTATCATTTGAAAAAGAGACAGAGCTCCTCCCAGAATGGGTAGTCATTTCCATGAAGAGGAAGGAAAGAGAGCCAAAGCTTAGAGCAGACCAACTGGGAAGCAAGAGCAGAGCATCCCCAGGCCCCCTGCCCTCACTGCAGTGCCCACAGGCCATGCTGCTGGCTGGGCAGCTGATAGCCCTCTGCTCTTGCTAGCAGTCAGGTGTCTGCCTTCAAAACAGAGAGAAATTTAGAATCTTAACTTTAAAAATACTTCTCTTTTTTAAAAATGTTGACCCCTTCCAGTTCATTTATTTATGTTAAGAGTATTTACTAAGTCACACAGTGGCCTTGGCTCTTGTTATCGCCTCAGAAGGGAGACAGTAGCTCTCCCATAAATAAAATTATCAGAAAAAAATTTACTTGCTGTTCTAGTTTGCACCTGGAATGAGCTCCTGTATCTCACCCCTGACCTGAGCGACAGCACAGACATTAGCCTTACTGGCAAAAGTTAACTTATGCAAATACTTTTTGTGCAGTATGAAATCTACTAGCCCACACAAGCTTGTATGTCACTCTGTGGAATCAAACTGCCTCAGATCAGACACATAAACACAATCTGCAGGGCTATATTCCTGCATGTGTGTATACATAAAACCCATGAGTGCACAGTAAACTTTTTAATTGTTTTATTGTGAAATAATCTTTCAGATAAATATTCCTGGTCAGATTTTGTTTTGTCACTAATTACATGACTCATTAGTTCATTCCATGCTTTCCGCAAATCTTTTCTCTATCTTCTCCTGCAGCACAAAAGAGACTGTTGGTCTTCTGTCTTTGGATCCTGACAAGTGCACCCTCCAGCAGGGCTCTTGTGCTCTCCAGGCTGGCACTCATCGAGCAAATCCTGAATCAGCCTAATTGGCTGCATGTAGTGTACTGAGACATGAAGTGTATGAGGAGCCATGGTGTTGGGTACCAGTGAGCAAGGTTCTTGCCTCACAGCAGATGTTGGCTACACAAACATCTCACATCTGTTTGCCTAGCAAATGCTACTCATATGGAATAACATCGACTACAGAAAGATCTGCCAGGTACTTTTGAAGGCATCTCCAACCCAAAGAAGCCACCAAAACAATTCAGCAAATCATTAAGAGTTCTTTAGATTTATCGCTTTGACAATATGCCCTGGCCATGCTTCAGCTTCAAACAGACCCCGAGTGCTTCCTTCACTCACACTAGAGTCCCACCCTCCTACAGATTCCATTACTTGTGACCAAACATAACATGCAACTCGTCCTCTACATGTACATTCTTCGGTGACAGTCATCTCCAGAATAAATGCAGCAGAGCTTCCACAGGGTCTGCGTATCTTGGGTGGAATAAGTGCTGAAGTTCATAATCCTGCATGCCATTAAAAACCACTCACACAATGACTTTGTGACAGGACTTTCATTTTATCAGACCAATAAGGCAAACTGAAGTAACATTACACAGGCATCCATCTCCTTGGATCTATGTGCACTGTCATACCAGAAAGCTGCTTGCTGTTGAGTGAGTGTTAAGGTGAAAACGTGCATCAGCGTGACACATCACAGCCTCTAGATATTGAGAGAGACATTTCAATAAGGTCACATGTCTAACGCCATCAAACAGGCAGCTCCTTGCGACTCTTGGAAATGACCCAGTGCGTAATACAGAGCCATTTCAGGGAGGCTGACACGATACGATTATACCCTAATGTTGAAGCACAGTTCCCCAGCTAAATGTACTGCCCAGTTCATGAGGACTTGAAAATTGAACTGCTTTCTATTCCCACATATCTTCAGCTGAAGTCGTGGCATGGGCGTGTAGGTGTTTCCAGCAAAAAATAGTCAAGTCCTTTTCAAAGCTAACACATGGGTGGAAAGATACATGGGTAACTCACAAAGCGCTTAAATTGCCAAACTTGGAGATTACAGATGCAAAAAAAGAAGCATAAGAGTCATCCTGTGACCATACAAAATATCTGACCTACATAAAACAAAGTCCTCATTGCTGACTTCACTGTCCTCTTTCCAAATGTTATTAAATCTTCTCAGTCTTGAGCTGACAAACATTCTGAGAGGAGAACATTTCCTACTTTGGTCTTACAGAGCATCTACTACCATGGGACCCAAGCCCTGTGCTACTGAAACACAAGGAGAGCCTTGAACATTAATTTGGATGCATGTTTTATTGATTTTGTTCTTTCAGGCTGAAGAGTGGAACACCCAGATTAAAATAAGATGACAGCACTAAAGACATTAAGCTTTTGATTCTCTGGAACTGCAGACTTACTCCACCAAGCTGCTTTGCCCAGTGCCATTTCTGTGTAGCAAGTCACAGTGCAAAGGCAGAACCTCTCTGTTACACAACACATGGATCTACTTAGGATCACTTTTCCCTCAGGTAAACACCTTCAGTACTAAGTAAAACTACATGTGTACAATGCTTGCCATACTGCTCACACAGGAAATCAAAACTGTTTATATTTGCAGCAGGCAATTTGTGGACTAATTTATACAAATGCAGTTATTCAGAGATTCATTAACAGTAAGTATCAAGAGCCTAAATTACTGCAACATCAAACCACAAGTCGTGCCAAATTACGTTACACAGAGAAGCAGGACCCATTCCTTTCAGAACCAAAGTTTTAAAGTTGAATATTACCTTTGGTATCTGTTCTTCAGCCATATTTCTCCAGCAGGATGGATTTCTTTTGTATCTTGAAATGTAAGTGTTCCTCAGGATGAAATGGGAAAGTAAGAAGGGTCTGAGCGCTCTAAAAAGCACCTCAGTAAAATTATGCCCATAACTGATCTCTTCTTCTATAAAAAGATATAAATAAAAAAAATATATAAAAATATAAATAAAAATTATATTAGGGTTTTTTTATATATAAAAAATATAAATAAAAAAATATATCAGTGGGGTGCAAGGAAGGAAAATATTCTAGCTTGACTTAAAACATCTTTTAAAGTTTGTAATTGGCATGGCAAATGCAAGCCAATCTTTCTTCAATGCCAATTAAAAAAAGAAAAAAGTTTCTATTTAAGACACTCACAAAGAATATAATAAATAAGGATCAACTGATACACCCCACAAAAGGAGTCTGTTCTCCCTGCCTGCACTGGTCCCATGACCAGACTATTCACCCCTGCAGGAAAAAATAAAAATAAAAAATAAAAATAAAAATAAAGTTTTTTCTTCTTTCCACCTGATTAAGAGCAAGAAGCTATGGTCTCTAACCATCAGGAGGAAGCTATAATGATCATGTAGGCTGCAGGGTACTCTGAGAAGAAGAAAAAAAATTCCTTACATTTCTCCTATTGGAGCTGTTCTACTTCTCAATCAGTATGTATAAATTCATTAAAAGAGAGAGAGACCGACTAATTAGTACACTTTGCTAGGATGGCTGAGTACCTGGTCCCAGTCACTGCTCTGGTGAATATCTCATTACTCTTACAAAGGGTAGCCAGGGGCAAAAGACAAGTTATCAAACAGAGAATCCTCTGCTCAGTGGGCAGAGAAGAGGTTTCATGTGCATTGTCACATTGTGTTTGAGTACCTTGAGAATTAGACTCAGGGATAAAAGATGATGTGATACACAATGATCAGTCTAACCTGGAAAACCTTCTTCCTCACTACTCCAAAACAACACCCACTGGTTTTGTCAGGTGCTCCAAGAGTTTTAAAAGTGTAAACAATGAGTAGGTTTTGAGTGTCAGGTTTTTGTTTTCATCATCCCTTTCCCAGGGTGAATTATGCAAGCTTTAGTATAAGCATTCATTCATTGCTTGCATATAAGTTTATACACTGCACATAAAAGATTAAAACATACCTATGAAGACAACTTCTGGATCAAAATTAACGAAACCAGTTCAGTAATTAGGTGGCTGTTCTACATGTTTTTATTCTAACGCTACCCTATCAGATACTATACTATTCTGAAAGTGTTTTAATGTATTTTGTATGTGTTGTGAAATGCTTTTGTGGTCTCTTGCCACTGCACCCTGGTGAAAAACTCCCCCTGGTTAGAAGTGTTTGAATAAATTACTAAATCCAGCACAAAGGAAGAAAGCAAATACAGAAATTGGGGAGGAGGAGAAATCAGTGCAAGGAGAGAATATTCTTAGACACAATCTCCCTCGCATAATACTTTGTTCAAAAGACTATGTTTTTGTTTAGCACTGAAGGAAGAGGCTTTTTGCAGATTAGAACATTTTGAGCATTTGATGGAAGGCAGGGAAAGTTTATAAATAAACAGAACCGCAAAGGAACAATAGGCGCCAGCATCTGTAGTCACTTGTGAGTTATGTTACCAAGTGTCAGCCTAAGAATATGAATTATTTCTGCACAGACCACACATCTCCCAGTCCTGGTCAGTGAAAGTAAGAGCCCCTGAACTGACATTATTTGTCTTCAAGATTAACCTCATACAAGACAATGATTTTTTTTTTTTCTATTAATGAATGAACATATTGTATTTCTGAAGAGCTTTTAAATCACGGAGGGGAAAAAATCATTTCCTCTAACCCTTCTTTTTCTCTCTATTGAAGGTATAAAACACTGCTCCACCTGCTACCACTCAGAGACCAATAACTTAAATTTTTGGCACTTATTTATAGACTCAGTAGGTCCATCCACACCTGCTTTCCCCTTAATTAGCTGGCTATCCAAAGGATGCAGACTGGCTGCTGCCAGCTTCCTGTACTAATAGGAAGATCATTTAGGGCTAATGTAAAAGTTTGAAATAAATAAATATACAAACCTCATGCAGAAACACTAATGAGGAAAACTAACACAAAAAAAAGCCAAAAACTAAGAGAGGATGGTGAGGTTAACATATTGTTGGAGGAAGGTTGTTTGTTTGTCCAGGACTTTTTAATGTCAATTCTGAGAAATATTTAAAAATGTAAGTGTCTGTACAGTGATAAGCAAGCCAGGCAGAGCTCTGACCCAGCACCACCATGCTGCTTTCATGTAGCTTTGGATCACCACTGACAAGATGAAATCTGTAGCCTCCTCCCACTCCCCACATTATACAGAGAGCTATTGTGGTGGTAGGAGTCAAACTATTATTAGATTAGCTATTAGCCAGAGGAAGGAAAATGCTTAAGAGAGATTTACTTTCTGTAGTGCTATCAGCTGAGTTGCTGGAATAGTAGGCGTTTGAAGACTAAAATGACAGGAACATTACAAGCATCTAAACATGCAGAGAATGTTTTTAGAAGAAAACACTCAACTCTTATTTTTCCAGGCTAGCAACACAGGAGAAGTGTTGTAAAAGCAAAACAAAACAAAAATGCTATATATATTTATTGTGCTAGCCAGCATATATTCTTGGGAATAAAGAAAAAAGTCTCTTATCCACAGATAAGGACCATGTCCAAGATACACACTGCTGCAACTGAACTGAACCCATTTCAGATGCTGGGTTTAGCTTTATACAAAGGGCTAAAAGTTGTTCTGAAAATAGTGATTTTCTTCAGTGCTCTGATGATTTTACGTTCTTACCTTAAAACGTGGCACAGCACCCAGCATAAGGACATCCTGTCCATCTCACACCCTCCAGACAGAACCGTAATTACAAAGCTTGACCCTACTACTGCTCAGATATTTCAAAGTTTTATTTTTAGGAGAATAATTTCAATAAAGGACTCAAGTTTCACTGTTCACAAGGCTGAAAGAAAAAAATGTCTTGTGGTATATGTTAGGACAGGAGGAAAGGAAAACTGTGTAATTAAATACCTAATAATGAAATAGAACAAGTAGGATAGTGGGAATTAATTACTCATATGAGAATTTGCTTTGACCCACTGTTCTGTAGCCACACCTATTCCACTACTACGTTTCAATAACCCACTTGTTCTGCTCCAAGAATCAGACCTGTGGTAAGGTAACACATTAGATGAATTTCTAACATTGTTCTTCTCTGCTTTGGAAGCTGTATAATTATAGCGACTGATCTGGAGAGCAATAGTTTGAAAATGTTGCCTGAGGCATACCAAAGTCCCATGACTTATTAACTAGTCACTTCTCTCCCAGGGCATTTTGTTGTTGGTGGTAGCTTTTTTTTAGTTGCTTCTTGAAATAGCATTAACATTTCATTTCAACATTTTCCTAAAGTTAGAGATACTGAAAACTGAGGTTATGAAGTAGAATTTGGATGCATTTATTGCACTGGATGGCCAGCTTAACTCCTATGAAGCCTTTCCTGCAATCAGGAGTGTTCTGCAACTCTCACTTGGCTGAGGGCCATCCAGGAGTTTCCAGTGCACCCAGGACTGTCCAGACTCTTCTCACCTTGAGAAGACTGAGCTCCAGCAGGACTTGGAGTATGTACTCAAAGCCAAATACTCAGCTCTTTATCATGTGCTAGAGCAGCACTTCAAACTGTTACAACCACAAGGGAAAACACTGGAGACACAGACTCTCTTCCTCTTTTGCTGGCCTACAAATACTTCAAAACATGCCAGTAACCTATGTTCCATTGGAAAAAATATAAGATTATCAGTTTAAATAAAAGAGCACAGCCATTTTTTCACAAAACATCCTATTTTCTTTTTAGTGGAACAGATACCTCAAGTAACTACATGTTAACATCCACTGCTTAAGTCATCACTGTTTTCAACAACAACAAAATTCTATTACTATTTCTATTCCAATTGAACAAATCTAGGAAATTCACTGCAAATATATTTGCTATCAGAAAGCCTGGGCTATCTAGTAATATATACCATTCTGTATAAGCACTCTACTAGAAATAAAAAAATTTGGCTTTTCCACTGTCCCCTGACCTCAGTTTCCCTATAGCACACATTGTAGATGCAAGGGAAGGGAGACACTTAGGTATGCTGTAGGATAGCATCCAAAGCCTTTGTTTTACTAACAGTAGCCATGCTGCTGGTGTGCTGTACCAAATGGAAGCTGTATGCACCTGCTTAACTACATAGCCTACAGCAGCACATCACCTCAACCCAGCATTAACCCTGTTATGCCAATAGTACCTCATGCCTGGCTGCCCCATTGTTAAATTTTTGTCCCCAGCGTTTGTCAATGAGACTTGCTGCACCTCAGAGTTGAAGTGAAATTCCCAAGTTCTCCCTGGGATTAAGGTAGCATTTTTCTTTGTGCTTGCATGTAAACACCCAGGTACGTACATTCAGTATCTCCTCTCTCCCACCTCCAAATTTTTCCACATTGTAATCCAAACTCTGCCAAAGTCAATTTAATCCTCCCACTGTTCAACATGGCTCCAACTATTACAGCAACTACAGCTAGAGTGGAGGTGGGTAATTCCCAGTGAGTGTTGTCAGCTCCAGGGGAAAAGAGTTAATGTTTTATTGGCATGTACCTTGATTCTGTATTTCCTGAATTTGAATTTTCCACTTGGAAATATCTCTGCTACAACTGGGTCATCTCAACTCTGTATTAATAGGGATTTTTTTTTTCTTGCAGCTCTTGGAGTTTCTTTGTGGTAAGGTAGCTGCAATTATTTCCAAGGATTGCTTAGCATCTTACATTTCAATATCATTTATAGATTCAAACAGATTTGTAAATCCCAAAAACTAACAAGACCCTAAGCTCACACAGAATGCTATAGATGCGATAAATGCAATGAAGATGTCTGTAGAGCGAATAACCCAAAAGAATATATCTGCAGAAAATAACGAGGTGAATGGTATATTTTGTGAGGTTTATCTGGGTGGTATACAGACAACCAGTATTTATTACTGTTTATTTAAAGAAAGGCTCACCTGTTGCAGATGGTTGAGACTTGCCCGAAACACCACAGGAGAGGGATCTCCAACAACAAGAGATCCTTCCCCAGTGGTGGTCAGCCCTTAAATGGGGTCTGGGAGAGGTGGAGCCAGACTCCACCCCTTTGAGTCACACAGGTGAATTGCCTTCCACCTGTGCTCCTGCAGCTGACTCAGTGCTCACCTCAGGTGATCAATCAGTGGTTCAGGCCATGATTCAACAGTTCCCATGCGATGTCTAATACTAAAATTCAAGCACACCTACATGGCATTACATTGTGAGAAGTCCCTTTAGCAGAAATGGAAGAGAAGGCTGCTTAAGTGTTGGAACAACAGGACAGAGCCAAGAGCTTGCTGTGGTTTTTAGGCAAATGTTCAGTTTCTAGGAGGAATACACAAGTGGCCTACAGAAAGAGGGATGGTAGTGCAGCAGATGGGCTTTCAACAACCACCACCCATAGCTACACAGGATGAGCGCTACCATCATGGGCAGGCTCAATGATGCAGTCCAGTGAAAGGAATCAGTGACCTCCCCCATATAAACTAAACAGAACAAACCTGCTGGACCTAACTGACTGCCCCTTTGATCCCACATCCATCCAATGTACCCATACCTTATGCAAAATCAGAGTATTAGGAGCTTACTCCAGTGGTTTCACACAATTTCAGTGTTCTTCCTTGCTTTCTTAAGTCTTGTATAAATGTATAAATGTGGTAGGAACTTCCCTTTGTACAGGGAACAGACCTACTGGAGATCTTGCAGTAGGCCACAGGCACCATCAGCAGGTATCCACAAGGCAGGAGGCCTCTTCTCCCCATCTTTTGTGGCTGCTCTTTTCATTGCTTTTCTGCAAAGTTCATGAGCTCTCCAGCCACAAAGCAAAGCTTTCCTGTGCCCTGTTGTGCTCTCTCTCAGTCACTAGAAGAAAAGCTAACCTGACATGGCAGCAGCTTGTGGCAGCCTGGGCCGTTTGATCTCAGTGACGGACAGCCTCACCTGTGCTGTTAGCTGTGGAGCATACTTGCCCATATGAGAGCTGTCACTTGTAGGTGACTGCTTTTGGGTCAGCTGAAGAGCAATCCAAGTTTCAAGTCACCTACAGTACATAATCCAGCTTAGACTCAAAGTTTTCTTTTTATAATCACATAAGAACATGACAGCCTCCCCTAGACCAGAGACTACATGATGTGGATGGAGTAGTTCATGCTGATCTTGAGCAGAGGTTACTTATTCAGTAGTATGGGAAATGTCAGACTGGCCAAGCAGCCATTTCTGCTGGATGATCCAGTTGTTTCAACCCTGATAGCCACTGGGTGATATCATTCTTTCTCATCTCTCTCTCCCATTCTCTATCCCAACATCACTGAATTAAAAAAAAAATCCTTTATCTATTAAATAAAACAACCAATTGACTCACCCTTTTGAATAAACAGGCTCGAGCAAAGGCTATTTCTTAGGAAAATTCTCCCACGTCATCCATGTCCCACCCTATCCTATTGCAGTACACGCTGGATTTTAATTCCTCAACTGAAATGTTTGGCTTCTGCATTCCACACAAAAGTTTTTAAGCATAGACCTCTTTTTATCTATTCCTACAGCTGCTTCTTGCAATTACATTAGCTATTTATTTATTTGCCTGCTTTGGAATTAAAAAAAAAAAAATCAAGCAACTCAGTACTACGTCTCTTAAAGTATATATGCACTTTTCTATAAAGCTTCATTTCCTTCTTCTCCTAATAAGGCTCATTTTAAAGGGCACCAAAATTCCCAAGGAAGTGGTTTCTTCTACTCTTGCTACACCAGAAAATAAATTTCAAACATAAACAAGCTAGCTGCAACCATATCTTTGTTTGGCAAATGGAGTAGTCTCATCACTTCATCCTGTTCATAGCAACACACAAAGGAGTACTCTGTAGCCAGGGGTAATAGCTGATCCCATAATCTGGCACTAACACTTAGAAAGATTAATTACCCTATTAAGATCTTAGACACTACTAAGAAAATCTTTGTATAAACCTTTTAACTCACAACAAATGCAGCATATTTGGTGCCATCAGTTTGTTGCACAATAAAGGTTCTCACCCTCCCACACTTGTTCAGTTTTGTCTCTGTCTCCCATACCATATAAACACACACACACGTGCTCACACACACGGCTTTTTTTCTTTTTTTTTTTTGGCCTTTTTTTTCCTGTTTTCCCAATACAAAGGAATAAAGTACAAGTGTGTTTGGAGCAGATAAAGTAAAAACTCCTTCTGTCCTCAAATTGGCTGCCTCAGAGATTAAGCAGCAAGAGCAGACACTCGCTGATTCAAAGGCTGCTGCTGTGTCAGAAACCAGAGGCACCTAAGCAGATTCAGGTTGTAATCCCCACACAAATTATATATCCAAAAATATGAGGAGGGTTAAATTATTAAAGTGTGGTTATCAAAGACACCTTCTGAAATACATCGTTACTGATTAGCACCATCAGATGCCAATGCAAAACAGCTCGTCACCTTGGCATGGCCCCCTGCATCCACGCTATCTTGCTCTCTCACCCTGTCCTTCTCCGCCACGTTGTCACCAGCAAGAAAAGCCACAACAGTGTGGACAGACATAGATAAAGCATGTGTGAGTCATTCAGCAATGCTTCAGATCCCAATTATTGCCCCGGCTCCCAGTGAGGCTGCATGCGACTGAATTCTCACATGTGACAGAAAGGGGTGGGGGGGCGAAAAGGCGGACAAGGACATAGCGCTCTACCTGTGCCTTGCTCCCTTTATTCATGTCTGAAGCCAAGCACCAAGCTTTTGGTAAAGGCTGGGGTTACAGGACAAAGACACAGCTCAACATTTCCATCCTTCTCTGAGGAAGCATTTCTTGGAAGAGCACTCTGACACCTCTGATGCTTTTGTCCGGCAAAGGGAAGAGCAGGAACACCTCTGACCCCAGGTCCTAGCCCGAGTGGGCATCAGCAGTAACTTTTGGTTGCCAACGAACAATCCATGCTACAAAGATTACATCTATTTTGATGTATCCCCTCTGCATGCTTGTTGCCTGAGCTTACTGTTTTGATTTCAAACCGTATCTGCAGAAGCTGACTTTGGGACTGCACCAGGAATTCAAAAAAAGTAACATTCACATCCTAAAACATTATTTTCTCATGGCTCATCACAGCTTCTCTTGATAACTGCTGGGCCCAAATTCTCCTCGTTTCCATTCTTTTGCTGAGGATAATTCCATCTGCTGGCAGCGGGTGCGGGTGGGTGAGTGGCTGTCCTTACTGGCACACAGGGAACATCCGACACAGCAGCAGCCCTCCACCACATTTCCAGCACTTTGCCTACAAACACCCTCAACAGAATATCACTGAGCCTATCTGAACATTTACATTGCTCGCACAGGCATTCAATTACACTACTTGCACAGGCCAGCTTGGAGGATGACCCACTTCTTCCTCCCTGACATCTGGTAGGCTTTGTGCTACTCAGTGGCTAGGACAGAACAGCAGCCCTAATATCTTCTGCTGCTGCATCCAGGTCCCTTTCAGTGCCTTCTGGCCCACATGGCTCCTGCCGCAGTGATTATGGAGACAGCAGTTGTGCTGTAATTAGGATCCTCCTGGGCAAGCCAATCTGAGCAAGCAGCAGAGGCCAGCTGCTCTGCTGCCAGCAAGAGCTTTTTGGTGTACCATCCTCACAGGCACTCATCCCCTCCTTTGAGCCCATCCTCTCTGCCTAGCCATCAGTGATAAGTCTGAGGCCGGTTTCCCATGAAGAAGATAGCCTCCTTCTCACAAATGCCCCAGTGGGAGCAGGCTGTCCCTGAGGAGGGCTGAGCCCAAAGCATGGCCCTGCACCTCCGTGTCCCATCCCAGGGGTCCCTGTCTGCCCAGCCCTCCCTCCTGGCTTCCACAGCTTGGAGAAGCCAGATTTTGCACAAAGGGGATGTGCACACTTCTTTTACCATCAAAAGGGGGAAGGAGTCTTCAGTGCTGCTCTGCTCTGTCCTTTTCCCTTCCTAATGAAAACCCAAACATTTACAAGGGAGGTTTCCTCCAAATTCACACATTAGGAAACTCTCATTGTGGTTCCATCTTTCCAGGCTCTCCCTAGTTCTGCACCATTCTTGCCTTCTTTCATTAAAGAAGAACAAAAGATGTAGATTTCTGTTTCTCCTCCTACCGACAATATAGAACAGCTTATACTTATGAAGGTGAAACAAGCAAAAATGCATGTTCCTTCTCACTTTTGATTCACTGCTGTCTCTTTGTATTTCTTCTGTTCAAACTTGAGCAACAAACAAGCCACAGTCATGTTCATTTTTGACCAGTGTTGATTCCCTTTTGTTGAAGCTCTTTTGTAATTTGTCAAAAAAAAAAAAAAAAAAGTTTCCATATTACAATAGTCTTTTTTTTTTTCATTTAATTTTAAATATCCTTATATTTAAAAAAAAAAAATCAAAACAAGTCACTGTCAACCCTCAGGAACATCTGTGGAGAAGCAAAGAATTCCCAAGAGAGAGCAGCACTCCCTTCCTGCAATGCTATACACCATGGCCAACATACAGAACAGAGACCCGTACTTGGTTTTCTGATAGCATCAGCAGCTCACACTGACATGCCTGCTCCCTTCCACACTGGGTAGAGAGAGGCATCCTTTCAGCAGACTAAGCACAAGCTGCTGTGGTTACTCAGTGCTGTTCTAGGAAGGAAAGCTGAGTATATCTAACTGTGCAACATCAAGTCCAGGGCAGATGGTGAATAAACAGCTACTAGGTTTGATGAAATAGGTTCTGAGAGTGTGAAAGTTGTTCTCTGGTACTGCCAATGGGAGCGGGATAATTGATGATTGAATTCCTATTCCTAGGTTGGAAATGTCATCAAGTTTTTCTTAAATGCATTTCATTTACTGTGCAGAAACAGAAAGGAATGAAGTTCTCCATAAGTTAAGGTTTCAGTTACCGTTTGCTCTCAATAAAATATATTTATCCTTTCTGTTAAATGCTCTTCTTCTTTTGTAAGTGTTAAGAAGAAGAAGAAAAAAATGAAGGAAAAGAATTGGAAAGGGAAAAGGAAAGGGAAAGGGAAAGGGAAAGGGAAAGGGAAAGGGAAAAGGAAAGGGAAAGGGAAAGGGAAAGGGAAAGGGAAAGGGAAAGGGAAAGGGAAAGGGAAAGGGAAAGGGAAAGGGAAAGGGAAAGGGAAAGGGAAAGGGAAAGGGAAAGGGAAAAGGAAAGGGAAAGGGAAAGGGAAAGGGAAAGGGAAAGGGAAAAGGAATGGGGCTGAAGGCGGGTGAGTGTGCACCGTCTCCTCAGACACCCCCTCTGTGCACAGCACGGCACATTCACAGTGAGGGATGCGCTCAGCCCCGCTCGGCGATTCGGTTACCAAAGGGATGGGACGCGACTCCTAAGGCACCGCATCGCAATGTACTTCCCATGGACGTTACCCTAGAGGAGCTGCCAGAACCCCCTGGTGTCCCGGAGCCCTCCCCTCCCCCTCCCCCCGGGTCCCCCTTTCCGCAGGGCAGCGCATCTGCCAGCTTTTGCACGGACGCACACGAACTGCGATAAACAACCCACCTTGCCCATTTTTAACCAGTTTCTCATTAAAAATAACAGTGGAAGAATATGTACTGTCTTGCGTGCGGCGGAGGGGAGGACAGACAAACGAGGAGTCCTAATTCCGTGTAGTTTCCCTCCCTCCAGCGGTGGAAACAGAGATTGCGGGTCCCTTGAGCCGAGGGGACGAGAGGAGGCTGAGGGGGAATCCCGTGTGGCACTGAGAGCAGCTCCACAGCTCGGGGCAGGAGGTGTATTGGAACCAGTATGGCCCGGACAGGGGGCTCGGAAGCCGCTCAATCCCCTTTTCACCTGAGGAAGAATCCCCTCTGTCGAGAGTTTGGGGCAGAATTTTCAGCTTTGGCTCCAAGAGGTGCATCAGCACATCTCCTTGGGTAGAGGAGGACAAAACAGGATGGTGTGCAGAAATTGATCTTTTTCCTTGTGTTTTGTCCAGGCTGAGTGGTTGCAGGACTCATAAAAAAACATGTGTCTGTGCAACACTGCTTGGCAAGGCTTTTCAAATATTTACAAAATGAATTTGGTATCCCCTGCTAATAATAGCTCAATAGGTCCCCAGATAGCATGCTAGAAACTGAGGCTCTCTTGTTCTGGCTGTTATTTTGCAGCTTGCTTCACAATGCTGAAAGACTTCTCAGTTCTGGGAGACAGGGAAACAGATTGCAGAGGTTCCAGAGGCTGTTATTTTAGGAAACGCTGCTTCAGAGGTGGAACTGCACACTTTTTCCAACTGAAGATGTGTGAAGTCTCTGATCCTTACTCGCTTTTGTTCAGCTTGCCTGCTGAAACTGAGAACAAAAACCCTTAGAAGCGAACAAGCTAACTGGAAAGCTGTTTGGGGCTCACCCCTCTGTAGAGGAAAATATTTCAGTTTAGACCATATCACATTTCTGATACCAGATGCCAAAACTGAAAAACACAGTTTCAAGATAACATGGTCTAAACTAGAGCCTCACCTGTTGCCACAGGTCAGTCCTAAACAACCTGAAGCTGCTGAAGCTGGAGGAAAACGCATTTATTACTTATGGTCTGGGCTGACAAGGGAGCCAGGCAGACTTTGACTGCCTCCCAGAAAGGATCTGTAGCAAACACCCCATTTCCCATGTGCTGTCTTTGGTCCCCTGACACACACACTGAACCCCAAGGAGTGAGAAGTCCCCACTACCAGGATCAGGAAGTCAACAACATAAATACTCTGTAAAAGCTCTGTGAAAACAGGAACAACAAAAAGGTATACTCCTCTGTATTGCCCTTCCCTGCAGTAACCCAAACACCATCCTCTCCTGGGACTCCCATCCCATTCAGTATTCCCCAAAAGGCACATCTGTACCCCTCGGGCATTATGCCTGTGGGCCCAGAGCCTGCACCTCAGCTGGAATGAGGTCCTGGGGCATATGTTTGCCCTGTGCAGCTGAACAGTGATGATCAGCCCTCCATACTGGGCTCACTGCCTCACAGAGACACCAACAAAATCCAAGCTGCTGCCCTGACCAACTGGTCAGCCCCATTTTCACTCCTTGCACCCCTCAGAGTTAGAGAGGGATGAGGCCTGCCTCAGCTGCAGGCTCTTCTTGGTGTAACGGAGCAGTTACAGCCCATAAATGAAATCCAGGTCTCAGGCTGTGTGTTCCCCCACTTAAAGCATCATTCAAGTCCCACTCAATCACAGTTTGACTCCACCATGCAATTAACTGCTGTCCTAAGTAGAAACACTCTTCTGAACTGGGCTCAGAAACATGATTTTCCTGAAGTACATTGTAAGAGCAGCAGACCAAAGAGAACAGCTGCCCTCAGGCATGGCACCAAAAGTAACACCAGCAAAAACAGCCCCTCTGGTGAAGTGCAGTGGAGAGCAGGTTGGCTTCAGTCAGAGCTGGTGGGTGAAAGGTTCTCCAGTGTATGGGTACAGGAGAGAGGAAGCAGCAGGAGTCACCACCTGCAGTTGGTGCCAGAAGTGTGAGCAGCCACACAGTGGTGACGAGGCTGTTCTGTGGGGCACACCTGAGACTCCAGAACATCTGCGGCGGGGGCATCCACAAAGGATTCTCATCTCCCTTTTCCTAAAGTGCCACAGCAGGCATGCCAAGGACATAAACATACTTCACATGAAAACCTTTCACAGCAGGGCATTATAGCCCAAGCAAGAAAAGTCTGGTGCATGTGGACACACATGTGCTTCCTCTTGTGTCTCTTGTCTTAGGCTACAAACCAGTACCATTTTAATGGGCCCTGAAAACAAAATGTTGTTTCATTTCACAGAGTACCCCATGTTTCATAGGCTTCAGAAACTGCCCAGAAACCCTTTGCAATATATTTGTTCTCCCCTGCCCTGCTGTGCTGCCCTGGGCTGAGGCCAGGCTCCTGTTGGGACAAAGGTGTGTCAGCTGGAAAACCTCTACAGTGAAGCCCTCAGTAGCTGTAGGTTTGTTCAAAGTATAGAGAGCTGCATGCAGTGAAGGGGGGAGACTCCAAGCAAGCCTAAAAGCTCCCTTTAACAGCCTAAAGATATGTTAACATTGGCTCCAAGAAGAAGTGACGATGAGTCTGCCAGCTAAGGGTGAAGGAGCATGACTGCAGCAGGATTTCTAGGAATAACTTCACTGCTCCTCTCCTTCAAGACTTCATTTGCAGAACTGCAAACACAGAGAATGAAGCTAAGCATGTATAGGTGTGTCAAGGATGTATTCAGGCTTGCATCAGCAGAGGCTGTACAGGGAGGCCCAAGGCTCATACACAATACATGGATGAAGCCCTGACCATCATCACTGTAGTGCTCTTGTCAACTGAATCTCACTGAGTTTAATTCCCAAGCAATCATCTACCATAAGCCCTATTCCACTATGACAATGCTTTGGGACAGTGGCCAGTCATCCTGATGGGCAATTCCCTTTGCTAAACCTTTTTTATCCAGACTGTCAGCCTTAACCTAAGCCTTGAGCTCTGACTCCCAAAAACCACAGAGAGCCCAAAGGACCCCCAATACCTTTCAATTAGGCACAACAGATCAATAGCCCATGGACAGAAAATACATCCAAATACACATTGCACCTACCTCTGGACTATGCAAACTAAATCTCTAAGGATGTCCTGAGGGTATCACCACAAGGCATATCTGTCTGGAAACCCTCCAGGCCATGGCTAGTTACGTGCTGGACCCAAAATGGGTCTCATCCCTCTCTCCTGAACCAGTGGCAGCCTGCAGCAGCATGGGACTGTTTGTTTTCACTAAAGAAAGAGGGAAAAGACATTGGAAGAGTGCATGAAAAGCCACACACTCCATTTCAGTTCTTCTGGAGGCAACACGAATACATGTTACTGTGAGAGTGGGGAAGATGAGCTGCCAAGTAGTTACAAATGTGTGTTGGGCTTTCTATGCATTAAATTCATAGTGGTTTAAAGCTTCACCCAATAACATTATCACAGCAGCGTTTGACAAACCAAAAAGCTGCTTCTGGTTACTAGATTCAGTATTGTTCTAAACAGATACTGAGATTTGTCCTTCAGAAAACTTCACAGCCTTGTCATGAATCTCTATGATTTACAGTACCTGCTGCTAGCTGGAGCTCACAGATGGAGCGCCGGTACTCCAGACTGACAATACGCAGCCAGTAACGCTGAGTGGGGATGTGTCACCTCTATAAAGGTTGAAAATAGGACAAAAATATCAGAGAACAGAATAAACTTCAGGGAGAGGCTATTTTAGTCTTCTAATCTGAATATTCAAGGCTTAATTTGGCATTTTGCACCGGGCCAATTAGACACCCACAAAATGACACAAAACTGGTTTGCCATCAATAAGCGTTTGGGGTTTGTAACTCTTCTGTTAGTACACTTAGTCACTTGTTATTTCACCATCAGTGTATGTGCATCTTTCCAGGGAGTAGGGAGAGAGGGGACATCTTAAAGAGAAGATAATAGAAATATCATCAGGAGACCCTCTTTCCACTGACATACTCAAAAATGCTAAACTAGGTCACTTTCCATTTTTAAACATCAGAATTTCAAGTTATCTACTGATATAAAACAAATATCTTTGTATTCTGTGTAAATTGGAAGGGATAAGAGGAGAGAGGAACCCTCACACACTTTTCTGGCTTTGAGAAATAAGGATATTTATTTTTATTTGAATGAACATCAAATCAGTTAGGAAAAGAAAGAAAGTTTATTTTGGGATAAGCTACTTTTAGCTCTTCAGTGCAAAGTGCTCAGAAACAAACAGACAATTGGGTATCAGTGCAAGCCTCTGCCATCACTGCGCTGTGAGCCAGTGCTTCTCTGGAAGGCACTGCATTCCTGTCTGTCATGAGCAAGTCACTTAAAAAGTGATAAGAAACATTTCTAAAGCAATGATGAAAAATGTCAAAACATTTTAAGCAGTAAAAGTAACAAAAGATTCATTACGAATTTTCCTTCCCTGCCCAGCCAGAACTATTCTCATCAACGATGCCTGAAACTTTGCATAAGAGATTTTTTCCATCTTTTTTCCTCTACTAAATTTAAAAATAAATAAAGAAAGAATAATTCCATGAATGCTGGAAACCCAGCCCGTCGTAACAGCCAAAGGAACTTCCACTGGGCTTGCTGACACACACTGGGAGAGATGGTCACTCTTGCATTACGAATCAATGATAGGCCTTCAGTAGCCCAGCATGAGTGTCAAAGACATGAGAAGGATTCACAGGATGCTACATGCATGTTTGTATGTATGTACAGCCACTTTACACACTGCAGCACATTACAGCCCACAGAAGAGACTTAAACAAACAGAGTGTGGCTTTAACAATTTGAGCCCTGGGGAGAACATGCTGAGGTGGTTCTGATCATAATACAGGGAGGCCCCCTTTAGACCTGACAGGCCATGATCTGCTGATAGGAAACTATAGAGCTTGGTCTCCCTCACAGCATACACGTCATCATGCACTTGTACACATACAGTTCTATCTTGATCAGGAGATATTCAATCTCATGTTTGGGAGGTAGTGAAAGATGTAAGGAGAGCTCTGCCCAGGTGGAAGGCATTTCTTTTGTGACTTTTTACCAAAACATAAAAAAAAGAAGTAATCCGTGTCATCATTTACTGTTATCACAGAATCAATCACAGAATTTTTAAAGTTGGAAAAGATCTCCAAGATCATATAGTCCAACCATCAACCTACCACCAATATTACCTGGTGTAGGGAACCTGCTTTGGCAGGGGGGTTGGACTGGATGATCTCTTGAGGTCCCTTCCTTCATAGAATCTATGATTCTGATTCTATGACTGCCCACTAAGCCATGTCCCTCATAACTACATCTACCCTTTCCTAAAATACCTCCAAGCATGGTGACTCCTCCATGTTATGTCTCTCACTTCTTATTTACCTTCATACACTGATAACTCCTATCTAATTATTACTAACTACAAAAAAAATTTAAAAGGCTGTCTTGGAGCTGGTATCACATGTTTTCAAGACAGGCAGAAGCTTTTTCCAGGAGACCAACAGATCAGTCACCCACAGGACTTGTCGTTCCTCTGATTCCCAGGAGCCTTCATGCCCTGAAAAGCCTTCATTGTGCTCTCTGAAGCCACAAAACTCTGATGTCAGATGAACCCGAGAGGATCAGTGGCTGGAGGGGAAAGGGGAAGAGAAGGGTGATCTTCCTAAATAACTTTCACAAAGTGACTCATCCTTTCACTGACAGCGTTAAAACATCCCTGCTCCTGCCAGCTGGGCAGCTGCTCTGGCCCTCTGAGCAGTAAGGGAATGTTTTGTTCCAGGGATGGGAAAAGGGGAGTGCGGGGGGGAAACAACCCTTCTGTGTGCATGTGTAATTGCCATATGATTTCAGCTATTTTGACCTAATAAGAGTTGCTGCATTAGTCACCAGCCTTGGCACGAACAGATGGATTTGCAAGAATTTTAAATACTGAAGGAGGAAAGAAGAGAGATGAGAGACACTGTGGACCCCAGGGCAAAAGGGCATCTCTGCTGCCAAGGAACAGCGGGTCTGGGGCCCCACCACACACAGCATCCCAGGGCACATGGCAGGCCTACAGCATTGTGGTTTTCATGGAATGGTGGCTTTCTGCTTCTGGCACTGACGGTGCCAGAAGACCTCATCCTTCCTCCAAATAACCAGACTCTACAACTCCACTTGTGCTGGAAATGTCTATCAAGAAAGGGAAAAGCACAGGTGATGCTGTGCAAAGTTTTCTTTAAAAATCAAGCATTTCTAACACACTACAGGATCATAGCTTCCAGGTCTTTGTCATAAAGTGGCTGGTCAAGTCAGCAAGGCTTGTGTGGGGCTCAGATTACCTGTTTTCATTTAAGAATCATGTTCAGAATCTTGCTGATCAGAAAAGTCATGGCAAGGCATCAACACCTTTGCTTTCCTGTCCTCCAGATTGGCCAAATGTCAGCCTGATGTCCACAGGGCTGAGCCCACCAATGTTAGGAAAGGAGACTCATCACATCCAGAGCACCGTTCTCACAGTCAATATTTATTTTTCCAAACTGGAGCCTGCAAGCTTTGCCATCATTCATGGAAATACAGACAGTTCTCTACTAAAAATATTTCGTACCCTCTCCACTTTCCTTCTCTCTACAGCATGTCCCACTTTCTCTCCAAAAGCTGCCTTTTTGCAGAGGTCTCTGCTGAATCTTCTGCCTGCAGTGAGAAGACATCTCTTCTATACACACATCTAGCTCCAGCAACTCCTCCCAGAAGTGTACTGTCCATTCAAGAGCCCCATTCAAGCTCACAGGAAAATTCCCACTGCCTTCTACCTCTGAGAATTAATTCCCCTGAAGGCAATTTTTGTGTCCTTCTGTGTCCAGATTTCACTCTTTCCTTTAGCATCTTTTGCCCAGATGGTGCAAGCAACATATCATCTCATTTGGTATCTGCACCACAGTATTTATCAAAGCATAACCACAGCCCTTCCTATGCAGGGCTGAAGGTGGAACTGGGAAGCTCTCAGTTAAAACACAAGAAGTGTGGGGATCACGGTATCTTGTGTGGGAGCATCCTGTTTCAAAAAACACAGGAGCTGGGAGTGCCGACATCCACTCTGAATATTTATTCCAAACCTCATTCAGTGCACAGGGAAAGGGAGGAGGAAGAGCTTCATGTCTGAACCTCAGTGTCAGTATACCCACACACTGGAAACTTGCAAGGACCTGCCCAAGCACGTACATTTTCATTTTGAAATAAGAACAAATTTGGGAGCATAAAGGTTTTAAATTGTTGATTGGAAGATTTGCATGTAGTCAGAGTATTGTTTTCTTCTCCTGGCTCCCTGGGTAGCAAAACAGAAAAATTATATGTAATTAAAATGGAAACAGTATCAATTAACTGTGATTCTCTGAGCTGTGGAAAGAGTAAACCAATGAGGATAGACTGTTCTTATCCTCTGGCAGCCTCTTCACATCAAGATTATTCTGAAGATATCTTAAATCCACTTAAGCGCGGACTATGCAAACAACATTTAAAGTAAATCAGTGCAGGTGGAGGGTTATTTACTAGCCAGTGTAATACTTGATCACACGTATCCTGAGAAATTAACTTGATTGCTAGTACTTGAGCTCATTTCATTAATGTTTCATCCTCTCCCTCCTTGAATTAAGCTGCTGAAGTTTGAAGTCTAATCTAGATAGGGCCCGGGTTATCTCCTGCCTCTACTGAAAGTGTCCTTCATGTCACTGTTTTTGCACACTCCAAAAAGAAGGACAGAGGCAAGAACAGCAGAAGTCAACAAGTTACTTTAACAAATCACACACACAAATTTGAGAGAATAAAAACAACGAGGCAGATACAGCTCACAAGGACGTTGCCTACAAGTCTCACTAAGCAGAAATAATATATTTCACATTAACAACGATTGACTCTGACATAAAGGAGTGGTTTATTCTTTCTAAAGAAAACTTTCTGATACAGACTTATTTTTTTCCTATGAGATATTGCTAAGTGAGAAATTACATCAGTTGAATCTATTGAGTCACTGTAAAAACAGCTTGCTTGTCACTATTTAGGAATAGAATATTACTAAGAACATAGATCAGCAAGTGTAACATCTTTGTTTTATCTTAAGGTTCTGCATGAGGACAGACTTGGATCTGAACCAGTTGTAGACAGATATTTTCAGTATTTCTCTTTCATAAGAGGAGCTGACTACATGCTCAAAGAGAGGGAGATAATTCAATAGTTTTTGGTTTGAAGCCTACACTCTGACTCCAGAAGCCAGCCCTTTGCACAGACACCACCAGTATGTTGTTATTTCATCTTCTTCAATAGTTTTCATCTCAGAACTAAAAGGGTTGAAGTAAAAATACAGACAGAACTCTTCTGATAAATAATAATAATAAAAATCTTCTAGTTGAGTCATCTTTTGGATGCTCAGAATCCTGCAAGAGTCACTAGTGTCCAAAAATGGAGTGCCTCCTGGCCAAGTCAGTAGACTAATAACTTCAGGTATACTTTTTCACTCCAAGTTTCAAAACACAGCTCATTGTATCCATGGACTATTACAGCTTTTTCTGTATGCAGCAAGGCTGAGCCATTTCATAGCACCATGAGACTTGTGAAGTAAGGTCAACTTCTTCCTGTCACAAGGATTGTTTGTTTCCTTTTGCTGGTCATTTTGGCTTGATAGCTTAACACACCTCACAAAACTATTTCTGGTGAACAAATGAATGGCAACTTGTTTTCTCTAAACCTCAGGGCTAATTCACTGCTGCCAGGCTGGAGATTTTTGGTGGCACCAAGAGCAGAAAGGAAAAGCAACTCCACATGGCAGAGGGCAGCATGGAGGAGCCTCAGCCCTACACCAAGGTCAGCCCAACACCGCACGTCCTGCTCGTCCTCTGCCATTGCCTGGCCCTGCTGGCCTCCCTCCAGGCACCACCTCCATACCACCTGTCAGCACACTTGCAAACTATTTGCTGAGTATTTATTTGCAAATAATTCTTTTAGTGCTGACACATTTTATAAGTTGCCTGCAGATAATTAACAAATAGGGAAAAATACAATTGCATAGTAGAATAATTCATTGCTAATTATTCTCTCAGGCCTAAGAATGCTGCTGACCTTCTCGATACATTTCTTTTAGTTAAATGAGTACAGACAGATGCTGACCTTCATCAGAACAGCATCGATATATTTCCTGAGGAAACACAAGTGCAAAGGCATGACCAAACACATCACAGCCAGTCACACGTTAGTCATCAAGAGCCTTTTCCAAAGTGCATGCTGGGTTCTGATGCTCCACATTTTCGAGGGGATGAGAGGTGCATCACACCTCTCAAAATTCAAGTAGAGTGGTCTTGGAGTTGAGTAAGAAACAAACCCAAGGATGTAAAGCAAGCGGGCATTTCAGATCACTTCAGCCATTGTCTGCACAAGTTATTTGTCAGAACAGCTTCTGGACCACAGTTACTCATCATTTGCATCAAGATTTAAACTAGGAACAGCAAGCACTGTGGGTTTGAAATGTGACACCACACATCACAATTTAATGAGGCCTCTAGGGCTACGTGCAACACAGCCGCATTCCCCCTGCACGTACAAACACACACAGTGAATCAGAACCGTGAGCATCTTGCAAAGCACCCCAGGGTTTTATTTAAAGGGAAAACTGTGATTTGTCAAAGGCACCACAGCTCCCCTGGAAGGAACAAGATAGTGTTTTCTGAGTATTTCTGCTCGTGGAGACTTAGAGATCCTTGTCAGGAGTGGAAAATGGAATCACTCTGGTTTTTAATCCTGAACAGCTAGTCGTTTTAGAAGGGGAGGTTTCTACAAAATCATTTTTCTTGACCTGAAAGGGTATACACATACACCCTCTGGCAAACTGGAACAGCAGTTAAGTCAGTATAGATGCTGCATTCAAGACCCCCCCAAATAGAGCTACATAAAGATGGGTATTCATAGAATCCTCTCAGAGCAATTTCGGCAATCCAACTTGAACATTTTTCACAGCAGCTGAACTGAGAAACCCAAGTTTCCTCTGCAGTCCCTGGAGCTCGAAAGAGTGACCAAGTGCAGCTCTCCCTGCCTCTGCCAGCGAGGCAGTGTGAGACCACTGCTGGTCATCAAGCTTTTCTGGAGGAATAAGTGAGTGACCTCTATGCAACTGACCACACACCAGTAAACCAGTTTGAAGGCTTCAAGGTGGGTTTAATTCCCAGCTTACAGGATTACAAGTGCTTTAGTTAACTTTGGAAGCACAATACAGAAATAAATGGCCAAAGCATTATGCAACTTTTCCTGCATATGAAGAAAGAATTGTGGTGATAAACATTAGCTTTTAATTTTTAAGGAAGAACTGATTGAAATCTCTTGGCATTAATTCAATTCTCAGTTTCCTTATAAGGCTTATCCAGTATGTACCTACCACTCTTTTGCATCCACTCATAGGTACAGTTTGAGGGAAAGAGCTTCAAAATTCAAAAGCTGAAAAAACTCTCTGTGGGCTTCTCATGTGTGGTATTTACATACCCTACAGGAGCTGCCTGTTCTTCCCTAGATATAGGCTAACCACCGTGGGTGCTTGTAGCTCCTTGTTTTGAAAGACAGCACCCAGCTCTACAAAGTGCTCTTCACCACTTGACCCTACACATCCAAAGTGTTCCTCCTGAAATATTTGTTTCCTTTACTCATAATTTTCTGCAGAAGAGCAGAGAAAGCAATCTACTATTCCCTCTCAGTATCCCTACAGCAAAGCAAAAATTACATGGAAAACAAGCACTTACTTGGGAATTTTCCCAAAAGACTTTCCACTTTCCCTAGCCATTGAGCCCAAAGCCATCCCACTACATGCAGCTGGCAAGACTGAGACTACCATCGCAAATACCTGTCTTGTTCACTATGGATATCTATGATCCTAAAATCATTTGTTTACAACTGGAAATAGCTGCAGCAGTGAGGAAGTGGTGGAATTAACATCCATCCGCTGCTTCTTTCTCTTTGCTTTCATCTTAGCATGTGCATGCTTAGTGTGCTTTAACTCTTGATGCTGTTTACTTTTATTTTACTTTAAAAGCATATTTTTCTTCATTACCTTTTGTACTTTGTTTGCACATTCTATATCATTTACAGATCCAGCTCTAGAATCCACGGGAAAGAAGGCTACATTTCACTTTTGTCTTTCCATAAATATTTCCTTTTATCCCTGGGGAAAGCAAATTCAACTTTTCCAATAACAGCAGAAAGAACATGACAGGAAAGAGTTTTGAGAAAGCTGGGACTAATAAGTGAGGTTTGGGATTGCAGATCGGAAACAACATTTGTGGCTGTGGTTGGAGGCAAGGTCCTAGGCACCCTACTCTGAGTTTTCCTGCTTGAGCAGTGGGTCTGGACCAAATGGGCCCTGCCAACCCTTTTGTTATTCTGAGATGCAGGTGGAGAGCTGAGAGTAGCTGAAGGTCTGGGGGCTGGGCTAAGATCCAGAGATCACAAGCACAGCCTGGACACTGCTCCTGCAGCAACGATGGCTTTGCTGTGCAAGGGAGGAGGACAGGTACCAATCGGTGTGGAAATGCTTCCTGGGCGTGGCCATACAACACTGATGCTGGATTCTGCTTGCTCTATTAATAGGGCATCAGTTTCCTACGCCTGCAAGACTCGGAGATGCTTTGAAGTAAAATCGGCTTTTCCGGAGGCTGATCAAAATAGAAATCCAAGCAGCCTAAATCTGCAATGGAAATCTCAATCAACATCAAGTTTTAAAATAAAATTTGGACTCTATTCTGGCTCAAAATGAATCTATTAAAGAAATCAGAAATATAAATGAATCTTTTGGTCAACTGCTATACAGAATTCACAAGTAGAACCTTCAATTATTTTAATATGAGCATTAATTCTCAGAGATTCCAACCTCTCATTTTTTTCAAGATTACATCAAAGATACCAGCAGCAAGCAGTCCACAGAAAATGAAGAATCACTAGAAATTTGTACAGGTACTGACTCTGTTTTCCAGCTCTGGACATTTTCAATTGACAGAATCAGCCTTCCAAAGAGTTACGTTCAATCGACCAGAAAAGTGCGATGGATTCATTGATAACAGAGCACACAGGGCTGCCTTTGGGAAGGGAAGAAGCCATCTCGAGAGACAAGTGAGGCAATTGTTTGCTTTCTCTCATGTGCCCTGCGGTAACCCTCTTGCTCTGAAATACTCATATTGGTTATTTCGAAGTTGGGTGCAGAGCTGTGCTTTCCCATGGCTGCCACTAATGACTTGCAGCTGTTGCTAATCTGTGCCTCTGATTTCCTTTGATTACTATGTGTATTGATGCCTGTGGTAAATAGGCATCTGCCAGGTGCCAGCACAATCAGGAGGAAAATATAAAAAGTTCCCTGTTTCAAATTCAATGTGACATTGTGCGAGTTGAGAGGCAGCCGTTTAACTATTTAAGGGGAACAGTTTCCTGGGCTCCTCTTTGGTCTCCTGGCTATGGAGGAGGCTCATGTGCATCTTGGTGAAGACAGTTCCCCACAGACCCTCTCCCAAGCCCCAGTTGTAGGATGTAGTGATGGGGACAAGTTGGTCCCGACAGGTACATCCCAGACGTAAACCAGCCCATGAGAGATGCTGCTGGAGTATGGTTAGATCACAGGCTCCCCATGGCATTACATCCTCCTGACACAGCATCACACAACTGCTCACTCTGATCCCAGGAGAGGATTGGGGCTGGCCACATCCCTCTACTAGGAGCACACATTTCTCTTCACAAAGCTTTGCTCCTGCGTTGTATCATGTCACAGAGCATTACAGAGGCTCACAGTCCTGGGGTGAAACGAGTGGAGTGGCAGTTTCCCACAGCCCACTGGGGAAATATCTGCCTTGTGGGAAGTCAAAGCTAATATTAGATTTCCCAGAAGGAAGCATAGGGTCTTAAAACAAGGTCCCTGAAAGATTTCTCCCCACAGAACACTGCAGTGTAACCTGCTTCTAGCTCTGGCTGCTGAGCACATTGCCACAACCCCTTCAGGCACTTTCTCTGGGCATTTCTCTTACTCACCTGTACAACAGCCAGCTGAAGATGCCACACAGCTGCTCCATGCCTCCATCCATCATCCTTCTTCCTGGTAGCAGGTTATTATTTCCAGCTGTTAATTATCCAAGACTATCACACCTGACTCATAGTTTGCCTTTCATTTGCACCTCATGTGCTGAAAATAAATACATGAAACAAAACCTCAGAGACATGCTAGTTATATGCTACTGCCAGAGAAAGGAGTAAGCAGCCTGCTCAAATGCCTGTTTTTGTGGTTTGTTTCCTCAGTTTCTGGACCTGGACATTTATTTGCCAGCTTGTACTTAAGAGGCAGCAGTGAGTAGAAGGGAAATGTGAAGCAGAGCAAAGGACACAGGGCCCTTACTCAGGGCACTGCTGAAGGAGAACCCCAGATATCTAAATTTCCTGCAAGTGAGGTGTTATGGTTTAGGTTCCATATAATCACAATTAAAAAGAGAGTGGTTTAGGAGGGGCTAGTGACAATGACAGAACAGCCTGAGTTGGAAGGGACTCACAAGGGATCATTGAGTCCAACTCCTGGCTCCACACAGGACTACCTAAAAGTTCAGCCATCTGTCTGAGAGCATTGTCCAAACGCTTCTGGAACTCCGGCAGCTTGGGGCTCTGACTACTGCCCTGAGGAGCCTGTACCAGTGCCCGACCACCCAGTCCATGAAGAACCTTTCCCTAATGCCCAGGCCACATCTCTCCACATGCAGCCCCATGCCATCTACTCAGGTTCTGTTGCTGTAAAAACAGGAAAACATGTAATTATTTTTTAAAACTTTCTAGTTGTAAATGGTGTTAACGATGTAAACTCAAAGAGTTGGGGGGTTTCTTGAAAACCCACAAGTTCATAGCTGACTGTGTTTCAGATCGTGGTTGGGCTGGATGACCTCCTCAGGTCCCTTCCAATCTATCCTACCCTGTGGTCTGTGAACCTATGTTTGGCATTAGAGTGGGTACTTTAGAGCCATTGCTGGAGGAAATATCTGTGAAACCGAATTCAGCAGAAATTTGTTGTCTGCTTTTTCTTGCATAGCTGCATTTTCACAGAAAGACCCACAGGACTGTGCTCTTTTTTGGTATCAGACAGTATAGGAGATCACAGTATTGTCATTTGCTAAGCTAATTCACCTGCCAAACATTGGTCTACAGGCAAATTGTTGCTTTTACACAAGAGAGAAAAGCTCATTTCCACCTGCCTCCTATCCTCAAAAGATAAAACTGCACAAACTGTAGCAATTTTCACTGTATAATCTTATTTTCTTAAGAACAGTAACATCTTGGCTTTTTGTTGTTCTCTGCACAGTTGGAACAACTTGGTTCCATGCTTTTCTCCTATTATTGGCTGCGTCTGTGCTTCCTATAATTGTCTGATTAGTGGCTGTGCCTGTGGCTTCCATCATTTGCTAGATGTCGAGCATGTCTGGGTGGAGGCTGGTCATGACTGGTGTCCCCCAAGGGTCAGTCTTGGGACCAGTGCTCTTCAACATCTTCATCAATAACATAGGCAGTAGAATAAAGTACACCCTCAGCAAGTTTGTGGATGACACCAAGCTTAGAGGTGCAGTCGATACATTGGAGGGAAAAGAAGCCACCCAGAGGGACCTGGACAGGCTGGTGAAGTGGGCCCATGTGAACCTAATGAGATTCAACAAGGCCAAGTACAAGATGGCCAGGGAAATCCCAGATATTCATACAAACTGGGGGAAGCACTCCTGGAGAGCAACCCTGTGGAGAAGGACTTGGGGGTCCTGGTGGACAAGAAGCTGGACATGAGACAGCCATATGCACTTGCAGCCCAGAGGGCCAACTATATCCTGGGCTGTTTTAAGAAAGGAGTGGCCATCAGGGAGAGGGAGGTGACTGTCCCCTCTCTACTCAGCTCTTGTGAGGCCCCATCTGGAGTACTGTGTCCAGGCGTGGGATCCCCAGCACAAGAAAGACACAGAGCTCTTAGAACAGGTCCAAATCAGGGCCACTAAGATGATCAGAGAGCTGGAGCACCTCTCCTATGAGAAAAGGTTGAGGGAACTGGGCTTGTCTAGCTTGGAGAAGAGAAGGCTCCAGGGAGACTTCATTGTGGCCTTCCAGTACATGAAGGGAGCATATAAACAGGAGGAGAAATGACTGTATACATGGGTTGATTGTGTTAAGACATGGGGGAATGGTTTTAAACTAAGACAGGGAAGATTTAGGTTAGATGTTAGAAGAAAGTTTTTCACTCAGAGGGTGGTGATGCACTGGGACATGCTGCCCAGAGAGGTTGTGGATGCCCCATCCCTGGAGGCATTCAAGGCAAGGTTGGGTATAGCTCTGGGCAGCCTGCTCTAGTGGTTGGTGACCCTGCCCATGGCATGGGGGTTGAAACTAGATGATCTTTGAGTTCCTTTTCAACCCAGGCTGTTCTATGATTCTATGATTCTGTGACATACTAGTGGATCCAACTCCATGAGCTCCTCAATATCCACTATCAGATGGGGAATCAATAGAACCTTCCTGGAGAGAGCTTCCCTGTACCATTTTTCTAGTCAAAGAGAAAAGCCATCCCTTAAACACAGGCAGTGCCTTCCACCTGCCATACAGCCAAGGATCCAGCCTCCATCCTTGACCCATGCCTTGGGTTCCCTGCAGAAGATGAGGGCAAGAGAGTTACAGGAGGGTCAGGTGTCCTCCATCACCTTCAGTGAACCAGCACCCTGTAAGGAGCACAGCCCTCTTTGCTCAACAGAATGGAGGAGAGGGCTTTGCTATTCCTGGTCTACTGTGCCAGCACAACACAAGGTGTCTCTCAGAGGGCCTCTGGAGACCTCAGGTCCTTAAGGTAGGAGGAGAGTGTTTCCATTTGAGGTTCTTTGCTCTTTTCTCTTGAGTTAATGACAGACTTTCTCAGTTCATTGGGAGAAGCTGTTTGACTCCTAAGATGCCTGCCAGAAGACCTTGGTGAAGCACACAAGGCACAGGATGACCTCTGGAAGCGCACAGCTTCACCAAGGGCAAACTGTGCTGGGACCAACATGAGTCTTGCTTTGAGTAGATGACTGATCTAGTAGAACTGGTCTAGGTATTTTCACGTGTAAATTACCACATTTTTTCACTAAAACAATATTTACAGTAAGACTAACTCTGGCAGGTTTTAAAACCAAGATTATGAAGTTGTAGAAACATTTCAGTTTGATGCTTTCTCTCCCTTCTGTGCCCATGTCCTGTACATCATGGGCTGTATGCATGGGCACCACATTCCCATCACACATTCGTTGCACCTTTCTCCTCAAGCATCTTCCCTTGCACTTGAGTTCTCAGAGCCAAAATCTAGGTACACTGATATCAGAATGTACAGGGACTATCACAGAATCACCATACATCTCCCCTGCACTTTTCTGTAGCATTTCTGTAGCACCAGCAAGCTTCTGCCAAGCAGCATCTAGAGCACCCCCACATTAAACAACCTCAAGGAGAGTTGAATAAAAACCCTGAGCTGAATAACAAACTTCAAGATCTCCACCAAAGAAGAGATTATTTCCGTCCTTTAATTAACACTGAAACTCCTTTCTTCCTCAAGTGAGTCTCTCCACACTCCTGCCTTGGGGAAAAATTGTGGACATTTGCAGAGAGTGGCAGAGCCAAGCTGGTGGCACTTCCCTATTAGCATGTTTCAGCTCACTTCAGAAAGTCACATACCCTTTCTCAGAGGTGGCTGAGTACACAAAGGGGCAGGAAAGTTTTACATTTCACCACCGAGGCTCCCAGAGGTTTCGCCAAGTACTTAGTAAGTTATTCAGAAGGAAAACAAGAACCCAGCTGGGCTTCTCCTTTGTGTCAGCCCTGCTCTGGGCTGTGGCACCTGAGCTGGCAGCTACTTCTGTCTCTGTAATGGCACAGGGGAGAAGGGACAGTCATGCTGCCATCCTCACTGGCATATCCTGTTTCTGTAACTAGCCTAAGCTAGTCAGTACTGTTTGGTTTTTTGTTTTTTTTTTTTTTCCAGGGGAAGGAAAAGCATCTGAACTTTGGCATCAAAAGCGACTGGAAACTGGCCATTGCCTAGAACGTAACTGAGCCCTGCTGCTCAAGTTTCATTACAGCAGGGTTTCCCTAGAGAAAGCATTGTGAGGACTGAAAGCAAGGAGTTTTCTTCTATCTGGGAGACAGGGTTTCTGCAGCTCTGAAATACACATGCCATTCATACTGCTCAAAAGAAATCTGCAGCCTGACACCATCTTAGCAGGGAGAACGTTCCTGCTGCCAGCCACAGGTGCCCAAGAGCTTGAGTCCTGGAGCTGGCAATCCATCCACCCTGAGTATCCCTTCCCATGCAGAAGCAGGCAACACAGAGGAAGAACAGGACCCACACATGGTTGCACCCCACATGAGAAATGTAGGGAGCAGATTGAGTTGCAGCCCGCTCCTGTAAGTCTGCTCCTGCACGAGTTTGCACAGTTTCACTCTTTTCCCCCAGATACCACCTCACTCCCTAGGCACACTATAGCTCAGGCAGTGATGGTAGTGGCACCTTCCTAGGCTGTCCCATCCCATTATTTCATGGAGCTGGTGAGTGCCTTGTAGTGGATGGATGCGCTGCTCAGCTTGCCACTCTAATCTCTTCCCACCATATGCAGGAGCGGTTATAAAGATAAAAGAGAGGCTAGAAACTGTTGTTGTATCAAAGCAGATCTGTGGTATCCAGATTCTGTGCGGTTCTATTCAATTCTCCTGTGCTGGCTCTCTATTTTTAAAATCTAAGCTAGGAAAAATAAATTACGCTCGACCTGAGTGTGAAAAAGTTTTCTTTCATACTGGCATCTTAACTTTATCTGATAATGAGACTCAAGTAATTTCCTTGAGTTTCAGCTGTAGCAAGTAATGAAACAGTGAAATCTTTCTTCACTGATTAACAGCATCAGGCTTCCAGGGAATGCTGCCACCACCACTGATGCAATTCTCTACTCTCAGTGAACATTAGAAATTCACAGGTAATGCTAACCTTGCTGGCGTCCTCTCCCCTTCTTCATTATTATCCCTCTCCCTTAGTATTTCAGTAATCATTGGAGGAGAACGACTCCCTAAATCCTTACACTGATATAAACCTCACAAGATCTTGGAGGGAAAACAGGAGTTCAAGATTTGTGGGTTTATTTTCTGGGGTTTTGAATCTTGAAAGGTTATAATATCAAGACATTTTCTCATGTCCAGGAGAGGAGGCTTACTTATTCTCTCTTGATGTTTCCTCACTGTATCCTTGCATTACCAAGAGAGAAATACCTCATCCAAAGAAATCCAATGAAATCTATTAAATTCCAAAGGCTCTGATCAGCCTGGTAGGCTGGTGGTCAAACAGCCAGCACTAGTTTCATCCAGATAAAAGCGTATCTGCTTCCAAGGCTGAAGCTGCTGCATACAGGCTGTGTAACGAATCCACATTATTTTTAATTATGTGAATTCCACATCCTCTCTTACAAGTTTTCTGATGCCTTAACACATCAAAGCTAGCAGTGGGCAAACTGTAGAAGGTTCGGCTGTGGGTTTGTCTAAGAATTCCAAGACCCTGTGCTTGCATTTCACAGCAGATAACCACCTGCTAAGCAACTCTCAGACCCTGCAGTGACACACTGGGTTTCTTTTTTCAGCCAGAAGAACACAGATAGCCACATGCAGAAGCGATCTCATTTTGCAAAGTAGTAGTGTTGTAACTAAGACCAATTATGACAATAACCGATAGCTGTGTTACAGAAAGAACAATCTGAAGGTATTGTAGAGAAGCTTTTTTGAAAATAGCTAGCAATTTTGGTTTGCAATTGGATGTGTCTAGTTCCCAGTGAATACCTGTTTTCTGGCAACAAAACACCTTTGTTCAAATTTCACCTCCAAATTTCAGAAGCTAGGCACCAAAAAACACAGACACCCCAAAATATGCCAAACACTTGTCCACAGCAGGTCACAAACACATTTCTCTTTCATTCTTGAGAAAATGTTGTGGAATTACAAAGCTGTGGAAAGAACTTCCAGAAGATATGTTCCCTTTCCAAACATCATGTGTATCATTTTGGCTGATGCTCACAAACCTGCTGCTCGCAGTGTCTGTGCAGCCTCCAGAGACAGATTATGATGCTAACCCTGAAATCTGCAGCAACCACTTGCCTGCCTACAACAGAAGTCAGTTGCACACGCTCACGCATAAGCCTACTATTTGGGTATTAATTAAATAAGCTTTCAAAAATATTTTAAGCAAATTAGTTCCTGACACATTGCACATCTTGAGCTTTCCATTTGTGGCCTTTCATTCGTAAGTGATCATCCACAGTGTGAAAAGAAGCACACTTCACTCTAATTAGGGAGGAGCTAATTATCCTCCATCAATTAGATCCTACAACACTTATCTGTAAACAGTTGCTGGAAAGGTACATAACAGATTAGTGACTGAAGATCTAATTAATAAGGAATAATGAACTCCTTCCTGCATGAGATTGAGGAAGTATGCTTTCACTCCTTGAAAAAGCCTCATGGTAAGAGACATAAAGCTGACCACAGTTGTGGCAGGAGACATTATACACAAAACCTTCCAAATTTTTACATCTGATCCATTCCAAGTGCTTTCCTGACTTGGCTTTGTGGCAATGCTTCACCACTGCCTGCACTACCAATGTGGTTGTGCCTTCCTGGTGTGCTCACCAGGAGAGCAAAATATCAGTAGGGACAGAAACTGTGACAGCTTTGAGGTGGACAGGGGGCATGGGCTCTGTTCTGGGTCTTCCCTGCCACTGATGCAATGAGTTTCTTCCTGTTCTGCTGATTTTCATTGTGTCCTGTGAAAATTCCATGCGTAGAAAATCCATCATGCTATCTTTCTTCCACTGGTCCCATGCTGACTGGACCTCCACCTCTTGGATCACATTTTCTGAGCAATGCCTCAGCTTCTGAGCCCTGCTATATTGCTCTCCTCTGCCTCTGTGCATCTTAAATTGTGGTCATCACTACTGCTCTATGTACACCAAAGAGGACTTGGCGCTGTCAAACAAAGAGAAATACTTCTCTCATAGTGAAAAGTGGAGTGAAAAATGCTCTTTTTCTATGACAACAGTCTTGTTACCAACTGCCTGAGGCCAGAGCAGAGCAAGTCCTATGTTATCTGAGGTCTTATCTTTCTCCATAGAAACACGATATGCTGATGCACCAGTGAATTAACGACATTACTAGATATACAGATGGAGAAGAAAAAATTTGAAGAAGTCCAGTAAGACTCCAGTAGCGTGGCACAGAAAACACAAGCCACTCCATTCTGGACAGAGATAGGTACAGACCTGAGAAGCAGTCAATCCTACTGGACCACACTTGACCAGCTGCATACATGATAGTCTCCAGAGCACTGTTCAGGCCAAGATGTGACACACTCACGGCTTTCTCCTTACTCATTTGCATGACTGTCCCATAAGATTTAGATTGGCTCAGCATGATTTGTTTGTGACAAAGCCATGCTGGTTGAGTTTTTGACAACATTTAAAATCCTGTTCATATTACAGGAAGGGCAGTTAACTTGTTGGGTCTTTCTGCAGTTCTTGAAATTAGGCAGTCTGGTGAAACATTTCCAAGCTATACTTTCTCCAGTACATATTTATTTATTTCAGACAGGAATCAACCTGGTTAATCTTCAGACCTTTAAGATCTCTGAGTTAAGCACTGAATTTCTCAGCCCTTGTGCCTCATCTGCTGTGTGCATTTCTTTTCATTAAGTTAAAGATGTTTGTTTTCCTCAGTGTACTTACAGAAAAGTGGCATTTTCAATTTCTTCCTAATTGGTTTTGTATGCTAATTTTTTTTTCTGGTTGCACCCAGCATGCCTGTGCTGCTTTCTTATAGTCACTGTCACTTTTGAATCTCTGCTTCTACCTATCACATGATTCCCTTTGATTTCAGGGTTTTGGCTTCTGGTGCAGTAGGATTCTGATCTCCTGCTCGGGTTCCTCTTTCTTTCACATCAGGATAACTTACCATTCTTCTTTTGTTCATGGCAGTTTCAGTAACTGACAGTCCATTTATCTTTCAGAT
This sequence comes from Cyrtonyx montezumae, assembly GCF_038088225.1. Taxonomy (NCBI): domain Eukaryota; kingdom Metazoa; phylum Chordata; class Aves; order Galliformes; family Odontophoridae; genus Cyrtonyx; species Cyrtonyx montezumae. The sequence goes on along the minus strand of NW_027072089.1, from coordinate 85,351,750 downwards.
TATCTTCCCAGAAGACACACATTTACTTGTTTCCCAGGCTTGTTGATGTCTGCTTTTTGAAGTTCATTACCCTTTTTCTGCTTCTTTCACTCCTTAATTTTCTCAGAACAGTGATTCCGTTGTTTCATGGTTGCTTTCACTCAAATTACCTTCTACTTCTGGTTTATCTCCATCCATTCCTGTGCAGAATCAAATCTGCAAGCAGACACTGCTCAGTGATTTTCAGTACTATGAGCCCTGTGCCTGGGTAGTATGGAATATGAGCAGACATGCATAGAAGTGTTGTTCAGGTGCACACCAAGATGCCTCTCCCTGAGGCATCTCTTGCCCTCCAGTCAATAGAGGTCACACATGCCAAGTTGAGGTAAAACCAGACACTAGGCTCCTTTAAATATTCTCAATTCTATCAGTAGTGAGTTAAAATATCAGAAAACATGCATGCTATATAACAACAATTTATTTCAACAACAGTAAGTTAACCAATAATCCTATGAATGTCCTCCAAAATTTGTTCCACACCACATCAAACAAGAGCCTCGCTCTGAAATCCTTGAGAAATTAAGAAATTATTCCCAAGGAGTTGTTGGCAGAGATTGTACAGAACAGAAAAACAGCTCAGAAGGTCAAATCTCAGAAAATACTCTGTCAGTAATGAGATCACTCCTGTTAGTTCAAGAATCTCTTTGAATGATTGCAAAGGGGCAGATGGACAAATATTTCCTAAGGGGAGCTGGGCCCAGGTTGTGTCAGGCCTTCCTGTAAGCAGAGGCACTGGTAGAAATGGGCACTCTGGTAGGGGGGTGAACAGCAGTGGGAAGGCTGGCCAGGTTCCTGAGTGCTGCTCCAGCATATGAAGTAATCACACACATAAACACCACTCACGGGACCTGCAGCTCTGCATCCCCACAGACAGGCAAAACAGGGGGAATAGTCATGATTTAATGCACACACACAAAACAAACAAACAAAAAAAAACCCAACATGGATTTATTAAAGTTTCCGTGCAGTTTTTGAGGAGAAGATCTATGAGATGATCTGTTGCTCCTGTGCATACCAATCTGTTCCTTCTGCTCAGCATGAGTAAAGCCTCAACTGGAGTACTGCCTCCAGTTTTGGGCACCACACTTCAAGGAAGTTGATGACTAATGGAAAAATACTTAGCAGGATGCCACATGAACAGAGGTCTAGAAGGGATTGCTTTGATAAACATCATGTTAAATAATGTTAGCTTATTCAGAGGGGAAGAAACAGAAGAAAGGAAAAGACTCTTTGTAAATGAAAAGATTTTTGCCTAAGAAAACCCAGTGTTCACAATGAAGAAAAGGAACAGATGTCCTGCAACACTACTGTTGGGAAGAACAGGTGAAACAACAGGGATGGGATTAGTCTGATAAAGCGCAGGTGTCTACACCATAGGCATCGTCAGCTGAAGAAGTCAACATCAGCACAATCAGGGAAGGTTAGGGGGAGACTCATGTTGTCCTGAGGACATGACTATGGATGAATTGAACACTGCTGAATGCAGAGACTAGATACCTACTGACTGTCAAGGCAGCCGAGACCCTACTAGGTCATTAGAATGAGCCAAGGGTGTAATGACATATGTTTGTCACCTTCAGCACACCAAGTACTGGTGAGGAAATGGCAGGAGGTATATATGCCCAGGAGAACAATGGAAGTCTGGCTTCGCAGAGGAGGTTTAATTCCAGCCAGCAGAGGCCAGCATAGCAGCGATCTCTGGTGTGACAATGAGATGACAAGATGCTTGGGACTCTCATTCAGCTGTGCATCAATCAAAGGTGTAATGGGACTTCCACACCGTAAAGTTTTCATAGGAATCAAGGTGCAGATGAAAGCAGTATTTCTCAAGCATCATAGTAATAAATTAAAAAGGTAAACTTAATTGATAATGAATAGTTATGTATTTATTCTGAATACATGCAATATAACTACAATATAAATAAGTAAAATAAGATTTCAGTGAGAATGGGTTTAAAATTTTAAACTCTGCAAAATGAGGAGCCTTGGAATATGAACACTTTCTACAGATATTTTTTTTTAAACAACTGACCCTGATCTACTTGCTCACATAGATCCCACAGGTATCAAATAATAAACTCTGAAAAAGCCATTCCAAGTAGGACAGAGATAACACACAATAAACTGCTACTCCCACTCTGATGAATTTGAACCAAGTCCCTGTTGCAGCCCAAATCCACAACAGTTTGTGTTAGCTCTGCATTTTCCAAGCTTTGTGCTCAGAGCACACCTGAATGGCACCATGGCAAAAAGAAGAAACGCCAGCATGGCTCCAGATCCAGCCCCCAGCACACACATGCATCATGCAGCGCTGTTTGGCCAGGGCTGCACCCACAGGTACTCACAACTTGCAAATTTGCAGATGCTGATACCTATCTTTTTTGCCAAACAAATACTCCACCAAGGACTAAATCCATCACAATGCCAGCACCCTGCACAATTAGTCTATTTTCTTTCCATATGTACCCACAACTAGAGATCATAGCGTATTTTCAACTCCAGAGAAGGCTGCCCTCAGTTAAACTCTGGTTGCTGAGTACAAAAAGAAATTATATCCTTTTAAACCAAGCTCTCTGCTTGAGGAGTTCCAACCTGAATGACTGATAAGAGACAACTGACAGAAAATTTAAGCTTGTGCTTTTTCCATTCTTAGCATCTAACATATAGCCTGGGACTTTAGGATTTATACACAAAGATGATCCCTTCAGCAATCTAGCTTAGTTTTCTTGTCCAGCTTATCTGATGTCATCTTTTCCTTTTTCTGGCTTTTGTTTTGTTTTTTAATCTATCAATTTAATTCAAGTAATTTCTGTGGGTTATAGTTTACCTGTGTACTTAAATGAACATGCCCACACACTGAAGGATACGCAGAATCTTCTGCTTGTCATACAAGTGAAGCAAAGCATTTTCTTAGTTGTTTTTGGATTCATTTAACATAGAGTTTCAAAGTCCTTGTTTTGGCCCTGACACAGCTGGCTGAGAAGCTAATCTGCATGTTTGTCATGTGTGGTTCTTAGCAGAAGGAAAAGCTGTGAGTGGAAGTTCATATGTAAATAACCATTCTTTCCTTGCTTCCTTCCAGCCTTTCTCTGCCACATACCCTTCTCTAGAGTCAGCTTTTGATTCTTTTTGGGAGAGCATTGAACCCAATTGATTTGATGTTCTTGGACATATCATTGGTGAATGAAGACTAAGACCTCTGCTAGGATCTGCTCCCCAGCCCCTATTTTAAGGAAACCTAAGAAGTAACACAGATCACCTTTGGAAATGTAAAACATCTGAATGCTTTGCTAGTAGTGAGGAAGATATAACAAAAATTGGGATTTAATATCATTGATATCTGAGATTTGTGAACCATTGGTTAGTAAGTTTGGAGCAGATACTAGTGCTCTTGCTATGCACTAACTCTAACTACTTATGGCTTAGTTACACTATGATTCCAGGCATCTCCTCTCAATTTGGTGACTCCAGGTGCTGGAGGATTCATCACGTTCTCCAGCTGGACAGCCGCAGCAGGGTGGAAAAGCCATTCAACTCTGCATATGTGCACTGCTTATTGGACAGAGCCTGCTAATACTGATGGCTCTGCTTGTTGTGTGTCTTTGTACCACTTGAGAGTGGACTGCAAAGCTCCAGGAACTTCTTGACTTTGCCTCCCTGATTTTGCACTTCCCCAGTGTTTAAAAATGCTACAATCCTATGATAAAAACCATACTCCCCTTCCAAGTGAAGAATTACAACACCACCTTCTCATCAGGCTGTCTGTCACAAAGTCCTTGCTCCATCACACACACTTGGGGCATCAGCTCCCCTTGGTTCCACACAGTCACCAGTGTTGAACAGACCTCCAGGCTCCAATGAAGGGGACTGTGATTGCTGTTTCCAAGTCTTTAAAAGACTGCAGATGGATGAACAGATAGTCACCACCTTTTTAAGACCACTGCACCTTTGTTCTCTTTCTAAGAAGAGATCATTAACCTTGTTTGAAAAAAATGCACAGGTTGGAGGGCAGTGGTTTGAGCACTGTATTCTTGTTTGGCTGCACACGCTGCCCTTGATGCCAGCAGTTTACATCCTATCAAGGATTTAAGCTCTGCTGGGATTATGGCAAGGTTTTTATGATGGCTAAAAGCAGGGGTCACTCGAAGTAATTACAGTGGCTGCCCCCAAGGACAAGCAGCCAACGTGATTTATCACCATTGGCATCACAGCTCCCTGAGGTGCCAAGGAGCAAGGAAGGCTGAAGTAGTGCTAATGGGACACCTGCAGTATTTCTAGGCCTCCTGCTCTCAGCAGCAATAGTCCTCTTCGCAGCGTTCCCTGGGAAGCTTCAGGCTGGAGGAAGACTCAGAGAGAGGAGGAAAAAAGAGAATCATTTTGTGATACCACACTTCCATCACTGCTCTCAGAGGATGCTGTTCAGAGGCAGAGGGAAGAAGCTTGCTGCTTCTAGCAGGATGCAAAGATGTTTGTTCCTGCCAAGGGTATTTTCAAAGAGAGGAGAAAAATTGCATACCTATAACACATTCTGGGAAGAATGGATCATGGCTGCAGCACAAGTGAAAAAGCCCTGGGAAACTTTCCCAAACTTGTTTTTAAGGTAAATACATTTTCTGCATTATTTCAGAAGTAGTAAGTAGACTCCCACAGTGTTATGGCAAAGTCTTGGCCTAATCACAATCTATATATTCTTCTGTAGAAAATCCTCACCAATTTCCACCTGGAAGTGTCAAAAGAGTATACAACTTGAGAAACTAAGATGAACTACAGTCCTGTACGATTCCTGGAGTCAGTAGGGCCATGAAGTCTCACATCACAATGACAGACACATACACAATTGATCAATGCACCATTTGTTTTCACTGTTGGATCCTCTCTACGAACACACACACAAGGAATAAAAATAATCCTATGGTTTATGTTCCATTATTTTTAGATCAGCTTCAAGTACCTGGAAGTTTCAGAATAAAAAGGCCTTTTCTTTTTCTAAAGAGATAACTGGCTCACACAGTTTTTATCATGTGCTTCTCACGGGGTCTGTATGGACATTGCAAGGACACCCATAGAGGAAAGCAGCAAACAGAGGTGAAGCAAGCCCACTCTGACCTACAGCAGTATTACGACAGATGGGAAAACAGCTCTAGTTTTGTCCCTAATATAGGAATAACGTTTTTCTGTACAAAAATGCTTCACGACTAATTACCCATTGAAGTTTTCCTTAGAGTGCCAAAGCTTCCCATCGATGTTTTGCAGGAGACAAAGAACACAAAGACGGCGATATTTCAGGATTATTCCCCCACTACTGCAAATAGAGCAGCTTTGTGTAGTCTGTAGACTTTGTAGTTACCCCTTCATGTCACTAGATGGCAGCAAGAACCCATATTTCAAAGCCTGCTTGCCACCTCTAACCTCGGACCCTTAGATTTCGCACCATCCCTTCTTGTTTGGGGAAGGAATTCACCCAGATGCTGGGGAGTAGGGCTCTGCTGGAAGAGCTTCCAGTCCATCTCAAATCAGTTGCTCTTGCAGGAAATACCTTCTCAGATCATCTTTGCACTATTAGCCCACGCTTTCTTTAGCAACTGATTTTCCCAGCTGCAAGTAGAACAGCAGAGGTCACACAGAGCTTGGCATAAGATAGCAGAGCACTCTGGCTTGTGCTCTGCAAACTGTTCACAGTTACCAACCACAGCTTTGCTGCCTCCTCAGCCCAGACCCTTCCCAAGGCTTCCAGCCTCCCCTCAGCCCCAACCATGAACCACTTTCTCAATCTCTTCCATCTAGACTACCTTCTCCCAGCGCTAATCACAGGAAGCCTTTCTGGGGGACTACCCTCATGTACTTGTCTCTCCATCAGTTCAGAGGCTTCTATTTTTTCCAGTAGCCTTTATTTATTTACTTTCTGTAGGGAGAATACCCCAAAAGAAGAGTATCCAGACAAAATAATGATGGTGGACAGTATATTTTTGTATGGATTATCCAGTTGTTATAAAGACAACTGGTAAATCAGGAAAGGCTCACCTGCCACTGATGGTTGAGGCTCACCTAGAACTCCACAGGGGAGGGATCTCCAACAAGAGATCCTTTCCCACTGGGGATCAGCCCTTAAACTGGTTCTGGGAAAGGCAGAGCCAGACTCCACTCCTTCTGGTCACACAGGTGAATTGCCTTCACCTGTGCTCCTGCAGCTGACTCAGTGCTTGCCTCAGGTGATCAATCAGTGGTTCAGGCTGAGATTCAACAGTTCCCATACACTTACCTATTTTTATAAGCACCTCTTTCCCCATAGATACATACATTGATTTGCATACAGAGCTGCCTCCTACTAAGCTCCATCTTGACCTGCATATGGAGAAGATACTCATCTGAATGACTGCTGGACAGTGGAATGCCAAAGTAGAAAGCACAGACAGTTTCTTTTGTTTCACTTTGTTTTCAGTATTTGCTTACAGGCCACAGATGCCCTTTGTCACCCAATGGGCCATGCATTATGCAGTATTTCCCCATCTGATATCCCATGACAGATCGCTTGCCAGGAGGGTGACCACAACACAGCAAGCCCTGCCGCATGTCCCGCTGATGATGGTTAATTTGGTGCATACTCTCCAGGGGCAGCAGCAAGGATTAGGGTGTTTAAAATTTATGGCAACAGGTTGAACAAAACCTCTTGTAGCACAAGTGTGAGGTGCAATTAGGCTGCTCACAGGTTTGCTTTCCCCACCCCTGTTCTCAGCATACAACCTGTGTTGCCCACATCAAACCTTACACCCTTCACGAGTCTCAACTAATGACAACATATCAGCTACCTGGAGAGATTATCTGTGGCTCTCAAGTTCTCTGTGAGGGAAGCCAAGTCACTTATACTGGGGTACAGCAACATTTGTCTTAGTATCATAGAACGACTTGGGTTGGAACAGATGTTAAAGGCTCACACAGTTCCAACTCCCTGCCATGGACAGGCTGCCAGCCACCTGCTGCCCAGGGCCCCATCCAACCTGGCCTTGAGTGCCTCCAGGGATGGGACACCTACAGCTTCTCTGGACAGCCTGTGCCTCACTGCCATGAGTAAAGGACTTCCTTCTAACACCTAATCTAAATCTCTCCTCTTAATGGTTGAAAACCACTTCCCCTTGTCCTAACACTATCAGATTGTGTAAAAAATTGATCTCTCTCTTGTTTGTAAAGGTCTTAAAGGTCTTCTGAGAGCCTTCCCTCTTACAGGCTGAACAAGCCCAACTCCCTCAGCCTTTCTTTATAGGAGAGGTGCTCCAGCCCTTTGGTCATCTTGTGACCCTTCTTTCTGTCACTCTCCATTTCTGCCTTTAAGTAATCATGACAGGACAAGACTGAGGTGAACCCTTGCCCTACAGCAACACAGTTAATTTATTCATACCATAAAATACAAAACATCAGTTCCCTCTAATCATCTTTTCAAGCTGCCTGCCACCTCCCTATCATTCCTTTGTGCCTATAAAAGCTAGGGCAGAGAGGCCAAGCAAGAATTGAGAGGAAACATGCACAGGAGTGGCATAGTTACACCTTGCACGCACAGAGCACTCATGGGGAAGGAATAAGACAGGAGGCTGCGTAAATGAGCAGGGATTTGCATGACACATGGCTGATGTGTAATGTCAATATTGATAGTGATAGGGAAGGAGAGGCAAAAAATTTGTCGGTGCTTAGAGAAGGGAGGACAAAATATGTATATGCAGAAGGAAGAATATGTGAGGTGCCGTACACAGACCAATGGTGCTTACTCCATACACGCAGATGGCTCAGGGTAAGGCTCCCCTTGGCAAGGAGACTGGCTTTGCACTCCTGGAATTTTCAGAAGTGTTTCCTCACCTTTATGGTTTTTTATGTTTTTGAGTCAAATTATACTACTGCATGTAGTAAACTAAAATTACACTGTTTTCCCCCTAACTGAAGACATCTTATGCAACTGCATACCTCCAAGCCGAGACTTTACGAAAACTAATCATCATGTACTGTAACACTTAAAGCTATCAGCCATATGAAAACACAAACCCTTCTCCTTGCAGCCTGCGCCCAACCTATGGCCAAGCACAGCTCCAGTTCAGGCTCTGCACCCTATTGCAATCTGGGAAGGTATCTTAACACAGCTTCATTGACAGCTTGAGGGAGCCAAGAGCACTTCTGCTTTAAACCACTGCAGAACAACCTCTTGTTTGTCTGGGAGTGGCAGTCTGAAATTGCTTGCCCCAGTTTTACTGCATTTATGTGTGCCATCAGCAGACCAGATCCTGGCTTGGTAAAATCAGACTGTTTTGGTCCTACATGCTCATTAGGATATCTGTAACAGTGTAAACCACTGCCATCCAAGATTACCGCTACCCATCATCCTTGCCGTTTCCAAATCCCTCTCCAAATCTTAGGATGCTCTCTGTCCTTGATCCATTTTACCACCAAGCCATCTCTATGAGAGCTCTCCTACATCTCCAAAGCTCCACCAACGTTGCTCAACACCTGAAAAGATATGTTCTCCACAACATGAGCTCCAGGTGCCCTACCAGGCCCACCTCACCACCTTGCTGTCACCTCCCATGAGGCAGAGAGCTGTTATCAGCTCCAGAAAAGCTGATTATCCTTTTCCCCACCAGCCTTGGCTCAGACAACTGCACAGGGCCTGGAACCTGCCAGCACTGACCTCAAATCCTTACTGCTCTCAGCCATGGAAAGTGAAGATAAATGCACAAATGCTATTTTCTCTGTCTTGTGACTGTAGTGGCCACTTCCCAAATCCCTCACCAATAGCAGAAGAGGCTAAAACATTTAGAGGTCACTTATCCAGACCCATATTTTGTGCTGTAAAGCTGCACAGCCATGTCTGGATGGAGCTCTCTTCTCCCTTATTTGTTCAGACTTCCCAGCTCCTTTTCATCATTGCATTTCTAGGAGCAGATGAGGGAAAATATTATGTATTTAAGTCAAAATGAGCAGTCCTTTCATGCAGTTGACATGTGCTTCTTCTTCACCATTAAGGTTGCTTTCTCTCTGGTAAAGACTCTCCTACAAAACATGCCCTGGTGCTGATTCTGGTTCCTTCAGCCCAGGCTGGCCTGTTGTTCGTACTCATATCTGATATTATCAGATGATCTTGTTCAGGGAGTTTCATTTCTTTCAGGGTCCATGATTTTACTCATCTGACCTCTTCCTAGCATTTAATCCCAACTGCCCCAGCACAACTGTACCAATGTTCTCATGTTGGCTGCTAACAAGCAGCTTTTCCCCACAAACAAGCTGTCCAGGTCTGTCCAATGGCAGCCACAGGGCTGTAGGAGGAAGTCATCAACATTTCCAGACCCTTCACAGCCTGCAGCAAAGTTATTCATGCTTACAGAAAGAAAGGTGTAACTTCAGTTTTTTGAGGTCTTGCCAGAGATGAATTGGTAATACTTCTCTGAAAGTGCCATTTGCCTCCATCAGTTCTGCTCAGCAGCTTCAGGAACATCATTCCCCAGCCCTAGCCACTCCTCCAGCTACAGGACACAGATGAGGCTTTGGTTTAACATGGTTCTTGGCTGAAATCCCCTGCCCTGCATGGAAGGTATTTGCCTGGCAGAGGGGAGTAACATCAGCATTCTCCCAGCTTTCCCCTCTCCCTGGACTGTGCCTGCAGAAAGAGGAAAGGAGCAGAGGAAAGTCCCTGCAAAGCCCCTGAGTGTGCAAAGGACAGCAAGGTTATTTCCAAACTTGTAAAGGTTCTGTTTCTGCAACTAATAGTGAAAGTGCCCACGTAGCAATGTCTGAAATATTTCAGACTTCCTTTATCTTCAGTGAAAAAGAATGAACCCTGCTTTGCTCCCACAAAACTTCATACACCAGCAATCTGTGGCAAAACCGCTTTTATTTCAGCTAATGCAATGTTGCATCACCCCAGCAACCTGAGCCACGTTTGAATGCATCAAGAGGTAAGGCATCTGAAGAATGTAACCTACCTGTACCCAACTGCTTTGCTGCCAGGGCTGCACCTGCATGCCTCGGTCCCCTGTGCACTCACTGCAGATGGTTTCCAGAGATTATCAACTGCACGATACAAGGCATCACATCACTGAAGATGGGAATCCTACATTCTGGGGAAGGGACTTTGCTCCAGCTGATAGCTCAGTGTCACCATCCCTCGAGGCCACATCCAAGAGGATTTGGCGAGTGGAGGATGTGAACAGGGAGGGACAAGGACAGCTTCTCACAATCCCTCCAAGAATCACAAGTGATGCCCAACTCAGTTGTTCAGCCACCAGGACCCTTCTCTACAGGGTCAGCTGAGGGAAGCTGCATCCACCTGACATTTTGACTTGGATTCCAAAATTCTCCCAAAGATGCTGGAGAAGGGAGAAAAGGTTGGACACTGACATCTGGGGTATCAGAACAGGATTCTTCATCCAACCCTTGTGCGGGAACCACAGGGCAGGAGGGAGAGGCCTGCCTGGCACAGGCCACCTGTGGCAAGGGGAACAATGGGCACACCTGGCACATGCAGGAGTGGTGTCTGTCTCATGCCTGTGCTCATCCCACATGGCAACAAGTGGGGGTAATGCTGTGGTGAACACAGTCTGCCAGACCCCGATGTGAGGCACTAACACCCACCTCCAATATCCAGAAATTCCTCCAGGCCCTCTAGGAGCAGAGGCAGAGTCCATTAACGAGCAGAGGCTGGGCTACATCACTTTGTGAAATCAGCTGGCCGCTATTCCATGTTTTATTTATTTATTTATTTTTCTTTTATGAATCAGGCAGTTACAATAATCTGCTCTTGGATTCCCGGTCCCTGCTCTGTCTGTCTACCCATGGAATCCTTCCTGTAGAAGCAGAGCAGTGAGCCAAGCCAGCAGCCAAATATCTCATTGCTCAGAAAGTCAGATGATTTCATCGCTTCAGGGAAGCAGAAGCAATGGAGCACCACTTGCATTGCAGTACACTGTTGAGGCCTGAGACAGACTGACAGACTTATTAGAGGCGCAAGTGAAATCTCTGACATTGTTTTTTATGCTCTCCACAAGCTATACATGTGTCTTTGCACCAGCAGTGGGACCCCTGCACAAGAAGTCCCCAGACAGAGCACCACTGTGCCCTGGTCCCAGAGCTACTTAACAAAATGGCAGCCTTCATCTTCCCCAACCAAAGCAATGCACTCTGCAGCCCAGCACCTCACTATCACTTCACTTCTCTACACCATGATGGTTGCTCTGTATTTTAGTCTGGCATGTGCTGAAACATAATCATTTCTCGGAAGAAACTGGTCATCTCATCTGGACACTTTCCTGTACAAACTTCTGTAGGGAACCTGTTTAAGCAGGCTGGACTTGATGGCCTCCAAGTTCCTTTTCAACTCCTAAGATTCTACGATCTCAGGTGCTTTTAGGTCATAATGTGCACATAAATAAATAGATAGATAATACAGTATCATTTATATAACAGTCATTATCTGTGATTGCATAATGATAGCTTGTGAATAATGGGTTTTATAATAATACCTCAGTGCCAAAGCTAAGTAGTTCTGACCGCCCCTGGCGCCAACACTTCCCATGTGACATTAGCTTAATAAAAAACACACATAAACATCCATACAAATCCCTTAGCCTCGGACAGTTGCCTTCTCAGAGGAGATAAAGTGGGATCTCAGGGCATAGAAATGGCAAAGCCACCATCAACATTTTCTTTAGACCATAAGGCTAGGCCTGGGTATTGTTTGAAAACAGCAGAGATAGCCAAAATATTCCAGCATGGCACCAGGAGGAGACACATAGTACATGGGAAGGGAGGGGCACCACCAGCGCACTGCCTTGGGTGTCATTAGCTGCTAGAAGGAGGAGACTGCCTAGTCTCAGTGCTCACCACCAGACAGAGCTTATCTCCTGCAGAGTAACCAGCCTATGCAGGGGTACAGGTCTGTCCCAGTGCACACTGGTCTCCTTGGGAAGCACGTGAACATGTAGCACAAAGCATGGCCAAAGGCTCTGGTCTGAGGCTGCCCAAACCTAGGCCTCAGTTAGGAAGTGATGAAAATGATTGTGAGGACTGTGGGCCACCAGAAACTTAAAATTAGGGTCTTGCTGACACATGGTCATTTCTTGATTAATTACCCCGTGTTTTTTATATACACAGAATCATAGAATGGCTTATGTTGTGGGGGATCTTAAAGATTATCTTGTTCCAACACCCTTGCCATGGGCAGGGCTGCCAACCACTAGATCAGGCTGCTCAGAGCCCCAACTAACTTGGCCTTGAGCACCTCCAGGGATGGGGTATCCACAGCTTCTCTGGACAGTCTGTTCCAGTGCCTCACCATCCTCAGAATAAATTTCTTCTTAACATCTAACCTAAATCTCCCCTCTTAATGGTTTAAAACCACTCCCCCTTGTCCCATCACTGTCAGACCATGTAAAAAGTCAGTCCTCCCCCTCCTTGTGAGTTCCACTCAAGCACTGGAAGGTCTCAATGAGGTCTCCCCAGTGCCTTCTCCAAATTAAACAAGCCCAGCTCTTCGGAGGAGAGGTGCTCCAGCCCTTTGATCATATTGTGGCCCTCCTTTGGACCTGCTCCAACAATTCCACATCCTTCCTGTAGTGAGGACCCTAGGCTTTAACACAGTTCTCCAGAAAGGGCCTTATCAGGGCAGAATACCTCTCAGAGAGACTTCCCTCTCCCTGTTGCTCTCCCTTTTTTGATGCAGCCCAGGACACTGTTGGCTTTCCGGGCTGCAAGAACACTGCTGGCTCACATCCAGCTTATCATCCACCAGGAACCCCAAGTCCTCCGCAGAGCTGCTGTCAGTGAATTCTTCTCCCAGTCTGTACCCATATTTGGGTTTATTTTGACTCAAGTGCAATATTTGCACTTGGCCTTGTTAAACCTCTTTAGGTTCTTTGCCCACTTTTTGAGTTTGTCCAGGTCCCTCTGGATGGTGTCTCTCCCCCTTCTATTGTGTCAACTGCATCGCTCAGGTTGGTGTCATCAGCAAACTTGCTGAAGGTACACGTGATCCCACCGTCTATGTCACTGATAAAGATGCTGAAGAGCACTGGTCCCAAGATTGGGCAACTGGGAGACACCCAATCTCCACCAGGACATAGAGCCTCTGACAACAACACTCTGGCTACAACATTCCAAATAATCCAAACAATTCTTTATCTGCCTGATAGTCCAGCCTTCAAATCCAACTCTCTCCAATTTAGAGATGAGGATGTGGTGCGGGATTATGTCAGAGGCCTTGCACAAGTCCAGGTAGATGACATAATTGCCCTTCCTTAGTCCACTGAAGCTGTCACTCTATCAGAGAAGGCCACCAGATTGGTCAGACATGATCTGTCCTTGGTAGAGCTATGCTGGCTGCCTTAGATCACCACCTTGTCTCCACATGTGCCTTAATATGTTTTCCAGAAGGAACTGCTATATGATCTTCCCAGGCATAGACTTGAGGCTCACCAGTCTGTAGTTTTCCAAGCCTTCCTTTCTTAAAAATGGAAATGATGTTTCCCTTTTTCCAGTCACTGGGGACTTTGCCAGACAGCCACAATTTTTCAAATATATATGGAGACTGACCTGGCAACCACTTCAGCCAGTTCTTTCAAAACTCTGGGATGCATGTCATCGGGCCCCATAGACTTGGACACATTCAGCCTCATGAGGTAATCTTGGACTTGCTCTGCACTTACACTGGGAGTGATTTTGCTTCCCTGGCCCCTGCTTAGAATTTTCAGTCATGCTAGTTTCCTGCCTTGTCTGCCTGATTTCTTATTCTGAGGGATGGAAAGCTCCTCTGCTCTCAGAAAGGTGCCCTTAAAATGCTTCCAGTTCTCTTCTGTCCCTAAGGACAGTTTCCCAGTGGATCTCATCCAACAGCACTTCAAGCAGCCTGAAGTTTGCTCTCCTGAAGTTCAGGGTCCTGACTCCACTCTTTACCAGGCTCATATTCCTCAAGATCATGAACATGACCAGAGCATGGCTGCTTCAGCCCAGGCTGCCTCTGACCTCCTTCTCTTTTATGATCTCTTCCATGTTGGTGAGCACCAGGTTCAGCAACGCTTCACCTCTTGTGGGTCTGTCCAGACTGAACCAGAAACTGAACCAGAAAGTTATTGTCAGTGGACTCCAGGAGTCTCCTGGATTGCTTACAGGTCACTATTGTTTTCCCAGTGATGTCCAGATGGTTGAAACCCCCTGCCAGGATGACAGCTTGCAAGCATGATGCTTCTTGCAGCTACAGCAAGAAAGCTTCAACAGGCTTCCCTTTATCAGATGGTCTGCAGAAGACCCTGGCCACCAGGTTTCCTTTATTGATTTGGCCCCTAATTTTAAACCACAATCTCTCAATCCATTCATGACTTTTTCTTGGAGACAGCTCTTCACAGTCGACCCATTTCTTAATATGAGAGACACACCTCCACCCCTTTTACCTTGCCTATCCCTTCTGAAAAGCTCATAGCTCTCAATCATGGTATTCCAGTTATGTGAATCATCCCAGCATGTTTCTGTGACAGCAGTAAGATCATACTTTTCCCAATTGCACCAGCTCCTCCTGCTTATTTCTCTTGCTGCATGCATTGGTATAGAGGCACATCAGCTGGGCTTTCAGACACTCTTTGGAGGAGCCCACCCAAAAACATCTGTGACAAATTTGAGGTTTTCCCTCACTGCTTCCTAAAGTGACAAGTGCTCCCTGACTCCTTCCCCTACTCCTCAGCAGTACATCCCCTTCACCCATCAAATCTAGTTTGAAGTCCTAATAACGAGCCCCACCAGCTCGCTGCCTAGTATGTTCCCCATAAGATGCTGCAGGCTGAGAGCCCCCACTAGCACCTTGTTGCTCTGATTTAGCTGTACTATCCCACACCTTGTCATCAGCAGCCTCGCTATCACCCTGTCCCCTCTTCAAACCTACCTCAAAGCCCTGTCAATGAGCCCAGACAGATCCAGAGACAGAATTCCTTCTTTTCTTCCTAAGTCCCAGATGAACCACATCAGCAGCCATCAGGGCAGGTGCCAAGCAAACCTCCCCACAATCAAAAAAGCTAAAATTCCTGCAGTGGCACCAGCTCTTTCCCTTTGACTCTTTTATTGATCCCATATGCATCCACTCTGGCAGCAGAATTGAGTCATCTTGTCAGAATTAACATTAAAAACATATTATTAAATATTATTTTCATCACTTCTTCCCCCCACACAATTTACCTTTCCCTGCTTTTGAAGTCTTTCTTCCTCTCCTCGGAGCCAAGTTTCCATTTTCTCTGCAACATCCATCCTTCCAGGGCTGCTGGGAACCCTACTTCAGACCACACACCAAGAAGACATGGGATGATGGTGGGCCACCACAACAACATCATTATCTGCTGCCCTTCCCTGCTCAGGTCCTGCTGTGCCTTGAAGCATCTCTACCTTCACTATTCCAGCAATGCTCCCAGGGAAACTATGCAAATACTCTTAAAATAGGAAAAGGTAATGTTAAAAAACAATTTGTTCCCAGAAGACATTTAGCTGAGTAAGGTAACATTTAGCTGAGTAAGGTCTTGACATAACCTTCTCCCATATGTATGACTTCCACTGCGCACCTTCACAGGATGCTCCCCAAAGCCTTCTTCTAGGGGCCCACCTGCAGACCCAGCCAAGCAGCAAGATGCTCACACACACTTCCACAGTGAAAGCCAGTGCTCTCAAAATGGCTTCACACCAGCAGCTGCTGCTGCTGCTGCTTCTAGGACAGCCTGCAGCAAGCTCTCCAGTAACAGGCTGTAGACACAGCCACTCACCTGGGCTTCAATTCAGTTCATTAACCAGGACACAGGAAATTTAATCATTCACTAATTGACCAGACCTTAAGGTTTTCTCAAAGTCTATTTTGACACTGACAACGCTTTTAGTGAGGCAAGATTGTACCCACTCATGCTAACAGGAGCTCAGTATCAGGAATGAATTTTTGTTTCTTTAGTACATGATCATACTATGGATAAGGAAACAAGCCATTTTCAAAAGACAACTAGGGTTTCTCCTGCTTGGAGGCCTCACTACTACCCTTCTTGGAAAAATTTCTGCAGCCTCACTTTGAGAAGCCAATGTTCTGGCAATTTTCCCTTTTTTATAAAACCCAGGCACATTTGTAAACACCAGGCTGTTCCTCAGAAGCTGTATCACCCAGCAACTATTAAAGCATTCCCACTTAACTTTAAAGCACAGCTGCTCTAATTGCAAGGCTGCTGAAGATCAATTTAGGAAAAAGGATGGCAAAGAAGAATTTTGTTGTTGAACCTCAGAGTACAGACTTGCTGCCTTGACCCCTGCAAGACTCAAGTGTGTCTCCCCACACAGACCACAGTTGACTGAAGCATCACTGGGAGATGGGAAACAGGAGTAGACACTTGGGGAGTCCTCTGTGTAAGGTAGGGAGGAGGAGGCACCTTTAAAGGACCTGTCACCTCTGGGTCACCACTGAGGGGTGGGCAACTCAACACAGAGTTGAGCTTGGTCACCACACAGTGAAACCACTGAAAGTATCTCCTGGATGTAGCCCTGGAGGCCTTCTTGGAGGCCATTGGCATCTGCTGAGGAGGAAACATCCATATGAAGGCCATGAGACATGCAAAGCATGACAGATCTAAGTAGGGTGTGTAGGTGTGGCCCATGGATTCACACGAGCAAAACATCAACTTGCTCACTGGGAGATCAGAGGAAGTGTTTTACAAGGATGACGTGGGTGACATTTGTCACAGCAGAGGGAAGAATGAAGCTGAAGGTAGTGCTGAAGTCAGCACTCACTCCTGTGAAGAAGTGAGTGTGGTAGTAGACAGCTGCTACATACAGACAAGTTAAGAAGACGACATTGGAACCTTAACAAACATAAAGAGTTTAAAATCCAGGGGTTTAGTCATAAATAACCTTGAAATAAATGTCTGTTTGCTGAAGAATACCAGCCTTCATAATAAGTAAATGAACTGGGGGAGAATTGCATGTTAAAACTGGGAGCAAACCAAGCTTGAAGACGTAAACTTGCTTTCGGGGTGGCAGGAGTAACGGTAAGTGCCAGTTCCCTGAGCACGTGGTAAGTGAATGAATTGAGGTGTGACCACATCGAGGCCTCTGTAATTTCTTCTCAGCTGCAAATTGCTCACGCTGTTTCGATCTGGAATTTACACAATAGGAGAAAAATTCGGAAACGTTGAATTTCTCTTGGAAAACATTTTTTGCCCGAAGCTGCCAGGTGAGGAGCCAGCAGCTCACTTGTCCACCAGGTAGGGAGCCAGGAAGCTTGCCCACCATTGGCAGCTGGTAGCTGGCAGGACTCCAGGCACACAGCCTGCCAACAGCTGGTTTATACCCTGAGTTTGATGGAATTTATACATTCCCACCACAATATTGGTTCTTCTAGCATCAGCAGGCTTCTCTGATGGAAAACTGCTGTGCTGGAAGTATTGGCTCTGCTGCAACATGTCAGGTATGTTACTGTATGGACTGACGTGTTGCCACTGCATCATTACACACTAACAGAACAAAACTAGAGCATGCCCTGCAAAAATAAGTCAATAAAAATGGGTGCATTTAAATATAATAATATTGGTGCTGAATTTACTCTGAGCAAACTGGTGGGAAAATATGCCTGGGCGTGACTGAAACTTCAAGCAGTAGGTGACAATGGTGACATGATTACAAAGGCAATGACAGGTGAAAACAGGCTTCTCCATCATTCCCTCAACACTCATCCCCCCAAAAATGTGTCGTCAAAGCCCAGACTCTCCATATTGATCAGATAATCTGCTGAGGTGAAAAGCTCCCCACATGGCAAGTTGGGTTTTCAAGGGTGTGTCACTCAGATGGAAAATCCTGTCTCTGAGTGCTGAGTAATTTTAGCTAAGCTAGAAATACTTAGTAGTAAACATCACTTTAATATTTGATGCTCAAGAACATAGCTGTGATTGTCCCTTATAAACACAGAGGGATATGGGTGTGTGAGAAAACTGAGGAGTGTGTTTATCTGGAATTACACGGCTATGTAATGCCTCATTACATCCTTTGGCAACACAAACCACAAAACCTAGATATGACACAAGGACAGGCTGGACTCTGAGTGTACAAGGATGAGGAAGGGGCTTGGAAGCAGAAGACTTGGCCTCCTGTATGTCCCAAAGCCTGGTACACTCCACATCGTGGTCCTCACCCCATCTGCAGAGGGAAAACAACAGTAGAATGTGGGAGCTAAGCCAGAACTCAGCCCACTCTCTGTAAATGGATTAGCATTAAATCTCAAAGGTTGTTAAGGAACTCAGGGGAGGCAGTGCATGCAGTTTGATTTCATTCATTTTTTAGAAAGTAGGTAAGATTCGAGATTCTAGTTCCAAATAATCTAGCCCCTTTTATCCTGTACCTTTACAGTAAACACACCGGACATGTCTGAATTGTTCCCATAATTTTTTAACCAACTGTTCATCTTTTTAAAGACAGTTTAATCGAGAATTACAACAAAATGTGAGAACTGTTTTTCACTATTTTTTTAATGTTGCACATACTGCATTTTGTAACATTAGAAGAAAAAAAAAAAAGTAAACCTCAAAGACAGAAAATAAATATATACTTTCATGAATGTATGCAGAGAGAGTGCAAAAAATTGCATCTTTAAATGTTTAAATGCTGAATCATACAACCAAAATTTTACAAAAGCGCTTATCTCTTTATACGTCAGTTTTCTCATAAACACAAAAATATTTTAACAAATCTTACAAAGATCAAACCCTTTTGCCCTTCACCAGGATAAGAGCGGTGAAGAAAGTGTATTACCTGGAAGAAAGGAAGAAACCCAGATAAATAAAGTGTAAGCTTAACCAAGTACCAGGTAAGCGACATCTGGACACTGAAGAGGATTTCACCCTTGTGCAGCACAGTGCAAGAGTCAGGTCCCTCTGAACAGCAGGGGCTGGCCCCTCTGAAGAGGGACTCGCTTCCTCCTGTTGCAAGGAAATCATTCCCTTCCACACCATCCACCCAGCACAGCAGTAAATGCCTTGTGTCCTGCTCCTGCCTGCAAGAGCCGGAGACCATGGCCAGGCTGAGCCCAAAGCTGCCACCCCCAGTGAGCAGGCCCCGGTCGCAGGATGAGGTCTGTGATTGCTGCCAGTCCTGGCTGCACTCAGGATGATGACTTGGTGCTGGGCTCAGACACCTCAAATCAGACTTTTAAAACAACAACAAAAAAAAGCTCTTTTTTTTTCTTTCTTTCCCTCAAAAATATGCAACACTGTGGCAGTTGAAGAGATCTCAAAAGGTGACATGTTGGTATCAGCAGGGTATACAGCAATTCACTTTTCTTTTCTAGACATTAGGCAAAATGAACTCTTAGAGCAGAGCAGCCCCAAATAACTCATCTGAACTGAGGCTTCCCTGAAACAGAAAGAGGCAAGTAGCAGATACTGGAAAACTGAAGGAATAGAGGTTTTGCTGTGAAATATGGAGAGTTTAGGGTTAGGTAGAGATGATAGTGGCCCTGGCAACACTCCAGGAGACACACACATATGGTGACATGGCCCAGCATCACAGCTGCAGCGTTGCCGTGGCTCAGCACCACGTGTGTCCTACATCTGGTCATCCTACAGCTGGTGGCACTCATGAAGCCACTTGGACAAAGTCCCCGTGCCACCAACCACATCTGCTGCACGTGTCTCAGCAAGCTGCAAGACGCAGGCACCTTCCTGAAATGTAAGAAACTCACTGCACGTGCACTGCAGCATCACACATTCAACCTGTCTGGGATCTCCAAGCACGTAGCCACCAGAAGCAGCTGCTCCAGCTTGGACACTCAAAAGGCACAGACTAATGACAGAAGTCCCTGATTTTCAGCTAGAAAAAGAGAAACCTCCTTGGGAAGAAGGGATGAGAGAAGGGGAAAGAATGAGATCACGTCTTCTAAAAAGCTGGTAGACCCTGTCAACCACTGACACCTTGTATAGTACAAATTGCAGCAGTCACTAAAGGTCACGTAGTGTTTGCTTGATACAGATCAGTAAGTTCACCTTTTGGCAGACAGCAGAAGAACCAATTCTCATTATTCCAGGAAAGGTAAATTTTCATGTTCTTATTGCAACCCACAAAAATGAGGGCCTGACCCTACATGTGAGGGAGATACCTTACAGGTGCTGTACGGCTAGAACACTGTTAATCTATTCTATTATAGATTTTAAATTATCTTATTGTACAAGTTTACCCTACGGGGTAGACTCTAGATTCTAGGGGGATGGGGAGGGGTGTTGGATGCCTACAAGAGAATCTTTTTTCATGTATATAATAAAAACATGTATATAGGCTGTGTGTTTTTTCCACAGCCTATTTCCTAAGAATGTGAGGCTCAAAAGCTGTAGGGCTCCAACAAAGCAGCCCTTATTTAGGTATTCCAAGACAACCTCTCAAGTTCAAATGAGTTTTTCTAAACAAGCCAAGCTGGAATTCTCTATCTTTGGTCATTATCTCAGCATCAAATTTCTTAATAAAATCTGTGAGAAAATCATTAGAAGGCTTTTATCCTCACATAAAGAAATCTACTAATTTCACTCCAAAAATCTTTGGCCTGAGACAGGGGATGAAAAATATCATCTTAAAGGGAATTCATCTGATGAAGAAACAAGTGATTGTGAAAAGGAAAATACAGTGCAAAACACATTTCAGACCTTTAAAGTGGCAGGCACTGCAATGCAACCGCCTGCTGTGGTACCACGGAACGGAGCAGCTAACAATTCGTTTTGTTGATTTGTGGAAACCGAGTTGATTACTGCCCACTTGCACATCTCCAAGCACATACAAAGATAGTATGCAGTTTCTCTTAGTTTATTCAAGTAAAAATTATGTCTATTTTAAACTTTTCTTTGGACTTAAACTTTGTGCTATGTTACTGGACAGGTAACAGTACCTAGTATTTAGCATCATAAAAACACTGTAAAAAGACCAGTTACTGTAAGCTCTTATGTCCTTCCTTAAGTTAGTTAAGTTGGTAGTTACTATTCACCATTTTTGCAATAAGCTTCTTATAAAGTGATAATTGTTCCTAATTATTTTTTTTTCTGACCTCCTCAGACATGGAGAAGGCTGATGTACTTAATGAGTTCTTTGCCTCAGTCTTCACATTCAGTCAAGCTCCTTGGACCTCTTGTGTCCCAAAACTTCTAAGCAACAGACTGAGGGAGCAAATTCATTCCCAGTGTAAGAGCAGATCAAGTCTGAGACCTCCTCATGAAGCTGAATGTGTACAAGTCTATGTGGCCCAATGACATGCATCCCGGGGTCCTAAGGAGGTGGCTGATGTGGTTTCCAAGTCGACCTCCATATATATTTGAAAAATCATGGCTGTCAGGCAAAGTCCCTGGTGACCAGAAAAGGGGAAACATCACAAAGGTGGACATGAGACAGCAGTGTGCTCTTACAGCCTGGGAGGCCAGCTACATCCTGGGTTGCATCAAAAGAGTGGTGGAAGCAGGGAGAGGGAGATGACTGTCGCCCCTCTACTTGGCCCTTGTGAGGGCCATATGGAGTACTGTGTCTAATTCTGAGGCTCCCAGCACAAGGATGTAGAGCTGTTGGAGCAAACCCAGAGGAAGGCCTTGAGAATGATCAGAAGGCTGGAGCACCTCTCCTATGAAGAAAGGTTGTGGGAGTTGGGCTTGTCTAGCTTGGAGATGGCTCCAGGGAGACCTCACAGCAGCTTTCCAGTACTTGAAGGGAGATTACAAACAGGAGTGTAACTGACTTTTTTACATGGTTTAGTACTGAGAAAAGTACAAGGAGAAATGGCTTTAAACTAAAAGAGGGGAGATTTAGGTTAGATGTTAGGAAGAAATTCTTTAATCAGAGGGTGGTGAGGCACTGGCACACACTGCCCAGAGAAGCATTCAAGGCCAGATTGAATGGGTCCTGGGCAGCCTGAGCTGGTCGTTGATAACCCTGCCTGTGGAGGGTAGTTGGAACTAGATTATCTTTAAGGTCCTCTCCAACATAAACCATTTTATGATTCTATAATTTCTCATATAATTTTTGTGGGTTTTTTTTTTTGAAAGAAAGAAAGAAAGAAACACAATAAAAAGTCTCTTGCTAATATAGTTCTTGGGAAACCTTGAGAGGAGTGTAATGAGTTGGTGCAAAATATATATCTACTGGAAAACAAGGGAAAGGGCCCTACTGCGCCCAGAACTTCTGCACAGCTGAGTTAGTACATCCTTGTGAGCTAGCAAGGTCCCAGTCTACTTAAAGCATATACTCAGGTACCCTATGCAAGGAAAAATGAGGATACACAGTGCACTGTGCAAAGCCTTTTAAGTAAAATAATCCTCTAAAGATTTCTAGCTTAAGCTCTGAAGTATTTTCTAGAGCTTCATTCTTTGTAAATTTGTTCCATCTACACTGACAGTGTAGAAGGAAGGCGCACCTGGAGTTTGTGTTTCTTTACCCAGTTTTTGTGTAATGAAAAAGTCTGGTCATTGTATCAATCTGCTCCTTTGGTGCCAGGATTTGCATTCTGACTCTCAGGTTGCCCTAACACCTGGATACTGAATTTCTTTTCGTACCCCCCCAAGACATCTGAACTGACACAAGCAATAAAAACTGAAATGTGGAAAAGGCACATTTTACCTCTGCTCTTTAGTATGAATCTCTGAAAGAAGTTACCCTGCACTCAGATTGAGAAGTTAATAAACAGAACAGTCTTGCTTTCCTAAACTTTATAGCTATGCACGTGTGTACTGCTTTTATAAAATACTGTCCTATAAATCATTTAAACAAAATTGCCACTCTATGGACAGAGCTGCATTATCTTTTAAAGAGATAAAAGAGGTGGAACCTGTAAGTTGCCAACTTATGTCTGTATAATAGCATATTCCAGGCAAGATAATGCCTTCTGTTGCATTCCTTTAACAGAGGGAAGAACTTAGTAACTTCATTAATGCAGCAGTATCAACAAAAAATCAGGAGAAGCATTCATTCTATTGGACATTTTAGCAAAATCTGCAAGGGAAAGAGGAAGAGGGCAAAGAAAGAAACTGGCTAGCAGAAATATGATCACAAAACATGAAAAAACAACAAAGTTCAACGTGCAAAGGTTATCAGTCCTTTACAATGCTGGTCATGGTCAGTGAGACTGTAGAGCTCACACTCTTATTCTTGAGTCTTCCTTATAGTAAGACTCTTAACTGCAAGTTCATAAATAAGCTGAAAATGACAGCAGTGCCATAAAAACATCGGTAGAAAAATAGTGCAAAGCCAAGGGCTGGATACTTTAATATGCCATAACTGCCCCCAAGCACAACCATTACTATTCTTAAAAAAACAAAACAAAACAAAAAAAAAACACATACAGAAAACATTCTCTACTTATTATAAATTGTAGTTGCCTGCATTGCACTTTACATTTAAAATATACTATCTGTCTTTCTGCTTCCTTCAGAGGCATTGGATGGAGAATAAATACAGCCTTTCCAACTGGCGAGCACTGCCACTGCTAACAAAATCAGACAGCACTTACAAAATCAATGTAACAGTAAAACAGACGATATCGTTTAAGGTCTTTGTCCATGCCCGTCTGCTCAACAGACTGCACTTTCTCAAAGTAAGAACATCTACCACTTCTGTTACAGGAACCAGAGGGCAACGTTAAACAAAGAAAGGTCACATTTATGACTGCCAAGAAGGCAAAGATCCTGAGGTTCAGCCAAACGCAACAGAAGAGATGCTCTTGGCAACATTCTTCTGGTGCCTTGCACCTTGTGCATGCAGGAGGAGGAAGAGCCTGAGACAATGCTCAGGCCAAGCATCTCATTTAAATATTGCAGCCCTTATCTCAAGGGGTTTGGAATTACAACTGATTACATAGTGCAAACTTGTATCAATTCCCACAGATGTAAAATGCACTGGGAGCCCAGAACAAAAGCCACCGCTGGCCAGGGTTATGAGGAGCACCAGCCATTAAGGAAATAAACTTTGGGGAGCAGAGTCTGATCTCAGCTACTCCTGAGTGAGCGTGACGTAACTTCAGCGCTTCAGGGAGGCTTCAGTGAATTCATAGGGTGTAACTGATACTAGGGTCTGAATCAGTTTGATGGTGAGGCACCAAATGAAAATGAAGGCTGTATTAAACAACAGATTCAGAATAACAAAAAATGATATGTAACAGTTTGTTAACCTTGAGTAGAACAGAAGAAATATCCACCTATGGATTGATAGTTACACGGCGTTTCTCAAGTATTTACATCAGCAGGTCCAGAAGGTCCAAGAGAGGGTTTTGCTTATCCTGTTCTGAGTAACCTTACAGGGTTCTTGCTGATACCCCATGTAAACTGTTGAAAAAATATTCTGACTACCTAGAAAACAAATTGTGCATACTCAGTATATCCACAGACATGAGGTCACTGTATACACACACAACCAATATCCCAGTACTGCACATAGGAGGAGCTATATCACTGCCTTTCTTAAAATATTAGGTTCATAGTGAGTTTATACCCATGTTACTGACAAAAGGTATGCCCAAATGGAAGGGAAATACGCATACTCCTAATAATTCAAAGTAGATATGGCATGTCTGATCTGAAAAATCATTAGCTTTCTCAAGCTAACCCAGTCTTTGTCTTAGAAATAGCTGTGTTGATTTTTAATTGTCATTGGAATCAGTAATATAAAACCCACTGATTTCAATTCTGAAAGAAATGCCATGGTCACCAGTTGACAGAAAACTTGAATAATTTTTTAACAGTTTGTTACCTCTAATGGGATAAGTTAGTATGCAGAACAAGAAGCCTCCCCTGTTCCCCTTTTAAAAGGTACCCAAAAATTATGGAGTAATCTGACTTTCAACAAGAATCAACAGAAGGCATGACAGTAACAACTGGGCCTGGAAAATCAGATTAATACTGCAGAGTTGACTCATGTTTAGCTGACAGGAGATGGTAAAGTTCTAGCGTCCCAAGAGGTGGCTCATACTTGAGGGTATGAACTACTGAATTGTGTTTTTCTTTTTGAAAGCAAAAACTGATACTGTATGTACATACAGTTATCTAGACTTTTTCCACTCTGTGACTTGTTACCAATAAAGCAGCCTGTAGAAAATAGGCACTTATCCCAAGAATTGGCAAAAAATAAAAATAAAAATAAAAAAATTAAAAGAGAGCATTATCTTATAGGTATGGCACCAAAATCCAACCATTGTGCTATCTCACAAATGTATGCTGTACAGATACAGGCTCAAAGAGACACAGACTTTCAGATTGTAGGTAGACTGTGCTTTTTCTTTTTGCTTCGGCAAGATTTGCAAATGCAGCAGATGATGCATGGAGATGCCACAAGTAGCAAGGGAGAGGTCACCAGTGCTATGATACCTAGTCCAACGAGGATCCCTACAACCTGCAAGACATAGTGGGAAAAAAGACATATTTAGCTAACGTGAAAAGTAAAATGCATGTGCATGCATAAGCATGGAATTGGATAAAAAATGAGAGCATGAAAAATAAACTTGGTTCTTTGCTGAAGGGTAAAATAGTTTTGCTTCACACATGCATGATTGTTCTGCTTAGCTGACTAGGAACACACCTGCGTCCTGTTCCACATCACCGAAGCACGCGAGTGGCCTAGCTTGTTTCTGCAAGGGCCTTTGTCGTAATGCCTTAAGAAGATGTCATTCTAAAAAAAAAAGAAGAAGCTGTAAGAGGAGGCTACAGTCTGGGGACTGGACTGGAAATACAACTTTCCTGACACTGCTGTAAAACTACCAGCTGGTGACAGGCAAATTCATCTGTCTTCCAAATATTTATCTAGAGAATCTTCTTGTAGTTCCAAAAAGTGTAGTGTATTTAGAACTCAAGCTATTGTACAGCATCTTCCATCACAAGCTTTCAAAAAAGGCTCTGTATGTTTGTCGCACTTATTGCACAGCTACCTAGTCTGCTATTTGGTGATGCTACAGGGGCCTCTAAAAAAGACATTTCAAGAAGTTTGCAACCTCAGGTATTATCTTCCAAGGTACTTCTACCTTCTGTTCTGCTAACCCTGCACTTTCTGGATATTTCCTTCCATAGGCTTAACAGGAAAATAATTATAAAAAGGAAAAAAAGGAAATCATTGTTTCTTTTTTCTTTTCCCAGCAATACTGGATTTTACATTTTTTTTTAAATTCAGAATGTGACAAATGCTCCACATTACTCTCCTCCTGCCAGCTGCACTGTAACATGATGCTTCCTCCTCTTTTATTCTTCAGCCTTACTCTTCAGCTCTGCAGCTGTTACCTACATTGAAACGTGGCACTTCTGTGACCTTGCTCGTCTAGAAAAACTGTATTTGAGCCACACAGCTAATGTTTATTTTTTTCCTTTTCCTCTAGAACAGGCTAAGACTGTAAGAACATGGCTACTGAAACTAAGAATCTCGTGGTCTTCCAGCTCAGCATGGTGTTAAGCAATCACTGTGTACTGTATGTACTCTGAGGAGAGCCAGAAGACAGATGTTGAAAAAGTACACTCCCACATCCCAAAATAGGGCACAATGTTAAGTTAAACTTGCATTCTGAGAAAACAAAGATTAAAGAATGAGGAAGTCTCATTGTTTGCTGGCTGTGGAGTACAAAACAGAAGAAGAAAAGAGGGGCATTTTTCAAAATTTTATTTCAAGTGCTTGAAAAGTTATTTTCCCACTCCCACATTTGTTACAAATACCTGTGCAAGAAAGGGAAATTCATGTACCAGAGTTCATTACTTCTTTTATTCATAATCCTTTTAGAAAGATCAAGGTCTGCAAAAATTGAAACTAGCTGGTGTCATTTGAGAAACAACTAGCTACCTGCATTTCATAATCCACATCCAAAATCCAACAGCTCTATTGTCAAGTCAACTAACCAATCATTCCTTTCAACAAACACAGCACTAGAGTTGGACTTGTAAAGAAGACCTACTTTATATGAGCTCTTTACAGACCCTCCCATGAAAATGCCTTTACCTAGTACCATATCCTTTTGGGCCAGGCTGTGATCCACATCGTTGGAGACAGCAGAATAACTTCTCTCTCTTAATCTCAACCAAACCATTTGTAGGTTGAGACATTAAAGAAAGGTAACACTGTAATCAGCTTCAAAAAAGTAACCAGTATGTCTCATTTCCTTTAAAGAACTACCATGGGACCTCTGGACGCAGCTATAATACTTCATGAAAAAAAGAATGCTGAAACAAATAAAAGCACTAGATGAAGAAAGGAATGAAATGAACAGCTGAAACTAGCTAAGTTATTCCTAGAACATCAATAGGTTGGTGGAGAGCTTTACATGGAGCTTCAGGCTAACCTCAGCCCCCAGTGACACTTCATCTAGATTTTTTTTTCTCAGCAACACTTACATCCAAGTTCTGTAGACAGTACCAGCAAAAAGTGTGCTTGCAGTTCTTGCACATCATCTGAGCACAGCCCTCATTTCGCTCAATATAGATCCGACAAACTGGGCACTGCTTAATCGGTGCTTCTGTCTCTGTTCCAATAAGTGATCTAGAAGAGTAAGGAAACATTAAAGTAAAACATAATTACAGTTGATATGCAGCTCCTAATGTGGATTGTGCTTATTTTCTGGAGCATCTAATGTTACTGGCTTAACATACTTGATGTGCAAAGCCTATTATATTCAGTAGAATACATCAAAGTATACCCACTACTAGATGTAGGATTTTATATCATATAAAAGTACAACTCCATTTTCATGGTCTTTCATGCTACATAAATCTAATGTGTGTAATTTAAAATAGAAATTAGACTAGAACTATATTTAGGAAACACCAGCAGTGACAGACAGTATCAGAGATGCCCTTAAGAAAACAGTTCCATGAAACTGAAGTGAGACATAGAGCAAGTACCCTATGCCAAAAATAACCAGCTCAGCCATTGTGGGTTCCACTCTTACCCCTGCTCTGTTGTTCCCAGAGCTTGGTTTTCTGGGCACAGGCGTTGTGGGTGCCATGCCTCCTTACAAGAGGAGCAGAACATCATGTGGCAGGCTGGGCACTCCACTGGCACCGGCACTCCTGACTCATTTGGACCAATGCAGCACACCGTTTGGCAGTCTGCTGCAGGACACCATGTTCTCTGAGGGTCCAAATGGACTTCTGAAATAAAGGAGACAGAAATAAAACTACTTATATGGTCCCCTTCTCATTCTGGTGGCATGTCGAGGTATGCAAGACCCAGTTCTGAATGTGCATGAGGAAGCTGAAGCCTTCTGAATCTGTGCCTGTGGATGTTGAGTGTACTTCTCTTCCTCAAGAAGGTGTGGAACTGACTTCTTCAATAACTACTGCACTGGAAGCATCACAACAATGGCAACAGACTACACAGAACACATCCTTTGCTTTTATAGAGAGACAAAAATGATGATGGTAACTACCGCTTTCTGAAAAGCACATCTTTTGTAATGTTAGGACATTTTTTGTTTCACACGTGCCAGCCATGCCATGCCTCTCATGTTAATAGGAGAAGGACTGAATGTTGGGTCCCTTACTGTGACTTACTTCCCCCACCATCTAGAAAATGATTAATATGATCATTATTGGTCAGCTCTCAGATTACAACAATTGTCAAAGTAAGATGGTGGAAATTATGAGTTACAAACAGTGGCACATGGCAGCAAATAATAAATGTCAACTATTACTCTCACTTCCCAACCTTTACTAAAGGAATTTGGGCTTGCAAGAGAAACAAACACAAATCAAATTCACTGTTACAGTTGTCTTCTGTTTGTATACACTGCTCAAATCCCTACAGTGAAGCCAAATGCTCCCACCCCACAAAGCCTCCCTAGAAAAGGACTGTCATGCTGTAAAGAGCTACCTGCATCCCTTCCTGCCCTGGGAACTCTCTAGTACCACCCCTGAAAACAGCCAGAGGGGATGACTCAGCAATGCGTGGAAAACTCTGACTGTGAGATGTCAATAGCCATTACAGAATTATTCTTTATTTTCAGCTAAATAATAAAATATTGTTCCATTTGTAACAAAAGGCTATACAAGTGCCTCTGAAATATGTTCTTTGGCAAAAATTTTGCTGAAACAGTTGAAGACATTTCCTTCTATGCACACCCCTTTCTGCACTGCTCCTCTGCAGGAGGTTGCTGGTAGCTCACATTGAAAGGGGCTGGTGGATGGATATCTAGCATGCGCTACACTTGGCATGATAAACAGTGATATCAATTCAGATCCAGATATCCACAAAGTAGAAACTGTACAACTAGAAATGTGTTCAAAGAAGTAAAACATTAGATAAATGAACAGTATCTAGATAAAACATAAATAGTAGATAGAGAAAAGTAGATAAATGTGCACAAACACCTAGGGAGGACATCCCACAGCCTTCATAACCCAATGTGCATCAGAAAATGAATTATCTTCTAGTATGCCAAACATCAGTGACCTGCTTGAAAACTCCCAAAACAAAAACCAACACTCAGTCTCCCATATTTAAAGTTGGCACATGAGTCCCTGTGGATAATACAGCTTTGCTGTGCTCACTTATCTTCCATCTCTCCTGCCCAGTTCTGTATGACAGTTATAGTGAGGAACCAAGTAAGGATAACCATCTGATCTGCTGGCTGAAGGGCATACAGGAACTTATTGCAACTGAAGGTAATATTTTAGTCTGTCCTCTGACAGGTGTGGAGACTTCACATATCCACAGCAAAGGCCGTAACATATAATTTAGAATGTTGCCAGCAAAAACACCCATACTACCTTATTCTTAAGCTACTTCATGAATTGAGTTCTCTTCTTTCTCCTTATTCTCTTACGCACGCTTCCTCTACTCTCAAAAGCAAACAAATATTTTGCCAAAAACAGCTTGTACTTTCATTTGCGGGGAGAAAAGAGAGAC
Organism: Cyrtonyx montezumae; assembly: GCF_038088225.1. Lineage (NCBI taxonomy): Eukaryota > Metazoa > Chordata > Aves > Galliformes > Odontophoridae > Cyrtonyx > Cyrtonyx montezumae. The sequence goes on along the minus strand of NW_027072089.1, from coordinate 85,321,846 downwards.
AGTGATGGGCAAGCCATCCAAGCTTCCTTCAGAGATGATGCTCTGAAATGGGTAAGACCACACCCTCCTACTGACTATTGCATTTCAGTCTTCACACAGTACCTTCCACACAATTTCTGTTAACAAACAGCAGTTAAAGGAAGAAAACTGCAGTTCCGGCAGATAGTATGCATGACTTTGGAAACAAAAATTCACCTATCATGTTTTTGGATGAAAGACAGGATGTCTTTTGATGATTTTGACATTCATTAGAAGAAGGGTTGTAAATCTTACTGGTTTTTACAAATTAATTGCAGCAAGATGTGATGCATGAAATGAAATTCCCTCCTCTACCACTTCCTCCATTTTCACAAAGAACCTACAGATGGTATTTTGCAATCCATGCTGTCTCATGCTGTTTGCTTTACCACGGAGTACAAATGAAACCAGAAAAATAAAATAAATAAAATAAAATAAAAACTAAAAAAACCTAAAAAGGAGCAGTCAAAATAAGGTAAGAAATTACTATTTTACTCTGATGAGATTATGTTCAATCTTTTGGTTAGGGCTATTTCTCTCTTAAGCATTTTCCCTGTCTCCCCACCATCCAGTTCAGCCATACTCACTCCACTTTCAGGACAGTGCCCATAACAGGCAAGGATCTAGACAGTTTTCACAAAACGTACAAGCAAGCAAGTAAGATGTGGAAGGCAGAGGTGGAAATGTAGCATCCTGAAGAAGGCAGAATATCTGGCTTTCAAGAGGTGCATTCTGAAAAGATGAGCCCATACCTTTCACAAAAGATTATTTCCTTTTAATTGACCTTTTTCCCATTAAGCATAAAGTGGAGTTTCATATCATCTTTCATTAGGCCTATTGAGCAACTGTCATAGAAACAGAAATACAATGCATATGTTCTAACCACACCCTATTCTTCTATTTCATTATTTCTGATGGTCACATCATCTCTATCATAAACATACATGCAGTAATTCCTGGGTTTTTGTTTTTTGTTTTTTTTTCTATTAAAATAAATCACATGGAAGCCCTGTAGCTAGGTCATGCCTAGGGCTGCATGTAAGTTTAAGATATGTAAGAAAGCTTGGTTTAAACCTGAAAACATCTATGTTCTAAGAACACAACACAAGAAGACTGGATACTTGCAGTACATCCATTATCAGGTGAAGAAAGAGCATATAGATATAAAATTGTACACCGATTACTTACCACAAACTTTTAACCCAGTACTATAAATATCAGCTCAAATATAAAATATCGCTGAAGGAGATCAGGTTGGACAAGCAGGACCTGCCTTTCACGAACCCATTCTGGCTAGGCCTGATCTCCTGTTTGTCCTGCACATGCTGTGTAACCTCACTCAAGATGACCTGTTCCGTAACCTTCCCTGGCACCAAGGTCAGGCTGACAGGCCTGTGTTCCTGGGATCCTCCTTACAACCCTTCTTGTAGATGGGAGTCACCAATCTCCAATCCTCTGGGACCTCTCCAGATGACCTGGAATGCTGATTAACATTCACCCCCACTAGTTCTCTCAGCACCCTCAAATGGATCCCACCCAGAGGCATGGACTTGTGGCAGTCTGTGTGGAGTAGTAGGTCTCTGACAGTTTCCACCTGAATAGTGGGGTTTTACTCTGCTCCCCATCCCAGGTCAGGGGGTAGAATAACCCAAGGATAATTGCTCTGACTTTTAAAGACAGAAGTAAAGAAGGCATTGAGAATCTCAGCATTTTGCTTATCCTCAGTGGTCAAGTTCCCTGTTGTATCCCATAGAGGATGGAGATTCTCCTTAGCCCTCCTGATACTGCTAATATATTTGTAAAAAAGCTTTTCATTCTCTTTTACTACAGTGGGCAGGGGGAATTCAAGCTGGGATTTTGCCTTTCTAATTTTCTCCCTGCATATCCTAACAACTCATTTGTACTCTCTGCCTATCCCTTTTTCCAAAGGAGGTAGACTCTCCTTTTCTCCTGGAGCCTCACAAAATATTTCCCTGCTCATCAATCCCAGTTTTCTTCCCCACTGGCTCATCTTATAGCACAGGGGAACAGCCTGCTCCTGCACCTCTAAGACTTCCTTCTCGAAGAGCATCCAGACTTCCTGGATCCTTTTACCCTTCATGACTGAGTCCCAAGGAACCCTCCCTTACCAGTGTTCTGAATATTTCAAAGTACGACCTCCAGAAGCCCAAGGTAACGGTTTTACTGACCTCTCTCCTGCCTTCACCTATAATTTTGTTATTTCTAACACTTCCAGTAAAGCAAAGGGGGTGCTGAAGCAAGATGGAGCACAGAAAGACCTTACCTCAAGAGAAGCTGAGAGATGAAGTTGACAGTAGAAGAGGCTATATATACAGGAACTTGAAAGGTTTGAATACAGGGTTTTGTTGATCAAAACAAAATTAATGAAGGACAGTCTAGTACCTGTCTATTCTAAGAATGAGAATTTGCCCTACTGTATTTTAGAGAGCAACGTCTGGAAAACATATTGCTTTCTATTTCTTTCCCTTACCATACTGATTTCTCAGAAGAAAAAAAGAAAAAAGGGAAGAAATAAAGAAAAAAAGAAAGAGAGGGAGATAGAGAGAGATAAAGAAATAGCCCTAGCTAACTCAAGCTAGCTGTTTTCTGGGCTGAAAAAAAAACCTGAAAGCCAGGAAGAAAAGGGGGCTCGAAATATTTCACATGTAAATTTTCTCTTTATTTAAGTTAACCCCAAAAGGCTGATTAGAGCAATTACAGCTACTATTACACCACCTTACAGTTCTTTGAAATGTCCTCTGTCATTAGACAATTCCAATGAATTAATGGTCCTCTGATGATATGCATGGCTTGGCTTCTGGCTGACATCAGCTCTGGCCATATGGCCGCATCCTGACTGAAGTTCATGAAAGGCCCATGGCTGAACACAAATACCTTGGGACTACTTTTGCTGTCAGTTTAAGGAGCTGCACTGAGTTTGCCTTAGGGCTGGCGTCAGAATGGCTTACAAAGGTACAGAGTGGTTGAGGTTGGCAAGAGACCATGAGAGAGACAAAGGCTAGGCAGTAGTGACCCAGCTTTTGCATATCATGAAATTTGAAAATGGCTAGGTTGTACAAACCCTGGTGAAAACACACGCCACACATCAGATCTCAACTGTCAGGAGTCCCAGAGTCAGAAATTGGTGCCAGCACTGCCATCAACAAGGCTTATTGCTAGATTCAGAAAAGGACAATCAGGCCAGCATTGCTGAGCTAGGGTCAGGTCTGAGAAGGCAGCATCAGGCCAGCAGAAGCTAACCAGCCACGTTCAACTGATGACTCTAGACAGGCCAGCCCTAGGGCCAGTGCTGAACCTGGAACACACAAAAGGACCTTGCTGGGGTGGCATTAATGCTGGTGTCCAGGTTACAGTTTAAGTTAGCAGTAAGCTGGCTTTATTGCTAAGAGCACACTAGGCCAAAAGGTTCAGTTTAAACCTTCTGATGAGTCTTACTCAACATAGAGGAGAGAGGACAGATCTTAGAAACATCATGAAGAGAGGAAGTAGAGGTGTGGAGGAGATTTGTAAAGACTTAGGCAAGAAAGAAAAGGGAAGAAGGATTAAAAAAATAGACAAGTTTCAGGTTTCTATGAGTGGGAGGCAGTGAAAAAAAAACAAACAAAAAAGAGACATAACAGGGAGTTGGACAAAAGATCATGAGTTCAGCTTTGGCTGGTTGTAGAGGAAGAGATACCAGGAAATCCTTAGTTTCACAGTCTTTAGTTAAAACAAAAGATTTTATATAAAACAGATTAATGCATTTCAAGAACGCCTCTCCTTTAATACATTGATATAAGAAGCTCTGAATTCTACTGTCTAGGTCTGTAGGCAACCACTGTTTGGCTTATGAACTGAAAGGTCTTTCTAAGGAATTAAGAGTAAAAAAGAAGGTGGTAGAATTAGAGACAGAATTCAAAAATGAAAGCTGTTCTCTGAATCAGAATGCTGACTTCTAGCATACCTCTAATCACTGCCTCAAGGAACCAGGATAAACACACTGCAGGAAGGGTGACAGAGTTTTAGGCACAAAGTCTATGAGTGTTACCCACAAGTCTAAGTAAAAGCATGATATTTCACTAAGGAGCCACTCTGTTGATTTTGCTTCACCAAAATCACTTCAGATTGGTCTGTGGAGGACAGTCAGACTCTATGATTGCAGTTAAACAATTCAAAATAATATTTTCTCCACCTCTTCCTTAATTTACCCAGTGGGCTTTGTTTTAAGGCTTTACATTTTGTAATATTGCCACTTCCAATGACATTTTAAAAATCAAGGTAACAGAAACTGAAAAAGTTCATACCACGTTCAAATTTCAGCCTCTTGAATAGCTGAAACTGGTCAACTGGTACCAAATAGGCGATCTGAAATAAGAAACAAAGAAAAAGCATTAGAAACAATTAGAGACTTGAGAAAAATTAATATGCACCCTGTTCTACTCTTCTGCTTTCCTCAGCCAGCTCTCAAATTCACCTTTTTTTCCTTCTTGCTTTTCGTGACCACACTCATCCATATCCAGATTTCCTTCTCCAAAGTGTGAAGGAGTTCTTGATCTCTCTCACTTCAGCCACGCAGCCCAGTAGTTCACCCATGTCCTTCTAACCATGCACAGGAAACCCTTCTTTGTGGGTGGATTGTGTATTTACTTTGAAGTTTTATTTCATGCTCCTTTAATGTATTTAAAGGCAACAATAAGCCAGCCTTGGAAACTGAAAACCATTGCTCATGGACAAGAACACAGGCCAAATAAATGGCTGCTCACAACTGTCTCTCAGACTTTATGGCAGGGATAAGACCAGTCTCAGCAACAGAAAAAAACAAACAAACACCAGACTGGTTTTCATTTCTTATTAAATTCATGGGTTTTAGACTGAGACGGTTATTGCCACTGCTGTTAGAATTTGCTTTAGACATGCATCAGCCAACTGGGAATTAGACTGAATGTCACAAGTTTAGGTGGCATAGATGAACAGTCTTTGCCAATACACTTTATTCATTAACGTAAACAAATTTAGCCTAATCAGCTAAAGCTCTGATCCTCAATTAACAGTCTATGTAAGATAATCAAGTATTTAAAACTAATAATCAAATACGCATACAGTATAAGGAAGAGTTCAAGCAAAACTTAGCAGACACATCCAGTGCCAAATGTTTGTTGGATTCAAAATATGAGATAATTCTTATTTGATCCATTTGTAACACAGTAGATTTTCTACCAGCAGTGAAAAATTTTCTGAAGCTACTTCAATCATTTGCCATTTCCCAAAAATAAACCCAGACTAAAACCAGCACAAGACATGATCATACAAACCACCTAGAAAAAACACAGCTTCAAAATGGAGAGCTCGCAACCCTCATATCTAGTGTCCTCCACAGACCTTCAGGTTACTGTTGAGGCAAAATTTGGCCTTCAGGGAAGTGGAAACTGGCCATTGCTACCTTTCTTGGTTGCTCTGCAAGGCGCTCGTGGGAAGAAATACAAAGACCAAAAAAAATCTATTCAATCTCAGGCTGGTAATACATTTACTTTTGAAAACAGGAAAAAAAAAAAAAGCAGAGAGCACGTCACCTTATTAAGATCTCAAATCAACTGGAATTAAAATTGCATTTTGAAGATGTTTGGACAATTCATTTGACCAAAATCAACGTCATGCAAAAATAATCTCATGTCAAGACAGAAGTGTCAAAAGGTGCTCAAAAGATTTAAAACTGAAGAAATCAAAAGATTTTACAGCAAACTGGGAAGCACTAACAAATCTTTAAAAACATACTCAGTCCCAACAAACATGGTCAAAGTTTAGTTTCTATGGTTCTCGGTTTGTTTCTGAATTCAGAGTGCAAAATATTTTTAATATGAAGTATTTGTATGTGATAAGCAATAATACTTTAATATGACTGTAAGACACAGAGATTTTCCTGGAAAATTCTACTTGTTCACTGGAAGTTAGCTGAAAAACTTGGAAAGGGGAGATACTTGCTTCCCTCTAGCTGAGTAAGCATTAGCAACTACTTGAAATTTTACTTCCTTACAACTAAATTAAAACACCAAAACTCAATGTTGTAAGAGTAAAAGCCACTTGAGTGAACTGTGTAGTTGTCTGAGGCTTTTTTGTTTTGTTTTGTGCTTGTTCTTGCTTCCAATAAACTGAACCCAGGATTTCCCATGTACTAAAAACTGGCTTTTTTTATTACTGTGGGAGAAGTTATGAGATCCAATGTAGATTTCAACAGATAGCAGAATCAGTGTTGAAAGCATTCCTTTTTCCTACTGAAAATCTGACCTCACCATGCCAACCTTCCTCACTGGCTTGGTGAGCTCCTAATCTCATTTACACTGTATCAAGAACATGCAATTCTCACAGCTGGAAGATTAGGCGCTTCTCCTACTTGGCATGAGAGAGTCAGAATGCTCATCTGCACACTGATTTTCCAGCCTTACCCAGGAGTACATTCCAAACAACCCCTTCTCTGCCCTGCCTCACATACTCATGGCTTCGACAGAGGATGGGGAGCTTGATAAAAAGTAAACTGCTGCCACAGGAGGTGGCAAAGTGCTGAAAGAACACGAGCACATCAGAAAGCAAGACGTCTCCTCTTCCAGGCTAAGAAATAAATCATCCAGTGCAGCAAGAAATGCTACTTGACAAGTTTTACAACAATCTTTTCTTAAAGTTAAGGTTACAATAAAAACATACGAAGAAAATGAGAGGCTAGGACTCTCCTCTACCAAAAAGTCTCATGTGAGACTTATCAGACTGGCAGAAGTTTAAATAAGTTGCCTTGTTTTTCTATATTTTGTAAGCAACAGATAAAATACTCTTGTCAGAGCACCAGAATACTGACAGTTCTCACTAGGAACGACAGCTCCCACTTGAAATAAGAACATCCACTGTAAAAAGCAAAACTTTGAAGGCTCACACCACAAAAGGCTCCAGCTGGACCCCTGCCAAGTGTCCCAAAAGACTGCCCACTACAGTACAATAACCAGGGGTGCTATTACTATGTAAGACAAAAGAGCAAAGGAAGGAAAATAAAAGCATTGAAAATGAGTTCAGTTTACACAGGGGCAGACTGTTCCTTGTATCTTGGGCAGTGCAGTAAGCAAGGCAGAATAACCCCCCTGCTTCTGAACACTGGCTACCACAGTGGAAAGCAGAATTCCCTGCTCCACCTACTCTCAGGCTTTCAAGACACAAGGCAGCAAAGAAGAGAACTGAATAGATCCTACTTCCTTTCACATCCATATTGATACTGCCACAACAGGAGAGTTCATCAGGACAAGTGCTTCTCCCTTTTCTGCATTAGCAGATGCACGGCAAGGAAAGATCCTGCACAGACAGCACCAAGGGCTACCTGCAAGGGGTTGCAGTTTTAGTCCGATTAGATTACATACACACGGATCATTGGCATCAGCCCTATGAGCTGTAAAACAACACAGGCATCTGAAACAGCAAAGTACAATCCACTAGGAATTATCCAAGTGAGTACTACACTGGAAATCGTTGTATGCACTTGAGACCTGATATGTCCTTCATAGTACCCTGATTTACAGCTTACATTGGTGATTGCATTTGTACCAAGTAAAACCATTTCAAATCGTGATAAATAATACTTTATTTAGATTAGGGATATGAACTGTTCCAATTTAATTAATTAATAAAATCAACTGAGTGGATTCCCAAGCGAGGCAGTATTCTAGATCGAAGTCTAGTCTACACAGTTGAAAGGAACTGCATTAGTATTACATGCTCCTTCTACCTTCTACTTCTGGGAACAAATCTGAAGTAGGACAAATGTCTTGTCCAACAAGATTACTTTTAAGCTTTCCTTCTTTGTGTAACTAGCTATCTGGAAGAGTCTGTAGCCAAAACCATTGCCTTCCCACCATCAACACCCATTTACTTCTACTTAAAAACAAGCTATACTACAAGCAGCTGCTATATCAATGCAATAGGCCAAGATACAATCTAAGATTAGACTTGATTTCAAGCACTCCCATGGAACAGTTCTTTCTATTTGAATGCGCTGTTTCACAGAATAAAAACCTGGAGGAAACATACCAGTTTCAGCTAGATTTTGTTCTTAGAAACACAAAACAAATCATGGGGTTCAGGAACCTATCATTAAAGTACCTAAAGATACAATTTTCTAGTTCAAATGACTTGAGTCTTTTAATTATAAAAAACCTGAAATGTTTTCTTCTTAAGTCCAGAGACACAATGCTCTAGTTCACCAAAAGCTGAGCCTTAACTCCCAGTTATCTCCCATATTCTGTGAATGAGTAGTTTACTCTCTAAACACTGATAAAGTATTTAGCTGTTTTACAAGTCACATTCTGGTTATTCAGACTTGCTAATTTTTTCATGACAAATATGAAAAGAAATTGTATTACACATTTAAAATGGGAATCAGAGTTTTTTTGCCCTCACCTGCCAAAAGCAACACAAGAAGCACGTTTGTCAGAATCAAGTCCAGAGCAGTCAAAAGGCTCAAATCATTTAGTACTGAACAACAGAAATGGAAGAATTTTGCTCAGAAGACAAAACATACCTAATTCACAGTGAAGGCATTTAAGTAGGTTGTTGGAAATCATTAAAGAAATGTTACACACCATGGATAAAAACCTTGACAGAAAGGTACATAACTATTACATGTTGCTTATAAGCTTTATTATTAATTGTTCAGATTCTTTACTGGAGAGGACTCAACCCAAAATGCATTAATGTCAATGGAAAGGCTTTTCCTCACTTAAAATTATGCCTAAGTTCACCTTATCTCCGTTATGCAGGATAGGGCAAAAGGCATTTGAAAAACAAACAAGGTAACTGTGTTGACTAACGTAATTAGACACATTTTAGACCATAAGACAGAACCAAATTAAAAGCATGTCTGTGAAAAGGATAATGTGAACTGCTATTTTTTTCTCATTCCGTAGGAGCACCTGCTAAACATCAGCCAGAACACAGTCTGAAATGGACATGATCAGAAAAATGCATTTTTCACAATCCTGATGCTAACAAAGGAGAAAAGGACCTTTTTTTTTATTTTTTCTCCCAGTACAGACAACAGTACAATATTTCCAGAAGAAGCTATAATGCCTACTTGCATACACTAGCTTAGTTTATTGAACATTTATCAAAAGCGAAACTTTGAAATGCACAAATATAAGTAGCTTTAAAGTGTATGCTACTGAACAGTTGAGAAAGTGGTTGCCCGAGTTATGTCATTTCTCATGGCACCATCCTGCTGAGCAACTTTTACCTGCCAGAGACCAAACATCCAGACCTTCTGGAGACAAGGAGGCTGTTCCCTTCATGTCTGAAGCTTGAGAATGTGACTGGATTCTGCACTTCCATGACAAAAAAATAGCCATATTTAAAGACACTCTGTGCCATCTGAATGAGATTCTACTTTTTTTTTTTTTTAAATAACAGCTTTTAAAGGCACATTTTCACATGGAACAGCCCTTATAGAAAAGAAAAAAGGAACACAGAATGCTCATACATAATTTGCAGTCTTATCATGCAGATTATTTATAAACTATCATTTATAAGTTCATAAGTTCATAAGTTCATAAGGTTGGAAAGGACCTATAAGATCATCTAGTCCAACCATCCTCCTATCACTATCCCTACCCAACTACTAAATCAAATCCCTTAGCTCCTCATCTAAACGCTTCTTGAACAGCGCTAGGGATGGTGCCTCAACCACCTCCCTAGGCAGGCCATTCCAGTGCTTGACCACTCTTTCAGAGAAAAAATGTTTCCTCAGGTCTAATCTAAATCTTCCCCGGCGCAACTTGTGGCCATTCCCTCTCGTCCTGTCGTTATTTATCAGAGAGAAGAGGCCCAACCCCTCCTCACCACAACCCCCCTTCAGGAAGTGGTAGAGTGCAATAAGGTCTCCTCTGAGCCTCCTCTTCTCCAGACTAAACAATCCCAGCTCCCTCAGCCGCTCCTCATAAGACTTGTGCTCCAGACCCCTCACCAGTTTTGTTGCCCTTCTCTGAACACGCTCCAGGGCCTCAATGTCCTTCTTGTAGTGAGGGGCCCAAAACTGAACACAGTACTCGAGGTGCGGCCGTACCAGAGCTGAGTACAGGGGGATGATCACCTCCCTGCTCCTGCTGGCTATACTATTTCTAATACATGCCAGGATGCTGTTGGCCTTCTTGGCCACCTGGGCACACTGCCGGCTCATGTTGAGCCGAGCATCAACCAACACCCCCAGGTCCTTTTCCTCTCTACATTCTTCAAGCCATTCTGCCCCAAGCCTATAGCATTGCATGGGGTTATTGTGGCCAAAGTGCAGGACCCGGCACTTGGTCTTATTGAATCTCATCCCATTGAGCTCAGCCCAGCTGTTCAGCCTATCCAAATCCCTCTGAAGGGCCTCCCTACCCTCAGGCAGTTTGACACATCCTCCCAACTTGGTGTCATCTGCAAACTTACTGAGGGTACACTCAATTCCCTCGTCTAGGTCATCAATAAAGATATTAAACAAGATGGGCCCCAAAACTGACCCTTGGGGGACACCACTCGTAACAGGACGCCAGCTGGACTTAACTCCATTAACCACTACCCTCTGGGCACGGCCCTCCAGCCAGTTCTCCACCCAGAGAAGAGTGAACCTGTCCACACCACGGGCTGCCAGTTTCCTTAGGAGAATACTGTGGGAGACCGTGTCAAAGGCCTTGCTGAAGTCCAGGTAGACTACATCAACAGCCTTTCCCTCATCTACCTGTCTGGTCACCCAGTCATAGAAGGAGATGAGGTTGGACAAGCATGACCTGCCCCTGGTGAACCCGTGCTGGCTGGGTCTGATCCCTTTATTGCCATGCACATGTCGTGTGATTTCCCTCAAGATCATCTGTTCCATAACTTTCCCTGATACCGAGGTCAGGCTGACAGGCCTGTAGTTCCCTGGGTCTTCCTTACGGCCTTTCTTGTAGATGGGAGTCACATCATCAAGCCTCCAATCTTGTGGGACCTCTCCAGATAACCAGGAATTCTGATAGATGGCAGAAAGTGGCTCAGCAATCACCTCTGCTAGCTCCCTCAGCACCCTTGGGTGGATCCCATCTGGCCCCATGGACTTGTGGCAGTTCAGATGGAAGAGAAGATCTCTGACTGTCTCTGCTTGGATCACAGGGGGTGCATTATGCGCCCCGTCCCGGACTTCCAGGTCAGGGCAAGTACTGTGTGGACAACTGTTCTGTCTATTAAAGACAGATGTGAAGAAGGCATTGAGAACCTCAGCCTTTTCCTTATCATCTGTGGTTACATTGCCTGCCTCGTTGAGTAAAGGAGGGAAATTTTCCTTAGTTTTTCTCTTACTGTTAATATATTTGTAAAAGGGTTTCCTATTCTTTACAGCAGTAGCCAGTCTAAGTTCAAGCTGGGCTTTAGCATTTCTAATTTTCTGCCTGCAGATCTTGGCCAGTTCTCTGTAGTCACCCCAAGTAGCCTGACCCATCTTCCAGAGGACATAGACTCTCTTTTTCTCTTGGAGTCTCAACAAAAGATCCCGGTTTATCCACACTGGTCTTTTTCTCCTCCGGCTTGACTTACGGGACACCGGGACTGCCTGCTCCTGTGCCTTTAAGATTTCCATCTTGAGGAGCATCCAGGCTTCCTGGACCCCTTTACCCCTCAGGAGCAAGTCCCAAGGGACCCTTGCAACAAGTGTCCTGAACAGGTCAAAGTCTGCCCTCCGGAAGTCCAAGGTAATAGTTTTGCTAGTCACCCTCTTGACGTCACCCAGAATAGCAAACTCCACCATTTCATGGTCACTCTGGCCAAGACAATCTCCAACCTTCACATCCCCTACTAGTCCTTCCCTGTTAGTGAAGAGTAGGTCTAGCAAGGCATCTCCCCTGGTAGGCTCTTGCACCAGCTGTGTCAGGAAGCAATCATCCACACATTCTAGAAATCTCAAGGACGGCTTCCTCTGCGCAGTATTGTATTTCCAGCATATATCAGGGAAGTTGAAGTCCCCCATGAGAACGAGTGCTGGCCATCGTGCAACATCTACGAGTTGTTTATAGAACACCTCATCTATTTCTTCATCCTGACTAGGTGGTCTATAACAGACCCCCACCACGATGTCACTCCTAAAGACTATCCCCCTGATCCTTATCCATAGACACTCTACTTTGTCATTTCCAACCTCTAGCTCTTCAACATCAAAACACTCTCTGATATAGAGAGCTATGCCACCACCCTTTCTTCCCTGTCTATCCCTTCTGAAGAGCTTGTAGCCATCAATCCCAGTATTCCAGTCATGGGAGAGGTCCCACCATGTTTCTGTAATAGCCACAAGGTCATAGTTAGCCTGCCTCACAATGGCTTCAAGCTCTTCTTGTTTGTTGCCCATGCTGCGTGCATTGGTATAGATGCACTTCAGCTGAGATATCTGCCTCACCCCTTTCTCCAGCACAGCCTCCTTAGGCTCTTTACTGGTAAGCCCTGTTTTATCCCCTTCCCCCATTACAATGATTTATCACAGCTAGTTTAAAGCTCTCTCAATGAGTCCAGCTAGCTCCTGTGCTTTCCTGTATTCATTTCCCCCTTTGAGATAGGTGCATCCCATCAACAGATAACAGGCCAGGAGCCGAGTAAACTGTCCCATGGTCAAAAAACCCAAAGTGTCTATCTCTACACCAACCTCTCAGCCAATTATTCATCACCTGTGTTTTCCTAGCCCATTCTGTGTCCTTCACCAGCCCAGAAGGTATGGAAGCAAACACCACTTGTGCTCCCACCCCTTGAACTAATCGCCCTAATCCCCTGAAATCTCTTTTCATAGTTCGCAGGCTTCTCTGAGATATTTCATTGCAGTCTGCCTGAACTACGAGTAATGGGTAGTAGTCGGTGGGGCGTATCAAGTCCGGGAGTCTTCTAGTAATGTCCCTGATCCGAGCCCCAGGGAGACAGCACACTTCCCTGTGGTTTGGGTCTGGTCTGCAAATGGGGCCCTCAGTTCCCTTTAGAAGGGAGCCACCCACTACGATCACCTTCCTTTCTTTCTTAGTAGCAGCAGTCTCAATGCACGGAGGTGACTGCCTTGCCATTGGTGACCTCCTGCGGGAATCTTCCTGCACTTCACCCCTTATCACCTCTTCAACTTCCAATGCTGCAAATCTATTGCTTAGGAGTATCTGGGGACACTGGGGAGGCAGAGGGGGAGATTGCCCACGGTACCGAGCAGGGACTCTCTGCCAGCCCTCCCTATCCCTCAGATATCCCCCTTCTGCCCTACGGGGACAGGTCAGGGAGTCCACCACCAACTGTGGGGGATCTCCCTGGTACCTTTCTCTCTGGCACTCTAGGGAGTTACTCCACCAGTCAATCTCCCGCTCACAGTCCCTGATGGCCCTCAGTCTCTCAACCTCCTCTTTCAGTTCAACCACCATGCTAAGCAGATCTTCCACCTGCTCACACCTTGCACAGGAAAACTGCTTAGCACCCTCATCTAGTAGTAGCAGGCTCTGACACTCCTTGCAACCAGAGACCTGTGTAGCCACACTTCTAGGCAGACCTTCTGTCTGGGTTGCCACAGCCTTCTTAAGGCAAGCCCTCTGTCTAGTAGAGACCATGGCACAAAAAAAAAAAATAAAAACAAAGAAATGAAAAAATTGAAAGTAAATAAATAAATAATAGTTTATAATAATATATAGATAGATATGAATTGTAATGTGGTACTTCGCTGCCCTCCCTGAGCCCTTCAGGGATATACCCCTTCAGCCCTATTCAGCTGAGGGGTGTGGGCGAGGGTGCTGAAACCCTGGCAATGCCTATGCCTCCTTGATGCCTACGCCTCGTTAACGCCTACCTCGTTAACGCCTGTGCCTCGTTAACGCTTCGTTAACCTCTCGTGAGAACAGCCGTTGGGACTAGCTGTTCTCACTCGGTTCCCCAGAGACTGGAACCTCCCGAAAGCCCGCCCTGTACCTCAATCAGCCACTGCAGCTCCGGCTGTGCCGACTTCAAAGCAGTTGATCACGAGGACAATATATAAACTATTATATTATAGTTATTTATTTTTATTTATTTTTTATTATTTATTATTATAAATTATAAACTATTATTTCAACTGTTCTTGCTTTATTGGTTTTCTTCTATTCTTCTATTTTTTATGGTTTTATTCTATTTCTTCTATTGATTTCCTTTATTAAAGTACTTAGTAAAAAAAGTAAGTCACACCAAAAATAATGCCTTTTGTTTATTTCCATGGAAACTACAACAACTACAATGAGCACAGTAACACTATTTGATAGAGCAAATTCTCACAGTCACCATCATTAGCGATGCATTTTCACCATGCTCATAAAAATCTGCATCAATAGAGGTGACTCACTGTCACTGTCCCCACTGCTGAAATGTATCACCACCACCTCCCCGTGCTTGCATCCACTGTTTGGTCTCCAGAAACATTCAGCAAGCATCAATGAATGACAATAGGTGCCATTCTTTCCACATGGAGGAAATGACACACCTTTGCTTTGGAGGCACTTCCATGTCAAATACCATTTTGTCACATAAGACAACGAAATGCATCACAGTATTTGTGGACAGGTTCAACCTCTATTTGCCATGCCACCAACATTCACCTTTGATGTCATGGGGTAATGTAATAAAACAGGAGGTATTACTTTCGGGCCCTCATACATAAGCTGTTTGCTTTAACCACGTTGGGGACTTGTTTGCTTTTCAAGCAGAGAGTTTGTGTTTCAAGAACAATGCCAAGACAGTATTATAATATTAATTCATCTACCAGACACTAATGCACATCTTGGATGGTTTGGTCATTCTGCCTTAGCCCCCGAAAGCACTCAAGGATTAAGCTATCAGTCCATTAATACAGACCCTGGTGTGCCCTTCTGCTTATTAATGGGAAATATATTTGTATAATTCCTATAGCATCATAACCCCAGTTTAACAGTGCCAAATATTTCCTAACATTTGTTAATTTTCTTTAAAAACAACATTTTCAATAAACACTAGTTGCCTTCAGTCTGTTGCAACAGGTAGAAGAGACATTGCTATGCCCTCACTACATCTACAGAGAAAAAAAAAAAGAGGAATGGAAGTAGCTGATTTCTTTCCACAGTAGCTGGGTTTGGCCCAAGGAAATTTCCCATCCCACAATGAATGAAATTGTGCTCCTTCCTATCACATTCCCATCAGAAAATAACTACAACTCAAATATTTGTGAGAAATGGCTTAGTACTACAATATGATCTTGCAGCTTTTGCTGCAGAGCACAAAAATTTTTGAAAGAAAAGACCATAGGTCACATTTATCAAGGAACTGTGCTGTCAATGATTGCATTTCAACAGAATTATACATCTCCAACACAGTTCTGCCACTTGTATAAACAGAGCTTAAGGGAAGACAGAAGATAATAAACTGCTTTTCTTTAGTTTGGAGATGGAGGCCTGATTCTCCTCGGTTTTGTTCCTGTACTCAATTGCAGAGAGAATGCACCAATCAAGCCAAAAGCCTTTAGTCTTTTTTTCTGCTTGTATTCCTCTGCCCAGCAGGGATTTACCAGGCTCACAGAGCAAGCAAGAATAGCTGCAGGGCAGCATCAGATTTGCCCACAGTTTTATACTGCTTTCTTGATGAGCAGAATGGCTGGCATGCAGGAAGGTTCTGGCCCCACAGCCAAGCAGCTCCTCCCCATGTTAGGGGTTTGGCACTAAGCTCAATTCAGAAACTTTACACTAGCACAAAGTCAGTCAGGAGGCTGTTTAAGTGCTGCTGGGAGGCTATTAGGAAGCCTTGTAGGGGCCATTTACAGCCCCTTGAATCCCTTTGCCCCAAGGAGTGTAAGGTCTAAAGCTATATTTTCCCTTCATTTCTGTCTCCAACTTTCACACTGAAACTTCACGTCACTCTGGGGACTGTGCACGTGCCAGATGTGCAAACAGCTGTGCCCAAATCTCATTTAGTTTCTGATCTCTCAATTTCTCCCATCTCTGCCCTGGGAAATAAGACACTTTTCTCTTAAGACCTACTTCCACCTAGTGCTGTGCAGATACCTTCCTTTCAATACAGTTTTACAGTCCTGTGTATTTATACTGGGCCACAAATTGGTTGTTGCTGCCCAATATGATCACAAAGAAAATGTTCCGGCTTTGCATGTAATCAGCTTGTGTTCTTGTTCTTGAGTTTAAAGAGGTGCTGGAATTGTGGTGTCTGTAATCATATAAAATCTGATTTAACTGACAGTACTAATGGAGGCTCAGCAATTCTGGGATACAGGGTATTTTAGTTAAGTCACCTGCATGGATAATTCAGAGGTTGTCTGGATGTCAAATAAGACTTTCCTCAAGACACAGAGGAGGGAAAAAGGAGCAAAACCCTTGAAAAACATCTGCTTATTTCTAGTAGTTCTAGTTAGTCAGGCTTCTTGCCAAAAGCTCATTAAAGGTAATTAAAGGGAGGAAAAAAGTACATGATCATATTTATTATGTAGATGAAGAAAAGAAATTTTGAGTATTTATGATTAAAAAAGGAGAAAGAAGTGTTGATACCTCGGCTTCTTGTAGGGTCCCATGGTTCACACACAGCATGTCTGGACAAGTGATAGGAGAACCACAACCTTCTTGAATAGCCAGCTGCATATACTGTTTCAGGCACTAGAAATAATAACAGAGAAAAAAGTTAGAGCCCACATGTTGGTAGCATAGCAATGCTAGAACTTCCACACAGCTACCACTTTCACTGCCTTAATTGGCTGTCCTGAAGCTCCAGCACACAGAAAACATCAATTATTATAAGTGTGAATACTACAAGTCATTACATTGGAAAGAATGCAACATGAAACAATTAATAATGTGTGACTTCATCTGCTGAGCATTGCGTTTATCCAGATCAGCAAGTCAGTGCTAACTCGTACACTCTGCTCAATCAAGTTTAGTAGATTATATGGGGGGATCCTTCATACTAATTAAAGAGGCTTCATTCTTTTGTCTTTCCTCCTGCATTCTTAATTCAGACTCTCAGTCAGCAGTCTCCATTGTAGGAGACCTCGTTTACAAGAAAGAGGCTACCGTCCCCAGCTCCATAAAAGGGGGAGGCTTAGAAAGTTACAGGAGGTTATAATCTGCTCAACACGGTGTGCAACTACCAGTTCTCTCCTCCCTCTCAAGGCTCCACTGAGATCAGGTAACTTCCACGATTTACAATGATTTATCATCAGCTTCTGGTCTATTCAGAAAGAGTTCAAAGTCTATTTTCAGCATGGACACCTTCTTAGGAATGTTTCAGACTGTTTAATAACACAAAAATGGCAGGATTCTCCATTCCAAGAAAAATAAGCCATCTGCTCCCCCACCTTTTATTTGGCATGCCAGTTTCAGAAAGATGTAATTTGGACCTTAGGGATCCACAAATCTTTTGTCTATTTAATGCATATGAGACCACCTCCAGTGAAGTCATGAAACAAAAACTGGGGCAATGGACTGACGCACAGTGCACTAATTTTATCTCCAAAGTACACAGGCAAGTAAGTGAACCTCCTTGAACAAAATCAAAGAGCATACAGTAAATTGCAAATCACCACTAACAAAATAACAACATGTGGATTTCTGGCTCTGGAAATTTCATTTCCATTTCCATGTTTTTATTCCATCTCTTCAATGAAATGTCCCTTTTAACGCCTTTTTGGTTAATCCAAATGAACTACACACAGGCAGTAGTTCAAGCAAGTAGAAGCAGATTAAATTAGTGGCATTCAAAATGAGTTTACTTTTTATTTATAAACATTTGAAGTGTATACATATTGGGTATGCTCCTTAGGTACCAGGGTTCCTCATGTCTCACTCCCTCTCCTCACAGGAGACTTGATTACCTTCTGCACCAAGTCCTTTTGCAACATTTGGGGAAGGGGAAAAGTTCCCCTTCTGCCAAAGCATTTAGTCTGCCTTAGTTCCTTAGCAAGCATGAGAGAACAGCCTTTTACTTTCAGTGAGATCCTGCCTTCTGTCTCCTCTGTGGTGCTGCCTGATATTGAGTAATTTGTTTTGACAGCATGGTGCAGTGCATTTGTATTTTGGGGGCAGCTCAGGTCAGCTGGGTACAGAGCAGGGACAAAGGCTGAGAAGTTCCTGCAGGCCTAGCAGCAGCCCAGGGGCTTGTTCTCAATTTAGACTTCCAGGACAGAAGCTCAGCACACTGACATTTAACCTGCTCTCATCATGGGCAGGAAGTGCTTAAGGAGCTTCCAACAACAGCATGGGGTTTGAATTCAGCTTCTGTATCCACTATATGAGCCACCAGGGACACTAAGCGAGGATAACAGTTTTTGGGGGACTGTTAATGCACAGGAATTCTTCTCACTCATCATTTGACTGTAGGTGAGAATACCAAGTTTTAAGCCTCCTTGCAATACTTTTAGAGGGTGCTGTGCTTATAGAGGGTGATTTGGACAGATTTTACAACAGATCTGTGCAGTGCCAAGGATCTTAACATGTTTCACCAAAAACCTCCATGCTAAATAGTTTTATAGCTATTATATCTTTTGCCTTGATTTTCTGAGCTTGGAGAATGTATTCTGGAAGCCATTCAAAAAGGTGATGAAAGGACTTAGAGGAAGCTTTTAACATTTATCATAGAAGGATTAAGCTTTATACCTAAGTCTATACTCGAACGAAGATTCGAACTTCTTGTTCCCTCCTTCACAAGTTAGCAGTAAAAAAAGGTGGTAGAAAATAGCTAACATTTTAAAATACATCTCCACAATAACAGCAAGACTGTTTTTTTAGGGAAGTTTTACTTTATTTACAGTCCAGCAACTAATTTAGCTACTTAGTTGAAAAATGGCAAAGTATCTGAATTGACATACAAACTGCATATGTGATGAAAAGAGTTTATACAATGAACCAGGATTCATTTTTCAGCAGTATGTTCTACACTATGAAGAACTCATTACACAGATGCAAAATAAGATTATTTTTTCATGCTTTTTGTCTAAAAAGGCAAACAATATCCCAATCAGAAAAAAAAAACTGTACATATTACATATACTATTTAATCGCTCTACAAAATGAAGGTAAGATGAAGGTACGTGTGATACCAGAGTTCCATGAAGAGAGTTTCATCCTAGGTCACCTCAAGGACCCCAAGGCCTCAACATCCTTGGGCTTACACCCTCACCAACTTATCACTGTGTAGTGATGCACAAGCATAGAGAGCAGTCAGTGGCTGAGAAGCTGCACTACAAAACCTGTGGTTTTTGGTGAGAATTTTAGACATGGAGAGCCATGCTCTTTGTGGCCCAATCAAGTCACGTTCAGCAACCTTCCCACTAGCAAATGAGGTTTCCACAAATGCCTCAAGTAGTTAAGGCAGAATGGTCAAGGCAACAGTATTAAAAACCCACTGAGGTCTTACAGGTTTACAGCCTGCTGCCTGCAGATGAAATCTTGAGGTTTGGCTCCATTGCATTTGCTCCATCAAATAAATGGTAGACAGCAAGCAAAGGAATTTTAACTCCCATACTTGCAACCATACCCTGATTGGTTTATGCTCATCTTTACTGAGATTTTGCCCACCCAAGCACCTATGTCATGTAGAATGTATTTTTGTTCTGGGAAACATAATAAAAAATCCTGATGTAAAGAGCAATTGATTTTTAAATGTAACAACAGCACTCCACTAGTAGAAACTGGTACATCCAATCAGAAGGTTTTGATAATGATCTAACTTTGCCAATCAAGTTTTGCTCCTGCTGGACTAGTGTCAACTTCAGTGAAAATAGTTCTACAAATCATTTTATTTCTGCCTAATATTCATAATGTATAATGTTATCTTTTTCAAATAATTTGCTCTCTAAGCATTTGAAGCAAACATTTGTTTTTGACATTAAGATATTTTTGTCTTTCAGGCCTTCTGTCACTTAATAAAATAAGGTCAATGTCTATTTACCTACCTCAAAAAAGTGATTCTCATGAGTATCTGGTAGGTTAGGGCCTGTAAATCATTTAGATCAAATTATGGTACATGTAACATACATGCATTTGTTTTTATAACCGTTCTTCATTTTAAATCAAGAATGAGTTGAAAGTGTAATTTCAGAATTACATTGTTAGGTAATGATGTGACAAAGACATTATATCCCTCTCACTGCAAAATGTTATGTTTCTATTCAAAGCCATTTTCTGATAATCTATCAGAGACAAAAGACAGATCTCAGTCATTTCTACATACTACATTTTCAAGTACACCGATATATCCTATTACCTTGCTCTTCTCCTTTCTCATCACAGCAATTCACCTGCCTAAATGCAGCATCGTTTTGGATGTTAAAACATAAAAGAAAACTATGTATGTAATATGGCAAAATTGAACAGGTAGCATTAGGAAAGTTGGAGGGATGGCTAGTAAGAAGAAAAACTGAATCAGAAAATCACATTAAGTTTAACTTGGAAGATGACCTTTTAAGGTCATCTAATTCAACTTCCCATAAATGAACAGGGATATCCACAGCAGAACATGAGGTGCAATTTCCCCTTGTTCTATCAAACCCTGATAAAAAAATCTATCCCTTTCTTTCTTATAGTCCCCATTTAGATACTGAAAGGCCACTATCAGATCTCCCCAGAGCCTTCTTTTCTCCAGGCTGAACAGCCCCAGCTCTCTCAGCCTGTTCTCACCAGGGAAGTGTTCCATCCCCTGGATCATTTTTGTGGCCATCGTTTGGACAGGTCTACACTCTAACAGGTCCATGTCTCTCCTGTAGTGAGTACTCCACACCCAGACACAGTATTCCAGAGTGAGACCTCACCAGCGCAGAGAAGAGTAGCAGGATCACCTCCCTGAACCTGCAAGCCATGCTTCTTTGCATGCAGCCCAGGACAAGGTTGGTTGCCTGGGCTGGGAGTGCACACTGCTGGCTCATGTCCAGCCTGTCATCCACCAGTACCCCCAAGCCTTTTTCAGCAAGACTGTGCTCAATCCTTTCACTCCCTGGCTTGAACTGATAGCATGGGTTACTATGACCCAGGCGCACGACCTTGCACTTGTTTTTGTTAAATCTCATGAGGTTCTCCTTGGCTTACTGCTTGAGCTTATTTAGGTCTCTCTGGATGGCATCCCATCCCTCAGGCTTGCTGACTATTCCCCACAGCTTGGTGCCATCAGCAATTTTTCTGCTGGTGCACTCAATCCCCCTGTTGATATCAGTGATGAAGATACAAAAGAGCACTGATCCCAGTACAGACCCCTGAGGGACTCGACTCACCATTAATCTCCATCTGGACATTGAGCTATTGACCACTACTGTCAGGGTATAATCTTGCAACCAGTTCCTGATCCATTGAACAGCCCACTGGCATATTTCCTGTCAAGTGCTCCAAATACTGCCACTGATCACCATGCAGCAGTTGATACAGACTAAGTAAGGGTGTTTTTATTTAATTAAACACTGCAATAACAGTAGAAATGGGGGGAGGGGGGAAGCAGGACTAGAGTGTTTCTTACTCTCTCCTAGAGTATGAGCTACATTAAACATGAACGTGAAAGAAATCATTTAAAATATTCTGCCAAAAGAAGAAAGTCTTTCCGACTAATGTATAACAGGAAGATGATTTCAATTACAGAAAAAACAAGAAAATTTCAGGTTCCCATCCACAAAACTGATCTAAAACGTTAAATCTCCTTCCTAGATTTCAGTTCTCAAAACCGTATTGAGTTTGGGTTTTTTAACCTGGGTATTCTTTCACACACTCAAAATTGGAAGGGTGAAATAAAAGACTGTATGTGGAGAGAGGACATAACTTTTTGATTGGCATTCCAGAGGCCACGAATACCTTTGTCTTACGATAGCAGTCACTTCAGTTCTATGCAGTGTTCATGCACAAGACATAGCTCTCATTTCTTTCTTTTTTATAAACGTTACCTATTTTTCAGAGCATACACATGGCAATGCAGTAGTCTCGTTATTTATATGTGTTACTGACTTGTTAGAATTCTAACAAATTAACAGGACATTCATAATTGTCATAAAATGCACCTCTGCACATTCAATCTGTAAGATGGACCACTCACTTCCAATGTGTAGTAATCAAACTCCTGAAATCTGTCAAGCACTTCTAAACAGGTCTTAAAACCAGATGAATTTGTCCTGTTGTCAATTAGCTTGGATGCATCTGCACTTCACTGGGCAGGGCTTTTCCAAACTAAAAGAGTTTGTTAAAAGCATAATGAAAGTTCATCAATAAAACAAGTACTTTTATTGCCCAATCTGTATTTTAGCTAAGGACCACAGGCAGCAATAAATGAAGTTACCTTTAAATGGACATAATCAAATGGATAAGTCAGGCCACAGAAAAGCTTTATGGAGAAAGATGCTTGAAAGGAAGTTAAAAAAAATCCCTTTCAGCCTGTAATGGCATATTATCTTGTGGCTAAGAGGAGGCAGAAGAAAAATAGGATTTGACAAGCATCTTATTTCTTCATAACTAAGTCAAAACATCAACAAGGAAAGATGACAATGGACCAGAACATAATGTCCTCCTGCTGCTCCGCAAACCTGTTTTTTCAGGGGATCTTCCACGTTTGTCTGAGGGATTTTCTGTAGTCTAATGCCAATGGTGCTAGATTCTGCTCAGATATGCAGCCTAAAACAAAATTTACACATGACCTTCCACAATATGGAAGCATTTCACAAAAATCAAGATATCTTCCTGGTAATCTTTGCCATAAAGCATCACCACAAAACAAAAAATGACCCAAGAACATGACTAAAAAACTCACTGCCATAAACCTCAACCAGCTGTGAACACCATTTGCAAACAAATCTGTATCAAATTAAACATTATCTTACTAACAGCTACAAAACAGATGTGACCATGAAGCTGATGTCACAAGCTGGTTCAGCTACTGCAATGTTCTAAAGCACTGACAGCTTACTTCACATCTATTTCTTTATTTCTTAAACAGAGGTAACCAACTTCACTGATACAGTGCTGTGATGAAACATTTTGGTTCTCTCTTCCTCACCTGTTCTCCCCAGTCTCCTGTTGGTTACTACTGAGCTGCTACCATCCCTGCAGACTTCAGGAACATGTAGCCCATCTTTCTGAATGGTAGCATCCATCAAGAGGCAGTGCGTACATTTGTGCCTTTCTGATACTCAATACAGAAATACATGCAAGAAGTTCTTAAACCACCTAAATTATGATGAAAATGCTAAGTGTTCAGTGCCAATATTGGCAGGCGTGGGAATTTTCTTTATTTTAACTTTTAAAAAAGCTATTCTGAAACATTTCAAGTGTAAAGCTGGGGAAAAAAAAAAAGTCTGCAATGTCAAAATTAGGCATTTACCTGTGGGTGGAAACAGAAAACAATCTGAGGTGAGTATTATATAAAGTAAGTGGGGCACTGCAGTACAAGGGCTATTTAGGAACAGGAGAACACAGTGTTCTAGTGCAGCCATGAGCACATGCAGATGTCTCCTAGGATGAGGAAAAGTGGAAGAAGAGGGAGTCAAGAAGTTCCCTCTTGAAAGTTAGCATAGAGAAAGAGAAGAGATAATATAACCCACTGTTTTCTAGATTAAGGCAACTCAAATTTTCCCTTACTCATAAATTTTACTAAGTCCTTCACTGGAATATTTACATATATTGCTTCATTTAGTAGACATCCTGTGCTATTTGTCATCTGCTTCCCCCTCATCTTTGGTCAACTCAACCTCCTCTGCTCCAAAGCTTTTTTTCCTGTGCTTTTTGCTGTTCATGCTGATCCTTCACATCAGTTTGTCTATAGCTCACCAGTCCTTCCCTAGAAGAGCAGTCTAAGGCTTGCAGTACCAAGTACGAAAGGTCAGTATTAGGCCACCTGAAGCAGAAGACGGCAGGGCAGCACATAGCTGCTCCTAGAAGGCACAAGAAGAGTGTCCTGCTGTTGAAGCACAATGGAGAAAATTCTCTTTCTGGAATTGTTTTCCCTTCCCCCTCTAGAAAAAGTAGCTGGCAGGATCATGACAGCTCATCTCACAGACTGCAAAATCCCAAGGCCTTGACTCACCAGGCAGGCAGACAGCTGCCCAGGGCACCAGGCTATCAATAGCAGTAAAGGAGCCTTTTTTACCACTGCTAAGCCCTGGCCTTGCTGTCACATAGCAGAAAATCAGGTTATCCCAAACACTACCAGATCACCTACTTCGTGGAATATTCAAGATAGAAGTTACCTGTGCTTCTATTCAACACTGCATGTTGACTTCTCCTTTTAATGTTGCAGGAAGTTTAATCTTGGATTAGATTGAATTGTGTGCACCAAAACATCAAACAGATGATCACCATGGCATTTATTTTGCATATTTTGTAATTCAGTTATCTCATAAACTTCACAGAAATACAAGACCTAACAAAGAATTTGCTTGAATGAGAAAGAATGATGAATCATACTAGTCCTGCAGAACATGGACTGTCAACACCTAAGACTATCTTTTGCTTTCAGTGTCTGTTATACACTGCTTTATGCATCTCAAAACCTGATCCAGTAAATAACACACAAGATGGATATAAGTTGCTGCTTGACATAAATAGCAGCTAAGCTATAGTGTGCAGTTGCTCACCTGGCTCATATAAGAAGCCTAGAGTTTTCAGAGAGGGGAAAAAGAGGAAAGGCAAAACCATACAGAATCAAGGAGGGCAGAAGCTGACACATTAACAGACTGTATCAAAACCACATTCTCCCTAACAGCAATGCTGTTAAGAGCAACAAAATGGCAAGAATTCTTTTGAGGCTTGTCCAAGTAAGACAACATATAGTTTTGTAAGTTAATCAGGATATAAAAAAATATTATTTTGCTTTGGATTCACGCAGAAGTACAGTAAAATGCTGTATTTCATAACAGTCTGATGGCAGAGCCTAGCACAGTGAATAATCCTTTTATGTACATATGAGAGCAGTGGGACCAAAGGGGCAAAGACCTATGTAGCTGGTTGCTTCTGAGAAATGAAGACAAGACAAGGCAAGCAAGCACAAGGTGCTGGAGATAGGGAGGATATCCTGCCAAACAAGCAAGAAGAACGACTGATAAGATTAAACAGGATAAGCAGTACTGAGAACAGATAAGACACGCCCCCTTTTCTGAATGGGACATGTAGTATAAACCTATGTGACATAAGCAATATGTTTATTGCAAAATACAATTATATATATGTATATTCGTTTACAATAATGTGTGCCTACAGTATGGCACTCCACAAAGGTTTAATGGGTATAGGAAATTATACGAATAACATAAAAGATGTCAAAAGCTTTGCAGAGAATAATATAACTTGTTGCTTCCTTGCCAAGCCCTCCGCAGAGATCAGTCCTTCATTCAAAATTAATACAGCCCAAACACAATGAAACTAACCCATGATGTACACTATAGCTGTTTCCAAAACTTGGGATGCGTATACATGTGCTTTATCTTGCGTTTCAGTGGAGTCTCACACCAACTGCAACAGTATTGCACGTAAGAAAGACATGGAGCTGTTGGAGGGCCTCCAGAGGAGGGCCATGTAGATAACTGAAGGCCTGGAGAACCTCTCCCAGGAAGAAAGGATGAGGAAACTGGGCTTGTTCAGACTGGAGAAGGCTCTGTGGAGAACTCACTGCATCCCTCCAATAATGAAGAGAGCTGATAAACAGCAGGGATACTGACTTTTCACATGAGCAGATAGTGATAAGAGGTTTTAAACTGAAAGGGCTGAGATTTAGGTTAAATGTCAAGAAGAAACAAATATAAACAAGAGGCAGACCAACTTTTCACAAAATCCAGTAATGACAGAACAAAGGGAAATGGTTTTAAACCATTAAGAGGGAGGACTGAGATTATATATTTGTAGGAAATTATTTACTCAGAGTGGCACAGGCTGCCCAGAGAAGCTGGGGACACCCTATCCCTGGAGATGTTCAAGGCTTTGGGATGGATGGGGCCTTGGGCAGCCTGATCTGGTGCCTGATTTAGTGGGTGGTAACCCTGCCCACAGCAGCAGGGTTGGAACTGAATGATCTTTAAGTTCCCTTCCAACCCAGGACATTCTATGAAATGATAAGAAATCCAAAGCTGATGTCTTCTCAGACCTGATTGGGCTACCAAATGAGACAGCAACTGTATTGTACAAAGCCATCTCATTTATCTGAACAGACAGAGTAAAAATGTTTATGAGTAGGTGAAAAGTTCCTGTCTTAATTGCAATCTTCCTCCAAAATGCAAATACACACCTCCTTAAACAAAGCTTACTTACTTTGGCAAGAACACTGCTTCTATGAGATCTAATGTTTATTACAAGAGTAGCTAAGCTAAAAAAATAGCTGTACACAAAACCTAATGAAAAGGAGATATAATCTCTCCCCTGCAGATGCTTATATATTAACAATTTCCAATTACTCCTAAGGTCAAAAGTGCTATAGTAGAAAATTATCACAGACAGAGAACTATCATTACACTTGGAAAAATAAAATAAAATAAAATAAGGCCTCACATATATAAAAGTTAACCAAACCAGTGTTTTCATTTTAGTAGAACTATGTTCATGTCAAGTACTCTTCTATTAAATTTCAAATTTAATACAGTCATAGAACTACATGGATCTAGAGAATTAACCTTAGTGATAAAAAATAAGAATAAGCTACTCAAACAGGAAGCATTGCTAGCTCAAAAACTAATATGGGCTTGAAACTAAAGCTCAAGGTTACCATTCTTAATGCAGTGTCTGTCTTAAAGGCAGTGCAAATGTATCTAAAAGCCTTGTCATGGACAGGAGGGAAGTTATGACACTGCATACCAAAGCAGCCACTGTGAGTTGTACCCAGTGCAATGTTTCATGCAAATCCTGACATGAAGATGAAGTTCGTACACTGAGGCACGTAGCGAAGTGCAGATTCTGCCACTGCTCTTTGAATGCTGCCTAAAGGTATCACTGCAACTTAAACAGCCAGAAAGTGCTGAGTTCAAGATGGAAAAGCATACCGAATGGTTAAAAGCCTTCAGAGTCCCCTTTATTAAAGGATGCAAGATCTATATGTCTCTCTTGCATCAATACAAACACATTCATTGGGAAGTGTACAGACACAGATTATCAACTAGGTCTGTGCTATAGGTATCAAACTCTGTTTCTCTGTTACATATCTTGCTTCTAAATAAGTGCCTTATAACTTCCTTTCTCCTTTTAGCCACAACAAAATCTTTCAGTGCTCTTTGAGACCCTTGATCTCTAGAGAAACCTTCCTGAACTCAGGTTCAGTGTGCCTCCTTGCATTACGTAGCATAGGACTTCTTTGTGAGCACACAAGAACCTCTGGGAGCAAAGATATGTTGATATTTGCTCATTTTTGTTTCCATCTCGTGGTGAGTAACAGGAAAGTCAGTAGAAAAGCACAGAGCACTCTGCAGGCAGTGACACAAGCCCTGTCCAATCCCTGCCAGCTGCAGAAATAAGGAGAGAGAAGCAACTCATCACAGACTGCCTGAGCACAAAGGAGTTCTTCCTTTTCTACCTGTCCCTGGTATCACAGCCAGACAAGGCGATTACAGGACAAGTGAGAAGTGACTGTGAAAGACAGAGGTGAAGAGGTAACAACAGCCAAAGGGTAGACACAGCACATAAGTGCACAACCAAGACATATTAAGCCAAACCAAATAAACAGAGCTTGTCTAAAGGCTTCACCCAGCTGCATACAAAATTAACCCAAGGCTGATTCCAGCCTTACACAAAGTCAGTACAGGTGCAAAACAACCATGATAGCACTCCATAATGGTAGTACTAAAGCCAAGTTCAGAGCAGACACCGTTTATGCTACCATCCAGGTTTAAGAGGTACACATGCAAGGTGGCAGGTTCAGCAGTAACAAAGGACAGGTAGGAACAGCAACCCTACCCAGCAGTCACTTATCTCTCCCTGAAGCCCAGATGCTAAAAGAGTGGAGAACTCAGGTCTGCTCAGCTCATCCTCCCTTTCTTAGGGCCAGGGGATTACTCTGCCCAGCTAATACTCAGGTTAGAGTCATCTACATGTTAGTAACTTAGTCACTGAATTCACAGAAAAGACTGGGACTGCTTTAAAATATCAACACAAGTTTAAATCTAAAGTCATATCTCCCTTCATATCTACCTGTTAGGCATGTACTCTTAAAACTTATGTTATAAACTAAAGAATAGAAATGGTTGGATGGTTGTAGGCAGAGGGTTATTCTTGACAGTTCTATGTCCAGGTGGAGTCTGGTAGGAGGATGGTGAGGCACTGGCACAGGCAGCCCAGGGTGCCCCATCCCTGGAGATGTTCAAGGCTAGGCTGGATGGGGCCCTAGGCAGCTTGATCTGATGGGTGGCTACCCTGCCCATGGCACGGTGATTGGAGCTAGAGATCTTTAAGGTCCCCTCCAACATAAGCCATTCATAACTCACTTCCTGCTTCAGCTGGCCTTACTTCAGTGTAAATGAAGATGTCCTGACTCAAGCAGGCTTGACAAATATCACATTTCTTCCCTGAGTTAAAACAAATAAGTGTAAAATTTAAAAGTACTTGTTTGAGGCTTACCTGCAGTTTGTTGTTAAAAAATAAACAAACTTTTGTTCTGAAGATATAAAAACAAACAAACAAAAAACTTTCCATACTGTGACTACTGACATTAGCCAGGTATATCAAAGTCACTACTGACAGAGAAACTGAGTTCATTTTCCCATGCTGACAAAGAAACCAAAAGAGCACTAATATCAGTAGGGCTTTTATGAGCTCACTCAACCTCAGCCCTTATCAATTCCACCAGCTTTATTTGATCTGAATTTGCAGGATGCAAAATCCTCTCTGACAACTATAGGCAACACATGACCTCAGTAATTTCTCTGCAGTATAGACTGCAGAGGCAAAGGTTCAATAGGCCAAGGTTAATTTTTGTTCAGGTTTTCTGATTGCCCTTAAAAAATACATTCTGGATTTAAAGGAAAAAAAGGCCTAAGACTACCCAGAAAATAACAGGGAAACAAAACCACAATTATCCTATGACTTTTGCTTCAGAAGAAATAAATACTCACTGCATGTAGATGGTGTTTGTTCTCTGATAGTCATAAAATGCATCTTTTTCACATTTACTACTGGGTTTCATTATTATTATTATTGTTATTGTTATTGTTGTTGTTATTATTATATGCTATGGGAACATCTGTTAGAGCTACATATTATTAAAAACAGAATAACAGAAATCTTCTAGATAAAGCAATACAGACTAATAGCAAATGGTCTTTAGGAAAACATCCCCTACCAGCAGAGATAACACTTCTAGCAGGATATAAGCAACCCATCATGCAGTTCTGTTTATCTTCCATTACTCTGCTCTTGAAACTTAAAAGTGCTGCTAGATCTTACCGATGTACAAAAGATGCAGCGGCATTCTTGAAGAGTGGTCATCTTATCCAAGGAATATTCACAGAGACATAGCTTGCACGTGAGCAGGGGCTCCAGAGCTAAGTCTCCAGCTTCTGACTTGTCAGGTGTCATGGTATCAGGGCTAGGCTTCCCTGCAGAGCCCATTCTCTCATCAGTCGTCCTCTCTGCCTGAAAAGAGAAATCAACAGCTGAAGCACCCACAGGCCACAGTTACTTCCCACTGATCGGAGAACTGACAGCTTATGAAAGCCCCTGCACACCTAGATGTACTATTGTCATCTTGGTGCCTCTTTCATGCTTCAAGACATTCAAAATTTAACAAGAAGGTGCCTGTAAGCCCAGGTCCCCAAAAGACCTGAACTCACAGACCTGCGTTCTCACAGAAGATTTACCTTGCTGACATGAAACATATTAGTCAGGGCACTTACCATCAAATTCAAAAACAAATCACATAGTTCAGATGTTACTGTTGCATGCAGCAGTATTTTTGTATCCAATTCACTACCATTCAACTGACTCAGCTCCTAGGAATCTAAATGAGGTTTGTGAACGTTAAAATAAGTGCACTTTCACATGGAGATGCTCAGAATAACCATGTCCCCAGAGCTTGGGGAAGAAATTTCTGTCCTTAGAGAAGCACCAATGGAATGGTGCTCCTCACAGAAATACTATGCATATATATAATGGAATTTGTTTCATAAGGATGGTATTTCTGTGAGGAGCACTTAACTGCCATCTCCAAGAAACATGGCCTGAATTGTACAGACTTACCTCTGAATACACTTAACTGATGGCAAGAAGACCTTCACACACATTTGTGACAAGCAGAGGCCTGGCGGCCAGCTGCACAAAGCCACTTGCACCAGCACAAAGTGAAAATGCAGCACCACCAAATCTCAGAGGTCACTTTACAAACAGAGGCTACGTGAACATGAAAACAACAGGGGACCAAGACTCATCCATGTTTCTGTCAGCTCTGACATCTCACAAGGCAAAGAGGAGACTCGAGCCCTGTGGTCCACTTGTGCTTCCCTCCCCTGCAGCCCCATGTGTCCCCATGGCAGGGCTGTCAAGTCACATTTGGCAGCATGTCACTGCTGCTGTGCTGCTGCTCCTCAAGCAGTCACACCAGCTGCAGCCAGTCCATGTCTATACAGTGCATCAGCTTGCAATATCCGCCAGTCTTTTCCCCAGAAGGAGAAATGATGGTGCTCATGGAGCTAGAAAGGGCAACACATGTGAAACCCTGCCCCACAGCTCCTATCCCACAGTATGACACGTTTGAGATCTGTCCCCATGTCAGTCCAGTGTCATATGGGTCTGCAGGAAGACCATTTCCCTTCAAAACCTATGAAACCACAACAGATCTGGGTGGAGCACACTTTTTCACTTTGTAGTTTCCTAGTTCAGCCTGGTACTTTCCTGTATGTAGCAAGTCTGAGAGACACAAGAGTCACAGCCAAGATTCTGACAACCAAGTTTCTGCCTGTTGATCCAAAGCAAATCTTCCTTTTAATGTCTTGCTATCGCTGTTCAAGATGTATGCTGATTCTGCATTATTTTTGGCTCAGTCTCCACCTGCTACCACACAGTCCCTGAAACTCGCTTCATACGGTTGCAGAGCTGGAACCCCAGCATGGCCAGAAGCCTTGGAATGAAGCCTCCCTCTGAGTCAGAAACTGCAACACTCTTCTGTAATTACTGCAACAGGAGGAAAAAAAGAAGCAGTGAGTCACTGCAAATGCTACAGCAGATCAAGAACTACCTGTTATTTAGAACTACATGTTAGATGTTATCTCAGTGTTTGGGAGAATTGTAACATATTTACTCAGCTGCATCCATATAGGTAAGCTACCCATCTCCACACAGAGCACCCTGTGGAAATCTCCAGTAAATGACAGAAATCAAACCTGGAGAATCAGAGCATCTAGCCCCAAGCACAGCCCTGGCTCATCTCACCACAGCCTCATTAACCTCAGCATGGTTTAGCAAATGAAGCAAGCAGAACTGGAGCCATGGGCACATCCATGCAGCCTGCCTACAAGGCATTTGGGGAAGGCACAACAGCCACCAACAGCTGCTCTCCCTCCATGCTGGCCTGTCCATAAGCAATTGTCCAGGTCAGGCTGGCACAGACAAAGCTACCCTGTTAGTATCTGAAAACATGTCCAGGAAAGTGAGAGCACAATGCACAACCTGCTCCTCTTCCCTGAGAAACCTAACTAATCGGTTTGCTTCTCCTCACTGGAACTGCTGCTTTCGCTATTGCTGCCACAATGGTATGCAGAGAGAAAGGTCACAAAGAATGGCAGCCCCTGCAGTGCCAACTGGGCTCTGAAGAGAAACCAGGCCTGGTGAGAAAGTTCATTCCCATGATCAGAATAGTCGGTGGAAATGATAGGGTGAGAAAATCACTTGTCTTCCTCTGGTTCTCACCCTCTACTCTTTTCCAACACTTCAGGATGCATCGTCCTCTCCCAAGCTCTCAAACCACCTCCTCAGTTTTAGCACCACTGTCAGAACTGTCTTTTCCATCCACTGTGGAGAAGCTCTGAAGTTCTGTCTCAGTTCCATCTCAATTCCTCCAAAATTTTATTGCTTTTACTTTGCTAGGCCCAGTTCTATAGACCGTCATTAGTTATCGTCATTATACATCCATTAGCACTCCTTATAGTGGATTAAAATTCCTACTGTAATTACAAGTTGCAAAGAATTTAGATTGAAAACAAAACATCTCGGATGTACATGTCCTTCAAAGGAAGAGGGAGTCAACTGGGGACAAAGTTGAAAAACAGCATTCCATATTTGGTTATACTAATACAAATTTATAATTATGTATTATGTTATATTAATAAAAATGACTAGAAATAAAAGTGGAAAGGCTCTGAAAAAAAAAATTGACCTTTACCTTCATATAGACACCATGTATTTATAAGTATTAAGGTCTTCCCTTTCATGTTCACACATGCAGATAACCCACTTAGGATATAATCCAAAATAAAGCAACAGATATAACACTGAAACCCAAACACAGCACATTATTTCTCCACCCTCCCCCCCCAAAAAAAACCAAAAAAACCCTCCACTGAACAACAACAAAGGCTGCATGAGATCCTGTGGAGCAAAGAAAAACACATCTCATGGATGGACTACAACAGAGAAACATATTAGACTACATTCTGCACCAGCACAAATCAGTCAAACTGACTCAGACTGGAGGCGCAGAGAAGAGCTGTTACAGATCACCATAAAAATGACCTCAGCCCCTGTGCCACTTGTTGGGGGGAGGCATAAAAGCTGGGGATGAAGAGGCAAAAGCAAGCGTGGGATAAAGGGAAGGTAGGGAGGAAGTGGTGTGTTAAGTTTTGGGCTTGTTTCTCTCTCAAATCTACTTTAATTGGCAATAAACTAATTTTCCCCGAGTACAGTCTACAACCCCTAGGTTGAAAGTTTCCCTGTGAGCATGCCCTGTAAGGTAATGTTCCTTTGACAAAGGCACACGTAAATCTGCCCAGGTGCCTCAAAGCAAGATGACCAGTCTGGAAAACAAAAGTTGCTCTGCGTAAGTGATAGTGTCAGCAAGCCAGGCAGTCTCCTAAACTGCAGCATTAGGACATAATCTGTGTGCCCACAGCCAAGTCCCTATTTAGCTGAAAAAATTAGTATGGGTGTGACTTCTGCTACTTAGAAACACCACGCAAAATCATGAAAGGCTTCCGCACTGGTGCTCTAGGAGAATGAATAGATTATATTCAGTGCCATAAACCATCCTTTCATTTTTCACATGCTGTATCCAGTAACAACAAGAGTTCTTAGAGAAGGTCCTTCAAGCCTCGTGTTTACAAACAATTCTGCTGAAGTTAGCAGAGCTCTATGCTTTTAGCTCAATACTGAGTTTAAAGGAAGCCAAGGAAAGTACAAAAATGAACAAGCTGCTGCAGGAAAAATTCACAGGACAAAAAGGGCCCTTTATATGTTTTTCAGGATGCTGTGTGCCCAAAGCCCATTCGATGAGACAGGACAAGAGCCCTGACATCCTATCTACTCCAGGCTTTGCCCCCAGTCTTGCCATAAGCCAGTTCCCAAGGGTGGACTTGCATGTACATGGTGGGAACATGAAGTGGTTTGGGGTCAGGCTTCAGTTCAGGTGCAGACCTAGAACATAACAACACTTTCCCATTTTACAAAAAATCAGTATCATAATGAAAAAACTTGACAGCACCTGTGCAAAATTCCTATTTAGTGTTTCAGGTATTTATCAAGCTTTCTTTGAGAAACATTTGCAAGCGCTGCATTCCTCAGGCCCTGGAGATTTTTGAAGTACTCCACCCACTACAAAGTGTCTTCAATGCCATATAAAAGTCCATTTTGACACTGTTCAACACAGCATTCAGTTGTTTCCCGTAACTAGGGTTTCTGCTTTAAAAATAAAGTAACTGCCTAAAGAATGCAAGTGTCCAAAACCATCAGAAACAGGTCCTCTGGGAAAAGGAATAAATTCAAAAAAAGATTTCAAAAATATAACAGTGGTATTAAGACAATGGAGTCAGATCACAGAAGACATAAACTAGTCTGTGAAATTAGGACATGTGAAGACAGATGTCAGAAACTGCGTTCATAGGATCAACTTCAAAGAAGTTCAATCATCTTGATCAGTTTTGGTTACGTGTCCTTAGCTGTCCCAGCTCTCTCAAGACAGTGTTACTCAAAATCTGCATTTAAGATAGTTGTTTTTTGTGTGTTTTTTTTTTTAACTCAATGATTCTGCATGAAAGTTGGTCTGAATCAAGCACACTACTATTTCTGTGGTCTAATAGACCAGACGCTAAACCACTGTGCAATCATCTCCCCTTTTGGTATGCACTGCCTACACAGAGCTACCAATCTAGTCCACACAGCATTACTTATCAGGTACTAGTTCAGGAAGGCTATAAAACATGTGATTAAAGCTCCACTTGAAGAAAGCCATCATCTTTAAGGAGAACACTTCATCATCTGCTTAAGTGTTTTTTTATAAAAAAAAATATCTGAGCATTTGCCTTATTAAAATGTGATTACTAACAGGTCAAACAAGTGTTTAAATTTTCTGAAACTGTCCTGTCAAAAATAAAGCAACCATATCCATGAATATAAGGTCTAACTTAAAATACATTTTTCATACCTCTGTTATTTCCTGTAATACATCCGTGCCTTAATACAAGCAAGCAAACCAGTGACTTGATTACATCCATGTACAAGGAGAACCCATTTTGGATAACATCGTGTGCTGCTTAGTTGAAGTATCAGAGAGAATAAAAGCATTTCAATCTCTGATCTCTTTGAGAAGAGCATGAGAGAAGTCAGATGTTTAATATTTCAGACACTTTAAAATTTTTATTTTAAAATCAGATTGTTTAAAGAACAAGCAACCTAAGTAAACTTGCTATATGTTAAATGAGAACACACTGAAGGCAATTTCACTTGTTTGTGTTGGGAAATCAAGGAATAAACAAGCCATTGAGCTGCTGTTCAAGAAGCACTGGCTGTATAGAGTGTCATCATACCAAGCTAGCAACCAGAACATAAATATATAAAATATTTTGTAAAGGATATGCTGAGTGGGACGCCTCTTGCACACACACACAAAAGTAAGGGATAGAATGCACTAACTCAGAATATCATCCCGCTTCCTGTAAGGTATTTTTATACTAGTACATATTGGGCAGCTTCCCAAAGCCCACACAAACCCAATAGTTTCAAATTATTCTAGTAAGTCAAAGTATCATTAGAGCACATGTAAATCATTACACTCCACAGCCCTTTGAAGGCACAGTTGTTCAGTAACACTATCTCTGCTGTAATACTGCACTGTAATACTGTCATACTTTCCGATCATTTATAAAGACTGAAAAAGAAATAATGCATAATGCTGATCTTCATCTCTCTTCATTATAGTAAGCAGCTGTGCAGCAACAAAATTCGACAACCCCTTCCTGGGTAAGCCAGGAAGGGTAAGCCTTCCTGGGGGGATGATGTCAGATCACTGCATCATAAGAAGCCACCAACTTCACCCTGTTATTCTGGAACTAGGATGGTACTGATGCAGAGGAGACAGCTCCATCAACACTACCAGGCTGAGAAGCAAGCTCCCCACATCACATTTAATGGATTAAGCCATCAGGGGAGGCTCATCCTGGCTATTAGAAAAAGGCTCTTCACCAGGGGGTGGTCAGGCCCTGGAACAGGCTCCCCAGGACATACTCTAAAACACAGTTTGAATTTTGGGTGGTTTTATGTGGAGTCAGGACTTGGACTTGGTAGTTCTTGTGCATCTCTCCCAACTCATGATATTTTGTGATTATATGACTTAGGTGCTGGAAGCCTGTGGGCAAGCTATTTAGGGAGACCCAGATGAACTGAGCTTCCTCTGTCTGAGCAGTGTGATGGTTCAGGATGCCCACAGAAAGCCATGGCAATATATCTGGTCCTGCAGCTTGTTTCATGCTCACCCTAGATGTTGTGAAGCTATAGGAAGTCTACCAACACAAACTGCATTGGAATAGGCAAACTGTAGCTAGACAACAGCACTTGTAAATTTGGCATCAAACATTTCAAGTACTTCCAAAACACATCAGAACAACAAAATTGTGCCAACCAGAGTTTCAAGTATTAGCTACCAATGCAAGATTAGACTCCATAGCTTATCTAAGTGACACTCCCTATTATTAATGATACTATGCAATGTCTGCCAATGCTAAGCTACAAGGAATTTCCATTCTAACTACTTTGGTGTATTTTATTTTTAATTTCCTGTTGACAAGAAGTAATATACCACTATGAAAGAAATTCCCACTCTTCATGACATTAATGTCAAAAGCAAATGACAGGTCTTCCTTTTTGACCACATGAGGATTTTTGGTAACCACAACATAGTTAGTAAAAAGGAATTAAACCCTTGGGATGTCAAGTGGTTTGATAACTTGGCTAGCTGTTTGGCACAGCCAAAACAGGAATAGGAAGTCAAATGCAGCAGTTTGCCTTTGACACAGAAAAAAAAAAAGTTTATTTTTGTTAACTTGATAACAAAACCTTAGGATACATTAACTCCTTGAACTGGAATGTTTACAGTTCAGATAGGATGTTTTCAGAAGATATTTGTGACATTGGCCTTTTCTAAAGTCAAGGATTTTCAGAAGGTATTTGTAAATTCACGACATTAGAGCAGTGGAACTGTATTTGACAGAGGGGCCGACTACATCATACATGTTTGGTCATAGCAAATTCTCTTCTAAGAAGACACTCAGTGCTGTTGGGCTCCTTTGGCTGGAGACTGCTCCTTCAGACCAAGGCTGCGTGCAGGGAGTAGTGTCCCAACTGCAAAGCAGGCGATCTAAGGCATGTAGGGACATGACCCACAGCCAGGCCTTGAAGGTGACAGCAAAACACTTCTTAGTGCCAAGGCAAGCATGCAGAATTTTCCAGTAGGCTAAAAACAACTGAGCTGAGCAAAACAACAAAAGAGATCTTCCGCAGAGCTCTGCATGAATGCTTCATACTAAAGAAATCAACTGAACACGATATATTGAGAAAATAGCATCTATTTACTTATTTATTTTTAGAAGAGATGATCTGAGTAATGGTTTTTTTTTCAGAGCCTGCAATAAGATGATAGCTTTAACATCTCAGTCATTTCATTCTGTGAGGCCAAGAAACCTGCAAACTTGATAGATTATGGTTCTGCCACCTTGTTTACAGTGAGCACCAAAAAGTACTTTCACATAATTTTGGCTTTACATCAAAAGGAATCAAAGAACAAGTTTGTTTTCCTTTTTCATTTTTTTGTGACTGCTTAGTGAGTAAAACTGAAAACAACAAAGGTTTAGTTTGCCTTCTATCTAATCTTTCAGTCAAATATGCTGTGTATTATTATAAATAAAACATGCTGTTCAAGATAATTAAGATAAAAATGATAAAAGATTGAAAACTACCTTCAACCAAATAATGTCTTGATGACTTAGAACATTGGGAAGGGCAACAGGCATCAAAGACTGAGAGTCTAGTCTGAAGATTAGACCTTGAGGAAGTCACAATAGTTAATACAACACTTTGCATTAAGAAAATAACATGAGAAAGTACTCACTGTGCTGCAGTTTGATAAGAAATAATATACAGTCATTAAGAAGTAATAGAGGAGGTTTGGGAACCTGATATGAGAGCAGCTTGTTTTGCAACTAACACTTGATTTACTGAAGTAACTGACACCTCTTCTTACAACTGGTTATTAATCTCATTGGAGTGTATCCTGAAATCTCTGCCAGGTCCTCAACGATCCAACCCTACCAAAGTCAGCTGCAACAGGAGGTAAGGGAAGGACAAAGAGCAGCACAGGTCCCAGCTCCAGCTAGATCTGCAGAAGGCAAGAAAGGGAAAGAAGTTTCTGCAGGAATCTGTCTGATCTCTCTCCTACTTCTCTCAATGCCCACATTTGCTTTTCCTCTTTTCCAGCCTGCTTGTTGCATTCCCTCAAATTTCAAATTTCATCTTTAATTACAGAAATAATTTCAAAGGAGAACAGAAAGCTTTAAACACAGATCTCAGCCTTAAGCACCTTAGTATCTGACTGGCTGGTCCCTACATTATTTTATCCAGAAAGTTAAAGCCCTGACAGTGAAAATGCTTCCAATGGCTCCAGTAGGCCCGTTCATTTATGCACGGTTAAACAACCAGTGACAATTAAAAGCTGCCCTTCCAAAACAGCCCAAACACTTCGAACAATGAACATCTTGTAACACAGCACTGAAAGATCTCATAGCCTTGCTATACTATATAGCATGACAATCTTCTAAAAATCTTTGAAAATATACCTTTCTGGTGGATGGCCTCTTAATTATGACCATGCCCCTCAAAAAGGCCTTATGTCATCTCTGTTAAATAATTAAGTAAAAGAGATATGGGACAACATCTCAACTCCTTCTTTACTCCTCTCCCCATAGGTGCTTGTTTCTTTCATTTGTTGGCCCAATACACCAAAAAAGAGGGAAGCTATGTCAACAAGGGGTTTGAAACTAGTCAAACCATGTTGACTACTTGAATGTTTGCCATAAAAACAGTGGCCAGTATAAAAAAACACATCCTTCAAGTAGCATTAGCTAAATGTTATATATATATTTACACCAGTCTAGGAAAAGGGCATGATTTTCTTTCCCACAAACCCTCTCTGGAGAGTGTGACAGAGACTCCTCACCATTGAACCCATCAGCACAAATGGGAAGAGGTGTGAAGGGCTCAAGATTGCATTCTCTCCATTGTGCAAAACTTCACCGGGCAAGTTACTGCTGGCCCTCTGTATGTTATCTTAGTCCTAAACTGAGGAAACTCCACCGGGAAAGGTTCCAGGATCGGGAGTTAGCTGAGATTCTGCTGCTTGAGAAATTCTAAGTGCACTGGTAGGGAGCCCACAAGATCAGCTTTTTGTTTGCTAATGACAACATCTCTGCAATCTTCCTTCTCTGGGGGGGATTAGGGAGGAGGGGCAGGGGATATCAGCTTGTTTTCCTTCATTTTCTCCCCACATCCACCCATCTGAATGCTTCCAAAATTAAGCAGAGCCAGAACACATGAACGTTCCCATACACAGTTCAAACATAACCAGCGTCAGCCTGCATATCACAGCTTCTAGTTAATCTTGGATTCTTCTTTGCATGCAAATGATTAGCCTATATGCTACCTGTTATAAAATGTGTTTTTCCTTCTACATACATGAGACTTTTAAAGCATTCGGTTTTGAGTGATCTCTAGCTATATATTCATGAGCAAGTAAATCACCCCTAAGCCACACTGATATGTAGCACGTAGAAGTGCAAGTATAGGTAGCCATCAGAGACCTGTTTAATCCCCTGAACATAGGAAGACAGCTCTTCTGTTGCAATATATATTTTTCCTTTTTGCAAACAGAGCATATAAAGGTTTTCAGATCTGCACACTTACTCACTGACAGTTTGAGGACACAGTACTTTGTGTAAGCAAGCATGAATATCAAAGCTTCTGTTGGAAACCCAGACAGTGTCCATGCTTTGAATGACTCATGTCTTATGTTCTTCCTTCTCTGCTCATTATTAGAGCAAAGTGAAAGGCAGAAAAGCTTGCAAGAGACACAGACAAATAACAACATTCTCAATTAAAGAGGAAGAACATAAGCATGACAGTAAAATGATATTTTTTCCCTTCTAGTAAAAAGTAATTTTGTACTATTTGCCTCCTAATCAGCACCCCTTGTATCTCCATCAGAAAAAAAGTATGTAGGACAACTCCCCATGACTACTGTGTCTACAACAACCTCTAATGCAGAATAAGAAACTCCATACAAGAGATGTGTTCTATCATGTATAAAACCACACACGCCAGCTGAAGTCTTTCACATATGCTGACTATGGTTTCCATGACCAGCATATCCAGACCAAAACCTAAACATATCAAATCAGTTCTGGAGTTCCATCCCACTCCGACTCACTCAACTGCCCTTATTTATGGCCTTTGAACTCTGTCAGAAGAGTACAAAATTTCTCATCAGGTTTTACACAACATAATTTAAAGAGTCTTTTGAATAAAGCATGTCTGAGACTACCTCACTTCAGAGGAGCTAAGCATTCTGTCAAGCCTGACTTCCATGGCTCAAATTCCTGTGCCTAGCACAAGTCTGGGCAATAGAGGTGCTGACCCACTCAGAAAGGAGAGGCACAAGCATGCGCACAGAACGGCCCAGCAAAGTCAAAACTGTACTTGCAGGCACATTCTAACAGGTACCAAGAACATTCGAAGAATCAGGTTACTTGATAGCATTTCTAACTAAAACACCATGCTTAAACAGTGGATTTTCCCTTGGAGGATGAGCAGATTCCCCTAGAAATACAGTAAAAAAGCCCAAATAGATCTGGGCAATCCATGATCTTATTTCTTTACTAAAATGGAATAAAAGGAACCAGATATGGGGAACAAACATCATTCTGTGCAAGTATATACACATACCAAGATATCTAGAAAACAGCATCAACAAAATATTTTTATGTATCGCTACCTTTATTTGAAAGTGTGTTTACAATGCAGTTAAACCAAGTTACAATTTCAAGTACTGAAATTTCCAGTCAGCACCTTTGCTGCTCCCTGGAAGACTAGGAGTTGGAGGAGCCCAACTTAAGTGGGGAGTATAATTTAAGATAGTATCTTTTAATTTTTTACTGTTTTAAGAACTGCTAGCAACAATCTACTTTGGTAATGTAATGCCTACTCCATTCCCACTGAGTTGAAACCATTTACAAGAGACACAGAAAGATTACTGAACACTAATTTTTTACCGATCAGCACAATGTTATTTGGCACAAGCACCTCTGTAAATATTTGTTGAGGACTAGGTAAATTTGCTGTGTACAACGGCCCTCAGACCCATACTTCTCTCTGTCAAGTTAGAAGGCTCATAGTTGAACTCTGGAGCTCAGCTGTGCTTCAGCAGAAATATAAAATGATAGAGGCTGAGCTGACTAATATTACTATCTTTTCCTTATGATCTTTTTTGGTTTTGTTCTATGTTACCCTTCACAAACAAAAAGATGATTAATTTTGAGACGGAATGAATATAAGGTTATTCCTGGCTGCTGGATCATGCAGGGAATTTGTGAAGTGCATTACACAGGGCTGGGCTTTGGCACGGGGAAGCCAAGGGGAGAGAAGGAAACTGTAGTCACCTTTCAGCAGGCAGAGGAAAAGGACTCACAAATCTGAAGGCAGTGTATGCTTGTGTACATGCAAGGAGGTCCAATGGACCCAGTTAAGAGCGACGCTGGCAGCTTGCCACGGCATTTTGTACACATATGCTGGTGATCCATGGGCTTAGAGATGTAATTACAGTCTCAGATTTCACAATACTACCAGTCTGGGAGATATTTATGGGTCTGATATATGCAATCTATCAGCATTGCATAGTTTCAGATATATTCAAGAAAACTCCCTCACTCATAAAGACGGACAGCAAGTCTGTTGCCATTTTTTTAAAAACCACACATCAAAGCAAAACAGGTCACTGGGTCTCAGTACTAAAAGTCCCTGAATGGTCTGGACAGAGCAGATTACAAGCACAAGACACAGACTCACACAACAAATGCTTTCAGCAGTATACCAATGAACTGGGGACCTGGTTAAGTATTAATGCTGCTTGTTTTTCTGTAAAGTCACTTGCTCCTTTCCTTAGTTGCATTTTAAACTTAAGATGTTATTAAGGTCAAGCACATGCTTTCTTCCTCTAACAGAAAAGAAAGGTCAAATAACCATTTCTATGTTGTTTATTTGTTTTTAGAAAGCTTCTGAAGCTTTTAGAGAATACAGAGTAATGCAAAAAACCCAGCTAGAGAGGAACATTTCCATAGCATTGGCTATTTATATTACTGACTTTTGATTTTATTCACTTGAACACAATCACCGAAGTATCTCTATCTGCAGGAAAGAAGAGTGACTGCCAGCAAGGAGCACACAGGATATAGTACAACACGGTGAAATGAAACTCTATGAAGTTGCCAAATGCCGTTCCTTCATGAAGTATAGGGAGGTTTCCATGTTCTTCTAGGAGCAGACAGCACTGTTTTAAATATCCCCATTGCACAGTAAGATGCACGGGAAAAAACAAATCTGATTCTTGTCATACTGACTTGGTTCTGGGATTGCTTCATTTATTCAGAAGGAATACCTCCCACTTTACCATACCTTTAGATGCTCTGCAAACACATTCATCCTAATCCATAATGTAAAGCTTTGATGATGCTTTCAGTGTCATAACTACAGCCATCACCTTATCAGTGATTTTTCAAAAAAGCAGCTCACGTTCACCGTGAGAAGGGCTTCCACCACTTTCATGCTATGACAACAACCCATACACCCACTCATTTTCAGGCACAGACAAGTCCTAATCGGCAGGAGAATCCAGCCAACTTATTTGTTTTGGAAAATATTTAAGGACAGAATTTTGAAACTTCTGTTTCTAGAAATATTGGTATTCCAAATGCGGTGCTTGTCCTTAACCAAGACCACTTGCCCTTGAGGCTGAGGGCAGCCAAACATATCACGTTACTGTGCCTGCTCACAGCCGGCTGGAAAGCTGCACAGGGGCATTTCAGTCACAGCCTCTCTATCTGCTAAAATGCACTTCTTAAAAGCATTCACTGTCTATTTACCAAGGGGGTGGGAGTCAGCCTGCAATGTTTCCTTAACTATCATCATCCTAAATATTTTACTACTTATACTGCACTCTGAAGGAGGATACTTGATATTGCCATATACAGTTAGGAAGCAGAGTGCCTTCTTACCACAGAAAATACAGAGCCTCATTATAAGTCAGAGTGAAACATCATCGTTACTGAAGAAGCTCTGCACTGAGAAAGCTTTACAAAGAGAAAGAGAAAGCAGTGACATACCAGTAAATGCTATTTTCTGTTCTTAGTGGAGAAAAAAAGAAAAACAAATAATGCCTACCAACGTATTGCATATTTGCTATGTGCTTACCTAAAAAGCTACGTAATCCTAGACCCTAAGCAGATCAGAAGTGTACATCAACACTTAGAATATAGATAAGTACATTTTTCCTTCACGACACCAGCTGCACAATACTGTGACATAAGAAACAGCTTTAAACCAGAAGGAAATCTGAATTTTAAATTCAGGCTCCCTCTAGCCCAAGCTGTTATGTCTTCAGTACGAAGTGAGTTCTTGTGTTCAAGCTACAACAGATATATGACATAGTATGCCATCTTAGCAATTGCTTCCCACACAGCTGTATGTTCTAATACTGCAGCATTTGCAACCCCCTCTTACAGATATTCCTTTAAAAGTTACACTGACAGAAGTAATTTTACCCTTCTGGCAAATACTTCATGTCTATTTAATTTTTTGTACCTTTAATCATCCAGACTCCAAGATTTCCCTTTTGCCTCAGTTCTAAGTACCACACGGTTAGATTTTAACCAAACCACAAGTAACATTTATTGTAACCCTTTAATCGTTCTGTTTCTTACTCTGTCTATTAATGAAGGCTT
Source organism: Cyrtonyx montezumae (assembly GCF_038088225.1). Lineage (NCBI taxonomy): Eukaryota > Metazoa > Chordata > Aves > Galliformes > Odontophoridae > Cyrtonyx > Cyrtonyx montezumae. The sequence goes on along the minus strand of NW_027072089.1, from coordinate 85,278,384 downwards.
TTCTGTTTTCTTCCATTATAAGCAATCCTTGGCTTACTGATATTTAAATTATCTTTTGCTTTTAAGAAAAAAAAATAGGCAGAAAGCTGCATTCCAACATACCTTGGAAGGAGAGCAGTATTCAGTCCCAGCTGTTTGACTTTTCAATAGCTTCACTCACACTCCAGCGCTCCCAAGAATCATGTCACAACCACTGCAGCTTGCAATCAGAAGCAGAGGCAGATTCCTCTCGCACACCCTTTCTCTTCTCCGTGTATCTGACAGCTGTGCACTTCGTAGGACTGCAGTAGGACTTGCCTCTCAGTTTCTTCGCCACTCTGATAAATAATCCCCTCCCTGCTATTAAAAGCATGCTGCCATTATATCTTAAAAGCACGTCACAGCTTGTATGCAGTAGCTGTGGGAAAGCTGCATTTATTTATACAGGAAGCTTGAGCACAGCACTTCCTACTTCCCATCTGAGTCTCAATTCAGCGGCAGGTGATTACTTCAACCCTGTCAAATTCCAGCCAATGCATATCCTATGTTCTTATCTGGATATCCGTGCTGCCTTTAATTTCCATCTGTGCCCCAGCGAGATAAAACTGAAAGAGATAATGAAATAGATGCAACACCCCAGTTGCTATTTAACCTGTTTCAGGATAGCAGTCTGAACAGTTTGTACCTACTACCGGAAGATGATGCCTTCAACACTGCAACTTCTGCTTATCTCCTCATGTGAAAAACATGGTCTAAAAGCAATTTCTTCACGAGCAAAAATCTAAACTCAGAAGTACCAGAGTGATTTCAAACCCGGGTACTTAGCAATTATGCTTCTGCTCAGTTTATCCTCTCAAGACTACATTTTGACACTTTAAAATGGGTTTGTGTGCAAGAAGGGTGGGAAATACTGCAGTTCTGTCCTCTAATCCTGTGGGTGCAAAGAAGCAGAAGGAGGTATTGTGCCATGGCACCAAATTCCCAAAACCTTTTCCTGCTGTAGGAAATGTACCACACCCACAAATACAAAGTACAGACACATAAGAGTGCAGCAGGTGCAGAAAAACAGGGGGAGAAGCAAGCAGAGATGCTAATCTATAATTTTCTTTAAATTACGAAATAAGTTTACTTCATATTTCATGCAATGCTTGCTGGCATTTTGACTTCAGTACTATGCTGTGAAAACAGATGCACAAATACTTCTTCAGGGGTTTTCAGAAGCTCACAGCTGAGCTTTTACCTATTTTCAGATAATTATACTGCTTCAGATGAATTTAAGGAGAAGGCAGAAAGACTGCATAACTTAAATTCAGCTTTCTTGCACCTCCATATTACAGCTTTGTCTGAATTAACATTCACTCTTTCCCCTTTGGAATAAGCACAAACTTTCTCCATTTGACACTGGTATAATTCTTTTCTCAGTACAGGAAGGGAACAGTATCCAGACATTGCAGCATGAGGGACCACGCTGATCTTACAGTATTTATCAGCTTGATCAGGCAGCCTAGAGCCATATCACAAACCTCACCACTAAGCGAGTAGAGCATTTTATAGAAGCAATAACTTATCCTCAGCAGTCACCAGTCCCAGAGAGTACTCAAGAAAACACTTGGGATTCAGACCTACTTTTTAGGCAGCAGTCAAGAAAATATGGAATTCTGTGTCTAAGTTTGTAATTGGAAAGGATTGCCCTACAGTGGTTAGTTTTTTATCCTCCATCTTCTGTTCCAGTATGAAATAGCTTAATCCCCTACCACTTTTTCACTACCTTCTTTCTCTTCTCCCTCCCTCCATTCCAGTTCCTGTATTTATTTTTCCTGCAGCTGCTGCCTTGGATACTGTGCCTCCATCACACAGGTATTCCTTAGGCAACAGATACAGGGCAGCAAGAAAAATCTTACTCAGCTCCTGTGCCCAGCATTACAGCATATCAAAGCAAAAGGACAATTATCTCAAGGAGAAAACTGGTGATAAAGGGAGAATTAAGAAGTCAAGTCGTTCTTGCAGGTGTAGGGAAAATGGTAGGGTGGTGGGTCCAGAAGTAAAGTGGGGGGAGCAGACCACAATGGCATTGGGTTGGTACTTTTTGTTGGCACAACAAAACTAACCATGCTTCACTACAGTAGCCTCCACCAACCAAAGAAAACAACTGCAAATGAAGGCTAATAATCTTTACAGATATATGGCTAGTCCTGCTTGTATCTGGGTAGCTGTTCTTCTGAGTTAAGAAAACTAAATTAGTCCATTAATATGCTGATAAATTCTGGAAACTTCAGTTGCAAAAAATGTGATATTTTCATTCAGTTTCCTACTTATGCATATCTGTGCATCAGTTGCAAAAAATGTGATATTTTCATCCAGTTTCCTACTTATGCATATCTGTGCATGACAGTTTCAATGTGACTGCACAAACATGCAAAACTGCTAACTATAAATTTCCCTTAAACATCACAAAATTGGTGAGAAACATAAGGAAAATTCATCAAGACACTTAATTTTCTGGAAAATGTTCAGATGCTCTCATTCCAAGCATGCCTCTCTGAGATAGTAAATCCTAAACTGGTCCCCATGCAGGGGACAATCACTTCCTGAAGCTCGGTGGGCAGCTGGTATTTCCAAGCTTCCATCTTCAGTTCTGTGTCTGCTTCTGTGCCTATCCAGGATCTTCACAGGAAAGAGGAGCCAAAGGTAACACGGCACTGTGCCAGAACTAAAACTATAAGGGCTTGGGATGATCAATGCTAATGATTCGTTCCATCACCACCACCTAAAGTCCTCAGCTGGACTGTTATGAGCTCTTCTATCAAAATGATTTCTCTTCCAGCTGCACTTCAAGCCCAAGTGCTTCACAGTCTTAGAGAAGCACATTTTCTTGGCAAGTTAATTGCGTAAAGCGTTATGAGTCATGCTAAAATTTCTATCCAGCTGAAATGCCTACATCTCTTAATTCAGATTGACTGATTTCCTTTTTGAGCCAACGAGTAAGAAACACAAGTAGGGAATGTCTCACAATGCCAGTCATGGCAGATACTAAACCCTCACACTGTTTGCTTTCTCTTTCAATGAACAGTAGCACACAGTACAAAAGAGAGTGTCTGATTAATTTTTTTGATGCTTTTAACTAACACTTTAATAGCAGAGAGGTAGGGGAATCTGTGAACCTCTGCAACGATACATGCCAAATCACAACATCACAGTGAATTTTCATTTAACAGCCAGAGGAAGAATAAAGGGGGGCATAGTTAATTACTAACGTTGCTGTGTCATCCTTGCAACTACTTGAAATACTTACAAAATGAAATACTTACAAAATGACTAAGCCAGGCTAGCATTAACAAAATTACTAACTAATTCATGAGGTAGCTGGGTAAAAAAGTAATAGTTTGACCCCTGAAATCCTCTCCCATAAGCCACAAACAGAATACGATTAACAGCAAATGAAAATACTGAATTGATATAAAACCAACAAACAGTGTCATTATATGAAGGCTGCTCCAAACTAATGCCTCCTGTTTTATTACGTTGGCCCCGTAATGCCAGAGGTGGATGTTGGTGGTATAGCAGTAAAGGTTGAACCTCCTTGCCAATATCCTGTTACATTTTGTTACTACATGACAGATGACAGCAGAGGGGCAGTCTGACAAATGACATCTGATATGGAAGAGTAGATGAAGCAAAGGTGTTGTCATTGAATTCCTCCAAATGGAAAAAATGGCATCCATTGACATTCATTGGTGTTTGCTGATTGCTAATGTAGACCAAACAGTGGATGTGAGCACAGTGAGGTGGTGGGCAGAGCATTTCAGTAGTGAGGACAGTGACTAGCACAGCATGCAGGTTCTTGTTAATCACTGGTGAAAACACACAGATAATGGTGGTGATTATGCTGAAAAAGAGTGCTCTGTAGCTGAGAATTTGCTCTATCAAATAGTGTTACTGCACTCTTCACAGCCGTAGGATCTTCCATGGAAATAAATAGGAGGCATTAGTTTCAGAGTGACCTACATAATTCAAGATAAGGAATCAAAATTAGACTGAGAGGAAAAAAAAAGGAAACTGTCACTACCCTCATTCACAAACTTTTTCAACTAATAAGAAAGAAATATCCTGAGAAATAATTGTTATCCATAGATGCAAACTAAAAACAGGTTGTGTAAGAAACTTCCTCATTCACTTTACTTCCTGTGCATGCCAATTATCTGTTTTTTCTACACACACACAAAAAGGATTTGTATATGTCTATGCAAAAGATACATTTTCACAAGAAAAATAGATACTGATGTGTAATGCAACCGATGCTGAAAACAAAACAGGACTTTTTTTGCACAGTAGGTACATATATTATCTGGAGTTTACAAGTATGACACCCTGATGTAATGGGCTAAGGACAGTTTTTTTCAGTGGGAACTATCATAAAGGGGCATTCTGCCCTCAAAAGTCATTTGTACTAGCTTCATGAAATTTATACTTGAAAAAAAGAATCTCTATTCAATGCATACATATATATAAAATCACAGAAACAATGCTCGAAATTAAACATCAGTGAAAAGCACCAGAACTATGTAATGTTTTGTTTGAAAATGAGATTTTCTCAGAGTAGGTGCAAGAAAACAAGGATCACATCTTTTGTTGCTCAAATAACCCTACTGATCTACAGAGCTGACTTGGTATGCAAGTCACAGTCTGACAAACTAGGCTTGAAATCTTCATGAGTCCCCTCAGCTAAAAGATATCAAAACTTTATTATATGGCATTTTGTAGTGGAGTGAAATAAGCCAAGTTAAGTTATTTTAAAATAATAGTAAGTATAAATTGGAAGAGTTTTTTATTTTCCAGTAAAAAAAGTGTGATGCTGCACTCTCTACTGAACATTTACAATCATTATGATCTGAAAGCAGATGGATCTGTCTCAGTCACAAAAGAAAGTGGTAAGGTGACTTACGGTCATCTTGCTCTCTGAATAAAGCCAAATGCAAATCATTAAAATATGCTGGCACAGGAGATCACCTCCAAACAAAATACAATAATATAGCTTTCACAAAGTTGAGTGCTGGATGAAAGAAACAGCCTCAGCAGAAAACAGCACAAAGATAGCCTGCTTTACCCAGCTGGGACTGATGTGGTTGGGGTGCTCCAAAATCTTGGTTGACATGTCAAGGCTGATGGCTTTGACAGCACATTTCTGGATTGTTAGTGCAACCTGTTCTCTTGGGACTGACAAGTATTAAGAGTAAGTGTATTTTCCCCATAGACCAGCATCATCCTTCCCCTTGACCTCCTCCCGTGGCAAGAGACATGCCAGTCATTGGCTCGTGAAGCAGTATGTGAAGATACCAGCCCTCCATATGACAAGAAGAGCTGTTGCACTACCTCAGGAGCTGGTGGGATAAAAATATATAAAACCAAACAGTCTGCTGTGCTCTTGAGCTCATGGATAACACATACAGGAACAGGGTTGCCTCAGTCTTCTGAGGATCAGGTAACAGGTGAGAATTTATGCTGCAAAAAGAATCATTCATAAGGTAGCACAGAGGGGACCATACTGCATATACACAAGGAAGACAGTGAAGTTGTCTTGTTCTTTCATAAAGTAAGCAGACATTTTCAAGAATATATGAAGACTACATGGGAAAATTCAAGGCTTGGTTAAATGACTTTACTTTCTATCATATGATATATATGACATATATATGCTCACAAGCAGCTTCAGAGCACAGCAGAGACAAGCACAGACATATTTTTTTTCTTTCTGACTATCTGCCCAAGGTGACACATTTTGTTGACTTTTAACCAAGCATTTTGGTAACGTACCTAGAACTGTTTAAAAACTGAGAGGGAAAAACCATACTGACAGCTAACACTGTAAAAGTTTCTCTGTAACAAAGGTCACCAACCTGTCCTTGTCATGAGAAAAAAATGTGCCTGCTGTTCTCACTCCTCAGTTTCTAGTGCTTTTTCTGCTCTCCCTCAACCTCTTAGCTCCCCTATTTTGGAAATATTAGGAGACAGCTTTCCTTCCAACTCCAATCAGTCTCCTGGTGAAAGCTTTGTCTGCAGTTGTTCAATCTCCGGTGAGAGGCAAAAGTGGGGTGGGGGACGTTTAATAATACATTTCAGCCCAGACCTTACTGCTTTAACTGTAACTTCTGGAGTCATAGACGGTAAAGTCAGAGATGAGATACGACTGAGGCACCTACTTTGATGGTTGTTACAGACAATGACAGAGCTTCCCCAGACACCCAACAGGCAGGACTAAAACATGAATCTAGAGCATACCATTGATTTGTACCTTCTTTAGTACTTAGGCATGACATTAACTTGTCCTTCACTAAAATTAGAGTGAGAATAATTTCCAAGTTGAGAGGGGTTACTCCAATGGACCGAATATGCAGGGAAATCCTGGAACTGAAACACACCTACGAAAGGGAAATCAAGAACACGTCCCTCTCTCCCAGCATCCCTCCTCTTACTCTACTTCCAGGGAGGGCTGCACATTCAATTCCCCTCATATTTGTAGTCTCCCTTTGCTACCCTAACTTAAAGCTCATCTATTTATGGTGACACCAGATGAGAAAAGGTTTGTCCGAGATACAATTTTCAATCTAGGAGAGTTTTTAATGATTTCAGTCTCAGTGCTCCGCAGTAGGGCTGACTGAGTGAGTCAGTCTTCTTCCCTGCTTTTCTTAGGCTAGCCACCTTTTCAGTTGTAGCATCTCATAAGAGTGCTTTCTGACAGTCATCTTACCATGTCACAGCGGTAGCAACAAAATCCAGGATTGCTCCACATTCAGGTCCCATGTTAAGACAGTGATAAAACTTATTTTCTGCTCAAAGCAGAGAAGAGAGCAGTTACATCGATCTCCTTGAAAGGATATCTTCAACATGTGCCACTATGCAAGAGGTTAAGTTCAGCAATCCCATAGTTAGGATATAGTGGGAACTCAAGAACAACCACATTGTTTACTTGATGCAAATGACATAAGAATTTTTTTTTACGTGTTCTGGAATTATTCAGGAGTTTTTAACTCTACGCTTTTGTTACTTCCAAGAGCTAAATCAGTTTATTAAAAATACATGCTTTTAACCTGCTATTAAAGGAAAAGAAAAAAAAAAGTCTCATAAAACTATACCTATCCTTTTGGGAAGAAAAAATCTCTAGTAAAAGAAAGGCAACTTTTATGAGACAGCAGGGGCTGAAGGGCAAGAGACATACCAAAAGCTTTGCTTTTCTAAACACTACTGAAATCCAAGCAAATAGTGTTTTCTCTGCTACCTATGGACACTGAAGAAATCCCAAGGGAACTCATCTTTTTGTTAAGCATGACTTCCCTGTGAAAATCCATTGGCTCTGCTGCTTCCCCTACACTCCTAAGGAAGAAATTTAAGTGGAATTTAGCTATAACCTCCAACTCATTTTTTTACACATAAATACACATTTCCTATGATATGACAAAATAAACTAGTCAGGAGCAAAAATTGTCAATACATGTCTTCCCACAGAGAATCACTTTGCACTGTAAGCTATAAACAAAGCTTTCAAGTATTGAATCTACATAGACTCAAAGTTTATGAGTTTTAACATTCTTCGACCAGGATATATGAATTTAAGATGATGAATATACACTCAGCAAACTCTATCTACTAGTAACTAACTTTTCTCCTTTCATTATCCTTAGGGCAACTCTCTACACACCTGCAATTTGCAGGTCTGGAGAAAAGGCAATTTCACAGATAATAAAACAGTCACAGGTGTGGGGATCCTGTCTTGTGGAAGAAAGAAAAGAGGCTTTAGACAAGTATAAATAACTGGCCTACTTGTGTGGAAGAAGTCCTGAGACCCACTCATGGCAGGGGTGCTAGAAATAGATAATCTTTAAGGCCTCTTCTAAGTCAAGCCATTCTTTGAGCTTTCTCTCACTTCCCATACGACCAAAGCTAGCTAGGTCAGCTCCCACTCCCTCTGCAGAAGGTAGACAGAAAGAAAATTCCAGGATCTTGAAGTGTTCCAAGGAAGTATAATAGAACATGAAATTTAAGGAGAAACAGGGGCCAAAGGGAAATCAGTTGACTTCCCTGAATTAGAAGCATGAAAAAAGAAAGATCATAATACTCTCCTTCCCTCCCTGCTTTTGGTCCCTGCATAGGATACATTTGCTATATTGGAGGGGAAAAAAATAAAGCAAATGAAAAGAAGCAAAAAATATACAGACTTTCAGAATATTTCTAACATTGCATAGGAAAAAAAAAAAGCAAAGCAAAGAAAAGCAAAGAAAAGCAAAGAAAAGAAAAGAGAGGAAAAAGCTACTTCAGTATAATATTTTTTGCTGATTTTTTTTTTCCTAAGACCAGCTCTTAAAATAACTGCACAGGTTATTGCCTAGTGTCTCAGCTTTTTGAACAACATAACCTAAATGCTGACAAACAATTTCCAGTAGACTTCCACAAACCAAAGGCAGTGGCAGACCCCAGATGTGCAGAATCACCAACATCCTTGCTGGTATATCTGGGTATCCTGGGGGACAAGTTGCCATGGGCTTTAGCTACAAAAATGATAGGAGTGTCACACTGGGCTGATAAGAGCTAGAGCAAATATGCTGCTTCCTGCTGAGCAAACCTTAAAGAAATTAACCAGCAAAATTCAGGAAGAGCCAAGGCTCCATCTGACATCCTTTTGTAATATAGTAATTACCAGAATATGTCATAGAAAGTATTAATAATAATGAATTCTTCTCTTTAGATTTAAAAAGTATAAATAAATAAAGTGTGATATGTAGAATTCAAACTTTGTACATGAGAACAGAATTTGGAGAGCAAGGGTTGATTTAATTTTCACTATAGTTCTATTCTTGATTGTACTGGTTTAAGCATTCAGAGTTTTTAGCAGTTTCACTGGGGTTTTTTAGAAAATTTATTTCTCCACCCTTAAGCCAAATGACAGGAAACATGAATCAAGACTGTTTAAAAAGTAACATAACAACGTCCTTTGTCCTCATTGATAACATTTTTGTTTTGGTGACCTGAGTGGATATTTACGTGCATGTTCACTGCCAGAAATCTTTTTCCAGTGACTCACCATTTTGATGAAATATTTTACATAAAGCCAACAGTTGATCTTTTGTGTCATTTCTTCTGTTGTCAATGGGATTAGGAGAAAGAGGAGGGACTGAAAAACATGTGGGAAGAACAAATGAAATTAATGTTTTACAGGAATTTGGATGGATGCTTTGCTGCAGTTAATTTCCAGTAAACAAAACAGAGTATAGAATGAATGGAGATAGTGATGGTGAAGGAAATACTGCAGGAATCAGCTTTAGCTCTCTGACTGTCCTTTCAGGAAACAATGAGATCATTTTAGCTTTCTTCAGCTGGCCAGAAGTACCCAAGAAATCTTGTGTCATTTAGTGAAAATCAGAACATGCAACACCCCAGGCACCAGGAAGTCTTGAGCTGGATACCACTTGGGCCAAGAGGCCTATCCATCTCTCTGTACTGATCCAGACCACACAATGTTTGTTACTGGCACTGTGTCAGGGTTTAAGATTCCCTTCTATTACAGAGTTCCCAGACTGATGACCAACAAATTCTTTGCTGTCTCAGTACCATCAATTGCCCAACAAATTTATCTTTGCAATTGAAAATTCCATTTTAAGTCAAAATAATGATGGATTTGGTTGATTTGCATTTCCAGGCATGTTGATAAAAAATCAATGTGAAAACTAATTCTCTCATTTGGAGGATATCACAAACCATGCTCTTCTCTCAGAAACAACTATCTAATAATCAGGCAGATTTTAGGCTCTAAAATTGAATAGAAAAACTGGAGGGCAGCGAATCTATTGAAGCACAGTTTCTCTGGATTTGCATGGCTTAACCACTACTAAGCTTTAACAATAAAACAGTAAGACCCAGTTTTCAGGTATCACTTCTGATCTGCCACTGGATCCAAAGCAATATACGTTATGACTTGCACCAGCCCCCACACATGCTGATTAGTGCATATGACATAACTTTTCTAACTGGATGCTACCCCAAAATGAATACCAACAACGAGCACTCCCTGCCCTTTCACATCATTGACTTGAAAAGTTGTCAAGTGTACTGGCAAAGGAATAGCACAATCCACACAGTCTGTTTCCCTAAGACACGAGGATAAGCACAACACTTAACTCAGTTTCAGACCTCCAACGATTTTACAGAAACATGGCAAAAGTCACTTACTCTGCAGTCACAAGTCTTAAAAGTGTTCCCTAAGAACAAACCTTCTGTTTTTTGACTACCTCACTGTTTCATTACAGACAGTGAGAAGCAAAGAGGAAAAGTTTTTATTTGACTATCTAGTTCAGACCATGGAAAGCATATTTCAGGACCTCCGTAACAGGCTTTCTACATACTCAACAAACAAATACCTACACATTTTATTCCAGGCTTTGATAGAAAAATACTCTGGCCTTGTAGAAGTAACCAAATCTCAACATGCACCTAATGTCATCATTTTTAATTCCCCATAAAACTTACTTATTCCCCAGGCTTTTTTGTATTCTCTGTTACAGACTGCAAAGTTTTCTGCATTTCCAGGCCACCAGCTTCAAGTAGAAAGCAAAATAACATAAATATTCAACAGGGAAATCAGAAGTGAATGAACAGAATGAGAAGACAGTCATGACCAAAAAAAAAAGCTTTTTTTGATTGCATCAGTGATCTGATGAAATAGATTTTGGAAGATAATACAAATGATCATTCAAAGAGTACAAAGTGTGTGCATAGCCTATTTCAATCAATCTTGCCTAGCTAAGAAAGATCAGTAGAACAAATAGACACCATAAACTCTCCAAATGCTTGAATACTAAATGCTAAAACAAAATGAATACTGAATGCCTGCAGAGGAGCCATGAGACGACGGGAGGCCTCTGTACTTCGCATTTCTGAATAATTTCCTGATTTCTTCCTTCTGACTTCCCACATTCTTCCCTTTGACTCTTCAGCACATGTGGTGTAAGTCTTACAATCTCAGATACACAAAAAGTTTTGCAGGCGATTCCTAAAACATCCTGGCTGATCAACCCTGTTACTTGTCTGAAACATGCCTATGTCTACTCCAGAAATGTAAATCTTTTCACCTTTTCTTTAGAATAGTTATTTTACTCACTCAGCAAGACTCCAAATATCCCCCTGTGAATATGGCAGTAGTTTACAATTTTTGTATCTATAGAGAAATACAGCACACATTAATGCCTTTGATATCCTGTCTGCCTTAAAGGCTTTCTCTGTGAAATGTGTTGAACCAACAGTTTTTCAGTTAGTATATACATCTGAGTTCCTGTTTTACTGGAAACGTAATATGCATGACCTCAAATCTGTATGCTTGTCATTAACACGTGTATAGGTTCATCAGAAGGTAACTTCTTTAGGTAACACCTATTTGACAGTTCCTAATCTACCAATAAAATACAAAAAAAAATGCTAATAGGCTGTATTTTCTGAGACTGAGTTAAATTAACTAAGTAACCTGGTATAATTACATTTTCTCACATAGATCTCTGTATCCCACTCCAAACTGGTTCTCTTGTAAGGGAACACACAGGAATATGCACTGTCCCAAAGAGGTCAGTCTGAGATGCAATGAGAAGCAACAAGGAAGAGTTGTAAAACAAGAAAAGTAAGGGAGGAAAGGTGTGACTGGAAGAGGACATAAGCTACTTTAGTATACAGTGAAATTATTCAGGGTATTTGACATGTCTTCTTTAGTTTTCTTTACTCTTCCTTAAGAAAATAAATAACTGAAATTCTTGACTGATAGCTGACTAGTCACCACTGTTGGCTGACCACAGACAGAAGTCATGGAGGAAGTGAAGAAGCAGAAGGAAGAGAAGATATTTACCTTATGAATAACAAGGCAAGGTTCTTTTTCTAAACAGAGGGGGGCACATAAAAAAGCAGGGAAGTATGAACAAGCCTGACACTGGCAGAAAACAATGGAGCAACAGTATGTTACGGAGAAGCAGAAAGCAGCAGCAGTCCTCCCAGCTGTAGGACTACAGGAGATGGCAAAAGGGCACTCTTTCCCGGAGGGCAGCCATCATGGAGTGGCCAATGGTTAACATCTAATGCACACAAAACACTAGCATCTCAGGCCACACCTTTCCTTGCAGTATTTCCAGAATTGCTCATTTTGTCTCTGTAAAAACACATTTTCAAACAGATTTTAGAAACTGAGGCAGAACAGTTTTTCGGACCCTAAGCACCACAAGAAACACTGCAGTATTAGTTGATCTCAAACATCATTCAGCCACCTGATTTCCTTACAAAGATGAAAGCCTCTGAGTGAGATCAATTGAAGCACGATTGCTAGGAGATTTTTTCCTCTTTGCACCTTTTCTCAGTTCAGCCACAGATCCCTTCCCCACCTGTCCTCCCTCCAAAAAAACCTCTCTGTTTCAGACAGATTTGTGAAGAACCTGTTTTAGTAATCATTTGGGTGCTCTGATTGCTTCATCATGACACAGATACTGTCACCACCTCACTGTGGAGGTGTTCCTGGCAGGGTTTGTATTTTGCTTTGTAGCCTTCCTCCACAACATGAGACTTCTCTTAACAAAGAAGCCATTTTATTGACACACACAACTGAGAGGAACTTTCCCTGGCACTTGTAATTAGAGCTTTGGTAACTGATTGTCCTGAAAAATGATATGAAGAAATTATTCTAGAAGGGATTAGCTCTCTTTTAGTGCTGGTTAGAAGCTAGAAACAAAGCAGAATGTTGCAACACCACAAATCAAGCTATGCTCCAAAGACCACTCTGGACGCTTCCTGAAGGGGGGTTGTGGTGAGGAGGGGGTGGGCCTCTTCTCCCTGATAAATAACGACAGGACGAGAGGGAATGGCCACAAGTTGCGCCGGGGAAGATTTAGATTAGACCTGAGGAAACATTTTTTCTCTGAAAGAGTGGTCAGGCACTGGAATGGCCTGCCTAGGAAGGTGGTTGAGGCACCATCCCTAGCGCTGTTCAAGAAGCGTTTAGATGAGGTACTAAGGGATTTGATTTAGTGGTTGGGTAGGGATAGTGATAGTGATAGGAGGATGGTTGGACTAGATGATCTTGTAGGTCCTTTCCAACCTTATGAACCTATGAACCTATGGACAACAACCAGTGACATGAGACATAGATGCAGAAGGATGCAGAGGCCAGCCTCAAGAAACTCTGTCTGTCAATCTCTCTCCTGTGGGTTAGCACAGCTCTGTAGAGGAGTTAACAGGAGCGCAACATCCCCAGGAGCGCAGACACACAGTGCACTACCCTTCAACAGATTCAAGGACCCAAATTCTGCTAACACAATCAGCAAGGGATCAAACGACCCCAGCCTTTGGGTACAAATTTCTACATTCTAAAGTCTATTTGAGTCATTTAATCAACACAGTGTTGCCTTTATCAAGCCTACCTTCATTCAAGTAGATTTCCAATAGTGCCTGGCAACCAATGCCCAATATCCACAGAGGGAACTTGGCTCACTGTATCCTCACACCTTGAGAAGATCTTCAGCATTGACTTGCTGTAGCTTTCCATTATCTAGGAAAACCTTTTATTATGTTTGTGAAGTGTCAATGGCTTCCGAGCACCTTCTTTCCAAGTAAGAACAATTTGCCTTTTTCTCAGCCAGCCCCAAACAGATCAGGTTTTGTTTGTTTTTTCAGCCTCTTCCATCCTGACACATGCAAGAAAATGCAGGATCAGTCCACCTGAGATCCTGGCAGCTCTTCAGCCTTTTCTGTCTACAGTTGCAGACATCCTTACAGGAAAACTGCTACACACCAGATAAAACTACACTGGGGTTAGCAACAGATGACAGCAGTGTCTAGCCTGAATGTTTAAAAGATCACACAGCATGTTGTCAACTGGAGAGTTAGCTAATTACATATGCTATGTACTGTGATCATGCAGTTGCATTATTTATTTTAATATATGATCAAAACAAAACTGATGGCTGCTAATGAGCTTTTCAACTTCTGCTAAGGCAAAATCACTCATGCACCTAGCACTGTCTGGGAAGCTGCAAGGAAGCTTGGAACTAGGTTTTCCTCTGCTCCTGCACCCCATCTCATTTACAAAGCTGCTGAGCAAAGTGTTCAACTAACATGCTAAGATTACCTGATAACCACCTCTTCAATGGCTTCTCAAGAAAAAAGATGAATACTGAATACTTTCAAACAATGTTTATATTTAATATTTACCTTAACACAAAAAGGGATTAGTGAAGAAAATGAGACTTTCTAGTCAAAGTTACCACAATTAAGAACCAGCAAACATTAAAAACAGAGGGAAAAATAAAAGTCTTTGTGATAATTGAATAGCGTCTGGCATCAGAATACTGAAGAAAAGTACTGCTGTGTAAAAAAGGCGTAATGCCTGAAAAAGATGGACCAGCTGTCACAGGGCTTCAGCACATTGTATCTTCAGCCTCCACCAAATTGCTTAAAGAGAAACTTTAAGTGAATTCAGAGACACATAGCTGGAGGAGGAAGTCGCTGGCATTCCTAACTGCTCACTTGTAGAAATAAATGCCTTTGAGACGCTGAGTACTATATAATGCACCAAAATGCAGTTTGCAATTTTTTCCATATTGATTGTAGCTTGATTCCTATTCTACCTTCCTTTTGCTTACTTCTTTTCTTCTGTATTACAATGTGCAGCAGAATATTCTTAACTACATTAGCAAAAGTAAGAAAAAGTACTTTTTAAAATTCATTCTGGAAGAGAAGAGTTGCATGTAAGGATCAGTGATGATTCTTGACATTTGCTCTGAACTGTGGCTATTCACAGGTACATTCCAGGCTTGATTTTGAAACTCCCTTTTGACGCAACTCCATACTAGCCTGGATTTTGAAGTTCCCTTTAGTAAAACTACTGCCTATGCTTCCTCTCTTTAACTACCGTGAAGAAATATGAACATAGAAAGCAACACTTTTATTTGAGTAGTATAGATGCACATAAAAGGGAATATAGCTTTGCCTTCATGATTTATATTGTCGGTAGAAACCTTTAACTAAGTTACAGTAATATCATTCAGTTGAATTTAGTTTTCTAGCAAACATAGGTGAGCTATAAATCTCAAGAAACAAAAGATCTATTTAGCTGCAAGCACTTTTACATCACCAGTGGGCTGAGGCATGCTTTCAGCATTTTGTCTATTGAATGGCAGTGTCAGTCGATTAGGCAGATTAGACATGCCTACCAGTGCCGTTCCCCAACAAATTACAGGCTTTCTACCCACAGCAAGCCTTCAATAGTTCCATTTTCTGTGGAGATTAAAATGTATCTTTGGAACAAAAAAAAAAAAGCACTCTACTGTCAAAACACTCACTGAAAGTTTTGATAGTATCTTAAGAATACAAACACATCTAAGAAGTGAACCTACCACTCTCCAAGTCACCCTGGGAGCAGCAGACTGAATGAAGCCTGGTCGTCTGTGGCATTATGGCCTACATTTAGTCCCCACAGCATAACACAGCTGCTGAGCCCCAGCCCTCCCTCTTCCACCCAGCTCTTGCCAGCCCAGTGCAATGTATACCAATAAGCAATCAGCAGCAGCCACACAGAATGAATTAGACATTAGCTGCACTTCATCCAGCTTTGCAAGAACTGCTGGAGTTTGGGGAAGGAGTCCCAGAATCATCACAGGGAAGATGGGCAGACAAAGTAATAGATAGGGTGACTGCACACACTCTGTTTTCCTCAGAAGCTAAAACTCTACCTGCTTCTTTAAGATACCAGGATGCTGCTTGGTGCTCCTTTTCAGGGCACACATCAGAATGACAAAGTTATCAGAAGATCTATCTTTCAAAAATATCCTAGTATAATTATTTTTCATTAGGCCACATCTGCTTTTGGAAGCTTACTCACACATTTAACTCAAGAGAGAGAGTAAACAGCCTGGAAACATGTTGCATTTGATTACAGCTTTTAGAAAGAGACCTAAAAACATTAGTGCTGCTGCCTCAGACTTTGGTCCTCAAGTCTCTACTTCCAGAAAGCCTCAGAGGAGCAGAACAGCTTAGTTTCAGGATGCACTACACAATTCCTCAAAAAAGGAGGGGCTTATGGTATGTTTTTGTTCCTCCTAACTGCAAGAGACCAGAGTGATGTCAGCGTGAGATTTAACAAGGTTTTAGCTTCTGTGTTACGACGGAGATGTCAACAGCAGTCAAATTATTTTTTGCCTTTGTATTTTTAAACTGTTCTCATAGAGACTAAAACAAGATTTGCTCTATGGAAAAAAACCCACAATCCAAAGAAGTTTCTGGATGCTTGGAAGTAAGTCTACAGGATCCAGCATTAGTTGGGAATCTTTGGTCAGGCTGTGCCTTGAAAAAATAAATAAATAAATAAATAAATAAATAAATAAATAAATAAATAAAAGGCAGAAGAGGAAAAATAGAGACACAACCATGGGTGCATTGCATTTTGAAAGCATGCTTGTATGCTTTGCTCTGAAGTAAAATTTTTTTTTCACCCCAGCCCACATAAAATTTTCCACTTCCAGCTGAACTACACAGCAGAAAATCTGGAGCCATCACCTTCAGATAGTAAGGATTAGATAAGAGATAATCTTATCTATGTATACATGTACCACAAAAAAGTATCTAGCAGCAAATACAGATTATCAATACACTGCATTTCTATATAAAGGGATTAGGACTAATTACTGTTGTTTATATGGCTTCTAGATATCAATGAGTTTGATACACTAAAACAAAACCACAGACAAATCCAGTATTTCCACCCTTTCTGGTATAAAAAAGTAACAGTAATTGATTCTGGATCATTACCACCAGATTTTACTGACAAAAGTCAGGGTCTAATGCTAATACCCTGCCTGCACACTGTCTTCCCTTTTCTTTATTCCTCTCTCTATAATCCAGGAACACACTACCTTTTCCTCTAGAAAAAGCTATGCCTTTGAAGAACAGGAGGTGTCCTAAATGAAAAGACATGTTAAAGCAAATGGAATTTACTATACATGAAAGAGGACTCCCTATGTTTGTGAGACAGTCAGTTGGATTTCTTTAATCAGAATGAACAAGCTCTGAATGTGCTTTCAACTCTTGGTTAATAGCTGTTGATTAAGCATGGCGTAATACTTTCATTATTTACAAACTGCCAAAGTGAGACATTTATTTTCTGAAAATGTTTTTAGCAGAAACATTGTCTGATGTTCCTTGTCTAGAAGCAGTTTTTGTTTTAAAATTTGTGAAATGCAGAATAAAAATACCCTCCTTCAGAGAGTTCTGGATCCTCAGACAAGATTACATTTTAGAAATATTGGACTCTTCTAAACAGAAGCCTTCATCTTCTAACAACTCAAAAAGCCTTAATCTTTCCTGACTACATGGCACAATTTAGCTTCCTACTGAAGTACTCAGCATTATTTGAATCTTGCTCTGAGACATAGAATCAAAAAAGCTAAAAATATTTACATTTGCTATTTCAAGTCAGAAGCATAGATATTAATTCACAGTAACAGGACCTTAGCAGTCAACAAGTGAGCTTGAGTCTTACGAAATTGCTTTACTTTGTATTCCATTTTGCATTCAAACAAATTTTAGACAAATATAACTAACGATGACACAGAAAACTAAGATCATTTTATATCTATTGTGTACTCAGCATCCAAGATTAGTGCCAACACCAGCTCTACTTAAATTCACGGCTGCGTTTATGGGATGAACTGCCAGTTATACCAAAGGAACCTTCTCCTTGACGATGTATTTGATACCTGGCTGGCATTTTCATTAGCCAAATCTGTTTTGCAAGCTTTATGAATTGTGCTGCAGCCTATGCTATTTTGGTTCTGTGATAGCTAGAAGCACCAGCTGAAACAGATTCAAGCCTGTCCTTTTTTAATCTAAGTCACCTTATACATCATGCTTTATCATTGATGAAAAGCAGAAATATCACAGTTGTCCATACCTTAGTGTCTTCAGCCACATAGTGTCCAGAAGACATTATTTTAATAATATCCTGCATCTGTAGCTCTAATTCATTTTGTGTGAAGCAAACTGAACTACAAAAACATACTCAAGGCAGACCATGCATTCATCCTGAAAGAAAATGAAAGCACTTTGATTCTGGTAATTGACTGATAATGACATCAACAATGTTTGGGGTAAAACAGTTGTGCTATCCTCCATGGAACTACTTCAATGCTCCTCAGCAAGACAGGCAAAACTGAATGCTACTGCCCTGCGGATGAGAAGAAATTATCTAATTTTGTCTTCATATCTGGGCCAGAAACATGCAACTTGGTAATGGGAGCAGCACAGGGATAAAGTCAAGAAGGAAGAACTGGGAGGTGGGTCACAGTGGGTGGTGAGGAGGAAGCATCAATACCTAGAAGTCTGATGGGATTCCCAAATCTCCCGAAGGAGTGGGTGCTAGCAAGGAATAAGAGTTATGTGTGGGAAGAAGGTTTAGAAGGTAATTTGTGTCTGTGGCAGATTTCCTTCTCCTTCAATATCCCTTCTTTATTCCTGCTCGTAAATTCATAGCCCTGTCTCATATAACAGATATTCTGAGTCATCAAGTTCAAGGAATCTGAAAGAAAAAACCCAATGGATGTCTGCCTGAGATTCTGGAGTAGTTCAAATCCATCTTCTAATTGCATGCTTGCTACACCACAACCTTTATTTAATTCCAAAATTTCCACTTTGAGGCTGAACATTTGCTAAAAACAACCACATCAACAGCTAAAAGTAGGTCATTTTTACCTGTAGCAACAAATTCTATAGTATCAGGATAATCCAAGACAATGGGGTACTCAACAGACAAAGAAAGCCTCTTGTAAAATTACTCTGCTATTCTCAATACCATTTAACACACAAAAATCTCCATTGGTTTCTAGGACATCACTCCCACAGAACAATTATCTCACAACCTATCTTTCAAGTCTCGTTTGCTTCTTGGATGATTGACTTGCCATAGGGAAAAAATACCCTTCATTTTTCTGAACATGCAATCTATGCATTGTTCTCCAAACAATACTCCAAATACTTCTTGACACAAGTGTGTACATTTGTCTGTATGTAAAAGCTTACCATTTCAAATCAGTATTGTATTAATTTTGGTGTATAATTTCAAGCTTCCTTCTGACAATATGCTGCCTAGAGTAATGCAAATTGCATTCCATAATAATAAATTCAATTTGTATTGTTTCCCCCTCTCTCTAATATCAATTATTTTCTACATCACCACAGCATCATCGAAAAATACTAGAACAAATTATGCACTAGAACCACTTCACAAGGAAAAATCAAAAGGACGTACGAAATATACATATATCTGATTACAAAGACTATGTAAATCAAGACAAAAAGATTACTGTTCCCATGCAGCTTTATAAAGCAGTGCTATTTTATGCTTTTTCCCCATCAACATGTAGCAGATTTTTCAGCCTTTTTTTTCTGCCCCACAAAACAGTATCAGTTACCATTGGAATAAACACAATAGGTCTGTGTTTCAGTCACTATAAGATGATGAAGGCTTTCCAGGCTGCACTGGAAATTCATACTAGCTAAAAATCATTCTTCACATCCAAGAACTATATGAAATTTGACCTTTTTTTTTTTTAAATCAATTGAAAACATCTTCCAAACAAGTGCAGCAACATTATACGCTCACTTCTTCATACAGTGTTCATGTTCAGTACAATGCAATGCAGACCTGGGCTTCACCAGTACACAAGCTACTATGAATTAACTACCAGGTAAGGAAAGAAATTTGAAAGTGAGGAGGACAGGCAAACAGAAAGAACCATAAACCAGCTAGTTATCTTACAATTAATCACTCAGAAGAGGAACATTTAAGAAAAAAACTTGAATGCTCATCAGAAAAAATGTATAAAAATTTGAGCCAATTAGTCTATATCATAGAACCGTCTCACCTCTCAAAAGCTTAAATACTTGCTATATAACAACAGGCTATATTTATCTTCTTTCAAAGACAGTGACTTTAGTTTTTCTTGAAAAGGAAAGCTGCGTTACGTTCTAATGAAAATAATATTTTTCATTTTTTAATTCAGGCTAAATTCAGACTTGTCTTAAATCACAAACATGACACTATACTATTTTGCATCAGTCTAAAAGAGCCCTCTAGTGTTCACCTGCTGCATGCCAAACAAACCTGTAAATGGTGATGGAGCTTCCTTGCAAATTTCTACCTACCAGCTCCGCCTACCAGGCCTAAACAGCAGAAGAAAAGCAAACTTTAGGTACTGCGTGATACTCCTGTGAGAACAAAAAAATTTAAATTTCACAGTTAAAACTGTCCATCAGTTGATCAGGAGACTATTTCTATACTACTTTCACATTTTAAAGGATTAATGGGGCTTTCAGCCAACCATTGTTAGTAACACTCATTGATATATATTTATGTCAAGAGGGTCGTCAGCTTTAAAATGAACTAATTATCTCATTTGGTCATCAGTATTGAAAGTCTGCGACTAATAGGTAATGCTGCTAGCACCACCAAAAAGTTATTCTTCCATTGGTATTCTGTTCACTTCTTAAAGAGATATCCCATTCCAGTTTAAAAAGTTAAAATCAGCTTAAAATTTCTTACTTTCTCAGCTGGACCAACAGAATTGCCTGATGAAATAAGCTATAAAGGACAACATGACGGGCCACAGAGCCACAGACTGCAGAAAAAGCATCTGAGGAGACTATATCTTTAGGTTCCCCATCTGCCAGCCTCCCCCCAAAAAAACATTTCAACCCATTCTCCCACCAAAAAAGGCTGCAATGCAGAGTTGTGTGCATTTTGTCTTACAATTTGTCCTCCAGAAGTCTACAGATAGACATATCAGTAGACTTGTGTACCTATGGTGTGCTACATATATTCTGGACACAAACAAAAGGCAATCTCAGTACCTTAACTTCAAGTCTGGTAATAATAAACATAATTTAGTCTTCTGTGTATATGTACCACATTGACACAGCATACCTCCTGAAGTATGGTGTTATTGGTCACCCAGACGTCCTAAAGTATACCGAGCTTCTCAACATGGGCTATGTGGCCCATGGTAGGTCCCACTCTGGTGGGCCTTCTATCTTAGTGAACAAATGTCTGGATCCCTTTGTTCTCACCTAGGCTGCCAGAGCCACTGTCATTAGGGCAGCAGGATCAGGGAATTTTCCAGCTGAAAACAAACCACCTGTCACATCAGGTGGGTTTAATCTGGCAGGTGGCTCAGCACCCTGCAGTCCTTCACCCACTCCCCTCCTCTTCAGTGGGATTAAGAAGAGAATAGGAAAAAAAAATAGAATATCAACATTGTTTTTTTCCTAGAACAAAACATAGCATACCAGACACTCTGAAGAAAACAATTTGTCCCAGCTAAAATGAAGATATGGGCCCACAGTTTCTCTATCACATGGCCACAAATGCCTGCACAAAGCAGAAACCAATATTTATGGGTAAGAAGAAAGGGCACAATAACCTCACTCGGTGGCAAACAGTCCCACAGCCTTCACCACTCCTTTTCTGACACATGATCACAGCTTCTGTACAACATTTGTCCTCAGCAAGAGAGGCAATTCTTTATGTACCGCAGAAGTTTTCTCTTTAGGGAAATAATACAATTTAAACCTTTCTTTTTTGTTGGTTTTTTGTTTGTTTGTTTGCTTGCTTGTTTGTTTTGGTTTGGGTTATTTGGGCTTTTATTTGACCATTTTATTCCTGCCTTTCATAATTCATAGTAGTTTCTTATATCTATTTCACAGTTAATAGTCAAGACAGAACAAGACATGAAACACTGCAGTGAAAAAAAAAACATAAACTGAAAAATACATTAAAAATTGTATGAAGAATAACATATACTTCTGTAATATGTTCCTGGTTTTTAGAAAGCATGTGCAGAAGTTTCAAGAACAAAGTATGATGGCTAAGATGTCCCCTCTAAAAAGACTGATAATCATGCTCAAAATGTGCCAGACTGCCATCCCATAGTCATAGAATGATTTGGGTAGGAAGGGAGATTTAAGACAGTCTACTTCCAACCCCCTGCTATAGGCAGGGACACCTCCCTCTAGACCAGGTTGCTCAAAACCCCATCCAGCCTGGCCTTGAATGCATCCAGAGAGGGGGTATTCACAACTTCACTGGACAACCTGTTCCAGTGTCTCACCACCCTCAAAGTAAAGAATTTCTTCCTGATGACTAGTCTAAAACTACCCTCTTCCAGTTCTAGAGACCCTTAGATGCACAGCTGTAATCTAATGGCAGAATCTTGCTAAAACAATTAGATTCAGAAGTATAACATCAACCTCCACCTTAACACTATTAAGCATGTAAGATACATGAAAATTTATGTAGAAACTACTTTCCTATCCTTCCATTAAGGAGAGTATGGAGTAATTAGTTCAGCCTAAAATCTCACAAAGTAACTGCAGTATAAAAATGTAAGTTCAAAGGGTGAGGGACTTTCTTTTTTGTTTTGTTTTACTTTGTGTGTGTATTTTTTTAATATGCACTGAACACTTCACTGATCTCAGCTTTACAGCACTTGTACAAAGGGTTTAGAACTATTTCTAGCTTACTAGCAATAGCACAATTTTCTTATCTAAATGTAAATGAAATTTATGTTTCCCATCAGTAATAACAAAATTATCGAGGGATAACAAGCAAAAGGAAAATACATAAAATCCAGTAGTGATTTAACTGTAAGTATGATGTGACTCTATTGAGGTCATTAACCACAAGGTCACAGCACATACAATTTTATGAAGAACAGCAGTACCGAAGAAGAAAACCTTGTTTTCCCAGAGGAAATTCAGTGCTACTTTACAATTATTACATTTTTCCATTGAAATTAGTTACATTCTCTGTGTCCTGTTATGATTTCCTTCTTCCTCAGCCCCAGTTAGAAAATGAAAAAGCAGCATGAAAGAAAGCAGACTGGCACCAGAACAAATTAATTGCAATGCTCTGAAATGGGGGTATTGGATTATTTTTTTTCTTATATTAATGATAATATTCTTTATTTTAAAGAACCCTACCAGTCCTACTTCACCGAGACTGTGGAGGTGGAAAGAATATTTTGTTAAAACATTCAGTAATTTCCAGGGTCGGGAAAGAACTGTGTATGCCATCATATGATAGAAGAATTTTCAAGTAATTCCCCTGGTATGACATCATGTTTGACAGCTTCTATCAAATCAGTTGGCACAAAAACAAGGTTTTATCTTCACCCTAATATAACCAAAAACTAGCCCATAGTCTGTCCCCTTAGAAAAATAGTGTTATGTATCCAATTTATTCCAATATTCTCCTCAACCCCCAAAAAAGTCAAGCAAAGGAAAAAATATATGCAGAAGAAATCTCTAAACAGAGGTGACTCTGCAGAAGGAATTCAAATAAGCTTCTTCATGTGAAAAGTGAAAAAGGTAACACAAATGTGCATGCTCTGCAGACGTTGAAGAGAGCTGCAATTCTGTAGTTAAAAAAGGTTACAAGTACTCCTGCCTTCATAATTTAAAAGTACACTGAATAGAAATAGTAGGCAGGAGATAAAAAGCAGGAAAGTTATAAAAGGCTTGGCCCTTTCTATACTGATAATGGTATGTTGTACAACTATTAACCCTAAACCCAAAATAATACTAGCGAACAAACAATTCACTACTTTCTCAGAAAACTTTCCCTGGTTATTATGCTATCAGGTTATCTGAGTCGAGCTTGAAGTAATAGCTTCACTTGTCAGATCTGCCAGAGGGCCAAGATTCTCCAGATTGTTTAGTCTGGAGAAGAGGAGGCTCAGAGGAGACCTTATTGCACTCTACCACTTCCTGAAGGGAGGTTGTGGTGAGGAGGGGGTGGGCCTCTTCTCTCTGATAAATAATGACAGGACGAGAGGGAATGGCCACAAGTTGCGCCGGGGAAGATTTAGATTAGACCTGAGGAAACATTTTTTCTCTGAAAGAGTGGTCAGGCACTGGAATGGCCTGCCTAGGAAGGTGGTTGAGGCACCATCCCTAGCGCTGTTCAAGAAGCGTTCAGATGAGGAGCTAAGGGATTTGATTTAGTAGTTGGGTAGGGATAGTGATAGGGGGATGGTTGGACTAGATGATCTTGTAGGTCCTTTCCAACCTAATGTACCTATGAACCTATGAACCAAGGCAAAGGAAAATGGCCAATGAATTGAAATAAGTCACTGCTCAGTGGCACTTACCAAGGGGTGAACACAGAGAGACAGTAGCTCATTAAATCCACAGACATCAGTGTTCTGGCTGAGGGGACCCCTTAAGGCCTCCAATTCCGTTCTGGCAAGCCTATCATCACATATGCACTCTCAGCCAGTATACATTGCTGCAACCTAGCTTCTGTCTTCAGCATATGTTTTAATTCACTCTGTGTACCATCATATACTAGTGGGACCTCATGAACACTGGGAAGTCAGGAAGACAATCAGAGCTCCATTAATCCCTAGGCAGCAGCTCAAAGCAAAGTAGTGCACGCACATGTCTTTTGAGGACAAGGAACTAGGATGTAAACCTAATGAGGGGACCGGGAGATAATGAGCATGTAATCAGTGCTAAAGGGCACACTGCACAGTCTATGACTTTTTTAATGCCTGCACTTTATAGTGCTTGCAAATTAACACACATCAGGCTGGTGGGAATCTGAGTCATCCAAGGAGTAAAATTAATGCATTCAAATGTCAAAACAACTAAGCAAGAGTTCTAGCTTTTAAGAGCCATACTTTCAATGGCAAAATAAAGGAAACTCCAATTCTAACATGTCCCACTTTGACCCTGTTAAAATCTAATGTTTTATTCAATAAATAACATGTAGAGTTACTGTTCATGCTACTTTAAATTTGGTTTTAATGCCCCATACATTATGGTCACAGTAATACAATCTATATACGTTCTAAACCCATTATATGTAGACGGACATCCACTTTTAGTCCCCATTCATCCCACCGTACAGCCCAATGCATGCTCTAGGATTCACCCAACTAACCACCATGCCCTTTACCTTTCCCCCCCAAGAGATACTAACTATGAATGCTTACCGGACATAACTTTACATATTCATGTAGTCTCCACATTTGGTTATGCTAGGCGTACCAGATGGATTTATTGATCGTACCCCTCACGAGAGATCAGCAACCCCTGCCCGTAATGTTTATCATGACTAGCTTCAGGCCCATTCTTTCCCCCTACACCCCTCGCCCCTCTTGCTCTTTTGCGCCTCTGGTTCCTCGGTCAGGGCCATCACCCGCTTTACTCCTGATTTCCTCACTTTTCACGAAGTCATCTGTGGATGGTTTTCCCCTCTTTAGTCCGTGATCGCGGCATCTTATTGATCTCACCTCTGCAGAAACTTTAGAATCTTATCATTAATTGAATTTATATACAATAAAAAACAATATTTAATAACAGCTAGGAAATAAGTATTCAAAGGATTCAAAAGAATAAAATATTCAAATGCAGGTTTTTGTTAATGAAAAAAATTCTCCTGATTTTTACTGCATTTCCCTCTGACGTGAAAGAAAACCTGCTGATACAAAAGTGAGTACTGGAACTGTGAGGGAAGAAAACACTGAAACTTTACTCACGCTGTTACTTAGTATTTCAAGCATTTAGATGTGAGACACTATGCCTCCAGTATTTTCCAGTATGGTGCAATAGCAGGCTTCCCCTGGAAGAAGAGCCCCATATTGCCTCCCATCCTCATTCTTTAGTAACTGAGCACAAAGTAGAACAGTTCAGCAAAATCCTCTGACAGAAAACTCAGTCTTCTGCCAGCCTCCAAACAAGAAAGACAAGTTTTCCACTTGACCAGTTTACTGGACTTCTCTTGTCCCAAGAAACATAGAAAGTGCATGAATGCGTACAGAAACGTATTTGTCACTTGTGCCAGAACAGCACAGAACAGCATGGTGTCAGCAGACAATCTACAAGGCTTAGGAGCTGCTCAGAGCCTTAATTTTATGGTACAAAAAATTACTTGCTTCCTTTTCAACTAGACCACTTCTATTATCCACCTAATGATTATGCCGAATCCGAGCAGTATCGTAACGTGATGTCGGGGTGGAAGGTAAGAAGCCAGGGTCGCTCCTTCCGGCAGAAGGACAAGACTTAAACCGACTGGAACATCAAGGGACACAATCGAGGAGGACAGCGATGTCTCTGACTGCCCGAGATGAGGTAAGCAAGGCGAGGAGCTCCATCTAGTGAGAGTACCAGGCACAGACCGGCGTACTTGCATTCAGAACCTTCACCAACTCTATTGCCAGCAGCCAGGCTGATGTGAAAGTTCCCCGTGTTTTATTAAAGTTCACTGTTTCAGTACCCTTCCAACTCCGAGCAGATGCAAATCATTGCGTATTATTCTTATGCCCTAAACTGCTGGAAGGAAAATCTAGCAGAACTGCCCAACGAGGAAGCACCACTTCTGCTGTAAAGAAATACGAGTTCTCTTCTCAGGTCCGGTATTATTGCCTAAATAAAAGCAATTGCTTTATTTCTGTTTTCCTCTTCCCAGTCTCACCACGTTGTTCACTGAATGCATCTGGAAATGTATTGCCACTTGAACATATAGTAACATGCAACATTTCACCCCACTCCTCATAAGTTATAAATAAGCATCAGTTCATTAATTTTTAAAACAAACAATACATTTGCATTTTAGAATATCCCGAAACACTTGAGTTTTGTTGGATTTCTTCAAATGCATATGAAAATGTCAACTGATATAAGCTTAAATGTCCTAATACTCTAGACTATTTCCCAGAATAAAATGCAACATAAAAAGTCGAAACAGGACAGTTGTCAGTTTTTGAAGGGTACAAGTAGGAAACAGTGCACAAATATGAAAAAAAAGAGAGTTTATACTGTGAAGATTAAACATTTCATAAGCAAAAGACAGAACAGAGTGATGATAGGTCTATGAGCAATACTTACAGTAGCCTCGATGAAAGAACACCAGGCAGAAAATGAGGTAACCTCAGAAGTAGAACCCAATATCCAGCAGCATTTAAAAAAAAAAAAAAAGCTGTTTCCAACTGCTCTGAACTGTTTGAATTCATTTTCAAGACTGTTTTTCTGAGGACGGGAGCAGAAGCCATGCCAAAGAATGCGATCTGTTTGGTTACTCAAAAAGGAGCATTTAGTTTGGGAAGCACCAGGAACATTTAAGGGGACATTTTTTCTGGCTCTTTCCAAGTTATTACCAGGACAAATTCCAGATTATTTGGACTAAGATGGGGGAGAAATAAAGCGATGGGTAACTATAAAAAGGCATTTAGTATCTATCATTGAACACTAGCTTTGTAAAGTAGTCAGTTTTCCCAGCCAGAGCTACACAGACTCAAAAGATTCCGTACATTCATCCAAATTAACCTATGCAGGAATTAATTGTAATTCCAGAGAAGAAAGAGTGCCTCATCCGAGTACTAACTGCAGTCAGAATTTCCTCTTGCCCAGTTTCTGCAGGATGGCCTCACGGCGTGAGTATCTTTGGCATCAGGGATTTTCACAACGCGAGCAACAGACTTCAGCACTGCTTAGAGAACATGGAAAGACAGCCAAGGAAGCATGCGTCTCAGTGAACGAAAGAAGACTCTCACAGAACATCTACACCAGGCACATCCCACCCACAGCCCAGGTGTGGCCTTGGACAGTGAGTAATGTGGTCCTAGAAGACAGTGATTTTCTACCATAATAATGTAATTTTCATCAGTATTTTCCATGAGTTGATCGCATAAAACCCTTGTGTGTTACATACTACATGCACTTGTGCCACTTGAGTAAAATGCAGTGATTGCTGCTAATAATATTTCAACCTACCTACATGCAGGTATGTTTGTGAAGACAAGTTTTTTCGTTATTAAGCAGACATGGAAGTTTTCTTCTTAAATTTGGGCTTGTGTTATTTTGTAAAATATTTTAATAACAAGTTAGCTGTGGAGGACATCCAGAATACTTATGTAGTGCTGACAAATTTTGTAATTTTCAGCATCTCAAAAATATCCCAAAAATTATAAAATAATTTGAAATTTGTTTCTTTGGTGGATTTGATTGCTCATCTAAATGAGTTAAAAACACCTTCAAGGTGAAAATCAACTTATTTGTGCTATGTTTCAAATCGCAATAGCATTCAAATGAAACTTAAACTATGACAGCTTCAAGTTACAGCAACTATGTGGCTAAACACAGTCCTGTGCAGCAATGGTTCCAATCTTGATGAAGAAATCTGAGAATAGCTTTCAAGATTTTGGAAGAAATATACTCCATTTTCAGTCAACATACATATATCACCTGTGAATTTTCAAATTGAATGTACTTTGTTACAATCAGCAAAGAAAAAAATGTGGTCACAGCTCTTAACTAGTTTTTTATAAGACCTATCTTGACAGAAAGAAATAGCTCTGACTTCATAATCATGCCTTATTCATGTCATCACTTTCTGACAGCGTGTACATTTGTGAGCAACTATTTTCAAGAATGAAGCACAAGAAGAGTACAATTCCTTCAAAAATCTCCAAGGAGCACCTTGATAACTCGCTAAGAATTAAATCACTTCCACTGAACCAGACTGATGCATTAATTTCACAAAAATAAGGTCAAATATCCAATTTCTTTTATGGTTTTGTTGCTCACTTGTTGGTTTTTTTTTAATCTTTTAATGATTTTTTTTAAATAAGTTTTGTTACTTATATATATTAATTACATTTATGTTTTATATGGGGACAAAGACAATTCCTCTTCACTCAATGCAACCCAGGCAAACCAGAAGGTTAGACACCCTTGTTCTGCATAGAAAAGCTATTTTCATTAACCAGTGGTATGAATTTACAACACAAATTCAACTGCTCAATACCTCCTGCTGTGTGCAAGGAATTTAATATACCACAATAGGCAGCTACTTCACAAAGAAGTAAATGTACAAAACAGAAGCTGGCGTGAAAGAATAGATATTGTGTACATCCTACCTTATTCCATGGTAGTAACATCTTTAGGAAGACACATCTTCAATATCAGGAAAACAACTTGAAAAAAAAAAGAATACATCTAACCAATGTCTTAAAATGTCTTCACTTTTTGCAGATTTCCAGGAAAAAGCACACTCCCACATCACAGTTTATAGAAAGAAAGCTTGTTTACACAGAGATGCAGGCTCACTGACACAAGTCTTGCCAAATCCTGTAACTAAAGACACTGACGATGTTACCACTTTCTGCTGCCTGCTTTAACCTTCTACCAAAGAGGGCCATTGCTGCAGCACAGCAAGCAATCTGTTCCTGCCTTGTGATGACCCACTTCACAGTTGACTGTACTTGCTTTCTTAGAATGTAAGTTTGTGCTATATCCCATTTGTAAACTACTCCAGCTGTACAGCAACCATACGTGCTTTTCTGACAATCTTTGTCCAGCAGCCTAAGGAGAAGAGCAGTACAGAAAACTAGGCACCGAAACCCCATTAGTCACCTTACCAAAACTTAGCAGGGTTTGTTAGCCAGAACCTTCAGGAAGATTAATTTGAACTAGCTTTTAAAAGTTATTAATTAAGCCATAAATAGAATTTTTAGATGACCGTAGAACACTTCTGTTTAATTTACTTTCAAAGTTAGCTAAACAAACAAAAAACACTGCCAAATAAAAGTAACCATAACAGATTTCAATGTGAGTTAACTAGGACACTTCAGAAGTTCGTTCATGTTAACATTTCAGAATGTCCATGCTGTTAATTTGGAATATTTTTTTCTGAATGTTCCTATGTATTCAAGTGCAGCAACTGCTACTCATTTTTCCTGAAACACCAAAATGCAGCAAAGACAGAGGGCTGTGTTCAGCACTGGGTAGGAAGGCAGCAGTGACGAAGTGTGAAGTGAAAGCATTCCAAGCAATAATTTTGTAAGGTATTCAGAAAAATGACAAAAATGGCTCTGTTGCTTAGCTCATTCTTCATTGAATTACTTAACCAGATGGAAAGCCAAGATGAGTGACCTTCTCTGCCAAGTTAAGTCACTTTTTTTGTTGTTGTTGTTCCTTAGTGAAGTTTAAAGGTAGAAACAACTCTGAAAAGACAAGGAAAACTTATAATGAAAACTCAAGGTGAACACTATCTAAAGGGTGACTGCAGTTAGACACACAAAACAGCTCTCAGATTTCTGAGAAAATACATATACATATCCATATACCATCCTCATAACACTGATCATTCTGATGTTGGAAGCAGACATTGCAGGCCAAATTCTTCTTCAGAAACTCATGTCTTAAGTACGCCAGAAATAAAAGATTTTAGATACCTATAGTTTTTAAAGGACAAAATAAATACCGTAGTTAAACCCTAGCTCTGATGAGAACCACGGCATTTGTTTTCAGTCTCAACTTCCACAGTTAATGTTGTGTTCTGCTTTACTTCTCAGTGCCTGTTTTCCCTCACAGCAAAGCTCACCCTGCCTATTTCCCTGGTTGGCTTAAATAGCAGCATACACCAGCTCCCATTCTACTGTGGGCAAAAACACCTTTCCCTGAGTATAGTCTAACCACAGGAAAGACTCCAGTAGGCTTTGGGACATGACAGATCCCACATACAATTTTAATAAAATTAAGCAAATTTGTAATGTTAAGTACATTTTTACTTTTCAAGAGCAAAAAAGAAAATATGACTAACAGATCTAATAATAGTAAACAGTAATTTTCTCTAAAGCTATGAAATGTTTTACAGAGATATCAGCTATGTTACATTATTAATTAAGTCTACACACCTGCACATATCTGTACAAACCTTCAGCTATGTGAACATTCTATCTGTACTTGGCCAGGCAAATTAAGCATCTACTCTCATAGATATTTATAGCACTGGGATTTTAGGACCTATTTCTGAGAGGTGACAGGCAACTACTTCTGAACAGAACGTTCAGGTTACAGACCTCATGTTTGATCAAGGATCTTGTAACCAATGCTGCAAACCACCACCAAAAAGTCTAATTCTCATCAATTATAAAAGCTGCTTTACATAGTGGGTATAACTATATCCCTTGAAGCATAACTAAGCATCCAAGGAGGCTTATGTCACCAAAGGCAGTAGCAAAGCAGCATGTGTTTAATCACGTGAATGTACAGCCGTTTGAAAGCAGGGCAGTACAAGCCTTACCACAAAGTATCAATCAGGATACAAGAGAAAAATTAGCATAAAGTTCCTAAGAATAAGTTACAGATGGATAAGGGGTTTATTTATTTTTAATATTTGTTCAATCCTTTATCCCCAAAGTGATTAAATCCTCAAAGAAAAACAAGATGAAAATGTCAAGTCTTACACTTATGGTTTGTGTAACACTAACTGCTTTCTCCTACTCTACAAGGATTCTGTAACCAAAGCTGAAGCATCTTGTGAAACTGTATTTATAAAAGATGGAAAGAGCACTATCTGGAGCACTCTGACAGCTTTTATAAAACATGAGCAGAACCAAAATCCATTTAATGAATTCTGAAGTCCTTTAAAAAGTATTGGGATAGGCAAACATTTCCATGCATACTGGATCATTCAGAACGTTTACAAGAGACACAGGTACAAGGTAGGCTACCTTATGGAGCATATACCCACAGAATTTATGTTTACTTTCCTGTCCAACAGCTGTCTCTCACAGATTATAGTCTGTTATATCATGGAAAACAGAACTGGTGCTGTTCCACCTTTACATGTCAAGCACAGCTAAGGTGTAGCTCCATTTACAGCAAAGCCATTTAGGGAACTGGAATGGGCATCATATGCATTGTTCCAGATAAGCTGTCCCTGTTAGTGATTAAATGTCTTTGGAACTGTACGGTTTGACCAGTTTACTTTGCCCTTCACTACTGACCTATCAGGAAGATATTGTACATTTCTGTTTTTTCAGCATTCAGGCAGCGTGAAACGGAATCAGCAAACTTGCAGCATAATCCCCACCTCTGCTATTAAATGGCAATTAGATGAGCAAATAACATTGTCTGAATAGCTCAAAATATCAACAACTGACTTCACCTGAGCAGATATTCCAAATTTGGGGCCTTTGAGGTTGTTTCACTTAAGAAAACAAATTGGTTAAGTCCAGTATTTCAAGAGGAACAATTTGTTTACTTACAACAAATGCACATGGGGCAGAAGAGGTCAGAGTGGGGGGTAAGAGGGGGAAAAGATGAGATAGAAAAAAAATCCAAGCTCTCCAAGAGATTTATGATCTACCTACCCCGTGATTCAGATCATGCAGTGATGTTACTCCTAGAAAGTCTATTTGTAAGGTCCACATTTCAGAAGCGGCGTCACTCGTCCTCACACAAGTAAATGTTGCCTCATTTAAGAAAATAATAAATATTGTATCCTTGCAATAATTTTGACTTGTATCGGGACCACTTTAAGTAAAACATTTTACAGAGCAGTCTTATTTTTGGAATTAGTGTTGTGATACTGCCTGAAAACACAAGCAGAATGACTAATGTACTGACTTGCATTTAAGAAAAGGTTACTTTTGCCTTTGGGTATTTTTGCTAAGGAAACTTAGTCCAACTTCATGGAAATTGCTTTTAAAAAAATACCATTTAACTTAACACTGTAAGTACTTATAGCTGCCATTCACTAAGTACTACACAGTGTTTCATTTTCTGAGCAAGCTTCAGAATATTCTTGTAGATATTTTCTCCATATTCTACCTGAAAAACCCAGTTATAGAAACCTTCACTAATTTTTATTCAGTGCTACAGAAAGCGACTGTTAGATTCATATGCACAAGACAGAAAACCTGTCTTCTAGACCCATGCTCTGAAAGATTTACTACTTTTCCTTTTCAAAGATGAAAATTTAAGCAATGTACAGCACTTTCCCATACCACATTTAAATCTTGAGTAATTATTTTCAGAAATCCATCAGCATCAGTAAACATACTGTTTTGTGCTAGATTTCAGAATCAATTTCTGTTATGGTCAGGAGAAAAGGACTGAAACATGAAAAAGACTTTCTGTTTAAAGAAGCAATAAACATCTGCAAAGGCTACAAGTTTCTCTTCTGCATGGAAAGTTAAAAAAAGGTAGAGCAGCTTGTTGAAGATCAGTGAGTTTAAATCAGTGTCTTCCTCCATAAGGAATAGCTAAAGTGCTAGAAATAAAACTACGGAGAAGTCTAATTGTGTATTACTGACTACAGCCTTCCCAGCAAATATCCAGCCACCCTTCCATTAGCATCACAGTATCTCTCATCACTCTTATGCCAGCATCCTTGTTCCTTTTTACCATAATAAGTACTAAATGCCCTTGAATTTCCTATGGGCTTGCTGTGAGCAAAACCTTCCTCATGTTAAAACATCAGGTATACTCTTCACTTATGTACCATAAATCCTGTAAGTCAGATTGCTTTATCTGGTAATTAAAAAGCTGCAGTCTTTATTTTAACCTCAGTCAAGGAAGACAGCTTTATCAGCATATCCACAGCTCCTAGTCAGGAATGATAAGTTTCACAGCCTTCAAACCTTTCCACATCAGTTGCATGTACTATACATCAGCACTTTTCAAAACAATGAGCTTCAGCCAACTAAATCCATTACAGAAAGCAGGAACAATTCAGTCCTCACAGCCTGAACGCACTCTTCCTTATATGCTTGTTCTTAATCATTATTGCACATGGATGCTTCTTGCAACTACATCATGAACGCGTGTCAAAGTGATTCTACCATGCTCCAAATGCTGGAAACATGCTAAAACAAAAAGAAACACAAAGAAATGTAGTGAGAGAAGTCACAATTAAAGATTTTATACCTTTGATTAACATTTTGTTTAAGGTTGCAGCTCAACGGAGTCTTCAGAGTATTTACTTTTACTGTTCCCTTTGCACAACAGATGTTTGGTTCTCACAGCTGTAGCTAGGCCTTCAAGCATACCTCTTCTCCAAAACACGAATACTGCTATCAAAAGTGGTACTTCAAATAAGAATCATCAAACCGGTTTCCACTTAACGAAATGTGACAATATTTAACTAAGATTTTACCAATTTATCTCTAACATCCCATACTTCTCCACTGTGTGCATACAAAAGAAAAAGGACATTTTCCCTCCGCAGACTTAACAGTGTTAACATGTCTTTCTAGCTTCTTATGCTGCAGACATGCTTTACCCAGATACTCACTAAAAATGCCTTCACACTGAACAGGATCAAACCCAGAACCTGAATGACAAAACTATAAACCTTTCGGTCCATGCTGGACCCCTGAAGCTCCTTGTGGGCCCCTTAAAAACTTTTCTTGGTGGAGTGGAACCCACCTCACACAAAGAGGAAGCTAGACAAAGAAATCTGCAAAGCCTTTGAGGTTCAGCCACCAAAGAGTAAAACATGAGCTTCCTATATTTAAGTTGTGTCTATTTCAGAATCTCATTATTGGAATTCTTCAAGACTTTCCTTATAACTTTTAAAAGTCCTTCTCGTTGTGACTTTGCAAGGCTATTTCTGCACATACACATAAAATAGTTTCCTAAAAATTTTACTTTTGACATACTAGAATTTTCACTAAAAAGGTCACCAAAACTGAATGCTTATAGCTTTTAGCCACAAAAAAAACCCAAAAAACGAAAAAAACCCACCACTGTGGTTTCTTGCCTCTACTAAGAATGCGTTACACCTATACTTTCAATTCTGCAAGTTCTATTGAAGAGTTACTTAAACTGCATATTGTTCATTTTTACAAATGAATCCTGTCCTAAAGCTTGACCCAAGCAGACTAAATTCACAAAATATGAGAAAAGTTATTGAATAAATTCAGTGTAAATCAATCTGAAGAGACTGAGAGCAAAATTTATCCACCTGGCATTTAAACTTCAAGTCCTGGAAGGGCCAGACGACCAATAACGACATACTTTGTGAGAACTGTCTAGAAATCCAGAACACTGAGGTGAAATGAGGATAAATGCTTTCCCTCCATGCTGAATTTTCTGCATTTTGTTAGCTTACGCCAGGCCACTGATATTCCTTTAATATGCCATGACTGTTTCCAGTGTGGAATTCCACTGATTTAAAAATAAGACATGATTCATGCAAAATTCACACGGCAGGCCCTGGAATTTTAAAGCAGCTCACACGTAACGTTGCACACACGCAAACCTACAAACAACTTCAGTTAGGATTTCGTTTTCTAGAGGGTAAATATAGAAGTTTCAACTATGGACTCACAGATCTGGTATTTTTTTCCGCATTCAGCTTATGGACTTTGAAATAAATGCGCTAAGCGCTCTGCTCTGAGAGGGGAGGAGGCTTTCTTTACATGGCAGCAGCAGCTTCAAGCACCTGGCGTGCAGCAAAGCGCGCTTTAACGATGGCCAACACTCATCAAACTCCAGCCTGCCAAAACTACAGCAAGCCCGCGTTCAGCAGCGCTTCCCAAAGTTCTCAGAGCCGAGAGGAACCACTCGAAAACCCCAAAACTCCCGCACGAGAGCGCCCGCCGCACGCGTGCTGCCCTCACCTCGGCTCCTCGCGGCGGGGCGGCAAAGTTCGGAGCACGGCGGCGCTTTCCTCCCGCGCGTCCGCCTTCCCTCCCCACCCGAGCGGGACGCTGGGACCGGTGCCCTGCTGCGAGCGCCGGGGGCGGGGGGAGCCCCGCGGCCGTGACAGCGGCTCCTTGTCATCGCCGCGAGCGCTGCCAGGGGAGGACGTGCGGCACCGCGCGCCGAGGGCGCACCGCGGCGGCTCCGAGCCAGCTCCGCTTCTGCTCCCTGCGGCATTCCCACAGGGGTTTGGCGAGGCCTGCTGAACGCGGCCATTCACCGTCGCAACGTGAAGCGGGTGCCCGCCGGGCACTTTTCGCGTCCTGATCGCGTGCGAGCTTCAGGCTCAGCTACGCGCTGCCGGCAAATGACGCTCGTTTCTCCGGCTATCACGGCGTGTGTTCGCACCAGGTTTAAACGCATCGGGAACGGAAACCGGAGCTGTTGCAGAAACAGAGGGGAAGACGCGCTCCCGCGGCCCGCCTTAGCACAGCGCGTGAGCTGGAGCATCTTCTATTACACTGCCACATTTACACTGCTGTGGTGAAAGAATTGCACTCAACCACAACGCGACTTCTTCAGTTCTGCCCCCCCGACCTCCCCAGGTCCGAGCCAGCGCAGCTCCCTACACCCTACAGGCGGCGGATCGTCCCCACGCGATGGGACCGCTGCGGAGGAGCGGCATAGGAACGAGAAGCGCAAATCCACCCCACGCTCCCTCAGCGCCGCTCCCCTTCGTGCGGCCGTGACGTCACCGCAGCCAGCCGGGCGCAGCCAGCAGAGCGCCCCCTTGCGGCGCGCGGCCGCAACACGCCTCTCTCGCCCCACCCTCGCTCTGCGCGCGCAGCCCGCCCGCCCCGCCCACCTCCACGCCCGCCCTCCCCGCGCCGCCGCTGATTGGCCGCCGTCTTCCCGCTTCCTTCTCCCCGGCTGAGAACCCGCCATTTTGAAAACCTTGTTGATTCCGGGTGAGGGAGAGAGAGAGAGGTGAGAGAGGAACAGCGCGCGGGGCGCGCGTCTCAGTGTGGCAGCGCCCCGCCCCCTCCGCGCCCCCTCCCCGCCGCCACAGCCGCGCCCGCCGCGGGAGCCGGGGCTCGAGACGAGGTGGGTCTGCCCGCCATGGCCGCAGTGGGCCCTGCCGAGCGGCCGCGTTCTCCCCTCCGGGGGCGCGGAGTGGGGGTTGGGCCGTTCTGGGCGCCGCGCTGCCCGGCGCCATCGCGTCCTTCGGGTTGCGGGCCGGGGTTACGTCGGAGGCGGGAGTGGCCCCTCCTTTCTCCCGTCCGAAAATATCCGCGATGTAACTGTGAGAAGCGGATCTCGGCACCCTTTACCCTCTTGAGTCCTCCTCACTGGGCTGGGCGCTGCTAAGGCGGAAAGTTCCCAACTTGTTGTTCTTCCTCCATCCCCTCCGAGAGGCGTTGGTTTCTCCTCCTTTTCCTCTCCCGTTTTCCCACCTGGATCCCTGGCTTGCGCAGTTTATTGGAGAAGTTGGGATGTCTTAAAGCTTTACGGCTCTTGGCAGCTCAGTTGCTTTGGGTGGGTGTTCCTGGACGTTTCGCAAAGCTTGACGAATAATGCTTGCACAGTGCTGATAAGGTCTCAAGCAGTTCGCAACCAGGCTGAATGAGAGACAGTTTCTGAGAAACGTTGTATATTGTGTGTATCCAGAGAGTTCTAGTTCCTATTCAGGCGTGTGAGCAATTGCTTGTGGAGCACTGTGGCGTGACTTCTGCGAGAGTGCTATATTCTTACGGTTTTACCCGCTGCTTTCTGCAGAACCATACCCCATGTCTTCTGTTGCGTCCTCTAAAGAAGATACAATGTCGTCTGAAAAAGCAGACGAGAAGCAACCTGAGGCTGAAAGCAAAGCTGAGGAAAGTGAGGAAGATGAGGAGGAGGAAGAAGAGGAAGAAGAAGAAAAGGGTACCTGTCTTAATTTGTCTTGAAAAAATGCTAAGCTTATTGAATGCAGTCAGTCTTACGTGGTGGCAGCCAGTTGTACAACTGCTGTTAGATTCTGCAGTACATCCGTCTCATGGGTCATAAATCATTTCCCAGTAGACTAAAACAGAAAAGGCTACAAACTATGACACCATTCCTCAGGAAACAGTGAAAGAATTACTAACATTTTTGGTTCATACACTAGGGATTTTTTTGTTGTTGGAGAAACTTTTAGTAGACTTCAAGGTGTATCATCCTGTATCACATCATTTGTATAAAAACATATGTGAGTATTGAGCTTTCTAAATTTATTTTTTTCCTAGTAACACTTTAAAGCAATACACACTTCCAAAACAGAGACAAGTGGAAATAACTGGTGTAGCTTTGGAATAATACAGTTATAATTTGCCTAACAACTGGTAATTACTTTTTTGGGGGGTACCACAGCTTAATTGTAGTGGTGAAGGAATTCCATATGACTTATTTTACCAGTAAAAATCACGGTGATGTTATAAGGACAAGCAAGACAGGTTGCATCATGTAACTGAAGAGGGTAGTCAAGTAATAGAAGATGTGATGAAGGAACTGCTATGCAAAACTTCTGGTGTTAAATCTCCAGGCAACAATTTTGCAAATAAAAGCAACTGTGTAAATAGAGCTGTGATATGGCTAGTGAAAACCATGTCACTGATGGTCTTGAGTTCTTAAAGGAGCAGATTTTGTCTTTGGAAGAAAAAGTAGAAAGGTTATGCTGTTTTAAGAACTAGAGTAATTTGAATTAAATTTTACAAACAGCTATTTCCTATTTATTTACATACAAGTTTTGCTGTTTTCTCACCAGATATGTGTCCGTTTTAATGTTCATAAATGTTATAAAGCTGCTTTTCTACATTAAGGCCAGAGTAACGCTTGGTGCTAAGGAAAGTGTGATATGTGGTACGGGGTGAAGTATTTTACTATGAGATATTTAGGTTTGTTGAATTGTGAGATTTTTCTCTTGATGTAGTATTGGTAAAGTAGCTATACAAAATGTATCTATTTATTAAGCAAATCTAAACATATTCACAGAATGGTTTGTGTTGGAAGGTACATTTGAGATCATCTAGTTTCAACCTTCCTGCTGTGATCAGAGACTCCTGCCAAACTAAGTAGTATTAGGAATAATATTCTAAATAGTTAAGAAGGTGTTGGTGTTGTGCACAGAATGTCCCTGTGTGGTTTGGTGCAGTTCCACTGTCCTTATGGGTATGCATTTTCTAATGATAGGGTACTATTATGTGTCCTCCATTCCACTAGTGGGAAGAGAAAGAGGCTGCAAGCAAGTTGGGTTCTCCTGTAAAGAACTGGAGTAGAGCTGTACATCTGTACCTTAGAAAGGTGATGAAAGGGGAAAAGACTGAATTTCAGAAAATGCATGGAGATGCCATCTGCATTGTGAGATGAAGTTCCCTTTAGGAAATGTCCAGTCTCCCCCTTCAAGGGTAGTTTGGATGCAGAATTGTAGTTAAGAACCAGAGACTCAAATCTACAGCTCTGTTAAATCCTATTGACCTTTTAGCCAGCAGTTTGAGAGCATCGTGATACTCAGTTATTATTGTTATCATTTTTTGTTTTGTCGTTGGAATGATTCAGAGCTGTTTTGCCTATTGCTGCAGCGAAATTGCTGATATAATGAAAAGAAGTATGTTTAAAACAAATGTATTTTGCAGAAAAGAGCCTAATTGTTGAAGGCAAAAGGGAGAAAAAGAAGGTAGACCGGTTGACCATGCAAGTGTCCTCATTACAAAAGGAACCTTTTACAGTTACACCAGGTGAGTTTGTCCTTACATGTAAGAATTATGGCCATTGGAAATGAAGATGAAACCTCTCAAAAGATTGAATTGTTAACTTGCTGTAGGTGAGACCTAACCTAACAGAATCAGTGTCTGTTTCAAAACAGTAAGGCTGTTGTAATTACATGGTGAATATTTTTTATTCTAAATGGGCATGTTAAACCATGGGAATTATAATATCTAATCTTTACTCTGAATAGGCTCTTCAGTAGCTAGCTACCACTGTTGTTGGTTTATCTAAAATAAAAAGAAATGCTAAATCTTTAAGCCCTGTTACAGGTAGTGTCAAGTAAGGAAAAAAAAAATCATTATCAGTGCCTAGTTGATAAGGAAAGACCTACCTAACACTTCACCTGATACTCTGTGGAAATAACTTCTTACGCATTAAAAAATGTTATCTATCTATATAGGTAGGTGGACATTTGAAGTTGTAAACATGTGGGGTTTACTTATAAAAAATTATAAATAATGTGATTTCTTTGCTTTTTGGTGTTTTTTTTTTTTCAGGAAAAGGACAGAAACTCTGTGAAATTGAAAGGATACAGTTCTTTTTGAGTAAAAAGAAGACAGATGAACTTCGGAACCTGCACAAACTCCTCTACAACAGGCCAGGCACTGTGAGAAATTAAAATCTATTTTGCATCTCTCTTAATTCTCATTCATGGTGAAAAAGCTTATAGTATATGTTGTTTTCTTTTGCATTTTGCATGGATATCTACATAAGTATTATTTATTAAAAGCTACTGTAGAAAACTACTGTTAAAGGAATAGTTATTGAAGTCCATAGTTCTTTTAATTTCTGTAAAGTACTCTAAAAATCCTGTGGAGCTTACAGTGCTGAATCGTAAGCCTATTTGACTGTAGATTTCCTCCTCATCACTCCAAAGAGAGAGGTTAGTGATCACTTTATGCAAATGAATTGGAAATAATTTGTGGCTCACATGCTAAAACTGCTGACCTATACAGAAGATTTTGACTATAATCTGTATAGTTACTTTGAGTAAAGCTGTTTCCAGTTTATTCTGTTTGGTACCTGTACTAGTGGGTTTCACTGCATTGCTAGTCAGTTTTCCTTTAGTATGCACAAAATAATAGAAAGCAAAATTACATTAATATGTACAATCTGAGTAATTTTGTTGTATTTATCTAAAATAAAACTGAATTAAAATACTAATTAAAAAACAATGTGCTCTCTTTTATGTCCAAGGATCAAACTCGATCCGTAATAGCAAATATGTCTTAAAGCCTTTTGTATACCATTGATCGTGCCTTAAATTTCAGAGTACATTTGACCCATTTTCTTTGCTAATACGAATGAAATTGATGTAGAGAAATTAAGGCAGATTAAAATACTCTATCTTTAAGCTCTTGTTGTATTTTAGAAACTTAAACAGCTAGCACAGGAATCAGGAACTTAGTACAAGTTCAGATGCTAGTTATAACATCTGAAACCACTGCTGAAAATGCTAGGATTGTTTAAATGACACAGCAAAGATCTGTTATCTTAAGTATTCTGGAGAAAGAACAGTATGTATTCAGTATCTGTGAATTGTATTTATTTGCTGTGGCAATAAACAAATCAAGTTATTTCTGGCTCAGTGTGAAAATGTTGACAATCTGGACTGTTTTGCAGTAGAATTTTGTCCTTTGATAGGAAAGGTGGAATGACAGAACCATGTAACTTCCTGATCTAACTAGATTTTTAGTGCAAGTCATGAAAACACATCAATTTCTGAAACTAGTGATGCTCTTGTATCATCTGGTTAGAGGTACTGAGAATCCCTCTCCCACCATAACTTACAGATCTGAGGTGTAACCGATTGAGGAGGCTATAAAGTTTATTGGTTATGCAGTGCATTACTAAGGAACTAACTCAGTAATACTGTTACGACCAACTACTACGTAAATTATTTATTAACATGATCAGCAGACACGTGACTATTAGCAGTTTCATAATCATGTACAAAATGATGATTGTAGACTGATATTTAACACTTTTAAATATTATTAGTTTGATGTAAGTGCAGTTGAAATGCAACTTGGACTATTCCATCCCACGCTGTTTATTTGGGTGCAGTTCCACCCCACTTTGCTCTGTGCTCCCATTTTGGATGTAGACTTCTTGGACAATCCAGCTAGCTGTTAAAGGACATGGCTTTAGTGTTTCATTGGTCAGTGCTTAGGTCACCCTCATTAATTCCTGTAGTTGTCCACATTCCTACTGCCCAAAACATAGTGTATTACAGGAAGTCACCTGAACAGTCTGCCTTGTGCAGTATCAATATGGTTGCATAGGTTCAGATGGCTTTACCAAGTTCTGCTCGCCAGCAGGTTCCCCAAATGTGCTTGCATTTATCTGGTTTTGTTCTGATTACAAGTGGCTTACTTAAGACAAAACAGTTTACTTTAGTCTCAGTTCTGCAAATAAATACAGTACAGATAATTTTCTATCTTATACACAGGCAATCCACTTTAGAAAGCAACACTTCTCTTGCTGCTTTTGAGCTTACATAGATTCCTGTTCTCTGAGCTCTTTAATAACAAATAATTGTACTTTACATATTATTTTGGTGATCTTTGGCTTCATGTAAAGTTCTGTCTCTCCTGTGAGACCTCTTGCTTGGGGAAATTAAGTAGCATCACCTGTTAAACTGGCCGAGGTAGCTGAAAAGCATACTGAGATACAACAGGATTCTGTTCGTCTTCATTTTTTAGCATGGAGAGTTTCTCTCTTAAACTGTACCTGTTCTGTTCCTATGCCTTTTATAGTAGCACTCGTGATCTACCCTAAAACAATAATCACTAATTAGGTTAGAGGCTTACGTTAGAATCTTATCTTGCAGCACAAAGTATGCCCCATCATTGGCCAGAGTCAGTATTTTAGAAAGCTTTTAACACTGAATTCATGGTTTCTCATTAGGAGTGTTTTTATAAAAATTGCTATAAGTCCTAGAAAATTCTAATATTTGGATACTTTAAATAATGACTATATTTCTGTTAATTTTTGTGAAAGCCATGCCCCTGTGCTAAAATATATTTGCTTATAAATATGTACCATTTTGAAATATCAGTATGATTTCATCACAAACCATATTCAGTTTGAATTGTGGGGATCTCAGAATGCTATTTAAAGTCAAGGAAATCAGCTGATGTTTTGTATGCACATCCTGTATGTGCTTCAGAAGGTAGTAAACACTTTTTAATAAAACATACTGATACCATCTGTAAATTTTTTATAGTTACTGGGCAAAGATTATCATCTTGAGGACAGGAGCTTAGTATTGGTAAAACTAATGGGGAAACATCAGAAAGAAGATATGTGAGATTACTGAAAGTTATTCCAGGTCGTACCTGATAATGTTAAAAACATTTCAGAATAATTAACATTTTGGGATTCTTTTAAACTTTTTTTGTTAAGAAGGGATGAAGAAAAAACTAAGGAACTTTATTCTTGGTTGTAGATGGGAGTGATTTCTCCTCACTAGGGCTGTCTGTTATGATGAATGCTTGGTCCTGTTCACTCTGAAGGCTTAATGGTGAATCTTGTAAATAAGGTGATACGTAAATACAAAAATTGGTCATGCAGAAGAGCTTCAGAAGTGCAGTCATGATCCCATGTAAGAATTTAAAAAGCAAATAAAGCTAATCAGATCTCACAGATCGTGTACCAAAAATTTACTATTCTATAGCGAATTATATGGTATGCAGTGTGCAACAGGCTTCCCGTGATCATAATCATACAAACATATTTTCTGTGGACTGCATTATTTATAAGCACAAAGAGGCAGGTGATTTTACCATTAACTTATTAAAAGGGATTAAATTATCAAGATACCGGGAACTTAGTTGTAGTTTAGCTGTCAAGAGATAAATATAGTCATAAACTGTATGTTCATTTTTTTTAAAATAGATATAAGTTTCCTTCAACAGTAAGCTGCAAGGTAGTACAGATTTTTCTTCTATGAAAAGTTGAACGTAATTGGATGCAATCCTTTAAGCTGCATGTCCTAGAAGTTAATCTGTGTTCTATTCTAGGTTGCTTCCCTAAAGAAGAATGTGGGTCAGTTCAGCGGGTTTCCATTTGAAAAAGGAAGTGACCAATACAAAAAAAAGGAGGAAATGTTAAAAAAGTAATGATCTCCATTGCTACTTTATATAGTATTACTCATGCTGTACAGTCCTTTTGTTTTCAAAACTTTACAAAGTTTACATTATGCTCCATTTGTGGTGCAGGCTTCCATCTGTCTGTGCCTTAAAACCTTTCTCCTTCAGAATCAAAACCCAGTTTTGCTTAGTGTATGTTAAAAGTACAGCATTGTTCCTAGAATTATTGTCAAATAAATGAGATATCTGTAGCATTTAGTGTAACAAATCAATGTTTTTTGTTGGTGGTGTTTTTCTGGCTGTACTATTTCTCCCATATACATTACTTCTCTATTAACAGAAGAAGATTCTGCAGATCGGTTGTAACTGGACTGAAAGGATTTGAAAATAATATAAAGCAATAAATCTAGTCATAACAAATCAGCCAAATGTTGATCTACTGTTTATGATATGATATTAAATACTTTGTTTTTTTCTCTTCTTTTTTCTCCTCTCTTCA
Organism: Cyrtonyx montezumae; assembly: GCF_038088225.1. Lineage (NCBI taxonomy): Eukaryota > Metazoa > Chordata > Aves > Galliformes > Odontophoridae > Cyrtonyx > Cyrtonyx montezumae. The sequence goes on along the minus strand of NW_027072089.1, from coordinate 85,234,530 downwards.
GATTTAGGAATGCAATGTTGAAAAGTATCTGTGAAGTTCTTGATTTGGAAAGATCAGGAGTCAACAGTGAGCTGGTAACAAGAATCTTAAACTTCTTAATGCATCCAAAATCTTCAGGCAAGGTGAGATACAGGTTATGCTTGTTTTAGGAACTCTCTTGCTGGAACATGAAGCTGTCCATATGCTTTAAAGCACCAAATGGAATTTGTGATAAATGCATGAGCTAATTAGGGATAGCTGTTCCTAAATTCCATTTAGCATCATCTGCTTTGTGGGTAAGTGGAAGAAAATAGACGTAGTAGAATCACAAAATGGCATTCAGTTTTTAATCTAAAAGTAATGCTTACTTAGTTAAACTAAGTTTCCTGAGGAATAGTCTATTTGCAGCAAATGCTGTGAAGTAGTATGAACCAAGTCAGCACGCTGCCTTCGGGATGCTGATAGTGCTGAGTGACAACAAAATGCAGTTTTGTAGGATCTTAACAGTTGTCAGCTAATTTGCTGTTGGAAGAAAAAGTTTACCTTTGCAGATAATGTAAAAGTGTTCCTTCTAAATTGACTACTTGTGCTTCCATAATCCCCAGCTGTGGAAGATATCTTTGGTTAGAGGAGTGGAAGAGATGCTTAGCTTAGAAGTGAAATTCAGTTTCGTTTTACTTTGATTTATCCCTGTGCTTTGAATTTCTTCTTACCACAAAGAGTAACGCTTACAATTGGTCTATTTTCTTGTTAGGATGATGCAGACCTCTATTTTTTCACGTTATTTGAAGGAATTTATGTTTTTTCTTTGAAATTCTCTTCTGTATTCTTTTGTGAATAACATACATCCCTGTTTCAGCCATTGCCAAAGTCCAAGAAAACACCGAGCAAAGGTGCCAAAAAAGAGCGTAGTAGCACCGGAGCAACGAGAAAAACAAAGCGCACCAAATGTCCAGAAATCTTGTCAGATGAATCCAGCAGCGAGGAAGATGAAAAGAAGGAGAAGGATGACTCTTCAGAAGAGAAGGAAAGTGAAGAGGAGGTAATGGAGGAGGGGTCTTGTGTTGTTTTTCCAACATAGGGCTGAAAATTTTTCTCTGCAATTTGTCGGCGTGGTTGTTATCAATTGGTTATTTGTGGAACGTGCAAGGTTGGAGAGGTAATGATGTTTTACTAAATTAATGGTTTAGAAAAATGTTGGATAGGGAACACATCTTAAATTTCTTGGAGAGATCTTGGTTTCTCAAACTATAAAGCACTAAGAATTGATAAGATAATGCAAAGGTTCTGATTCTTGTTCATACACTTTATGAAAGCACGTGCTGTTTGACAGTTTGGGGCAGTCGGAATTTGAAGTGTTATTGATGGGATTCTCACATTACTTTCTGAAGGTTTTATTAACATGATCTTCAGTTAAACAATAAAATCTCAGTATCTTTTCTAGTGAGGGTATGTCTGCACTTGTGTCTCTGTACGTAGGATTTGTTTGGATACCTAGGAGTTAACTCTGATGTGAGTACAGATCCCTGACTTAGCTACGTTGTTTTCAGATCTTGGTTCTAAATTTCTTTTGGATCTTTTGTTCTGATCTCTCTTCAGAGATTTTATAGGTCACAAGCAGCCTTACAAAGATCTCTGCATTTTACAAAGTGTTCTTACTATTTGCTGTTCTTCTGTATTTTCTTTGAAATTTATTTCAGTCTCCTGTAAGAGCAGAGAAATTAACTTTAAAAATCTTTCCCTGTGCATTCATTTTCAGTTCTGTACATAGTTAACGGAGTAGACACAGAATGGGGGAGATCTGGTGCAAGTGCCACTGGTTTTGTCCACGTCCAAGGTGTGAAAGAAAGAAATGTGAAGAAGCTACAGGCTCCTTCAGTGGGACTTCCTTTTTAACCATAATCAAAGCCACACAACAAACAGCAATTAGCTAAATAATTTCCTTTGACAGTGATTATGTGGTCTTCATAACCTTTGACTCCAAACACCATTATTTACTTCGGGTTGCACTCCCTCTATTGAAGTGCAAGAGTGGCAGACTGAAGTCTGAGCTATAGAGAAGCTGAAGTGTGCAACTTGAACCGTGTATGCAAACGCTGTAACTTTCAGAGGTGCTCATGTAGAAGATTGAAGGAAATTCTTTGCTTCTCCATAAAATAAACGTAGTTCTGAATTTGTATTTTTCTTTTCCCACAAATAGCGAGTCAAAAGAAGTTAATTTTATATTTCATCTCTTCAGCAGTACAGTCTTCCTGCTGTGAGGAAGGGAACATGGCTTTCAGAGCAAGGAGTCTGAATTCTTGAAAAAGTTTCTAAAAGCAGCTCTTTAAGAAGAATTAGTAAACCCTGTTTGTTCTAACTGGGTTTTCTTTGCCTTCTTTCAAAAGGTAGGAGTTAGATGACCACCAGGCAATAACTGAGTACACTGAAGTCTTTGGAAGCTGAAGGTGACTTGCATGGAGTAGAAGTATAACTATCAAAAGAACACTATTATGTCAGATTAGTTTGAATATAAGAAATAGTGAAGTAGGAAGTGTCTAACTGCAGAGCTTTTAAGGTTATACTGTTAAAAAGGAAAAAAAAAAAATAGCTAGGTTTATGATACCCTTTAATGCACTGCAGGTTGTGTTTCCCCTGCCCTTTTGGAATCTTGGACTGAAGTTATGAACGTCTCTTGACTGCAACAGTTTGTTGCTGTGTTGTTTTGTTTTTCAGTCTTACGTACCTGGATGGAGAAGATAAAGATACTTCTGTATGCTGAGGGAACATGAAGATTTTTTTTAACTGTAGCTTTGAGCAACTTGATCTAGTGGAAGGAATCTGCCCATAGCAGGGAGTCTAAAATGGTTTGGGTTCAAGGAAACCTTAAAAATCATCCCATTCTTAAGATAACTAACTACAAATGGAAGGGTGCAGTACAGCTAAATTACAAACATAATCAGAAGGTTCTAGTTTGAGTCTGTGTAGAGGGACAGTGTGAAATTCATAAGAATGTGAACCTTTTCACCCTGTGGTTTAGAGATAGGTATTGCTAATAAAATCTATTAATTTTGTTGATGTAGTTTGTCTTGACAGAAGAGATGATTTCCATTGCTGAAGAGGGGTTTGGATTTTCAGGTAGGAACCACAATTTTAATGTTCTCTTTTCTACTTTATAGCCCCCAAGAAGAGCAACTAAGAGAGAAAAATCTAAAAAGGTGACTCCCAAACCCAAGAAAACTGTGAAGGGTGCTAATGTCAAGAAAGCAGATAGCAGCACTACTAAAAAGAATCAAAACAGTTCTAGAAAAGGTAAATGGCTTTACATCTTTTATCATATGTGGTCTTGTAGCTTACTAGGGATGCTTTTTAGAAGGCAGGCTTCTTCATCTAATTGTGAAGGAAAATGGAGTTTAAATTATCGATTTGCTGTTTCTTTCCTTGCAGCGGTAATTTTTAGAAAACGTATTTTGATTTGTGTGTATTTTTATATAATTTGTGTTGTGTTCATATTCGTTTTACATCTGTATGTTTAAACAGTCAGCTTAGTTCTGTCTTCTGTTGTAAGAACATCATGAAGTTCTGTTAGACTTTACATAAGTCTTAATTGATACTGTAGTATATATTTCCAACTTTTGTCTCCTACTCAGCAGCTTGATATTCACAACACAGATACATGTTCTATGTGTATCCCGTTGCTCTTGTTTTCCTTACATCTGTCAAATATGTGAATACAGTATACAGCAACCCACTCTATGCTGACCTGGTTCTGAGAAGGAGCTTCAGCCAAACGATCTTCAGAGGTTCCTTATAGCCTTAAATTCTCCAGTGCTCTTGGAGTTAAAAAGCTGTCCCAGTTGCAGTATGTGTTGTTAATCCAGCATATATCCATGTGCTACAAGCACAGTTCATTTAATGCCAGCACCAGCATACGTGTGCTTTCACAAAGAAATCAATTCAAACTAACCACTCCACTGGGAAAAGAAATCTAAATCCTTTTTAAAGCAAATAAGTATTGCTTCAGGGCAGTAATGCCTCAGTTTTTGAATTGCTGTCGTAAATGTTGGTTTACTTTTATTTTTGTTTGGTAGGTGAATGTGATCAGACACATACCTTCTAGAGCATGTATTGATTCATAAACTGATAGGTTACAAACAGTGATGCAGATGTATAAGTTAAGTGTTATACTGACAGCATTATCTTTATTTGTAGAGCGATCATTTTAAGGGTGAACATCAGCATCAAATGTTCTGATAAGCTTTTGTTTTGAGGAAAGAATGCAAACAAGTTTAAAATCTTTTATTACAATCTGAGCTGTTCTTCATATTTAGAAAGTGAATCTGAGGACAGTTCAGATAATGAACCTTTAATTAAAAAGCTGAAGAAACCACCTACGGATGAAGAAATTAAGGAAACTGTGAAGAAATTGCTGGCCAATGCAAATTTGGAGGAAGTCACAATGAAACAAATCTGCAAGGAGGTAACCAAATGATTTTGCCATTTTTGGGGGGACAGTGAGTTGACTGTAAGTTGGCATTTGTCATCTTGTTTTGCAAACTGTGGCTTATGCTCTACATATTTCCTAAACAAAAAGATAACCTCTCCCAGAGAGGTGGTGGAGTCTCCTTCTCTGGAGACGTTCCAGACCCGCCTGGACACCTACCTGTGCAACCTGGGCTAGGGAGCTGCTTTGGCAGGGGGTTGAACTCCATGATCTCTAGAGGTCACTTATCACCAAAAAGTAAATAGGCACTGAGGTTTCATTTTTATTTATTTATATTTTTTAAGAGGGTATTTGCTTAGAGTGTAAGACAAACACTGGGGAATTCTTAATTTGTTTGACACGGCCAGTTAGGTATTCCAGTTTGTTGATGTATTGTCAGTACCAATTTAGTCCGTGTCAAAACATAAAAAATCTATAAATTTCGTGGTCAGAATAAGGACAGGAAAACAAATGTAATTTTTCACAATTAACAGAGGGAGTTCTGACAGTCTTGTAATACTAGAAGTACAACACTGCTTTTTGCTCTGATTTTATGTAAGCTTCTATTCCATATTCATGGAATGGAAGTAAATCAAGGTTGTATTTTTTCTTATTCTTCCTTTCTAGGTGTATGAGAACTATCCTAGTTATGACTTGTCTGACAGAAAAGACTTCATTAAAGAAACAGTCAAAGAGGTAAAGACTTCATATTTTCCAAGTCTATTAGAAATTGACATGGCATAGTTTTACACCAGTTGCAGTGGCCTCCTGTGTAGTGTTGGAAGCATCCCAAACCTCATTGTTTTGATAGATGTGGATACTGGCTCTTTTTTTTTTTTTTTTTGCCTTTTTCTTGTCTTCCCTTGTATGAGGTGTGCTGTGTGCTTTTCTTGGTTATCATTTTTATTTGTTTATTTTTAGGGTTTTTTTCCTGTATTCCTTTTCTTAAAGTAACCGGTAGAGACTGTTTTTTTCTTATCATGTTGTTACTTAGTTTTTTTGGTGAGCAGTACTAAAATTAGAGATCTCATAATTTTTTTTTTGAGTTTTGACTCTGGAAGCTGTATTTTCTTCCAGTTGCAGCTTTGTCTTTGTATATTATGCACTGACCATGCACACTGATAACAATGCAGAGATGTTATAAGCTTTATAAGAGCAATCTGTCTGCTGCAGGGGATGTTCTTGACAGGGCTTTCATGACAGCAAAAGTTGAGTGCATTTTCTTGATAGTAAATTAGTTATTAGTTTCTTCTCCTTCTTGCTGAAGGAGAGGCATGGATTTAGAGTAGGATTTAGGTAGGTGGATTTAGAAAAAGGGGAAAACTAATGCACTTCTCATTTCAGTTGATTTCATGATCTGATTTGACTGGGAAATTGAAGATTCCTGATTTTGTTTCCATGGATTGGAAGATCTGATAGGCACCAGCAAAAGGAATGTGTCCTTACCCTCGTGGTATTTAGCCAGAACTGATTCTGCTGATCTGATGCTAAGAGTGTTAATGTAAATTGTGTTGTGGATTTTTTATTATTTTTTTTTAAGCAAAAAAACAACAAAACATGCATTTGATGCACATTTTAGTTGAACATTCTTAAGTTTTGTGCATGGTCATAAGTGTTCCCTTTTTTACAGCTTTTTAACATCTTGGATTGCTTTGAATAATTAGAATCATTAGAACCATCACGGCATTTTAGTCTGCATTACTAGCTTGCAGGAGATGAAAAAATCAAGATGAAAGCTGTTTTTCTGTGGATATACATGCAGAGACTGGAATACTGCATAATTGATTAAAAAAAAAAAGCATATATCCATTATGAACATAACAGGAGTTAATCGCATGTTAATGTCTTTCATGGTCTGATACATTCTACAGATGCAGAATTATTCTCGATCTTCATTACTGTCTTGCATGTTTAGGCACTTGGAATTGTCAAAGCATGGTAACTAATTGGCATATAGATGTTATTTTTGTACTTTTAAAAGGCTTTCTGTTGTGTATATAAAGTTATTTCAGATTTCTTTTGTGCAAATCAGTTTTTTAATCTTATCTGAGAGGATTTATGGCATGAAATGTCGGTGCTCAGCAGTGAGGCTGTGATGGAAGGCAAGATGCTGAAGTTTCATTCAACTGCAGATGAGTTGAGGTTTTACAATGTTTTTCCCATCTTGTACAGAAATGAAACTGTAGTTTTATACTTAAGCTTTTCAGTGTTTAATTTTGTACAAAGACTACAGATACGTTTGTTTCGATGGCTTGACCTTATAAATAAAGTCCCTGTAAAGACTATAGGAATTTTTTTTTCAAATCTCGCTTTGCAAAACAAAATCTTGTAGTGTCTTGACTTGATGGCCTGACGTCTCAGAAGTGGATATCCACGTTGTACAGTTAGGAGGTTCTATAGCTCTGGAAGCCCCCAGTGGTGTTTCTGAATTGGGCTTTACTAAGTGTGTTGTTAATCTCTGCCTGGTATGGGAGCGCTCTTCTGAACGTGAGCCTTGGTGCCTCAGCGTGGGTGCTGGTACTTGTAAGTCTGCAGTCTTGAACTTTGACTCACAGCTTTTCTGATCAGAGTGAACCTTCCCGTCTGTGTTTCTGCTCTTTGGGTTTGTGTTCTCCAAACACTTGTAGCTAACATGGCTAGTCCTACACTTAACATTATGAACTAAGTGTGGGCTGCCATTAATGCCAAAAGTAAATAATCCCTCTGATTACAGTATTAATGGAAAGACAAAGCGTATTTTTACATTTTATTATTGTACAGTTGGGAAACAAGTGTTCATAAGAAATCTAAATTCTGAAAATGTTCAGCCAGTTGGACTACTTGGTCATCACACACTTTGACTTCCTTTGCGTGTAATCCTTTATAACAAGGCTGAATGTAACGGGGTTTTTTATTCAATAAATGTCTTTCACAAAAATGTGAATCAACGTTGATGGTACATTTGCTTAAATGTATAGTAAAAATGATACAGAAACAAGGCTGTTGTCTTCATCTCGTTTGGTAGAAACTACCTAAGCCTGACTCGGGAGGCTCCTCTGCTTAGGAGGTTCTTGCTGAAGGCTTTGAGACAGGATATTAGATTACATGTTCTGTGATTTAATTTTTTTCCTCCAAAACAATTGAGCATAAAGAATGCATTGTAGACTTGAATTAAATAATTACAAACTCTAGAGATTTCCACTTCTACTAGCAGTCCCACCTAAAACTGTTCTGTTACTTGTGTCAAGTTTTGTTGTGTTTCCACGTGGATTTTTAATAATAACAGTTTCAATCCTGTAACTTTCTTGTGATTGGTATGTTAGTATGGCAGACAGTTCTCATTATTTGGGTCAGGAAGTGGTTTTTAAGGCAAATGACTTCTAAGTATAAATATTTCTTACCGTGTAAATTCTTACAAAGGGATAGCATATTTCTATTTATTGTGTACGTGCATTACTTGCCATTTTGGATTTGTGATGACGGAATAGGCAAATATCAAAGATTGTGTTAAAATTTCTTAATTGCATTTTAGTGTGGTTCTCAGCTAATAAGAAACGTCTGAACTACTTCTTAGCTAATCCGTTCCAGTCTAGCTGCAGCTGATAACTCAGTTCCACTGTGTAGAAGGCAGCAAGACAGTAAGAAAAGGTGCATTAAAAAACATGTTTTTCCTGATGCTATTGGATGTGAAACACAGCTGATCAGAGCTCTAAATTCTGTACAAAACAGGCACAGATGTTAACAGAATAGTGTTAAGGTATATACCTTGAAAAAGGTTCACAAGATTATGTCCTGACCATGGTACTTTAGAAAAAACAGTCTTAACTTCTCGTTTTTCTAGTGTTGTTCCTAATGCAAATGCATTCAGTTCTTTTGTTTACTTCAGTCATTAGTATTTGGTGTTTTGGTTGGTGACGTGCAAAAACACATACGTTAACCTGAATGACCTGCATACAGATGTTTTCATGAGTGATGTTGGTGCTTGGAGTTAGCTTATTGCTGTGGGTCCTGTAGGAAAAAGAAGATGGAGGGGGCTAGGTGGGGAAGAGTAGAAATATGAGGGAGGGAGAGTGTTAAGTCTCTTTAGGCGAGAGCTGAGTTGGAGGTCTGGGGTTATCCATGGCATACTGCTCAGGCATTTCTGCCTGAATCTAGAGTAGCCACCACTAAGAAGTTTATTTTTAAGCCCTGTTTGGAGCTCAGTGCTTAATCAGAAATACTGCCCTTAGCAGTGAGCATGGCAATTCTGGAAAAGTTTATCAGATCTCTCGCTGTTTCAGAGAGCAGATATCTCATGACTGCTTGCGTAGATATAATTCTTCTTTTCAAATCAGAATGTTGTGTGGCAAATGTATCACGCAATTGCAGAATACTTCAGGTTGGAAGAGACTTCTGGAGGTTATCGGGTCCAACCCGACAGTTCAAGTTGATTATGAGCAAGTAGCTTCTACTGAGGCAGATGAAAAAGCAATCATCTCAGGAACGTTTTCACTTTTTTTCTTTCTATTACTTTCATTTTAGCTCCTATCACGTAGAGCGGTGGAAAACCTATAAGGTACCAGAATATTTTGTCTGGAACAGTACTTAGGAGCCTGCCTTGGGACTGCTGTGCCCAGCTGTGGGCTCCATGAGATAAGGAAGGTATGGACATCCTGGGCTGAGTCCAGTGGAAGGCCACCAAGATAATGGGGGTGGATCATGTGATGTAGGAAAGGATGCTGAGCTTGCTCATCCTTAAAAAGAAACAGGTAAATGGGGTCCATGTTGCAGCCTGCAAAATCTCTGATTTGTAGTACCCAATTTTAGAAGTAGCATTAGTGTTTCACTTCTGTTTTAAAGATTCTCAGTCTTAGAATGAAATTACAGGTGACAGGGATCTTGAAGAATGGTAATGAAAGTTCAAGGAAGAAAAACCACCACAACTGCCCTGAGGATACTTTCCAGTTTTATTCTGCTGCCATAACGTAGTCACACAGAAGAATGGAAGTGTAACAGATCATGCTCTGCATTCAACTAGGTTTGGTAACATTTAAACAGATCTGCTGAAATAGAACATTCCCTAGTTCTTTATTTGCAGGGAATAAATTAAACACAAAAATAAAAACGCATACATGCTTGAAATAAAATTTGACATGAGTGTTTAAAAAAGAAAACTGGAAGAACATTAATTAAGAATGAAGCCTCAGAACCAGCCTGATGTTCTTATATACTTTAAATGAACATAAGCTAAAGGGGAACATACTTATTTACTCCTCACACTTAAGTGCAGCGCAACGCCATTTAAGTGCCTTAGCACAAAAATAATATACAAATAATTAATAGACAGTCATTGATAAATTTATTTTTTTTAATGCTAAAAGAAGTGTGCAACAGCGAAAGCCAGATGTGATAGAATTCATTCTCCTCTATTCTCTGGAGTATCATTTATCTACCTGTCAAGTTGTAGAGGGATTTAAAACCCCAAGAACAAGTCCACAGGATGGAAGCATGTGTCTGAAATAAGCATGTTTGTGCAGGCTTTTCAACTATAGAAATGAAGCTGTGTTCATCTTTCTAGGCATAGATATGTGATTTGCTATGAAGCTGACTGAAGTTTTGACCAAGGTCAGCCAAAGCAGCTGTTGAGTTTAATTAATATGTTGAGCTCGTAGCATTAAGCTTGTTCAGAATCATAAAATCATTAAGGTTGGAAAAGACCACCAAGGTCCCATCATCCGAGCCCACCTAACCACATCCCTCAGTGCCACATCTACCCTTTTCTTGAATGCTTCCAGGGATGGTGACTGCCACCTCATACGTGATAAACTAGGAAAGAAACTGGGAGCTCAAATACGTACAGCTCTCAATCTTTCCTAGTTAAGCTGTAAGTGAGCCTGGCATATATGGAACTAACAAAGTGCAAATAATTACCAAAAGCAAAATTTGACGTTTGATTATCTTCTATCAAAGGACTTTGTCTTGCTTCTTATAGCCTTTAAATTACAATTTAATATTTGGAAATTCTTCCAAAACTGTACATACTAGCCTTTATGTAGAGAAAAAATATGAACAGTTACACTTTTCCTATTAATCCACATAATTCAGCTTTAAGAAGCAGAACAGAATATCTGTCTGAAAAACATCTAGTTATATAAACATCTTCAGCTTGTAAATTAGAGATTAAATAAAGATATTTAATAATATCGTTGCTACTCTAAAAACAAATTATTAGGTATTTAAAAAGAAGAATTGCATTTATTCAGTAGGATTTTTCTTAACGTTGCTTTTGTTTTTTCTAGCTTTATGGAAATGAGCACTGTAAAAGCTAAAAAAGCTTGCTGTGTCACTCTTACATGAAGAGATCAAAATAGAACAAGAAGGGGGAAGAAGAATTAAGTGCTTACTATCCTTCCAGAAAACAAGAGGCAGTAAAGTTACAGGGAAGGTATGGCAGAACGCAACTACAAGTTGGTTTTCATTTTTCTTTCCCGTGAATTCCATTTTAATGGAACAGTATTACAATATCCTGGTTGTGCCTGTCTTATTTCTACTGAAAAATACTTTGTCTTCCCCATCCCGTGGAAAAACTATTGGATGGATGCTTAGCCCTTACTGAATAACTCCCACAAGTTTTTAATAACAAAAGGAAAAAAAATAAAACTTCAAGTCAAAGTGCATGCCACCTTATTTCAGCCCTTCATAAAGTGTTAATATTTTTCCTCATTCATCTTCACTTTTTTTTTTAAATATGAAAGCTGAATGAGCTGTCAGGAACTTAGAGTTCTTTCCCCCCCCCCACACTGTGCACTCATAGCAGTAGTTAGTTCCTCTACTCAGTCCAGGTGAATTTGGAGGGTTTTTTTTTCCAAATGACCTTAGAAATAGAGTATTCTCAAGCTATCTTTTTTCTACATGATCAGAAGCACTAAGCAATTCTAAGCTTACCTACTGTAACAAGGATTTCTCTGAATTAGGTAACAGGGAGAATATTTCAAAGTTGTTTTTAAAGTAATGTAAAAGTTAATTTTTACTTTCAAGTTTTTTTAGCTACAATAACCTATGATTGCACTGTAAACTGTTCCAGCAGTCTGATTTAAAGGAATAAACTTGATATTCCAAAGCCTGGGTGGAGGAGGCTAAGAATATGAGAAATACTGTAGAAGAGGGCGTTGATTGCAAGTAGAAAGAATGACAGCTGAGTGCCTTCCTACAGTAATTCTGGAGTTTGTCTGGGTTATTCAGGCTTTTGGGAGCAAGTTTGAACTCCTCTGAGCATAATCAACCTGAGAAGCACAGTTAGTGGAAAACTCCCATTCTCCCTTTACTAACTGCCAGCATTTTTAATGCTGAATGTTAAGTTCATCTTGCTTTAACAATGACCTTCTGAAATGAAGATCTACAATATCACTACTTAAGCCACACAGAAAGGGACTTACAACAAAAGTTCCATTAGTTAAGCTGTGGCCGGAGACTCCAATGTCACTTCTGCTAGTAATATTTTGGATGAAAAAAAAATAAAACCCCAACAACAGGTATCATTAGGGGCTTAAAAGGGGAAACAAACAAAAACCAGAAAAGGAAGATGAAGATTTTCTCTTCAGGTACCATATACTATTTCAGTACCACTTGGAATAAAGGCAGCAGATAGGAAACTTTAAGATAGTTTTACCCACAAAAAACAATTTAAAACATATCTATAAGCACAAAAATTTCATAATTAAAATGCTGCTATTTTGCTGGCTTCTCGAACCCCGCTCAAGTAAGCTCCTGTAACGGTCTGAGGAAAGTGCCTATTTGTGGCCTGTGTTAGAAAACAATAATAATAATTTATTGTTTCTAGAGCTGTTAAAACAGATACAAAATGAAAAGTTCAGATCAGTTATTTTTTACATAGGCATGTACCAACATTTTAAAAGGTTATGGAGAACTTAGTTGGAAGAATTTTAGAGGAATGATGCTGTCAAATTCATAAATCTAAATCTGCAAAACTAGTCAGCTAGCAAAGTTAGTAGTGTGTTTTGCTGTAAGCACTTTGAGTACTGTTTCAATGTAGAATGCACCCAATGCTATCAGCAGCATACACTTGTCACGTTACCCAGTAACAAAAAGTTAATTTGACTAAAAATACAAATGGAACATGTGCCTCTGTCATATTCTGCTCTTGCTGCTTATGCAATTCATGCCCAGCCTGAGATACATGGTGAACTACCTATGCCCAACAGTGGGAGTAAAGACAGGTCTGTGTCAAAATGAAAACATTAGTATATTTGTGTAACAGTGTGCTTATATGCTACCTCTAAATTAATAGCTGTTGTCTAGCGAAGGATGGATCTTACATAAATACTTCCCCAAAAACCTTAAATCAACAGTAACAAAGATACTTACCTCACCAGCAAAAAAAATTGTCCCTTGTATGTCTTCAGCTATAATGTCATAAGCTTCACCACTGCCTCCTGTTTTTACAAAACTATATGCCATCTGGAGCCAAGGGTCTTTGCTCCATCGAGTAACAAAAAACTTCACTGGGTCAGGAACCTCCTGTATAATTACAGTAAAACTTACTTACATGCTACAAAGAAGAGCTCACATTTGTATAGCTTTCCATATCCTTAGGGAGTATGCAGTATTATTGTACTGCAGATTGGATTAAGTTCCAGAATTGAATCTCAGTTTTATTTATTGCAGCACTAAGCACAGAAGATGATGTGTTTGCTAGAGTTGCCTGATGTTTGAAACATTACAGTTGTTCTGTTTTTGAATGCAACAAATATGGATATTGTATTCTACCTAGAGCTACAAAGGTAAAAAAAAATTCCATCACGGTAACACATAATCTTGCAAACAGATAAAACTCCAACATCAACATAGCTGAGCACATTTGGGTGTACAACATAAGCATCTTAAAACTTAGTAAGACATAAGAGTTTGTTAATTCTAGTTCAAATCTCAAAATGTAATTTCCATTCTGCGGATGATTTTATTCCAGTGAAGAAATGACTTGTCTAAAATCAGAAAATGAGCTGGTTTGAAAGCCAGAGTTAGGGAGAAACAAAAGGAAAGTCTGTAATTAAGCTGTGATTATAATACTGTGTATTCTTTGTCCCATTGCACCATGTAAGTTCATGCTCCACTCAATAGAAAGAACCTGAATAACTCTATGAAGGCTCATGTAACTACAGCCGCGTCTTACTCTTAAGGGACTTGTGACAAGTACAAAGAAGTACCACTGATTGTCACCTGCACAGCATTTGGTATCAACAAATAGACTGTTCCATTCCAATCACCTCCAAAAAACTAAGGCTCAGCAATTGCTAGCCAAACAGATACGTATGGCAAGTTGTGAGGACATCCCAGAAGGAGGTTTTGGTACAGCCCACAAAGCTACCTTTGAAAATCCTGTGATGTTGCCAAGAGATGGCTAAAATTCACAACTGTGATAAACCATGGGGACAAAGACATGAGAATCATCCTTGTAGACAAAACTAGCACCACATGGGAGACCTCTTTGCTGCCTGTACATTCTGATGAGGTGAAAATAGCAGGTATGTGGACTTACATTGCCTGCAATTCTGGTAACTGTAAAGCTGTTACCAAAAGTATGTTTTCTAGGAAAAGAAATAGTCTAAAGTATCAAATGTTTTCCTGTACATCATGAAGTAGTGCAATCAGAAGCTTTATGTCTGTTGGCACGTTAATTCACATCTTTTAAGAGAAAAGAGTTTTCTTACCTGCTCCTTAAACAGCTCTCGAAGTACAGTCATGCACTGTTGTAGTACTTGTTTGTCATCTAAATTCTTAATGGTTGTCACTGCATCTCCGGTGACTACTGACATTAAAATGCTTTGTTTGCCCTAGAAAATAACACATTGACATAGAATATTACTTGAAATTTTTCAGTTGAATTATTTCTTAAAGAGCCCCTTTTAATTACTATTGATAAAGACATTTTTCAGCTACAGAACAATTTTATTCTAGACAAAGTCAGCTCTGATTCTTTAGAATAAAGGCTTTCTATTCTTCAGTGTTTACGCTCCAGGTACGAACGTCCTCTGACATCTTGTTAAGGGAGACCTGTATCAGGCAACAGTCAGCCCCTCTCACAACTCACAGGATTAACTGAAAACTCCCTGTATACCTATTGGAAAGGCTACACCCAAAAATTTGACCTTTGAGACAGACCTCTCAAACTCCTGTGCCAAAACTTCACATCAACTCTACTCCGGTTTCAAAAGACGGTAACAGAGATGAGCTATTTAAATACTAGCTGCATGTGTTTTGGAGTCGAGCCAAGGCTAAGTTCTTAGCAGCTGATTTTGGCCCAAGAAATGAAAGCTCAGTTCTCCTGATGCTTCCATTCACTTCAGGAAATCTGCCGTGATTCAGTAGTTTCAAAGATTAAGCAGTCACCACAGAATACTACACAGATTCTCAAATTCTTGCATGAATTCTCCCTCTTTTATCTCATGTTACTAAACTTGATAGCTATCAGAATTGCTATCAAGCAAGTTAATAATTATATCTAGTGTTTCTGACAGCATCACTGTGCTGAATGCCATATAGAATGATCTTGTAACTATTAAGGAGATGACAAGAGGTCTAAACGGAAAGTCATATACAGGTACTGATATTCTGATGACATAGCACAATATTGACAGGATAGTTTCTCACAGTAAACACAAGGTTCCAAAACAAATTATAATTGCTGTCAAGCAGCAAGCAGCAGTTGTTAACGCATGAAGAAGTAGGTTAAATGTGTAGTGTGTCTGTTTGGAAGTGTCAGGGAAGGGAAACAGAATGCCAGTACATTGGTCTGAACTGGTTTTGAGACTGACCCTGCAGACCTCATGTTCATGCAAAACCTACCGCTTGTCTTCCACAACCTCACAAGTCATGCAGGCCAGTGCAGGCCAGTAAGTACTGATAAGCCAACGTTGTCTTTTATAAGTGGTTTAAGTAAGGAATCAGAAGTCTTAAACTTGAAGTAACAGGCAGACTTTTCCATATTTTGTTCATCTGTACTCAGGTCTTGCACACTTGTTTTCAGAACAGCTTTAAGACTAAAAGTATTAACATACTTGTGTATTATGTTGTACCCAGACCTGGGAAAATATTGGCATTTCTTACAAAAAAGTATAAACCAGCTTTTTCTGGATAAATAAAAGTGATTCCACTTCATTTAAAAGGAAAAAAAAAAAAAGGGAGCCATCACTGTTCAGTAATTATTGCATTTAGATTCCAAACTGGATTTCTGAAGGGTCAGCAGGAAATAGAGTATGTTACCTCTGGATCCATGTCATAGAAAACACTGAAGAGTCCACGTTGGCTGGAATTGGGTGGAACATGACCAAAAAAATCAGCACCTTGAATTTTACTGTCCCAGAATCTATAAGGAAACTGCAATGCAATCTGGAGAGAGATAGATGGAATCAAAGTATTTCGTAGTGCATCACAAAACTCATAACTGTTCGTCTCATTCTTTTCCCTTTGTTACTCAATTTTCAACACAGTTCTCTGAGGGAGTTTCAAATAATAATATTTAAACTGAAGTCTCAGAAATTGAAAATAGAACTAAATTCACCGTGAAACTCACTATGGAAAGTGCTCAAGTTTGGCAGTTCTTACAAACCTAATGCAGAACTCATAAATTTCCTTCAACAGATGAGGATCATTGAGTCTTGCCTTTAAATTTGCACATTGTTATAGTATTGTTTTTGGCATTACTGTTTTATTCCAAGCACAGACATTATGAGGGATCTTTTCAGGAGCAGCAATCTTTTTTCCACTAGGAAAAGTTAAGGGATCTTACAAGCTGGTCAAATACACAGCTTTGAGTATTCTTCTTAAATAGTTCATGTATTTCCTAGGCCAAAAAAGGCCAGGATTAAGCGTATTATGAGAACTGTGGAATATCTAAGGTCATTGTGAAGGCTTGCTCAGCAAAATATTTTTTTCCACGCTTCCTTCCCCAACCCCTCCTTCAAAATTGCAAATAGCAGATACATCACAGAAGAGTTTTGACTTGAGGATACAAGCAAAACTGAATATGTAAGCAAACCCCAAGAAATACTCCATAAAGAACAGGGCCATAACTGCCAGTATTTCTATGAAAAGGAACTGAAAAATGATCTGAATTTGCTTACCTTCTCAATGACTCCTGCTCCCAAACTGTTAATAGCTTTAATTTTTTTTTCTGACAGTGGAGGATTGAACTGAATGGCATTTTTCTGAAGAAGGGCCAGTGGTACCGTCACTAATACCTGAGAGAAACAGTTACAGTCACAATCACAGCAGAAGCTGAACACTGTACTTAAGATTAATAGCATCCTCTAAATTATCATGGATTATTCATGTGTAATACTCACCAGATATCTCAACATTAGTGTCTGATTTTACTGCACGTCAATGGGAAACATATGAATTACATTCAGGTGAGAGCAGATCCCTAAGTTTTCTGACTTCTAAGCTGCAAACTGTTGAATTGCTTGTGTGAGTGGCAAGCCATGCTGGTAATTTTAATACCTCTCATAAACTGCAGTCAACCAGACCATCAGATTAACAAAAATTATTTTTGAAAGGGGAAAAGGTCTTTCGTTTTCCTTCACAGATTTCCTCCCTTTAAAAATGGTACAGTAACACTGGTGGTGCCAATCCTATTTTGATCATGTATAGGTATAATAATTTTTAAAATGATACCTTCAACATAATTCTTTCAGTACAAAGCAAATGAAGATGTAGGAAATAAGGGTGACTGAGAGACAGCAGGTTGTTGAGTCCTGCATCCCAAAGGGAGACATTTTAAAGGGCAGAATAGCATGTCAGATGGGGTAAAGCTGAGTAGGGAATGGAGCCAAGAAAACCATCACTTCAGAGACCTGATGAAAATCTATGTGCTTCATATTTTTAGTTCTACCTTTGTAGTCCTTAGTTCTTTAAATCAAGTGGTACTCAAAACTCAAGCACGTTCAATGACAAATAGATTCTAGAACACCCAAATACAGATCATTGGAACGTATGAGTTTTCTTTGAAGTGTGAAAAATTAGACTAAACAGTCTTCTGTGGAAGGGAAAAAAATAATCAGGGTTACACGTTCTGTGGAAAATACCATTGTTGTGTTCTCCAAAATCCATCAACTTAAAGCATTTTGGGTACCTTTTGTGTTCTCCACACAGTCCCATCTGCAGTAGCGACCTGTACTTCTTCACCAGAATAGTCAATACTCTGTACCTGTTGAAATACAAATGCAAAAGGTTATACTACAAAATCTGTATGCACAGTGTCAGTTCAGACAAGAATAGCTAATGTAGCACCAGCCTGCAAAGGAGCTGAAGAGTGCAGATTTCCAGATCAATACTTGCCGGGACTAGGGGGGAACCTCCATGAAAGAAAAATCATTATGATTCTAATCTTAGCAGCTCATCACATTATTATGTTTAAGATGGTCCTTAGTGAGAATTTCTGGAAATGGCACAGTGTTCTTTACTAGAGAGTCTGCCACTGTTCATTACAGTACTCCTTAAAATTCAGGTCAGTTAACTAAATTGATTTTTTATTAGTATGTATTAGTATGTATTAGTATATTTGAATACTGCATTAAATCAAATACTAGAATTACATTTGTATAATAGATTAGACTGCATGCCTAGAATGCAGAAATACAGCTGTGTTTTCAGTATCACAGATCCTCACAGTGAGGGTGACAGAGCACTGGCACAGGCTGCACAGAGAGCTTGTGGAGTCTCACGGAGACATTCAACACCCACCTGTGCAACCTGGGCTAGGGAGCTGCTTGGGCAGGGGGGCTGGGCTCAATGATCTCTAGAGGTCCCTTCCAACCCCTACAATTCTGTGATTTAAAATAGTTACTCAATGCTAATGGCAACATCAACAATTTCTGATCAGTCAGAAGGTTAACAAAGGAAATTCTGAACTTGTCCTTTTTTAGAGATAAGTTGGAATCATTGGAACTCCAAATTTGCCTGGTCAAAAAGAACACAATGATTATGTCAAAGTAAAGCAATGCCTATTGCATCAATGTTTTTCCAGACTTACTGGGAAATTTAACCGGATGTCCAACCCTTCAGCCAACTTATCAATGATGGTGGAATATCCCACAGTTAGGAGAGTGTGATCTCCAGCAAACTGAGCAAAGAACTCATTATGGTCCCACGAGCGTGCAGATACCTGTGGAGAGAACATAACTAGCTGTCTCTACCAGTAAGGTGATGTAGGTTCTAACAAAAGTCCCAAAAGTTGGAAGCCACCCTAATTCCCTCCATAACTTTGGAAGAAAGAGAAAAAAAGTACGTGAGAATGTATGGCATTGCTGACAAAAATAAACAGCTCTATATATTTATAGAGGCCTTTATATCCCAAGGCCTCTAACTGTCTTATAATTGCTGGATTCAGTCATAATATGACTTTGTCACCAGCTAGTAATTTTTAGCTGTGCTTGGGGTAGGAAAAAATAAAAAATAAAAGAAGGAAGTAATACAAAAAATGAGGTGAATTGCAGTGATTGCAGTGTGCTTATTTCAGTTTTCTCTCTGGCAAAGAAATCAGATTTTATAACCCTAAGATTTGGAATAAAAATGAAATATTTCCCAACATGAAGGGGGAAAGGAGATGCTAAAAAAATACCTCAATAGAATTATTCTCTATCTTCACAGATTCTTCCATGATTGCTTTCACTGCCATTCTCTCCCCCACAGACTCATAGTGCAACAGTAATATTTGTACTTGGCCGTCACCACCTGGCAGTGAAGCAATTCTCAAACTGCTATTGGAATGACAATTCCTATCAGTGCAGTTGCATTCACACCATATCATACAGTCAGCAGAATACCTAGGAGTGGTGAACTGGGGCCCACTGTCGTGGTGTTGGAACACTTCAGAAGTTAAATGCTTTTATTCTCAAGATACCTAGCAAGGTAGAGAAATACCTCAGTTTTTTTAAACACAACTGAGAAGCAGAAGTCACACATAACATCTGAGAAAGAATAACTCTCGTGTGAATCCTACCACCCAGAATCTCAGCAAAATGCCCTATTCCACTGCATCATTTACTTCTGAAAACAAAGAGAATTTTACTGCAAGTGTGTAATGCACTCCCATTAGATTGCCTAAAGAGGTGCTGGAATTTATATCACAATACTTGTGAAGAACAGGTTAAGGATTTAGAAGTAACTTAGGGACAGCTGATTGAGGCCTTGTGGGGAATCAGATGGCTTCTCAGTGTTGTTGCAACACTATTTTTCATAGAGCTCAACCATGTCAAAACACAGCTATCAAAACTCACCTGAGAGAGATTGCTGCCACAGGCGTACTCCAAATTACTGAGATGGAACTGCAGTACTTTTTCTTCCAGTTCACTGAACTGGATGCCAGACTCCCGAATAAAGGCTTTATAGATCTCTTGTATTTTCTCTGCAAAAAAAAAAAAAAAAAACGTTTCAAATGAGGATATATCACAGTTCATCAGAAGCCCTACTACATTTCAGTATTCTCTGGATCACAAGCTTTTCAAGCTTGTTTGCGCTAAGATGTTTTTCTTCTCGTAGAAAAACCACAAGATCTTTTGATGATAAAATATAACTTTGTTGCTTACTCATAGGTTTCCCTAAGAAAATATTTTTTCTTCAAAAAGAAAATGTACGTAGCATCAGGAAGATATTAAAATATATATATTGAAAAAATACTAAATGCAACAGTATAGGTGGGATAGTCAATTGAGACAGGAGAGACATTCATTTCTTCACTATAATTAATACACTGTTGAAGATATATCTTCAGGGGAAAAAAAACAACACTTTTAATATAAGAGAATCCTTGCAAATAAATCCTGGGCTTGTTTGTTTGTTTTTAAGCAAAACAAGAAGAGCTGAGGAATTTGATCCAGAGTTCACTCAAGAGCACAATGCTACTACTTTTGTCTTACTCATCCCACACCTGTTTCTGAGCAAGTGTATTTGTTGTTGGACGTGCTCACAAGCTGTAAGTGGGAGGCATTAGCAACAGAGATGGGACCATTCTTGCCATCAAAAGACTTTGATCAGGCTGATTTTTTTTAAACAGATAAGTCATAGAGAATAGAAGTTACAGCTAGCTATAGCCTGCGTCAGTGAGGAGCAGGTCTTATGAACTTCAACTGCCACTAGTAACACTGCAAAAAGCTACGTTATTAAAACAAGATACTACACTAAAAGTAATATAGTATTATTAAAGCCTTCAAATTCGTCCTCCTTAGAAGTTACACAGGACTTTTTAGTCTGCGTGTATACAAGTTGTCAATTGTCATCAATGGAGCCAGATTATCACTGTTGTATTAAAGGTTAGATGTGCAGACATATGCTTCTAAAAATGTCTGATGTAAAAGGCATTTTAATATAAACCTATAAGTTCTGATGGCTATGAGCACAGCCAACATATTCACTTTTAAGTACATCTCCCACTTACCACCAAGAGGAACATCTTGCTGTTGGGTTTTATCTTTTCTCCACTCAGAGACAACATCTAGGATGGCATTGAAATGAAAGTCCATACGTTTATCAATAGTGGGATCTGTTATCCTTCCACCTTCCTGGATCAAGTCACATTTCTCCCCTAGTTTGTGCATTTTAATGCCAAGCTTAAGAAAAAGACATTTTATTGCTTTTAAAGTATGGAAAAACTACAGTGCCTAGCAGCTCACGGTTATTTAAAGAAAGCTGAATCCCTCAGAGTTAAATTATATCAATGAGAAAACATCCATGATCTTAAATAATTAGTCATATTAACTCAGACACTTGTCCTCTCGAATACCAACAGCTCTTCAATCTCGTAGTTGTCCACAAACTGCTTTTCCCCACTCTTCCATTCTTTTCTGTATCAGATATTCCTTGAAACCTCATCTCCAACTTTCCTGTCAAGGCACGGGGTAGCACAGAGACGTGTCTGGTATCAAACATAAGGAACCACTTTCGTTCATTTTTACGTCACTGTATTTTCTAATCACCACTGAAATTAGTTCTTTTCAACAGCTTTCTGATGCTGGTGGCCTAACAGTTCCCTGCAATTCAGGCCTCAACAGGATGCATCTTGCCAGTTACTGCCTGCTTCATTAACAAGCAAGCAAAGAAAGAAACGGTTTTGAATTAAATCGAGTATTTTTCTCTGCTTGTTCAACTCAGAGCAAAGAATTCATTAAATTCTACACAGTCAGTCTTGAGATTCTCCCTAGGGCCTTGTTACTTAAGTGCACTCCAGTGTTTTTCACATGTCCTCACGTATCTGTGGAATGTTGCTCCCCACTGCAGATCTCAATATAGAGCTATACTCTGAATGAAATATGACATCAAATAACCACGTAAGGCAGGTACTCAACATGCATTCAAAAGTCATTGCTCCTCGCCTCATAACTAAAGTGTGTTTTAAAAAATAATAATAATAAAGCCCACCATTTTGATTCTTCATGACACTATAGAACACTAAGCAGTTAAAACGGTGTGGACTGGATTTACATGCCTCTCTGAATAAACTTCAGATTCCACCGGGGGAAATTCTGCTTCCTGCTCAAAAAAAATCAAACTGTGCTGTGTTTGTAGAAGTATCTGGTAAACACATTAGGCATTATTTGTTCAGAATCAAACTAGAAATGCAGAGGCCAAGCAAAGGCAAGTCTGTAATTGAGCTGTGTATTACAACAGCACAGCAATAACATACCACAGTAAAGCGTTTCTCAGCTGTAAAGTTTTGTCTGTACTAGAATGAGCAGTCTGTCAGGTGCCTCTTACATTTTTATCTCTAGAAAAGGGCAAAAAAAAGTTTCTTCCAATTTTGAAGCTGGAGCCACCTTGTTTCTTTCTAACGTAATGTGCCTAAAAAGCATTGTGCAGCCCTCCTCTGTCCCCATCTGTCACCGAAGATACGGCAGCAACACAGAGTTTACTCAAAACTGAACAGTGTTTTAATCGTGCCATGAAAGGAGACTCCCACCCTTACCCGCCCACCCACGCCTGCTTTCTAACAAGTTTTTCTGTAATGATAATGCATGACCACAGCAGGGAACCCACTTGCTCACACATTAGTGCCATTGGGTTGTTGACACATCCGTTGACGATTTGTGCACCTCTCCCAACAGTGACGCCTGTGAATGTCTTATCGTCCCACACTCGGCCACCAATTCTGTCTTTAGCTTCTAGGACAATGACCTATGACACAATGCAGTCCAGTAAGTGGGGGGGATGTGTCCAACTCCAGAGCAAAAAAAAGGAAGAGATAATGGAGCAACAGGATCGAGGGTTTCACTTATTATAAAAAAAAAAAAGGAAAAGGAAAGCAACATGCCCTTTCATTTCTTTAAGCATCAGCCCTACAAACATTTAATGTATAAAGATCGTTAGTATACTCCGATGTGTAAAGTTTTTTTAATATATTGGGATCATACTGGTAATAATAAACGGGGGAAAGGGAAATATGTGTGATTTCCCTGTTTAATAAACAAGTGGGTGCACTGAAGTCCAAAATGGAGAGAGAATCTCATTTAAACAGCAGACGGCATCTACAGTTGCATTATATATACACAAATATTGCTGTATCTCTTTATCCTCCCTGCTCAAGTCTGTGTACAATACGCAGTATTTGCTTTGTTAAAATTTAGATGAAGATAAATTCCGTCTTTAACAGAAAATTTACTCAATGAAGCCCCCGATTTTGCAAATGAATTAGGATGCTCCATGCCTGGATGTTTCTAAGAACGAGGTTATTTCTTCATTTTGAGGAAGACTGCTTTCAAAGCAGAGGAAATCTGATTTTTCGAGTAAGGCACTCTAAAGTTTCTTACCTTAATTCCAAAGTTGTGCAGCTGTCGGGCTGCTGCTAATCCTGCTGCACCAGCCCCAACTATAATGACAGATTTCTACAAAATAACATTCAGGTAAATAGAAGTAGTTAAGGGCTAAAATATAAATGATCATTGCACATTTATTCTTCTTGCTAAACCCTCCGATTTCAGAAATGCAATTTTAATTGCACATGTCTCAATTTCTTTCAACTGGAACAGTTCTCAGACAGATAACACACTTAACTTGGAACAGTTTCAGTCTCAAATTGGGTCCCATCAATAAAAGCTTTTTTATAAATTGAGAACACATGCTGATACACTCTCCACACAGAAATCAACTTTTTCTAGGAGGTATTCTATTACAGAATGCATTGATTATGTATGTATGCTGTCATGAAAATTGCTAGTCATAAGTACATATGCTTTAATCATGGCTCTTGCAAACCAGAACCTGGCTGGTGAGACTCCCATACGTGCTGTTACTGTGAGCACCACATGAAACGTGTTTGCTTTTAGAAGTAATTCCAACACAAATAGAGATAACAAGCAAAACAAAATTTCCATTTCATTTTATAGTACTAATAATACAGGGATTGTTACAGCTACTTACGTTGTGGTATTCTTTAGGAAGAAGATACTGGTCAGTACTGACTGATAAAATCCCTGTATTAATCAGCCCTTTCCTTGTCATAAAATACAGTATCCTCTCCATTTCCTGTACACAGCGAATACGCACGAGCCCTCGAACAATTATGTGATGGATGCATTTTTGGGGGGTAAGAGCCTCCTGTAGAAGAGAAAAAAAAATAAGAAGCAGCATTGATAGTTTAATATTCAATACTTTCACATGTTTGAAACGTATCTGAATCATAAAGCAGGTGATAAAGATTAATCACGAATCATAGAGGTCTCTGAGAATATTTTATAAACCATTACTGTGGAAGTTTCTTGCTGGTCTTACAGAGTAAGGTAATAATTTCTCTCTTCCAATTTCCTATGAATAAAAAGCAAAATTAACTTGGAATAAAAGCATAAGTGCAAAAGACACTCTTGCAAACTCCATGAGCACAGGAGTGGTATTGTAATCTATCCCTGACTGCAGGTGGCAATGCTTGTGATTACATTCCATTAAAATCCATTTTAAAATGACATTCCGAATAAAAGCAAGATTAATATCCAAAATCTTCACACTTATAATGCAGATATCGGGGTCTAAGAGTAGAGTACATGAAATTCTAGTTGGCTCTTGATTTTATTTATATTAAATGTGAAGAGTAGCAATTTCAATGAAGGGTAGCATTGCAGAGTTAACAAAAGGAGAAAACAACCATTTCCTTGTCCACCACTCATATGAAAATATATATATATATCGTCAGGCACACACAAACAACTGTTTAGAAATGTCCAAACATCACTTCGAAAGTAAATAGCTGGGCAGATTTGGTGCAGGTTTAATGCTTTTAAAACTTCAGCATTTTACCATACCTGAAGGTCCTAGGTATTGTAACTAGAGCTGGGGTGGAAGTCCAATCTTGGAATGAATTTTCAAAAGTATAAAAACAATTTTTCTGGTCCATAAGGCTGTATCTAGAAAGAGAGTCCAATTCCTTTGCCTTCTCCCATTGAAAAGCTCCTCATCCCATAACAGCAGCCATTATTTGGAAACAAACAAATTAACTTTTAGCATCTCCTACCTTGCAATTTGTGTACCACAGAGCCAAAATCAGGTTCCTCAAGGCCAAATACATGGTAGGATCTCGTGAATATTCTGGGAACTCATAGAGCTCATCCAGTTCCATGACATCTGGCCTCACACAAAGTGCTTTCCCACATTCATTGGGCTGGTAAAATGGTTGGAAATATTTGTTCATTCCTGCAACTGAATGAAGACACACATGCAAAAAAAAAAAAAAATGTAATATTTCTGACTTATCCTTTTCTCTTTAAGACAATTCACTGACCTGACACAGATAAAGAAGCAAGGAAGCATCCCAACCTCTAGCCACTTTTAGAATGATTTCATTTGATGTGGCTTTCTCTTTTCCTACTCTCTGGGCTGTGCAGTATTAATTACTGTTGCACTACCCAATGTGCCTTGGACCTACAAGGGTTTCTGTTTGAGTTTTGTCAGAAAAGCAGTACATGCCCTCAGATGCCGTCAGTGGTCCAACATGGAAGGGTATCTAATTCAAGTCTAAAGCCTAGCAGTGCTGTACAGGCCCACAGAGTCCTCTGAATCACTTTCATCTTCAGCTCTGAGCACCACCCAGAGTGAGCAGTGACTAAAAGTAATCATCTTCCACACGCAGCACTAGCAGCTCTGTATAATGAAACTGTTTTCCTGTTTATAAAGCAGGTAAATATCTGCTGAATAGATGAGTGGATTTCTTTTCAGCGCCTAAGGAGAACAAAGCCAGCTGGGATAACACAAATGCTGAACTTGCATTCAAGTACTCCCTCTGAGCTAGTACTGAGGTGTATCAATAAGGATGAGAATGGGAATCCTGAATTACCTTCTACCATACTGGACCTATTTTGCAGATCTCATCCCCAGGATCGTCAGTCTCAGAGCTACCATTAGCAAAAAACCTAACTGAAGCAAACTCCATGTGCCTTAAGAAATCTAATCCTTTTCTGCAAAGCCCCAAAGCTCCCCAGGATAAAAAAAGAACAGAATTAAATGTTGTTATTATAAACCTTAATTTCTTTAAGAAAAGAAATGATATTGAAGTAACGGCATGTTAACTTCCCATTTCTGTTACCAAATGGCAGGTAGTAATCAAAAAGCCTATGAGGGCTGTGCTTACACCGTAAAGAAATGCATTACCTTTATCTTACAAATGAGGAAATTATGACAGAGAAGTAGACAGGCAATCACTCAGAAAGCGTGTGTGTTAGCACTGAGAACAGAGCCAGTGTTTCTGAGTCAGGAGCGTTGTGTGCCTTATAAACTGGGTTTTAAGACAACAGTCGTCACACCTATTTAAGGAACAGAGCCCTGCAGATGGCCCTTACCAGTCAAATTAGGCACGCTCTTTAAGTGCTCTAACTTCACAAGGTTGGATTCACCAGGTAAACGATTAGTGCTGGTACAGGATGGACTCATGCCCACGCAGTCTGGATAATATGCAGCTAGAAAGGGAGCTGCCACACTGTCTTTCAGCAAAGGAGGGAGTATGAGCATGGAGTACCACCAATGGTCTGAAACTTCAGCCACTCTCTGGCCAAGCGGAGAAGTGAAGGAAAGAGGGGAGAAGAGAACACGTCAGTACTTTGAAAACGTTGTAAAATGAACCAATTCCCCCCTCCCTCCAGAACTGACACCAAAAAGCGCTAGAAGTACCAATCTCAGATTTGCATGTCATGAAGACATTTTCTCTCCCTCTTTCCCCATCCTCAGCCTGACACAGACAACTAGTAGTATTAACCTCGGAAACTGAGCTGAAACTTCACAAAGTCCACACCCATGTGGAAAACAAACAGATGAGACATGCCACAACAATACAGCTATGCCTTACCAGGCTCTTGACAAAACATGTACAGCTGCTCGTGCAACCAGAATTCTGAATTATATGTCTAAACTAACCGACTGATTTAATTTAGATTCTGCTATCCCCATCAAAGACCTTCTGAAACACTAAGAAATGCTTCTGATTCAGCCTTGTTTTACAAAGCAAACATGCATTAAGGAAACAAAACAACCAAGCTTCCACAACAGTCAACAGTAATTGTGAGCGCGTCTCCTGGGACAGAGGTACCTCAAGTACACTTGCCAGCAATGGCTTATCATATCATACTCAATCTGAAACGTGAGATTACATGATCATAAAACCATTGCGACACCAACATGCATCAAGTATCATTCGTATTAGGAGGTAGAGGAAAAGAGAGAGAAAACATGTTTTGGCACTCCTATGCTCTTCTCAGAGAGAGGAGACAAGCTTGACTAAAGATGGAAACCACCTGGAGCAGAGGGAAATTTGAGGATGGGGGTTTTATTTGAAAACCGGCAGCTGAATGCTGTTTTGCCTGATCAAAAATGAGAATTAGGAGTGAACCTTGTATCTCTGTCTGCAACTCAAAGACACCAAGAACCACCTGAAATCTAACTGGTATGGCCAGGGAAGAGAGGAAAAAAGATGAGAGAGAAGGTCCTAGGCTCTGCTGCAAATAGTGTTCTGAGCAAAATGCGTAAGTATTGCTACAGTTGGCCAAAAGACCATGAAAAGGAAAGACGTATGCCATGCTTTAGGGTTGCTTTTGTATTCTGAACAAATGAGGAGGAACAACTGCTACTCACCAAGTCCTCAGGCATGGAGCATTGGTCTGAGCTCTCCGTCTGAAAGAAAGGTCAATTGAATCAGTGCTATTCTAACATCACACAATAAAAATTAAACATAAAACAAGGTCATTTGGCTATGGCATAGTTCCTTAAACCAAATAATGCATTCACATTAGCTTTCTGTAGCACATATGTTTGTATTAGTAAAATTAAATAATAGAGAAATACATAATTCAAAACACTTCACACCAAAAAAAAAAAAAAAAAAACAACAATATCCCAGAAAATGTTTCTCATTTGTTGAATTAAATCATCTCTACTGATCAGAAATTAAAATATGTGTTGTATTCCATGAAGTGGAGTGGAATGCTAAAACAAATTGGAAGGGAAAAAAAATAATCTGGGAAGATTCTACAGTTTTCAGAGAGATTCTTCCAGTCTAGATTATAAAACCAAAATTCCTTAAATTATTTCAACAGTATCACAAAGTTCCAGGATGAAATATTATGTTTTTTACTAAAAAGATTCTGTGGCATTATAAGGACTCCTATTTAGTTTCAAGAGTTATCTTCACAACAAAGCTGAAAAATTCCCATGGTAAAACTTGATAGAAGTTACTAAAAGCTCACTGAACTTTTCCAGCATTTTCCTTCAGTAATGGGTATGGCTTGACAAAACTCAAACAAACATTGCAGTGCACATTTATTTCGTATATTCTGATAATTTTTTCAAAGTTTCAGAATGAATGATTTTATAATTGACTACAGACAGGTATTATTTTAAATTCTTCTTTCTTGATATTTTTATTTAGATTGCAGAAAAGGACAAACAGCTTGTAGGCCTTTAACCATGCAGCTCTGCAGGCCGTCAGGCAGCCATTTTTAAATTGGAAACATTAAGCAGCAAAGTAAGAAGTAAATAATTTCTGCAAATAAGAAACAGCTATTTGTTATTAGTTTCCATATGAGCAAAAGTCTTCCGTGTTACCTTGGTGGAATTGTTGAGTTTCATACCACATCTGTATGTTTTTGCTATTTGTGGTGTCAGCTGGATTTCCTTTGTCAGCTGACGCCATTTACCACACTCTGGCTTTGTACACTGCACCTACAAGTCAAAAAAACAAACATGTTTTTACTTGTTACTGACAGATTATAGATAAGGGTAATGAAGCCTAGGTAACCAACTGAAAGAAGGTAGATGTGAGGAAAGTCTTAAGTACAGTTGTTAAATTCATTCTCATGTAACGCTCAGGCATAAGACATTTTGTGTACGTAAGCCTTACACCGATGTCCTAAAAGACTGAGTTTTACCACAGAACCTAATCCAAAATTGATTCAACACCCATTTACTACTTCAGTGGCTTTTGCAAGCATTGCTGCAAAAAACGTCATACACTACTTCAATAACAACATACATATTTTTAACATTATTCCATTCCCATCCCCTTCTCTCTACTCCCTTTACCACGGAAATACAAAAATCAATGTTTTGCAAGGCTTTCACACTCACAGTTTGCTATAGCTGGTATGCCCCATTTTCCCCACTAAGTCTTACTCTATCTGAACATTGCACATCTTAGCTGCCACTTCAACAAAAAGCAATAGAAAGTTGTTCTCTGTGAGACTTGGAGGAGGTGTCCGATGATAGAGAAGCCCGTCAAAATTATTATCTTGAGCTTTTTGCTAGCCCACGTAAAAACTCAGCTGACCTGCTGCCTGATTATACAGTATCAGAAAGTTTTTCAGATCAAGAAAGGAGGAAATGGAAAAGTCAGGGCAGGGGAGCTAATCTAAACATCCCATCAAAACCACATACCTTCACAAATTAACATCCCATTGAAATACACTGTATTCCACAAAGCACTGTCCTCCTTACCCAATAAGGAAGCTGTTGATCTGCCATAAAGGCTTTTGGGCTGGGCTCACTTTTCCCATTACTTGTCCAAGTCCTTTTCCAGGCAGTGTATTTCTCATAACCATCTTTATGGCTAAAAAGAAAGAGAAAAAAAAAAGGCAAGCAGTCAGGAAAGTGAATGATCTAGTTCATTTTAAGCAACAGTGGTGATTCTAAAATTAAACATTGTATATAAGGACAGAGAAATAAGGCTGAAGAGAGTCCTGTATTTTTCCTATTAAAAACAAAGCAACTCGTGGTTCTTATGGTAGCTCTTTATTAGAGCACCCTGGCCACTATATCCTCTTGGTGATGAGCATACTTCCCAGAAGTTAAAACAGAGACTGAGTTACGGGTGGTGCCAAGTTCATAAGCACCCAAAAATCTTAGTAGAGATGGACTCAGTTCCCACAAAAACAGAAAGGAGCCCGGAGCCCAGAGCACTCCCTGACCCTGACCTGAATCTTCACAGTCACTGAAATGAAAGCAAAACCTGCTTGCTAGCTTTTCTCTTACTCTGAGCCAAGTTCTCTCTCCCGAGCTCACCTTATAAAGCGAATCTGCTATCTAAGGGAAAATATACGTACTTAAAATTAAACCTACTCACATCTTTTAAAATTTTCTGCTCTTGTTTTAGAAGAGAGGAAAGCTTTAGGATAACTGTACCTACAGAACAGCCTAGGTAAAGTAACTCATTTTGCTCACGCTACACATATATGTTGACGATTAGTCCATACAACAACCACAGTTGAAACGCAATGCCTGTCAGATTTTAATAAGCACTGAAAAGGCACAATCTGAATGGGCAAATCTACCTTCGGTAGTAGTGGTCAAAACATTC
Organism: Cyrtonyx montezumae; assembly: GCF_038088225.1. NCBI lineage: Eukaryota > Metazoa > Chordata > Aves > Galliformes > Odontophoridae > Cyrtonyx > Cyrtonyx montezumae. The sequence continues at coordinate 85,204,297 of NW_027072089.1, read as the reverse complement.
ATTGCAGAAGTGCTCCCCACAGGAAAGATGATACCATCTAGACGTATACCCATTTTTAGCACATCTGAAATGCAGAAACATAGAAACAGCTTTATGATACGTTACAAAAACCCTATTAACAATAGCACATGCCAGAACATGAACCAAATATTCAGGACGAGCCAGGACACTCTGTTATGTTCATGAAGGCTGACTTGTACAAGGCACTGCAGTTATTCAAATAAAGATAACAAGAAGATCATTTCAGTTGTCTTGGACACTTCTCAAACGAAGCAACACCAGATGCAAAGGAGGCAAAGTGTACACAATAAGCAATTTTATAGTTGGTCTGGCTTCCAGCAATACCCCTCCAACAGCGATCCATGGAGCCTCCATAGAGTTGTTTTAGCAATACATATTGTGACACACAAAGCATTTTTCAAATGTGTAAGGCAAAGTCACTCTCTGTAGGAACTTATCATTTCTTTACCCTATGTCATTCTGTTCTGCTACTGATGCAGGATTGGGAAGGGGTCATCATGATGAATATGTTTTTTGTGTGAGTGATTGACTGATTCACAAATCATGACATCTAGTCCCCAGATCAGCTGACACAACTATATATGCAAATCTGAACACAATATAGATGTTGCCTATTTTTTCACGTGACCAAGTTGGCCGCAGTTTTATCCTTAAGAGGGAAAACCTTCAGGAAACCCTTACACGTTCTGGACATTTATTCCTTATTACTCTCAGAAATAAATGGCCATTAGCAAAGGTTATATTCATTAGGCAGAGCAATCACTCTTCACTTAGAAAACTCTCATTAAACTCAATGAAATGACTCAAGATAAATGTACAAGATAAAAAGCAGTGACCTAAGGTACTAACTGAAATAGACAGCAGTGAAATGATCTCATCTCAAATAAATAATGTCATAAATATGTATTCTAGTGGAAATATGTATATATAGAGAATATATAATCTATTAAAATAACATATTTAAAAAGTTTATGCAACATCTGTAGTTTCAAAAAATATATAACATCACTGTAACATGATTTCTCAGGTACTTCTTTCCCCTAAAAGTCGCTTAAACAACTGCAGAAACACTTGGCTTTCCTGTGACAACATTTAACTCCAGCTACCAAAGAATTCTCATAGATAAGTAAACGAGGCATTGGAGTATTTTACATCATTGGAGAACAAATAAAATGAGGAAAGTTTGCCCAATTAATGAGACAGGGAACAATGCCATATAATTACAGTCTGCCTACAGCATAACGAGGTCTGATGTGTTTCTTATTATAGATACTGAACACACAGTACTGACAAGATGCATCTCCAGGGTCAGAAAGCAAAGGACTTGGCGTTAGCACACTGAAAGTCACAAACAACTTAAGAACAAAGAGTTCAAAGAAGTGTGATTGTCTCCCAAGTCCTAAAATGTCAAGCTCAGAATCTCACCTCAGACTGCAAAACAGTCCAACAACAAAGTGATCGAGAATTTCTGCAGTAATTGGTTTCATTTTCCATCTTGAAAGCAAGTTTAGCTTCCTCAGGTTACACTCATACGCTCTTGGTTTCACAGAAACAAGCTGTGTTCCAGAGGACACTGTTAATGACATCAGTAGGCTTATACTAAGCTGTAGATACACTATATCAGAATTAACAACTTGTGCAGAAGGAACTTATCCTCAAAACGAACATCCTGTGACACTTTCCTGGCATCTTAAGACTGGCATTAGTGCCCTTCGTTTGTCCCTCTACAGTTGGAAATGAAGGGATTTTGTGGCTAGAATTTCAAATTGCAACGGCAAGCTTAGAAGAGTCCATGGAAAAATGCAAATAAAAATCAACAAACCTTTCGGCTGCGCTGGCAAAGCAAACAGGACACGTTGCAGTGCATCCAGCTTTTTCACATTTCCTGTATTTCTTTTCTGATGCATCATCATCATCATCTGTCGCCTCAGCTGCTTTCTTCTTCACCTAATAAAGAATAGCTGAAATCTGACCAGAAATGACACAGATGTGTTTTCTACAAAGAGGCATTCAGACAGTTCTTCAGTTTGTGACATGGCATTCAGTGGTTAAAAGGACACAAACTAAACTTTCTGAATCCACTGTGAAATAGCTGCAGCATGAAACAGCTGTCAAATTAGGCCACTTTTTCTCTCTCTCTCCCCCTCCCCCCTCCAGAAAAAAAAAAAAGAAAAAAAACAGATCAGTAAGGATGGAAATATCATTTAAAGCATACAAAAATGTCTTGCCATACTTAAACTGATACCATTGAAGAAATTATAAGCAAAGCCTCCGGTTTAAATAGTATTTTAAGCTCCATCACATGCTAATGAGTCAAGCCTCAGGCATTCATTCTATTTTGCCTTCAGAAAATGTCTCCTTCATATACCTACTGATATTTATTAGCAGTGATCTTATCAATCTGCATCTCTAACAAAATATTAGGGCTGGTTTGGTGGAATTTTTGGACTCCAGATACAAAAGTGTATACCACATGTACCACATGCCTCTTACGGGCCTCAGAGATGCTGCATAATGCATTGATTCGGGTCTTGGACAGCCTAGTTTGGCTGCGCAGAAGGCTCTGGTTGAATTTTTAATACATCAAGAATTTTCAAGACTGAGCATTTGGCTCTTCCAAATACCACTGATAAAGAAGAAGCTTTGCCTACTTCTTCACAGAATTAACTGATTTCCCCTCTTCCTGCAAATACATTCTATCACTGAAGTATCCACAGTGAAACCCTCTTTCTTAATAAACATTAACAGGAAAAAAAAAATACAAGAGTGTCAAATTGTTGTAAATACCTGTCTTCCAGAACTCCTCAGAGGAAGGCTGTCTGGAGACTGGTCTGAAGGACATGCCTTTTTCTTTGTTCGTACCCTTCCAGTTGACATTGTATTATTAGACCTGCAAAGAAAAAGTAGGGAGCAGTGAAGAAAAAGATAATAGTTGATTGAATTGGCAGAGCTGCCTGATCACCTGGATGGTACAGCCACAATTATACTGCTTCTTCAAGTCAGAGTAACCTGGACAAGAATCTGCTCAGTCTAGCTATCAACTGAGGATGGAAATGAGAAGGCGGCATTATGGGGAAATGAACAACAATCTTATTTTAAACTAAATTCAGAGTTAAGATTAGATCCTTGAGTACTTCGTGGCCGACTGTTCCAGATCAGCATAGCCTGGATTTCAGTAATCTGATTTGCATTACATGATGATCTGGACTGGAATTAGGGTCAACAAAGTGAGTAGACTTCAGTTCACAACACAAGCTCTGACATCCCAGCTTTCACGTTGCTCTTCTTGCTGATAACTGATTTATTGATAACAAGAGATCTGCATGGTACAGCACTTTTCCAAGCGGCAGAGATGTTCACCTCCAAGTGAAACACCGGTTCCAAAACTGAGCCTGTTTAGTCTGGAGGAGGCTCTGGGGAGGCCTTATCACTCTACAGCTACCTGAAAGGAGGTTGTGGCAAAGTGAGGGCCAGCCTGTTCTACATAACTAGTGATAGGCTGAGAGGCAATGGGCTCAAGTTGCATAAGCAGAGATTCAGGTTGGACAGGAGAAAGAGAGCTCAGGTGCTGGAACCGGCTGCCTGGGGAGGTGGCTGAGTCACCAACCCTGGAGGTGTTCAAGACACATTTAGATGTTGTACTGAGGGACACTGTTTAGTGGGGAAATATGGTGGTAGGTGGACAGTTGGACTAAATGATTTTGGAGGTCTTTCCCAGCTTTGGTGATTCTATGACTCACGCACCCTCCTATGAATGTGCATCAGAATTTAAGGTCTGAACAACAGCAGCTGTGCTGTAAGTGGAAGATCACAAACTTAGTTACTAAACTGCTTCAGGAGAAAAGAGAAGCTCTACACCACAAGATAGATCCATACTTGTATTTAACAACATCAGTGGGAACAGGAAGAAGGCTGCAGTTCATCATGTAATCTGGAAAGCACTGAGTATGAGAAAGTACGCTGCAGAAACGGGAAAGCACATGTAAAATGTTATTATCAAACTGTTCTTTTTGCAGGGAATAAAATACAAATAATGATAGCCTGGAGGAAGAATTAAATCTAAATGCACTCCACCACATGTAAAGGAAACAGACTACAGCACTGAATCATTAATGCCATCTTGATGTAGTAGGGATCAGATTGCATTTTTTTTTCTTATTATTTTTACTATATCTGGGATTTCTTTCTGTTGTTCCAGGCCCAGTCCTCCTCATTCCAACTGACAGGATGGAGGCTAGCAGTAGTTTCATTCACGTTTCTTGTAAGTAAAAGTAGCAGCAAGAGAGAATGGGAGTTGTTACAAAGTTTCAGGTGAAGGTGATGTAAGTCCTGCGATTGCCTGCCTTCCTCTGCTCTCCAGGTAGAAGGAAATAACTCGAGTGCAGAAGGGAAGAAAAAAAATCACAGGATTGCCACATACGTGAGAAAGTAACTGAGTTCAGGAAACCAATTCAAAAATTAACTTTTTTGTATATGAAAAAAAAAATTATTATACATAACTAGAGGGAGAAAATATATAGTTTTATGCAAAAAAAAAAAAAAAAAAAAAAACAGCAATGGTCCACCATAGATTGCCACTGTATGGAGCCAGCTGTGGCTGGAGGAGAGAAATGAAAGCCAACTACTGCTCCATAAATTACATTTCCCAAAAGTACCACATCAAGCCCCATGAAATGAAACAGCCAGGTTTGGCTCGCAGGGCTGTCCAGTAGCACAACAATTACAGAATGGCTTAGGTTGGCAGGGCCCTCAAAACCCATCCAGTTCCAACCCCCTACCATGGGTAGGGCTGCCACCCACCAGCTCAAGCTGCCCAGGGCCCCATCCAGCCTGGCCTTGAACGCCTCCAGGGATGGGGCACTCACAGCTCCTCTGGGCAGCCTGTGCCAGTGCCTCACCACAGTCTTAGTGAAAGGTCTCCCCCTGGCATCTCTCTGGTCTAACCTCCTCTCTTTTAGTTTGAAACCAATGGTGAAGATTCAAAGGGGCCTCCTGCCTTGATGGGCAGCGGGCAGACGTAGGGAAGCAAAGCACAGATGTAGTTTTTGTCGCAAATGCTGCTGGAAGGGGATGAAGCAGAAGGTGGAGAAGAGATGGGTTAGCAGAGATAACTGCATGAAGGCCATTGTTTCCAGCTGTAATCCACTTTGCCCCCGCTTCCCCTTCCAAAAGCCCAACACCTCCCACACCCACAGCTTTCTCAAGAACAGCGGGCGCTGCCTACTTCGCTATGCTGTATGCGACTCTGCACACCCTATCACAGCAGTGCCCGAGGAAAGAGACCCTTTAAAGGGGAGAAGGACGCCCATCTGTGCCACGTTCCGTGCCACTTCATCCCCGTAACGCCCAGCCCGTGCGGGCAGAGTTGACAGCAAGTTTACATTGGGAAAAAATACATTAAAAGAGAAAGAAAACAGAAACCACACACTCACGTACCCCACACCCAGGAAGCGAGAGCAACCGGTGAGCCGCGGCAGCGCGCAGTCCCAGCGCTCCGCAGCCGGCCCGGAGCCCCCGCGACCCTGACAGCGTCCCCGGGGCGCTCACCTCGGGGCCGGCTCGCCCGGGGGCCGGAGAGCGCATCCACGCGTGCCCGCGCCGCCTCCTGCTAGAGCTGCAGCGGGGAGAGAAGGGGGGAAGGATGGAGGGAGGGGCGCGGCGGTGAGCTCGGGGGGGGGCTGCACCTGCCCTGCAGCCGGGGCGGGGGTCGGCGGGCAGCTGGGCTCACTCACCGCCGCGGCCATCCCCAGCGCCATCCTCCTCCTCCTCCTCCTCCTACCGGCGCCGAGCGCTCTCAGCCCGCCTCCCGCCGCCGCCGCTTCCGCTCTCCTCGGTGCGTAGCGAGGGAGGCACCGCCCCGGTCCGGTCCCGCCGGGCCCCACCGCCGCGCAGGTGCCGCCGCACGGAGCGGTGCCCGGTCCGGCCGCGCTGGGGATGGAAGCGCCGTGGGGCTGCGGGAGCGAGGCGCAGCGGGACAGGGTGCTGTCCGTGGAGGAGTGGCTGCGGAAGTGGAGCGCGGGTGCCACCGCCTTCCATAAGGAGCACGGGCATCCGTAGGTCGCTTCGCTCTTCGGCCCGGGCTGCGTGCTGGGGGCGGGGTGAGCGGCTCTTGGTAATTAATGCAGCGCTTACTGCAGGAAAAACGATCGGCGCGGGCACAGCGTGAAACTGGAGTCGTTGGCGCCTGTGTTTGTCTAAAAAACGGCGGGGAACGTTCAGTTTGCACAGCGTTTAGGGCCTTTACTCCTTCGATCGTGTTCTCTCAAACACAGCCATCGGCCCGTGAGAACTGCCTTATAGGCATGTGTCGGCGAGTGGTACCGCAGCTAAACCATCGCTCAATTTGCTGCAGTCTAAGGGGTGGGAGGGAGGTGTCGTTGCTTTGTTACCTGGAGAGACGAGCAGAAAGGTGTCCTTCGCTAGCAGAAATCGAGGCTATTTTCTAAGGAAACAAGAGGCGAATTCACTTATTTTTGTTTCTAATGGTATTTCTGTCAACGAATATGAATTGCATCAAAAGGTTTGGCCACTGCCTGGTGTGCTGTGCGGCACCCAAGTCCTCTGCGCTGGCACCCGCACTCCCTCCCAGTGCTGAATGAAACACCTCTGTTCCCCTGCAGGCTCCTTCAGAAGCACCTGGACCTTCTGGTGAATGGCAGGAGTGGGCTGAGGATATTTTTCCCGCTTTGTGGTAAAGCAGTCGACATGAAGTGGTACGGAATGGTAGGGACTGGGATGGGAAAACCTTTAGAGGTGTGGAGAAGAGAAATTCCTGGCCCTGCAATGGCTGGTGGAAACGTGCACCAGTTCATCCTGAAGCCAGGGTGCAGGGAGCACTTCTCTAACGAGCACATTGGTGCATGGGAGGTGTTCGTGCATTGAGATGCTCACACAAGCTTGGGCCTCTGCTGTGCACAGGCTGGCGGACATGGGACACAGCATCGTCGGCGTGGATGTCAGTGAGCAAGCCCTGAAGGAGTTCTTTGCAGAGCAGAGTCTTCCTTACTGTGAGGAGCTGGTCCCTGGGATCTCAGGAGCCAAAAAGTTGCAGGTATGTCTCCTGCATTGCCAGACCACCTGGTGTGTTCAGCCATGCAATGCAGGCACGACGGAGCAAACAAGTCCTTCTGCTTTGTGCCTCTGCCTTACCAGTAGTCATTCACTTCTCCTTTTGAGGTTTGGAAGGAAACACTGGACTGAGCAGTTCTTCTTTTCAGCGTGTTACTTCAGGCTTTCGTGTAACTGTGAAAGGCCTAAATGTAAAGTTGACATGGTAACATGTTTTAAAATTGAACAGCTGCATGCCTTGACAGGCCGCAGCCTCTCTGGAAAGGGTTGGGAGAGGCACCTCAGCTACAGTAAATAAATAGATAAAATGTTTCTCACAGTTTTCCTTCATTACAGCTAAGTGTGTATTTAAAGATGTGGTTTCTGATGAGTATTTTTTTTCCCTTGCTTTTTATTTTAGAGTACCTCTGGAAACATTTGTCTGTACTGCTGCAGTATTTATGATTTGTCCAGGTAGGAATGCATAGAGCGCTCTACAATTTTCCGTAACTAAACATGGCCCAAAATCGGTGGATTTCAAGGAGTGTTTGGACAACACTCAGACATAAGGTTTGGATTTTGGATGGTGTTCTGTAAAGCTGGGAGTTGGATTTGATGATCCTTGTAGGTCCCTTCCAACTCAGGATATTCTGTGATTCCGTGATTAATACTGTCCAATCATTTTATTTGAACCAGCCCTTTGGACCAGACCCTTGAAAGAAAACTCCTTTTTAAACTTGTGTGAGAAATGTGAATAACCAGTATCTAATGAAAATTAACCGTGTCATTGACCATTAGGTAAAAGTGCCAATCGAATATATCTATGGGGGAATATTGTTTTGAGCTGTCCTCTAAAAGTTATATAAAACCATGATTGCATTTACAGTAAAAACAAATTATGTTCAACATCATAGAAAGCAAAATCCTAACACAATCCTTTACCCTGAGTAGCTTAGTAAAAGTGAAGAGAATATTACAGAGATATTGTCTCTAAATGGACTCTTCTCAGCAGTGTGTGGTGATAGGATGAGGGGAAATGGCCACAAACTGAAGCACAGGAAGTTCCACACATATGTGTGGGAACTTCTTCCCAGTACAGTGATGGAGCAGTGGCACAGCTGCACAGAGAGGTGGTGGAGTCTCCTTCTCTGGAGACGTTCCAGACCCGCCTGGACGCCTACCTGTGCAACCTGGGCTGGGGAGCTGCTTTGGCAGGGGGTTGGACTCCATGATCTCTAGAGTTCCTTCCAACCCCTATAATTCTGTGGTTATGTGAAATAGATTTTTCTTTCAACTAAGTACTAAGTATATTTTTCCCCAGAACTATGTGATTAACATATTTGTGGGTAAGCTGTACCCACTGGTTATGTGCCCCATGCTTTATTTAACATACTTCTTAAAGTGGGCTTAAAGTATTTTGCATCACTCTAGGTTTATGTTGCTGCAAAATACATTGTCCAACAGTGACTGTACAAGTGCCTTTACAAACATGGCTTATTTCTTATTTGTTCCTTATCAGTTAAAATACACAATAGAAAATGCAGAATACTTCAGTACCACCCACGCTACTGAATCCTGAACACAGCCTTTGTTCCCTGCATCCTCAGGAGTTGCTTCTCAGATCTGGTGGTGGCTTTGCACCTGGTCTTCTGCTCAGGTGTCAGTGGGTGGGGGATTTTGCAGATCACACAGCTGTGCAGGGACTCTCTCAACCTTTAGCACAGGAGGCTCTGCCTTGGGCAGTAGTAGGTCTTGCTTGTTTATTTGTCCCCAGAAGCCTCCTGGTGGTGCTCACCACAGATGTAAACCTGAACTGAAATGTCCTTCAGGCCTGCACCATTGCTTGGGATAGCCGGGGAAGGGAGACTGGGCAAGAAAGGGACGCTGATGGTTTTGCACCGTCTCGTAGGAAGATAAAGCTACCCAGCTGAAGGTCCTGCATTACAGTTGCCTCCTCCTGCATTTCTTACTCTGACACAATTTCCCCTCCATTATAAGATTTCAGTGAGGTTTTGTGCCTGTGTTTGCTTTTCCTGGAAACAACTGCCAGTAACAACCTGTTAACTGTCAGTTCAGTAAGGAGGAGGTCAAGGCTTAACCTTTACAATAGACTGTTGTGAAGTCTTTTGCTGTTGTAGCTGACTTCATTTGCTTTAATGTGTGTATAAGCAGTCTTGCAAAAATAAATACCTTGGAACAGATGGGCTGTATACGAAAGTGACTTTGTAGCTACTCCCTGGTTTCCTCCCTGCCTTTCCCCTGTGATGGAGTTATTTGCTCTGCTGACTCCTGCAAACCCTTCTAGCCATGAGCTGACAGGTTACCCAGGGATTGCTTGAGCTTCTCATATGCAATTTTTGAAAAATCCAGCTCTAGGTTTGGTAGCAAGTAGCGCAGTGAGACCCACACCACGATGCAGTGGAATAAGGCTGTGAAATTAATCAAAAATGGGTAACTAGTGACATGGTCAGTGTTAGTGGGCCCAGTATGTAGCTTTGTCACTCACAAAATAAACTGGGAGATACACATCCTGGACTCGGAGTTCTGTGCTAAGTGCTGCAATGGTGAGAATACTGACCTCGTTCCCTACAGCAGTCAGCAGGTAACTGGGACTACAAAATGCACATGCAGCTCTGGTTTTTATGTACAGACAATGTGATTAATTATCCACTAATTATGGAAATTAAACTTATTTTTCTTTTGCTGAGGCTGGCCTGCTAACAAATCCTTTTGATCTCCGTGCCTAACAATCAGTAGAGGAATTCTCAGGTGTGCTGGTGACCTTTGTCAGAACAAAGCATTTCAAAGCCTCCCAATAGTTAAAGAGTGACAGCAATTACTGCTTTTGATGGGAATTCTGGGAAGCATGTCGAACAGTTATATTGCACAATCATCATGTGCCTTAATACAATTACGCCTGCCAGGCTTGAAACAAATAAACAAAAACTGCTTCAAATGAAACTACTGAACTTATGCAGAGAGCAATTCATAACTTCATTGCCTAGATGAAGCAGGATTTCTGTGGGTATGTAAATTCCTATATCAGATGTTAATTTTTATTGATTTTTATTTATTGAGTAGTAACTAGACTACCATCTCTCGTGCTGAAGGTCTTGGGCATTGACATGTGTTCCTAACATCCGTTAGGATGGAAGTCAGCTGTGTGCCTTTTCCTCATGGCTTGGTTCTCCTCAGAAAAAAGCTGGATGCACAGAGAGGCAGGGAGCACTGCAAGTTTGTTCTGAGGTCACACAGCAGGCTTGTCACAGCCTCCAAGCCTCACATGATTGAGTTTGTTGCCTACCTCCCTCATCCGCATTGTGTACTTAACTGTCTCTTTAAAACTCTCCTTTCTTATAAAAGGCTGATTATTTAAATTAGAGGCTTAGTCTTGGCAAGCTTTGAAAGAAGTGGAGAATTTACAGTGTTATCATGCCTCATCGCAGTAGAGCAGGAAGTACAGGAGCTTCTAGGTTAGATGCCAGAAACTCAGCAATGCTGTTGCAATGAAATGAGCAGCAGGGCAGGGATATGTGAAGAAAGAGATGATGCAATGGGACTCAGGCACTCTCCCAGTGTGCAAAAAGGTATTGCCAAATTCTTCTTTTCTTTCACTTTAAGTAAATGTATTTCAGATTTCTTCTAAAATAACGCAATTCAATATTACATTACTTTTGAATTTCCAGTTTCAATAGCTACCAGAAACAGGGCTCTTCATACCCCTAATCATCTTCTATTGCTCTTATCACGCATTAACAAAGGCATTTTCCAATAGTCTTGGCTACGTGCAGGCTTTGGGTAGTCCTTGAAACCATCTGCAAGCACATCCGGGATCAAATAATGTATGTGGCAGCATTAGACCAAGCATCAGCTTAGCTTTTCTAAGATTAAACAAGTCACAGACTGCAGCTTAGCTGTCTGGGGCATGTAGCTGGGAACTGAGGTGTTTAAATTGTCTGAGAGTGTCACGTTCAATAGCCGTAATGCAGTGAGGTGCCTTCTCTAACTTGTGTTTCAAGTCGTGTGTGGGTTCTGGAATGTTCCATGAACTATTGGTGTCCCAATATACATCAGTGTTGCCTCAAAAGTCGTACTGGAGTATGATTGCCAAAAACTCAGACTTAAGTCCCCGAAATATTTAAACTACCTTCCCCCTCCCAATTGTTTCCATACCCTCTAGAGAAAAGGAAATGCCAAGCAACTCCAGCACGTCGTGCTGTCATAGCAGGACAGTGTACCAGAGACCCAGTTTGTGCTGCTGGAGTTTGGAAGATGTTGGACCATATCAGCAAATCAAGTCTGCACTGATAGCTGGACACTGTGACTTCACAGAAGTATCAGAATAATGACAGAGTAACCCTGTTGGTATATTTAATCTTTTTTTCTCATCTTTCTGTAGTGAGATTGTTGGCAAGTTTGATGGGGTTTGGGACAGAGGAGCTCTAGTGGCTGTGAATCCATGCGACAGACAACGGTTAGTACACTTGCTTGGTTGTTACTTTTCCCTAAGGTATCCAGTGATGGTCTCTCATTCAACAGAGTAACCTAAACAAGTTTCTTTTCTATGGCGAGCTGCAGCTCTGGAGCTCTGCACTCTTGGTTTGTGAGCTTCCTTCAGGAAGCCGCCCTGCCTCTTGGAGGGAAAATATGTGGTTTGCTGCAACCCAGCAGAAGCAGAGCTGCACGTCTCATCTCCATTTTATTATTTCCTTTTTGCCCCATCTGCTTCTCTCACCACTTTTTGTTTGTTTTCTCCCCACTTCCCTTTATTTTTTTCATTCTTGCTATAGCCAACCCAAGTTAAGTTTGAGCCCACCCTGCAGATGTCAGCTTGTCTCTGCACAGGAACACGTTAAATTATTTGGTGAATATTTTGAATGCTATGCTTAAATGTTTATGCTGTTCCAAAATAATGAAGTAAGAATATCTCCTTTTAGCTACGTCAGCTTGATGAGCTCCCTGATGGAGAAAAACTCTTCTTATCTCCTCATTACGGTTTTATACGACCCAAGCAAACACAATGGTGAGAACGCTGCACTGCTCATGTTTTGATTTTGAATGTATATTAATACAAATTGTGGATAAGATACCTTATGATTGCTTTTTAATCAGCATTGCTTTGTTATCTGGCCATGTCAATATGGTTGTATTAAACATTTTAGGTGTCGTGGAAGCTTGGCACTTGCCCTCTAGCACTCAGATGTGCCAAGGACAGGTGAAGGAAAGGCAAGATGTATTAACAACAAAATGAAACTGGAAGAGTGAATGCTTAGAATAACACTGTACATCCTGTCTGGCCTGGGGACCTTGAAGCACTCCTAAAAACATCAGTCATCTTAGAGCTTTGGTTTTTTTGCCCAATATGTGCAGCCCAATGTGCTGTGCATCTCACACCTTTCCCCTTACCACTACCATGGTCAGAATATGCGTGGAGGAGGTGAAACTAAACCACAAAGCATTTTTCCCTTTTATAACTTTTATTATGTGCCATGATGTCTAGGTTGTTTTGAAGTTCTCATTATGCCAATTACTGCCTTCCCAAAAGAAAGAGACATCTTGCTTTTGAGCTCCTCAGCATAATTATCCTTTGAAGGATAGGTCTTGTAATCAGTAGTCACAATAATTTGATACACTGCTCTTGCTCCCACATTATTCAGTTTTTAGCTTGAACTATACCATCACAATATACACGGATTGTTGGCTAAGTTCATATTCTGCACTGAATGGATACAGTGATTGTGTCTATGGCATGTTTGTGACCTTCCAACCTGACAACATGGCTTCCCTGCCTGCAGCCTGGAGATAACAGAGCAGCAGCACGTGGGGTTCCATCATGGTGCTTTCTGGATCCCAAAGGTGGTTGTGCACACGGAGGCTGTGGGTGCTGCAGTATGGATGGTTGTCTCCTTGCTATGTCTCCTTTCTGATTAGCTTCACCACTTTCTTTGTAGGGCCACCGTTTTACGTTCCTGAATGTGAAGTGAAAAGCTTGTTTGGTAAGTAACATTTCTGCTAACCCTTAGGACTTCTTTATTTTTTATGTTTTTGCAAAATGTGTACATGGGTTTCTGTGCTTCTACCTCTGCCACAAGGGATGGAGTCATCTGCTTGCTTCTTAGATAAGAGATTGAATCATGGAAAAGCAGTAAGGGAAATAAACGCCATGCTGTCACAAGGCTTTTACTGTTAATGCAGCTTCTCAGCTCTTGAAAAGACACGAGGAAAACCCAAGAGGCAGACACTGTCTCTTTCCTTCCCTGGCATCATTTTGCCCTCTCAGGATTCAGACTGCATGTAGTGGCCTTGTACTTTCAGTCCTGTTTGACAATTTCACCTTTCTCTGCACAAAGAAGAAAAGTAAAATGTCATGCTACAGAAATGCTAAATGTACAACTTTGTTCCATTAAATAGATGATGATATAATTCTGGCAGGTATTTAGTTGTGAACATTCTCCTGATATCCTTTGATATTGTACTTCTTTTAAAATCACATTTTTCTGAGACCTCTGAAGTGTCTGTGCACCGTGAGTCATTGTCATGGACAGCTGCGTCCCCATGCAAAAGAGACAATTATGTTTCTCTCAGTGCATTTGTGTCACCTGGATAGGGACCGGGAGGAGATCTGTGCATAAGATTTTGTTTTCTGATGGCTTACTTTCTTCAGTGACTTTCCATTCTTTGATTTGTTGTTCTTTCCTCCTTTTCAGGCAGCCAGTGTGAAATTAAGTGTGTTCAGAAAGTCAGTGACCTCTCAGACAGACACAAGCAGTGGGGACTAGATTATTTTCTGGAGGTACTGTATCTAATAAAGTTTGTAGCTTGATTAAACTCAGTTTCAGTAACATACCTTTCTTTTATCTTTATCTCACGTTTTAGATGTTTTGGGGCACGCTTAAAGCAGGCTGGTGTTCAAATGCTGCTTTTCATGGTGCTACCAAGGGCAGTGGGGGAAGAGAAGTGGGAAGCTGGCATAATCTGCTGTTCTGATCCTTGTCACAGTTACAATTGTATGATTACAGTGTGGTGTGTTGACAGTAAGACTAGCACAAGAGGAAACAGCATGTGAATTTTTAATGTTGTAGTCCAAGAGCAGTGAGTCTCTAGGACTGATGCCTGTAGGTTCTGATGTTTTCATAAAACCATTAAGGCTGGAAAAGTCCACAAAGATCATCTAGTCCAACCATCAGTCGTTCCCACTAAACCACCCTCAGTGCTGCATCTACCCTTTTCTTGAACACCTCCAAGGACAGTGACTTCACCACCTCCCCAGGCAGCCTGTCCCAGTGCTCTTCTGAGCAGGAATTCTTCCTGACTTCCAACCTGCATCTCCTCTGCACAACTTGAGCCCATTACCTCCTGTTCTGTTGCTGGTTACCCAGAAGAAGAGGTACCTCCGCCTCGCTACAACCTCTTTTCAGGTGGTTGTGGAGTGAAAAGGTCCCCACTGAGCTCCCACTTCTCCACACAGAATGGTCCCTGTTCCCTCAGCCGCTCCTGATGAGCCTTGTGCTCCAGACCCCTCACAGCCTCGTCGCCCTTCTCTGGACACGCTCAGGACCTCGCCGCCTTTCTCCCAGTGAGGAGCCCAACAGCGAGCCCAGCAGTGGGCGCGAAGACCCCATTACAATTCTCAATATTGCTCCTAGCCACCGAGAGCCACTGCGGCTTTAAGAAGCGGTGTACAGAAAAGAGACGCAATCGTCCCGCCAACTGCTGACCCGGGACATCTTCACTTCCGGGCGGTGTCGTACCTCCGCCCTGCGGCGGGAGGAGGAGGGAGCGCCGTGCTCCGTGCCGCAGCCGGCCCGCAGGGGGCAGCCGCCGGCCCGCCGAGGTCGCGGCGGGATGGCGGAGGCGGCGGACGAGGCGGAGCTGGGCCTGGTGGAGTGCCGGGTGTGCTTCGAGCGGTACGGCCCCGACGGGAGGCGGCGGCCGCGTAACCTGCCGTGCGGCCACGTCCTGTGCCGCGGCTGCGTGGAGGCGCTGGGCGGCCCCGAGCGGCGGCGCCTGGAGTGCCCCTTCTGCCGGCGGCCCTGCGGGCTCGGCGAGACCAGCGACTGCCTGCCGCTGCTGCAGCTGCTCGAGCTGCTGGGCCCCGGAGCCTGCGGCCCCTCGGCCCTCGGGAGGGCGGCCGGCGGAGCGGCCCCGCCGCGGCTGCAGCTGTCGCTGGGCGGCTGGGGGTCTCTGCTCAACCCCACGGCCGTGGCGGCGTGCCGGACCTCGGGGCGGCTGGCGGTGGCCCACGACGGCAAAAAGAGGATCCACGTCTACGGGCCGAGCGGATCCTGCCTGCGGCGCTTCGGGGAGCGGGGGGACGCGGGCAACGACATCAAGTACCCGCTGGGCGTGGCGGTCACGCCGGACGGGCACGTGGTGGTCGCTGACGGCGGGGACCGCTCGGTGAAGGCCTTCGACTTCGAGGGAAGGGGGACTTTGGCCGTGCGAGAAGGTTTCTGCCTGCCTTGGGGCCTGGACGCCACCCCCGAGTGTGATGTGATGGTGACGGACGCCGAGGCCGGTGCCCTGTACCGCCTGACCGCAGACTTTGGCAGGGGGAAGCTGAAAAAGTGCCAGCTGGTCCGCTCCAAGTTAACCAGCCCCAGGGGAGTGGCGGTCTGCCCGACCTCGGGTGCTGTCGTGGTCATAGAGCACCTGAAGACGAAAGGACCAAGCGGCTGCAGCACCCGAATGAAGATATTCAGCGCAGACATGACTCTCATTGGCCAGATGGATAGCTTTGGGTTGAACCTCGTTTTCCCCTCCAAAATATATACCACGGCTGTGGCCTTTGACAAAGACGGTTGCATTGTTGTGACCGATGTCTGTAGTCAGGCTGTGATATGCCTGGGGAAACCTGAGGAGTTTCCCATCTTTAACCCTGTAGTTAGCCATGGGCTTTCTTATCCCATAGGACTAACTTACACGGCACACAACTCCCTTGTTGTTTTAGACAGTGGTGATCATTCAGTGAAAATATATAGCTCTGCCTGAGTGGGCTTAGATGTGTACTGCTACAGGTTCAAGCTGCTTTGGCTACAAAGTGCGTGCATTAGTGGTGTTCAGAGGTCTAGAGGAAGGGAGTATTTCCTGGGCTTTACATTAGGTGAAATCACCCTCTCAGACCATTGTGGTGTACTTCTCACAAAATGTACACCAAATCCCATGCACAGCCACAGGAGACAACGTATCTCCTGCAGACTGAAGTCAGCAGTGAACTAACCAAGCAATGTGGAATTTTAGAACAGTTCCATACCTTGACAGCCAAACATTCATACTACGTTTTGTGAAGTAATAACAACGGCGTTTGGAATGAAGTAATCCAAAATTGGCACCTGGGAGATAAAAGGATCCATCTTTGCATACTGTTATTCACGTTTTATTTTTCTCAGATTTTTGCTTGACAAAGGAGACTGACGAACTGATAGGAGAAATGGCAGCTTCAGCTCAAGGCCGATTGATCCAGCCATGGTCAATTGCAATACATGAGCTATCAGCATTTAGTAAGTTATATGAAGTGAATAGACGCTCAAAGCCTTTTTGTTTTCTTCTCCATAATGGGAAAATGCACTTCTGGGTGCTCCCTCCTCTGTATGCATTTCTTACCACCTTTTCAGTGTTTTACTGAAGCACTAACACTTCCCACAGAACGCATGGATCCATATCTTCACTGAGATGTGTGGTTTTCCCTAAAAGCATCTCCAAGTGTTTGTTTAGGACACAGGTACTTCTGCATCTACAGAGTAGAACTGGTCGTGTTAGTAATGCAGGTAGTCTTGATACTGCTTGCATCTGTCTTGAACTTAATACTGAACTAATGCATCACTCTGCAAAATTCAGTTGAAATTTTGAATGTTGGAGTGGAGAAGTAAGGACAAGGGGAAGTGAGCCTTGCTTTTCCCTAGCCTACATGTTGTTTGTTGTTTTTTTTTTTTTTTGCTGATAGCAGATACCAGGTTTAGAACTCTTTATATTTCCTTGAAAACAGTTTTGCTGTGGACGTAAGTTCTGTTGCCTTGTTACACCACAGAAATCTAAGTATATCTGAATTGTTTTTAGAATGATGTAACACACCTACTAGAAGTCACTGCTGCATCCTAGGAACTCATGCTTCTAAAATAATTACTCAGGTAGTTCAGCGCTAAAAGAAAGTTTCATATGAAAGTGTCTTGTGAGGTGGAGACAAATGGATGAAACTAGCATAAAACTTATGGATGTATATTTAGCATGCATATTGAGTAAAGCCATTTCAGATTCATGGGTAATCTTTCTATTGGTTAACTTTCCATTTGGCTTTTGCTCTGACTTCTTGACCATTTAATAACTACTTATATTGCTGTGTGAATGACATGTATCAAGTATTTCAAAGTGGAACAACTTTGGCCCTCAAAATCAAACAGAGTGTTAAAGCTCTCTCATTCAGACTATGTATTAAGATATGTTAACATTTACAAAAGCAGAGCAAACAAGTTTATTAAATACATTTATTTGTAAAGGTTAATTGAAAAGTGGACTGGATGCCAAATACCCATGGAGATGGATTCACCAGAGTATGAATAAGAACAGATGAAAGTGGGATCTACCAGTGTAGAACTAAATTGGTTCCACTGTCCCTGAAAACAGTAAGAGGCTTCTTAAGAAAATAAAATTCTACAGAGATACTTGCTGTGAGTTTGTGCATTCATTTTTGGGGGTGAAGAATGACAACAGTCCATGCAAGTGGGTCTACCAGAGAACACTATAAGGCCCAGGTATGTCTGATCTTCAGAGAATGGTGTTGACCCCAGGCATGCCCGCCATCCTGATTGGTGCTGTGGGGCTCAGGCATCCAGAGAACAGTTTGAGACCAAGACATTCCCAGCATCTGCTGAACAGCGTGAGGCCCAAACATGTCTCTGAGCGAATGGCATTGAAAGAGGCCTTACCCATTGTCTGGAGTGCGACATGTGACACAGGTGTTCCTGTCACTGAAAGAATAGTGAGGAGTGAATGGTGGTGTATCCACCAGAGAAAACCCTGAGGCTCAGCACTGTTGATTGGGGTGAAAACGGCATGGGGTTACTGGCTAACAAAATGGGATTTGCTGTGTTCCATGCCAGGCAGTTTACTGACCGTTCCTAATTTATTTTGTATCACTTTTTTTTCTGTTACAATCAAATTTCTCTCTTTCAGTTGCAGTAGAGATTATGGGGTTTTTTTTTTTTGTTTTTTTTTTTTTAATTTGGAGATATCCTGATGAAGTTATTACAGTGTGACTTGTTGATTCTTTAAAACCTATTGACCTACATTGTTTTATTAGTGGCAAGTCACATAGCAAATGCCTGCGATTGGTCCAGAAATATCTCTTGGATATTGCAGTAGGAAGTATGCTGTCTTGAGTAGGAATCTTCCTGAGAGCTCATGAAGGAAATTTCCTCAGAGGAGCAGCCCTGTAGATTACATGTGCCTTTCTATGCATCGGGCTTTCTGTGTTCAAGGAAAATTACTATAATCAGATGACATTTCCTTTGGGGAACTGCTGTGTTTCAAAATTCATAGAATACTGTTTATTGTTCATTTATACATAATAAATAGTTTGTCACCATCACAGTTATGGGATCTGGACAATTCCTTTGAACTATGAGGCATGGACTTTCATCTTCTCAAACCTTCCTCTGCACCAGGAGATTGTTTTTCCTGCTGATCTCATGGATGGGCAAGTTTCTTAGAACCTACTTGATGCAGGCATCTTTCCAGCAGATGAAATGTTTATTTTTAAGTATTTGACTCATGTTGTTTTAAAATCCACAAAAACTCCAGTTGTTGCCCATTCTGCTCCTGTCTGCTTTGGTATATGGCTAGAAATCACTCAGTGTTTGGGTTTTATTTCATTTTACCTGCTAGGGCAAACCAGCAGTGTTTTGTCTAGTTTGTCCCCTGCCATATCCTCCAGTCTTTCCTTACTACAACAACAAAAAAAAAAATAGAGGCTTTTTTTGCGAATGATGCAGCTGTTCTCTTTAAGCTATAAGTCTTGGCGCTTAGCATTATACAACACTGCATCCACAAAGCCATTGGATTCTGCTTAAATTCATTTGATTTAGACACTTAAATTGCAAAGATTTAAAGAGCACTAAATGTTTTGCGATTTTCAATATATACAGGAAAATGCAACAGTAAGCCTCAAGAATTCCTTTTGCCTCATGACTGAGGAGATAATGGGAGGCAGAAATCCAGTAGTAGACATATAACAACATAAAAAGCCTTTGATGTTTTTACTTTCTCTTGCCTTCTCCTTTATGCATTTATCACATGTGTGGGAACTGCTGAATCACAGCCTGAACCACTGATTGATCACCTGAGGCAAGCGCTCAGTCAGCCATGGGAGCACAGGTAAAGACAATTCATCTGTGTGACCAGAAGGAGTGGAGTCTGGCTCCACCTCTCCTAGACCCCATTTAAGCCTGACCACCACTGGGGAAGGATCTCTTGTTGGAGATTTCTCCTTTGGAGATTCCTATTGTAGGCCTAGGACATGGGTGAGCTTTTTTCCCCTTTATTTTGGTTGTCTCTTTTCTATCGCAATGATCTGTCAAAGTATACCATCTATAAAACGTCTTGGCTATAATACCATTTGCTGTTCATTGTGTTAACCTCACACCTTACAGTGCATTTACCTTGTAGCTCCTTTAAAATAGGCTTTCAGGATGATATCTTGATGCTGTCTGCTTCTCAGAGGCCTACGCGATACATACTGCCCTTTCCATCTGGAAATCAGTTCAAATTTAGTCACAGATTTCAACTGAACAAAAACTGAGAGAGGCATTATAAAGTTACAAGGGACCCACATATGAAAAAGCATAATTACCTGCGTGATGGTTAAGAGGTTCCTCTGGATGTGTTGGGAATGGGGATAGTTAGGTATGTGCTTTCTCTTCTGTAAGTATGCTGGTCTTTTCATAGAGAATATAATTTAGGACTGTGTTAAGTTGCTTCAATGGTAATTACCATTGCAATCTCGTGTTTTAAAAATGTGGATTAAAAACAAATACAATGGACAGTATTCCCTCTGTATGACTTCTTCAGCCCCTATATAGGTTGATAGGTCTGCTGCACATACGTGCTACTATTTCTACTTGATTTATGTTTAATCTTTGTTCTCAGGTTGCTATTGTTGCATATAAGTATAGTAGTGTATGTTTACAGTGTTTGTCAGTAAGAGAATCAGATTCATTTCAGAAGGAATAGGGAATGCAGAGGGAAAATTAATAAGGTGAAAATGTTTTTATACATTAAAAGCAAGGAGAGGGCCAGGAAGAATCACCTGCCTTTGTTCGGTGTGGTGGGAAATGTTGTCACTAAGGATGAGAAAAAGGTTGAGGTTCTCAGTGCCTTCTTTTCTTCTGTCTTTAATTGTCCAGTTATCCTCAGGGGTACTCAACCTCGTGACGTTTGTTGTTCTCTTTAATCTTTTTCAAGCAATAGTTTTTCTTCTCTGTCTACAGCATATATTTTTTTGGGCATCACTAACCAGGAATTGCATAATGAGAAGTTTTGGCTCAGCCAGCGTGGTTACTGGCTCTGCTTAGTAAGCACACTTGGTGCACGTGTTCCTCCCTCCTAACCCTCCTCCTCCTCCTAAGGGCAGTAGCTGGGGCAGAGCCCGGCCTGAAGTCAGCAGGTGGGCAGCCAACAAACCTTAGCATCTCTCTGAGAGTACCAAGGGGACTGTAACTGAGTGCATAAGGGTTAATGGAAATGCTGTACCTCTGTTCTAAGAGGCTGCTGACTGTACATATTTACAGGTTTCCAATTCACCCCTTCTGGGCAAAAAGCGTATCTCTGAAAGTAGGGCCCAAGTATTACTGTAAGTTAGCTAGACCACAACTAATATCTTATGGCTGATTGAGTAGACATTGAGACTGCAGTCAGGGCTTTTCTACCCATGATAAGACACGCACTTCCACTTGGCAAATGCATAGTAATGATTGTGATTCTCTGGGCAGAATGTGTAAACTGACTCCCAGCTGACAAGTGCCCTTAGTCTCAATTCTGGATTCATAGCTGCAACAGAAAGGCAGTGACCTATCTGTTGGAGTGGTGCTCGCATACCAGACATTCCTTATGGAAGTGATGAAGAGGGGTGAGAGTTTGTGGGGCAGGAGGAATAATGGGAGAGTTGTCCTCGCCTTCAGTTTGCTGGGGCCTGCCTACTGATTTGAATTGTAAATAATGTTAGAACACAGCTATGGGAGTCTGTTGTTTCTAAGAATAGGCATCTGATTTCTATTATATGCCCAAAATGGGGGAAAAAAAAGACAGATCTCTGTAAATTTAACATTTCTTCTCAGTATTTATCAGTATAAATTGTATTAGTGTAAATATTAATGTATTTATACTAATATGCTAATAACAATACGTAGGCAATGTCAATTTATAGTCTCTTTTCAGTCTTCCTTTCTTAATGGCAGAGATATTTTTCTTTTCTTTCCCCTTTCACTGTCATAAACTATTTTCATTGCTGTTATGTTGGAAGGCTGTACGGAGGCGTGTGTCTGATGGGGTCAGCAGGACAGATTCCCTTCTATCATGAGCAGGGAATCAAGCTCTCCCTTAAAATTAGATTTATTTCTGTAGTCCTCAGTACCATCCTGTTGTCCTGGCATTGAGTACCTCTGAAAAGGATCTAGCTTCATCCTCTTTGGCACTTCCCTTCAGAGATAATAGACAGTGATGAGATGCCTCTGAGTGTTTTCTTCTCCAGGCTGAACATCCCAGCTTTCTAAGCCTTCCCTCATAAGGAGAGCTGCTCCAGTCGCTTTGTCATCTTTGTGGCCCTTTGCTGTCTCACTCACTGTTTTAGGTCTGGGTCTCTGCTGTATTGTGAAGCCCAGAAGTGGACTTCAGACAGTGCTTCACCACTGCAGAGCAGAAGCACTGCTGACCACCTCCCTTGACCTGTTGGCAGGGTTCTTAATGCAGCCCAGGATAAAAGGGCTGCACAAAAGTCAGTTTACATCCGTTTGTTCTTGTGCTTTCTTTGAACTTTAGTAGCACTGTGGTTTCTAACTGGCCTGAAAGGAAGCATAAACAGCCATATCCCCTCTCAATCTTCATTTTGCTAGACTAAACAAACTGAATTTTTCTAGTCTGCCCTTGTTTAATAATTTGCCACTCCCCAGTTCTCCCAGTAACCCTTTTGTGGGTCTGTTCCAGTTTGAACTCCTCTTTCCTAAGTGATGAACACATGATCACTGTGGTGATTTTTTTCCAGGTGGGGTCTCAGCAGTTCTTTTTACAGTGCAATTGGTACCTGCTCTCCCACTGAAGGAAATAGCTCAAGTGATAAAGCCCCAGACAAAGATTTATTTTTTTCATGGTATCATCTGGTTGTAGATCCAATCTGTATACCCACAGACCTACTCTCCTTGCTGTAAACAAATGTTAGGAAGGTATTTGAGTCTGGAAGAGAGGTGTGGCCTGAGGTGAAAAAAAAGATGGCATAATTATGTAACATTAACAGCAACACAAATGCAAAATGCTTCTTTTTTTCCCTGATAGCAGAAGAATGTGAACTACACAGCCCATGAACAGCTGCTAGAAGAGGACTGAACTGCTACCTGAGTCTGAGATTTGGGCTTCAGGGATGTTAAATTCCCCATCATAAACAAAATCTCCTTTGCTTGTGCAGAAAGGTTTCCTTCAGATTCAGCGAACTTCAGTCACAATTTCAGGATGTACTTGAGCAATATAAATAAATATTTTTACTATTTTCTTTTCCATGTCTTTGCTTCTGATCGATTTCCCAGGTATAGCTTCATTATTCTGAATCTAAGCTCATTTAATTCTATTAATATGACTTCCCATACATAGGTAGCAGCAACCACTATAGTTCCAACAGTGACTTTAAACTACTTATTCCTGCTAAGTGATACAAGATGCGGAACAGAGCTCTGTGGCCACTCTTCTTCAGAGAGTAGAACAAAGGGATTGTCCCGTGTAATGTAGTGAAATATGGAAAAAAATAAGCAGGTACTCTCAGTAAGGCATTAATGATGTCTACTGTGCTGCACAGAGGACTGAAATTTCTCAGAACCTTTTGCAATATTGTGCCAATCAGAGAAAACATCCAGTCACATCAGTGCAATTGCTGTGTTTTTCTTCGCAGCAAGGAACATTTGAGCTTGAAGTGAGATTGACTGCATTTACCTCAGGGCAGATACTGTAATTGCTCACCTTCAGCTCCAGGCTGCAGTCTACTTAGTAACCCACGGTGGGGATGGAGGAGACCTTAGGGTCCTAACAGAGGTTTGGTCCTCACGCAGGTAAAACCAAACAGATAATTTAAAACATATGCAAATAAGCCTGTAAAAGCAAATTTGATCTATTCACCACTGAGTCTGCAAGCTTACTGTACTACTTACAAGAAGAAACATACTACGTAGGAATCTAGGTATGTGTATTTTAAACAGCAGGAGAATACTTAGATGCATGTATTCTGCATTTATTCCTACCACTGACAGTTAAAACTACTTCTGAGTGTCAGAATTGAATCTGCCACCACAGCCCCTTTCTAGGCACAGCTTGTTGAATGTATAGGATGATTTTCATGCCTCCAGCAGTGTTTTAGAGACATAGTCAAAACAAGTCTCTGATAAGAGAAAGGTGGCAAACATCCAGCTCAATTACAATCCAGATTGAATTTGGAAAACAAAAAGGAATTGGAAAATCAGCCTAAAAACCTATCTGGGGGCATTGGGCACAATCCTGCTCTGTTATAACTTCAATATGTTTGTCCACAGGGCTTACCTACGAAGTCTAGTGAGACAGAACTTGGGTTCCCAGTGTACAGTTATGGATAGTCACTTTCTTCCTGCAATTTTATTCAACAAAAGAAATAAAAGTTTGTGTGCACATCAGGTCATTCATTTATACATATGAAGTTGTATTTTATCCCAGCCATCTAATATGAAATGTTTCTTCCTTTTAGAAAATCCAGGTCTGCTTTCTATATGCTAAATGACATTTTAAAGAACAAATAACTTCTATTTTTCATCAACATCAGTAATTTATCAATTACTTTGCAATTTATTTTTATTTCTTTCAAAATCTAAGTATAATATGTTATTAACCATGACTGAATCTGTTGGTTTTATTGTATAGTAATTTTTTTTACCTCTCTGTCAGACTGACTGATGTAGTAAGGGATTTAGAGTAAAAATAAAATTAATATTTAGAGATGAAACTGAATTTAAGAAATGCTCAGTAAAAATTGGAAACCCACATAAATAATCTCAGACTTATGGTAGGTGTTTTATAAGTAAATTTGGTGTTAAAAACCTCCAGGGTAATCTTTTAGACTTCAAATGCTGTAAAATCAAACACTTCGTCTTTCTCTTGATACTTCTAATGCTGAAAGAAGAATAGTTGCTTTATTTCCCATGCTCTCATTGCTGCTAACTTCTTCTCATCTCTGGCTCCTGCGACACATGATAGAATTAGACATGCTGGTGATGGCGTGCCCCAGTCAGGCACAGCAAGATGTGTACTGCAGATGTTGCTGACGAGGCAGATATTCTTGCCAGTATCCTTGACATTTCTTCCTGCTTTTACTTGAATAAAAGGAGAGCAATGGAATGTTGTGCCCTACCAGCTGGACTTCAAGGATTCACTCTGGACACACAGCATTGCTCCACGGTTTCTGTATCATGAAGTAGAGCGTTGATCCTCCTGCTCAGAATATACAGAGGAGCATGAACATGCCTTGATGTCAGTTCACATTGTGTTATGCCTTAAGAAGATGAGGAGCAGTTGAAGCACTCCACCAAACTAAAGGAGTGATACTTTCTTCCCTCTCCTTACTCAACTGCAGATTGCTGGGTGAATGCAAATAAATGGAACCTGCTTTAGCAGAGGGGATCGGACTAGGTGATCTCCAGAGGTATCTTCTAACCCCTAAAATTATGTGGTTCTGTGAAACTAATAGAAAGTAAAAGCCATACAAAGGTTCAATCAAAATGTTCAAAACAAAAACAAAATACTGCAGGTGGGAGAGGGGGAAAGTAAGCAGGGACTGGAAAAAGTTATCAGGGAAGGATGACTTATAAACTTCTTGCCCCTATGTTTCCGTCTTTGCTCTCCCCACTTACCATCAGCATCCACTTTCTCCAGTTCTCATCTACTCTCAATGTGGAAGCAGAAAGCTGTCACATCTCATCCTGTATCTTCCCATCCGTCTATCTGCATGTCTGGAATACTGGCAGCTGATTCTCGTGGATGAATGACCCATCAGTAACCCACAGCAGTTACTGTGGGGCATGTAAGCTGATCAAGCTTAAGAAATACTGACAGGGAGAAACATTCATCCAGAGATGCTACTGGTAAAAAGATAAAAGATGTAAAGGGTTCCATATGGTAGCTGTGTTCAGTGGGGAAATACAATGCCAGAAAACAAACATGTTATTGCTCTGAATTGCATTTGCTTTCTTCTGCCGTTTTGTTTGTCATCTTCCAGTATATTCCAGGTGTTCTCTTTCCTCAGTGCAAAAGCAGTTATATGCGGGAACAAGAACTATCACTGAAGTCTAATCCAAAATACTTATAAACTCATCAGAAAAAAAAAACTACAGACAAAAAGTAATCAGCTTACTTATCTGTATTTTGGAATGTGTTCGAGGTTTCTTCTTTCTTTTTCTTTTCTTTTTTCTTTTTTTTGCCTCTTTTTTTCCCATTTTACTTCCCCAACCCCCCCCCCACCCCATTTTCAACTGCTCAGTTCAATTTGCAGACTTGTGGATTACTTGTATTAAGGTAACTGATATTTGCCATTTTTGTATGTTAAGTGTATTGCAGAATGATTCAAATTATTACAAACTATGTAACTTCAAACTGGATGTTATTACTGGTACAAGGCATTTTCATGCTTTTCAGATGCAGATACATTGAGTTATTTGACAACTCAGTTACATACATTCCTCTCTTTGCGTTCTGATTTGCTGCTTTAAGCAACCATGTGAACCAGGTAATTAAAACAGTTGAATTTGAGATTGCCACCTCTGTATTTCCAGACTAATCTTTATGAAGGACACTGAGCTTTCAGAGTTCCATTTGACTCCTGGCTTTTTCTGCTCCATGTTTTCACTTGTAAGTGCTATGACTGGAAGACTGTTTATCCTGCTGTGCATCTAGTGAGACTGTTTCCCTGTCTTTAAGTTGTTGGCTAAGTGCTCAAACATTACACTAATTAGCAGGAGATGGGCTTAGTTTTATAATGTTCTTGTAACGATACTGCATAGTGTTCGGACACTGCCAACTATGTAAAAAAGAAAAAAAAAGGAAGAGGAAAAGCTTTAAAAACAGAGATTGAAAAGATTGTGAGGAAAAAATGGAGAATCTAAGATTTTACAATGGCTTAAATAAAGATAATAATTGCTTAGGCTCACGTAGCCTTGGAAATGTTTTCTTAGCTTTCATTTGAGACTACTTTTCCCAGTTATAGAATCATAGAATTGTTTGATTTGGAAGGGACCTTTAAAGGTAATCTAGTCCAACTCCCCAGCAATGGACAGGGATTTATAATGCTAGATCAGACTGCTCAGAGCCTGGTCCAGCCTGATCTTGAGTGCATCCAGGGACGAGGCAGAGCATCCACCACCTCTCTAGGCAACCTGTTCCAATGCTTCACACCTTTATTGTAAAAAGGAAATAAAAAATCTTTTTCCATATACCCGATCTATATCCTCCCTTTTTTAGTTTGATGCCATTTCCCCTTGTCTTTTTGCAACACAACCCTGCTGACTGAGGAACATACCCCTGCCAGGAGTCTGTACCTGAGTCATACAAGCTGGGGGATGGAAGGACAGATCACAGCCCTGCTGAAAAGAACTTGGGACTACAGTGGATGCAAAGGCAGACGTGTGCCAGCAATGTGCCCTCACAGCCTAGAAAGCCAACCGTATGCTGGGCTGCATCCAAGGAAGCACGGCCAACAGGTTGAGGGAAGTAATCCTGCCCTTCTACTCTGTACTGTTGAGATGCCATCTGGATTACTGCCCAGAGGGGTTGTGGAATCTCCTTCTCTGGAGATATTCAAGACCCACCTGGATGCATACCTATGTGACCTGGTGTAGGGAACCTGCTTTGGCAGGGGGGTTGGACTCAATGATCTCTTGAGGTCCCTTCCAGCCCCTGTAATTCTATGATCCATACATGGAGTCTTCAGTTCAGGAGAGATATGGGCCTGTTAGAGAATGTCCAGAGGAGGGCCACAGAAATGATCCAAGGGATGGAACACCTCCTCTATAAGGACTGGCTGAATGAGCTGGGGGCTGTTCAGCCTGGAGAAGTCTCTAGAGAGATCTGATAGGAGCCTTTCAATATCTAAAGCAGGGCTGTAAGAAAGTAGGGAACAGATTCTTTAGAAGGGTCTGATATGACAGGATAAGGGAAATTGCTTTCAAACTAAAGGAGGGGAGATTCAGATTGCATGTAAGGAAGAAGGTAATTACAATAGAGCTGTTGAGGCAGTGGAAGAGGTTGCCCAGAGATGTGGTGGATGCCCTGTCATTGGAGGAGTTTAAGTTCAGGCTGGACCAGGCTCTGAGCAACCTGATCTAGCTGCAGATGTCACTTTTCATTGGAGGGGAGTTGGACTAGATGACCTTTAAGAGTCCCTTCCAACTCAAAAGATTCTGTGAGTCTATATTAAAGAGAATTATACTCAGTACAGACCCCTGATGGACACCTCTTGTCACTACTTTCCATTGACTGCTACTGTCTGGATATGAACTTGCAACCAGTTCTTTGTCCATCGAACAGTCCACCTATCAAATCCCTATCCAATTTAGAGAGAAGGATGTTATGTGGGACAGTGTCAAAGGCCTTACTGAAGTCCGACAGGTGACATCAGTGGCTCTTTCCTTGCCCAATGACTCAGTTACACCATCATAGAAGGCCACTAGTCTGGTAAAACCTAGGGAAAAAGGAATGTTCTTGCTATCAGTATGCTTGCTTATAAAATTTTTGTAGCTGTGTTTTTCACTGAAGAGCACACAAGATGCATACAAATAAATGTCTGTATGTCCAATTGAATGAGTTGTTTTTCCATGGCATTGCAGATTTAAAGCTCCAATCTTCAGCATCCCCTTATCTGAGCAAGGAGAGAATCTGGAGCTACAAATGTAGCCAGCTACTCACACTTACCTTCTTCATTATCCCAAAGCTCAGCACTTAGAAAACTTTTTATCTCCCAGTATCTGTTTCAATCATAACACCCACACTGTAGATAGCTACCTCCACCACAGAGGTGTCTATGCATGCAAATCTTGAGGCACCTTGATTTAAAAACAAACTTAGGAAAACTAAGATGGTCTTGTGTTGGTGAGCATGACACTCAACAATAAAGCATCACCAATATTACCTTCACTTTTTATTTAAATGCTAATAACATTTCAAAATGTGATGTCACATACTGATCTGTATCTTAGATGTAAGTACAGCCTGGAGCATCTTGCAGAATAGAATCTGTTTTGTGATCAATGAATTTTAAATACCTTGAAGTCCTCGTAAGATTAAAGACTACACAATTAGGTCCTTTCACAGAAAACATAATCACATCATCAGATAATATTTTTTAGTTTTATACCCAAAAACTAACTGCGATCATCGTGGTTGTACTAGAATAATTGTTGGCACATCTGCAAATACATCCTGGGTTATTTGGTTTCTTGTTCAATTCTGGATGGTGGCAGAGCTGTATGACTTTGGTAGAGCTTCAGTTCTTTGGGATTTCATTGAGCTTTTTGCTGTTCTTTTCTTGTGAGATGGTAGTGATGAACTCCTTTCCACTGAGACTTTTGACCACAGAACTAATACTTCCCTACTTGCTAACTTGGCACATACACTCCTGGCTCTTATATCAGGTACATTATTGCTTCTCCCTTCTATTGGATCTTAAAAATCTGCTTTCCAACACTATGAGTTATATATATACAAACCAATTCTAACATCCCAGTCCTTCAGAAACTAATCATTTTTTTCAGGCTTGATGATTCTGTCTGGCACATTAAGAGGATATTTCTGTACAAGTACAGAGTGTACTCTGGGACACCTAATGATCTTATGGGGCCCATATAACACAACTCTCTTCCTATCATGCTGCAATGCCAAAGACTTGGTGGAAACCAGACGAAATATATTCTGCTGCATGTGTGCTGCCCAATAGATGTTGTCAGGTAGAGTTACAAATGGAAGAGAACAGCTACAGTCCGTTACAACAAATTAGATTGCAGCTTCCTTTTCAAACTTTTTTGCATGTCTGGCTTTCTATACATGCACACAGTTGAATATCATTCACAAACCTATTCCAGATAATAGTGACTATTACTTCCCAATACTCTCCCCACAGCCAAAATCTTAGGTAGACTTATAAAGACACCCTTCAGTTTCCCTTTGCTAATATTGTTTTTTATTTAATCTTTCAATGATGTAATTTTCCACCAAGAAGTGGAAAATAGAGATAGAAGGAATTATTCTCCCTCAAATCTGTTGGACGCTGTCTCCTTCCCAGTAACATCTGAGTTTCACAGAACTCAGTTTCTGCAGAGCCATTCCAGACATAATGCTTCATCTTAAGCCAGTGCTTGCCTTCTTCTGGGTTCTTATAGTATACAGCTATAAACAGGATGCCTCATTTCAACACCTTTCTCAGTTGGAACTACACATTCACGATGCATTTCATAACAAACTTAATTCTTGATGTCTACTTCCACAGGCAAGAAATCCATGCATGCCTGCTTCTGCTAGTGATGTTCTCCAGATACCTGGCTCTATTTGGTAAAGTCACACTTACCATGCTGAGTGAACGTCTCATATTTCCTTTCAGCATTCCTGCGACCAGTGGCCATTCAGGGGCAACAGGACCGACATTCATGCTTGTCTGCTCACAGCATTTCTGAGCTGCTTTACAAGGCTCATCTGGCTGGTGTGGTGTGCCTTTGCAGCAGCACCACTTTTATCTCTTTTCCAAAAGGCTGCTGTTTCTTAGTGCAGCTATCTATTGTGTTTTGTTTAGCCAATTTCCTTGCGGTGGTTTAGCCTCAAAGGCAGACTAATCCTGGTTGGATTTTAGCCTGTCTTCAGTAAGCAAAATGATGCAGATATCACTGATTTTGCAATTTGGATCCCTGCCACTTAGTTGCATTAGAAAACGAGATTGAAACACTGGAAAATATTTTGCTGAAGCTAAGGAAACACTTCTGGCAAGAAAACAAGGTTTTAACAAGACTCTTAAAAAAATAATAAAATAAAAGCTCTCCTGAGATCAGAAGGCTGCTGCAGTTTATCTGAACAGCTTTCCTGGCTTATCCATTGAAAGTGAAGCCATCGTTGGAGCGCTGGTAACAGGCATTACTGCTTATAATGCTTTTCCCTGATGTAAGCAGACAGCTTTGCGAGCAGACACGAGTCTTCCCTGCCGTATTTGGGCAGGCACTCGCTAAAATCCACCAGCAGTTGCATCGCTCTTCGTGATCGTTCCTAAATTCCACACAACGTGCTGTACGGCGGGACGCCCAAGGGGTCTTCACCAAGCGCAGCAGTGACTCTCGGGAAGGTCCCGGGTGGGGGACGGCACAGACCACCGCACCTCATCCTCACAAAGGGAAAAAAAAAAAGACATCCCGCTGCCAAGGGGGAGGGAGACGGGGGGACGGCCTCAGCTCCCAGCGTCACGTGCCGGGAGGGCAGCGTGAGGGCAGGGCGCAGCGCCCGGCTTTCTCTACCCCTCGTTGCGCACGCGCCGTCCCTCCCGTTCTTTCGCGGTTCGCGCATCCTCGCTTGGTGTCGGCCGAAGGCGCTCGGGTTTTTCCGATGCCGCTCGGCGCCTCCCGGCTGCGGCGGAAGATGGTGGCTGGGATTGGCGGGGCGGCGGCAGCGGTGATGCAAACGATGCCGTCGGCAGGCAGCGCCAGAGCCGGCTGAGCGGGGAGGCGACTGGGGCTGCGCCGCCGCCCGCCCTCCGCCTCCCTCTCCTCCTCCTTCCCCTCCTCCCCGCCGGCCCCTGCCTCGCCCCGGCCCGGCATGGACGTTGTCGCTGCGCGGTGCCGCTGAGCGGGGCCGCCCTGCGCGGAGCGGGGGAAAGATGTCGGACACCAAGGTGAAGGTGGCCGTCAGGGTCCGGCCCATGAACAGGAGAGGTAAGCGGGGGGCCCGAGGGGGTGCGGGGAGAAGGGTTGCCCGCGCGCCGGCTGCAGCCCTGTGCCGCCTCTCCTTGCAGAGCTGGAGCTGAACACCAAGTGCGTGGTGGAGATGGAGGGCAACCAGACCGTGCTGCACCCGCCGCCTTCCAACAGCAAGCAGGGAGAAAGGTAACAGCCGCGCCGGGGGAGGCGGGGGCAGCAGGCACGGCCCCGGGCTGCGCTGGGCAGCGGGCTGCCCGCTAGGGGGCGCTGCTGCGGGGGGTGCGAGCGCTGCCCCGCGGGGAGGCGCTCCGGGAGGAGGCGGGCTGGGGAGCAGCTCGTGAGAACACGCGAAAATAAATCCGGCGTGTAGTTGTGATGCCCCAGCGAAGAACACCCTTGGAAGTAATCCAAAATACCGATGCACCAGACTGTAAAAATAGATCAGAACGGGAAAAGATTTCTTTCCTTTGAGGGAGCTGCGGCGGAGTGGTGGTGCCGTGTGCTTATCTCTGCGGTTACCTGTTGACAAGCCGACTTTGTTGAACTGTTAAATATTTGTGCGTGGATTCGTTTTCATGGTTATAGAGGTCTTCATCTGAACAAATCCTTACTGTTCAAGCTTTCATTAAGAGTATATTTTAGTTTGTAGTAGCAATATCCTCACGCTAATTTATATATATATATACATAAGCACTGACTTTGAAATATATATTTCAAAGGCAGTGCTTCAACAGTTTTCCAGCAGAAAAAGTCTGGACCTCCTAGTTCGTTGTCACCCAAGATGTGAAAGCCCTCTCCCGTGAATCTGAGTGCAGGAATGTAGCTGTGATTGTACCAGTTCAACTGAAATCTAACTTGAGTAGTTTTCAGAATCATTGTTACAGTTAATGTGTTGGCCTGGATCTTGAAAGAGCTGTGCTTGTTTCTAGCCACCTTCTGAAGATCCTCGTGTGATATGCAGTTCGCCCTACCTCTGTGTAGCATCCCTTCTGTAAAATGGAGATTTTGGTTTTCTTATGACTGTTTTGGAAAGTATGTTTTTTTTATTGTTTATTGAACCGTCAAACTCACTTGGAAGAGTTAATACTATTCTTATAGATATAAAGCAAGACATACATATATATATATATATATATATTTAAAGCAGTGACAGAATCTAAGCTTAAAAATCATTATTTTTATAATCTAAAGAGCCTAAGAACCAGGTGGTTTAATGTAGAGGCAGTTACATGTGAATTTTGCTTGTTGTGCCTGCTGGCTCCAGGTATTCATTGAGTTTTTCGAAAGCTTCTGCATGTCTTGTTTTTATCTTGGTGGGAGAATAGAATGCTCCCAGGGAACCTTATAGGAACTTTCCAGTACCTGAAGGGGACCTATAAGAAAGCTAGGGAGGGATTTTTTGTGGTGACAGGACAAGGGGAAGTAGTTTTAAACCGGAAGAGGGTAGGTTTGGACTAGATGTTAAGAAGAAGATCTATATTATGAGGGTGGTGAGGCATGGAAACAGGTTGCCCAGCAAGGTTGTGATGGCCCCCTCTCTGGAAGCATCCAAGGCCAAGCTGGATGGGGCTTTGAGGAACCTGGTTTAGAGAGAAGCTCCCTGCCTAAAGCTGGGGGCTGGAAGTAGATGATCTTTAAGGTCCTTTTCCAGCACAAACCATTCTATGATTCTGCGAATGCCTGTAATAAATGTAAGTTCTTTTTACCTGATCTGAATTGGCTTCTGTTTGTGTCAAGATGTTATGGATTCGTTGTGACACTTGCATGCCACCTTATTATCAATAGGCATGCTAGCAGGTGATGGCAGCCTTGTTCACAGCCCTCTGCAAAACTGGGAGTTGGCCAGCTGCTAAATGTTTAACTTGTGTGTTGGAAGGGAGCAACCCTCTGACGTGAGAGGATTCGAAATGGCAGTGCTCAGAAGTAACTCACTGACACAAAAATATGGTTTGGGTGCCTTCTAAATGGCAGGTATTGTGGGTAGGCTCTAGTGCCTCATGAAGATCATTATATTAAACCATTCCTGTTTTTTCCCTGCAAGATAAGGAGTTTAATTCTCATGATGAAGAAAGAATCTCATTCTTCTTCCATGTGTACCCAAATAAAGTGTCTATATAGACAGGCACTGAATTGCTGAGTAGTTGCTGCTTGTACTTGGATAGGTGCCTTGGCAGGGTTAGAGATGTCAAATAGATTTTTGGTTTTCTTGGTGTAGCTTGTTTTTACATAGCTCAACGGTATTTATTTCTCTCAGAGTAACTGTGTCATTCCAAAAATTATTTCTCTTGTTTGAGTGATTATCTGGTCGTTTGTGCTAAATTGCATGATTTTAATGTTCTGTTTGGCGTTAACTTTTTACATTTTATCTTTTTATATGGATTTTTTTTCCTTTGAGGAATTAAAGTGCAAGCTTGTACTGTGCTTTGGAATTAGAAAAAGTGGTCTTCTAAAGAAAATTTGGTTTCCAGAGCTGCTTTTCTTAGTCGAGTTGAAGCTGAAAAGGAGGATAGTTTGCAGGGGCAAAGGGGGGGAGAATCAGGACCCTGCTCTTTGTTTGCTTTGTTCTTTGTTTACACAGTTCTAACTTTAAATGTATTGACAGAACTTTCTGAAGTAAAATATGTAGCACTTTCATGATTATAGTAACTTGCTTTTGGAAGAATATCTAAGGTTATGAATATCGAATTTAAGTAGTTCTGCCTATTCTGGAAGGAGTTCTTGAATTAAATCCAAATTCAAATGCATGCTGTTAGTTAATATCTATTTCTTATTAGGGATACTTCTGTAGAATTTTAGGTGGGAAAATTATGATTCATGTGGTGAAAAAAGCCTGAAAACCTCGACTGCTGTCATCTGTCCAGCTTCCACTATTGTGTTAGTTGTAAAGCGGTAACTTAGAACCATCCGTCAGGATTCTGACTCCTTTTCCTAACAACTAGATAGTATATGGCACTAACAAACCTTAACAAACACAGCTACAACATAGTAACTGTTACTAAATGTTTTGTCCCTTTTTATAAGCAGCAGGCCTTTCATTCTGTACAGATGAATAGCTAACTAAACTAACAAAGAAGAAAAAGCATTCTGATAGTAAAACCTAACAATCAGAGCCTGAAACAGAAGAAATCTGACTGTAGGAATAGCAGACGGAGTTCAGAAACAGTTTACATTAGCAGGTTTCTGGTGTATTCTCTGTTGCTAGCAAAGATTTGTGCCTTTAAACCTCGTTTTACTATCATGAATAGCAGTAGTTTCCTTTATGTCTGTCTTAAAGGTATTTCTGTTGCGTTACCTCTTCAATCTTCCATCCATTTTCTCCCCCAGGTTGGTTATGTTTCTGTCATGCTATAAATGTTTGTGTTCGGTTGGCAATATAAGGTGTACCTTATTCAAATATAACTATGGAATAAATTACAGTGTGGAGTTGCAGACAGCCTTGCAAAATATCTCAAGGATTTTTATTTTTTACAGTGGAAGTACTAAACCTCAGTCTGGGTTACTAAGGTTTCCCTTTATGTTAGAGACAATATTTTTCTTTTTAGTACTGTCAAAATGTTTTAGTATTGTTTCATAGTAGGACAAGTTAGGTTTTACTGTTGCCACCTCTGCTTTTGCTTGTTTTTTGTTTTTTGTTTTGCCTTCCTCCAACCTTACCTTTCATCTACACTTTGTAACATACTGAGTCTGCAAAGTTTGATTCCCTGACAACACTTCATGGCATACTGTATTTTGTTTGTAAACAAAATATTTGCCTTGACAGAAATAAATAGAGGCTGTAGAACAGTTGAAATATTGTTTCTACTGTAGTTTTAACTAAGCAAAAAACAAAAAAAGCAAAAAAACAACCCAGGAAACATCTGTTGGGCAGTTTATTTCGTTAATGCACAGTGCCCTTCTGCAAACTTTGCTTTATTAAGTATCTTGAGTCAGAAAATGAGAAAGAAATCAGGTTTTGCAAGTGAGCTTAATGTTATCACTTTCCTCAGATGGCGTCTTCCTTGTCTGGTATAATTGTTTTCTATTTTAGAACTTGCTTGCTCTGTGTCCCATCATCAATGTGATAACAGACAAATAGCAACAAGGCCAAATTCTACTTAAGTAAAACTCTTCTTGTACCTTTAAATTACTTAGATTTGCAGAATTTGTTTTGTGTGTTTTTTTTTTCTTTGTTTTATCAAGCTTAACTCTTAAATAGAACAGATATCTAGGAACAGGTGTATGCATGGGGTCTGTCTAGGTTTTGTCAGTCATGAGACTTCAGAGTTGAAAATCTGAATCCCTAGGTAGCTTGTCCTAAAGCTCTTGCTTCTTGAAAACAGTTTTGGGCACCTCTCTACCTCTGAGAAAACAGGTTTTGGGATGGTCTTGTTTTCAGTAGGTAGTCCTTCATGTGATCATTGTTGTGCTTTCTTCTTGTGTGTGTATGTATTGCTTTAAATAGCTTGAAAAATGAGTGAATAGTACTGTTGTAGGGGGGGCAAATGGAGGCTGAGATAGGACAACTGCTAATAATTTCCACATCTGAAGGAGTGACTTTGATTATGACTTTGATGCGTATACTATGGATTTTCACCTGGAGTAAACGATAAAATAACAGCAGGCAGCAACTTTTATCTTTGTCTACAGGAAATTGTAAAAGCAATCTGACTTTGACCTCTTCTGTTAGCTTCCTGGTAGGCATCAGTGTTCAGGATGTGAGGTGTTAGCTCTGAATCTTCGTGGAAGAGGTGTGTTTGTTATAAAACATATGACTGGAAGAGGGCATTTCAGAACTATTTTTTTTAATTGCCTTCATTCTTTTATGCTTCAGCTGGATCAGATGCAGTTCCATAAAATCACTGTTTTAACACTTCTGTCCCAGATTTCCATGTGTTAAATTCCATGTATTTTCAATTATGAGTTTGTGATGTGCTTTTTGGTTCTTTCTAACATAGTTTGAGCCATGCTTAAATGGAATACCTATTATTTTACGGAGTTCACAAAATCCAGGCAACTGTTAGGCAGGACCTTGTGCTCTGGTCTTTAAATGGCATTGCCAGAGGAAACTGCCATTGCAGGCTTCTGGGACTATGGGCAAGCAGATAGTAAAACTTAGCTGGCAGTATTTCAGAACAAGAATCATGTCTTTGAAGGGAAGGAAAGCTATTCTTGATGATACCATGCTTAGGCAGTCTTTGCTTTGTAGGCATTCTCTGCTTTTGGATTACTGAGTATTGTTTTCAAGTATAATTGAGTAGAGAACAGTAAAATGAGGGTGTACTTTGAATACATCTGTGTTTTTTCTTTCTATGTTAGAAATTTCCTCATGGTAGAATGGGAAGAGATTTCTTAAAAAGATTAGAGGGCACACTTAGCTTCTGTATTTAGAAGGGGAAGATAGGGGTGCATTTACCTATTATTGTAGACAGAGATGTGTTTTGAGATTTGGATTACTATTCAGTATGCCTTGAGTATGTTGTTTATTGAAATGAATGATAAATTTAGAAAATGAGCAGCTCTTTTAAAGTTGAGTGGTATTTGTACTTTTCTTTGGGGAGATTGGTACTAAAGGAGAGGTTTTTCTTTTGCTTCCTTTGTCCCCTTGGTTATAGAGTTTTCTTTTTGAAAATAAGATTACTTTTGCTCTGTGTATCTAGTAGGCTTACTAAATACGTGTGTGGGAAAGTTTCAAATTTCTAGATTGTAATAGCTGCCAGTGTTAATTGAGACTTGTATTGTAGTGATCTAAAATACCTTAAGTAGGTGCTGAAAAAAGACTGTTCTGTGAAACTTTAGCCCAGAGAGATGCAGTGCACAGAAGCTTCTGTTCAGCCCAGACCTATGGGCTGCATGACCATGGGCTGCCAATCTTTGTGCATGTTTTTGGTGATGAAGTGAATTCCTTCTTTGTCTCAGGTCTGCAGTGCAGCATGCACAGGCGGTCATCTGGTATTCGGGGAGTCATTGTGGTGGTATTTCTAGTAATGAGATTACAGCTAAATCTTTAGACTGACAAAAGTACTAGTTGCTGGTATGTTTGAGACATTAGCAGATTTGAAGTCCTTTATCCCTCTGAGGCTGGGTGCAAACTGAGTAGCAGTGGGGGTGACCACCTCGTCTGTGCTGCTGCTGCATGGGAGAGCTGAGCTTAGTGGTCGAAAAGTCATATGGTATCTTTGCTTAGTTGGCCTGGTTTGAATCTATTAATGGAAGCAATTGCTGCCTACTGTAGTGAAATGCCAGCTGCTGCAGCAGATTCTGTTGCTTAATTGCGTAATTCCTTGTAGTCTGTGAGGACATATATTAACAAATGCAGAGTGTGACAAGGGCTCTATGGAAATGTGAAAGCGTTGGTTGTGGACAGAGGATTGTATGTGTTCAGTAAGCGCAGCAGACAAAGAAAAGGCCCCTACTGAGCATCCATTTGTACCACAGGACTCAGTAGCAAGTGAACTTGAGACCTGAAGCACCACATTAACTGGAGCAGTTGTGCTGCTGCCTAGTAGTGCTGTGTCTCTTTTTACAACAGAGTTGAAAAGACTCGTAAGCTTGTTCAGTTAGCATATGACTTTACATTGATATGAAGTTGATCATCAGAGCTTGAGCTTCATGTGCAGCATCTTTGTGGTCCTTCTGTGTCATATGGTGGGTAATGACTGGGAGCTGAGGGAGGAGCTCAGCATGTTAACGAGCAAGTTGAAAATCAGAAAAATATGTTGCTGATGGGGGTCACAAGTTAATGATAGAAGCTCAAGATATCTGTGCTGTTGGAGAGCAGGAGGTAGATAACTATTTCCAAAAGCACAGGAGGGTGTTTGTTTATTTCATTTTGCATTCTTTGCAGAAAAGTGAATGGATGCTTTTCTGAAGCTGTTGTGCTTGATTAGTGTTAATTAACCTCTGCAGTTCTGGTTTGATTTTTAGATTGAAAATCAACTGTTATAATTTTTCTTAAGGAGGTAACCCTCAAACTTTAATGAAAATTGTAACCATATCCTGTACTAATAAATTCCTTAGTCATTAGCTTCAACTTTTAATTTGACATTGTGTCACGTTCTTAACAGACGTCCTTAAACATGTAGGTGCCTGCTAAATATCACCCTGTAGTAACTTTTGTTCTGAGTGTTGCAGTTCAGAATGAAGAAGGTATACCTCAGCTACTCTTTTTTGGCAGATTAAACCATGAATATATTTTGTGGTTTACTGTACTGGACCTTTTTTAGAGTCACATCAGCTCAGCAGTGGAAAGGTGTCTGAAACATTTCTGTGTGCTTGCGTTAAGTGTATAGTAAACTTCACAGTTAAGCCTCTGTTGTATCTTTAGCTTCATCGTTATTGTTCACTCGCACAGGATAGATGCTTGTGGTCTCTGTTCATGTTCAGTAGCAACGTAGCTGGGAAGCTAGTGCTGGCTTACACTGAGGTTTGTGGCATCACTGCATCTTCTTTTTGCAGTTTATGTATATTCCAAGAACTCAAAGCATTTTGTAAATGTGAATCAGAGCAGCTGCTGGGCTGGAATGGTGTGCTTATCCACAGGTGTGTTTATGAAGACATCATTTGATATGTTAAATAAATTGGGAACTTTATCAGAAAGTGTAGTTTGCTGTTGTCTAAATAATACCCTTTGTTTTGCAAGTACCTTACTGAAACTATTGGCATTTAGATACTTTTTCTTCAAAATTAATTCTAGAGAACATTTTAGATTTGCGAATAAAAAGGAAAAAAAAAGATATCCTTTCTATTGACTTCATAACTTCTCAGTTTGTTTCACAGTATATTTTTGTACGTAAACATTGATCCAAAATAAGTAGCATTCAGAGGCCTTCAGTGAGATTAACTTCTCTGCTAGTGTGAGGCTTCAATATTCTGTACCTGTCTCTTGTTCCCTTGGATAAGTTCTTGTAGTATTAAATGCAAATATGTGGCAGTGTTGTTTCTGTTTTATATATCTCGTGTGTTGACGAGGAACAGTGGATCTAAGATAAGAAACTACAGTACCTGTATTTTCCACATGGTTTCTATGCTTTGTCTGACAGATCAAAATTGAATTGTGTTCAGAGTAGCTGAGAGTCTTCCATGAATTGAATTCCTTCAGAACTGAGCATTAAGGGATTGGATGTGAAGATGGAAGGCCAAGTTTATCTGCAAAATATGATTTTAATTTGAAAAACAGGCCTCAGCTTATGAATTACAGTAGGTGAACTTCTGCTAAAGGTAATTCAGTGGAGCATTCTTTTGCAACTGGTGGAAGTTTTCTACTGACAAAGCTATTTGTGGCCCTCAGAGTTGGTATCTGTTGATGTGAATCATTTATAAATACAGTGTGATACAAGTTTGCAGAACTCTAGACTTGTGTTGGCTCAGTAGTGCCACCTTCCCAAATGATGTAAATCCTTTACATTTTGATTTTTTTTTCCTCAGTCATACCATGTTGTCCTTCCCTATTTTGAGATGTTTCTGAATTTCCTTTAGATAAGGCATTTGTTTTCAGAGTTTCGTGTAATGAAGTCAGGCTGAAACAAAAACCGGTTGTACTGGGATAGTAATGTTCCAGTTTTTGACATATGCAGCTGAAGAGCTTAATATATTGCTCGTGTGTCCTCTGAATGCTCAGCAAGCAGTAGCTGTGTTTGATTACCCCACTACTTAACTGCAAAGTAAGAGCAGAGAGCATCTGCTGTCTCCTGCGCACTACTACGCTGTTTTGGTGTTGGAAGTTGCTTCTGAAGGCTTTGTCAGAGTTGTACTGTGCAGCTGCTTCTCAGGTTTTGCCATTTCACAGCTCGTTACTGTGACCACAGTGGCTATGCTATTCTGGAATACATGGTCTAGGAAATGGTCTGGCATTTTCTGTAGAGCCCATTATGTTTAAGGAGAAATTGGAATAGTTCTCATTCTTCTTCTGGTGTAAGCAAGCTTTGTTGCTTCTGTGCCTGTGTTCTTGCTTGGAGTGCCCTTGAGAAATATGCTGCTTTGGTGTGGGTGTAGAAACTGACACATTAGGAAGTGCAAAAGGTGCCTTCTTGAGTGGATTAGCTGCTGTCATGTCAGAATACAGGGAAAGACTACTTGGGGATTAGGGATGGAAGGCTAATGAAAGGTGTGGAATTGGATGCCCTGCAGTGCTATGAAACTCCTCAAAGTATGTTTTGGGGGAGGTGGGAGATCCAATGACAAAAAATCCTATAACCTTTCTAGCTCCCTGCTGAAAATGTGTATGAGAAACTGGTATTTCTGTGGGGAGATGCTGCAATCTTCATGTGTGTTCTGGTTGAGATCCAAGTTGAAAACCGAAAAGAAAAACTTGTTGTAAACAGATCATTGAAGACTGGACAGAGCTTACTGTGCACTATGCTTTCGAAGAGCATCCAAGTCCTTTGTGTTTTTATTGAGGTGTTTATAACGCTTAGGAATATGACATGGAATTAGCTGGTTTTCAGTGTATAACTAGCATTTCAACAGTTGTTTTATTTACAGTTTATTATAGTAAATGTCTGTCGTTACTCAGTCTGCAGAAATTGATTATGTAGTAAACATACGTCCATCAGTAAGATTATGAAAGTGTCTTTGAAAATGCATTCAAGCATTCTCTTAAGCTCTCCTTCAATGGATCAGAGTTGTCAGTTTTTAGTAAGTTCAGTAGGTGTTCCTGCCAGCTCTATGTCTTGATTTCCCCCTTGCTGCCAGAAGTACTCTGTTGAAGGAAACGAATGTCTGATTTCTCCATGGTAAAAGCTGGATGTTAATTCGTGCCAGTTCTGTTTTGAAATGCTCAGCAGGGCGTAGAAGATGAGTGCTGAACCTAGATAGGCATCAGTGTAATCCCTCCTCTTGTCTAACTATTGTTTAGGGTAGGCTGCATCCTCTAAAATAGCTTTTGGAGTTTGTTTTGCAGATGTGAATGTGGCAATGGAAGGGAGTTTTCAGAATAAGGTGTGCAAGCTCTGTGCCCTTTGAATAATCTGTCCTTGTCATCTATGGTCACAGGTAGAATTACATATGTTGCACCATGTTTCTTGAAACCTTATTTGAGGTTTCAGTATCAGTTGGTTGTTACAGAATGACATCTTGCAATTTATGCTAGTTTAAATGCAGAAGTGCAGATCCATGGTGTTTTGCTGGCTGAATGCCCTCAGTGTTTTGCCATTCTCATGTTTTCTGAGCTATTTCATCTGCTGTGTGCTCTGACCCGTGCTATTGGTTGCTGTTTGAGAATTTACTGGGGAAAAAAAACAGCACTGGCTTGTGTGCAAGGCACTCAGATGTTTTGAAAAGGCTCTAACATGGCTTACATGGGAAAAGGCTTACATGGAAAAAGGGCACTGTCACCAAGTTGGATTAGACCAGGAAGTGCAACAGATTTTTTCCAAATAGTGTAGAAACTGTATACTTGAAGTACTTTTAAAATCATCACATAGAGTCATAGGATCACAGAATTGTAGGGATTGGAAGGGACCTGTAGAGATCGAGTCCAACCCCCTGCCAAAGCAGCTCCCTAGACCAGGTTGCACAGGTAGGTGTCCAGGTGGGTCTTGGACATCTCCAGAGAAGACTAATTATTGCCATACTTTGCATCCAAAATGTATGTTAAGAATTCACTATAAATGGAAAAAAAGTGTTGCATATATTTTTTAATTTTTTTTCTCTTAGAGTCTAGATTGGGTAGTTTATGGTTCTTTTAAAAGCAATTTTATTACTTTTTTTTCCTCTCCCTATGATTGTTCCTTCATGTGAGCCAGATCAGTTCTTTGTCTCAGTGCTGTTAGAATCTCAGAACCTTTGCAGTAGGACACTTGCCTTAGCTGCAGCTTCCCCTAAAGCTTATCTTTCTACTTTCATGCTTTCATTTGTGTGTGTATATCAAAATAAATCGAACTGATCTGGAGTTAGTCATCAAAAAACATGACTTCTGGCTTTTTTTTTTTTTTACGTAGCAGCTATTTAAGTGAAAAGGAGTTTGAAGTATCCATCTTACACTGAAAATTGCTGGCTGAAAATTGAGTGCTAACTTATTTAAAATATTAGTGAGCTTCAAAGTGGAGAAATCATATGATAACTTCCATTTGAACAGTTTTGATTTAAATTCTCTATTCGTCAAGCCTGAAATATATTTGCAGTTCTACTGCATACCTACTTTGACCCCTTCTAGTCTTATGAACTGAAAATTGCTGTGTTTGGTAGTTACCCTTCCTATAAGAATAGGAAGGGCAAAACAGAGTGGGCAGTCTTACTTCTTTAGATGTGGTACGCAGTGAGCACATGCTCAGGTAATGATGCGGTGGTGATAATAGTGGTCTGAAACTCTGAGTCAAGGCTGCACAGAGATGACTAACTTGTGGCGCAGATTGGGTGTCTGGGTGTGCCTGCAGCACACTCCCTCGTGTGCACTCTGTTATCTGTGATTTTCCATTGTCACCCCTGTAGCAGGAATAGCAGAACTGACTGCAGATCATAACTAAGTGGAACTAGGAAGATGAGTGATAACATTTTAAGTAGATTTTAAAGTACTTAAAGTAGTCAAAACAAAGTTTGACTACTTTTTGATGAAGTAGAATGAAAATTCATGGTTTAAATTATTTTTATTGACCTTACTAATTTTGCTGAATGCTAAATTATAAGAATGAGTACAGGCAGTACCCAGGAAAGCATTAGACAGGAAGGAGTGTTTTCTTACTCTGAGCTCAGTGAAAGAGAATTTCTGTTGAGATACTATGCTGTGAGATCGTTCGCACATACTTGATATCCCAGTGCAGAAATCTTGTTGATGGTCCTTTCCTTGCTCTGAATGGATGCCAGCATTGGCCAAAGTATCTGGGTTAGTGTGCATCTGGCTGGGTCTGCTACCCAAGGCTGACATATCAGCATTCAGGCTCTTTAAATGTACTTGACTAGTCTTTACAGTAGACCTCATCACTTCTGTGCAGGCATATCCTTTATAAAGTTCGTTTTTAT
Source organism: Cyrtonyx montezumae (assembly GCF_038088225.1). Lineage (NCBI taxonomy): Eukaryota > Metazoa > Chordata > Aves > Galliformes > Odontophoridae > Cyrtonyx > Cyrtonyx montezumae. Next base: position 85,161,140 of record NW_027072089.1, on the reverse strand, counting down.
CAGTTCTTGTTTGATTTTGTGTTTTTGTTTACTTCTCATCACCTAAATTTACCTGCGTTCTTTGCATGCCCTTTAAGGATATTATCTCTACAAATGATTGCATTTTAGAATTAAGATTGGAGTGCTGTTAGGAAGTCCCAGGAGCATTGTGTTGCTTATTCTAAATTGGAAGCTTTGATTACCTTTAATCTTCTTTACTTGGTACAGCAGCATGTATGTGTTTCTTGTCTCATGTTTGACATGTCATGAGTGTTTCTTCACTCGTTGTAACTAGGGTTTTACTCTGTAGTACTCTCTGATAGAGTTTTTTCTCCTGTTATCAATTCCTCTGTATTTCTGTTTCTGTGTACTAATTACTCCTGTTCTGAGACATGCCTGAGCTGTCAGATTGTTTTTATTGTAAGATGAGCATGTCTTTCAGTGTAGAGGCTGCATTTTTCTGTGATATAAGGACAAATCTTGGGAGGGCACTTTTGTTCTTTTTTCCCAACTTGAAACTGTGTTCAGCACACCTGCTGCAGAATCAGAGCTAAAATGTTCAGCTAAACTCCAGCATATTTTTGCAGAGTGAAGGAGATTCATGTTCCCAAATTCTCTCTCCCTTCCTTTGGAGTGCTCCTTCACTCCCTGCATCCTGCCAGCACTGTGTTCAGGCTGAGGCTGTGCATTCCTTTTGTACCTGGTCAGGCTCACTCTCAGCCACATGAAAGTGTCCTTGCACCCTCTCTGTTTTTAGCATTTAGCTTTTCTTTTCATTGTTTTTGCTTGTTTTGTGCCTGAGCTAATAAGCACCTGCTTTTTTTTTCTTAAAAAAGAACAGCAAAAATAAGCACGTTCTGTATGACCATGCTGATTTTTACAAGCGCAGCATGCAGGCTCTTGTTCATGACTGGCAAAAATGCATTGCAAATGATATTAACTGTGCTGAAAAGTAGTGTTTTGTAGCTGAGAATTTGCTCTATCAAATAGTGTTTATATTGTGTTCTTTGTAGCTGTTGTAGTTTCCATGGAAGTAAAAGGGGGTATTACTTTTGGAGTGACCTAAGTACAAGTGATTAATAGACAAATCAGAATATGATAGGTTGGTTTCCTTTTGAAAGTTAAGATTATAATGAAGTCTACTTTAGAATAGCTCTGCAAAGGGCAAATCTCACCTGAAGCTCTATTGCTGAGAAAGCAAAATACGTGATAGATAACTTCTCATGCTGAGCATTACAGTTCAGAAGATTAATTTGTGAGTGCTGCAGTTCAACAGAAAATTTGTCTGAAACTGTCCAAATCACTTATACAGTATATACTGTAACAACTTTCATAAAACCATGAAATGTGAAACACAGCATTACAAAGCACTTCAAGTTATTTGCTTAAAGCAGTAAATAAATGACAGTCCTTTCATCATGCGGTTCCTCTGTCTGCAAAAGTATGAGGAAAGAACATGCACTGTATGTCCTTATTCAGGCACCTGCAGAAGTAAAATACTATTTCCTCATGAATAAATTTGTTCACAGATTGCTTCAGGGGACTCATCTCGTAGGCATGCTTATGCTATCCAATTAGTTTTTTTTCCTCCTGGCACTTACTGCAGTGCATTAATAGTAATGAGTGTAAAATGGTTGTATAAAGTAATATTTTTTTTTCCTCTCATCAGTACTATCTAATTTTAACTCTGTGGCTGTAGCTTTTAATTTACACGCGACTGTATGGAAGCCTGGGCCTCCAAGCTACTTTGTGTATTTATTTCAGCTTAAAAATGTGAAGTTGACAAAAGTAACAAACGGCAGTGGACAAAATGCTTTCAATTGTTGCTTTAGTTTGATTTTTCATTTACTGTTTTGTGCACAATGTGAGCATTCTCAAGTGTCTGTGGGCCAGACAGACTTTGCTACCTTGCAGTTGCTGCATGGTTCAGCTGGACTGTGGTATCTTTGTTATTTCTGAGCTTATTAAAAGGACTGAGGTACAGAAAATTAATGATTGTTCACAACCATTGCTATGTAACATCTAATAAATTATGCAAATATAACATCTGTGAAGCATTTTTTTGAAGGCACTTAATGATCTGAGCACTAGGTTTGCATAGTACTAAGTCTTTTAAATTGGTCTGGCTTGTTTGCAAGGGAGCATTCCTCCTCCCCATCCATTTCCATTGATGGGTTTTGGATACCTGTGTTTAATTTAACTTCTTATTTAATAAGTTAATATTTAGCTCCCTGATCAGAGATGTTACAGAGATGTAAATTGAGAGTTGAGAAATGTACGAGTGAAAGCTGATAAACATGAAAAGTACTCTGGTGGTGCCTTCTTTGCTTTTCCACCCCTACAAAATAAGGTGCTCCACTTGTTTTCAGGCTGCAATGCTGGTAAACCATCAATCGTATTAAACTAACATTTACTGGTGGAGTCAGTAGCCATGTTTATAAAATGTTTTCATGAAATAATAAGCAGTCTCTTTTTTTCTGTCAGTAGTAAATGAGTAACTTCACAGTTGTGATACTCGGATCAGAAGGTTTCTTAATGTAGCGAAGAGTAACTGCTAAAAGCAGTCCCATGAAAGGTGACCCAGAGTGTACTGCTACTGAACTATTGGAAGAACCTGATAAAGAAAGGAGGCAATATAGGCATTTCCATCTTGGAAATGCCAAAGGCTTTCAGCTCATGCTGTGCTTGAGACTGGCTTGACCTTGGACAGAGCTGAGGTGGTGGTTGGCATGGTTCTTGTGAGGGAGATTGTCTCTTAAATAATTAAGTCTCATCTTTAATGCCTGTGCTAAGAATTATACCTGTAGCATTTTCTTATTTATTTACTTTTAGTGCTGTGCCTCAATGTGGGTATCCTCAAATCAGGGGGTGTAGAGCATGGAAAGTTAAAAGTGAACAGTTTGGTCTGAGTTGCAGAACTGAATTTCATAGGTTTGAGAGATGTGTATGATATTTTGATAGGATAACCATTTGCAGAATAATTTTATAATTTTGGCTTTCTGTGTTTTGATTCCTGGAGTCTTCACTCCTTTAATTTGTTTTCCTCAATATTCTGTATGTTTCTTTGTAGGATTTAGGTAATCAGTTTGCTCTTTTTTTTTCCCTCACAAATGATCTTTATAGGCAGCATGTTGGTTTGTTTTCCAGAGTAGGTGGTCTCTAGTCAGTAAGTAAAACATTCAGTTTCTAGAGGTCTTTGCTTCTCGCATTCCTGCATTTTCGTCTTTGCTCCTATGTTTTACTTACCTTTTTGACTTGTGTACGTAGAGCATATAGTGTTTTTGAAAGTAACTGATGAGTCACTTCTCTAAAGGGTATGTTAATATTTTCTTCACTGTTTCCCCACTTAATTTGGTTCATGTTTTGAAATTGGACAAACAAACCCCAGTCAAAGTTCCTGACTTTAAGTAGTTTACCATGTGCTTGATAGAACTTAAAGCTAATAAACAAACTTATTTGAATATTTGACTGCTTGCCAGAATATCAACTAGTATAAAAATGTTAACAGTACTACCTATTGATTACCCTTCTGGTTATTCTGTGTGTGTCCTCAAGTTGCTTAGTGGGCTTAAATTAAGGTGAAAAAGCAAAAGAGAACTTTTTTCAGTAGATCTTAAATGTAGAAGTCATTGCCTGTAGTAGAGAAGTGAATTGATGATGTGCTTTAAATTTTGTTTATGCAGATTATAATGACAAAATAGAATATAGTGATTGTGAATGCTTAATGCTTTACAGAAATGGCTTAAATATAAAGTCCTGAATTGAGTACTGCTCAGTAGTTGTGTATATTTATACAGCAAGATATAACTTGCTTAATTCATCTGTAAATTTTAATTTTCTATTGAACTGAGTGGCACCTTGTATTTTTAAGCTGTTTAATACTCAGTGGGAGGTTGGAACTATAAAAATACTATATTCTGAACTTTCCTGAGGTGATGAAGTAATTGGAATTAATGGTGTTCAGTAGGGATTCCTACTGTGAATGGTGTGGTACAGTTACTGACTGAATTACAGTAATAGGGGGAGTAGTAATACAAAACAAGGAGGAAACGGAGCAACATGGGAGTGGAAGCATATACAAAATAGTCCATCTGCTTGGAGTTGCAAGTAGATTTCTCTCAAAACGTCTAGAGATTATATACTCATCTTAAATCAATGTCTTGTAAAAGAGAAACTTCTGTGTACGGTGTTTAATATGTAGATGTGGTGATTTCATGCTGATGGCCATCCACTAAAGCTGACCACATTGTGCTCTGCTCATCAGAGTAAGAAGCGGAGGGTAGGAAAATATGATGTGGGGGTTAGGGAAGAAAAGCTGATGGGTTAAGTAAAGTTAAAGGGAAATTAATTGAAGGAAAGAGGAGATGATTATTCTCTACTGCCCATCAGCAATGTTTGGCCATGTCTTTGAAAGCAGGGCCTCAATGTATGTAGTGGTTGTTGATACAGACTATCCCTTGAATAAGTGTAGGCTTGCTGCCTCAAGTGTGTTCCCACCCCTGTCTCCTTCTCCAGGAGGGTTGAGGAGAGCCTTGATGCTGTGCTAGCATGAGACAGAAACATCAGTGGGATGCTAGTGCTGCTCTGAATAGAAGTGTAGAATGTACTGTGTGGACATCTCCGGGGGAACTGAACTCCATCCCAGCCAAACTCCACACAGTAAATCCAGATAAAAACTGGCTTAAATTCATGAGTTAATTATATGCACACTGACTTTGCTGGTGGTAAGATTTTGACTCATCTTTCATGCTACCTGGCATTTCTGTGTGTGTTGATAAAAGGCTTGGGACCAGCATGTCTGAAAACCTTCACACACACCCAACTGACCAGTGTGACATCTCATTTCTAATCAATGGGCTATGAGTTTGGAAGCATACAAGAGGTGCTCTTGCTGTTGTGATGGCATTGTACCCTTTTCTATATAATCAATAAAATAGTTTGGGATGGTTGTTTTTTCTGTTTGTTTTGGAGATTTTTATTTAAGGAACTGCAGATTGCATACTGATAGATTATGTGATGATTTATAGAAAGATGGCAACTTTTAAAATGTTATGAACTTGTAACTGCCTGGGCTATGGTAGTCTGTATGTTTTGAAAGCCTTCCTTTCCTATCTTCTATCATCTGATGTGTGTAGGTAGATGTAGTTAATCTATATGGTTCATTTGTGTCACTCAGTAATGAAGAGGTTTGTCAGATTTCTTTAGTACAGACTGATGTGGAATTGGAAATGGAATGGAAATAGTTTGATTCTGTTCTGTAGCCATAGTTTAAAAAAAAAAGTCTACTACTGTAACTTGCTGATAAGTTGGACATACTTGATTAAGCTATTAATTTTCTTTCCTTCATTTATTTTTATTGATGCCTGCAGTAATACTGCTGTGGCTTGAATGAGGAGGGGGGGATGGAAAGCACACTAAGATTATGATATGATTCCATTTTGAGTAAGTCATCTGTCATGCTCCCAAGAACTGTGCAACACATGAGTTGGAGAAAATAAAATTGCCCAGTATGTCGAAGATGACAGATTGCTTTGGTTGCATGGCTTGATTAAATATTTTCTCTTGTCTGTTTGAAAAATTAAAGACTAAAATTATCATCAGTATTCAGTTAAGTATTGAGTTACACAAAAATGGTTTCCTGAGTACTTGCTTTAGAGGTGCTCGTTATTTGGCAGTCTCTTGAAGTGTCGGGATTGCCTCTGACCTTAAAAATTTCTCAGCCTGTATGCAGGAAACAGCATGCTTGCCTTGGTATGTAGAGGCTTTTCATTTTCTACCTAATTTTAGCAAAGCTGATAGGCATGTTTTAAAGGAATGTCATTGTAAAGCCATGAGACTACTATTAAAAGCAGGTGCCAAGTAAATAGAGTTGTATTTCTTCAATGGTGAAAAAGATGAGATGCTTAGTTGCTTCTCTAAGATGAGCGGAAACTTTGCGATGCATGACTGTTGTTAATGAGCTTGACTTTATTATTGCCAGCTGAACAAGCAGCTCAAAGCAGCTAAAGGAATTTTATATTAGTCTTATACCAGCTGGAGTCAGCACAGATGGTAGTAATAGTTTCCATCACTGAGCAGTGATAAATGTCTGTCCTGTTGTAAACATGGAAGAGAATTGAACAGAAATCCCAAGCAACACATTTGCTACAATTATTAAGCGTCTATTATTGAAAGTATCTGTAAGATCAAATAGCAAACAATGTTTTTGTGAACTCTATTACTCTGGATAGCCTTATTTATTAAATTGCTTGTATCAACATTTTTAGACTTAGGGTAAATTAAGTATTTGGAAAGGGAGTGGAGGTAACAGATCATGTGTGCTGTCACAGTCAATTAGGATCATCTGCATCTGTGATTTGGAGGAAAAAATGGAGACAATTATCAGGAAATATTTTCTTTCAGCTCATGATGGAGGTGGGGAAGGGAGACTGAATTTCTTGTTGTGGGCTACAGGAGTTTACAAGAGGAATGACCAATGGTTTGTGTTAAAAGAAAAAAATCCTGATACGGAATGATTTGTAGATGAAGTGATTTAGTTCGAATTGGGTCAGAAGACACTGGTTTCTGTTGGAAAGAAAAAATTGCTTCAAATCCCTTACCACACTTTTGAGATGATGGAAGTAATTCACAGTAATGAAGAATAGACAGCTTGTAGAAACTCTTCAAGAATTCAGGAATTGCTTTGCAAAAAAAAATAGTTTATCTTGGAGAAACATGAGAATGGGGCATTCTTAACAGTTATACTTTCTGCATCTTTGGTCTTCTGTGTAGTGTATCTTCCATCTTTGCCCTGCTTATGTTTTGCCCTTCAGCATTGCTTTATGTCCACAGATAATGAGCATCATTTCAAATAATTTTTAATACTTGGTGATAGAGGTTCTGTAGAAAAGTTATGAAAGTGTACAAAAGTGACCAGCATGGGAACAGTGGCAACTCTTTATAATAAGTATATAAATGAAACTACAGACTTGACTATTTTTGAAAGTTACTGCATGAAGGGAAGAAACCATTAAATCATTGCTTAGACTGGAGCTCATTGCAGGATGTGGGTAAGAGAAACAATTGGGTGAGGCTCGCAGAGGAAAGATGCAGTTTTTTATTGTTCCTTGTGTAGGAATCACAAAGCTTTTTTTTTTTTTTTTTTTTTTTTTTGCTGAATTCAGAAGCTTTAGTGCTTTGCATAACCCTGCAGATGAAATGTTTAATGACTTTGAATTGCAGTTCATGTAGGGTGTTATTTGTTTGGATGATGTCTTGGAGAAATATATAAATGTTCATGTAGTTGGAAATTGGTTAATATTCTCCCCCCTTTTAATCTGATGTTGCTGTTGGCAGCAGAAGCAGAATGAAGGTAGGCTGGGTGCAGGTGTCTGCAGCCAGCAAGGTGACACCCAATGCTGTGTCTAATGTTGCTGTGTCATGCCTTCTGCCCAAAGAGGATTCAGTGTGAACTTTCATTTTATCTTCCAGGCTGTGCCAGGTCTTGGTACCCAGGTGAGCTGAGAATGAACAGTAACTACACCAGAGTTTCCTGAGTGAATTTTACTGTGTCTCACAGGGGGCAAATTGGACTGACCATAGAATGAGAATGGGAACTGGTAAATTGCTGAAGAGAGACAGTTTTTAATATAACTTTTTCCCTTTGTTCATCTTTTTTTCTCTTCACATGTGAAATGTCTTTGGAAGGCAGTTGCTGTTGGGTGATGAGAAGACTCCCAAGAGAAACTGATTAGGGATAGCTCTTCAAATTAATGTTTTTAAAAAACAAGCTATTAGATATTTTTATATTAAAAAAAGACAAAGAAAAGCACAGGCATCTTTGAAGCTGACCTATTAGTTGGAAATAACTACTTAATCTACATCTTGCTGTATTTTTTTCCCCCCTTGCTACTTCTTCCCCAGATTAAAAATAAAACAGAACCAATGTTCCAAAGAAGGAATAAAATCCATTCAACACTTCAGACTAGAGAGTATTATAATATATCTAAATCAAACCCACTGTTACTGAATGGATTTTATTCCTTCTTTGGAACATTGGTAATTGAAAATTGGTAACATAAAATCCATTCAACACTTCAGACTAGAGAGTATTATAATATATCTAAATCAAACCCACTGTTACTGAATGGATTTTATTCCTTCTTTGGAACATTGGTTATAGACATACCAACATATGGCACCAAGAATACTGTTATTTGTCTGTTATACTTCTTTACTCAAGAATGGGATGCTTATGAAGTGTTAACTTCAAAGCCACATTGGTGTAGGACCTAACGTGAAGCATGATGCTTAGTAGACCCTTTCTACAGTCTGATTTTCTAGATAGGTGTCTTTCTGCTTAGGAAGACTGTGCTGTTGTTATTGTGTGATTGGGAATGAAATTATTTTCCTGAAGTTATATGTTATTTGTTTCTCGCTCTTGAAAACAGAAATGAACCCTTTTTTCCTGGTTGTATTGCCTTTGATTTCCCTTGTTAGCATAGTAGATAAACTGGAGTTGCTTCATTTATTTGGACAGGTCTTATTTGATCAGGACTTCTGTTTCCAGCTTTGCTTTCAGTGGGCCTCCACTTTCAGAGTTTTCCTTTTACCATCATCCAGTGTTAGGTTTGACCTGAAGTATGAAACTCTCATGGGAACAAAAGGTCTGGAGGAGTGTTTGAGGACTGTTTTGCTTTTGGAGCAGGATTCCTGATTAGCTTTCATGCCAGTAATTAAATGATGCCAATAAGGAAACAATTGCTTTTGCTGTTAATGGCTCTTTCAGATGCTTGTTTGGGGCTGTTTCCTCAGGAGGAGAGAGCATGGTTCGGAGATTACAGCATATTTCTGTCATTGTTTTTCTGAGAAACATCTTTTGGAAACAATTACCTACGAGGTATTACTACAGGATAAGAATAAGAAGGAAAAGCTCTGCTTCTGTGCTCTGTGTATTTTAAATATGCTGACTATGCAGTTTTTGTTATTTGTGCTGTGGGTTAATCATTAATATGTAGTATGTGTGCCTCAGGACACAAACACTGCATAACCCACAGTATTTCAAGCTCTCTGGAATACAGAAAGCCTTGACTGTGTATCTCTGGATGAACTAAGGCTGCATTTTTCATGCTTAAGTTCGTGCTGTCCAAGGCATATTTCTGTTTCTCATTTCTGACAGTCTCAGGTTAATGTATGCCACTGACTTGATCTAGTTTATTACTTAAACTGTTTTGCATTCATAATGCATTGTCTTCAAGTTCTTGGGTAATTTAATAGCAAAATTTGAAGGGCGATGAGTCTAGCCATCCATTAGATTATCATTTGTGTTACTGCAACTCTAAGTGCTGCCCTTATAGTAGCTTCTACTTGTTTCTGCAGTTAACGTTATGTATTTTTTCCTGTGGAACAGGTGACATATTTCTTAAATGCTGCTTCAAAGTCTGATTCCATTGTATGAAAGTCTGTCTTTACATATAGAAGAGGACAGATCCAGTTGCTTATTTGACCTGGGAGATTTATGCTGATCTCCCCCTCTGGATCACCAGTGGGTTACATAGCTCTCCTGCACACACCCTTATCTTGTGTTCATCACATCTGACTGGACTGTTGCTCTGGAAACCGTTGCAATGTCACAAGTGACTTCATTATGATTAAATGAGGGGAAGAAAGTAGAACAAAAGAGCACATTCCTGTTTAAACATGCAACTTGGAAACTGTGACTGTCTCACATACGTTTCAGGGCACTTCTTAGTAACAGTATGCAACTCTGTCTTGCTAGTTAACAGCAGCTTCAGATTTTGTTTTATTCTTATTTCCTTCAGATAGTCTGTAGTCAACTGATACAGTCACAAGGTTGTGTTTTAGAACTCTTAGTAAAAGCTGTGTGTGGATCTGTAAAACAGACAAAAACCCAATGATATGTATTTACCCTACTACCTTCTCTACCACAAACTTAATTATTCTCTTGAAACTGAAAATGGTCTAGTTTCCAATGATGTCTGGCTTTATTTTTCATTTCTCTTTAGTATCATTGTTTTTCAAGTTTCTAATGTAGATTCATAAGTGAAATTAAATAAAGATTATAAAAATACTGCAACATTGTGTGGTACTGCCTTGACACTTACTGATCCAAATAGGTTTCTGTCTTCTGTGATCTTCATAGAGCCATTAGGGTGGAAAACACCTCTAAGATCATGTAGCCTAACTGTCAATTCAGTCACCACCATACCTCTCAGTGCTGTATCTACACCTTTCTTGAACACCTCCAGGGACAGTGATTCTACCACCTTCCTGGGCAGCATGCTCCAGGGCATCATCGTTCTTCTGAGAAAAGATTTTTCTTAATGTTCAACCTAAACCTTCCCTGCACTGTGTGAGACCATTACCTTTTGTCTAGTTGCTGGGGAAAAGGAGGCTGACTCCCACCTTGCTACACCCTTCTTTGAGATAGTTGTAGAGAGCAATAAATCAATTCTGAAGCTCTAGCAGTTCTGAAAAAGGCTTGGCAAATGTGTTTCCATTAAGATTTTAAGCAACAAAGCTGAGGGATGCGGATTCCAGGAGAACTAAGTTCATTCCTGTTGATTGCAGGCACAGCTTGACAAGTGCCATTACAGATGACAGGGGTGAATATGGCACATTTAAATCCATCTTCTTTTCTCCTCTTCATTCGAATTTTTTCTTGTTGCTCAGTTATTCCAGTAAGGTAAGAAGTTGGCTTTAGGGGGATAGCATATCAGAAGGGGCTGAAGTGTATGATATAAAAAAGGTGAGGCAAGCTGTGGAGATGCAACTAGTTCTTCCTTTGGATATATCCGTGTGAATTGTCAAAGTCTTGCATTTGAATCCATTGATACACTTTGAACTCATTAGTACTTTCAATTGTCATTTGTTATCTGTAATGGTGTCTTAACACCTTCCTTTTAATGGAAAGCAAAGTGAGTAAGCCAATCCTGAGTAATACATGAGTTCTTTTTTGTTGTCTCTCAGGAATTTCTGATCATTTTTGAGGCTTACATGCTACTGATCTCTTACCTGAGGAATGTGTCCACTCCCGTTATTGTATAAATATGTGGAGTAACTATTAATATGAAACTGTTCAGTTCTTTCTGGTAAAATGATTAGCAGTGTCAGAGGAGGTGTATTTTCTCACACAATACAATCATCTCTGTAGGTAGGTGTAGATGAGCGTCTTATCTCTAAGAATGTTTGCTTAATTTACAAATACAATATTACTGATTTTGTAGCTGGAATCCGAAGCTGAGTTTTGAATTATAAATTTAGATCGCAGTATGAAGACAGGCAATTAGTCATGTTATTATGCTGCTGCTTGCTATACATTCATATTAACTGAACATAACAGTGTATTTTTTATCTGTCACTAGTCTAGTGAATTATCAGTTTAATAAGTTACAGTGTGTAAATAGCTAATGCACGAAATTCACGCAGACTTATTTTCATTACATGCTGTTACTGAACAAGTCATAGTGTATTATTGTTTATAGCAGATAGACACTTTACTGAGGCACCATAGATGTAAGAGGTCAATTCTTTCTCAGTCGCCTATTTATAGGCTGGGCTGGAATGCTCATGTGATATTGTTTGTAATCTTGGATATTTATATTATCACAGATGCTGTGGCAAAGTTTCTTGCTATTTCCGTTATACAATTCCGTTTCCAAGCAGTATGCATAGTGCCTAACAAAGTTTGGCATGAAGATTGAGAATGTTCTTCCTTTTCAAATGGAATAAATGCTTCCTTCATGTTCTTCTTTGTAAGAGATCTCTCTTCTCCTAACAGTTATGAACATGTGATATTTGGAGAGCAGTGCATTGATATAACATTGAACAAATTGTCTTAGGACAACAGGAAATGTGCTACTTGGAATTATTTTTTTCTTTTTTCTAACTATGTTTAGGCCTTTGTGAAGATTTCTCCCAAATATAGGTGTACAGAACAGAATCTTGGTGCTCAGTTCCCATTTGTTTCATCTTTTGTGAAAACTACAGAACGTTTGCTCACTGGCACACACACTGCTCCAACTAGATCCTGTGAGGTTGAAGTTTAGTGTTATGAATGTGAAGTTATGACCAATATCCACACCTGCTAACAGACACACTGGAGTATGGAGAAATGGCCATTTGTCATTTCATTCTGTGAGGAAAAATAGAACCTTTCTCTTCCTCTTGCTGTCTGCTCTCTTTCCTCTGCCTCTGCTGCCCAAAGGGTGAAGAGTTTATTTATTATGCTTGAAATGAAGAATGGATTAATTGCATAAAAGGGATTTGCATGTCAGATACCCATTCAGCAAAGTCAGAAAAGGAGCTGATGAGACTTCAGCGTATTGATGAGGATTACCCTCTGTCTGTGAGATGAAATGGTACAAATGCTCTTTTAGTTTGACAAACTAGAGTTGCATTTGATTTAGTGTATGCAGTGCTATCTTCCAAAGCTATCACTTCGAAGGTGAGATCTAGAAAATCTTTGAAGCTTTCTGCAGTGCTCAAAAAAAACCCCAAACAAACAAAAAAAAAATCTCTGCTTATTTGTAACTGCCCAAGATTCATGAGATATTGTTTTCATAGTAAATAAAGTGCTTACTTTAAATGTCCTCATACAGATTACACTGAAAAAGTGGTGTTTGGAAAAACTAGGCTTTCTATTTAAGCCTTTATATTTTTACGTATCCTCATTTTATGCAGTTAACTTATTTTTGGCTTGGTGCAGCAGTGAATTTCTATTCAGCTTATTTATGTTGAGCTTATTTAACCAAAGCTAATGTTATGTTGAACTTTTGAGTCTGTTACATCTGTTAGAGGCAGCTCCTGCTGGCATAAAACAAAAAGGGGAAAAAAAGGGCTTATGTAAATATGTAGGTTAGGATAATTGCTCTTTTGCTTTTAGCTGCAGTTGTTGCACAGAGGAGTAGCTCTACATGCGTTCAGGAATACATTCAGAGGATGTGCATTTTTTTGTGGGAGGTTGTACAAGGTACTTTAAGTAGAAACTGTTGCAACCACTGAATTTACAGTATTGGGGATGGAAAACAGTGTCTGTATGTGATGGAAGCTTTTATGTGCTACATTTATCTTGCTCTTCAGTTTATAGAATGGGAGGGATAGAAGAGCTAAGATGCCTGTAAAATAATGTATTACAGTCTGGTGAGAATGCAGCTAAGAAGAAAACTGTGTTGTTTTGTTCTTTTTTTCTCTCCTTTAGATTAGGAAGCAAAAATACTGTCTCTGATCTTGCTTTTTTTTCATAATCATCAAGGTTAAAAAACACCTCTAAGACCATCTAATCCAACTGTCAACTCATCACCACCATGCTCACTAAACCACACCTCTCAGTTGCCACATCCACACATTTCTTGACCACCTCCAGGGGGTGGTGACTCCACCACCTGCCTGGGCAGCCTATCCCAGTGCATCACCAGACTTTTGAGAAGAAATTTTTCCTGACATCCAACTTGAACCGCCCCAGGCACAACTGGAGGCCATTACTTCTTGTCCTGTCACTAATTGCCTGAAAAAAGAAGCTGACTCCCACCTTGCTGCTCCCTTCTTTGAGATGGTTGTAGAGAGTGATAAGAGAAGGCTCAGGGGAGACCTTCTGCAGACTAAACAATCACAATTCCCCTCAGCTGCTTCTCATAAGACTCGTAACTCACTAGTCATTTTACTTCTGATTAGGCTATTAAAAATTACAGGCTCAGAAGTGAGTCATGTGCTCATTTAAAATCTTATTCCCCCACCCCTGGTTATCACTCATGAAGTCCTGAGGAGATCTGTGCTTATTCTGGTGTTTCTTTTTTTTTTATAAATGAACTAAAAAGGGGTGAGTACAGGTATGGCAGCATTATTAACTCAAGTGCCAAGCACAGTGTTGTGGAAGATTCTTCAGGTGGGGTGTGACTAGCTGAGAAAAGGGGTACTGCAGTTCACTCTTCAGTGCAAATCTCTTCTGAACTTTTGTACTTGATGATTGTTTCCTGGCTACCTCTTCTCATGAGACTCATTTTGGAGTTACTCTTGTTCGAGGAAAATATCAGCTTGATTCTCACGAAGTGTGTGAAAAATGTGAGGGAATGTTACAGCCTACTAGAGGAGCGTGCTGAAACAGGAGGGGAGGTGTTATATCTCTGTGCAGCTGCAAAATGGTCTTGAATACTATATTTTATTCTGGTACAGCTAGGAAGTGCAGTTTAGCGGTTAATGTAGTGAAACTACATATCACCTTTACAGCTCAAGAAAGATGTGAAGCTGTTAGAGTGGGTTCGGAGAAGAACTACAAAGATGATGAGAAGGCTGGAACACCTCACAAGGGAAAGGTTGAGGGAGCTGGGCTTGTTTAGCCTGAAGGCTAACACTGTGGCCTTCCAGTACTTGAAGGGAGCTTACAGGCAGGAGAAGGAGGGTCTTTTTACATAGTTTGAGAATGATAGGACATGGGTGAAATGGCTTTAAACTAAAAGAGGAGAGATTTAAGTTACAGAGAAATTATTTATTCAGATCCTGGGCAGCCTGATCTAGTGCCTGCCAGCCCTGCCTGTGGCAGGAGTTGGAGCTGGATGGTCTTTAAGGTTCTTTCCAACCTAAGCCATTCTGTGATACCTGAAGAACCAATATATGTGAGTCTTTTGCCCTAGAAAGAAGTCAGCTTTGGAGGGGAAAGGAGTATACTTAGAGATCTATACATCCATAGACAGTAGAAGGAATGATTTACTGTCTTTTATCACATAGGAACTTCACCTTAACTTAGCAGGAGAAGGACCCAGAAGAAATTGAAGGGTGTGAATATATTTAAAATGTGGAATTTGTTGCATGATCCTGTGACTTTTGAAAGTCCATGTAGTTGAAATATGGTTGATCGAATTAATATGGAAGAAAAGTAATGGAAGGCCTTAAGCTCAATGACAACACCACTTACTGCTGATGGAAGTGCCTATGTTCTTAATCTGTGCAAGATTGCTGTTTTCTGCCATGTTATGTGAACACTGAGCTGGCATGATTACAAGATCTGGTGACTGCCAGAGGCAGTTTCTCACTTCTGTGATATTCCTGTGGCTTATGTGTGGTGTAGAACTTTATCTTACAACTTTTCCTCTGTCTCTGCCTTTATGTTCCCAGCTGCACTGCTGAAGTAGTATGTTCACTGAATTCCTATAGTTGTTTTCTGGTTTTGAAAAAAATAAATTGGTGAAACTTGTTTTTAAAATAAAGAATGGCGAAGCAGACTAAGACTCTCCTCTCCACCACCCTGCATTTATCTGGAAGAGGTACAGCTGATTATGAAGAATCCCAGCACAGGAGCTGAGAACAAGAATCTGGAGATTAAGTTTAAGAAGTTTTCTGCTCTTTGCCTCTTGAGCAATTACAGGAGGTTTTCTTAGGACAACTGTTGCCAATGTGTGCTTGTCTGAAGCTTACTCGTTCTCCCTCAGACTTGAAACTGAATGTGTACACTTGAAACCTTACCTGTTTTTCCTCTCCTCCTTTTCCCTGCTGAGATAAAACTGTTTCACCTGTGACCTAATTAAAGATAGGTTCTGCTTTCAAAGTTTTCCCTTCTCTGTTTTCAAGATGTTCTTGGAAAGAATTTGTTGGCTGAAGTTGTTTTTAGCTTTAAAAAAAAATACAAAAAAGGAAGCTGTTGCTTTGGTTCATGCCTCATTCTTTCTGATTTCTAATGCAAACTAAAATTTGCAGTACTGTCCAACTACTGTTGACAGGAGGCCTAGGCAGTAGTTCTTCAAGAATGGCATAGGACCGTGACAGAGGCTAAGGTGAACTGTGCTTTATATGTGAAAAGTCTTGTTTCTAAGAAGTATGTGTTTTCCAAACTCTTTAAAATGCAAAGGTTATTTAATAAGTAGTGCAGGGTAATTACAACATAGAACTATGCCATTCTAAAAGGCTCTTGGTAGAGTCACTTGTAGATTATTCTCTGTGTTTTAGATATGCTATCTTTAAGAAACATGAATCCAAGCTGATTTATGAAGTTACTGAGATGGTTAAAGGACTGCAGAACTCCCATATGAAAGACTGGCTCTCACATTACGTTTTGCTCCTGGCTCTGTATAGGTAGCTGAGTTAGTTTGGAGTATTAACTTACAGGACATGGCACATGAGTTTAAATTCTTCAAGAGCAGAAGCCAGGAAAAACTAAAGAACATTGGTAGGATGAAAAGCCTTTCGTGAGGCAGAACAGCATAACGTATATTGCATTGTTTCAACTCTGTCTAGAGTCTTTAAGACTTCATGACGTTGCTTGTTACAGTCACAGACTATATACACTGGATGCTACTATATATGGTTGCTATATTCAGCCTGTTAACATAGATTAGCAGATGCGATCTCACTAGCTTGTCCCCAAGACTCATTTTGTTCTTCTCTCTTTTCAGGAAACACTAAATATCTACTTCACTAATTCTTTGATTGTATTAGTGGCTTTTACACCTTAGTGTTGTGACCTCCTGTGTTTTCATGACCTTCAGAGTCTAAGCAGTCTGAAGTGACTCTTGTTTCTTTTGTGCTTTTCTTGTAATCTTGTGATTCATGTGTCTGTGTTTACTCTATGGAGTCAACATTTCTCATATTGAGAATTGCTTGTAATACTTTATCTGGAATTGTGCCTCTAACTTCAGCATAGCATTTTTATTTTCAAACAAATTGTAATTTCATAGGACAGAAGGCCAGCTGTTATGTGCATTTTGTGAAATAAATAAAATTACTTCAGTTGTTAGCATTTAGCTGTGGACTCATTCTCTGACAGTATGCTTCAGAGCTGCATCTGTCTTAATTTCATACACAAGTCTCTAGGTAAAGCGAGTGGAAAATCATTTTTGTTTTAAACTACTTGTTATATGAGGGCAGCTCTGAAAGTAATGCCTCCTATTTTATGATTTAGGCCCACAGTGTCTGGGTTGAACTTTGGTGATATTGGCAGTAGAATTTGAACCTTCCTGCCGAAGCTCCATTACATTTTGTTGCTGTGCGACAGCTAACAGCAGACGGGCAGTTTGACAAAATGTTGTCTGACATGGTAGTGCACGTGAAGCAAAGGTGTGTCATTGAATTCTTCCATGTGGAAAAAATGGCACCCATTGACGTTCATCGGTACTTGCTGAATGTTTATGGAGACCAAGCAGTAGATGTGAGCACAGTGAGGCAGTGGTGCTTTCTTGAAAGACAAACTACCTTGTTCTGAATGGCCTTGCAGATTTTAACAAGCACAGCATGCGGACTCGCTCAGGGCTTGTGAAAATGCACAGTGAATGGTAGTGACTGTTGAAAAGCAGTGTTTTGTAGCTGAGAATTTGCTCTATCAAATAGTATTATTGTGCTCTTTGTAGCTATGGCTTCCATAGGAATAAGCACAAGACATTACATTTGGAGTGGCCAATATATTTCTGACTTATCAAGATAAACCAGTTGTTTTGTTTTGTTTTGTTTTCGCTACTGAGATCTAAAGATAATAGAGCCTAAGTTAAAATCCCTTTATCTGCTAGAGCAAACTAAACAATTCCAACACAGTTTTCAAGTAGTACTGGCCAAGCCTGTTTACTTAAAATCAGTAAGTGAAACCTGGGTATCTGGCCTTTCCTGATAACATCACTTGAAGGGAGCAACAGATATTGCTCTTCACAGCAAACAGATTTCTTGGAGCCTTTAATAAACTGCCGGTGTAAAAAGTAGGCTTGAAAAACCCTACTGAGTGCTACTTAAGCTGCTAAAAATGCCATATATTTTGTATTGTATACTTCTTTCTCTGAAGCTGATTTATTTAGGTTGGTGTGTGGAACATACCACATAAAGGCTTTTAGAGATTTTTTTTTAATTGGCTTTTTAAAGTAAGGATGTTACAAGTCTAGGGTGGTTGTAAAGGGTTTAAAGATTCCTCAATTACAGACTTTCGGCATCATCATATACTAATGCACTCACTCTCTGCCATTGTCTTAAATGAAAATCAATTATACCACTTTTCAAAGGATGGCTGAAGTAGGAAGGGACCTCTGGAGGATTTGGCCTAACCCCTTCTCAAGTAGGGCTGCCCAGAACAGAGTGCAACGTACGATGTCAAGGACAATTTTGCACATCTCCAAGGAGACCTCACACCTTGCGCAGCCAGTGCGAGTACTTCAGAACCTGCACAGCACAGAATTGCTGCCTGGCTTTCAGACAATCTCTTTTGCTCCAGTTTGTTGCTGTTGCCTGTTGCTCTGGTGCTGAGCACCTCAGAAAAGACCCTGGCTCCGTCTTCTTTGTACTGTTTTTTCAGGATTAATAGACATTAATGAGAACTGCCTGAGCTGCTTCTTCTCCAGGCTGAACATCCCAGCTCCTTCAGCCTTCCCTCACAGGAGAGGTGCTCCTGTCCCTAACTTTTAATTTTTATTCCATGATTTTATTATTTTTAAGTGTATAATGCTAGGATTATGAACACTAGTTTCAACCATTTAGAATTCAGTGTGATCCAGAAGAACAACTTGCTTAGTAATGAGTTTGAATGTTATTTGGATCTTTTAGTCTACAGTCAGTTAGGGATATGTATTCCAGTCATAAAATTATGCTTTTTAAGCCTCTGAAGGGATAGACCTTTGTTGTTGCCATCAGGCTATATATTTCCTATTTTGTATGTAAGTAGTGTGTACATCATTTTTCAGTCTGGGAAGGTTTAGGGATTTTGTTCATTTTTTCACAGATGGTAGAGATGGAAGTGCCAGTGCTAGTAGTTGTGTAGAAGTCTGAGGTGTTCATTGTCATTTAAGTGTTAGCATGGCACACAAATGAAGGGATCGCTACTACCAAGTGCATATTATTCATACAGGAGGCAATGCCTAGTTGAAAAGCCTTAATTTGACCCTCAAACATTTTCTTCCAAGCAGCAAAGATTGTAGGCAAGATGGTGTTTATAGCAAATCCTCAGTTCACTGTGAGGTATTGAGCGTTAAGTTTTTTTGAGCTCACCTCCTCAGTTGTGCAGGGCATTAGCTTGTATTTTCTGACAAGATGTTGAGCTCTGCGACTTGAGTGCCTCTCTGACATCAAGCAGAAGGTAACCTCTGTCTGAAGCCCTCAGGTGGAGGATCTGTGATTGTCACAGCATTTGCCAGCCCTTCTCTGCTGGGGATCATCTATTCACAGTCTTGAAATGAGCTCAGGTTGTGCCTTCCTCTGCTAGGTTCAATAACCTAGTGCTTGTTGTTTGTCCTCTGTGAAGACTGTTAACTGTCTTGGCAGTTGTTCACTTTTTGTTAGCTGAGGAACTCGGAGCAAATGCTGTGAATGATTTTTCTTGAGGTGACTTCTGTGATTCATTTCATGATGTGCTAGGTTACTAGAGCTTGCTAGAATAATGACTGAGCTTTAAAGAAAAAAATGAATAAAAATTTCTCTTATATGGGTGCTATATAAGGTTAAAGTCTCCTCAGTACTTCCAAGTTGGGTGTTCTGCAATGACTTACTCTATTTAGTTAGGTGGGGCTGATTTGAGTTTACATTCCTGTTGTATTGCTCCACGTAATAAAACTTCTTTATCACATGCATCATCTCACTCTTTCTCATCATGGTGTTCTGTCAAGTGTGGTAGCATTTGTTAGCACTGTCTTTTAAAGCAAATAAGGTAATGTTAGCCACTGGCACAGTAGATGTTACAGCCTGCTGTTAGAGACTTTCTAAAATCTTTCTGGTGAGGTGGTGGAGATTGCCGTGCTGCCATCAAAACTGTGTTGTCATTAAAACCGTGGAAACTTTCAGTTTCTTACACAAGTTAATGAATGGCATTTCTGATCATTTCATTTAATATTCACGATACTGAAAAAGTGTGCTAGGATGAGATGAGGAGAGCAATTAGTGATTTTTTTCTGAGTCTCAGAAAGCTAATTCTTTCGTTATATGGTTATATTTAAAGAATGCTAACATATATTTGCACAGCTGTGTGAAGTGTTGTGCCCAATCAGCATCTTTTTTTGAATCTCATTAATAATGTAAATTAGTTTAGATTTGCACGATGATTTTCCCTGGCGTGATGATGGAAAGTAACAGTGAAATTTATGGGTTCTTGTATCTCATCTAGTCTGGACAAATGGTTGGGACTGTTGCACAGGGAATGGCTCAGCGAACTCCTTGCCCTGCTTGACTAGTAAAGAACCTCACCGCAAGCACAGTCTTTTTAAATTTATTGAAGAATGTAAGATGTTACAGTGAAGATTTCTGAAGATCATTAGCATTGAAAAGGAACGTTATCTTTTGACACTGGGGAGGTAGGAGGCAGGCAGTTGCTGGGTGCAGCTAACCGCAGTGGCTGGCTGCATGTAATTGTAGAGTGTGTGCAGAGCTGAAATGCCAGTTAATGCACAGGACGTTTTTCTCCTTGTCAGTGCTAGAAATAAATGCAACGAAACTGGAATAATAGCTCCCTAATAAATGACACAGTAACTTTATTAACATTACTAGAATGCTTTTCCACATGCTTTACAAAAATATAGAGTGTCTGTCCAGAGAAAAGTTTTGTTCAATTCTGGCTAAGAATCAGACATTAAAGACTAGTTTAACAGCTGACAGCTATTGGGTTCTGAGATATGATTGATTCCTTTCTCTTATCTCACAGGGCTTGTTTAGTTAGTAAAAATCTTCAGATTTAGATTTTTTTGGCATTCAGTTTTATTGAAAAAGGTGAGAAAATTATCTGTATTAGGGAAACAGTTGCTGGAGCAACTGCCTTTAATAACAGTCATTGCTTCTTACATTCCTACATTCCTTTGCTGCTTTGTTGTGAGGCTATTTTGATGTTAGTATAAGCACACTATTGTTTGTGTGTGTCTTGTACTTTGGTAGGAGGTGTCTTTTAGGATAACTAGTCTTGGACAAGCTTTGAATGAATGGTATTTAAGACTTGTGCTGAATAGATTATTTGACATGATAAATTCTGCACAGAGGCCTCAGCAGTAAGGTTTGAGTTAGAGTTCTTTTATTGCAGAGCAGAATTACAATTTTATTGAGTCAGTTTTTACTTTTTCAGTAGAACTAAGCAAATTAGCTGAAATGGGAGAATACTATTTTTTCATTTTGGGGAAAAAAATACGTTGAAGGATGTCTGAGTGGACAAAATTTTCTTTAGGGTACAATCTGTCAAAGTAATAGATTAAGTTTTCTACATGTGGCTGCTGACTGTATTCCTAAGCCAATGGCTCTTTGCAAAGTGGCTTGCTTTTGCCGTTAGTTATTAGTGCTTTCCAAGCTGTCAGTAGAAGTTGGTTTTTGTTGAATTTGTGTCATTGTAAAAGTAAGAACTACGTGAACTACATGTCAATACATTGCTGATGTTGGGCAGTAAAAATAGGCAGAACTTGTAGTGAAAGCTGGGTTAGGAACTAGATGTTTTCCAGCACAGTTGGTGCTGTTTCCTGTCTTGTAATTGTCTTTCACTTATTTTAATGGCCTTGTGCTGGTCTTATAACCTGTGCTGCTTTTTTATTTGACTGGTTTATCACTGCTGCAGTGAGTGAGATTAAGTTATTGGAGTGGATCCTTGGTATGGTGAAATATCCAGTCATTTTCAATTTTTTTTTAATGCCGTAATATTCATTTTACTACTGTAATACCTGTTTTCCTTAAATTGTTCGCAGAACTGATTTCAGTGTTTGACTTCTCTCTTTCCATTGGGCACCTGTACACAGCACACAGCTCCTTGATACAACATTTTCCTAAAGCTAAAGAGCAACCTATTTTTATTATTTTCATCTGGTTTTTTTTCATATTTGGTTTTTGTTTGTTTTGGTTTGGTTTTTGTGTGCTGATTCAAGCTATCTCACTATGCAAGTGCTTGGTCAAACTGCTTTACTTGTTAGAATGCTTTTATTTTGCTTTTTTATTTTTTATTTTTCTATAAAAACAGACTTGCTGCATAGGAGGATTAAACAGACACAGGGTATGTTCTACCCAACTTATGGAAGAATATAAAACAACTATTTGTATTTAACAAAAAAAGTTCGTATAGTGTATATGTGTTCTGGGAACCGTGGTATGAATTGTGACGCTGACTTCTTCATTAGCCAGCTGCACCAAAGGTGTCCCAGCCAAGTAGAAAGGCAGGACGCTTCCCTTTCAGGGCATTGTCCCCATTTCCTTTGATCTTCTGCCTTTAGAGAGGGGAAGAAGGAAATGGACAAATAGATCTCTTTTTTTTTTTTCTGTTACAGAGAA
Organism: Cyrtonyx montezumae; assembly: GCF_038088225.1. Classification (NCBI taxonomy): domain Eukaryota; kingdom Metazoa; phylum Chordata; class Aves; order Galliformes; family Odontophoridae; genus Cyrtonyx; species Cyrtonyx montezumae. The sequence goes on along the minus strand of NW_027072089.1, from coordinate 85,138,976 downwards.
GGTGATATACTGCTGATACTTCTCAACAGCATCATCAAAACAGTTACTGTGACAGACTAATCGTTTTCCAGACTAGTGCTTTTGTTAAGTAGTACCCATTAACAATGTATATACATGCTTTTTAAGATGCATTGTATCAGGCCTGCAAGTAACAACCTGCACTGATAATCCGCTCAGCAGTGTGGGGTCCTAGAGTTGCAGAATGTTCTTGTGAAGGATAATAGAAACCTCATCTCTGTTTTTACATGCCTGCTGTTTCTGAGTGCTGAATGTCTGCTATCTCTGCAACAGCCATTCTGGCAGCCTTCTACACCCAGGCAAGCAACGTAGTTACTTTGATCAAATAAAGCAAGAGGCATTTGTTATGGTGATCCTACTACTGGTTTGTTTACCTGCACTATGCCTCTGAATGATGCAAACACATCTGGGATATTCTTGGCCTGCATTATTGACAATCTGGTTTAGAAACAAAAGAAAAAAAAAAGAGCAACAACAGAACAACACCAAAAATTCTCAGGGGAGAAAAAAATACGCACACACACATGTATATATATATGTATTTGTTTTGATCAGTTTGCCTTTAGGTTCCAGAGGCTGGAAAGGTGATAAGAAAAGGTAAAGTTGAAATCAAGGACGGGTGGAGTGTAAAGCTATATCCTTCCATGTACATTAAAGCATAACAAGTTTGATAACCTGTTCCAGCTTGACATAGCTGGGAACAATCAGGCTGTAGGCTCATACAAAGGACCCATTCATTCCCTGGTATTATAGAATTCTCAACAGAATAAACTGCATGTGAGGAAACTGTGGAGGGCAAGATGTGAAAACTGTAGATATTGAACACTACTAGAGAGAGCTCAAAAATAAATGTGGAAACATTTTCTGTATCTGTCACGATGATCTCGGCTTGCTGATCTTTATGCTCATAGAAGAAAAAAAGAATATTTTTTCAACTCATAAAAAAGATTTTTCTCCTCTTTTCTAGTATACTGAAAGTTGCTTTTAGTAATTCTTTTGGCCAGTGATCCTGAAAAGTACACTGATTATTATGTAGCCACTACGTATAAACATTTAATTATATATTTGGGAAAACAATGAGTATTGTAAATTTGCTGTGATTGCACATGGAACGCGAGTAAAAAGGTATTTCAGAGTCAGTGTTTTGGATGATGATTTTTGGTGGAGTCAGCAGTGGAGTCAGCTTGGAATAGCAGGCTGGAAACCCTGTGATTGGTTCATCATTTGCTATAGATACTACCTGTGGTTACTTTACATAGCTGGTTATTACTGCTTTGTCTTCATTAATTGATTGTGAGAAAGGAAAAGAATCCACAGAATACTTTCCAAAATATGAAGTAATTATAGTACAGTTGTGACCTAGTTGGCTTCTTGGCATGGTCCTATTGGAGAAGAATTGGATTGTGTGGGTGTAATTCCAGAGAGATGAAGACCTAGTTTTCTAATATGTCTTCTTCCGCTGTCTTCTTCAGTGTGGAATTACCTGGGTTTATACCTGCAGGGTCATTTTAAAAAGCACCTTACCCCTACCAAAGACGATACTGTTAAAGAGTGAAGCCTCGTTATATGGAAGGAGTGGTTGAAGGAGTATTCACCAGTGCTTTCCCATTTTTTGTTGTTCAGGATGACATTTTCTCTGGTGGAAGTGGTGTTTGGTTGGGAATGCTGACTAAGGGATGAAAGCCATTCTCATCAGTGTGGTTATAAACCTGGCTGTCATTACAATGACAGCACCATGTACCTCTGGATTCTCATAGTGAAGGAATGTCTTCTGTTGTTCCCCGTTAAAGCTCCCATCTTAGTTAAAAACCGTTCTTCCTTGTCCTGTTAGTGTCAACCTCTGTAAAGAATCGTTCACCTTCCTGTTTATATGCTCCCTTCATGTACTGGAAGGCCACAATGAGAGGGTCTCCCCACACCATTCTCTTCTCCAAGCTAAACAAGCCCAGTTCCCTCAACCTTTCCTTATAGGAGAGGTGCTCCAGACCTCTGAACATTTTAGTGGGCCTCCTTTGAACCTGTTCCAAGAGCTCTGCATCTTTCATATTTGCCAAGCAGAAAAGGTGCTGTTGCAGAAAATAAAGCCAGAGTAGGTCTCCATGGACAGACCTCAGTAAACAGTCTTCTCAGCATAGTTAGAAAATCATTCTGGTGATATTTTGATTTAGCCATGATATTTTCTGGGCAGAAGAGGAAGTTCAAAATGCAGTGGGCTTTCAGGTGGTTGCAATTTGCATTTCCTCCAAAGGATGAGAATATTTTTCAGGTTTTGGAGGTTATTTTGGTTTTGAATTTCGGATATGTCAGAGAAGTCAGTCTTCAATCTGATTGCAGATATTGTCCTTTGTTAAATTAAACAAAACCCTGCTATTGTGCAGACACAGTACAGGGATAGATAACTGTGATATTTCTTGTCTGCTTGGTTTAGAGGAGATTTTGGTGCCATTCATGTTCCCATTGGGACAGTGGTTGATGGAACACTGACGATTAAACATCAAATGGGTTTGGGAAGTAAAAATCTTAATTGGTGTATCTCTGTGATCTGCTGTCCCCTCCCCCAACACTGTGACACAGATCTACTTGGTCTCAAGGTGTGACAAAAAGTAAGATAAACTCATTTTTTTATGAAAAGATGCTGGCTTCTGGGACAGGGAAGAAACTATGCAGCACATCTGAAAAAAAATAAAAAGAGAACAGCATATTTTGATGGAAAATTGGTTGATGCTAACACAGGTTTTAAAAGACACCTTTAAGTTGCTCTGGGTATGATTTCAGTAAAATTGTAAACAGTTCTTTTTTTTTTGTTAGTCCAACTGAAAAATGTGTTTGTATCTCCATCATCATTGCCAGAAAAAGGGTTACAGTAACTTGATTAGCTGGAATTTTTGAGTGACTTAAAGAAATCATATCCTCTGAAGCGAGATTATTGATTTCCAGAGGCCTTTGCTTGTGTTGCTGCTGCTGAGGCTGGCAGGTGCCTGAGGAGTTAGGATTTTAGCTGCAGTTCCTTGTGCCCATCCAGGAAGCTGGTGATAGATCTCACTTCCAGTGGGGAAACTCCTGCTGTCCACCAGTGTTTGAAAAAGTTGCTGTTCCATTTTTCTTAGTGCAACCATAAGGGAAAAGTGAGATTTCCTAAAAGGCTTGCACTGCTAAAGGAAATGTGTTATGAAATGTGTGAAAGACATTTACTGAAGTGATGTTCTGTACCCCTTTTCCATATGAGGCTTATCAAAGAGAAATCTAGTTGGTAAACATTCTGTTGGCATTTGCTTTCTTTGACTAATATTTGACCCTACTGAATGGGGACCCTGCTGAACTATGATAGCTCTGCATTGGGAATTCCCTGAGAAAGATGATACATTCTTGAATTATTTCTCAGTATATGAGTGCATTTGAAATGAATGCAAACCCTTTCCAAAAAGGCTTGGGTAACTTACCTCAATAGGAACATCTTTCTAATGTAGGAATAGAAAATATAGAGCTGATACTAGGACTTTGGTTAGATGAGCTGACAGAGTTTGACTTCTATCACATCTGGAAATTCATTAAATGAAAAAATATTCCAAGTAAAGCAAAATAGCATTTTTTGACTTGGTAAGAGTGATTTCAGCACAAGTTCTGAGACACCTGTCTGCAAGCTCACTATGGGGTGAGCCACTGCTGATAATGAGAGGGTAAGGCTGCTGGAGGTGGTTTGGCTAGGAGACAAAGGTGTATTTGCATTAGACCAGTACCATATGCCAGCTATGTAGTTCTGGTTTAGGCAGACGCCTTGTCTGAGGTATGAAATGAAAGTAGGCAGAAAGGATTGTGTAAGATGTGTTTGTGTTTGACTTTCTTTCAGCCTTTTTTTCTGAGCCTCCATGTTCTGGGGCGATAGAAAGATGGTTCAAAGTGTTATTTCCACCCTCAGCCTTTGTGGAGTTTGTGTATGTAATTTGGTGGGGGAAAGTAGGGTTTGGTCCCATGTGTTTCTACACTGGGACTTCAATATCTGCCTGATACCTTAGAATTTTGTGTATAGTGCCTGTCCTTTTTGTTGGATGTATGGAGATTCTGCATCCTTATCCTTACTTTGTAAACCTCACTGCGTTCTTTGATTGCCCTGTCTTTTCTGTAGACCTTTTTAGCTGTGCTTTTTCTTCATCAGTCACATGTGCATGCTTGCTGTGAAATGCAAAGATAAAGTTCTAGTGTGTGCAATTTCAGATTAATTTAAAGCTATGAGTAAGATTGTAGTTCTCATGAAGGGCCTAAACCAGTTTAATTCTGTATTGCATCTTTGGATCTTCTCTCGCACTGGCATCAGCAAGCACAGGGCTGCTTAGTGAGACATGTCAGTGATCTGAGTTGGTCAGTCCCTCCAAAAAAAAAACCCCATCAAACGAACTGAATTTACTGTATGACCACATGGCTGCCAGAGTAAGCATAAAACATCGAAGGATGAGTCAAAGTATTTTACATTGGTATCCTCAGTTTGAAAGTTTTTACCTCTGCTCCATTTATGACAGCATCAATTAGAGTTGGGCCTTAAGGATAATTGTGTTTTTGCTTTGGTTTGCTATGTTCTGTGTAGGCTTCCTGTGGCCAAGGAAAATACAGGTTTCTTTTTCTACACGTTTCTCGTTGAGAGACATCTGTTTGACTCTTACCTTGCTCTTGTATGTTTAGCACTACTGAAGTCAGTGGGGCTTTGCTTTTATCTATCAGTTTGTAGGCTGTTTTCATTTGCCACAAAATGTGAAATGATGTGACTTCAGTGGCAAATAAAAAGAATGCCTGTTTTCATTTTGAAACTCAGTGCAGTTAGGTTTTTTAGCTTGTAGGGAATGTTACATTTTTCTTTCTCTCTTTTAAATGTATGATTATATTAATGATTAAGAAGCTACTGATTCTTGTTAAAAATCTATGCTATATCATATAATTATCTTCTGATTCTTTCTGATTTGATTATTCTTAAATATGTTGTGGTTTACAAAAAAAAATTAGATTATAGTAATGAAGTACACTGACTTTGTTTTTATTTCTTTTCTTTTTCTGCTACCTTCCATTTATGTGAATGGTGAATTCATACTTCACCTCTTCGTTGCTGATTTTTTCCCCATCTTCTAGAAAACCACCTAAGGTAAGTTTCTCTCTCTTTGTGTTTGGGCCTCCTTCAAAAGTGTTGAATATGGCAGAAGTGTCTGGCATGTTCCTATAGTATGTAATCAGTATGGCTTTGGTGAAGAAAAACATGTTTAAAGAAACCTCTATTCCTTTTTCAAAGTTCATCGTAACTGAAAAAGATTACATTTTAATCCAATTGATATGAAGATTAAGGCACATGACTTCTTAAAGCTATGACTAGGACAAGCCATTATATGAATGCATTCCTAAATACCCTAGAAGTAATAAGTATAACTTGTAAAACATTTTGTTGCAGATAATATACACACTATAAAGAGGAATTGTTTTAAAAGGTGGTGAAGCACATCTAGAAAAAACAAACTCTTCTTTTTTGTAATTGAGCCCTGGAATGGGCTGCCCAGGGAGATTGTGGAGTCTCCTCTGGAGGTATTTCTTCACATGCTTTCCTGTGGAGTCTACTGTAAGGAACCTGCTTTATCAGGGCGGGGTTAGACTAGATGACCTCCAGAGGTCCTTTCCAACCACTATTATTCTATGATTTTGTGGCCAGAGAGTACCAGAACTTACTTAGAAAATACTTTGTGTGTAATGCAGGGGAAAGGAAGGAGGATGAGTGTTAGGTATCTATTGTGATAGAGGAGCCTTACTGGGATGAGAAATACAGTATCAGTACAGGGCTGTTAGCCATGATAAGGTAAAAGCAGCATTTTTGCTACATTTTGTCAAGAGATTCAAACCCCAGCATTTTGATATTTTACCTCAGCATTTGAAAGGATGATTTTCTCCTTTTTGTTTCTATTGGATGTTATTTTTCATAGCATAGGTAACTGTGAGTGAGTTTATTTTACATTATTCTCTTTGATTTGTAAATTTTGAAGAAATAGTTAATGTGTGAGTCTGACATTTCTTCCCAGAAGGCTTACACCCATAGAAGACAAACTGGGGTGCCTAACATATCTATGCGATTCAGACAGCTATTTTTGTGTGTGTGCATATATATATGCGTATGAATGCTGTTTTGATTATTTTCCAAAGTGTAAGAAGAAAGTAGTTCAGTAAATGATCTGTATTGTTCCCATTAGGTAGGGAAGAATGGAACAAAATCTATTTTAACATGATTTGAAATAATTGTATAAAACAAACATTTTTATTTTCATTTGCTGTGATCTTAAATAATTAAAAAAAAGACAAAAAAGACAATTATTATAATAATAAATAACACTGATATTTTCATTTGAAATGCTATACTGGACTGGCAGTTTTTCCCTTAGTGATTGAATCTCTTAAAAAAATGGATCTGGTCTTAAGCTTCACCTTTTTTTCCAAAGCAGTAAAGTTCTTCTGTCAAGTCTAGTTAATATAGCTAGTGCAAAAGAGCTTGATCATTGTCTTTAAAAAGAAAACTAACAAAACAATAGCAATACAAACAAAAACAAACATGGAAGCCCCCATTTTCTTTTGTAATTTAAAAAAAACCAGCTTCCTTTTCTGTACTACCTCATTCATATATCCTTGTAGGCAAATGAAGTTGTTATTAATGTTATGTAAAAGCTTAATTACAGCCTTGAGTTTCTTCCACAAAAGTGTACTAGCTGCATAGTTGTGTATATAGGCCACATAATTACCAGGTATGGTTAGATGATCATTGGTTTCCCTGAGCTATATTGCTGCAACTTAAGATGATGTGTGAAATGTTGATCACTTTGAGACAGAAGATGATTCTTACCATCTGTAGAAATACATTTTGTGAGTGTTTCAAGATGTGATACAGGATAAGGATACTTCTTGAACTAATAGCTTTTTAGGTACCCTTCACAGTCAGTCATCAAATTAGCATTTTTTAATCAAATTACCTAAGTGTTGAAAGTTCTTTATGTTTCAGGAGCTAATTTGTCATTAGCCATGGGTGAATTGTGATTCCCATCCAACCCAATAGTTCTTAAGCTATGGTAGGAAAAGTTACATGCATACAAGTTTCCATCTTTTTCTGGAAGCACCATGTTTCATTACATTACTTGGTCTTTTATTGTAACGTTTTGACGACTAAAACAGTCGTTCTATTCTGAGATCTGTGAGCTATACCCAATTTTGCCTTCAGATTTTCTGTTGTACTTCTTTTGGTGGTAGGTTTTGTGTTTTTCACTCAGCAGGTGCTCAGCAAACTGTGCCCAACTTCTTATCAGTTCCTTCAGTGTCTTCCATTTCACTTACTGGTGTAGACTTTATTTGCAAATCCATAATGTATGCTTAGCTACTTGAACGGTTGTAATAAAGATGTAGCAGCAGCTGTCTGGTGAATGAAAATTTCCATTCTTCATTTCTGATACACTGGTATTTTTTTAAGAAAAAAAGATAGTCAGCCCTGTAGTTCACCCTGTCTGTCAGGTTGGCTACTTTGTTGAGGTTCATGTAGGTGGTATCTTCACCTGTAAAGCTTAACTTTTTTTTTCCCTGTAAAAACAGAACGTGATCAATTAGCCATCTATTGGTCACATGGAAATGACTGTTAAGTGTTATCTGTGCATTTTTAATGTTGTATAGATACATAGATGGTGTTTGTTAAAGAGTATGTTCAGTCTTGGTAGTGCACTGCTAATTGCTGAAAACCCCAGGCTTGATCTAGTCTGTACAGAGATTAGGTTTTTAAAAGAACTAATAATGTGAAATTAGACTCCTTTCTAAACTAATCATATCATATAGCTTAATCAGGTGAGCATTTAACATTGGATGAAGTACTCATTACCTGTAAGTAGTTCTCATAAGTATACTTGCATGCATAAGACCTTAAAATTATTAATTGTTGAAGGCATTGATTAGAGGCTTTAATAAAAACAGTTTTCCAACTGTAGTGCCACTTAGATTGAAAATACTGTGCAAAGTCAAACACTGGAATGAACTGGGAAAAAAAAAAAAAAACCAGCAACAACAAAAAATGAATAAATGTTGTTGCCTTAGCTCTACTGAGAGTTTCTGATTTAGCAGCTGTTGCCCTACTATGTCAATTTACTGGCAAGTTTCTTTTATCTAGCTATTTTAGTTACTACAATAAAGCCGAGATTCTTGCAAAAAAGTAGAATAATTTCAAGGCTTGTTCCTTATTTTCCTCTGAAATTTGAAAACCCAGAATGGTTTTGAGTCCAGCTGTGAAAACTGGCAGACTTGCAGATGTAAACTTGCATCTGATTACATTTGAATGCCAACAAGTGCATTAACTTGAAGTATTATGAAACTGTCTTTCATCGTTTCCTGACTTTGCCTATCTCTTTAAAATACTTTACAATTTTCTGGTACAGCGATGATGAAATTGACATCACTGTAACAGTGAAGCAGAAATGTGAGCCTGTAGTGTTACAGAGGCATTCTTGAAATGCTTAGAGCAACTGAAGATTCAGGAAATCTTTGTGGAGATACAGTTGGTGGTTTTAAATGTTGAATTTCAGACAAAAAACACTTGGCTTTTTTTTTCCTCGCAGGGTTAGAACAGCCAAATGGGGTGGACTTTCCAAAATATGTTTAACACTAATTTGTAAAAGATGCTTCTGTAGTTTAAAAAATTCTGTCACAGATCTCTCTTTGTTCAAATGTATTTAAATAATTGTTTTGGAATAAGCTGGAAAAAGTTTTGGCTTTTGCTTTTGTGTGTTCTCCAAAAAATGAAAAAGGCATTTTCAATGCTCAGTGTGAGTGTTTGGCTAATGAGTCTGAGGCTGTAGCATTAACAGCACTTTTGATACCTTTGATGTTCATATTGACACTGTTTTTTGTACCTTCTTCAGAGAAATAGATCTCAGGAAGAATAAAATTAATGAGGAAAAAAAAAAAGTTGATTATTCTGCATGCTCATATCAAAAGTACAGTCAGCATATTTTTAGGTGTCCCCAGGTAAGTCTGTGTGCTGTTCTTGGGATTACATGTCCTGCAGCTTTTACACTGGAGGCCAGGAAAATAGAAGCTGTCGAATCATCTTGATACTTAATAAATAAATAAAAAGGTCTCACTATTCAGTTCAGATTGTGCCCTACGGGAGTTTCCCATTGAGTGCCTTAGTTACATGAGTGCTGTAGAGCCTGACTGATCAAGATCTTACTCCTAAATGCTTTATTTCTTACTATCTTAATGCTTGCATTTAGAGTCTATGTTTTCAGAGGTCTAACTTGTCCTGTAAATGGCTTTGTTTGGGAATGCTCATAGTTTCTGTTCTGTTTTCACTAACATCAGTAATTATACATTTTTTGTGCACTTGTTTCTGTGGAGAAGAGAGTTTTTCTGCAGTTGCAAAATGTGTTATGCAGGTATTGAGTGTTCTAGCAGTTGCCTCTCTTTTACCTGACATATTTTGAATTTTATTTTTTGGAAGTAATCGTTACTTAAGGATTTAACAGTTTTCCACAAAGCAGTCTAGAAGTAGCCTAAGCCCTTTACATTACTTTTTATGTTTAATAGAGTACTTACTAAGATGTTATATTTACGTTTGTTTTATTTTTAGGCAGATTTTTGCCTTATTGCAAAGTTAATTTTGACCAATTTTTACCTTTTTAAAATAAACCAGATGATTGCTTTTCTATGAGAAATAGCTGTAAGCACGTATTTTAATTAGTCTCTTTACGAGATCAGTATTTATATATTATCATGTCCTGGTTAATTAGTAGTGTTAATCATGCACCTAGTGGTGCTGGCCAGCCCTGTGTAGGTGCTGCGTATTGGTCGGTAGGTGGGAAGTAATTGCATCGTGGTTATATGTATTGTTACCATTGCACTTTTGCTTCTGTTCTTCTCTTCTGTGTTAGTAAATAACTTTTTATCTCAACCCATGAGTTCTATTTTGTTTCCAATTCTCTCCCTCATCCCACTCAAGTGGAGTGGATTGAGTGAACGGCTGCCAGGTCCTGAGCCAACACTGGGTTAAGCTGCAACAATGAGTCACTGAGTAATTCTGTTATGATTTACTACCTTAACTAAGGGGGAAAAGTGTAGGACAATAGATTAAGTTGGCTTACAGTACTTCTATACTGACCTCTTATATCATTACAAATTAGCCTGTGTAACTGGGTAACCCCGCTGATGTGGATTGTGTGATCCACTGCTGATAATATAATAATACAGGGGAGCAGAATAGGCATCTGTTAGATTGGATCCTTAAAATTAGGTTTTCTTTTGTAATTTCACAGCTTGCAGTGTCATAATAGAGAAAAATCATTCGATTTTTTTTTTTTTTTACCCAGTCAGTCCCATATGGAAAATAGTAGTTGAATGAGAGAAGAGAAACACAACTTCTTGGGTTATAAAAGTTATTACAAATGTTAGAGGTTTTCTGTTGATGACTGCAAGTTCTTTAGATTTACATTTGAAGCAAGATGAATAAAGGCATTGAGAAATTATTGAAAATCCATCTTGCTTTTATGAAGGTCTGAAAGTAAAGGGAAGTAAATGCTGCCTTTTGCTCCACAGTTCAGTGGCAAAACTACATCTTTCATTCTGTAGCAGCAGGGAATGTCCTAGTTCTTGAAGATGTCTCTTTCTATTTGTATTGGAGTAAATGACTCAGACCTCCCTGTTAGATTATTGTTGTAGAGTTGTTTGAATTTTTTCCCCTCTTCAGAAGGAAATTCCAGAGCTCAGTTCACTCTTGTGGGCTAAGCATTGTCTCACTGTCAAGTCTTCTCTTCAACTTTTGATATATTTTGCATATAATTGGAAGAAATGGAAGGAGGCTTGGTTCCTGTGTTAAGCCAAAATTTTATCTTGCTATTTTATCCTGGAATATTTGCAGCAACAGACATTTTAGGAAGAGTTTGGTTACAATCTAACCTACAGACATATTGTTTGGAGACTTTATAACTGCAGATAATCCAAGAGAGTTCTGCATATCTGAAAACCAAAAAGGAAACTATCCATGACCTTCTTCCTTGATTCAAGGATTATCTCAGGACATATTGTGTTTCTGCTAATAGAGCCCCTGGGTCTTGCTCTCTATCAACCTGCATTACATATCTCACTAAGGAGATCTACTTTTGGAAGACCAGGCACAGAAAATTCGGGTCCAAGCAAAGTTTTAATAAAGAAGTGATTCCTTTCTGTCTCCATTGGGATCCCGAAAGAGCAAAATATTAAGAAGAGAGTTTGTCTTTAGTTAGTCCACAGTCAGTTTACCATGGCAAAATGTGGAACATATGGAACACTGTATCTTATGAGGTGTTTGAGGCAATATAAAACTATCAGTTGCTAATATTGAGTGTCTGTACTGGAGTGTTCTCAGATGTGCAGAATAGGAGATTTGAGTCAAGTTATGATTTGGTAGTGCTTTTACAGGACACTGTTGCAGGTTCACAAGTGCGTTGAACACACTTAGCTGGTGTGACATCTTTTCATTAGAGTGGTCATCCTGTTAGCTCGTCTGTCTGACAGTTACATTGTCTACTTGTTTTGTGGCTTCCTCCACTGAGCTTCAGGACTATGTACACTTATCTTAGTCAGGGCTTCTGAGACTACTTACTTATTCTTTAAGGCTCGTAAGTAGTCCTTCCTTGAGCATTAGAAGTCCATGGTGAAACTTTTGTGCCTCATTGATGTCTACTACATAGTCACCTCAGTCCTGCATACTGAGTCCTTTTGGTGTTGTTTTGTTAACTGTTGGCAGAAACATTGGTCAGTATTAGTTTCTGGACAGGAGTGGAGGTAGCTGTTGGTCACTGGCTGTGTCTTCAAGCATGCGATAAAGGAGATGTCTTACAGTCATGAAATTTTACTTTTATAAAAACCTCTTTGTCATGAATTAGTGAAATTTTTCTAGATTTTTCCCCTCTTTCTGCATTTGAGTAGGTTATGCAGAATAAAAGTTTGTTCTGTGATTTAAGCATGTTCAGTTCAATTGTAAATGGTGTATTTAGATGTATTTCTCATAATGTTAAAAGCTGTAATTGAAGAGATTTGAGTGTTTTTTTCTTTTTTCTTTTTGCACACCAGAGAAGGACTTAATACTTAATTTGCAGTCCTGCAATTTGAAGTAGGCTAGAGCTGAAGCTAGTAATGTAATCCTAAAGAGGAAATGCATCCTCTAATTCTACATACTGTTATTGCTCTTTTGTTTTTTTCCTTTCTATGGTACCCAACTAAATGTCCAAAAGATGAGCTAAAACGGTCACGATTTGTGAACGTGGACTTATCTATTTTAAGAGATGGAGTGCATGAAGTACCATAGTTTCCTGTGCTTATTGATGCTTTGACAGCAGAGCTTCATGTGTTACCTACTGGCAGCAAAGATTCCATTGTCTTCTGAGATTCTCGGAAGAGGGGAGTTGGCCTTGTGGGGTTTGGCTGCTTGCTAGCATCAACCCAGCCCCTCTTATTTTGTAACTAACATTCAGGTTGTTCAGCTGATGCAAGTAAGGGAAATAACAGTTACAGCCTCTCTGTATCAATGGACACAGGAGCAGAACACGTTTTGCCTTTGTGCTGTACATGTTTTCCTGATGGATAGTATTACAAATGTTGAGTTCTCTATAGCAGCATGCTTTTTACCACTCACAGGCTTGCTGATCTATTGCTATTACTTTTGTTCAGTAAGATCCTTTTTCTTCACATCTGGTTCTTCAGTTCTGTGCTTTTCCAACCTCCATCCTTGAGTGGTCTGATGCCTAATTTTACTTGTATTTTGCTCTTTTCTTCTCCTTCACACTTTGTGTCCTCTGCTTTCTGATCAGGTAATCATGTCTTTACCACGGCCTGGATGTATTTTCCTGTCTTTATTTTTTAATTTTGATTTTTTTTTTTTTGTGTGTGTGTGTCCCTAGTTACGGAGTTTGGCCTTATTCTGGAAGTCAGTGATAGAGTCCTTTTTTTGTTGTTTGTTTGGTTTTTGAGAAATGTAAGACCTAAGCAGAGCTGGCATTTACACAGTACATGCTGATTCTGAAGACAATTTTAGCAATGAAAATTTGAATCGGGATGAGCATTATGTTTACACAGGGACTGTGCTACACCTGTCTGTTCCTCTTCCCTCTTTCCTCTTTTCCATGCGTTTGTGAACAATAAAAAAATTTTAACTGACTCAAATATCCAATTTTTAGAACACTTTAATGTGTTTGTTCTATTATAATGCACCTTTTTTTTTTTTTAAAGCAGTGTTTTGTAGCATGGATAATAGAAAAAGTATTTCAGCTCTGTAACTCTAAGCTTTCCAGAAATTATTCCCATTGCTGAAGTCTTCACAGTTCTGATTTAGGATCTATAGAAACAGTAGAGTCCGTCTGCAGTTAAGCAGTCATGAATTTATATGACTTTAAGAGGTGCTTTGTGGCTTGAGTTCTTCATTTGCCTTTTATGTGCTTCTACAGGTGTTTGCCTTTGATCACTGTTTCTGGTCCATGGATGAATCAAACACTACGAAATATGCAGGTAAGCTATTTTATGTGCATTCAACAGTATAAGTAATTTGAAAACATATGAAAGCTTAGACTGTTGTGGATGTATTTTTTTTAATGCTTTGTACTGTGATGCTCAGGGGACTTCTTCACAAAAGCAGACTTTTTTTTTTTTTTTTTTTCCACAGGGATTTAGAGTGCTAGGTTTCTGGTTAAGAAGGAACACGAGCTTTAAGGTGCCCAGTACATTGCTTGGGACAGGGATGCTTTCCTTCACGTGAAAGCTGTAATGTTTTATTTCTTTTCCCCAAAAGAGCCTCTTCTGGAGATTCTTCCTGTCACCTAAGATTCAGAAATCAATTCTTGCTGAAGCTAGCGATGAAAGTATGTTTTCTGTTCTTTTCATTCCTTTGTGTGTTTTTTTCAAATGATGTGATTATTTCACATCTTTCCAGTCATTCATATTGTGATTGCTCAGATTATTCCTGATGTTTTTGAGTGATCAGCTCTGTGATGCTTTCCTCCAAAAGCTGGACATTCTAAACTACGTTATCATCCCAGGTCTTAATTTTCTCATAACTGGATTTAGTGTATTAACATTAATATTTTTAAAAGAAATTCATTTTTATTGTTATAGTTCTGTATGCCAGGATTTCAAAGTTGTGGTTTATGGAAAGGGGAAGAAAAACAGTTTTTGGTTAAGTTTTTGGTCTGAAGGAAACCTTGAAGTTTGAGTGTTCATTGGAATACATCTCTGACTTGAATCAAATGCTGAATCACAGGAAATGCAGTTGATGTACTGTATTCCTTGCTTGTGTGAGTGATGTAGATCTCCTCAGGAAAATTGTTTTGTTTTGACTTTCGGTGCCCGTGTTTGCAGTGAACAGATACAGTTACTGAGACCCATTATTCAAACTGGTAGATTCCTTGGAGCATGCAACAGCTGCTTTTGTGTCTACACAGCTAGACTTCCTCTTAAAGGAAAGGGGTTATGATGCAAACCCAGATGTTGCCTTGATGTGACTCTAGTGGCAGGTGGGGGCTGCACATATTGGGTGCAACATCAGGCTAACCTACTTTTAGAGAAGATGGGAGACTGGAGGAACACCTTTTTAACCAGTTAAACTTGTTCCTATCATATTTTAATCTATCTCCAGATAGGTGAATTCATTGAGATTCCAGGTTAGCTTATTTTTAATCTGAACAAAAACCAGATTTCTGTAACCTCTTTGAGAAGTTGTGATCAAATTCTTTTTGACTGAGAACTGAAGCTTTACTGTGTGAATAATGGTAGATTAACCTTTTGTCAGTTTGGACTATAGAGTGCTGCTACGTGTCTTATCATTTCTCACTGTCCACAAAGTTCTAAGATGTATTTTTGCCCATGCAGATAATACTTGTCTGAAAAAGAAAACAATTTTCCAATTTTAAAATCTCAGAAATACAGTAAGAGCATGAGCTTTAAGACTGGCATATGAAAAGAAGAACTGAAACAATTATTTCTCTGAATTTTTGTGTGGTCTTGCGTCTTCCAGCTCTCACGTTCTAGAAAACAATGAATTTGACAGAATATAAAAAATAAAAAAGTAAAAAAAAATCCAGTTACTGGGTCGTTGGCTTTGTTCACTTATTCTTGCAGGACCTGATACAGTCCTATGCCACAACAATGTTTCTTGTTCTAGAGCCAGCAAACCAAATGCTGAAGTGGTTAAGATGTTGACTTTTATGTAGCAGTAGTATGAAGTATGAGCTTCAGTCTCTTTCAGAGCTTGGCCTAAATTACTATTCTAAAGAATTACAATGACTGGTTTTGACTGGGGATTTTAATAATTCCTGTGGCTGTTCTTATGGAACCAAATGTCGTTGTTCTAGGCGTGCTTCACAAATGTGCATGCAGCCTACGTCCTGATACTGTACTAGAGACTGTCACAGAACTAACAAGCTCAGGACTCCTAACAAGCCACCTGGCAACCAAACTTTTAGAGCTGTAGAAACTGAAGTTTCGTGTTTGAATACATGACCACAGCAGGGAAGATGATCTGGGATCTGGGCAGATATGTTAGGTACTTCCTGACTGATGTAGTTCTGTGTGGGTGCATGAGTTTACTGTCATTGACAAGAGCAGTGATTAGTTGCACAATTAAAAATAAATATATTTTAAGCTTGATATTGCTACACCCTAAGTGCTATTAAATGTGAGTAGTGTATGAGCTTTAAGCTTAAGTAAAATTCGTGAAACAGAAAGGTATGTGACACAAACCCCTTTAATCTAAATCACAGAAAGACAATTGAAGATGTGACAGTTCTAAAAAGAGGTTGTTAAGTGTGAGCCTCTGCTATCTGTCATTACTTGCTGTGCAAAACCGAAGTGTATTCATCTTGCATTGGGTTGAATAGATATTGTTGTATATATTATTCTACATGAAAAATTTGATAGATCCACCATGTGGGTATCAAGCCAATCCCCTCCTGTAGTGGTGCGTACCACAGACAACATGTCGGAATTATTTGTAGGTACTTTTTGTGTTTTTTTTCCTTGTCAATAAAAACAAAACTTGTACTTTCCTGGGAATGCCTATTTCTTACAGGATCTTTAAAGCTATTACACTGGGTTGCTTTTATTTCTTTTTGACTTTGCTGATTGATCTGCAATATTACCTGCACTTAATATTGTATGCGCAAGAGGAAGATTCATGTTTGGGTAGACTTAACACTGTGGGAAGTTGGTAATGTTTCTCAGGCTCTAGGACATGAGAGCTGACCCTGTAATAGGATCAGTCATCTTTTACTCCTACACCAAAAACTCATACTGGGATATCTGCATCTTTTTGTTTTCAGATAAGGTGTATCTTGTATGTAATAACTGTCTTCAGGAACTCGTGCTTGGGAGGTATGAGGGATCTTGCTCATGTATTAAAGTTAACTTCTATTTCCAGTGTTTAAAAACATGAGTGTTGTTACACTGCAATTCTAAAATGATCCAGCAGTATCACATCAGTAAGTAGTAAGGATTACTTTCATGTGAGAAAAAATATCTGTAGAGGTCATCTTTGCAAGCTGCCCTTGCAATACTGTATCTCTTACGAAGACAGTGAGATGTCTGAAGGAGTGAAGAGGTGTAAGCTCTTTGACCCACCTTTGTGGAGGTGGTGCTTCGGTTTCAGATGCTGCAAGAGATGGAGGCTCTGTAACAACTTGATATCTCAGGTTGGATATTGCAAGATGCAGAATCTTGTTCAGCTTTCACTCAAGCTTCTTTTTTCTGTCTCGTGCTGCAGTTTTGTCTGGAACTTTCTCTGTGTCATTCTTTTAGATCTGTCCTTTGACTTTCCTTATGACTGGAAACAAAGTGAGTGTAGTCTTACACTGAAATGTGTATTTTTGTTTTTTAATAAACCCAATCAATTAGCAGATAGTAGGAGGATTGCTCCTTTTACTGATAATGTGTGTTTCAGAGCAATCTGTTAGTTTTATCATTCCAGAATAATTACAAAACTGGGTTTGTACTGATTGCCTCATGCTGCCTACTGGGCCTTTTACACTGCTGATTTTATTCTGAAAGGTGTGGTTGTGAATTTGGCAAATGTGTGAACTTTTTATCTGAAAGGATAAAAATAAAAATGTGTCAAGTTATGAGGAAGGAAGGTGATTTGATTTTAGGACAGAATGAGTTTGACTTGGACTGGACAAAGGATGGGCTTTGCCTGGCAGGCTATATGGAATAGATTTTGAGAATAAGCAAAAATAGCTTCTTATTAATATTAGTTTCTTGACTTGAATGGTCAAGAGTCAGTTCATGGATAAGAATATACCTACTTGCCTTGAAAGGCTCATAGAGACAAATAATAGTAAGACATTTTGGTGAAGGGTAAGAATTATTTTGACAAGCCTAGATAACGGTAAGAACCTATTGAAGTCTGCAATGGAGTAGATTTTTAGAAGGAAGAAAAGAAGTCCTTCACTTTGGAAAACATTCGAGATGGTGTAAATAACTTCAGTAGCACTTAGCCAGGTCCATTCTAAGGACCCCACTCCCCACTTTGTGTCTATTTGTGTCTACTTATCTTCTAAGTTGCCTCACATTTGACCTGAAATCTCATATCTGTTTCAGCTGCATTGTCCCTAGAGGCTAAACACCTGACTTTAAGCTAAGCTTTAATTTTGTGTGAAATAGATAGCACTGATTACTGCTCTTCCAGCAATTTTAAAAGGAAACAAACCACCCGCACATCTTGAAGAACTGTAGTCTCCTACCCTCAGGAGTGGTTTTATGTTGTGGATTTTGAGCAGACAGAAGTGTCGGTCAGTCTGTATTTCTGGCTTGCCCTGTGTGAAATCATTTGAAACCCGTCCCTTTCTTACTGTTCCATTGACTTTTTTTTTTTATTTAAAGTCTACTTAGTATGTAGGATTTGATTTTAGTGGTGCGACTGATGTCTGACCATTACATTTCTGGAAATCTTAGTTACTCAATATGGCTTTTGGAGTGTTTGAGTTAGGCATTCTAAAGTACAGATGTTGTGACGCTTAATTGTAAGCACTCCAGGCCTTTTAGTGAAAAAGGGCTTTGAGCACAGAGACTTCAGGGCTTTGACTGTACTTTCATGTTGAGCTACAGAAGTTAGTCTACACCAGCTGTACTGCTTGTAGGTTTTTTTTTTTTTTTAATTAAGATGAACCATGGACTTTTTTTACTTTTTTTTTCCAATTTTAAAGAGTTTCTTCTAAAACTATTATCCAGTATAGCTTTTAATAGTTCTAATCACTGCAGATCAAGATTTATTTTAACTGCTAGATCTTGGAACTAACTGCAGTTACGTATTGAAATGATCAGAGTTAGAGGTTAAGCCATAGAAAGACATGACCAGCTTGAATTTTCAGTGTTGTTCATTAGAAGTTATTTGGTTTCAGTTATTTTCTCCATTTAAAGGGAACAGCAGTTAGGTGTCCTAACACTGCAGTCAGAACCTGGCTGAGCAAATCCATGCTAACATGTGGAGAGGCTCAAAAAGTAATCTGTATTTCATATTGACAAGTTGCTGATTACTGGAAATACTGGACATCAAAAAAACAAGCTCTAAAATTAATTTTTGTTTCAATAACTCTTGAGTGTAAGTTTGTCAGTAAATGAGGGGACCTTGGAAAGTTCATGAATATTAATGGCTTTTACGTTAAAGGTAGTATAGTTGAAAAGAGTAGTCTCTCTTTTACTCACCCTCCCTCTTCTTCATTTTCCTCCTTTCATATCTGGTTAGCAGTCACCACTCTAGTGATCTGGGAATATACAAACTTAATTTGTGAAAGTCACTGGCTTTGTTCTGCAGATTGCACAAACATGTCCTAAGGTTCTTCAGCAGTATGTACTTTTCCCTAGGAAAGCTGTCAGATTGAATCAGGACTTCAGAGAGCAGAATGGGTTTGATCTGAAGAAACAGGGAATAACATGGAGATGCAAGACTGAAAGTACTTAGATATCTCATTCTGAAAACGGTGTACTCTTGTAGTATTCTTGCAAATCAGTGTTGATTTGTCTTTCGGTTTTCAGGATCTTCTTATCTTACATATTTTCCTAATTTAATTTTTCTAATAGTTCATGTTCTCTCCAAGGTTCTAGCTAAGAGATTTTCATATGCAGATAATGTCAAGGTTTTCTTTTAAAATTATTTGTTATTTAATAACCACTAATTAATATGTGCAGTTGACGTACTTTGCTGTTTTTACTTGGTTTTATAATTTTGCTGCTGAAATACCCAGTCATTTCAGTAGGTAAAGATCATGTGAAAAAATTTCTCAGCTTCAATGGTACATCCTGAAATGCCTATGGTGTGTGATAATAGTACACAACCAGCACTGGAAGATTCCAAGAATTGAGTGTATTAAAATGTAGTTCTGAGAAGATGAGTTTCCTGTATCTTTCAGTCTCAAATACTATCTAGACTGTTGAAGTCTTCCCAAGCTTTAGTATGGTTAGTGCTAAGGAAGGAATGCTATTCATCTCAGTTTGTATGTCTGTGGGACACTGTCAGTGCATGGCAACACTGAGTGTCTGTTGAAAAGGTTCTTGGGTTGATCTCCCAAGGGAAGTGGCATTCTAGTTTCTCCTTTGATTTTTTTTTTTCTTGGATGCTTTTCTGCTTTGGCATCAGGCTTGTTAGTTGTGCTTGTCAAAATGTACAGATAATATCTTGAAGCTGTGAAGGCAGTTAGAGCTTTCTGGTGAAATGGAAGAAGGTCTCCATATTGTCTTGATGTTGTTTTCTGGTACATCTTCAGGACGGAGTTGGCGTCCACCAGTGTTAATCAGGTTTTGATTAGCAACACATCCCTAGAAGGATGTGAATAGGGTTTCTGCCAAGTGCTGTGACTATTTACAGAGCATACTGCAATGTTGTCTGATACTTTTTTCTTGTAGTTTGCTTCCACTTTAACTGTCTTGCTCCTTAAAGTAAAAGAAGCATTTGGTCTTGAAATGAGATTATTTAGATAATGATCTGCAAGCCAAGTTCATCGAACTGTGATCTCCTTCCCCTTATGGGAGGAGGAGGTGAAAGAGTTTGCCCTATGAAGGCTGGCAGCTCAGCACTCACCCCCAGGCTCACAGAAAGCTTTGGCTGTGCTTTGCACTGCCTGGTGGCATGTGTGTGTCAAACATCTATGACTTGTCCATAGTTTGATCAGAAAGTTGGGAGAAGGAACAAGGGGTTTCAAATGATGGGCCTCAATTGCCGCCTAAAGAGGTGTTGTAGTCTTATCCAGCTGGAATATTGGGCATACCTGTCTAAGAGATTCAGCAAGTAGGTTTAAGGGAAATTGTTCTGGAACCTAGATAGAGCTCGAAGGAAAGGGAGAGGTTTTTCTATCTGGGAAATTAAATCAGAATTGAGTTGAAACCCATTCTCTCTTCGTTAAGCACTAGGTATCTGGGGAAGAAAAGTCCTGTAAATAAGCAGAAGTCTTATTAGAGACCGTATAAGATTATTTAGCAAAACAACAATGTTATAGTATAGACAACAAAATTGCTTTAAAAAAAAATTACCTTAGATGCATTTAGACATAGTTCTGTACAATATAAATTGTGTAAACAATTTGCAGAACCTAATAAAATGCATAGGGAAAGAAATTATGTTGCATGATGAAAATATCTCCTGGATCATATCATCTCATGGGTGATGTGCACCTGCCCTCTGGAACACAACCACTGCATGAGAAAAATGATAAAGTACCTGTAATTGAAATTTAAATTCTTCAGTTCTTTTCTATGTTCTTCTCATTTAGAACCAAATTTTATTTTATCTCATGGTAGCTCAGCTGTTTCCTCTGAACATCATTCTTGAATGGCCTGTTTGTCAATTTCTGGGTTGCTGAGCTCATAAGAACTTTTCTGGGAAAAAATGTCGTCTGGTCTGTGCAATTTGAACTGCCTCCTTCCTTGGGCAGTAGGAAATTCTGTAGGTCATCTCATGATTTTCATGACTGTGCTTAGTTTTGTCATATTTTGATATGTTTTTAATTTCTCAACGTGGAGGTTCTGTTCTATTGCTAGTCAGAAGTGGGCAATAAAGATTTCTTCCTCTTTGGACAAGTGATTTTGTTCTTCACTCGCTATCATTTTATTTTTTTTTCACTCTTAATGATTTTACAGTCTTGTTCAGCAGCACAGTAAGTGGCTCCTTGCATCTTTGATTTGATGACTTCAAATATTTGGGAATTGGAAAGCACATTTTTGTGTGTTGTACACTCTTATTACACTGAGATTTCCATCATGCATTCTTCAGTAGCTAGTTAGCATTGTCTATAGCTGTTTCCAGGAACGTTGTTATTGAACAGCGCTCTCTCAATGTTGTTATCATGAAATGATTGAGTGATCATAAGTTGAACTCGTCTCTGTTTTTAATTCCTGTATTCAGTGTTTTGGAAGTTAGTCTGAATTGTGTTAATTCAAGAAGCAGTACTAATAATCCTTTGGGATCTCAGAAATGCAATTGGAAAATATGCACAGGGACCTGACATTACTGTCTTAAGTTTTCCTTTACAGCAAAAGATAAATTTGGATAAATTTAAATAGAAGTAATAGAGATTTTTAGTCTTACTTGCGTATGTGAAATCCATTCTACTGTCAGGCATTTCATGAGTTGTTCTGCAGGTGTTCAGTAGTTTACCATTTACTCAAGGATCCCAGAAAATTAATATCCTCAGGCAGCATATAAATGTGCAGCTAGATGTTTCTTGATGTTCAATTTTGAAAGCTATAGAAGTCTTATTGCATGGATTGTACTATTACTTCCAACTGTTAAAAATGGCAGCTGCTAAAACTAAATTAGCTGAGGTGACTTCACCACTGTTCTGAGTGTCACCTGGCAGTGTATGTAAATTCAAAACCAAACACCAGAAGATCTGTAAATGCTGTCCTTAGCTCTTCTTTTAGATGTACATGCAAGTGGTTCAGTTCTCAGATCAGAATTCAACGGACAGCTGACCTGCTAACCCTGTTTGTGATATACAAATGGAGCATTACTATTATAAAAAAAATTACACAGTACCATCATAAACAAAATAAGTGCTCTTTGTCTTTTATCTCCTACGTCTAGAAGATTGAAGCACATCTGAAATCTGCTTGACATAGAAAGCTGATTTTTCAGACTGTGAAACACTGTAGCTGATGTTTCAGCTATAGATTTGCCAGTGTATATCCACAGGCAGGTCTGCTTAAGTCTCTCATAATGTGCATTTCCTGCTTCAGTGTCTTCAGAATGCTTCTGTCTTACTTCCAGCATTTCCTTAGCATGGAATAAATTAGAATGGATTATACTGAAACCTGAGGCTAGTTCCCAAGACAACAGCTATTTCTACCATTATATTTATTATATGCCTCATATTCTATTCACTAATTGCAATTCCATTGCAGAACTCTTGGGTAAAGTTTACAATTAAAGAATGCATGCAGATTGTGAAGTTTGCAATTAAATAATACAGAATTTAGATTATCTTCATTATTCTCTAGGCATTCAACTTACATGATTCATTTGAATCCACGCTTCTTTCATGGCAGAATGAGCACTGTATTTAAACACAGAGGTAGATGTTGCACTAAGTTTCATTAACTCAGTTTTACATGAAATTATTTGTTCCTTAATGCACTCATTAGTAAAAATAAATTAATTTAAAACTTTCTTCCTGTTTTTGTTAAAGTTCACTGTTATTTCACTTAAAATAAACGTCTGATTATTTTGTAGGTCAGGAAGTGGTGTTCAAGTGCCTTGGAGAAGGAATTCTTGAGAAGGCCTTTCAGGGATATAATGCTTGTATTTTTGCCTATGGACAGACAGGTAAGTGTAACTTGTGCTGAAGGGAGAGACTGCTTCTTGCGCATGTGTATGAAGTAGGAGTAGCACAACATAAACATTAAACTTGATAATATTTAAAATCATAAATATCATAATGTTTAATGTTAAATACTGATTTGTATTTGCCTCACTTCTTCAGAGGTTGGCTTCCTATTTAAACACACGGTAACTTTATCTCAGCCATTGGCAGTATAAAGTTCCTAACATAGGTCTGTAAAAAGGTCTGCTCCTCACTGCTACCTCATGAGGCTGCTTTGAAAGTGTGAAAGGAGAGGTTTGTAACCAAGGCTCATTCAATCTTTTGTGTCTGTGTGGTTTAAAAGGGAGGCCAAGTAATGGCTCTACTAAAAGAGACTATTAAGGTTTCTCTTTTTGTTTCGCTGTTTGTTGTAATGCAAAGAGCAAGCATTCTGACTAGAATAACGTCTTGTTGCTCTGATACACGCATCTGGAGAAATTAAAACATGTTTCACGAACAAATGAGTAACTCAGAAACCACATTCTAAAGCATTTTCTTCTCCTTTCTTCCCTTAGGTTCAGGAAAATCGTTTTCAATGATGGGTAATGCGGAGCAGCTGGGTCTGATCCCACGGCTCTGTTGTGCTTTATTTCAGAGAATCTCTGTGGAAGAAAATGAATCTCATACTTTTAAAGTTGAAGTGTCCTATATGGAAATCTACAATGAGAAAGTCAGAGATCTACTTGACCCAAAAGGGTGAGTAGCTTCATCCTACCTCTCCACCTTAATTATTTTTGTTTGAAACTATTAAATAGAAATCAATTCTGGAGGTCCTTGAGGTTTTTCATAATGTATGTTTATACACCTCTTTTTAGACAGGATTGGGTACCAAACATCAGTGTGAGAGTGAGGTTTATTTGCAACTTGATTTTCCTGGTTTAGAACTTGGACTTCTTGACTGGGAAGGAATAACACCTCCAAATATACTCTTGGCACTCTCATTTCTTCTTTTTTGTTGACTCAGAAATACTGGTTAGTCTCTGTGGCTTGGAGATGTCTAGATGAGAGATCTTGATTATATTTTTTTAGTCTGATGTGCGTCTTACTTCTTGAGTGTAATTGATAATTAATAACATGAAGAAGCATGCAAATTAATTTAAAGGTATATTTTAGACTTCATTGATGTATTTCAGTAAAACTTGGAAAATGTAAGAAGTGAATCTTGAGCAAATTGTTGGGAGAAATTTTTTGTTTCCTTCTCTCCCATCAGTATTCTTTTTTCCAAATGAAGCATTTCTGGTTTTGTTTCAGCCACAAATATTGGGGTAGAATGATGCTCTGAAAATAATTCATGTGTTCTGACTGAAACCTGATAGATTGAGTCTTTATTTTTAATTAAAATAATTTTTTTCTGGGAGGTATTTTTATTACCACTACTACTTGAAAAGCCAAAACTACATAGTATGAAATGATAAAAATCTTGTGTATAGTGGTTGTTAATTTATGTCTTTTAATTGGAATAAAGTTTATGGTAGTCGTTTGTGCATAAAGACTGTTTATTCCATAGGAGTCGTCAGTCTCTTAAGGTTCGAGAGCACAAAGTGTTGGGACCATATGTAGATGGCTTGTCTCAGCTGGCTGTTACAAACTTTGAGGTAAATCTAAACCTATGAAAGATGTAATTAGCATCTGTGTACCTAAGCGATAGGAATCATATTGGAGATAAACTAATATCCACCCAGAAGTTTTGTTTCGTGTTTGCAGTGTCTGACAATCACAGGTGTCTCCTCTAGTGCTTCAAGGTGTATTTATTTCATGTAAAAGCTTTCATTTCACCTTTATGTTGGTTAAAAATATGGCAATAATATAACTTTATTTTGCAGGTTATTGTTTATATAATAAATACCAAGCACATGAAGTTTTCTTGACATGTTTTCTTGAAATCTGAGGCTTCCACACTAAGAATATCACGTCTTTTAGCACATATTCTTTCACTTTTGTTGTTGTTGAACACAGCCTCTTACTTTATAGAAGTTTACTGCATGAGAATGTAGAACTTGGTTTATATAATTTGTAATTTAAATAGTGAGAGCATCTAAGCCCATCTGAGTTACTAAAATGCATCCAAATAAATTAGTATTGTAGAGTCCACTGAACTTCTGTAGCTACAGTGGAATTGCAGTGGTGCAGTTGTATGAATTGTTTAGCCCTTCTTGCAGGGAAGCTGTTTTAGGAGATCTGTTTTGGTTTGGTTTTGCTTTTTTGCTTTGTTTTAGGTTGGTTTATTAAAGAATCATTCTTTGTATAGTGTTGTGTGAAAAACATTTTTCATTTGTTGGGGTTGTTTATTTCTCTGAAGCACCTGTTCATGTTATATAGTGTAAAAACAGATTTTGCAGTTTTTATGGTAAATTGTATACTTTGACAGAACATCTTATTTGCTTGAATTTTAGAATATTTTCTTCAAACCTAGTTTATGGCTGATGACCTATGAAACTGTCTCGGATACATAGCAAGCTCATATGTGGGAATCGTCATAATCATCTTTATTTCTGAGTATAAGGGTACAGGTTCCAAGTAGGGCAACCCTTTGAGCCAATTCAGAGAGGATGGCATTAATGCATTTCAGAAAAGAAAAGTGTCGTGTTTACTTCTGTAAGCAGATCTGCATTTTCCTGATGACTGGCAACTCAGCCACAGCAAGTGGGTTGGAATTGGATGGTCTTAAAATCCTTCCCAACCCAAACCATTTTGTGATTCTCTGATTTCAACATGTAAAAAGAATTTTCTCTTTACTTCTACATTCTCTTCTCTCTCTGCAGAAATACACGCTCTTCCATCTAGACAGGAATTCTGTTCAGCAAACACAAAACTTGCTTTTATCCTGACATCACTTTTTATTCTTTATGCTCTAGGATATTGAGTCATTGATGTCAGAGGGAAACAAATCACGAACAGTTGCTGCAACCAACATGAATGAAGAAAGCAGCCGCTCTCATGCTGTGTTCAACATTATAGTGACTCAGACACTTTATGACTTACAGTCTGGTGTATGTATTTCTGTTGGTTTAATTTATGAACTCGTGGTAATTTCTTTTTCTTTGTTCTGTTTGAATGCTGAGTGATCTGTTTGTTTTGAATAACAGTCAATTTAAAGAAGCGGCTTCTGCTTTTTGCATGTATTTGTAGATGCATCGGTAGTGTCACTTAACATGGGCTAAAACACTGAAGAGACAAATGGCTTACTGTTTTAGAAATTAAGCTGCCTCAACTCTCAAGTCTGTTCAACTTGCCTAAATGCTCTTGTATTTCAGAGTTGATATGCTAAGTGATATTATAGCATCTCTTCATTGATTAGTTCCGTCTTTTCGGCCAGGACTGTAGCATAACTCACAATTTTTTTGTTTGGTAAACATACATGATCTTCTTAGTTACGCTGCTACTTTTAATGCCCTGGATAATCACAGTAATATTGGCAAGAACATAACATTGAGAGAACACTGTAAGAGAGTGGAAGCATGCCAGAGA
The DNA here is from genome assembly GCF_038088225.1 of Cyrtonyx montezumae. Taxonomy (NCBI): domain Eukaryota; kingdom Metazoa; phylum Chordata; class Aves; order Galliformes; family Odontophoridae; genus Cyrtonyx; species Cyrtonyx montezumae. The sequence goes on along the minus strand of NW_027072089.1, from coordinate 85,112,634 downwards.
AAACAAGAAGTTAGATGACTTTAAGATTATATTGCTACTGTTAAGTCTGTCTTAGGTGTTAACAGTTGTTGACATTAATATATTTCAATGGCCTACTCTGTCAGTGAAGTTTTTGTTGTTAACACACAGCTGCTTTGCCTTCATTAGTGGTTCAGCCATTTAGTATGAAGTGTATGGCTGACTCTTAAAGGACTGTAAAGACTGTGAGAATTTGTTCTCTCTTATCTTGAATTTTATGCTTTAACCCACATTATTATAGAAAGCAGCATTTAATGGTGCTAATATAAGACATGTTAGCGAATCTTTTCTCCCATATTTGATCTCCACAGAATTCTGGAGAGAAAGTCAGCAAGGTCAGCCTGGTGGACTTGGCTGGTAGTGAGAGAGTGTCCAAAACAGGAGCTGCAGGAGAACGTCTGAAGGAGGGCAGCAACATAAACAAGTAAGACATTGACATAGGTTGTAAAGCATAATGTTTTAAGAACAACTGTTGCTTCCTGAGTCTCCTGTCTTGGTGTGCTTGTTACGAGTTGATTCAAATGATATGCCTGGTAAGAAGCAGTTAATACATCTCTTTCAGTTGCTCTGTACTGAGCACCGTCTGTTGTTTTTTTTTTTACATTAGTATAGAGACTGATTCATACTTGACTCAGATGATAGCTGTATGAATATTATCTGGAAAAAGTGACAGTAGCGCTCTTTAATTAAGGATATACCTTTTGTGATTCATTTCTCCACCCTGTCCCCAGGCTTATGTGTTTGTCTCATCATATGCTCAAGGAATGCAAAGTTGCAGAGTTGAATGGCTTTGTTCCAACAGGTATTAAACTATGTAAGAGTATAATTCACAGTTTAAGAAAACCAGATCAGAATGAAACTATGTAAGTTTAACATCACCTTGGGCATTTGTACTCAAGCAATTACAAGTTTCCAGGCACTTTATTTGAAAAAAAAGAAAAAAAAGAAAAGAAAAGAAAAAGCACAAAAACACTGTAATTACTGTGTTGTTGCCTAAAAGCAAGAATTTAGCACAGTGTTACCATTGTCTTACACATACTAATTTTCCTGGGGAAAAAAATCATACTGTAATATTAAAAGCTACAAATTCTGTACTTAGTTTTAAAATGTTGCGAAAGGTTATGTTATTCTGAAGTCAACAGTGAGAGCATAAAATGTGTTTTAACTGTATTAATGCTTAAAATGATTTTAAGGTACATGCTTTAGTCATTTGAACACACTTGCTCTTCACAGAATGATCTCTAATGTACTGTGTTTTTAATGTATCAGCTTGCTAGCCACGCTGACATATAGTCCTCATTAAACCAAATCATATGATTCTGTTTCTATAAGGGCAAGTACTGAACCTTTACCCTGAAGGTTAGTAGGTAAATTTGGTTTGATTTTGCTAGAAACTGTATTTACCTTTTGCATAAATAAGGGTGAAATTAGATGTTTCTTTTTAATTCTTGGGGAAATATGCAAATGCCAACTCTCCCAACAGCTATTAAGAAATTTATATCTCCAGCAACACTTTAAAATCGAAAGATTTAATTTTCTTTTGTAGCAAAATGTTTACTCAGTGTGAAAAGGGAAGACTGTTTTTGCCATTTCTTTTTAATTATACAGGACTTCAGATGCGAGCACCAGATTTTTCTGTAAAAGATATTTCAAAAGGAAAAATTGACAGCTCTATCTTTTCTCATCAGTTCTTATATAGTATAAACCTCAGTCACCTCGGACCATTTTTAAAATGTTTCCTGAGTGAAATCTGATTTGGAACTAGTAGGCAAACAAGAAGAATCTCAGTGTTGTGTTTTAGTGTCTTTTATTGGACTTTTGCTATTACTTAAAGTTTAATGAAGTCTTACTTCACTCAAAGCCTCGAAATTGGTATGCATATTTTCATCAGAGTAGTCCTTTACAGAACATTGTACAAACACATTAGCAAAAAGAAGACTGTGATGTGCCACGTTTACTAGGGAAAGGCAATAATCTTTCTGTAGTAATACAGGCTACTTAAACTATACATACCTTAGTATGTCACCTCCTATTGGTTTCTTAAAATTTTTATTCTTTCATAAAATAGCAGTAATTTGCATTGGTAGCATAAAGTATGTTTATTGAGATAAAAACAGACCTACTGTAACTATCTGGACATTAAATTCCTTGTTTGTTCAATATTTTGTTGCCTTGAAGAACAAGCAAACAACAGAACTGGCTCTGTGTTTACAAGACAGGAAGAACGTACGCCTGCTGTGCTTCTAAAACTCTGTAGTTTTATAAACTCTGTAGATGTGATGCTGTGATTCTCTGCTCTTTGTTTCTACATGAAACCAGTTAAGGACCATTATGGTCACTGCTTCCTCAGTCCCACAGCTTCCTGTACTGTAAACTCTTTCATATATTGGAACAGCAAGTTTCCAGAGTGGATGTGCTGAATTTCTCTGCTGCTTACAAAAACAGCTGAGAGTTTTGTGATATTGTTAATGGTTCTGTAAAGTTGTAATAAAGAACTGTTTTTTCTCAGAGCTGATGTGCAATTGCCTTGGGTCATGAAGGTGTTTCTCAGTGTCTGTGGTCTTTATTTCCCAGGTGCTTGTGGGACTTTCCAAACTCATAAGAAAGCCATATGGGCTTGTTACTGCCCATGATGCTCTAGTTCCTATACTGAGCATAGAAATGCAGATGCTTAATAATCTCTGTTGTAGCTGAGGAATTTCTAGAGTACAGCAGCAGGAGGAAATGGAGTAAGCAAGCCATCAGTTAGTGGCTAAGATGAATACGTTCTATGAACACTCTGTAATTTTAACTGTGATTAGAAAAATCCTAACTATTGTCATTTTAACTTCAGAATGAAAAAATTAGTTTTGTAAGGGGTAGAGATGGAGTGGGTGGGAATGATTTTGGACTAGACTGGCTCCAAGCTCTTTTATGGAGAAGGTTTTCATATTCACAGGGTTTATTATTAGAAAGAAGGACTTCGCTACCAAAAATGTGGAAGAAAAGTGTATAGAAGTAGTTTACATGGATGTCATTTAGGGACAGAGTTCCTCCCTGCAGTAAAGAAGCACCACCTGCCCTTGGGTGCTGCTGACTCAGGCCCTTGCTGGGAGTGTGCAAGCTTCCAGATGCACAGTGGCAAAGACAGCCTGTTCACGTTTGATGGAGAGGGGTCAAGGAGAACAGAAAGCATGCAGAAACAGCACTTTCCCATGGTCTTGCACCATGTAAGCTTGCTGTTTCTTCTGAACTGCTTCAGTCTGTTGTGCACTATTAGCTCAGGCCTTCTGGTTGATTCATTGTGTAGGTGGCTTGAGATAGGATCAAAGTAATGACAGATCTCAGATGCATCATCCAGCATAAAGCAAAGCCACTACTGAGTCCTGTAATTATATTGCACTGTCATTTCTTTTAGTGCTTTCCTTCGAAACTTTGAAGAGCTTTGTATTACGAAATCTTAAGTAGAATACCTAAAGGACACCAGTTTGGTTTTTAATACAGTTGTTAATAGTCTTAATATAAGATTTGTATTTTGTTATATTTCTAGAGCAGAAATATTATCGTTTCCTTTAATTGGGTGTTAATACACTAGCTTATAACTTGCTATTTTAAGTTGCAGCCCTGTTGTGAAACAGATATTGATGGTGGACCTTTCTGATTCCCTGTTTTTCCAATCTCCCCCTCCAATTTTTGTAAGGAAAAAAAGAACATTTTCTTTCTTCTCCCTTGGTTTTTGGCTTTGATTTTCAAATTTTTTTCTCATTTAAAAATGGTGAGAGGAATTGGACAAAAATAAGACCAAGTGTGTGGGATTTGTTGTTTTGTCTTTTAACTTTATAATCCTTAGTGGTAGACTCCTTTGGGAGTGTAGAGCTGGTGCTTTTTCACTTGTGCTGCAGGAGATTGCTTTGGAGCAGCATATAGCATCCTACTGTTTGTTCTTGTATATTTAGCACACTGTCTTCCTTATCTGTCCAGATGAAAGATTGGAGACAAGAACCAATTTTCCCTTCCCTGCCCTCCTCCCACAGGCTTTCAGGAGTTGTTAGGCTTTTGTTTGGGCAAAAAAACCCTAAAATTAACTGTTCTTTTTGCTGTGAATTTTTCAGGCACGGGTTGGGAAGTTATCCTTTAGACAAATCTAGGCTCTCCTTTAGGTTCTGTTTATTTTAGTTTTGCTTTCTGGTCTAAGCTGTCTTCATGCCACTTTGTTTCCTGGCGTTATGTACTTATTTTGTGACATTCATAATAGATTGTGTCAGCTTACCCTCACATATCTTCCTTGAAATACTCTTCAATGTTTTTGTTATTCACTAAATGAATGAATTCAGAACCACAAGGATTTTCAAACTGCATTAAGACCATGTTAAAAATACTGTGGAAATAGTCAGCTAGTTAAAATAGTGCTACTCGTTTGATGAAAAATAATAGAATGAAAAAGTACAATCAATGTTTTGTTTTACTATCTAATCAAAAAGCTAAAAGTTTCCTTGGTAGTTATGCTCAGTTATCCAGATGCTCTTTATAAGTATGATGGACCAGTATGCTCTTGAACTCCAGTGTTCTTTGGTTTTACAACTCCTTATGCATCTGTTTAATGCTCTTAGGCTCCTGAACCAGCTTGTTTTTTTAAATATATATATTTATATTTATATTTTTTTATATAAAGCGCCTATCACCTGATTGATAAACATTCTTTGGAACCATTCTGATGGCAGGGGTAAGAACAGGAGTCAGCCTGTCAGTCCCTCAGCATTTCTATTTCCAACCAATTGAAAAAAATAAAATAAAAATAAAAATAAAAAGCCACAAGACTTTGCTGCCAGCTTGTTATCTTAAACATACTTGCCCCAGAGTCATTTAATATTTACACAGGGTTGTATAACAGCTGGAATATATAATGCATAGATGCTTCGTAAAGATTGCTTATAAAGCTATATTTGTTGGTAGAAGTGGTACAAGTACTAAAATGAGCAAGGTCTTAGTTTCTTCAGTATTCTAGAGCAATGGGAAGTGTTTGTGTACCAAGCAGCTTGGAGAGTTTTTCTGTTCTCATGTTTACATTCATGCAACATTTTTTATAAGTGGGAGATTGGTCTATTGTTCCTCTTCATGAAAGATCCTAGTGAGGCTCAATTGTAAGTCAACCCCTTTGTTAAGGGGTATCTGTCTCTTCTGATGAGCAGTCTTCCACTGTCATGTAACTGCTGGTTTGTTACTAGGTAACCCACTAGACCTAGTTCTCCTGAACCACAGCTGACTTTGTCTTGAGCCTCCTAATGGATATAGTTCAGTTTTAGTCAGCTGTTAAACTAGTGCTCTTACAATGTTGTTCCTAGACACAGAGGACTACCGCTGCACTGCCAGCTTTAACTCATAATGTTGTCATGAGGCAATGTCCAAGATGGAAAGATTCTTAGTCTCTAAAAAAAAGGAAGATGTCTAATCTAAAGCTGTTATTCTCCATATATCGATGCTGTCTGCTTTATGCTTGTGAAACTATTCTAAATACCTGAGTTTTTCAACCTGGTCTTCCTTGGAACTTGGTCTTAGTACTAGATAAGGTGAAACACTGTAGGTAGCTGTTTTTTGTTCCAAAAATGCAACTTGTAATACATTGCCTTGTTTTGATCTCCCGTGGTCATTTCCAGCTTAAATTATTTATGATATCTTAAAAGCTGGATATAAAATTTTGCAGAGCACAGATTAAACCATTCTGTCTGTTTTATTAAATATACCTTTGAGGTATGTGTTCAAAGCTGTTTTGTGCTGTTGTTTTTATAGATCCCTTTCAACACTTGGGTTGGTTATATCATCACTTGCTGATCAAGCAGCAGGGAAGGGGAAGAATAAGTTTGTGCCTTACAGAGACTCTGTGCTCACTTGGCTTCTCAAGGTAATTAATATTTTCTGTTCAACATGTTCATAAGTTGTCAGCTTTATAGGTTGTAGCATAACTCTGTGTACTTAAGAGATTGTAATCTTTATTTTTTTTTAAAGTGAGCAAAGGATATAATTGCTACAAGCTCTTCCAAGTAATATATTGAGATAAGCATTTACTGTGATAATTGTATGTAGAGTCCTACTTGGCGTATTTTCAGTTACATTGGGATTAAAGCTGGTAGAGGTAGTTGGGAATATTTATGGATCATATTGTTTAGTTTATATCCAGAGTGTATATCTATGTCTAAATACTGAGATTTGTATTTTAAGTGTCTCTGTATAGACACTGTATAATTTCAGAACAGTTTTTAATCCTCAAACTTTCCATGTCTGTACTGTACAGGACAATCTAGGAGGAAACAGCCAAACTGCCATGATAGCCACAATTAGTCCAGCAGCAGACAATTATGAAGAAACACTCTCTACTCTAAGATACGCAGACAGAGCCAAAAGGATAGTTAATCATGCTGTGGTGAACGAAGATCCAAATGCTAGGGTCATCAGAGAATTACGTGAAGAGGTTGAAAAACTGAAAGAACAACTCTCACAGGCTGAGGTAATGTTACCGATGATACAACATAAATTAGGTAACCTGAACAAGTGTTGAACTAGCTGGAAGATTGAGTTTACACTTAAGTCCTACAAAATAAGAAAAGGAAGAATCTTAGACATATTTTTTAAAAAATTTACTTTGTTTCCTGAAATAGATCCAAAATAACATTTGTTTCCTTTTAGTAAATTTAAATGAGGACAACATTGTACAGGTAGTGATCTGTGTCAGAATGGACTGTTCTTCTTGAAGAACTTTGTGTCGTGTAGTAAATGAAGCAGCACAGATAAGAGCTACAGCAGATCTTAATTGTGTATACTTGCTAGCAGATGGTTTTTAAGTTGGTAGGCTATATATTTTTATGATGCCAAATAGAAAAATGAGAAGATATAAATCTGGTATTGGACTACAATGTGGGAAATTTCTCTCACTGACATTTATGAGAATTTATCAAGAATCTTCAAAACTTTTAACACCAAAGCAAACAGCATTCTGTTGTCTGAAGAGTTAATGCCATGTGATTGCTACATATACTAGACATACATTTCTAATTAAAGCATAAATTATCAGGGTAGAAGTACTTTTGGTGATATCTGATGAAATGGGGCACTGCAGTATAGGAAAACATTTTTAATATTTTCTGGCAAAATGTAACTGTGGAGGAAAAATACCAGAAGTATGTCTTAGGGTAAATTTGAGTAGTGTTTAAAATTTACATTCACATGAGAAGTCATGTTGTGTATACAGGCAGTCTCTTACAGCACTGAATGAGAAAATCTGCCGTATGGAAAAGGAACCATTCACTTTTTTTTTTTTTTCCTAAATAAAAATATTTTGTACTTCTGTATTTTAAATCATAAAATACTCTTCTAGTCGGTACTTAGTTTTGTTGGCAGACTATGACTGCCAACAGGAAAGTGGGGAGTTCTTGTAGTTTTACTAATTTTTTGAAGGTTTTTCTCTTCTTCCACCTCTTCAACTTTCTTTTGAAAACAATTACATGAAGTTACAGGCTAGCATATTAAACTCTTATTTGGAGTGGAACATATTCAGCCCCCTTGCTTTTCTTTCCTATTGTGAAATGAGAAGCCTGTGTTGGCTCCAGTGCATGCCTTCCTTCAGAGGTAATCAATGGTGTCATTCTTAAATGCTTTAATGAAACTCTAGGAACGCTTACAAAAACCTGATGGAATGAAAAGCTAAATGTCAAGAGGAATTTGTATTTAAAACTGTCATAGAAAGGAAGGCATTGGAGTTGATATCAGACAACTCAAGTTCCATTGGCCTATGTATTGCTATGTAGATCTTCAGTTATTTCAGATCTGGACATGTTATAGGTTGATTTCTTGAAGAGAAGGATTTGGGAGTGTCAGCTGATGGAAGACTGAACATGAGCTGGCAATGTGCACTTGCAGCCCAGAAGGCCAACCATATCCTGGGTTGCATCAAGAGAAGTGTGACCAGCATGTCAAGGGAGGTGATTCTGCCCCTTTACTCTGCGCTGCTGAGACCCTACCTGGAGTTCTTGGGCCCCAACACAGGAAGGGCACTGAGCTGTTGGAGCGGGTCTTGAGGAGGGCCACGAAGCTGATCAGAGGGGCTGGAGCATCTCCAATATGAGGACAGGATAAGAGAGTTGGGGCTGTTCAGCCTGGAGAAGACTCCGAGGGAACCTTATAGCAGCCTTCTAGTTCCTGAAGGGAGCCTGTAAGAAAACTAGGGAGGGTGTTCTTGTAAGTGCATGTAGCGACAGGAAGAGGGTATATTTAGACTAGATATTTGGAAGAAATTCTTTACTGTGAGGGTGGTGAGATATTGGAACAGGTTGCCCAGAGAGGCTGTGGATGCCTCCTGCCTGGAGGCATTCAAGGCAAGACTGGATGGGGCTTTGAGCAACTTGGTCTTAGCAAGAAGTGTCCCTGCTTTAAGTCCCTTTTGACCCAAACCATTCTATGTCTTCTTCCTTTGCAAATGACCTGTTTCTTCACCTTCTGCCATGAAATACACAGGAAAATTAGCTGAAATCTATCCTGTATCTACAACGTTTGATATTCTGTTGGCTGCGTTCAGTTTCTTTTTTTTTTTTTTTAAGCAACTGTTGCAGTGTGAACTGTACCCTAAGGATTTGCTTATTGCTATCTTTTAGGCCATGAAGGCACCAGAACTGAAGGAAAAATTGGAAGAATCTGAAAAGCTAATAAAAGAATTAACAGTCACCTGGGAAGAAAAGCTAAGGAAAACAGAAGAAATTGCACAGGTATTTCAGGAATTTTGAGCAGAAAAAGTCAGATATTCATGTGCACAAGTCAGATTAATTTCTTGGGCTTTGGTGAACTATGTATTCCTTTTCTCCCCATTTTATTTCAGTCTAAATTTCATCAGAATAAATGAAGAAAGTTGTGTCATGGTATAACTGAAAGAAGCTAATCTTACATTTTAAATTAGAACATCAAAGTGCATTTGAGGTGTTCTTTTATTTATAAGTATGCAGTGGTATCTTGAACAATTTCCCTTGGAATGGCTAAGAGTTGCAAAAGGAATTTGGGGTAGTATTCATTGTTTACATTTGCTGTTGCTTATAGAGTTTTCTTAACCAGAGAAAACAAATGAGTACGTGTATTTAATAAAGTTTGTTGTTATTATATACTTGAAATAAGACTTTGGGATTCCAGTGTATCTTTCCATCATTTCCACCATCTGTAGCTTGAAGAATGACTTCTGTTGGTTACCCTTTCTAGTACTAGAAGCTTGCTTTGGTGCAGTCACTGTTAAATAAACAGATGCACAAAAATGTAGAAGCTACCTGGCCAAAGCAAAACCAGCCAAACAAAAGATAAAATGTAACGGAGCAGAAGACATGTTTGAACCAAGCAGATGCTTTAGCTGAATTAATACTAATACTGGAAAAGTGTAAGCCTAAACTGCAGCATGTTCTTTTCAAAGTTATCTGACTCATTATCTTTCTTTAAATTGTGATTGAGATTGGTTTTTAACTAACAGAGTTTCAAAGCCACACTGTGTTATGTATGAGTACCTCTGATATAATCATTAAAGCATGTATTTGAGGATTAGATCTAACTTTTTATTTTTGGGGTATAAAAATTGCATTAATACTACACTTGACCATTGTCCTAAGTTCTGTTTTTCTGTTATAGCAATATAAAGACTGTGTGTTAATTTTCAGCTCTAGATGCTCTACTTTTATTTACTTGGGATACTTGCCTCTGCGTATTGCAGCAGCCAGCATTAATCTATTTTTGTGCTCGCAGGAGAGACAAAGACAGCTGGAGAGCATGGGTATTTCTCTTGAGTCTTCAGGTATCAAAGTTGGAGATGACAAGTGTTACCTGGTGAACCTGAATGCAGACCCTGCACTCAATGAGCTTTTGGTTTACTATTTGAAGGTAAGAGTGCATACAAGATGTTTACACAGAATGAAAGGACTTTTTTTTTTAATTTATGGCTTGATTTATAATTCAGAGTATATTGAGATTGTTAAGACTAGTCGCAGTAAAATAGGATAGGACTTCTGCTGCTCAGGTTTACTTTTTCCCTTGCAGTTCAGCTTCAGTAGTTTTCTAATTCATTTACTGATTGCCAACAGTGGAACAAGTGTTCAGTATTTGCCCAAGTTGAGATAAATACTAGCTTTTTCAGGCAGGATAAAAATAGAATTACTTTTTGGACTAAAGAGCTTTGCTTCCCTGAAGTAAGAGCCTGGTGTAAGATGCTGCTTTTTGTTAGCAAGCTATTTTCTTAAATATTCATTGAGTTAGAGTGTAAAGGTATGATGTTTAGCTGTAGTGAGTAGGAGTAACCATAGGCTTCAATAGGAGAAAAAGCTTTAAGAAAAAAATAAAGGCCAGGTGAGGAGGGAAAGTGAGAGGGAAGACCTGTTAAAAATGTGCTGAAATGTATTTTTCTTGTTCTACTATCTTCCATACCGTTCAGTATAGCATAGTCTTCCTGTTAGGGTGAAACAGTTTGAAATGCAAACCTTATTGGCGGGCTGAGTAGGAAATACTTTGTAAGTGTGAATTCCTTGTCAACAAGATAGAAAAAACTACCTTATCTATTTTATGGATATTTTTCTGCTTTAGTGGTTGAGATAAGGCTTTTATATTTGAACAGTAGCAAATAGAGTACAAGTTACATAATAGTAAAATAAAGTTTTTCAGCAAGATTTACAGTATGGTTTGCAATTATGTGGGGGTTAGTATATTTAGCTGCATTGTTAATATATCTGTCCTCTGAAAAGCAGTGAGTTCTGTGTGTCTTGTTTTACTATCTTTGTTATCCTTTGTTCCACATGGCTGCATGACATGGCTTGTTTTCTTCTCTATATTATTGCTTATATGCAAACATAGTTGGGGAATACTTCAGAATTTGTTTATCTGCTGCTTAATTTTTCTTTACCTGAAGCTGTAGGAAGAGAAAATTCAGAGCAGTTTGTGACCAACCTTTCCAGTCCTCAGATCTACAGTGGCACCATTTCTGCACTATGAAAGTACCTAGCAAAGGACAACATGTAGATTTCAAAGTTTCAGTGCTTCGACTAGTACTGCTTTAGTTATGTAAACAGTGATAGCTTGCTTCTCTCTTAGTAACAGCTTATTTTCCAGGATCACACAAGAGTTGGTGCAGACACCTCTCAGGATATACAGCTCTTTGGTATAGGAATCCAACCAGAACATTGTGAGATTGATATTGCTTTAGATGGAGAGGTCACACTCACACCAAAAGAAAATGCAAGGTAAGGACAATCAATAGCACTTGTTTGCTTTTCAGCAAAGTGTTTGCTTTTCATTACCAGAAGATGACTTGCATGTGTTTTTATTTTACCAAGTCAGAAATGTCTTATTTTTTAATCAATGTGTAGCTTTGGTATAAGTGACTTAGATACTTAGAAGGTGAAATTCAGATACATGTGTACACCCCCACACACCACTGCCTCATAATAGGCTACCAGTGGTTTAGCTCAGAATAAACCATTACAGGAAAGTATTCATTAGGAATGAGGAACCATTACTTGTTTATATAATGGGAGGTAGCAAGGTGTCTGAATTGTTCCTGGGATAGCAGGCTGTTTCTTTATGTGGGAAGATAAAACTTACCTCTGAGAAGTTCCTTTTGTAAAGCTGGATATTTTCTAAGAGAAGAGGTAAGAGATCCAAAGACTACCATTACTACTGTGTCTATTAAATATGTGGTGTGAAGTCACATTCTTCTTTTGTATCTGCTTCCTTGCTTAAATTTAACTATCTGTTTTAGTGAGTATTGTGGATTCTTGCATAGAATTCTAAATGTCTTAATATCTGATGACATAGGAAGTGCTATTGTCTTAAGTTTAATGCTTAGTTTGTTGAAAGAATGAAATTTTGATCTAAGGGCCTTTTCTTATACTTGAATGCCTTGTATGTTAGCAGTATGTTTTACATGTATGGATTAACTTATATCTTGGAGAGTTTCATGACCAGGATTTTCATGCAACCAAGTTTATAGACTTAACAAGAAACAGACAGTAACCGAGTTTGAAAAATGGGAGGTAAAAAGAAAGTTCAGCTAACAGTAACCTTATCTATGTACTTACTGAGAAGTTGCAACAGTCAGAGCTGAAAGGGAAAGGGGTTTTGTATTTACTTCAGATGTGAGAAATCAGACCAGTAACTTTCTCATTTATATTTTAATGAGAACCTAGGTACGTTGTGTAATATAGATCACTGTCTATACATGGGAGAGGCAATACTAACCAACTGTTAAATTTTAGGATTTTTCTGAAGTTGTGTTGTTTTATTTTTCAGATCCTGTGTAAATGGTACGTTGGTATGCTCTGTCACTCAGTTATGGCATGGAGATAGAATATTATGGGGAAACAACCACTTTTTTAGGTAATAATTTATATTTGCTTACCAGTTTTCTTACATTCAGTTTTTTTCTCAGCGTGCACTGTTCTGCATAAGCCTTTTAAAAACTGAATTTTTATTTTTACACAGAATCAATTTACCAAAGAGGAAACGACGAGATTGGCTGAAAGACATTGAGAAAGAAGCTTTGTTAGGAGAGCATGATCTGGATGCAGCCAGTGAAGCTTCTTCAGAACCAGACTACAACTATGAGTTTGCTCAAATGGAAGTTATTATGAAGACACTGAATAGTAATGGTAAGAAAACTGACAGTTAAGAAGTCCAAAGATTTTTTTTTGTGAGGATCATTTAACAAATTCAGAGTGTAACTTAATTTTTAGATAACAATGGGTGATACACTTACCCCAGTGAGCCTGGGATGTTTCCTGCAAAAGGTATTTTACAGAAATATCAGATGTAAATATCCACTCACTTGTATGCTCGTGCATGTGTGAGTATATAATCTATATACATATATCTACTCTTGTGTACACGTGCTTACATATATATATATATGAATGTACATATATGTACATAGCATCTTGGAGATCTTTGGTATTGTCATCTTTTATAATGATTTTGTTGCCTATGTTAAAGCCTCAATATATATATATATATATATGTGTGTGTGTATATACACTTACGTAAAAATTTAAGTACTGAACAAATGATGTAAGAGGTAAGAAGAAATTTCTCCAAGACATTTATTAGTTTGCCTCTTTCTCTGTTTCATCTGTATGTCTGTTAATCTTTATAGTGCAGAGACTTCACACTACAGTTCTTTGTAGTGCTGAGAGGTGAAGGAAGGAAGCAAGTAAAATCATCATCTAAGTCCTTCTGACCTTGAGTTTTGCAGGTTATTTCAGACAGAAATACACTTCAGATATGTCTGCTTCATCCTTTTGCATTGAACATTACCAGCACCATTATAACTATATTATGACATGGACACCTCAATCAGGCTATGGTCAAAAACAGTAGCTGGCATAATTTTTAGCTTCTTGATTACTGTGAAGTTGTTTTTAATTGAAGTTTGTTAAAACCTATTGTGATGCCTTTTCTGGACAGTTTTCTAGATAAAATATGGTATATAAAAGTAATGGTATGATATATGGCTTATATAAAATACAGTATGTACAAAATGACATGATATTTTTCTGGTTTCCAGAAGGCAATTAATAATTCACGTGTTATAATATGGGATGAAGAAATGATGAAAAACTCAGTGAAGTGATCAGTGCTTTGTACAGGTTTTCTAACTGCACAAGATTTCAGGAGCAAATGCCTTTTTTCTCTCTGACCAAGAAAACGCAGTAGATGGTGTTTCATTTGTTTCTGTTCTCCTTTCTTTTTATCTTTGTAGTATTTCCATTGCTTACTGTGGTTTAGCTGTTGAAATACAATACTGATTTTTTTTTTCTTGGTCTCCTCTTCAGCCTCCTTATGTTTTGCTTTTGACTACAGCATGATTGTTTCCTATACATAATTCTGTAGAAATCATTTGCATATTTTTATGATCTCATTGTCATTTTAATGGATCTCTTTTTTTGTGCAAGTGAGTTTCAAGTTCAGACCATTTAAGGTGAAATCAAATTACTGTTTGATAACACAGTTGTTCTCATTATGGTTCACTCATACCAGGAGATGAATTTCAGACGAATCTACCATCCTGGTGGTCTTCAGTGTTGTCATCCCTTGTGAAGACTCTGTTGCCTGTTTTAAGGTCACAAACCATCCCGTTTCTGTGCCAAAACTGGGACAAAGGTTTTGAACTTGATTGGCTCATGCATGATACTGCTGGAGAAATTTGAAAGCATTAATTCGATGCTTGATCTGCTTGAAACTAACTCAGAGTTTTAATAAACTGCAGGAGTCAGTAATGTTAGTGCTGTTTGAGTGGAGGATTGCATATTTTGATTTCCATGTGTTATGGCCTAGCTGAGGGTAATTATTCTTAGCAATATTTGTAACATATTCACATTACAGCTCAGTAGGCTTTTTTTGACTGTGATCCCAGCCTATCTCAGTCTTAGCTTGGTAGTTTTCCATGTATTTACTGAAGTGCAGACCTTGCTTTTCCAGTCAAGCTGCTTCCTTCCTAATGCACAGCAGATGTTTGCAGTCACACATCACACAGTTTCAGAGGCATCATAACCCCATTATACCACTTCTTGTCTCTTCTCCTTCCTCCCATTTAGTTGTTCTTAACTAGTTGGATTAATAGCTGATAATAAAATCCTGACAAAGCAAGCAGCTCTGAGTGTCATTGGCTGATTTGCTGATTCCAAGCTAGATATCATGTTACCAGTTTAATTCTTCTTGATAGTATATCTAAATTAGTTTTCTGACAGGCCTCGAGTTTGTTGAGTAGAAAATACAGCAGATTTGTTTCAGTACTATTGATTTATTCTACTTTAAAGTGAGAAAATAAATAAGGGGAAAATAGAAGAAATAATGAAATAGCAGAAGCCTATTCTGTAGTTTATATCATTGAAAAAAAGAGACTGCATCAGAGAAAACTTTGTTTTGTTTGATTTTAAATTTTATATAGAATTACTTATGAGTTTGGTTTTCTTCTTTTGCATCAGAAGTTGATATGGAGCAAGAGTTTTTTTAATCTTCTTTTACTTTTTTTTTCCATTTATCTATTTATTATAGTTGAGAACAGTAACTCCCTATGAGTAAATAGCCTGGTTTCTCCTGAGCACAATCATTAGATTTTATAGCATGTAAGCAGTTACAGCAGTGTCACATTTTACATCTGGCTCCTGAGAAACTCTGAGGATAATGAGGAAAATGTGAAACGTTGAAAACAGCTGTAAAGAAAACATCCTGATTCTTCCTGCCCTGCTTCAACACATTCACCTTTTTCATGGGATTCTGTCAGATCAGCATTGTACCACAACTTTCTGATGCTGATCTGACAAGGATTTATTCCTGTATAGGGTTTAGTGGTTAAGTAAACAGTGAGATTAGGTTACACACTTACTCATTTAAGCAAACAAAAAAGTACAGCTCAGGCTGGGGATTTTGATGCAGTTCAGCAAAGCAGTACATGTCAGAACCTCTTCCTAGCTTGCTTAGAAAACTGTACTTACATGAAATCTTAATTTTATTCAGCATTGTTATTGTTGGATTAACAGATTCCTGATGTGAATTAAGTTAAAATGCAGCAAGGTAATCAAACACTGTTTGTACATTCTTTTCATAGAAGTACACTCTTTTTGTAAACCAATAATGTTCTAACTGTTTGCAGAGATATAACTGCGTATGAATGGTCTTGTTGGAACCACTGAACTATTTTTGCCATATAACTAAGTGGAGAGGTGTGATATAATGCTTCTAACAATTTGTAGAATTTACTGTGCATTTGGCAAGCACCAGGTAGAATCTCCCATAATTTGACTTTGCCTGGGGAATCCAAAATAGTGGATTATAGTGTCTAAGTCCAGCATAGACATTGTTTGCAGTTCTTCTGTGATCAATTTTTTTTCATCTTCTAACTGTATGTTTTATAATTCATGCCATGTTTTAGTTTTTCACTAAAAAGAATTCAATTTTTCTAGGTGCATCTTTAAAAAAAATAGTTTGGAGACTTTTCTAAGGTGTTAATTTACATTTTGCATTGCAATACAAGCATAATGAATTTGATTTAAATTTGGACTAGCTTGTTGCATCTTGTGCCAGACATTTTCCCTGGTATAATGTAGTTCTGAAGTAGCTGTGATTCTGTAAATCTCAGGGGCTGGAAAGATCACTGTTATGAAAGAACTGTTGTTCCCTGACACTGGGACTGGTCTTGGAGCAATTTAGTAAACTCTTAATGACTCAGCCATAGATTCATTTCCTGTGTTTCCAAACACAATAGACCTTAATTTCTTCCATCCCTCTTCTCTGTATGCTGCTTAATACCTGATTTCTCAGCTATTCTTGCAGATACTTAAAACTATGTTAGGGACTGTACAAGAAACCTATGCACGTGTAGATGATTCTGGTATTATCTGGATGAGTTAGGAGGAGGATGCAGGTCAGCATGAGTAACTTGGTTTGTAGTATAGAATGTTGGAATACTTTTCAGTCGATTGTTTTTGCTGCACTGTCTGTTTAAAAGCCAAAAATAGCTAAACATACTCCTGAGAATGTCATGTACTAAAACCTGCTAATTCTGACTATTTTAAACCGCATCTGGATCACTCTTTTGCTATTTGGTTGCTATTTATATTGACAATTTTTTTTAACTTCATCACTTATCAAAGCCATTGTGGTGGAACTTTAAGATGCCTTTGTGTGAAGCCAGTAGTTTCTTTCACTGACAGGACTTGGGCTACTGTAACAATTTGTAATTATCGTTGTTTTCTGACAAAGAATGTGCTCTACACAAATCTTTATATTTCAGAAAGTTTGCTGAGAGGTGAACGTAAGAATGGAACCCAGAAGTCTTGTTTGCTTTCCTGACATTTGTAGGAGGAAAGATTACTTTTGCAAACCAACTTTCCTAGATATCCGTGCACGTTGAAATCATGATCAGTACTTCAGTTTAGCAAATTCAGTTTCAGTAGCTTTAGTACTAAGAAAGTTGTTATATGTTACTGAATATAGTAATGCCGTGTTTATAAAAATGCAGGATCTGTTTTGGGGGAGAGTGTATGTGCCAGTTACATATAGTGTTGTTGCTGAGTCCCCTATGGAAGCTCTCGTGTATCCTCTACTTAATGCTGTAGTAACCCAGACTTTGTTTCATGTAGCCTTGCAGTATCAGGGACGCTTGCACAAAAAATTTAAAGTCTGGATTTTAGTAGTGAACACAAGATGATTCAAACTAAATCACACTGGCAATTTTTTTGTTTGTTTTTGAGAAGGAGATCTTGAGTTCTGAAACAGGGCAGTATAGTTAAATGTAAGTTTACTTTCCCCCTTCCTCTGTGGCAGACTGACATCCCTAAAAGTCTCAAGAAAATTTTCTTTTAATATATCTGCAAAATGGAAGATATATTAGAATTATTTTAAAAATGAAGTTGTTTTTCTGTCGAAAATCTTGACGTGTCCTAGAGCTGCAATATTGCTTTCTCTATTTAATATTCTACCACTCCAACTATGGAAGCTCTTACTCTTCCTTCCCTTTCTGGTATGCATAATGAGCAGTTGTTATAGGATGTGCTATCACTAGAATATATTCATCAAAACGTCCTTTTGCAAACCATATTTTTGCTGTGTTTAAGATTTCGGATATATGTGCATAAAGATTATATATATATATATATATATATATATATATATATATATATATATACATACACTGGTAGTAAATAGGAGGAGCTTATTCTGTTGAATTCTCTTTCAAACATGTAGTTTGCCATTGGATGTAAAACCAGCACTAGACCACGTGATTCTTCTTTAATTTGGATATAATTTAGGTTTAACCATAGTTAGTGGACACAAGCAGTTGTTTCAGGTCAGGGTATCTATCAGAGTATTTGGTCTGTTCAATTCTGAGATGAAATGTACTTTGTAGTCCCCTCCAGAACATACTTAGTCTGCGTCAGTGTTGTGAAGTGCATTGGTGCAGTGTGGTGCATGACCAGTTAGTTGTTTGTCTTAGATTTCATCTGCATCAATTCAGTGTCTCGTTCTCTGCCAAAACGGAGAAAGTAAATTGCTTTTTACTTCCTGAAATAATTTCCTTCTCTGGTTAACATCATCTTCCCTTGTATTTTGCTTTGTTTCCTTATTTTCTTCTTACTGATTTGTTCCTTTTTCCATGGATTCTTTTTTTCCTACCAAGATTGTGGAATTAGCTATAAATCCCCCATACTGACGTACACAGTAAAGGAAGATGTTAACGGTTGTTCTAGCTTCTTTGCATGACATATTTTTCTTGTTTGAATTTACTTATTTAATTTGCTGTTTATTATCTTGAGTTTTGTTCATGGGGGCAACGAACATCTAGTGTTTGCACGGAGTCTGGGCTGTCTTGATTGCTGTTACCATGTAAATGAAGAAAATGGCATTTTCCTTTTATTTTTTACTTTTTTTTTTTAATTTTGTCTTAGACCCAGTACAAAATGTGGTACAGATCTTGGAGAAACAGTACTTGGAAGAGAAGCGGAGTGCTCTTGAAGAGCAGCGGCTGATGTATGAACGTGAGTTAGAGCAGCTGCGGCAGCAGCTCTCTCCAGAAAGGCAGCATCAGCATGGTAGTGACAGACTCTCCTACACTGCTCAGACTGCACAGCAGAAAGTAAATCTGTGGACAGAAGAGAGGTGAGAATGCGGGAGGAATGCTGCAGTTAATGGAATCGATAAGAGCTACAAAGGAAGGGCTCTAAGTGAAAGATGGGACTTGAACAGGCTGTCAGAAACAGTATCTTTTGGTAGAACTAAGATTTGCATCCACCCACTTAATGAGGGCTAGGTTCTACTCCCTAGTGCATGTACAAGATCACCTTGTTCGATTTAATGTGATAGGAAGTAAGAATTCAGCTTATATTGATCAGCATTATGATACTTCTGAATTGTTTTACAACTTAACTTGTGCTTTTGAAATGTTTGGTTTAGTATTTAAGTTAGAAAAAAGGAAAAGACAGCTTATGAATAAATTTGTCATCTCATGCTAAAGAGTCCATTAAGGATTATTGTGTGTTGAGAGCATCCAATGAAAATACAGTATTTTGCAGTCTAAAACTACAAAAAATAAAATTGTGTGAATCTTTAAGTTTTGTACATGCATGTTTCTAAAAGTAAGTCCAGCTTTAGAAGAGGACTGCCTTAAGTTTGAGAACTGCAGGACAGTCAAATAGAGTATATTAGAGCTGTTAAGGAAGAAAAGGCTTGCAATTAGATAAAAGTACAGAAAGCTCTTTGCAGAGGAATAGCGTGGCACCTGAACAGAGCTCTGGTGAAAGATCGTGATGTGGTTTGCAGGAAGAATTTAAGAAGCATACCAGGAAGTTGTGAGCTGAGTTTAAGCAGAGTGCGTATTTACATCTCACTAAAGAGGGAAGTTTGTTTTTGGTATCACTAGGGAGAAGAGGATGTCAGCTCCACAGAGTTCTAGCGTCAGCAGCCCAGATAATTTTTTTTGTCTGACAGGTTTTCAATAAACAAGCAAGCATTCTGTCCTTAGGTTTGTTCAGCAGGAAGGGTGACTAGGTGTACTAATAGGTAACTTACAAGTTATCTATCTTCTGTTTAAACAAAAGTTCATTGTTCACTTGATGTTTTTTCTATACGTGGAGAGTTTGAGTGCACTTTCCTATTTCAGTTACTTTTGCTTTACCTTCCACCATTAATAAATTAATGTGCAAGAATTGCTTAAGTAACGGAAGCCAGTGTTGTGTTGCAGCTTTCAAATTCAGAATGTTAAAAATAGAACAGAACAGATCTTAGTTTAGTTATTATGTCAGCTTTTGTTTTGTAATTTCTGCCAAGTTTGTCCTGGAAAAAAAAAAAGCAGTCTCTTCACACACTCAGCCATGATGCCTAAAATGTTTTCCATGGCAAGCTTAGGGAGAAGCATTGCTCTGTTTCAACTTCAGTTAATAATAATTGTTTGCTCCTGTAAGAGCTAAAAACAGAATTGTTGTATTGTGAACTGAATGTAAAGTATTGCAGAGTCACTGTTGTGATCTGCAGGCTGTTTTAGTGTTGCAGAGGAGTGTGAAATAAAAAACAGTCTGGTCTGAATCATTGCTGTTTAATATTGAGCACAGCAATGCCATCAAGAAATCACTGATAACCCGCTTCAGTTGCAGTGTTGAGAAGTGGGCTTACGTGCAAAGAAAGCAATATTTATAAGAGATGCAATAGAAAGGAGAAAGCAACAGAGAAAAAACACATTCTTTCCTATCCCTGAGAGTCAGAAAGATAAAATTGTAATTGATAGTCTAAAAATTAACCAAACTCTATAACCATGAACTGACATAAAAATGAAAATCTGGAGTACTATCAAGACTAAGAGTTCTGCCAGGCTTTTCTTCTCAGTATTTGTTAGAAGATTTTTAGGGGGGAGGAGCTATGTTTAGAACAAGCATTTTGGCTCTGAACTCCATGGATTTCTGCTGTAAAAGCATGGCAACAAAGCCCTGTAGAGAATATTCACCAGCCAACTGGCCAGAGAGCAAGAAATGCAGAAAGCACAGGAAGACTCAATGCAAAGAACACGTGAAAGACCAAGTGTCTGGATGTTGTGGGGTTTGGTTAACGCAGTTTTGGCTGTCAGTCTGTTGCTAATGGAGCTGAACTCTGCCTGATCAGCCAGCGGAAGGAATTTGATAAGCATCAGATGTGGGTACATGGTTGTGTCTGTCAGTTCAGCTAGAATACATTACGCAGAGTTTATTCTAGCTTTATGCTGACTGTGGGAGGACAGATGATACCTGATACAGTGCTAAAACCCTTTAGTGTAGAGTAAATCCATTGCGACTTTGAACAAATTTATCTGTTGGGGTGGGTGGTGGTTCTTTATCTAGCACTGGGAATCCAAGAGACTTGCAATGGTGCTTTGTGAGCTAGTGCTTGGCTTAAACAAGTGTTTGAGTATTTCATGTTCAGTACATACTTGCTGTGGATAATACATGGACAAAGTTAGGGACTGGTTTATTCAGGAATGAAAGGCAGGGACTTGCTGTAGCTGAATCTTATGGCTCCTAAAGCACTTACAGATCAAAGCTGTCTTTTGCTTCTCAAACAGGGCAGCTGTCTTGCAGTGGTTGCAGGTGTAATGCACTCTCAGCATTAAGCACTACTTAGTGAGTAATTCCTCACTCTACCTTCATTTTCTGGGTGAATCTAAACTTAGAGCAGTCTGTGGGATGTGTTACTCCAGAGTTGCTCACATAATCTTCATAGCCAGAGTAACAGAAGCAGGAGAGAAATTTTCTGGGAAGTAGATCTGGAGAAAGTGGACTTAAAACAGTTGCTACCACCAGTAGATTTGAAGTTCAAGCAAAATCCACCTATGTTGCAAACTCAGGCCAGATAGGTGAGAGAGGCAAAGCAGCATGTTTTAGCATGTTGAAGGCTCTGAAAACTTCAGACTTATGTGCTAATGCTGTTAGTACTTTGTCACCCTGATACAGTATCGGGAAAGAGTCAGAGTGCAATTTGAATTATGCAAGCTGAAAAGTCATACAAGGGAATGTTGGTCACTGAAAAATCTGGAATTAGATGAGTTTTTTGCAGAAGGTGGTGCAGTAAGTGCTGTTGGGATTACAAGAAGGGCAGAAAGGGGGTCTTCCCATTTGCTCAAAAGGTAGTTGTGATACTTCTAAAAAGCAAGTTAAAGATAAGACTCCCAGGTATGAATGCATGGCAGGTGGAGGCATAGTGTGTGTCACAGCAGGTTTGTTGGGTTATATGTTAGAAGTGATTTGCTCAGACAGGCCCTACAAACCTTTCTGGAAGTTGTCCAGGAACTGTTAGGTATATGGAGTGCAGAAGCTTTAACCTGTGCTCATTCATTGATTTAGTTAAAAGGTACTCTTAGTAAATAGCACATCAGGTGCTTTTTTAATATATACACTTGAGATTGCTTCAATGTATGCAGGGAGATCCAGGAGTCTGTAGAACTGCAGTGCACTGGCTGTAATGTAAAGCTTTGGCTTGCAGTGATTTCAGATTCCAACGTCACGATATGAGGAAGAACAGTTTTTGTTAAGATGAAGTATTACACGCTGGGACTGGTAGTTTCTATGGAACTTGAGTACGGATTAAAGGCAAAGACAACTGCAATTACTTCATTTCTTGAAGGAATATCCCTAGGGCTCTTAACAAATTGTCACTACAACAGCTGTCGTAATACTGTGCCCTTTTTATATGGGGATTACAGTGCTAGACTTATCTCAATAGTAGTATATTTGTTTAATATGTGATTACTGCTTTTCCTTCATAAAATTGTCCAACAGTTTTGAGTTTGCTGACGTAGTGCAGTATGCATTTCTCCTTACACTTGCTTCAGAAAATTTTTTGCTAGCACCTCTATTTGCAGCTTTCCAATAATAGAAATAGGTTTCTGTGTATTTTTCATGTTCCCTACTGCACTGCAGGGATGAATTGTTTCGACAGAGCCTGGCTAAACTTCGAGAGCAGATAGTGAAAGCAAATACACTGGTGAGAGAAGCAAACTTCTTAGCAGAAGAAATGAGTAAGCTAACAGATTATCAAGTAACGCTTCAAATCCCTGCTGAAAACCTCAGTGCCAACAAAAAGGTAATAGCATAATGATAGTGCTGGAAAACGAAATAGTTTTATGCCTAATCAAGAAAATGTAGATGTATTTAACTTTCATCTTCAACTTAGGGCCATAAAATTTTATTTTGGTTAGATTATATGTAGACAAAACATAGATGCTACCTGATTTTATCATATTGAAAGTTATTAACGTAAAAATAACGACGGAGTATTAAATATGACTCTTAGTGTTCTTCCAAGTGTGTGATAAGGGTATATGAATGTGGTTTGTGAGCAGACATTTGAATTCTGTTGATGTAGAGTTGAATGCTGCATTTTAGTTGTTCGCAAAAATGACCTGTTTTGTTCAAGGTCCCTGTAACTTTTTCTGAAGTGCTTTCTTGTTGTAATGTAAATATAATGGTAGCAATTAAAATAATACACTCATAAATTATTTGACTGAGAGTTGTTAATGGTACTGTGTAAGTGAAAGTTGTTTAAGAGGAAAAAAGAGGCCTGAATCTTCAGAGATGTAGAAGATATATGCTGCATTTGAGGACAGAGATGGTATGGCTGGCATGCAGAGGAAGCTCTATATTGTCTGTTTTATTCCTTTTTAGGAGTACAGTTTGAGTGAAATTTTAAGCTACTTGCATGCACTTATCCCCACAGTGATTTTTTTTTCTTCTGGCTTAGAGGGGTGCAATAGTGAGTGAGCCTGCTATTCAAGTGAGAAGAAAAGGAAAAGCTACTCAAGTGTGGACTATTGAGAAACTGGAGAACAAACTGATTGACATGAGAGACCTCTATCAAGAGTGGAAGGAGAAAATTCCTGAGGTATGAAATATTTATTTTTGAAAGAGATCAGAGTTTGTTTTCTTCTAACTCCTTACAGTATGTTGTGCAGATGAAATGCAGTGATTTAGTATATGAAAGAGTATGGTACTGTGGTGATAAAAGGAACAACTGTGAACATAGTGCCTATGCGGAGTAAAACATAGCCATGTCTTATCCTCACTTAAATTCTTGGATATGGTTGTGCTGAGCCTAATGACTCATGGCAGAAGTTAAGACATATGTTTGCCTTCCATTATACAAGTGCTATACTGATAGGCATGAACTCTAAATAGAAACAGCAAGCTGCACTGAAAATAGTGATAATACACTAGTCAGTATAAAAAATAGCTAGGATGAGTAGGGTGTCATGCTGTGTGGAAAGTGCAGAACATATCAGTGGGGTAGAACTTGATCTTAAAATGTAAATATTCTGTAATTTCATTTGTATATCTTTCAGCCTTAAAGCAGTGAAGAAATCAATTAAGCTCACGTAGTTTGCGTCAGTATCTCTATGAAAGCCAAGTGGTGTTTCCTGAGAATTTAAGTAACAGATCAGACTTCAGAAATGAGTGTAGGACTTGTTAAAATCTTGTTAGTTTAGATCAGAGGTGTATCTTATTGTCGTATGGTGAACATGGAGCACCTAAGGTACTTGCTTCAAGAATCATTCCCAAATACTTTTGTACAGCTGTTGTGCTTTTTTTCCCTGCCTTAGACAGGACTAAGGGAATCTCTAAAATTATAATACAGGGGAGTTTGAGCACTTCATCAGTGTCCACTGAAGACAACAATGATTTTGCTGACTATAGTAAGAACTAATAGCACACTTTCCTGGGCAGGATTATTTTTTCCATGACATCTGTCACGCATAGTACATGCTACATTGAAGCATGTTAGTCAGATGGTGTCAAGAGGAGGAGAAGGGAAGGAGCTAACACGTCCACTGATGTGTGCAT
Organism: Cyrtonyx montezumae; assembly: GCF_038088225.1. NCBI lineage: Eukaryota > Metazoa > Chordata > Aves > Galliformes > Odontophoridae > Cyrtonyx > Cyrtonyx montezumae. Next base: position 85,088,278 of record NW_027072089.1, on the reverse strand, counting down.
AACATACCAGGAATCTGCATAAGTTCTGTATTGGCTGTTATGACTTGCATGGAAACTGCTGCAGATGTGATCTCACCTCTTGAGGAATCATAGCAACAGTTGTAGGCTTAAGTAGGAGTCATCCTGCAATTTCCCTTTTGCCCTAGTAGTGGTTCCCTGCAGCTAGAACAGTTCTTTCTCTTGAGGATTATTTGTGCTTTCATTTAAAAAGTAGAGTTACTACTTACCATAGTAGAGAAAGGATTGCATGTCTCATCTCAGAGATTTCATTTTAGATTTCCTGTTCTGTTTGTTTAACAGGAAAGAACATTAAAATGAGGTAGTGACTTAATTTCTGTGCCGTGATCTTGTCCTGCATGGTAATTCGATTTTGATTTCCATACTCAAACATTTTTAAAATAACTTTTTTGCTCTTTAAAACAGATAAGGAAGGTAATTGGCAAAAGAGGTGATCCTTTTTATGAAGCACAAGAGAATCACAACTTAATTGGTGTGGCAAACGTGTTTTTGGAGTGCCTTTTCTATGATGTTAAGCTGCAATATGCTGTGCCTATCATCAGCCAGCAGGGGGAGGTAAAGCAAAATAGTGTCCTGATTCCTACCTGTGCATTTTTACCTGTGTGGATAAGCTTAGTAGTTCTCATACAGCTTCTTTATATTCCTTTCTCTTCTTTTTTTTATCGTTGTTACTTTTCATTTGATGATTGTGTGCTGTTCAGTTCTAACGTTCAATGCTGGTTTGCAGTCTCTGTATACCTCCTGGTGTAAGATACCTACCGTCTTTGTCTTTGAATAATTTGTGCACAGATTCTTAGTATTTTTCTTGCCTTAGGTTGCAGGACGTTTGCACGTGGAAGTAATGCGAGTCACTGGGTCTGTCCCAGAACGTGTGGTAGAAGGAGATGACTCATCTGAGAACTCCAGTGAGAGTGGGAGTCTGGAAGTTATGGATAACAATGGGGAAATTATTCACAGAGCAAAAAAGCTTTCCTGCAGGGTAAGTGAGAGCACATGATGAATTTAACAGCTTCAGACCTTTGTAACTGTATAGTCAATTTGAAGCACTAAATTGTGTAAGCAATAACTTGCTTTATGTTTTATAAAGATAAAATAGAATTTTCACTGTTCGTAGTTGCCAGGGACTGAGTTGATCAGCGTTTGTTCTAGTATATGTAGATCTATATAATAAATGCAGACATTACAAGGATAGTCTTTCGTGGCAGATGCAGAAGAGGAAATAGATTTTCCATATATCAACTTGCTATGATTTGTTTAATTTTTTCTAGTGTTGTATCAGTGGGTGGCGTCTGGATTTCATTTCTTTAATGAAAAAAATCTTCACTCAAGTGTATTGTCTTTCTCAAAGAAAGCATGTGCGTGGGTAGGCTAGCTAGATGCACATAACTATTCTCCTTGCATCTGCATTTCTATGTATGCAAAATACAGATTTCCTAAGTAGGGTCATTTTTAAGAGGCGATTGGAGATACCTTTTAGAAACTCTTGTTGATAATTTTTGTTTAAATAGTTTGCTTCTAAACAGTTTACAATTGAATTATTTTTATGGGTACATCCATCTTGTTTACTCAGGTAAAAATAAAAGAAGCAACCGGACTGCCACCTAATCTCTCCAACTTTGTCTTTTGTCAATACACATTTTGGGATCAATGCGAATCAACAGTGGCTGCACCAATGGTAGATCCAGATGTGCCTTCACCTCAGAGCAAGGATGCTCATTTTACAGTGGCCTTCTCTCATTGTAGGGTAATTATTTTTAGCATGAAACAATATTATCAGAAGGATGGCATACTTGATTTAAGCTGTTTAGAATTTAAGGCTTGTTTTCCTTGACGGAGGAGGGATGGGATCGAGTCATATAACTAATGACTTTTCAAAATATTTATCTTATTGGTGCTGTGATGGGGTTTTTGTGTATATTTTCAAAGCACAATACTCAGTATGCAGAAACATGAGTTGCTGATGTGATTTGTTTCACAACTCTGTTGACTGAAGTCAAGCTTTGTAATCCAGACCGTATGCTTATACCATGCAGATGTGTAATTGTATGGCGAGTCTCTGCAAACTAATCGAGGAGTTGTGGTTATTTTATTTCATAGGTTGCAATGTGTTTTTTTTTTTCTGATTTCTAGGACTTTGTGGTGAATGTCACAGAGGAGTTTTTGGAGTTCATTTCAGAAGGAGCTCTTGCTATTGAGGTGTGGGGTCACAGATGTACAGGCAATGGCACCTCTGTTTGGGAAGTTGATTCTCTTCATGCTAAAACTAGGACGCTGAGAGACAGGTATGAACTAACATGAGTGCTTTCATCAGCTTTCCAAAGGTTTTCTATTACCTGGGGTACACTAATCTTACTTTGATGAGGCAACCATTAGTTTTTGTGGGTATGGTCCTTTTAGGTGGAATGAGGTAACTCGAAGAATAGAAATGTGGATTTCCATACAAGAATTGAATGAGATGGGAGAATATACTGCAGTTGAACTCCATCAGGCAAAGGATGTAAACACAGGGGGGATTTTCCAGCTTAGACAGGTAAGTCTTTTCCTTGTTGTCTTGTTCATACTTAATTTAATTCTTAATTTTATTCTTAGTTTCCTTTTTCTCTGTTCTTCTCTGTCTGTCTCTGTCAATTACCTTCCTGTTCAGGGTCACTCTCGCAGAGTTCAGGTGACAGTGAAACCTGTTCAACATTCAGGAACGTTGCCTCTCATGGTAGAAGCAATTCTTTCGGTCTCTATAGGTGGTGTTACTGCCAGATCAACCAAATTGCAAAGGGGCTTGGACAGCTATCAGGTAAGACAGCTTTCATGCACTGATTTATTTTCTGTTTTTAGTTTTCTATTCTAGATCCTGCCCAAAAGTTCCAAAAGAGACCTTAGTTCACATGCTGGTACATGAAACATTATCTTGCTGTTTTAGGTGTGTTTGAGGCTAATGTAGCTACAAGATGATAAAGGTGCCTCTTTTTTTTAGCTTGCTTGTAACTTAGTATGTAACCGATAAGGAGCCAAGTGTGATATCTGGATATATGCAAGATGTACCATAGGCATATAGAAGTTTATTTTACTTTTGCAGCAGTGAAATTAATACCGGATTAATTATTTGGTTGGTTTCTGTCTCACATATGAATGGTGCAAGTTGAAGAGTAAAACAGAATGAAGATGAGTAGGGATAATGTCTTATAGTGATACAACATTCATCTTTTTAAGTTGTTGCTGAATGCAGCAAGTCCTAAGAAGTATAAATGGCTTCTTGCTGCTGCTGCTAGACAAATTCATACGGAAAACAAAGTTATTCTTTTAATGGCAATAGCATAGAGCAAGTGGAACAGGCCACCCAGGGAAGCATGGCATTCAGAACCACAAGTAATTCTAACCTTAAGTACAGACAAAACTGTAAAGTAAAGTTTGGCTGTGTGCTTGCTCAGTCCTTTATCTGATGCTGTATTCTGTAAATTTTTTGTTTTTTTTTTTTTTTGCTAAATATAACCTCTAAAATCATGGCTGAGATGCTATAGTCTGTAATGAAATAGAAGTCTGATCCTCTCTGTTAGTAAGACGTCAGTTACTTGAATGCTGTTATTTTAACATTGTACAAGTTTGTGGCAAGAAATGTTTGTACTTGTGGTTTGGGGGTATTTCTGTGGTTTTTCTGTTGAAAAATGCATGTTGTTTTGTTTTTTGGTTTTTTTTTTTTTTTACAAAATGTATTTTCTCCTACCAGAAGGAGGAGGATGATGGTGGTGATATGGATAGTTACCAGGTATTGATGCTGTTGCTGTCAATCCTGTGGCATGGGGCACAGCTAATGCTAATAGCCAACAGCTTTCAAATGAACAAGCATAGTGGTGCAAGCAAAAGCAGCTTTGAAATTTATGCTATGCATTTAAGAGGCTACCTGGGCTATAAGAAACTGCTATTTCAGTATGACTTAATACTCTTGCAGCGTGCTCTTTACTGTTCAGTAGTCAGCTCTCCTGATGGACTGCATGAATTGCTATGTGAATAAAAATTTAAGAATCTTGAATTTAAAATGAGAATACTTTCTAGTGAGTGTCTTAGGATAGAAAATGTGCAGCTACAGAATTTTTTCTCAACCAAATTATGCAGTAAGTGGCTTATTTTATTTTATTTTCCAAAGGAAACAACCTTTTGAGCTGTGCAGTTTTCTGAAATGCTAATGGGAGAGCAAGCAGAACATGAGAATATGGGCAGTACAGGAGTTCAGTGAAGCAGATTTTCTCAGCTTAGCTACACAGAAACTGTGAACGTGGCTTTTTTTGTGATAGGTAAATGTAGGGCAGTCAAAATCTAGAAAGCTTAAAAGAATTGTTAAAAGATGGCAAAGGCCAGAAAAAGAAATACCTAAAAATGTAAAACACAGTAAAGACTTTACGTGGAAGTCTTTTATTTTTAGTAGGCAGCTTTACAGAAGTAGAATTAGTTTGGTGAGAATGCTGACATCTTGTAAGATAATGCGTTAGACTTTGCAGCAACCTCAAAAATACCAGTTAGATACTAACTTCTTGCGGGCTGTTTACGTGCTTCCTGAAAAATCACAGAGAAGAATGAACCAGATTTTCTGTGATACCACAAAGCATGATTGCATGATGGGTCTTGTTTGCATGAGAAACCTTTTAATTGCACTGATTTTAACTACTAGCAATGGAATTTCATGCAGATTTGAGGGTATACTGACCTGTCTAATCTTCAGGACAACTTACAATCCACTGATTATACCTGTTTTGCCTATTCCATGCATTATTATAAATTGAGTAATTAGCCTATGGTGTATAATCCTGTTCAATGACTGAGGTTGTATTTTCTTTTCCTCCTTTTGGAATTTGAGACTTGAAAGCCAATGAGCTTCCATTCGTGGGTGATGAGGTACTTAATTAGCGTGCATGCAATTCAGGGAAAAAAGTTTTCTGCATCATGCAAACTGTTTATCATCAATTCTGATGAAACTGTCACCAAATTAACTGCCATTGGATCTTAACCACAAAGCATAGTAACTTCCTTTTTTCTTTCCATGTTAGGAAGAAGACTTAAACTGTGTACGAGAAAGATGGTCTGATGCATTGATAAAACGCAGAGAGTACTTAGATGAGCAGATTCAAAAGATCAGCAATAAGCAAGGTTTAAAACTTAAGAGCTCTTTCACAAATACTTTATTCTCTATATCAGCAACAACAAAAAAAGCATTTTATATGTAATATTAACCTCTTTTGCTGTAGAAAAATCTGAGGATGATATAGAACGAGAAGCTCGGCTGGTAGAACAGTGGGTAGGGCTGACGGAAGAGAGGAATGCAGTGTTTGTTCCAGCACCAGGCAGTGGAATCCCCGGGGCACCTGCAAATTGGTACGTTCAGAAAAAAAAACATTGGAGTGCTTAGTTTTTCTGCAGGAAAGTAGCAAACTTACAAGGTAAAATTCTCAGGATGTTTTAGAGCTTTCTACGTTTTCGTACACCACCACAAACTACACAGAGTTGACATGAGGTTAGATGCTGGTTTGAACTTGACAGTTGCCTGGTTATCTTACTACATAAAACAGTTTTGAGATAGATTTGAAGGTTTGAACATTGCCTTTGAATTTAGTAGTATTTTACTTTTTGTTTTAAATTCTGAGAGTTTTCTTTTAGTTTGACTCCTTTCAGCAAAAAAATAAAGGCATGTCTCAAAATAAACTATAGAACATGATCATTTCATTGAGATCAGGGTGTAGGAAGAAGTTATTCTAATTTAAAAGTTTGTTCTCTTGTTCCTTTCAAATTTCCACTAGTGTATCTTTAGTTTCATTTAAATTGGTGTTTTAAGTAAGATCATTGGAATCTTACTTTGAAAAATTAAGAATGCATCAGGTTAAATTTGGGTAAGTATGGATGAGAAAAAACAAGTCTGATCAAGTGTACACTGATGTCCCTGAAAATACCTAAATCTGTTCTTCACTGGGTGAATAATGTAGTGGTATTTTTTCCTCTCAAACTTAGGATTTTTTTTCCCCTATTCACCTGAAGCATACGGTTATATAGCTAGAAACGTGTATATTGTTACAAAGACTATGTATTGTCAGTGGTTACCTATCCGTTTGTTTGAAAGGTTGCTAACTGCTGTGTGTAAGATGACTGCATTAGAATTGTCATCACTGTAACCATTGAAATGCACAGAAGCATGTGAATTAAGTTTTGTTAAAGCATTATATTTAGCTACCTGTGGAGATAAAGCATTGTCTGTACAACACAGACAATCAGATTAACCATCACAGTGTTGACAGCTTTTATCACTGGCTATGGTTAATATGAATCTCGCGCAGAGATCAGTTTGCCCAAATTAATTGTGGTGTCTATTTGTCTTCCTTGTTGACAGCAGTTTGTTTTGTTTCAGGATTCCACCTGCAGGAATGGAAACACATATACCTGTTCTCTTCCTTGATTTGAATGGTATGTTGTAACGACAGATTAAGAAACTTAAGAAAGCAATAAAACTTAGTTTCTAACAATAAACTGATAGAATCGTGAATCTTAAATATCTAAGAAGACGTAAGAAAGTTCTGTCAATGACTGTCTGGTGTGGATTGTAGAATGTTCTTTCTTCTGATTACATATGTTGGAATAAGTAGGCAGAACTATAGTAAAATTAAGATGCAAATCAGGGAACGTACAAGTACAGGGATTTGTTTACTCAACAAAAAACTGTAAAAGAGCATGCTTAGTTTAAATGGAAGAACGGATAGAAACATTTTGTGTGTGTTTTGATGTACAAATTCACACGTCATTAGAACATCGCTAGAGATTCTCCCAACTGTTACAGATCTGAGATACCTGTAGTTTAAATGGGAGGCTTAATGAGGAGTGTGATAAGAGTATCTAAACCTCTCTTTGAAGGCACTTAGTTTTAACTGTGAGGAGACTGTTGGTTTTTATTCTTAGAACACAGACACACTGTTAAACAACAAGAGATTGGAGTTAGCTCCATATTTAAGGACTATTTAGGAAGTAAGTCTGTAAGTATAAACTCTTAGACATAAAGAAGAGAAGGATCCACATGCCCTGTCACATCCAGCAAAGCACTTCATTGTGCTCCTAGACGTGTTTATACAGGCAACACAGTGATACCTGCTTTAAACACTGCTTCTGAAAAATTCCTTCATCAGTGCACACAAGAAATGTTTTTGTTTTTCATTGTAAGCAGAGTTTAGCAGACAGAAGACCAATAGAGCACGTTTTGTTTTTTTCAGTATAATTAAAAACCTAGTGTTATCAGTACTGCTCTTCTCAATCTGCATACATCCAAACTGATTTAAATAAGAGTTGAGTTGGTTAGGTTGGCAGGTAGGTAAATCAGGAACTTTCTGGCTGAGTAAGTTCATTTCATAAATACCTAAAAATAGTTTGGAACTTTGTTTAGATCGTGTGAGAACATGTTCAGGAGGAATCTTGGCCTAGTTTTACTTCTCACTTTTGTATGCTTGAATTATTTTTGAAATAATACATAGTAAGATTAATCAGGACTAAATGTATTATGAAATTATTACAACTTTGCTCTTTTTATTAATATCCTTTGGTGTAAAACAATTTCCTTCTTTGCACGTTTGTTTCATTAGCTGATGACCTCAGTGCCAATGAACAACTTATAGGTCCCCATGCATCAGGAGTTAACTCAATACTACCAAAGGAGCATGGGAGTCCATTCTTTTATCTGCCGATCATAAAACACAGTGATGATGAGGTAAATTGTTAGCAAGCCTCCTTATTGACAACTGCAGCTTACAATAAAGCTTCCTTCTTATGTTTTATTTTTCTGCTTGTACATATTTAATCATGGTTATAATCTTTTGGTGTTAGAAGTGTAATCTATAGCTATTGTTGCCTTTAGTTTCTGCCTAAGATTTGGTTAAGATTTAAGAAGATATGACATGTTAGCTCTTCTGCATTTATTCAGTGTTGTTTAATTTTTGCTCTTGGCAAAAGAGTGACTGATATGCCTAACTTAAAATTCCTTTTTTCTTCTTTCCTTGTCCCTTCGTCTTTTCTTTTGCAGGCTCTTTGATTTTTCAGAGGGAACTGCTTCCTTTGTTGTCCTCACAAGGCAAATCTTAATGTTTAAATAAAGCTTTTTCTTTTGTAGTACACGATTCCTTTTTAAATTTAGTAAACTGGGAATTGTTGGAAATAAGTTCCAAAACATACGTGGAACTAGTCAACTTGCATTTCTTCCACTCTCTGTGCCTTCTCAGGCCAGGACTTAAAAGATCATTTACAGAATAAATGGCATACTGAGATTGAGAAGGAGACAGGAAAGGAAGAAAGTGCTCTGCAGGATGGGAATAGATAGATTAAGTTATAATGTTCCATATAGAATAATAAAACAAGTGGAAGCTTTGTCATTGAATTTAATAAACTTTCAATATAGATGCAATAGAATTTGTTTTTCTTCCTCCAGTTTTGCTTTTGCTTTCTCCTCTGCCTTCCTCTGGTTGTAGACTTTCTTCTGGGGCAAGGATAGTGTGCTCCATCACCACGTTCCATGGTACCTTATTAGCACCTATTTTATGGTTCTTCTGATACATTGCTTATTGTAAAAGAGCCATTTTACTTAATTTTGCTTGATGATACTTTTTGTTCCTTCATAGAAAAATTGTTTAATGCCATGTTAAATCATTTGTCAAAGTAATCGAGGTTTTGATTTTCCTTTCTTCATGTGACTCCTCTGTGTAGGTTTCAGCCACTGCTGCCTGGGACTCTTCTGTCCATGATTCAGTGCATCTGAATAGAGTAACTCCTCAAAATGAGAGGATTTACTTAATAGTGAAGACTACTGTGCAGCTCAGCCATCCTGCTGCAATGGAACTGGTATTGCGGAAGAGGATTGCAGCCAATATTTATAACAAGCAGGTAATAAGTTTGTATTTTCTTTTATTACTAATTTTGTTCGATATCCCTGGTTTTATGAATGCTTTCTTTGCTGCTTGCTTCATTTTGCATGTGTCCTGTTCTTATGAAAGACAAATGAAAAACAGGTTAGCATAGGTTGCAGTGTTGCTGTGCTTATCTGGTGTAGCCCTTTAAGCTGTTCATCTTTCAACCTGATTTGGTTCAGAGTCTAGCAGGTACTACTTTTGCAACAGCAACAGAAGAAATAGTTTCGACAATAAGGTGCTCTCTAAAATTGCATTTCTTTCTGTTTCTCAGACAACTGAGACCAAGAGCATGTTTCAGAATTGCTTCATATTTTGCAGTGGGAAAGGGAAGTGGGGATGAGACACTGAACAGCTATTGTGCTGCTGAGTAACTTACTAATAGCTGAATTCCACGTCTTTTTATACTAAGATATTTTCCCTTGCTAGTTTCATTTGTCTAAAATGCCTTGCTAGGTAAGAGTTAAGTTTACATTTCATGATGTAAGGGCTAACTAATCTGGTAATGCAGCATACTATGTCTGTGACTATAACAGTGAAAGCTGTGGCTACTGTTTCAGCTATGGGTAGAAATCAGAGCTGTGCTTTGCTGTGGCAGAAGGAATTTTCTGCCTTTTTTAACAGGTGTCTGACAAAATGAGAAATGTGTATTAGAGTTTTCCTATAGCCACAGTTTCTCAGTTACAAGTTTATTACACAGGAACCAAGCTTCAGTGAAAAACAGGAATAAACTGTTACTGTTTGAACTTTGCAGAATTTTATACTCATGAGGCTGTGAGGAGTACTTTTAAGGACTGTGAATGCTGAAAGGAACTTACTAAATCATTTTCCTGAAAATTGTGCTTATGTGTTAAAATATATTTTTCCACTCCAACTTTTTTTTTCCTTTTAAAGTGCTGTAAGTAATCATTGTCAAAGCAGTAACCAAAAATTACTTTATTTCTAGAGTTTTACCCAGAGCCTGAAAAGGAGAATATCCTTGAAAAATATATACTATGCCTGTGGAGTGACCTATGAAATAGTATCTAATATACCCAAGGTAAATTGTACCATATTTCTCTGGCAAATTCACTGAAAGAAACAGAATGAACTATGGCAGTGAGTAGTATACACTGCAAAGTAAACATCCTTCTTAGCTGATATGAGGCAACTTGCCAAAGTGCATACCTTGAAGCTCAGTAGTGAGATCATTTCTACCTTTAATCAGTAGAAAACAGAAAGGATTTTATTTTCTCTTTTCTGTGTAAACTGAGTTCTTGTAGTAGAGCTGTTTCTGCAATTGTATTTGCTACTACAGGGAGAATACAGAGGCTACCCAAAAACACATTCAGGTCAATGAAAACAGAAAAACAGCTGAAAAAATTACTTCAACAGGAATGTAAACTGCTTTTTATATTACAAATCTGTAGAAATTGAAAATGTACTCTAAAATTGATTTTAAAGGTAAACTGGACAAATAAAAACAAATAGTTTAGTTGCCATGTAATTGTTGCTTTCGTGTGGTAGTACTTAGAATTCTAATCGTAGAGAAATCATGCAGAGTATCTAAGGTTTGAGATGGAAGTTGCATTTATTTGCCTAATAAAGTTGTTGTCAGCAGGAGATTTCGGGTTATATAAGCATTGTTCCTACGAGTTTATAGACTACAGTAAATGTCTTAAACCTCATCCAAATGTGACCTCTTCATTCAGCATCAGTTACACGTGTGTTGAAAAGTCTTGGATTGTTGATCATAGTTAGGATTACTGATTAAGTTAAGGGTTATTGATTTATAATAATTTCTGAATTGATATAGTCTAAATAATTGAATCTGCACCTTTAAAACAATATGCTTTAATTTGAAAAATTAAACTTGCAATTTAGGCTACAGAAGAAATTGAGGATCGTGAGACCTTAGCACTGATGGCTGCAAGGAGTGAGAATGAGGGTACATCCGATGGTGAAACTTACATTGAAAAATACACGCGTGGTGTACTGCAAGTGGAGAACATTTTGAGTCTTGAACGGCTAAGGCAGGTAAGGAAAAGGCGCTTTGAGCCTCTTTTAAACTTTTTTATTACAGTCCAAGTAGAGGCTATGGGTGGTTTTGTTTTTAAAATAGTAAGTGTTGCAAGGTTTTCAATTGGAATGAGAGCACCTGACAGACTAATGTAAGACTGAGGTACTTTTGTGTAATACAGAATTCCAGCAGTGGTTGATTGAATAACTATGGTTGGCAGTGGTGTAGTGGTGTAATAGTCAGAACCTGAACAGGTAAAAGACAGAATATGGATTTCAGATCCAAATTTTGGTGATTGTATGTGCATAGCAAGATTTGAAAATGCAAGTCCTGTTTGCTGTCATTAGGCACATTGAAAAAAGAAAAAAAAAATTTGGGTGAATTTCAGGGCCCAGAATGTGGTGTTCAGTGGCACAAGGCCTACTTGGAGCCCAGTAACTAGCAATGTACCTCCCTAGAGGTTGGTACTGGGCCTAGTTCTGTTTAATGTCTTCATTAATGATCTGAATGGAGTGTACCCTCAGGAATTTTGTAGATGACACAGAACTAGAGGGAGTGTTGGTTATACCAGGGGGTTATACTGCCATCCAGAGGGACTTTGCCATGATGGATGAATGGGAAACAGGAATCCTATGAAGTTTAACAAGGAGAAGTGCAAAGATCTGTTCCTGGGGAGAAAAAAGCCCAAGCACCAGGACTTGTTGGGGACACTCAGTTGGAAAACAACTTGACAGAAAAGGACATGTCGCTCCCTCTTGGCACCAAGTTTTGAACATGAGCCACAAAAGTGCCTTTGCAGCAAAGAAGGCTAGTAGTATCTGAGTTGCATTAGGCAAGGTGTTGCCAGCAAGTCTGTGGAGGTGATCTTTCTCTTCTGCTCAGCACTGATGAGGCCATACCTGGAATGCTGTGTCCAGTTCTGGGCTCCCCAGTGCTTGAAAGACCTAGACATACTGGATTGAGTACAACAAAAGGCCACAATGATAATGAAGGGACTACAGCACCTCTCCTATGAGGAAGAGGCAAAGCTGGGACTTCTCAGTCTGCAGAAGCAAGGCTGTGGGCTGGGTAGTAGATCATTTCAGTGCACTTCAATAGTTTCAGTACCTAGAAGGAGGGTTCAAACACAGCAAAAGCAGACTCTTTTTCAATAGTGTCAAGTTACAGGACAAGGCAATGAGTGTTCTGTGTAAACATCAGGAAACAATTCGTTGCTTTGTGGGTGCCTGAGCAATGGAATGGATTCCAAAAGTTTCCTTCCACGGAGATAGCCAGTAGGCATTTGGATGTTCTCTTCACAGAATCACAGAATTATAGGGATTGGAAGGGACCTCTGAGTCCAACCCCCCTGCCAAAGCAGCTCCCTAGCCCAGGTTGCACAGGTAGGCATCCAGGTGGGTCTTGAACGTCACCAGAGAAGGAGACCCCACCACCTCTCTGTGCAGCTGTGCCACTGCTCCATCACTGTGCTGTGAGGAAGTTCCCATGCACATTTGTGTGGAACTTGCTGTGCATCAGTTTGTGGCCATTTCCCCTCATCCCTTAGGCAAGTGGTTCTAGGTAGCCCTTCTTGAACCCAGACAGGTTGAATCATATCGGCTCCAGAGATCTCTCCTGACCTCAGCCGTTCTGTGATTGTGTCCTGTTTGATTGCTTCTCATGAGAAAACTATGATATTGCCCATTTTTGATAACAGCACTATTTTAGTGGGATCTGTTCTTCTTCATAGGCAGTTACAGTCAAAGAAGCACTCTCTACCAAAGCAAGAAACATCCGCAGAAGCATGAGCACACCAAATGTACACAATGTAAGGACCCTTTCTCCTCTGGTAAATTAATATTAATTGAGTGGAATTATGTTGTCAGTGTACTGATGTAATGCTTGCACAATGTGATGTGGTAATGATTATTCTGAAGTAGGACTAGTCAGCCTGTAGAAAAGTGGCATGAAAAAAGTCAGTCATTCCATAGAAATACCTCCTCACAGTTTTCTGTTCTGGGAGAAAGTAAGGGCAGAGGGAGAGATGGCCAGAACTCTCCTTTTATTAAAGGGATTAGAATATTCTTGGGAATAACTTGAGAATGATGGTTACAATTATTCAGATTACTTTTCGCTTTGATGTAAAAGTCTCTTTTACTTCTTTTCATGGTGGGAAGGTTAGTTTCCATTTTGTGTGCATTTTATGCATTAATCTATCACCCACTTGGACAGAACAAATGTAGCTGTCCTTTTAAGTAATCTTATCTGAAAAGTTCAGACTAAATGTTAAGTATCTCCTTAAAGACATCTTATAAATAAAAGGAATGCATTTTGTCATTCTACCTCTTGGTGTTTTGTAGGCATCCTGTAGCAGACTAGATCTTTCTGCCTGTGATGAAGATGATAAGGTATGTAAACACAAAGTTAAAAAAAAAAGTATATCTAACAGATGGTAATTGCATCCTGTTTTGAATCAAACTCTTTTGTTCTTCTCTTCTCCTCGTATTAGAATTATAGAAAATGATATTTAAGAGGGGGAAAGATAGAAAAAGCCTTAGAGAAAACAGAATATTGGTAGGAAGGTTCAACCTCTACTGCTATACTTCTCTACCATGTGCCTCTGACGTCATGGGCTAGCATTTTAAAATAGGAGAGATTCCTTTTGGACCATGTCTTGTGTATTTTTAAATAAAAGCTAATTGCTTCTCAATAATTCATCATTTTCAAGACAGAAAAATGTCTTGAAGTCATTAAGTTGTATCTTAAGGTATATCTGAGGTTAAAAAAAAAAAGGAAAAATGAAGATAACCTTTGAGTTTACCTATTAACTTCATGTTTTCCTGTACCAGCATGCATATTTATGTATTTTTGTTTCTTAGGGTTGGTCTGAAAGTCACCTAGATATGTCTGACTGTTCTTCCAGTTATCAAGATGTATCATGCTATGGTACTTTACCCAGGGAGTCGCCGCGCAAGAGCAAAGATGGCAGTGGTAAGACTTTAAAGTATACATGTAATGATTTTGTTTGTGGTTTTTAATTACTGCACAAGATTAAAAATATAATAAAAAACAGCGCTCTTCCTATTAAATTATCAATTCTGTTGTTTAAGTGCTTTATCCAGCAAGATATTATTTAAAATAAAATTTAGCAGCTAAACAATCTGTGAATAGGGGAAAAAGAGAGAAATGTATGAAGATATTCAGGAAAGTATAAGAAATTGAGTGTTCAGAATCAAATACAAGGGGAAGACAGGCAAGCTAAATGTGGATCAAAAGAGAAGGAGGAGAGAAAAGGAAAAGCTGCTGCTAATTTATGACTTTGACAATGAAGAGACTTGTGTGAAAGTGAGAAGAGTCCTTTTGCAGGTTTTTTGCATTGTTTGGATATTTGTTCTTCCTTGTCAGCAATCATGGATGTCTTATTTTCTTTAGGTCAAATTGTAACCTGCTCTTCTTGGACAGGAAGTGTTGGTAAAGCCAGTGCTTCCTTGTCCATAACTTTCTTTTTCATCACCCTAGTTATGCTGGATTGCTAGCTTGATTCCAGTGCAGAATTTGCAATGTTGTGGGCAGAGGAAAAACAAGGCACAGGAAGCAGAAAGCTGTCAGTTTGAGTTTCAGGAATACTTCCCACTTTTTATGACTAAGATGAAAAGAAGAAAAACTGGAGCCTCGGAATGGAAGGGGCAGATACTGCTGTCCTCTGTTCTCCTTCTGTTTCTAGGCTGCTCAGAGGAAAATAATCTCCCTTCTTAGAGTTCTGTGCTGTCTCATGCTCGAGTCAGTGGTCAAATACTAAAATACTGCCATTCTTTCTTCATTTCTATTTGCTAAACACACAGCTTAACCTTCTATTATTTTGAATTTTTGCTCTTGCAGTTAAGATACGAAGAACCAAAATAGAACTTTGTTTTTTTCCTAGGTATCGTGTCAGAGAATTCTCATGCTTTAATGGCCAGCCCTTTTAAAGCATTTTCTCCTCAACCACCCAAGTTTTTCAAACCCTTAATGCCAGTGAAAGAGGAACATAAAAGGAAGACCCCTCTTGAAAGCCGACCTCTTCTTAGTCAGGAGGTAATCTTTGAATGCTGCCTTGCTCTTTGCAGAGTCAACTAATTATGCATTTTTGACAAACTGATTGCCACATGCTTCTGTTCCAATACAGTTTTGTAATTATTTGGTTAAAATTCATCAGGGTGGGCTTTTCATTGTTTGTTTGTTTTTTTTACCTGAAACATTGGTTTTGTTTCACCTCTTGGTAAGTAGTCTCCTTTACTGGGTATTTCTACTTTAAAGTAAAATAACCATATATATATTTTTTTTAATTAATTCCACGTAGTTCTAGTGATTCTAGTAATTCTGTGGTGGTTAGAAGCCTGACTTTCATTCCTCAACATAAAACACTATTGAGAAGAGTGCGAGCATGAGTTTTTCTGCCTGTTAACCTGAAATTTGGTACAATATGTGGCCACCATGAGTATTTGGCTTTCATCGTGTCTTAATGCCTTTCTGCCTCACATGCGTTTAGCTCTGTGGTTTGTGTGATATGTTGTGTGTCTCAACCTTTGCAGAGTATGCCTTCATCTCAGGTGCATTGTGCTGACTGTGTTGTGCCTTCAGGAAGTAATGCCAACAGCATGCCTGTAGAAAGCAATAGCATACGTGAGGAAAAGATTGTAAGTTCTGTACCAGCTTCGGTTATGAGGCTTGGTGGTGGGCTTAGGGCCCTTTGGTGGTGGGCTTAATAAGGTACTTAATGCTACTGCAGCAGGAAAAAAAAAAGGATTAATGTGAATACAATCACTTGTGATTATAACTAATAGTTATAATGAGCACTTGCTTGGCTAACAAATGAAATCTTTAATTGGAAATAATTGTTAGGTTTGTTTTTTTTCTTTTAAACTATGTGTGTGATTCCTCTCGTGGGGAGGGTGGAAAATGGGAGGCTTCAAAATGGGAGGCTTCAGTTTTTACAGGGTACAAATAATCAAGTAAAGTGTAGTTTAGTGGATCGTGTTGCTATCACTCTAATATGCCTTGTATGTTATCCAGATTTTGTGACTATACCCCAGAGTAAATGGAATGATCCCATTTGGTGTAAGTAACCGTGCATTTAGGTGTGGGTACGCTATAAAAGCTTTATCTGATTGCCTGGTGTGGGATTAATATCACTAAAATAAGGTTGCTGCTCCTGATTAACCTGCAGCCTGTCTTCATTGTAATTCAGGTGGTACATTTAGGTGGAGGGTTTTTATTTTTCTGTTCAGCTGTCAAATTGTTTTCTCACTGCTGCTTCAACAAAAGGCGCATCGTTTCTGCTTTACGAGGAACTTGTTTTTTGAGCTGTGAAAGGTGGCTATGAACGTTTGCTCTAATCAGAGCTTTAGGTTTAGTGTTTGGAACCTTGAAATTATTTCCCTGTAGTACTATGAGCATGTTACTCAAGGTTCTAGCGAGGGATTCCCATTCAGCACTTCCATTCCTACCACCTAGCCAAGCTATGAGAAAAATCTCTTTTTGGTTATTTCTAATGCTACTTTATAAATTGTTGCACCAGAGTCTCCTGAGAGTTCTGGAGCACACACTTGAAAGCTTGGCTGCTGTTTCTGTGTAGCAGCTGTTTTCTTCTCCACCGTGTTACTTTTCCATAAGGTGGTATGAGTCAGTATGTCAGCTGAGTCACAGACACAAATAGCATGAAAGGTATTTGGAAGGCAAAATCTTCCACTGGGCTGAGAAACATCCCGTAGAAACTAATCTGTTAGAAAATGTTCCATAATAATGTCAGGGCAATTGTGATCCCTTCAGTCAAAGCAGGGTCCCACCCCATGCATGCTCTGATTTAACATGGATATTTGCCTGTGCTGTTTTCCAAAGATAAGCAGGAGCCTTTGGAACTGGAAAGGAGCCGTCTCCTGCACCAGACTTTTCCAATTAGACTGAAACTAATTCACTGAATGCTTCAGATCTACTGTAGCTTACAAGGCACTGGAAAGAGCTGTACTTTCAGTTCCCAGCTGCTTGCTCATGCCCTTGCACTGCCTTGTCTTGCCTTAGCATAGATTTTTCTTTGGCTGTGTAGTAAGTTATATTAAGGGAACAGATCCACCAAGGTAAAAAAAACTATACATAGAGTTAGTTAAATTTCAGCTGGATCTGCTCTCCTGTCTGATAACTGGAATGAGTACAGAGGAGGCAGGTAAGAACTAGCAGCTGCTCACAAGGAGGAGTTGATATGGCTATTCCAGCTTTTTGCACTGGGTTTAACAAATGATGGCTTCTGGGTTATTATTATTATTATTATTATTTGTATGTGTTTTTATTGTTTGTTGGTTGGTTGAGTTTTCTTAATCTCTTAGAAAGGAAAGCTTTTGTAAGTCTACATGTTATCTGGGCTGCTAGAGTGAGCATTTCATGCAAGTGGATGAATAGTGTCCTCAGAATGAGTTCAGAGATGACACTTGGGCAGCATCGTGCCTCCACGTGAAACTTCAGCAGTCTCCACTCTCTGATTGCAAGTGAAGGTTTCACATTATTTATCTGTACTCTGAATGATTGCTCCAAGGCACAGAGCCTCTTACTCCTAACTAATCGCTGGATGATTGATGTACCTTCAAGTGTGATTTTTCCTTGCATCTTTTAAATTGTACTGCATGTAAAATATGTTAGAAACAACAAAGTGCCTAAACGTCCAGAAGTCCAGTAATTTTTAACTGGATTTGTACTTTGAATCTAGGTTGACATAAGAGCAATATTTGACTTTTTTCACGTTTGTCCACGATCTTAATATTTTCTTGAATATTCAAAACATCTGTGAAAGACGGAGGGCTCAGGTGGTTTACAGAAACTGTTTTTCTTTATTTGGCCTTAAGTGTAGCTTTGAACCTGAAATTTCAGGTTGCACTTTCACTTGTGTTGCATTATGCCAGTGTTTCAAAGCAGTCTGACACCAGGCTGCATCCTCTGTAAAATATGAGTACAGTAAAATATGTTAAGGTCAGAGTAGTGTTTTTATACTGATTGCATTTGCATACTGCCTGTAATTGTGTCACAGGATTGTTGGCTTTTTTCGTCTAGGAACACATCCTCCTAATGGGCAATAAACTTAGTGCTGTGAAAACTGAAGCAACTATGGTGCAACCACCAAATATTACTAGTTTTATATTCAAAAGTAAACAGGGGCAAGCACCTTTGAGGATCCAGGGGTATGAAAATGAGTACTTTTTAACTAGTAACAAACTAGGTTTGTTACCAAGCAAATGTTTGAAACCTGCTTTTAGTTTGAGTTCTTTTTTTCTGTTATTACTGAATCCTGACTTGCCATCTTATGTCCTTGGTTCATTCTGGGACATTCTTAGTGTTAAAAATTCTTAAATGTGTTTACCTCCCAGGGAAGTGCTTGCAATTTATCTATCAGTTTTTCAAAGTCTGTATACTTTGATTATTCCAGCAGCCTGAGCAGTACCAGAAGACCTCCTTTTTTTTTTTCTTCACATATGACATCTACAGGAATTTAAAGAGCTCTGAAATTACTTTACTTTTAGAATTTCTTGATCAGGAGGCTCAAGGGGCACATTGACAGGAAATGCCATAATCTAGGAATAAGACTGCACCTCTGTAACTTAGGTTTTGGATTTCTGATGTTAGATAATCCCCAAACTATTTATGACTGGCAGCGTGATTTCATTAGTTGTCTTCTGATCACATTGCTGATGTCTGTGTGTCTGCAGAACCATTTCTCATTTTACACTGCCTTTTATCCAGATGGATTCTGAGTGTGATCCCTGTGTGCCCTGAAGTTCTTTTTCAGTTAGGTGAGGCATCTTGCAGGATTCTAAGGTGAAACAGAAAACTGTTATAAAAATGTTTCAAGTGGGTGCTTATTATCCACCAGAGGAAATACTTCCTTTGCAAGATACTTAGCAATTTGAAGAGCTCTTATATCAACTTAAAAGCAGCACATTTGATAAATGCTAGAGTCTGTAGTGTTTCAAAACGGACCTTCAAAGCATTTGTTCCATGCAGAAAATTACAAGATAGGCTGAGAGAGGAGTAAGCAGATTAACTGAGAAAATGTCCATCAGAGATGAGTGACAGGTATGCCTTGGTACAAAAAGATGCTTTGAATAATGCTTTAATGTTTGAAAAGGTATTCATGGCCTCAATAAGGTGGGTATGAATTCTGCACTTTCCTTTTATAAGTGATTGTCTATAAATTTCAGACCTAAAGAACAGAGCTTTCAGTAATGTAAATTATTTTAAAAACTATTGTGTACCATTTCATAGCACTATCAGTCCTCTCTAGAGAAGTAAATAGTTTCAAATTAAATCCAAATTATATATAAAGTTGCAAGCTATTATTTGAGCCAAGTAATCTGTAATGTGATTGGACTTGTCTGACAGACTTAGACTACTAGAGGCATCTTCTTCAGATAGCAATTGCCTTGCTAACAATGATTTAATGTGGTTGGAAATCTTTATTCAACTTCAGAGGCTATCCTGTATAGATAGCGAGACTGAAGTACATCTTCTGTAAGCTTTTGGTATGGACTGAATGTGGCAGAAATGAAAATGAGGCCTTATTACAGATAAGGGCCAATGAGTAGTGATCACTTCAAAAATGCAGGATACAAGAAAAATGAGGTCAGCTAGAACATCTTTTTGTTTGTTTTGGGGGAGAAAATGGGGAAAAAAGTTAGAACAGAGATCTTGTCACGTAGATGCATGTTGCCTAATATATGCCTATGTGGATGTTGTAGTTATTTGTGTTCTTGAATGGGACAAGGGAACCTGTCACAAAGGTCTTGGAGAAAGTGGATATACTCAGTGTTGTTTTTACCTCCATATCTACCTGCAAAACCAGACTGCAGGAACTCCAGGGCCCTGAGACTCGAGGAAAAGTTTGGAACAATGAGGTCTGCCCTTGGCAGAGGGTCAATAGTCCTAAGGTGGTTGTTAAATCACATGCTAATTTTGTCTTTAATCTAGAGGTATTGTCTTCCTTAAGCCTGAAAGCCAGGAAGGTTTGTCCAGTTAGTTAAAACAGTTAGTCTAGTAAAGAGGTATTGCCTTTACCCACAGGACTCATCTTGCTTGTATCATTAGTTCATCACTGATACTTGAGAGTGCCTTAAATGGTATAAGGTAAGATCTGAAGTTTCTAAGAATGATGGGCCTATGTAAGTAGAGATATTTGATACGTATTCTATCTATTACTCTGTTAGAAGTAGCCTCAGCAGGCAATGGAATGAAGTAGAAAAGAAAGCTGATAATGTTGTAACGGTCAAGAGAATGGTATTTAGTGGAATCACGCTGAAGTAGTTTGTCTTGGTTATTATGAAATACAGGAAATTTTATCAGAAGGATTTTTGACTTGAATGTTGGTTCTGAATGCTTTGATCATCTGGATAAGCATTGTGTTTCCCCTCTTCCAATGATGTTTTCTGAAGGTTTCTGAAAGTGTGCAGCTGCTTTGGTTATCATGCAGGTTCAGACTTTTAGACTTGCACTGATCAGTGTTTGAAATACATAATACACATAAGCACTTAAGGTCTTCTAAACTTTTAAATATTTTAAACAGGCTTTTGGTGAGGTTGTTGTTGTTATTTACTGGGAATTTATCATGAACTTATCATTTTACATATATATGTGTATATGTACACATGTTATATTTACTTATGTTCATACGCATGCATACAAATACACGTGTATATGAAAAAAAAAATGAAGTATTTGAAAAGCCTTCATGTGAAGTCATGCCTACAGTATTTTGTACTGAGCTGCGTGACCATGCTGCTGGAATATTTCCCAGATGCATCCTGACAGACTGACGTGCTCAAACCCTTCGTTTTCAGCTTCACGTGTGTTCTGTGAAAGCCACATTTGGGCAAGTCATCGTGTATCATCACTCTTTCTCAAAGTGACATTTGGGGAGCTGCTTCCAAATTCTGTCAGGTTAACTGGAGTCACATACTTCCCTCCAAACGTGTACATAAATGCTTCCTTGAGGATTTTTTTTGCCTTTGTTTTCAAGCATCTGAATGCATTCAAGTGATAGCTAGGAGTAAGCAACACTATTTAGCCCTACTTGTATAAGATTAATAGAAAATCCCATTGTGCAGAATAGTTCTTAATAGTCAGCATTGCAGCAGAGACCCTTTTATCCTTCTGTGTTCCTGTGTATCCATCTGTTTTGTTGGGTGGTCTAGTGGTTCTGTCACGTATCAATTGGTTTAATAAGTCTAAATAATGGGCAGAAAACATTTGTGACTCTTAGCTTTCAAAAACGAAATATGATGAAAATATGAGAATATCTAACTTTTTAATATCAACTTTCCTTATGCCAAACTGTATTGCTTTGTATTTCCTGGGCTATTTAGAACTGGTCTTTGTTTTCTAAAAATTGAGTGGCTTAGATAATGTAGACAGGATTATGGTGCCAACAGTTCTTTTTGGGGGGAGCTTCCCTTCTTCAGCTAAGGGACACTAAATACGCTTGTTCCTCCATATTCTGAAGGGAAAAATCAAGTAAAATCAATTTTCTTGAGGACTTTACTGTTGTAGGCTGCTAATACCGCTTGGCTCTCTTCTTCTGCAGGACTCTGAGGAGGAAGACAGTGAGCTGGAGGCCATTCATAAGAAACTGTTAAGTCCACAAAGTTTTAAAAATTTCCGACCCTACGTACCCGAGGAATTTGCTGACTTCAGTGTTTACAATGCTAGCCTGGAAAACAGGGAGTGGTTTTCTTCTAAATCAGACTTCATGAGTTCACGTGTTCTTGAGAAAGAGGTATCCCGCAGCCCCACCACTAGCAGTATCACTAGTGGCTATTTTTCCCACAGTGCCTCTAATGCTACTCTGTCTGACATGCTTATTCCCTGTAGTGATAGCACAGACCAGCTAGCCTGTCACACAAAGGAGCTGGACTCTAATGACCCTTCAGGATCGTGTCTTGCACACGATTTACGATCTTCTTTGAACAAGGAATTTTGTGAGGCAGAAAAGGAGTTAGCGAGAGAAAAGTTACCTGTGTTACCACTGAGAGAAAACAGTGCCTTAACAGAGCAAGTTCCGCTGTCCCTCCTTGCCACTGACAAAGACTCTCAGCAGTTGCCCAGAGCTGGATCATTTTTGGCCCCATCGGATGGCAGAAATACCTGTCACGCAATTGAATTTTCAGCGCGTGAAGCTACAGTTGAGCACACAATGGAGATTGTTGAAGATCACTCATTTACAGAGTTCATGGGCGTCGAAGACGGAAAAGACTTTGACCATTCAGCACCTCCTCAGCCCTGTTCTGTTGTGTCCTCCAATGGAGTGAGCACCTCGGAGTTATCCCTGGGAACTGACAAGGAGCAGGATGCGTGTGGGGGCCAGCTGTGCTCTGTGGCAGCAGGCCATCAGCTTGTAAATGCTGTGGGAAGGCCTGTGCTAGTAGAAGAGACTTCGGACTGTGAGACTTATCCTGATGTTCCCATAGATGATTTGACTGGGAAGGACCACTTGGATGGGTCCGACTGTGAAGACAGTGCTTCTGGAGATCAAGCCCATGTCTTGCCGAGCTGGGTAGCAGTGGGTGAACAAGTCTGTGTTGGAAGCAATAAGGTGGGCACAGTGAGATATGTTGGAACGGTGGATTTTTCAGCTGGCATCTGGGTTGGAGTTGAACTACACGTTCAGTTGGGTAAGGCTGAGTATGCTCTGGATTATCTGTGTGGTTACCATGATCTATTTTAAAGTTGCATTATAACCATACTATGTTCACTCTAGGGAAAAACTTCCAATTTTGTAATCGCTTGGCATCTGAAACACAGCATTCCAGGCTTTCTGTGTCTAGGGATGCTTTGATCAAGATTGTTAGCTGTCTCAAAGCCCTGTTGCTATTGAAAAATAACACTTCGCATCTCGTAGTGGTTCCCATTGGTACCCATCTTTTTATAGGTCAGAAAGACAAGCAAAGCCTAAAATTAGCTGATAAATTCTTAAATCAGCTCGCATGTTCACGGGTACTACTAGCAATGGACATCACTTGTCAAATGGGTTCGCTGCCTGTAGCTTTCAGAGAGATTTCTTTTTCTGCTTGGTACAAACTTAATTACAGAGCACAGGTTTCTTTTGACCTGTTTGGTGGGGTCTGAGAAAGAGCCCGTGTTCTCAAAGTGCCAAGAGGTTCCCCACAGAAAATGTCTTCAGATCTTTTGAAAAGATATCTTTTTTATCAGTTTAATAGATATTAGCACTTACACTGCAAGTTTCTTGGGCAGCTAAGTTCTAAGCTTCGTAAGTGATTGTTTTGAGAATAATTTGTTTTGAAAAAGAGCAGATGTGTGACTTTTTAAACTGTTAGTTAATAAAATAGCATTTTAGGAAGTCTTTTTTTTGGTCACAGTTCAAAGTTCCCTTTCCAGGCTTTGCTCACCCCTGATGCTTGGTCTCTCTCTGATTTTAGCACTCACAGCTACAAATCTTTACTCTCACAGACAGACGGGGATATTCACGCTTCGGTGCTGGAATTACATGTCTAACCGGGGTATGAACGTCCCAACAATTAATTCTGTGCATTTGTTTTCATTGAAGGGAAGCACGACGGAACTATCAAAGGCAGAGAGTACTTCCACTGCAAACCACGGCACGGGGTGTTTGTTCGCCCCGGGCGCCTCAGGAAGGCACCGGCTTCCACGAGGAAATGCAGCAGCACTTCACGGTCTCAGGCGTCTTCCACTTCAGAGAAACGGAGGAGTTCTGTGCTTCAGGGCTCATCATCCACTCCCAAAGCAGGAGAAGGCCTCTGTCATTCAGGAGATGCAGCGGCTTCTGCTTTTTCTAGGAAGCAAGAGAACAGGAAATCGTGGATTAACTGAACTGCAGTATTTTTGCACTTAACTACACATATCACGGTGTGGAAAATTTTATGGATTTTTGAAGCTATTGTACATTTTAATCTGTCCATACAGAATGTGTATTCTCTAGGGTCCCTGACTTCTCTAATTTTTTTATAAATAATATATATATTATATATATATGAATGTGTATCTATAGTTTGTCTGCCGGTGGGCAGATACGGCTGCACACTAAAATACAGTTAAAGCTGACCTGTAGATAATTGAGGTACCGGACTATTTGTTACTCGTCAACCTGGGAGATATATTTTAAACAACTAGGATTATTTTATTGTGGACAAACAGGCTGCAAATCCGTGTTTGGAAAAAGACTGCGGTTTGCTGTTTTTCATTACCAAAGAACTCGTTTTAGACTGACACATTTGCTGTTTATATCTTTCTATTGTAAATGTTTTAACTGATAACGTGGTGCCATCTTCCTTTCAGTCACGGGGCACCGAGCAGCCTTACGTTCTGTGTTTAAGCACACTGAAGTATCCAACCACTTCGTATTTCTTGTCTTCCTAGAGGCCTGCCACTGTGCTGAACTGCATTGTACTGAGGTGACTGACAGTGCCCCAAGCTCTAAGTCTGGCATTTTGTGCATTGCCGTGAACCGGCCGGGCAGTTTGGCTGCAGAAACAGTATTACTGCAAGGGTGTGACAGGACAACACTGTAGGGTTTGTCTGGGGGGTTTTCTGGGCTGCAGGGGGGGGAAGCGGGGAAACAAGACACAGTAGATGGATTGTGGCTGCAGACTTTGCACTTGTTACTTGCTGGTTATTGTCAAGATGAAATAGAACCTGCTAAAGTAATTTTAATCTGTAAAGTTTATATTAATAATGGGAATGATGGAGGGATTTGTGTCTGGTGCTCATGAATTCCTGCGAAGGTTGTTCCACATGTAGATACTGTAGATGCCTGTACAAGTGTTCTGGATGTTTGTAAAGTAACATGGTAAAAGATGAGTGATGTGAATGGCCTGCTGTACCTGTTCTTTGTTCTGAGCAAGTGAGTGACTGAGATACCTGGGACCTTACTGACAAGCTGCTGTTCTTTCTCTGATTGTTGTGTACAGTATGCAGACTCTAGCGTGTTACTATTTACTGTAAAGAACTGTAATTTATATACTGCCAATACTGTATTTAATTGGTACAGATCTATTGTGTGTTAGAATACAGACTGTTTACTTGGGATTTTAAAGACATTGTTTTGCTTGTATTTGATGCCTCTAGGTTCCATGGTCACGTAATAAGCTTAATGCCATTACTAGTTGATGGTGCTCATATGCAAAATAACTTTGTACAAATGCTGAAGGACTGCAATGGGAGTGGAGCACCTGATGATGTTCAGCTGTTAGAACACTGGCTGGTTCCTGTGGCACAAGATGAGCACAGCCCTTGTGTGGGTACACCTTCCTCACCTGCTGCCTTCCCCTCCCTCCCCTGCCAGGGAATGACAGGGGCACTGAGAGCCTGTGGGATGGGGAGAGTGTGCAAGCTCCTGGAAGGCAGATGCACTGCTAAAGACGTACATCCCTCACCCGGGCAGCTGCGAGGTGCTGTGCCAGGGGCAGGTGCAGTGCGTTGTGCTTGCCCTTGGCACGGCTTTTGCCAGCACTGAGGCAGGATGCTGATGTGCTTGTGTTAGTTGGTTCTGGTGGAATGAAGGGCTTTGCAGAAGACATCTTTTTCATGCTTTTGGAGTCCACCCAGAGGTGCTCTTGATGAATTAATGATGATTCTCGCTGGACAGAATTACTATAATGGAGAAACTTGTTTACGCAGAAGTATTTTATCAGGCACAGATGACCCTAAAACACTGTCAAGTATCTTGAAGTTAATTTTAGATGTCACTTTAACCTTTTTATAAAGCTTTTGAACAAAATACACGTGTGTGCGTACAAACATTTGCTTAAATAGTTGTCCTCAGCCACTACAAAAGATTTTAAAAGCGAACGTGGCCATTTTCGTATGGCAAAGATGCAGAATTTTTAGCAGCTTATCGTCAGCTGTCTTTACAGAATATGTGGTTGGTTCAGAAACACTGGAGCGCTTTGTGGAGGGAAACCTACAGAAGCCAACCTGTTAGCATGTGTGTTTGGCTTAACCCATGCTGTCCTGATGTTTTCTTTTGCAGCACGTCTTAGCATTCTCTTTTCACTGGTGACAGGTGAGGGGAAATGGCCTCAAGCTGCGCCGTGGGGAGTGGGGTGGGTCTAGCTTGGTTATGGGGAAAAAACTTTACAGAAAGGGTTGTTAAGCACTGGAACAGGCTCCCCAGGGAGGTGGTTGAGTCACCATCCCTAAATGTGTTTAAAAACCGTCTGGATGTGCTGCTCGGGGACATGAGTTAGTGTTGGGTTGTTAAGAGTTAGGGTGCTACAGTTAGTTCCTCTTGGAACGACGATCACGTAAATCATCAGGGTGGCAACTGCGCGGAACCGATCCGTCGGCCCTGGCGCTCTCGGTGTGTTGGCGTAAATCGGAGCCGCCCCCTGCAAAGGAGCACGGAGCAGGGGAGGCGGGGCTGGAGGCGGGCCGGGCCGGGCCGGGGAGGGGACGTGCGGCGCCGCACGGCTGAGGGCCGAGAGCCGCGGGGGAGCGGCCGCGCTCCGCCTGCCCACAGCTCGGTACGCGGCCGGGAGCGGGACCGGGCCCGGCGGGCGGCGGAGCAGCGGGGGACGCGGCGGGGAACGCGCGCTTCTGCTGAGGCGCGCTTCAGGAGCACGGCGGCCGGGAACGACCTTGAAAACAGCTGAGCCGCGGCCGTAGCCCGTTCTCTCTGTCACGGAGCTCGGCCATACGCTGCCTCGCTGACCCGCTCGTCCCTGCCGTGTGTTTCGGCAGCCCGACGCGTCCCGGCGGTGCTGATGAGTGTGGCTCAGCTCAGGCTGCTCGCACGGCTGCACGGCGTTCTGAAGCCCGCTGCCAACAAACTCCGCTTCTGCTGCCAAATGGCTCGGCCGAGCTCAAGTAAGACACGCGTTTCTTTGCTTTAGGCTCCCGGGCATTACGCTGATTTGTTTGTGCAAGAGTTATGGAGGACCTCAAGCATTTGTAGCAGTTTGAGAGCTGTGTATTTGCAGTCATACCACAGAATGGCCTGGGTTGAAAAGGACCTCGAAGATCATCTAGTTTCAGCCACCTGCTGTGGGCAAGGTCACCAACCACCAGAGCAGGCTGCCCAGAGCCACACCCAGCCTTGCCTTGAATGCCTCCAGGGATGGGACATCCACAGCCTCTCTGGGCAACCTTGATCCAGTGTCCACCATCTCAGTGAAAAACTTCCTCCTAACATCCAACCTAAATCTTTAAAACCACTCCCCCTGGAATGGACCTGATGATCTCCAGAGGTCCCTTCTCACCTCTGCCATTCTGTGATCCTAAAATGCGTAGCTTTAAGATGAATATCTGAGGTAAGGAGGTTCTTTTACAGTCTCGTTTTGATTCTTATAGTTAGGAAG
This sequence comes from Cyrtonyx montezumae, assembly GCF_038088225.1. Taxonomy (NCBI): domain Eukaryota; kingdom Metazoa; phylum Chordata; class Aves; order Galliformes; family Odontophoridae; genus Cyrtonyx; species Cyrtonyx montezumae. Next base: position 85,061,018 of record NW_027072089.1, on the reverse strand, counting down.
CAAGCTGTTCCTGAATGGTGGTGGCACTGCTATCATGGTGGCATCTAATGCATGGTTTTAGTTTAAGGTATCTTGTCTTTCAAATATTGAGTATACCTGACAGTTGAAGGTATGTTGTCCTACTGGGTTTGCTCATACATTATTTTTGAGGGTCTCCGAGACCTGCCCTTCTGATCCCAATATACAGAAACTCTTTCCCCCCCATGAACAGATCTGGCTGATTTCCGAGAAGTGTTTGCCAAAGCAAAGCACATCGCCATCATCACCGGAGCCGGTGTGAGCGCTGAGAGTGGCGTGCCTACCTTCCGAGGGGCCGGAGGCTTCTGGAGGAAGTGGCAAGCACAGGTACGTACCCATGCCATGTGTCTGCACTGCTGTGCTCTTCCGTCAGCCAGGGATGTGCGTGTGAAGAGCCAGGAGCTGGAAGGGGTTTTCTGCTGTTTGCTTGATACCGCCTGGTTTTCTTTTAGTCCTGGCTTCTGAGGTGTGCAGCAGCAGCAGAACTCTGTAGTACCAGGTGCCTTGAGACTCTGGTACTGCACTTTTCGCAGCCACCATCAGGAACTCCTACCCAAACACTGCAGCCGTATCTGCTCTCTTTGTTTTTGTTGTTTTTAACAGTGGCATGTAAAGGGAATGTAATTTGGTCGGCATTACTCTCAAACTAAGATAAGACATTGTTAGCAAAGGAAAAACATCCACACACTGCTGAGTTCTATGGCTGCTTTGTAAATGAGTTCTGAATGCTAAAAATTGCATGTATAGAAACATGTCATCTTCCTTTGTACTGCACTGAACTGCTGGTCTGGTATGGCAGCACAGAGTGAACCAGGTGTGGTGTCACTGCTACAGGCTGTCTCCCCATTCCATAAGCTTTTTGAGTTGTCATCTTCGTGAGAGATGGGCTGCTCAGCTGTGTTCCTGTCCGCTGCATCTGGCTGTGATGAGCTGCTTTTGTTTATCCCGTTATCAGACTGGCAGCGTGCTGCTGGCCCTCACCTGTAAAAGGGATGCTCCCGCATTTCCGTCAGCCGAGTGAAACGTTCCGTGTCTTTCAGGAGCTGGCCACCCCCGGGGCTTTTGCACGCAACCCTTCTCGCGTGTGGGAGTTCTATCATTACCGCCGGGAGCTCATGCTGAGCAAACATCCCAACGCCGCGCACATTGCCATCGCCGAGTGTGAGAAGCGACTGAGAAAGCAAGGCAGGAGCGTGGTGGTCATCACCCAGAACATCGATGAGCTGCACAGGAAGGCAGGCACTAAGCACCTCCTGGAAATACACGGTGAGAGGAGAATTATCTGCTGAGGGCTTCAGCAACGTGACGGCATCACGGTGGCGTTGCCACAAGTAAAAGTGGGCAAGAGCAGTGTCCCCAGCCCTGGTGCTTTCCCTGCGTTGTGTCCTGTCCTTTCTCTTTGCCTGCAGGAGGAAGGAGGGTCTCGAAACACATGACATTTCCATACCCTTCTCTTGCACGCCCTGTGGTGCTCCCTCTCCCGTTCCCTGTAGTTCATGGCATTCCTCATTCCCCTCCTGCTCTCTGGCAGCGTGCCAGAGGAGCGCTACACTGCAGGGGCAGTGCATGGAAATAAGCAGCACTTTTGGATCTGAGGCAATACGTTATGGGATGGAAGGAGCAAGGGTGAGGGTGCCCTTCTCCATCACAGAGGGTGCCCCCTCTCCTCCTTGCAGTGTTCTGTCAGCTCCCTGCAGGGTGGAAATCTCCCAGGGTACCTTCCAGTACCGTGATGCTCATGTATTACGGAGGGGTTTAAATGAGATTTCCCACTGCTCATTTGTGACCTTGACACGGGAAGCCCGTACAAGTCGCCTCAGCCCCTAGTTGGGGTGTTCATGTAACTGTCAACCCACAAGTCAAATAAAAGCTGTCTGGGGTAGACGTAACCATCTGCTCGTACGGTCACGCCTCAGAACAATTACTTGATCCCTGATGTTTCTTCTCTCTGCCTTTCAGGAAGCTTATTTAAGACTCGATGCACCAACTGTGGAAATGTGACTGCAAATTACAAGAGTCCAATATGCCCAGCGCTGGCTGGGAAAGGGTAATCCATCAGCCTTGCAAACTCAGTCTTTTCTGCTTAGTCTGCTATCAGTAGGAAAGGAGCTGTAGAGGAGTTCTAGCCAAGCACTTCATTCTTCTTTAGTAATAATAATATTCAGGAGTCAGACTCAGTGATCATTATGGGTCCCTTCCAATGAGAGATTCTGTAATTCTCTATTTAAATGTTACACAGATGTTTTGAGACACGAGTGTGCTGTTGGGTAACTTCAGCTCGAGCCCGTGGTATCAAGCCATGAATGAGTAACTGAATCTGTAGTTAGCGCAGCGCTGTATATGTTTTACCTCCAACAACGTCACATAGTCTGGAACTCTCATACTGGACATCAGCTTAGCGGACTTTTTGAGAATGGGTATTTGCTCCCATCCTCTTTATCTCCCAGTATTTTCAGTTGGAGGCTTCTTCCTTCTGTCAGACTACCAGCAGAGTAAAGTATGGCTTGTCCTGTTCCATCGATGAGGCTCTCATTACTGCTAGTGTCAAAATGCAGGAAAATCAGTTTCCAGTTGCAGAAGGGCCCTTCGGCCTCCTTCCAGCCTTCTTTTTTTTGTTCCCTGCACTGTTGAAAGCAAAAGTAAAAATGAAAAAGGGTGGGAAGAAAAGGTATATGCTCATACTTACAGTTTTAGTCCCAGATCTTTAGATAGCTTCATAAATATTTATTGTGTTTTTATCAGACTTTGACAAGCTAATGGCTGTTGCTTAGCTCTGGGCAATACTGTGTAGAAGCCTGCCTGCCCAGTGCATGATAAGTAAGGGCTTCCCTAGATTTTGAAGTTGACTGAAGTTGCAAAGATCCTTGATGGGAGAAAATACCAAGTTTTTGGCAGTCTATAAAATGTGCTCCATCTGTATGTTTGAATGTATCTTTCAATTTTGTAAATTCAGGGCTCCAGATCCTGGAACAGAAGATGCCACAATTCCAGTTGAAGAACTCCCTCAGTACGTATCCACCATTATATTTTCTGCTGCTAGCTTTTCGTATCTCATGTATCTCAGTGGCTCGTATTACTGTTCCTGTAGTTTTGGAAGGACACAAATACATTCAGCAGGAGTAAAACACGCAGGAACAGAGTTGAAATGTAAACCTAATGCTCGGGAGGCTCCAGACAGTAGGAGTGTGCGTACAGGTTGATAAAACAGTGCTAAAGGAATTACATGTTTGTGTACTTGGACATCAAACACAGAACACACCAAAACGTGTGGGCTTGGTAGCAAGCAGTAGCATTGCACTAAGAAACAAAGTGCTGCACAGTAAGCTGTTATTTGCAGGTGTTGTTTTCTACTGTTGCTAAGCATGTGGTGGGGTGCTGGGGAGCAGCCACGAGTGGTCCCTTGGAGGCTCTAAATAAGGCAGGTGCTTTTGTAGCAGCTAACGCTTTACCTTGGCTAGCTGCGGACACGAGGAGCTACTGCCTTGTTTATTTGGTTTCTAGGGAAATGGGGCTGCTGTGATGCTTCTGCTCAGCCCACTTTCTTCTTAAAAACTTGCTGGATGGTTTCTGTTAAAGTCGTCAGAGACTGTAGCACGTACCAAGTTCCTGGGAGTTGTCATGCACTTTAGGAACTGAATGAGACATGAACACTTGGGTCTGTGCACTGAATTCGACAACCTGTCCTCAGGAGGGCCTGGGGAGTGCTGAAAAGTAAACAGTGAAAAAGGGAAGGAAGCCGTGTCCGATCCTCAATGAGAGCTGTTTTGCCACTGTGCAGGTAGAGGTGTTTGTGTCAGAAGCGTAACTCTTGCACCTCTGCAATTCTCAAATAGGTGTGAGGAAGAGGGCTGCCACGGCCTTCTTCGTCCCCACGTTGTGTGGTTTGGTGAAACCCTGGATCCAGATGTTCTCACTGAGGTGGAGAAGGAACTCGAGCTGTGCGACCTCTGCTTGGTGGTGAGGGCATTTGTGGGGTGGCAGTCAGCTCCATCAGGGGCTGCTTTTATGGGTTACTTGTTCACATGCCATACTTGTTCTGCATCGCTGACCCGTACAGTTGGTTGGAGTACTTCTCCCCCTGCACAGAACGTTCTCAAGCCAGAGAGCTTTGTCTCGTTTTCCTGACGCTTTGTGGTTTGGAAATGAAAATATATCCCAGAGATGCCAACAGGCTTCTTTGGATTGCAGCAGAGAGATGAATTCTGATGCCCATGCCATCCACAGCGGCACAAAACGTAGCTCTCGATATATTTCCCTCTGTGCCACGTGTCTCTTTGCTTTAACATCCACCGATGGCTCTGCAGGTGGGAACCTCCTCCGTGGTGTACCCTGCCGCCATGTTCGCCCCCCAGGTGTCCGCCAGAGGAGTTCCGGTGGCGGAATTCAACACGGAGGCCACTCCCGCTACGGACAGGTTCAGGTAAAGCTGCTCTCCCCTCCGTCGTCCTCGTCCCGTTCCCAGCGGCTTCCTCCCCCGCTCCTTCCCGTGGCCGCGCCCCTGCCCGCCCTTCACACGCTCTCTCCTCCCAGGTTTCACTTCCAGGGCCCCTGTGGGAGCACGCTGCCGCCGGCGCTGGCCCGGCACGAGTCCGAGATCATCGCCTGATGGCGCCAATAAAGCGTGCAGCATCCGCCCGCTCCGCGTCCGCGTCTCACTGCCCGCGCCGGGGGCGGCGACTGCGAACAGCTGCGGGATTGGGGGGGGGGAGGCCGGAAGTCGGCGGAGCGCTTCCGGGTCGCGCTGGGGCGGGGTGAGACGCGTGGGCATGGAGCGGCGGCGGCGGCGACGGGAGGAGGAGGAGGCGGCGGCGGTGGTCCGCGTGTGCCCGGCCGCCCAGCCGCCGTCCTCGGAGGATGACGAGGCCCCGGAGGAGCTGTCGTTCGGCACGGCGAGGGCGGAGGCCGAGGCCGCACGGAAGCTCGCGGGGGAGGCGGCGCGGAGGTACGGCCGCCCCCTCTCCCTCCTCTCCCGTTTCCGATCCCCTCTTCGCCGCTGACGGCGCCCCTTTCACCCCGCAGGCACCGGGAACTGCTGAAGGAGAAGCGGCGGCGGCGGCAGGAGCTGTTCACGGAGCAGAAGGTACCGCGGTCCCCCCGCGGCCCGCCCCGCTCCGGGCCGGCCGTGCCCCGCGCCCTCACCGCCGTTTCTCCGTAGAGACGGAAGCTGCTGCCCGATGCGCTGCTTCAGGAGCTTGCACGGTGAGCCCTCGGCTGCCTGCCGGAACGCGGTGCCTCCGCGCCTAGCCGTGCCGTGGAGGTAACGCGCTTCTCCCGTTCCCCCGCAGAGCGGATGAGCAGAGCCCCGCGGCTGCGCCAGGTACTTGGAGCGCTCCGTTCCCGCGGCTCGCAGTTAGCGGAGAATGAAGGTGGGATCGACCCTTGTGGGGTTAAAGATGGATGATTGATTGTTCGCAGCTTTTGTCGCTTCGTTCCTGTGCCTCTTTTGTTTACCGTTCTAGATTGGGGTTTTGGGTTATTTTTCTGCTGTTGAATTTTCCTTAGATAAACCTCCTAAAAGAGGGTCTGCAAAACAGAGTGAAAACCGCGTCCCAGGACAGGCTAAGAAAGACAAAGCAGGAGGGACCAGGTACGGCAGGAGCAGAAGTTGTGGGGCATCTCGGTGCAGCAGCACTGCTTCTCCCAGGATCGGGTTGAGGGCTCGATCAGCTCGAGCTCCGGGCTCTGTTTTCCACTTGATGTTAGCCCTGCTCTTGCTCTAATTGAAACATATGTGACTGAAGTCTCTTTCACTGTGCTTCTGACCTCATCGCTGGTGATGCTGTAGGGGAAAGTTTCACTAGCGTCTGCTGAGAGGAGTTTTTGATTCCCTATAGTCAGAGCACGTGGCTTCAACTCTTGGCTGATCATTCAGCCACTACAGACAGACTTGTCATGCTCAAGTATTGAAATACCAACTAGCATGTGCTGCTCTGGGTTCTGTAGCTACGCCACGGGGATTTACATGTCTGTTTAACCAGGTCAAAGGGAAACTATATTGCTGTGCACTTGAAAGATGAGAACTTGACAGGCCTCCACCAGCAAACAGCGAGAGACTTCATATACAGCCAGCTGTACGGCCCAGGCACCAACCGGACTAGCGGTATGCCGTTTCCCTTAGGTCTGCATTTGGGTTTGTCTGTATTAAACTTTGTTATTAATGCCCATCTCATTACAGCAAATGAATTTTTTTCCATTGCGAACAAGAAAGGCACGGTTAAAAAAGCTGCAGTTCAGTTTGTGGACAAATGTTGGGGTAAGTAGAAGAGGAAAAAATGATGTTGGTACCACTCCATGCTTGCATGCCTAAATCAGTGTTTTGTTTTATGTTGGTTTTCTTTTCTTGATGCTCTCCTACATGTTACGGGGCTTTAGTTTGCGTTTTACTCTGGAAGAACATGCAGTAAGGGAGCAGAGCAGGATGCATAGCAAGTGCTTGCTGGGGAGAACACAGGATAACTTGGTAGCTCATTTTTAATACAGTTAGAAACAGTATCATGGTGTAGAGCTATGTTTACTTGTTGAATTAAATGTTTTACTAACTGTTTCAAGGTTTATAGCCTATGCTGCCAAAGTCAGTTCAGATCCGTGTAAGATCTTGAAGCAGGTATGCCGAGATGGGAGCAGAGGGAAGCAGGAACCTTTTCTGTTAAAAACTGATGTTACAGAAACAAATGAAAGACAGACTTAACATCTAACCATACAGTGCCCATCAGTTACAGAAACAGATTCTATGTGGATCATAGATTAGTATCCTAGTGTAGTGACAGGACAAGGGAGAATGGTTTTAAACTAAAAAAAAAAAAAGGATATTTATGCTACATATACTGAAAAGATTATTTATTTACTCAGGGTGGTGAGAAGCTGTTGGAGGTGTTCAAGGCTGGGCTGGATGAGGCCCTGGGCAGCCTGAGCTGGTGGGTGGCAGCCCTGGCCTCAGTAGAGGGTGGAACTTGATGAGGTTTGAAGTTCCTTCCTTCCACCCCAGCCTGATACTGTGGTTGTAAACATGAGATATCAATATCTGCTTTTCCACTTGTGCTTTAAAAGTGAAAGCATTACTGCTTAAGCTTGAAATGCTGCAGTGTACTGTAATGGTAGCCCAGCTGTGTGACTAAGGAAATGCTTACAGCCTTACTGGTTTGTTTTTGTTTTTAAGGGCTAGAAAAAAAGCAAAGAGCAACAAAGTTTACAAAATACTGGGTTGCAAGGAAGGTGACAAGTACACTTTGAAAACAGCTTCTTCAGAAGATGCTATCGAAGGATTTGTACTGAGAGTTGATTTCTCATCAGCTATGCTCTCTTCTCCATCAGTACTACTCTCTTTCATCTTCAGGCAAGGGGCAGTTTCACAAAGTCTTCCTGCCTGCCCTCCCTGTTACCTCCCCTGTCAGAAGCTGGGGTAGCTGACACACTGCTGGGTCACAGCCGTGGTGGTGCATCCTTCAGGGGCTCTCATAAGCCCACCTCCCAGAGCTGGACTCCGTTCCATGAGGCAGCTCAACTGTAGAGAATAAAGATTGAGTGATTTCATACTCTCGTGGATGCTTCTTAAAACCATCTGTTATTCCTGCTTTTTCAGTACCCACCTCTCTCAGGAGAGGCTGCAGGCTAGTATTACAGTGCTTACATCAGTCTGCATTGCAGGGCCACTCCTGGCCCTGCTTGATTACTTTCAAGGAATATCATTTTGATTCCCCTCTCTTCAGGGAGTCTTGAACTTGCTGCCTCGACTTAGCAGTGCTGGCTCTGCTTGCTTCAGGGTGAAAACACACCCTTTAATTTTCAGCAGCCCAGCAGTGAGGCACTGTTCTAGGATAAAACTAGAACAAAGAAACTGTAGCGTACAAGGCCATGCTACCATGTATGTACAAGTAAGTTTTTAATGACTGGTTAATTATGATATCACTACATTTTATTGCAATATAGTACTATTTAAGCACTTTTAAAAATGCAAGGTGTACAAAGATTAAATTAAGACTGTAAATTGACTAAATATTTGGTTTTTATATAAATAGGTCATAACCACACTGTGTTGACATGTAATACTGTTATAATACAACAGTTAAACTGGTGAGTCTACACAACAGAAGCTGTCTGTAGTTAAACAAGGAAACAAAGTTGAAAAGACCATGTTAAAACAAAAACTACTAAGATCAACAGGTTGGGATTGTAAGTAGCAACAAACATATTCACTCAGCTCCTGAGTAATTCAAGTTTTACAGTACACATTAAAAAATATCATTTCTTCCCATCAACACTATATCCAAACCATCAGGTGTTTATGCATTTTGCAAATTACACTGATTGAACTATGTAACAATGGGGGTGGAGGTCGGCAAGTCATCCTGCTTGACACGTACGTCACCCACGTGCTAATGCAGCCACGTTTTCCACTCTTCCATCCCACCTCAAGGTAGCAGGGTTTTTGGTTTGTTTCAGACAATCGTTGAGAGGATTTGCATTTGTCAATTTGGATGCCTGACGTTATCAGTGATGTTTCCCGCTCTTAGTTGCCTAAGAGGTTTAAAGATGGAAATTCTCTCCTAACACTAAGTTAGAAATCATTTGCATCATGCTGTAAACTAGGAAGCAACATAAAGCGACAGACTTGTCCTTAGTACGTAATTAAAATTCCAAATTCCAGTCAGCAGAGCTGCTCTACTTTCCATAGTGAATACACCACCACACCATCTCACGGATCTTCAAATGCATAGCTAGTGTAGGTAGTCTTCCACTGTGGCAAAAGCACAGGATCCGATTCCCGACCGAGCCATCAATCCTAGACACTGTGATGCTTGTCCCATTGCCAGGGCAAGCGGTGGTTGCTTTGGCAGGTTGTGAGTCTCTGGAAGAAGGTTGACAGCAGCAGTTAAAATATCCCAGTTTCATTTTTTTTTTTTTGCACTAGAAAACTCAAAATTCATGCAGCTGCTTCCAAAGGGCAAATAGAGCAGGGACAATGAAGGCACACTCTGAAATGCTCTGCAGAGCTCTATTAACTGAGCAGGCCATTTTTTGCTTTGAACCAATAAAAACAGGTAAGTAGTTAGTACACCTGCTGCATTTACACCCCCTCAAAACTCTTCTGCTCAGAGAGCACTCAATACCAGTAGTCTCTGTTCCTCCGCCACCTCAGTGCTGTACCCAGCAAACATACGGTGAGCAGCAGCATGCTACCCTGCTTGAACGAAAGGCACAGATGCCTTTACCACGTGCAAAACCCACCGAGCCTTACCTAGTATTGCACTATTGAGTACTGAGCACACAGGTTCTCTTTGTATCGGGTCGAGCTGATTTCCAACAGGGCTGCTCCATGGATCTGAATATGCAAGTAAACTGAATGCATCCTGCAGAAAGATCATTACACCACAGCTGCATTACACTCAGTGAAAACTCAGACCATTTTTCTTAACATATTTTGACTCATGACTCAGCGGTCTCAAAACACAGCAAACTGCTCACACATAGAGCACATTTCTGGCCTCTGTACCAGTTCTTGCTGGAAATAGTACCTATGATTCCAGTGACCAAGCTGCATGGTCAGAAATGAGAAGTGGACACACTAAGTTCATCCGTGCTTTTAACTGTATTATAATACGGAGTTATTCTCTTCATGAATGTGCTATGCAGACAAGATGGGAGATGGCACTACATCACAGTTGACTGGAAAGCTCTCAGACCAAAAGAAACCACAGAAGTTTAAGCAAAACAGTGCTGTTAGGCAGCGTGCCATCAGAAGCTCCTGCTGGGCAATGCAGTTGTTCACCCTAGCATCAGTTTCAAGACAAAGCATACCTTGAGCATTTTCTTATTTGCTGTGTTTTTGCCACATTCTCTTCTTAGCTGTTCACTCATTGCTTGCAATTCTCTTCCAAAATGGATCATTCTTTCAATAGCTGCTTGGCTGCCACCACAAAGCTGACGCCTTAACTGACTTGAATCTACTTCTGCAAAAACGACATCGTCATCATCACCACCAATAGAGCGAAAAGAAAAATCCATGGATCTATGGGATGCACTGGTTTCACTTTAAAGTCCTCTGCCTTCTCAGGAGGGAAGCACAGAGGGCCACTGATCCCAGCACAGCACTGTTGAAACGTTCCTTAACGTTAGCTTAAGAGGATTCAGGTAGCTGCAAAGGCTGCCTGCCCAAGCCCCTTGTGTTGCAATGGTTTAACTAACTAGATTACAAACTGAGTTTTACCCTAACATTTTATAAAAACACCAACAAAACAAAACAAAAAAAACCCAAACCCAAACCCTAGTGCTCTCCTAAGTCCTACCATGGACCCCACTTTAATATTACTAGTACGAATGTACAACAGAGTAGCTCTGTAATTTGGATATCTCAGGCTGATTTTGTCATCTGGTGGATGTTACCATTGCCACTTTTACCATTTTGTACAATATTCCAAAATACTACTGTGTTTAAGTACATATTAATGCAATTTCTTTAGTGTAAAATATCCTTCCGTTTCTCTGAAAGTGCTGTCTTCCTTAAGTTTACAACTACAGATTCTGACTACAGAATTTATCCATTCCTTGCCATTTTTCATCAATAGAATCAAGTTTTTCAACAAGACTTTGATGTATAGATCACAAAACCATTCATCCATCCCATTTTAACATTGCTGGGTAGTGATATTATTTTCCCCATCATTTCAAACATGGTTGTGTTTTGGCCAGCATTAGAAAGAAAGCATTCTGCTCCCCACACAGCCACTTCGTGTCTGTCACAGGACAGAGCTGCAAGAGAATAAAGTGTTTTGGTTTTTCTGTCACAGAAATGATGGGGGGAAATGGCTTGGGAAACAGAACATCCCTCTATTTGTGGCCAAAACAAAGTTCTATTTAATTTGAACTGTTATGTAGTATTTACCAGTAAAGCTGCATGGTCTGCAGCAGCACTTGCCCTTAGAACTCTGAGGCTTTCATAGGTATCTGCTGACAATTACTGCATTGTGGAAGTTTACCAGCAATGTCCTAAGTTTTGTAGTTCACATGAATTATCTGTTAATTGGGATCTGTGTAAACTGATTGCTTGAGAGTAGGAGTCTACAAGTGCACAAGTGGCTGGGCTGGCCTCTTCCGTTTCTCAAGATGCAGATGGCAGCAACAAGCACTGCCCAGATTCCAGGCTGTGTGCTCATTACTGGACAGGGACAGCACTGTCAGAGTAAATGCTATCTTTTTAAGCCGTGCTGTCAGAGGGCACGTTCATTTTCCAGCAACATCAACAGGCATAACTGAACGCAAAGCAGGCTAAGTAACATCTTCCCAAAGGTATTTCCTTAGAAACAGATGGTAGTTTGAATATCCATGAGTGGCCCCTTCTCCCCGCTGCCACAGCACCATCAGACCACCTACATCACAGGTTAGGAGATTCACACATAACAGCAAAACAACAATTAAGGTTTCAGCTAATATCCTTAATTCTCAAGTTGGGAAGCATTGCAAGTAAAAACATAACCTTGTTGCCATCACTTAATAAAAATGTAAGAAATATCACTGCAGACCCATTTCTGTGTCACATTCTTCCATTTCGTGATCGTGTTTAGAACTACCATTTAGGAAGCCATTGGATGAAGTCTCAGCAACCCCATTGGAGTAGTGATCTGTTTCCATGTCTACATCATTGCTGAAATGAGAGTAAGAAACACAAGTGTTATTTGTATTTAAATGCTTTGGGTTACATGGTTACACTCGGCAATCTCAGCACAACACCTCTCAGATGCACATCCTGCCTGCTGAAATACTGCCTCTATGCATTACCAAGGTGGACCACGGGTTTTTTCCATAGCAACCAGAAATACCAGAGCAGCAGGAAATGTTAAGGCTCTCCCAACAATCATTAGCATTCAGAAAAATAACATTTTCAGATTGAAAATAACAAAATGTGTCCACCATTACTCAGGCCAAAAATAGTGTAACACTTTCTAAAGGGGCAGCAAGAAGTTCTTACCCTGTTTATGTACTGGAACATACAAACAGGTAGAGAACACACTCTGAAGAAACATCTTAGTTCTGCCTTCTCCCCTTCTTTTTTAAAGCAGAGTTAAGTAAATATCAAGCCTACTTTGAGAATGTCATATTTAGGTAAGTAATTATTGCAAAAAAAGCCTTGATCTCTCATTTACTCTGGAATTTCAAGGAAAAGGGAAAAAAACTAAAACCCAGAGCAATTACCAGAAACTCCAACACACTGGAAGTGTCAGAAGCAAATTCAGAGCATGCACCTCTGCAACACATTTTGCTCACAGCAGTCACAAAGGCACTGTTAGAAAATGGCATCGTGGCTCTGAAGACTGACCTTTCCTGATAGTTATACCCTATTCTATTCCAAAGCCTGTTCTATTTTGTCACAGGCCATCTGAGTCCTTTCACAAGACCTAGAAGACTTACAGCTTTAATAGCTCACCACCAATAGAAACAAAAAATATTCAGCTTCCTCTGAAGACGACGACCAAAAGTTGGGCAGATGGGCAACTCTACAGTAAAGGAACTGCCTTCATCTTGTGAGAAATTTCAACACTGTCTGAACTCTGCCAAGTTGTTCTGCAGAGGTGACTGCTGACACAAATGCAAATTGCAATTCTGAAACAGAAGTTGTTACTCTCTGCCAATGTCATCACTAACAGATCTGCTTTTGTTGTCACACACATCATCGTACCTTGGTTGATACTTCGGGGAACGTATCTTGGACAATGCAAGCAAGTACTCATGGACTTCAAATGAAATCAAGTTATGTGTTTATCTACAGAGCTCATTTATGCCCAGGTTCATACATTGTTTTCATTCTTTTCACAAGTGACAGTGATGGAAGGTAGGCAAACAATTCTTATGTGTGCAATGGAAGAATGTTCACAAGCAAGCTGGAAGCATCAAAGCTTACTCACCTTGAATAGCTGTTCACCTGCTGAGTTCTTGATACGTTTATGTTGTTAAGCTCTGGTACATTCAAGCTGGTGGCTGTATGCTTACTGTGACAGTAAGATTGATGCCCTTTATTTGATATTACTCCATTACTGCAACTACTTTCAAACCCTAAAAGAAAGTAGTTATAGTTGTAATTAATTACAAATAAGTTTGTAGATGCTAATTTACACAAGCAAATCAGAGTAGCTTAATTGTTCCCTGTCATAAAATACTGCATCTGTCAAAGAAATAATCCCATTCAGGCAGCCTCCAGGCTTCGAGTGCCTTTAAGGCTTCTACAGTGCAGAAATGAAAACGTTATTTAACAAGTACAAGCTCACAGTTGAGAAGTTTATCAGTTGTGTGTATGTGTGAGTAAAACATAAAACTGAATTAATGCAACCACTTAGAAACATCCCTGAAAGATGCAAAAAAATCTTTTCCAAGCCACTGTAATAATTAAGAATGAAAGCAGACACGCATCTTACTAATTCTTTATCACATCATTATCTTGGTAAATACACAGTAAAATTCAGTACTGAAATGTTTTCTGTGCTGCTACACAAATACAACCCTCCTGCTTTCCTATATAATTATTTTAATTGCTAATATTGTGCTTTGCTAAATAAAATTGTACCATGCTGTGAAATTACAATGTCTGGCTAAAATTTCTTCTGACCCTTCTAAAAGATAATCAATAAACCACTATTTGAAGCAAATATGTAATTGGCAGTCCTATCAAGATGAAATGTAGGGGCTCCCTGACATCAGCTAACACAGAAACAGGTCACAGGAAGGATTTATTAAATTTTATTTATTAAAAATAATGAACACCTCCTCCCCCACCCCACTACCACCATCTGCCATTTAGGAAATCCCAAATCTCAATGCTAATGCTAACACCACCATTTACTAGCCTGCTTTCAAAGTAAGTTAGAGGTCCTTTCTATAATACATCAGAATAAGAACCTGAGGAAACAACAACTCCGAGCGTAACAAGACTAAAACACCTGAAGCAGTAGCTGGTATTCTGGATGCCACAGAGAAAAGGAGAAACAAACAACAAAGCTTCCAGTCTGCTCCAGTTTACATTTGAGAAAGAAAGAACTGAAAACTGACGGCCTCCAGATGCTACCAAAGCAGTGTAGGCATCAGGGATGACACGCTCAAGTACCATTTTAACATGCCCAATCCCTGTTTGGAAGGTGCCGGGATCTCTCCATCGGCACAGGACAGCTCTGAACATCTCCCACCACAGCTTTACCACCACCATAGGCACTTTCAGAATGGTTTGAGCTGTGCAGACTGCAATGTGGATGCCAGCAGTTTTTTGTTTGTTTAACCTAACTTGACCACCCAAGCTCCTGATATTTCCAACTATTCCACTAACAAAACAGGGAACGAACAGCAGAGCCCACTTAATGGACTTCAGGAACCTCACCTAAACCATGAATTAGGAGCAAAATGACAACAGAAATTCACGTCAGAAACCCCTACCTCAAAGAAGCAGTAATTTCTTAAGATTTCATTTTATACGTTCATTTCTGTAGTGACTGGGAATAACACATTTTAATCGTTAAAATTAGCTCAAACTCAGCTCCAACTAAAACAAACTTTTTACCCACAGGTTCAATATTTGTAGCTTTTCCCAGTACTCAAAATCGTAAATAAAAAGCTTTACAGATGTGGTATCTCCTCCACAACAACTTACCAGAAAAGTGTGTGCTGCTCCCTTTGCCTGTTGCCAAATTGTGGATATTCATTCCATGGCTGGGGCTCATGCTAGGACTACTAAAAGACCGTGGGCTAACAGGGTAACTATCTTGAGATTTCGGACTGTGGCCTCCCAGACACCGCACTTCACTATCTGTACCATTCACCATCTCTATGAACTGGCGCACCCTAAACAAAAGACAAAGAAGTTAAGCTAATACAACAGTGTAAACACTTCAATTTACCAATGATAGCAGAGATTCTAGCATTAAATTCACTTGAGAACAGTCTGACACAAAACTGTGGATGTCACTAGCCCAATCATCAACAAACTGAGTATTCAGTCAAAATAGGAGTTTATAAGGGAGAACAGGAACGTTATCTTTGAGAATAAACTCTGGCAAAATATGTCCTCAAGGTTTAGAGTACTAAACTGTACTTTTTTGGTTCAGCTGTTTTGTTTTATTGGCAGGGGAAAGTGTATTTCTTGAGAAGGGTACACAATTCTGTTGTCATGTCTGTTATTTCTCTAGAAGAGAATGAGAAAACTTTGACTGCCTGGAACAGTAAAGATTAAATGATAACTTCTTAAACATGAAACATTAACACTGGAAAACAGTTTAGTGTACAAACTCATATACAAACCTTCCCTTTAGAGGTGGTTACTCTTTGTCAATTTTAGGTAAGGAGATTTTACTATGGACTTAGATGAAGCTCAGAGCTATTGCTTAATGTTTTATGCTTAGGTAGTCTTAGTGGACCAGGCAAAACTTAGCAAGAGAGATTGAGGAAAAAGGTAACATACAGTTGACTTTAGAGTGAATTCTTTCATCAAAACGTTCACATCCTATGTGAAAGTCTGCAGTACTATCACATGAATTCTGTGCAGCACTTGAGTGTGATAGACTTCAACCATCTCAAGTAAATTAACTGAGCGTAAAAATTCTAGCGCTTTGTTCTTATGGTAGGAGCTTTTTTTTCCCCACATTCTAATGTTGTGACATGATAAACAGTTCTGGAGGATCAGCACAGCTGGCAAGTAGACAGATGCCAGAACGAAGGTGAATACTGCATGCCCACGAAGCTATGAGGACTCTTTGGGATTACTGAATTTTCACAGTATTATCCAGAGAGGTCTGCAGTTCAGTGACAAGGAGAGCAACAACTCATCTTAAAGAGGTGTTTCATGTCAGTCAGCCATTTGGAGGAACAGACCAACTTATGCCACAAGACTCTTAACCGTCTTGTATACATTACTCTATTGGTTACAGTTTAAGTTTTACTTGGCACCAAATCTGATTAAAATTCATTTTTAAAAACACAAAATCTCAGTTCTAGAGAACAAGTCTACTGCAAGATGTGAATTATGCTGCAAAACAGGACCTTGATGACAAAACCTAGTTTAACATGTCGCAAATAAATATAGCAAAGAAAAAAAACTACACATTTTCCAAAAAATGCTGCTTAACTTTAAGTTTCCGTGAAAACTTTAAGTAATTGTCTTTTCTCAGAAGGTAATTGTGCCATCTATAAACACACATCTGTATAATTTGAAGACTCACTTTAATGCAAATAAGAGATTAGGATTTCTTTCTAGTAAACTTGGATACAACTGTTGTGTTGTTTCAATGGCTTCTCCCATTCTTCCTGCTAAAACCAATTTCTGAATTCCTGTTCACCAAAAAACAAATAAGAGATTAGGATTTTTTTCTAGTAAACTTGGATATAGCTGTTACGTTGTTTCAATGGGTTCTCCATTCATCCTGCCCAAACCAGTCTCTGAATTTCTGTTCACCAAAAACAACAGTTAAAACGACAGCTAATGGATTAATACACGTAAATTAGTTATTACAAGACACTGCAACCATTCATCAACAGGGCTGTTTATTAGAAAAAAAAAAAAACAGTGTAAAGAAAAATCATGCTTCCTTAAGAAGTCCCATAGGGAAACTGAAGAGTTACATATACTCCAGCTACCATACAGGTATCTAAAAAAGTACTAAGTAAATACTTCTATTGTCAGTGTGCAATTGCTTTGTAGTAGGACTGTTTATTTAGACCCAGATTAAGATTGGAGACACCATTCTATGATTTATTTCTCAGTTTCATACCATTGTAAAAAGCACATACCAAACTACCACCCCCAAGAATATCCAAATTACTTCCCACTCCCAGTGGTTCAATTCTGGCCAAAAATTTAGCCTCTCTCACCTAGAACACATGCTTAAAGTCAGGTTACAGATGACTAAACCTTTCCACAACAGACTTGACAGCTTTAGTTAATGCTTCTGTTGCTGTAACCTGGCACAAGCCTCAAACAGCCTCACAGCTCTAACCACCACCAGAGAAATTGATCCTAATGAAAAACAACCCAACAGACAGGCTATTCTTCCACCACAGCAGTTTCCCCATGTGCTATGTCATGCAGTCACACAAACGTTTGTGTTCATACAGCGGGGATCAAAATGAATGGGGGAAGGCACTGTTTTCATCAGGCTGCCAAACAGTACAGCCACAGCAAGTGAGAAGCAAACTACTATTAATTCCCCTTGTCCTCTCTTCCTTAACTGTAAATTGGAAAAAAAAAAAATCACGTTTGCTTTAACTTACAAAGCATTTTCTAAACTCTAACCCTTATCTCTGAGATAAAAGTTTGAACTTTTATCAACAGATTTATATTCCTGTTTGTAAGAGATAAGGGTCAGTCACAAACACTACTATACATACATTACACACATTTGTTTAAGACAGATCACAATTCCCATTCAAGAGAAGGACAACAGGTAATTTACCACATCCTGCTACACCAAACAAGCTCCAGGAGTATTAGTGCAGAAATTTATCTTAGCCAGCTGTTCACAAATGAACAGCTTTACATGAAAGCAAAGAATTGTACTAAGAAACAATGCTGAACGAAGATTCTACAACGACACTTAGAGAGTTTTATGCAGTATCTATTTAAGAAAGAAGGAAAAAAGAAAAAGAAGATGTAATGTGCTTTCCAGCCTTACTTTGTCTATTTTTTATGGAAGCTAATTCTTCTAGCACAGTCTGGTCTGTGGACCTGGCGAATGCCTCTGCTGTTGCACAGTATCCATGGTGAACTAAGTAAGATGACACCATTCTAAAAATAAACAACAACAAAAAAAGAAACAACCCAGAAACACTTATTAACTAGATAAGGAATTGAGAAATCCTGGAATGTAAAACTTCTGTTTCTGGAAAAAAAAAGTGACAAAGTCAGAACCTTCTGCACAAGCCAGACTAATGTAATGCAGTTAAGATTCATTATCGTCTCCAAACACTGTACTAAGCCAACAAAAACAATCAATTTTATTATGATGGATTTTAATAAAATTGTGATACAAAGTTTGGCCAATTTAAATACTGCTATTTAAGCTTCTTTATTACTCTCTATGACAGACTGAAGCGAAGTTTCTCCACGTTCAATTTGCATTTTCACCAAGAAATTAATGCAAAGCCAAAGCCACCATTTTTGCACTTCACACACAAGTCACAAGCCACACTGGCATGCCAAAGGCTAAGAATGCAAAGGAGTATTTCCAGTTGCTGAAGCATAAAGCTGATCACTGTGCTTGTGGCAATTTTTCCAACCCAAACTGGATAGGTCAAATCAGAATGGAAGATTTACACATTGCAAATTCTTATTTAAGTAATGACAGACAAATCTCCCTTGAAAAGTATCTGCTCGTGCTCAATTCACACATATTTATCAAGCCTGTAACTTCAACAAAAGTAGTTGAACAAACATTTAAGTCTTACTTCTGAATCATTGTTTGCCACTCTCCTTCCCGATCTCCTATTGGAAATCTGTCAATCTGTGCTTGAATTTTGGTTCTCCATTCTCTCATATAGTCTTCAATATCAAATACAAATGGGTGCTGTCCAAAATTAGCATCCACAACTTCTCCTGGTGTTTGGAGTCCTACTGTAGGGTACAAGTTTGGCTGCAAGAAATGTTTTAATTAGTTCTCTTACACCTAATTCCAAACCCTCTCCCCCTCTTATTAATTTAGTTTTTAAACTCTAATAATAACCCCAATGCTACCAGTACTGTGAAAAAGCAAACACCTCTGGATCATCTATCCAGCATTTAAAGCAACTTCTACCAACCCAGCAATATAATGACCAATGAATGTTATCCCCAATGGTCACAATTTTTTATTCTGAATAAAAAAAACCTTAGTGATCATTTTCTAGTCAGAAAAGGCACTTTTAAAACTGTACTAAAGTTTACAACTTCTGGGTTAATTTCACAAAATATTAAGTACCAATTTTCAAACGATTTTCAAAGACCAAGATTAGAATTTCTTTTAAAAAGGAACAAAAATTAAGCTTATAAAGTTGGCCATTTTCCTTTCAGGGTGAAATACTTAAAAACATTGCTGAATTTTAGTAGCAAGAACTGACGGGATAGAGAACTCATTAGCCTGCTGATCTACAGAACTGTGTACTGAAAAAATGGTAGCTATGAGCAAGAAGTTATCACCAGATAGGCCACTAAGAACCTGAAGCCCAGTGAAGCGTAGAGAAAAACACCCTGGTTGTTAAAACCATTACAAAAACCTCTCTTGCCTCTTCCCCACTCTGGCTTTCTAAATAAGCCTTGCTTATAATGTTACCTAGCCTAGACTACGTAACATAGCTTAAAGCTTTCGTAGTGATGAAAGCAATCAATTCTAATCAGGAGGGGTCCAGCTTCAAAATTCAGATGAAGACATCAGAGTTGTCCTGTGCTGGTACCACATGCTGGCGAGAACTCCTGGCATCCCACGGATCCATGACAGCAGCAGCAGCAGCGGCTTCCTTCATGAAGCACCCAGCCTTTTGCCACCTGCCTCATTTTTCCTTATTATCTCTCCCTGCCTCTTATGGCTACAGCTAACAGAACAGCTGGACAGATGGAACCATCACACTCAGCACCAACCAGATGAAATCAGAAATGAACTGGATGAGAGAAGTAAAGTAAGTGCAGCATCATGATTGCACCAATAGCACAGGGAATACATCTAGAGTGATTTTAAGGAAATACAATTCAAGCATCAGCAACTTCCTCCAAAAAATAAAAATAAAAAAGCCCACCAAAACTTTCGTATGTTTGACCTTACGAATATTTCTGAAAGCTAGGTATCAAGCATAAGTTACACTGACAGCATCTTAAGTAGCCAGCCTTTCCACACAGCTGTACATCTATGCACAATACTGGTATTTAATGAAGCAATGATCTTCACATAAGGCCTGCATCTGTCAGATCAAGTACATAATAAATAACTGTATGTATCATTCATATATGAATATCATTCTAGTGGACTTCCACTAGAATCACCTAAACATTGAATACCTGAATAGGAAAAACCCTGTGAGGTTTGGTGTAAAAAACAAATAAACTTTTTGCTTCAATTAAGGAATCATCATTTAAATGAAAGTATCTGATTTTAAATTAGTTAAGAGGATTTTCAGTGGATTTCCAAGAAATACAAGCTAAATGTGAGTTAAACCTAAACATCAGCTTATATAATATGTATGACAGTTCTTTGAAAACGCACTTATCTTACCGGTAAATCTGTGAAAGCGATGCCTATAATAAAGAGAAAATTAAGATTAATTTCTGCATGTCTGGGTTCTAGACACATTTTCTTAAGTATATCATCATAAATTCAGAAAAGTCACCCAAACTATCTCGAAATAAGCAGTTAAGTACAATGACATTCATGATGCTCAGGCACAATTGATGTGCTTGAGTAATAAATGGCAACATTTGGCAAAAAGTTATTTTCATTCAAAAGCACAATTTGCCCACAATTTTTCCCAATAGGGCCAAAGATTTAGCAAGCATCATGCAGATACAGAGACTCACCCCAGGGTGATTTGTTTTTTGAACAGTATAGCTTGATATTCTGTTATATAATTAAAAGCATCCATCCACCCAGAGGACCAAGACACTGATGCTGCTGTCTCAGGATTAAAGAAAAATCTGACCTCTATATACTTCATTTAAGAATTTAAATTTAAGCAGATTAGGGGAAAAAAATAAATAGGAAGAAGTTTACTTCTGACAGCCAAATATTAACAGTATTTCGTAATTTCCTTTATCACTGAAAGTGCAACTTCAACTTACTCTTTTGAAGGATGATGCATCTGGTGAATATTTCCTTTCATCACATCTTAAAGCTATCATTTTACTTGTTACCTGTTCACTTATTATTTTTTTTAATTAAAGAGTTATAAAAGCAACTTCCTCTGTTTGACACATTTTGACACCCAACTCATTCTTTTCCAAAATGACCACAACCATCACTAAGATAAACAACAGTTAACACAGAAAACTCTTGCCCCTTGCCACTTACCTCCTCCCTTCCCAAGCTCCCCCTTTTTCAGGGGGGATGGGAGCAATGTTCTTCATTCAATCCAGGGATCACATTTGCAAAAATAATTGCTTTCCTTTCTGAAGTGACAAATCCCAGGCTGAGCCAGAGATTTCTAATACTACAGTTATATCTGCCGCCCAGAGAAGAAACCTAAGTAGTGCCCAATTTGAGATTTTATAGGAATCCTGGACAAGAAGAAGCAACAACACAAATCTCTATTTTTTTCCCCTTAATGCAGAATCAAAGCTCCTGTGTTTTAGAAAGCCAGTCTAACAAAGCTCTCATCAGAACAGGATTCCTGTCAGGTCTCTTTCTGAAATCCATGAAGTGCTTATCAGACTCTCTGACAGGTGACATTTTACTCACCTCTCCTCACCTATGCCATTCTGTACCCAACTTTAAACAGACTTCTGTCACGTGGGACAGTTGCCCTAATCTAGTCTGCATTAAGCCTTTCACCAAAGAAGGTTTTACTCCGTCCCACTTAGCTCTTCTGTTCTCTGCTATGATCAAAACTGCTACTAGTTCATTTTCAACCACATTAAAGATCAAAATAAACAAAACATCAGGTCTTACCATTCAAATGCATAACTACCCAGTGCATGGTTCAAGCATATACATACTCATTCATTTCAGAAGCACTATAAAACCATGAGAGTATCACAGAAAAAATTAGTTGGAAGCAACCTCTGGAGGCATGTAAGCCCTGCTCATGTAGTGGGCAATACAACTCCAAAGTTGACCTACCAACTCAGAGCCTGACCAAACTGTTTTGTTCTGAGAGAAGAATTTAAACCATGCTCTTCCCTTTAGTACTTTCCAGATTTCCTACGTGACTGGAAATGGGAGATGGTTAAATAGTGACTTTAAGATTCCACAGTCTCAGTATCTCTCAGTTCAAGCTAGCTTCTCTTTTCCTTACTACATTTCTACCAATGACAGCTTTTTTTCTTTCTGAGCTTTATCCTTTGAATCTGCCTACTTCACTCTGCACAATTCCAAGATCTTGGGACTTGGTAAAAGGACCCTGCTCTCTTAGTGCAGGAAATTGATTTTTTTCTCTTTACACTACATACCTTTGCTCCTTAAATTGCATTAAGTTACTGCATTCCTGTATATTCAACCATCTTACAACTCCAGAAATACTTGTTTCGCATAATGCTACTTTACTAGAAGTATCTAATAGACATAATGGAAGCACTGTTGATATAATTCATGGCATTATCCCAACTGCACATGACTCCAGAAGGGGAATCCAAGAGACACTGCACTCCAACATATGCTCAAAATAATGCTAATTTTATGTTGAGTTTTAATGAAGGTTAAGTGTCCCCTATACAACAGAAATGAATTTTAAATATGAGAGCTGCTGCAGAAGTACTGTCTCCTGCTTTATTATATTGGCCTGAAACATCAGAGGCAGATGGTGGCGGTATGGCAGCAGAGATCAAACCTTTCCACCAATATTCTGTTACATGTTATTGCCACATGACGGATGGTAGCAGACAGACAGTCTGACCAAATGGCATCTGACATGGAAGTGCGTATGAAGCAAAGATGTATCACTGAATTCCACCATGAGGGAAAAAATGGCACCCATTGACATTCATTGATGCTTGCTGACTGTTTAAAGAGACCAAGAAGTGGATGTGGGCACAGTGAGGCAGTAGGTAGTGCATTTCAGCACGGGTGGCAATGGGTCAACTCTGCTAGTGGCAATTGTTAGAGTGTGGCTTGCAGGCTCTTGTTCATGGCTGCCAAAAACACAGTTAAGAGTCATCACCATGCTGAAAATTTGAGTTCTGTAGCTAAGAACAGGCTCACACAAATGGTGTTACTGTGTTCTTTGTATCAATCGTAGATTCCATGGAAATACAGAGAAAGGCATTACTTTCAGAGCAACCTACGTATCCACCCTCCGTTTCTTGAATACTCTCATCAATCACCTTCTGTTGTGAACATCAAATATTTGTGGCCTTACAGTTCATAAATGTAGGTCCTATGGAAGGAAATGCTACGGTAAATCCTTCCAAATTCAGAAGGCAGTTACTGCATACAATTATGCTTGAAATTATTCTTCACTTATTTCACAGAATATGCGGTTACTGAAAGAACTATTCAAATGCACTGCTCCTAGCACGAGGACAGTTCGTGATTTAAAATGCACAGGAAGAATAAGATTTACAGACATAATGCTATCATTAAAGATCACATTTCTCCATACCCAAGCTATGTCCATTCTTTGTGTAGAAGCACGTATTATTGATAAGGTTGACACAACAACCAATGACATCACCCGTAGTGAATGTTGGACCATAGGGTTGTCCAGTTCCAGAGGAACAGAACGAATGTCCATCATCTCCATGGTAACCATATGAATGTTTATCCCATCCTAGAGAACAAAGCATTTACAATTTATTCATTTCCTCTATTACAAAATAACAGACAAAGCAAAGTTAGTGTAATCTAACCTGGATAGAAAGATCGATTATTATGCTCCACTGCTTAAGATCTCTTATGTAACTAACAGAACTGTTGTATTTAAAAAACAGAACCACAATAGCTTCTTTTATCAAAATGGCTGAACAGGTGGTTCCATTTGCAGTACTGAAAAAGGCAACACATTCAGAAAACACACTTTTCCTTTAAGCAAGCATGAAATTATCAACACCAAAAACATCACCAGCTACAATGTTGAAATCTTAAAGCTATCTGCAGATCCGACACTGCACTATAAAGCAGTGAAGATCTTCCTGCTCTCCCTTTCATCTTACAAAACTATTGCAATCATATTTCATAAATAAGTTATTCCTGTCTAAAACACAAACATGCATTTCTGGGGAAACACATTTCAAATCTTGATCTTTCTTAATGACTATTCATCAGCAAACAATCTCTGCATAATAGCAGTCTCTAGACTATAGTGACCCTAAGGCTTTGTCACCTCCACCACAAAAAAAGGAGGGAAAAAAATATTGATACAGGTGAAAGTCATAGGCAGCAGGTAAATCATTACATAGGCAAATATGGCACTAATTTCATAGGCAAAAAAGCTGTAGAACCAGTTAAGAAACCTCACTGCTGTACTAAACAAATTCAAAGCTTCTAATTCAATACACAGCAAAAACTCTTAGAAGTCAACTTTCAGGTGCCATACGATCTTTTTGCAACAGTTCTATTAAATACCTGTTGAAAATGACAGGCAACATCTCTAACATAAGCTGCCAGTTTCACTGGGTAGCATATATTCTGATTGTAAGAGCTTATACTGACAACTCCCAAATTAATTTTAGCAGAAGACGACCGTGGGTTTATTCTCTTCAATCTGCTGCATAAAATTTTTAAAGTATTTTCATACTTAGGTCCTTAATCACTGTGACCCACGCCAGACTCATACACTGCAGCTTCAGACGACACATTAAGTATCTCCCAGTAAATTACACACTCAAAATTAATGCAGCTATATTGATCACTTCTATCTTTCGAAGTTATTCGTATAGTGCCCAAAGTGATTCTCAGAAAGACAGAACATGGTCACACAAAAGTTAATTTGACAGGATTTTATACTCTGTATATAGTTAGTTCCAAGAAAACTTTTTTTTTTTTAAAGAACATCTAAAAGTGTACAGGAAAACATGTATACACACCAAGTTTCTTTAAATACTATACAGAGATACTGTTGACACCTGTTAACAAAACTGTGTCCTTGACTGTGTAAGGCAATGGGACAGTTAAAGCTTTAAACTGTGCTCTACATTCTTCCCACTGGGACTGGAAAGGTAAGAGTAAAACATACCTGGTAACCTATTCATGTTGACACCCTGTGCCGAAAGCCCAATCCCCATGTATCTGTAAAAATAAAATAACAGAAGAAGTTTGTCTCTCTCAGAAAAATAAGTATACATGTGGGATGTTACGAAGAAACATCACACACGTTAATCATACACCAATTAAGGTACCTAGATATCCTTTAATACTGATACAACAGCAAGGGAAGTCAACAGAAAAGTCATTCCTGCTAAGTATTGTTTAGTATAGGCAGTCTCTGTAAGGACAGATAACATTCTTCTCTTCCGGGCATCTTAGGTTACTCGTGGAAAGTACTGACAGTACTTGCAGTTCAGAGTATGAGTGAAGAAAGTGGCCTAACCACAATTTTTTCCAACGTATGCAATTGTGTTTTGCAATCTGGATTGAGTAGTTTTATGAAATGTATGGAAAACTGCATAGTTTCAGTAGGAAAACGCATCCTCGCATGACGCTCAGAGAAAGATCAAACTAAAGCATTAAAGGCCCGGATCACAGAGCAGAGAGATCTTAAGTAGTTTTACAGTAATGTTAAATTAAACAGTAATGCTCACTGTTGGGAATCTGTTGGCAAACTAAAGAGGGAATTTTTTTCTTATTTTGCTGACTGGTAATCCCAAGCCTAAACACGTTACTGCTAGGTCAATCAGGCTCCAAAGCCAGTTTACAAAAAGTTTTGATAAAGTCAGTGTCCAATACAATTTCTAGCAACTTAGTAATAAATAATGGAAAGTCAAAATGAATAATCCCCCAGACCCACCTTCCACCCTCCCAATAACAGTATTTCAAGTGAATGAAATCAGTTTTACTTCTGTTTGTTAAACAAAGTCACTTAATGACCATAGGAAACCAAAAAGAAGAACACCACAATGAAAAGCTAGGCTTTAACCAACAAAAACAACAAAAAAATAAGTACCAGCTAAAGCAGACATCACCTCAACTTAACATTTCTTAGATTATCAAAGCATGCAAATTATTTTGACAATAGTTCAAAACAATTAGCATAAATTTACCATGAAATGCTGAATAAGCCATATTAAAATATATTTCCCTGTACCGATTTGAGAACAGCTTATGACAACAAGCATGACCTTTGTATTCTCATTTAGTAAAATGCAGTTTTTAATGCAACTGCTCCACCAGGAAACACAAATTAATCTGCTATTTAATATATGTTCCACACAGAATAAAACTGAGCAGGAAAACACAAGTCATATGCTTAACTGAGTGAAGGGATTTCTGCTTTTTGTTTTGATGACCTCCAATAGCAACCTCTACTGCTTTTATGTTTAACATTCTGTATCAGCCTTCCTCTGATACTATTAATTACAATATTAATCTTCCTCAACCTCCAACTCAGTAACGGTGAAATGGAACCTCATAAACATATGCACTACCTATATCACATTAAGGGACAGGGAAGAGTTGAAGCAAAAAGGCAACAAACAAAAGCATTAGTCTTTGCTGCATTGTGAAATACATCACTAAGATACCACCACAGCAGAGATAACAAAACAACCATAAATGAATGTAACAAGTGGAAAGCCATTGATTTTGTCTTAAAAAATAAACATGGAATTATTACTAGAGCAGTCTAGAGTTTGATGCATGAAGGATTCTCAGGTAAAGACTGAAAATCCATTATTGTGAAGTCTCCTGTTGGCAAATTCAAGACATCTATTTTTTAGATAACCATCACCTGCTGAAAGCCTTCAAAATCAAGTCAAGTCATTTAAAAAAAATTTTAAAAGTTCAACCCAAAGCAAGGTACATTTCCATATTCTCACAGAGACAAGACTTAGCTTATACAGAAGAACGGAAGTTAACTGATAGAAAATGATCACCTAGGAAACACTTTGGTACTACCTACATTTTCCCTTAGATGAACACATAATCATACAGGTTGAAAAACACTGGACCGTCAAGTCCAACCATCAACCTTACCCACTCAGTTAACTCAGTTCCTCCACCAGACCTTGTCCTCATGAGATACTCCACAACTTCTGAGACTCCTCTTTATCTTGCTAACAGCAGTAAAGGTGGAGTCACTGAGTAAGATATCCAACAAACTCTATACAGGGATTCTGCCCCTGGTGGTGACTAAAACACCGTTCACACCATAATGGTAAGGAGATGGAAGTCTTCAGTACACAGTTTTTCCCAGGATTCACTTAGGACTGTGGAATGGTAACAACACTGCATCAAAGGGACATGGCATTAATAGAAATTCATCTAGAATTAGATTAGAACATTTTAAATAATTGACACATTTGCTATAGACACCCACCAGAAGGAGGCTACCACTACGGTTCAGAAATGAGCAAAATTTAGCTAACATCATCTGTTACAGTTGATGGACAGTTCATCAACTAGTTAAATAAGATACTTCAGCCTCTCAATTTACAGCACACTGTATCATGACATACAGGTTTTAGATGCCATAAAATTAATCACTTCAAGTTGTATTGATGCAAAGCTGATACATATAACTGATTTTTTTTTCCTAGCAACTCTTAAGCTTCATAATTTCAGAAAGATTTGCTTTTTAAACCAACTTAGCCATAGTCATTACCTGCAATAAGACTTGCTTCCGTGAGAAGAATTACCCAAATTAAAATTAAACTGTTTTCCACAAAGAAAAGCAAAAATCAAAAAATACAGGCATTAAGGTAAGTACTTTCATTCTCCAACAATATTGAAAAATTTGGGCTTCCTTGAACTGAAATGTATGAGAAGCAGTAAGCTCACAATAACTCCTTCTTCCTCAAGTATCTTTCTATACAGTGAGCTAAGCTCACATTTTTGCTGGAGCCTAATGTTTTACAGCACGCAGGTTTATAGCACTTACATGCCATGAAGAAAGCAACGTAACACTACAGTAGCAAAATGCAATGTCTGTAAAAAAGTGACCTAAGCACGACAAGCACTGTGATTTTAAATTCATAAATAAGGCAACGAAAGACATCCTAATTCTTTAAATGTGCTAAAAAAAGTTGATTACACAACAGGCACAGTTAGTACAACAAACGAGTTAGTATCTTACAAAAGGATGAGGGGAAAAAAAACAACACCTTTAAGAATCTTAAGACTAAACTTTAGAGCCTCCACAACTGATTGACTTGCAAGGATATACGAAGTCCAAATAACACCTTCCAATCGTTTCCTACATTGTCCTTGTTGATAGCGCACTGTAAGGTCAGAAATACAACACACTAAGAAGGTATTCAAATTTCATCTTTAACAAAGATAGTCTGCATTAAAATTTTGTAGGAATATGCTAATCTGAGACTCTCATTGTCTGCACAATCACAATAAGATATGAGCTGTTAAACTTTTCTCTATTTAAATGTTTCAAAATATGCCATAGACAGTTTGAGCCTTTCATTTCAAACTGAAAACAAGTTTAATTTTGTGAAATGTTTCCAAGGAAACTGTATTTTGAACATGATAAACCCAGCTTTCAAATTAATCTAGTCCTACATGGAGAGAGGAAAAAAAAGTCAGACAGTCATCTTCGGTAGCGTGTGAAACATACTCCTACACCCTTTTCCTTGTTGTTCCTATAATGACCCTAGAGATACCAATTTACTGATCCAACCTTCAGATATCCCTCTCGCTTTCTGAGGCTGCACAATTTCTGTCTAGTGCCACTTCTTGAGAACATAAGCCTTTTTGGTGACAGTGCTGTCAAAAAAGGAATAGCTGCACAGACAACAAGATAATGCATGACTGTGAGATTATCATCTTCGCAGTTTATTTACATGGCTGAACCTTATAAGAAAGGAACAACTTAAAATTTTCTGAGAAGTAGAAATCAAGAAATGAGACATCCTCTCTACCTTATTTTTAAATTAGGGACCTTCATTTCTAGAAAATATCAACAAATCAAACCCTTTTCTCAGCTACAGGTATTTCTGACCAATTAAATGCAAACCTCAAATAATCCTCCTACACTCTTACACATTTGACAAGCAGGAAAGAACTGCAATTGCCTCCTGTATGGGTAAAAAGCAAAGTAGTGTACAGTTTAAAAGAAAGTACACTTGCTGCTTTGCAATCCAATCTCCTCTTGCAGTTGTATTTCAAGTCAGGGTATTAAGACAAGAAAGCTACCTTAGACTTTCCTTGTTTTAATTCTACTTTATATGCAAGTACTCTGCTAATAACACCAATAATATGTAAATAAAAAGTGAAGTCTGCATGTTGTGGTAACAAGTGAATGTTATTGCAACAAATAACTGCTTTCTGAGGACATAACAGAAGGACAAAAATAGATCTTAGGACCACACAGTTTTTTCTGTTAGGTTAGCATACAAAACAAGCACAAACAAAACAGCAACTGAAGATTATTCTGTGTTCTGTTTACAAGAAAATGGGTACACTGGATGCTAAAAGGAAAAGCAACTTATTGCAACACCATTTTTTTGCAAGAAAGCATGGTTTCTGTGTGAAGATTTAAACACGTGCTTTAAAAAACAGCGGAAGGCTGGATTTCACAAACAGCACTCAAACACATTAAAACTCTGCTTATACCACAGGGATTGGTGTCATGGAAATTGAAACTAACACTTCAGGACATTTGGGATAGCTGCTACTTATTTCTTTATTCATCTCACCACGTACACAATATTTATGCAACACAAAGCCAAAACAGACAACTGGTTGTACTGGACAGTGTTTAAAAACAGCTGTAAGCCAACTGTTGTCTTAAGGCCACACCAATAATGCTGCTAAAAACCACGCTAACATACTTGTGTGAGTTGCCATAACATTTGATTTTGGTACAGGACACTTAGCAGATCCTACAAGCGCAATACAAAGCATGCCCGTAAAGGTCTGCATCAGTACAACCACACTACAGACTGAACAACTGCTTTCACAGAGGTGTTAGCACTGTGTTATTTGCTAAAAACACTACAGCCTTTCCAACCTAAGTTGTCTAGAAGAAAAAAAACCAAAAGCTTAAGATTTAAAACACAGGGTTTGATGGTTTTTATCTAACATTAGGTGGGCATAAGCTGGTACCAGAACCAGAAGTGGCATTCCCTTCCTACCAAGGGGCTGATGCTCATTTCTGCTGCAAAATGCTCTCTTTGTATGCTGCCATATAAACATGCATACTGAGAACTAATTAGTCTAAAAAAACAACTCACTCTTGAGGTCAGCTTTTGGAGAACAAGCTAGCCAGTAAAGTCTGTCACAGAGCTAACACACACAGATACAAATTTGTACAGGGGAAGAGACCACAGCAAGTGTTCAGAGGCTGCTGCTTTTCATGGCTGAATCACCACAAAGCATTCAAACCACAGCTTAGAATAAAAACTGTAAACACAACAACAACAAAAAAAAACCTGTTCTGACTGGAAAAAAGGAGATTCACTGCACATATCAACAAGCCTAGGCCTGAAACCCGTATAAGAACGGATGGTTGCCCGGCAATACACACAAGCTATTTATAACACAGAATGACAGGACAGCATTTTACTTCTGATAGCCACTGGACACCCCTCAGGCAGCCCTTTGGAAAGTGAAACTGGCGTATCCTTATGCCTAGAGTGCCCAAAGAGAGCAACCAGAGGGTACAGTAAAGCACGCAGACTAAGGGGGGAAGGGGGGGAATACAGATGACTCATCATGACTGAAGAAGGATGCCCACAGAAACTGCTGATCACACTTAGAGCTTACATAAACCATGACAGCATCATGCAAGGAACTTTCAATTGCATAAAAGAGGACAGGATTTGCTGCTATCTGAAATAAAACGCTGGGCTATAAGGCAGACACATTTCCCCTTTATACAAAGCCAGAGGAGTGATATGTGTAAAAGAGTCCTTAGTGGAAGGCAGCATGAGTAAAGTGAAATCAAGAATTGACAGAGACTGGATATAGGCTCATTTGCACATACCAACCTAGCTAAGAGAACAGACACATGGAAGTCACTTCCAGAAAGTGGACTGTAATTGATTCCCAAGTTGCAAGAACAGGATTTAGCACACTCTTGTGCATTTCCATTCCCAGACCACTGACATACACTGGTATAATTAAGTCCCTATTCTAGAAACTTAGATGACACTAAAACCATACCTGTACCATAGCTGAAATTACAGATAAAAAACTCTTACGTTACTTCTGGTTTTCTGACAGAGCAATTTCACACTGAAAACTGTTACAAGCTTAATAAGGTTTAATTCAAAGCTACAACTGTGTTTAGTCTCCTCTGCCATATTAGAGCATTTTGAAAGCAATTGCTATAATGCTCTCAAATGTGACATACATATATGTTAGGGTTTTTTGTTTGTTTTGAAATATATTTCTATTAACTGGAGATTTCAATAGTGATCCAGATACAGCTTATTGCCATTAATAGTCTTCTTCCTAACATGTCTTGTAATAACCACCTTTGTACTATTCCCCATCCTACATCCATTGCTCACCTACTGTTATTATCTCTAACCACTCACATCCCCGTCCACAACATTTCATGTAAGGCCAAGCAAAACAAAGCAAGAGCATAAAAGAAGAACATAAATAGAAAGAAGTCCTCAGACTGCAAAAGGAGGCATGAAATTAAAGAAGGCAATTGAACAAATGCAGAACAGAAAATACTTACAGAACAACATGACTGGTTACCACTTTTAACAAGAACTTTTTGAAGTTTTATAAGAACTTTCCACAAATCTGCACTGTAGCAGCACATAAATGACATCAGGATTCTTCATGCCAAGCACTGTACAAATATCAAAACAGTTTCTGCTTAAAATATATTATTTCAACCTTATTACTTTTATTAAACTTCATTCTCACTACCCTTTTTCTCACCTGTTACAATCAGTTGTTGCACGCCCCTATCGTTTCCTACTTATGACCAAAAACAACTTCATTCTTTATCTGTTCTGCAACACTTAACCTCTGTATCTACTTCCTAGTCAGCCTGCTTTCGTGGTTTCTTCAGTATGTCCATAATGCCTGTCCTAAGTTGATCACTATGCAAAAGGAATGTATTAGGCACTTTCAGATTCCTATTCAAAGACTGTCATCCCCCAGATACATACATAATTTAGTGACCTTGGTCACTAGAACAACAAAATCAACTCTGTTTTCCAGGCAGTTATGACAAACCATAATGGAAGCCATGTCAGATCTATGCCTTAGTCTAAAAGGAGCTGTGATCTAGCTTTGGAGGTGCCAAAATCAGATTTGAGATTGCCCAGGGATCTTGAGATATTCAAGGTCATATTCTAGGAACAGAACATAAAGTTCTACCGTGGAACAAAAATTAGATCTCCTAGACAAGGTTTTTAGTAAAGGGTTTCAATGATTTGAGGCAAACCACGCTAAGCAAGAGAACTCAAACATGAATGCTGCTAGACTTGCTCGTATAATTTAATTCACTGATTAAATACTTTAGGCTATCTTTTTTCATATAAAAACAAATACTAAAAGTAAAGGCCACTACCACAGGGAACTGCAAACAGCATTATATTATCCATTGGCATTTATGAAGGCTGTAAGCTGTACCTAGTCTTGCAGACAGATACTCAAGTTGCCTCTAGTAGTCTAGGATTATTTTAAACAGCACCATAAAATAAGGGCTGTTGTGCTTCCTCAGCAAGGCTCAGCCTCAAGAGCAGATCCTTTTGCAAGAGAGAGGCATTTCAACTAAACGATCATATTAGTTGCATGCTGGTCCCCTACAGTCATGGTCTTCATGAACTCTTTTCCCATTACCAGATGCCAAGAAGAAAAAAAAATTAGGACTGTGAATGGAGGCAGCCAGTTGAAACAGCAGGGAGTGAGAAAGAACTAATAAACCCTCTAAAACTGCATTCTGTAGACCTACTTGTAGATCTCTGTATTATATTCCCCCGTTCAGTCATTTCAAAGTCACTAATATGTGTGAACACAGCAAAACAGAACTGTGAGATTCACACTGCATCTCATCAAAGGCCTCCAGACCCTGAAAGTAGGGTCTAGAGGCAGACACATCCATTGAGGCTCCACACAAGTTCCTGCTCTCCAACAGCTAGAGCTAGATTTGGCCTTGGCTCTGTGCACAATATTCCCCAGCACCCATGCTATATTATACAATGAAGAAAACAAACAGCTCATTAGGCGGATAAAGACATTTCAAAAAAGAGCACTGAAAAAAAAAAGCAAGAGTGAAGCAAGGCAGTACGTATTATTATTGAAACAAACTTCCCTCTGATTTTTTAAACACTCTTCACAGGTAACTTCACAAGTCTTAGCTATGGACACCTTGCAAATCTTGAAATTCTTTACTTGAAGGTGACTTTCACTTATATAGATTGCCCTGAATAGCCTTCTGCATTAGAATTAACTAAAAGGCAGCAAAAGGTTAAGTATCAGCCAAGTCTGGTAAAATGACACTCTCTCCCTTTATACATATTGGCATAATTTTAAAATCTATCGTTTAAAACAAACAAACAAACAAAAAAAAACAACAAAACCAAGCAACTTCCAAACGTAACAGGCTCAAATGTATTTCAGGAAAAGGTGTATGTATCACTAGCACATCACAGTACTCTTTAACTGCCAGCAGAAGGGCAGATTTCTTTTTAAATGTTTAAGTTAAAAAAAAAGTTCCTAAAACTGATGGCAAATCATTACCAGAAACACTAATTACTACTGTCTCAATCTGAAGACACTTAGGTCTTGACAATGTGAGAAAAGCAACTGCAGGTGCGAGATTCTGATAGCAAAGAAGTCTCCCAGAGAGAGCTTTTGAGAAAAGAACTGATAGTGAAGTACCACAAACACCACTCAAAGGCAACAGCAGTCCTGAGAGGACAGAGCTTTTCAAAACAGTCCTTCACAATACCAGCTGTACTCATTCACTCAGTCCTGTTCTTTCCATAGACAAATTCCCAGACATCCAGTCAAAGCATTCCTTTTTATTTCTTAAAGCTACTTTTTACTGAGCAGTTATAAGGACAACTTTACTCTTCAAAATTAATAGAGCATCCATGAAAAGACTCACTGCAGATGGAAGTTCACTGGCTGTGCATCCTAAACACTTCTTAAAAATCACTTAGTCTCTGTATACACACATCACACCGTTAGATGTAAGAGCAGGCAGAAACTGAGTCACTTAAACCCCAGCTTCTCTGTCGTGAGCAGACGAGGAGATGTTATCAGGGTATTCATTGCGTACACTGATTTGTGGATAATTAATACCACAACCAACCCACTTAACCAAATATCAGAGAATGATTATTCTCATGAATAATGAATTAAGCTACATAACAACTGTTAAGATATGAAAAAAGCATCGATACGAAAGACATCTGTTGACTCAAAGAAAGATTATTAGAACATCAAGTAATAATTAATAATGCATTCAATACTTACCCATCTCTTCCCTTACTGACAATTTTAACTTCAAAATAGTATATGCCACAGGCTGCAGGTATGGGATGTGTAGCTCGAACAGAAGCAGCATCTTTTGGAGTTTTTCCATGACCTGAAAAACAATTACGTTCAAAACACAATGAAAATGTATTAGAAATAACTGCAGAAGGTAAATCTCAAAGGGACACACACCGACTACTCAAAACTAAAGGCTTATATGTATTGATCAAGCAATCTACAGTATTTCACCTGCCCTGCTTTTATGCTAGCACATTTTCTTCCCTTGTTTAGTGCCCATTATAGGTACCTCCACTGCAACTAAGCATGATATGAGAAGTTCTGAATACATTACTCTAGAAGTTTCCACTATTATCCAACAGGAAGCTGTGAGAAAAAAAAAAAGTTTCACTGTAGCAAGTAAAACAACTGAGAAAAGCCCACCTGGATTTCAAAGTCCTGCATGACTTCTCAAACACAGAGTTGACTCATTTTTGTAGAGTGAAAAAAATGATACAACCTAGTTCACTCCAATGCCTACTGCTACTAAATCTACAGGTTAATTTAAAGACACTTCAATTCTAAAGTTCCTCAGAATAAACCAGTCATTTTATAGGATATGTGACTTGTAATTCATTTCCACATTCTGAATGGTATTTCAGGACAACATTAACATCAGCCTGCAACGGAGTTAATGTAGTTCCTACTCCTCTAGCATCACTAGATACCAGCTCTGCTACAATACAAATCCCAACTCCTGCCTACTCTCAGGTTGCTCAATTGAACCCAAGAGCTATTTGCACTCTGCTAGGAGTGATTCTTCCAAATAAATCACCTATTTCAAAGTCTTTTATTCTAAAGGCCACGTGGAAGCAGGCTTTTGGCCAGCTGACTTGTTTTTAGTAATAACCTGTTCAAACAAGACCAGTCTTTTCTGGGCATACCAAAATCCCTCAGCTATTGTGTTAAAGTCATACACTGGATCACAGGATATACTATTCCAAAAAAAAAAAAAAAAGTAAACTGGAATCTGTAAAGAGGTTTTTCAGTAAGACAGCAGATTGTCTAGGAATAGGATTGCCACTGCCATAAGAAAAATTCACACAGATCCCATTCCCAGACTCAACATGGATCTGAGGAACAGTGAAAGAGAAACTCAGGCTTCAGCACTGCCACCTCCAGCTCAGACAACAGGAAGGCCTGCTGGCACTTGGAAACCAATCAATCTGTATGCAAAGAAATAAAAGTAATACCTTCTTCCAGAGGTGTTAATACTGGAATTATTGCTCAGAAACAGATTAAACACATGTCTCACAAAGGAAATCCAGCCACAGAACAAGCAATAAGCTGCAGGAAAATGGCCTAGCCAGTCAGAACGATCACGCACAGCTGACCTACACTACTAAACTTCTATCTACAGAGCCCTCTAGTGTAAATGTTGCTAACACAATAAATGCATCCCTGCCTAGAGCTAGCACCTACCATTTCTTACCATACAAGGTATATTCAGCCAAGAAAAGTTCTCCACTTCACCATGATAGTATTTGCATCAAAAAACTTCACTAGCTCAGCAAACTCTCACCAAGTTTAGGTCCGACCCACAAAGATCTTCTGACGTAACCAGTTTGCCTCAGTGTGTTACTACTACCTGAAGGCAGCTAGCCAACTACCTTAACTGCCTGGCTACAAATGCACTGCTCACTTCAATATGCCATTAATAAACATTTTACATCAAGATGTTTTGATCACCTCACATATTTTACTATATTAAGCTTATGAACTACCTTCCACATGTTTTTTTGAAAGCCTCATACGAGGAAGAAGGAGTAATTTATTCCTCCATACACAAGACAGCATGCAGCACCTTAGTGTTCACCAATGGTAAATTATCTCCTCAGGCTGTGTCAACCAAGGCAATAACAGAGTACACAACTTTACAGCTTCCCTAAGTTTCCTCGGTTTTCAAGTGCTGGTTACATGTTACTTAGTTACTGTAAGTTATAGTATCATTCTGAAGTATGAAGAAATACTTCAGCTAAAAAGGCACCCCCCAAAACTTCACAGGAACAACACGAAGCTTCTGAGAGATCCTTTAATTCAGCCACCTTTGATTAAATGAAGCGCTAACTTAAAAAGGATGGGAGGGTGGCCTTCTCTTTAAGTGTCCTTAGCTTTTTATTTTTAAAACAGACTGAGAAGTTCCCTTGATTACTCTGCTTGACAACCCATAGTTTCACTTTGAGTCAGTCTCCTTATTTGGCAAAGTCTTCCAGGTAAGACAAGACGCCTAAAGCAATAGCAACCAGTCAAACATGAAAATGTACATCCATTACTGAGGACACTTTTTTGTGAAATGATAAAGTGTTTAGAAACAATATCAATCTAAAATATTCTTAGCACCTCTTCCTGGAACTAGTTCCTTCCTCATGCCCCCTTGCCTACTTGCAAGGGCATACCATGAACCAGACTGAATTCATTCATCTGGCTTTATGAAACATACCATATTTTTTTTAAGCAGATCTGTTCTTTGATCCAATTCACAGCCACACATAGCTGTCACAGAGCAAATTAGAAGTCCACACATGAGCAGAAGTAACAGGGTTACCTTCCCAGTATTGCCAAACACAACGTGGTGAAACAACATGCTTGGGGAAGTCACGCTTTCATCCATTTAAAGAAAACACAACCTAAATTTAGAACTGCTGGCCTTTTCATGTCATCCCCCATGAATCCCATTTTACTACCCAAGTATGCTGCTTTTATTTACAGTTACTTTATTATTATTTATAACAACATCATCAATAGTATCAAGCAGTTGACTACTTTCAAATATTCCAAACACCTCTACACTGCCACAGTGTGCTAGATGAGACCTCTGGTACTACCAAGCTAGGTTAGCCAACAAAAGGAGCCACGAGAAGCTAGTTATCTACTAAAAGTTATCAACTTTAAAACAAAAATAAGGCTCCTTACACTGCAGGTAGCCGAGCTGCAGGATTTCTTACCAAAGGACAAGATAGATGTTAGCACTTCAGTAGGCAACGAGCAAATCTCTGAAACAGTAAACAACTGAGAAACCACATTCTGCTCATGATGTCCCTTACCTTAAAATAGCTGGAAATGGAAACACAGAAGCACCATATATGCCTGACATGGTTTTAGGCCTTTCCTTGGGCACTTATGGCAACTATCACTGATGGGACTCTGAGGGAACTGGGCAGTTCATGAACTTGGCATACTGTTACCATGACCCTTGGTGATCTGAATCCTCAATACTTCGCTTTCGAATAAAAAAAAACATCCTGGACATCCAGCTCTGAACCTCCGAATCAGAGATCCCAAATGCCTGAAGTAGATTATATGAACACTACTCTATGTTACCTAAAGTAGAGTTATTCCATAGTTGCAAGCTACAGATAAAGTCTTAATACAAACTGTAAATCTTTAACACTAAAAATTCATTTTCAGCATTAAAATGAGAATTCTGCAAATAGATGCATTGGAGGGAGAAGGGAAAACAAGGGCACAAAGCTTAGGCTTTACACTGTACACCAGAACATAGACAAGTTCAATCACTAGAAACATTTTCTATTTTGTTTCCACTAAAAATGTTCAGCAGCTACAAGTCTCTGTTTACCAAGTCAAGCTTAATTTTCTTTATAAGCAGTCATTCACATTAATTATTTTTACTAACAGTAACATAATTAGCTCTTTAGTGAAATTAAATAGAAATTAATCTAAATTTAAATTCCATATAGCTGAAAAAGCTCATTCAGACAAAAAAAAAAAAAAGGACATATTTGGAGAAAACATTTCAATATCCAAAAATCTGTTCTTTGAACCAAAATCCAAGTGCATTATGCATGTGCACTGAAGTCTACAGAAGCATTGACCTCGACAGAGGTAAACATGCTTATACAGTTTAAATCCTTAAATGAAGTTTACGTAAGCTTAACTGAAGTTATTTCCAACAGGTGGTTCAATGACTTCTCCTCAGACTGACAAAAGTAAAATAGTCAGGGCCTAATCACCTCTGGGATTCAGGAGAAGAAGCTTTTACTGAGACAAAAGAAAAAAAAAGATGTGAACAAATTACTGAGGTTATTTCAACTTTCCCTCCCCATTTAACAAAACAAGACATCTCAGAGCAACAAGAGTGTTCAAAGCAGACACTGTGTACTATGTCTCACATGGAGTACTGAATGTACTTCAAGTGTTCTCTGCCAATAAAATTAGCACAATCCCTGCATCACTGAATGACAACATGGAGTTATTACTATAAAATCCTCTTCTGTTTGTTACAGAAATTGGGAGGCAGTTTGCACTGAAAAATAAAATAGAATTCTTTTAGTTTGGCACCAGAGACAGTTCAAAGGCAACTGCACTGTAAACAAATGCCTGGCTAAGATTTCCCAGCCTGTGACACTTTAGGAGAAGTTCGTGCAATGGATGATTGCTCAAAATTGCATAACTTTTGTCAGTATTTTTTTTTGTTTTGAGAACTGTCACAAGACAAGTGAAGTTACTAGAGGACCTTTCATGACTTGGTCTGTTTACATACTCCTGTATACAAGTTCTTTCCTGGTTGCAGCCTTGGTTAGGTCTTTATTTTTATCCCCTTACACTACCTTGCATAGATTATTACCTAATGAAGTCAATTTGCCTGTCTACTGGAACATACATATTACGTACACCATTTATAAGATCGTTGTGTTTCCACAAGATCCTAGTGGTAATTCCAAGTACTGTAGATATATGTAGAAATATTTTAAAAGGTGTATTTCGAAATAATTTGTTTCATAACTAATTTACATGTAGCATACACTGGCCCAAACTCTCATGTTTCCATTACCATCTTCCTCCAGTCCAGAATTGTTAACATTACAATTACACAAGATTAAACAAATACTATTCA
The DNA here is from genome assembly GCF_038088225.1 of Cyrtonyx montezumae. Lineage (NCBI taxonomy): Eukaryota > Metazoa > Chordata > Aves > Galliformes > Odontophoridae > Cyrtonyx > Cyrtonyx montezumae. Next base: position 85,021,895 of record NW_027072089.1, on the reverse strand, counting down.
TGATACTGTTTTTTTCTTGTCCCCTACATAAAGATACCACAAACAACAGTCACAGGGACTCTGTTAACTTTATCAGCTTGGACAGCTAGCTGGCAGCAACACCGAAACATACATTCATCCATCTGAAAACAAAAATGCCCTGGAGTATAGTCTTTAATGTATTATAGTACCACCAGTGCCAATGTATGTGAGTACCACATCCGGATCTTGACAACAATCCTAATCAAAAGCCAGAATTCATAAAACTGTAACAGAATAACTCACTGTGGAAAGAAGTTACACCTGATAAACAACACGCCAGCCAATGCATCTTCTCCTGTACCATCTCCCCAAATACATCTTCCTTCTCAAGTAATTCACTATGATTTTGTGAGGTAACACAAAAGAATATGAGCACAGATCCTCCGGTTTTGTTCACCACAACAATATTTAAAGAGCCATCACCCCGATGCCAGAGAGAAGAACAGATTTTAAATCTTCACCTCTTGATCAATATCTGAGTTTACAGCGGTTTTGGTTTTTAAGCAGTCCCTAGGACACCTGCAAAAACCTCCAGATACAGAAAGGCAGTATAAAATGTGACAGCTGCAATGGGTACAAAGAGACATCTCCTGCAACTCTCATTTCCAGACAAGCTGTCCATTGCTATGCAAGAAAATCAGACAAATCTTCAACACCACAGAGAGAGGAGCATCATTTCCCTGACAAACCAACGAAGTGTAGTTTCTCACAATAGGTCAGAACATTAGAATTTTCATACACCTTTGTAAAGTGAAGGTGTTTTTTTCTGAATGTTCCCCCACCACACCACACCAAGTAACACCAACACACTCAGGGCAAAGCCTGACAGAGATTAAGAAGCGTTTGGACAATGTTCTCAGACACAGGGTTTGAACTCTGGGTGATCCAGTTCCAGTGCCTTCCAACTTGAGATGTTCTGTGGTCCAGTGATGTCAGGAAAAGCTCCTCCTACCAGTCAAAGAACAGAGGAGATTACTCCAGAAAAACAGTTCTGTAGTCAGAAAGCCACAGAAGCAACAGGGAAAGCTTGAGAACCTGCATCAGTACCATAGGAAAAGAGAAATGATTTTGATCACTGGCTTCTTTGGCCAGACACATCTTCTCCCCCTTCTTTGGATATTTTGATCCAGAACAGATCATACCGTGTCAAATTAAAAATAAAACCAACCAAACAAACATCATCTACCCTTCTTTCACAAATGCTTGGCCTTTTCAGTGCTTCTGAAGTTATCACAGAACTGTAAGGGTTGGAAAGGACTTCCAGAGATCATCGAGTCCAACCCCCTGCCAAAGCAGCTCCCTAGCCCAGGTTGCACAGGTAGGCGTCCAGGTGGGTCTTGAATGTTTCCAGAGGAGGAGACTCCACCACCTCTCTGTGCAGCTGTGCCACTGCTCCATCACTGCACTGTGAAGAAGTTCCCACTTCTTGGGCAGAACTTGCTGTGTATCAGTTTGTGGCCATTTCTCCTTGTCCTATCTCTACACACTGCAGAGATAATATCCTACAAGATACACTGAATGCTTTCTTTTGAGACCTCTACTTGCAACTGATTTGTAGAAACATTTCACAATGCTAAGCACATTTCTGCGTGCTATCTTCCCTTATGCTCCTCACCGAATCTCCTCTTTTTCTTCCCTTCTTTTTTTCTCTTTGCATATGTAGGACTGCAGGGTCTGGAGTGGGGAAAAAAGGAACAAAAAATGGCTGCAAGTTTCAGTTATTTCCCCACACAGTGCCTCAGGTAGGAGCGCCTGATACTTCGTGCTGCTGAGTCCAGGTGCCTGGCAGGTAACATGCACTGGGGCTGCCTTCACAGCCATCTCCATTCAGCTCCCAGAGGGAAAAGAGGGGCCACTTGAGAGGCCATTCACTCCCACTTTCAGCTTGGAGAAAGAAAACCCCATTCATGACACCTCTCCTTTTCACGGGCCCCTGGGCTAATTTAAGAAATTTTCTAACCTTCAACACTTACGAGTGAGAGCAAAGGTGTTTTATTACTATAACCAACCAACCATGCTTCACAACTTCTGGTAGAGCATCCACAGCATTTCCTACACTGTCTTTACTTCAGAGGCATACAGAGCCTGCTGTAATTTCTTTGGAGTAACAAATTCCTGGTTTAATACTAAGGCAAAGAGAAGGAAACCAGAAATAGGACAAATAAAGTCTGAAAATATACAATTACACTGGCTGACCAGAAAGTCTGCAAATTCTAGCTCATGAGCAAAAAAAGAGTAGGGCAAAGCAGAACACACAGGATGACTTGCCAGCCATAAAGCCGTGATCATCCTATGAAAAGGAAAAAATAAAACACAAACCAACTGCAGCCACTAAGCAGCAGAAAACACAAAATGCGTCTAAAAATACAAGGTCATGAAAAACTGAACAAAAGCCAGGAAATGTGAAGTTGGGTATTAAATATCACGCCCTTAAATCACTCGGGGCCTCCCAGAAACCTGCTCTGTAGCCGGTCGCCAGCCTCCCACACTAGCTTCATACGGTGCAGTGTGCTTAGCATTTTTAACAGAGTATTCTGTATGTAATAATAAAGCCTCACTATTAAAGAAGAAAAAAAAGTCCCCGAGAGTACATTTAATCCTTTCACGGCAGCCAAATCCTGCCATGTGTTCGTGTTGCCGTTTTCCCCCCTCCGATTAAACAGTAACATGTTTATCGGGATTTCACTTGAATTTCACCACTGTGAGCTCCCAGAAGGGTGACTGCGGGCTTGCTTCCTCCCCTCCCGTTTGCTGGGCACTGACAAAGGAGCCGGCTCCTCGCCGCCAGCGCAGAAGCGGCGGTAAAGCGCAGCACTCTCCCCTCGGAGCAGGCCTGGAGGACCAGATGTGGCCGTGTTTTTTCAGGTCAGAGCCGTACTCCGGCGTTTCCAGGTTTTATGACATTTCATAACAACCGACGCTTGCCGGTTTCCTACGCTCTCTTCTCGCGGATTCGTACGCGCGCACCGAGTTCGATTTTTATCTTTCCCCTGAGAACCAGCAAGTTGAATCAGGAGGCACGAAGTTACAAAACCACATTAGCAGACACAAGTCCCACAGCCACCCCTTCTCTCTTAATCCCATTTTCCCCCCCTAAACGCACTCCCTCTCTCCCCCTCCCCCCCCGTTTCCGCGTTCCCCGCTCCCCCGGCACTGCCCCGGCCCGGGGCCGGCCGAGGCTGGGGCAGGGAGCGCGGAGCCGGGCTGGGGGGAGCAGAGGAGGAGGAGAAGGGCGCGGAGCGTTATTTCCTGTTATTGTTGCCCCGGCCCTCACCTTTGTAGTGAACCCGCAGGTTGTTCTGCGAGAGGCCGATGTAACTGAATTTGTCCTTCGGGCTCCAGGAGCGGGGCAGTGGCGTCTCCTGCTCGTCCACGGCCGGGTACAGCCTCTTCAGCCGCCGCTTCAGCTCCTTCTCCTGCTCGTTCAGGGCCGGGTCGCCGTGCGGGAATGCTGCTGGGGCGCCGCCGCTCCCCGCCGCCGCCAAGCCCGGCGCCCCGCCGCCCCCGCCGCCCCCCGCGGGCCCGGTGCTGCCGGCGGCGGGCGGCGGCGGCGCGGCGGTGGCGGGCGGCGGCGGAGGGTGGAGCAGGAGCGCGGCGGCCGGCGCGGGGCCGGGGCTGGCGGCGGCCGAGGGGACCCCCGGCGCCGGCGGGGGCGCGGCGGCCGCCAAGGGGAGCGGCGGCGGCGGCGGCTGCTGCTGCCCGGACATCCCTGTTCCGGCCTCCTCGCCTCCGCAGCGGCGACCGTCAACGGATCGGCCCGGGGGCGGAGCGGCGGGCAGGCCCCGCGCCGCGGAGAGAGGCGGCCCTGCCGGTGGGTCACCCCCAGCCGGTGCGCCTGACGACAGGGGCGATGACGACGGCGGGGCCGCCCGATGCGAGCCGAGGTGGGGAGGGGGGGCGAGGCGGAGCGGGGCCGGAACGAGCCGAGAGAGCGAGCGCGGCACAGAGAACGGCGCCGGGCGGAAGCGGGGCGGGTCGGGAGCGCGCGCCGGGCACCGCGGCGGGGCGGGCTCCCCCTTCTCCCCTCCCCGTCCCCTCCCGTCTCGCGCGCGTGCCCGCTCCGTCCGGCGCGAGGCGCCGCCGTGCGTCCCTCGTCAGCTGCGCCTTGGTCCCGCCCCTCCGCAGCCCCCGCCTCCCGCGCTGGTGGCGGCGTGGGGCGCTGCGGCTGAGGGGGCGGCGAGGCGCGAGGGCGGCCCGCAGTGGCTGTGAGGCTGAGGGGAGCTCGGGGATTCTAGCGTGGAATCTTCTTGTCCGTGCTCGCGGTGTCGTTGTTTCATAAGCAGTCGCTTGCAGTGATCACTTCGCATGAAGGAGAACCGCCTACAAACAGGCACGACTTGGGGCACACTTAGGAGCGAAAGGTGTTTTCACGGGTACATCTAGAACCTGAAACACTGGTCGCTTCAGACAGCATTTCTAGCTGGCAGATGGCTGGAGAACAGGCAGAGGAGCAGGAAATAGGGATGTTAATTGCACTACACCTGTGAGCAATGCCCAGTGAGGTAATGCAGGTGCGATGCACACTGGGGCTAGTGGGAAGCTGAGTAGTCACCAACATATGTGTCATGTGAGGCAGCCTTGTGGTGTAGGCTGACAGCATCCTGGCTTGTATCAGAAACAGGATAACAGCAGGAGCAGGGTCCTGATGGTACCTCTATACTCAGCACTGGCGAGGCCGTGCTTCGAGCACAGTGCTTAGGTTTGGGCCTCTCATAACAAGAAAGACATCAAAGCCCTGGAGCATGTCTGGAGAAAGGCAGTGAAACTGTGAAGGGCCTGGAGCACAAGTCTTACATAGAGTGGCTGAGGGATCTGGGTTTGTTTAGTCTGAAGAAGAGGAGGCTTTGGGGGGAGCTTGTCTCAGGGGCCTAAAAGGAGGTTGTTGCAAGGTGGAGATCTGCCTCTTCTCCCAGTTAACAGCAGTGGGATGAAAGGGAATGGCCTGAAGCTGTGCCAGGGGAGGTTAATGTTGGATGTTAGGAAAAAATTCTCAGAAGAGTGGTGAAGTATTGGAACAGGCTGCCCAGGGAGGTGGTGCAGTCGCTGTCCCTGCAGATTTTCAAGAGTAGATGTCGTACTGAGTGACATAGTTTAGTGGACACGGTGGTGATGGACTGATGGTTGAACTAGATGATCTTAGTGGCCTTCCCAATTGTAATGATTCTAGGATTCTGTGTCCAGCAGCATCTCTGGCCAGACAAAACCAGAGAGAACCTGTCTGAAGGAGCTGCACAGGATGGGAATGTCGGGTGAGGTCAGCACATGGGCTGACTTGCGGCAGAGGGTTCCCTGCCACTCGCAGGCTGTCTGCCAACACATCTAAGCTGTCTTCCAAGCATCCTGTAAACCTCAAACCTCAGGATTTTAGAGTTTAGCACTTGGCTAGCATCAGCTACTTGGGGATATATTTAGTATGTTCATAACTGAAGGTATAAATGTCTAACCCTTTTCTGAATTTCAATGAATGTTTTTGCCATCGCTTTCTGCTAAGTGTCATGGCACACTTGACTTTTGTGTAGGCATACTTCTTGTTGCCCATTGTCAGATGGCTGCCATCTATGTGCTCTACAATGAGGTGTGGCAGAGCAGGCATCTCCATGCATAACCATGGACATTACTAGCTGCTCTGTTTATTGTTTTCCTATCAATACCACCATGCTGAGATAAATAATCCAAATCTATTTAATCATTAGATTTTATAAAGACCTTTTCCCCTGAACATGCCCCTATACAGACTCACCTACATCACCTTTTCTCTGAGGCGGGATATGCTGGAGGCTATTCCAGAGGACAAAATGAATTCCTTTATGTAGAGGTATTGTAATACTCGGTTTGAATCAGTATGCCATTTATTCTTCGAAAGCTCCATTCTCTTATTAGCTTTTCTGACTACAGCTTCATGAGGATTAGAGGGAGCACACAGGTATTTACATAAATGCCCAGTGTCTGCTCTTCAGTTGATGTAAATAAATTAGAATTTGTCAGATGTGGAAGCAGTACTCATCTAACATGCATTTTCAGTATTGAACTTAACTCCCCATTACTTGATCCGTTCTGTTTCATTTGGACCTCCTCATCATCACAGCCCCCCTCTTGTCTTGCTTAACTGAAATAATTGTGACAGCTGCAAATTTTGCTATCTCACAATACCATCGTCTTTCTAGATCGGTAGTAAATACTACAACAACACGAGGCTTGCTGCACAGCCCTGCAGCAGGCTGTCATTAACCTCCTGCCATCGCGGAAACTAGCTGCTGAATTCTGCTCATTGTTTTCCATCTCCACTTTTTGAGCTATGATAGAACTTTTCTTCCTGCCCAGTGATTACTTACCTGCTTGAGTTGTCTATGGCTTAGGGATTTAATCAAAGGCCTTTTGAAACACTGTGAAACCAGTCCACCAAAATCTCTTTGGTTTGTGAAGGCTATTTTTGACATTTTTAGATCATTTCAGTAGATGGATCAACCAGGAATTATTTTGCTCTGCAGAATAATTAGGCCTATTATTTAGGCGTCATTTTCCATACTGATATATATATTTATATTTTAATTTATGCTTACTTTTAGTGATTGTTTCAACAAAAGAGAATGCAGCCAAAGCATTCCAGCGGTTGAGGGTTTGGCCTCCTGTTGGCCATGTCAACAGTCCCAGCATGTCAAGGACAGGTTGGAACTTGAATATAGATGACTGGTTCCTTTTGTCACTGGACCCTGATCCTCCAGGCAATTATTTTGCAAGGGCATCAGCTCACACGTTCAACTCCCACCAGCTAACTCCGATGAACGTGGAGCTTGAGGAGAGGAGAGGAGAGGAGAGGAGAGAGCAGCCCCTAGCTGACGCCTTGCTGACAGCATCAATAAGAATAAAACTCTCCTGATGGTGTGAGCACATCCTGTCCTTGCAGTGCAGCATTCTGCGTGGCCTCAACACTGCTGAGGTCAATTTCACTCTTGGATCCTGTGTTAGTGACTCTTTGTATTTTTTTATGACTGCGTAAGTGGGCTATGGCCATCTGTGCAAGTGATGCTGATTGCTCTCTGGCTGTCGTCAAGAAACAGAGGCAGGATTCTCCTTGGGAATCTATTTCTGTGTATGTCCTTTGTCCCCCCTGTAGGACTGATCCTCATGGTTGCATACGAATTTGGCAAGCCTGTTACAGTTGCCAGCCAGCCAAACTTCCAGCTACTTTCTCTCTGTAATCTAATATCACCCATCTGTAGTGATGACAACCGTTTGCTGATCTTCATTTACTGTTTCTCCTGGTTGAGTTTTTCCTATGCATAGTTTCTTTGCAATAGTTTTGAAATTAATTTTCCCTCCTTCAATACGATACTTGGAAATCATCAGTGTGTTATTTGCTTTTTGTCCCTCCTGTGCTAGTCCTAATGAGAAAAGATGAGAAAAAATAAGAAAACCAATAAGAAGTAGGTAATGGTATTTCCACAGAGTTAGGGAGAGACTTCTTCAAACCACCTGGAGGATTTTTTGCTGAGCCTTTTGCTATTTGGACTTTTTTCTTTCCTGCTAATTTATTTGATCATGGACACGATAGGCTTGATGACCTGAGAAATGAAAGGCTTGCCAGAGTGAATCACAAGAATTATAGGCCATCACCAGCTATTAACTAGGTTGAATCAAATGGTAATCAAGTTGCAATTTGCAGTATTACTATTATTGCTGCTCACATAAAATGGTGCTTCTGTTTTCATAAATCTGAGCAATCCGCTAATAGAAATAATATTGCTGTGTGAGTCAACCATACCTGTACCCATCTTAGACAAACATGATTAGAAATCTCTAGTGTCAACCAATGCCTCACTCGTGTTATTTTATATATTTATGCATTTATCTGTATATTTAGTCTTGGTCCTTGGATAGTAGTGCATATGCAGCGGGAGCCAGCTAGTTCTGTGTTATCTGTTCTTACCTTCCTGGTAACTACAAGGACACTGTGATGTTTGGGAACCACAAGTTTTACAGAACTATGATCTACTCTTTGTAAAAAATGGCACTGTATTTAGTCTCTATAATCCAGTTTCTTTGGATTTCTTTGCATTTTGTTAATAATTTGAAGTTCATAGCTTCATGCTTTTCTTCTGAAGCTATTTGTGGCTCTTAACATATGCTATTTCCACAACGAATAACAATTATTTTTGGTCATTTTCTGGTGCATGGGTTGTTTTTTTGCTCAGTAATAAAAGGCATTTTAAGGAGAACTGAAAATCTGTTCATTGAGATAGATCATACATAGAAGATTATATAGTCTCTGTTGTCTGGGCTACTGTACTGTACAAGCATCATATTCTAACTAAAATATCAAAATGAACACAGAAATAAAATGCCCTCTGAGCTGAATAAAATGTGTTTTATTCACAAGGTAAATTTGTGCGGGGTAGAATAGAAAATATGATGAGACACGTTGATTTATTCCTTTTGTGAAAACTGATATCAAACCATTATGCTATTAATTTATTTTTAAATAAAAGTAATTCTCAACTGGCAGGTCAAGATCCCTTTTTGAGTCATAGTGAATTTCTTCTGGGTGTTGGAAGCAAGTTGGCATGATTTAAATGTTGAAATATAAGAAAAAATAAATTCATTTATGACTGAAATTAAAAATAAATTGTACTGGCCAGAATTTCTACAGAAAAAGAGTTTCTTTGGCCAGGTCAGCCTGGACTAAAAAGTGCCTGTGTGGTAACCACGAGAAATGAGGTTGTGGGACAAGAAGTGATGAAATGAAAAGAGCTACTCCAGCCTCCTTGGGCTGGTGTAGTAAAGCTGTCTGTGCTGTTTTCCCCTTACCCTCACTATGCATTGCAGCTGAGTGGTGCTGGGTGCCTTCCAGCATCATAAGGGTAAGGTGAGGCCCAAACTGGATTCTGCTGCACTGGAAAGCTTAGCAAGATGTCCTCTAGATGATATTTCAGATGGAAACAAATAACCTACGTACTTCTGATAAACATTTTGAAGTTCCCATCGCAAACCAGACAGTGTTTTGTTTCCAGCACGCTCATTGGTAAGGTGCCCATTACCATAGATGAGCAAACTCCAAGACTGCAGGCTTTTGGAAGCACATGGTATGTGTCAAGCTGACCCACTTCTTGAAAGCCAGCCTGAGCCTTTGTGAAATGTTCCGTACTTGTTAGAAGGGATGTTAGGATGTCAAGAATGTTTAAGTCTCCAATGACAGTATAATTACTGTTGTTGTGGTGTTTATAGAGGTGGGAGGGCCTGAGGGAAAAGGAAGCCAAAAAGGAGAATCAGGAAGTGAGATGAGTAAGGCTGTAGGAATTGCACCCAGATGGAGTTTCATCATACTTTATTCTTTAGTTCATTTGGCTCCTTAGTAAATTAGATGTTTACATATGAGAAATATTTTTTCCCTCTCTGCATCTCCTACACTTGCAAACTCAAATGTTCCAGGTGCTAACCTTAGAAGCAGCTTTTAAATGGACCTCAGGAACATGAAACCGCCAGGTGAAAATGCTGAGTTTAAATAATTTTTGGATGTAGCTCTTGCCAGTCCTACTGCTAATCTGTAGTTTGTCTCTTTCAAATCTATTCTAAGGGAAGCAGGCTAGCATTAAATCCCAAACGTCTGCTGAAATCTGAAATCCTGAAGACCTGCTGCCCTTGTTGGGTAGTAGTGTCTTACCGCACAGGACTGCTCTTTATGTTATGATTTAATGAGTATATTAAAACTGCCAGAAGCCTCTAGGATGTGCAAACAGTTGCCTCCTTTTATTTTAAAAGAAAAAAAACCCCACACATCTACAAAATACATGTTCTAACAAGATGTGAAATATATTTTTAAGCTTTGTTCAGTCATAGAAACCTTCAGGTATACTTGCCTGACAGAACAATTAAAGTATTTCAGTCAAGGTCATGATTTTGCAGGCGATTGTTTTTAAGATTAGCTTGCCATTATATATGCTGTCATGATTGCAATGTACATGCTCAGAAGACTGCAGGAAGAAGAGCTTCCTGTTCTAGCAGATATTATTATTGCGATCAGCAGTTGCTGGTGTTTGCCAAGCCACACCTATGCTAACCTCTGTTATCAACAATGTTATTTAATCTACTTGGTACCTTCTTTCAATTTACCTTATGAATTTACCTGTATGAGAATACCTCAGAGTGTGATATGGAAACTTTTAAAATACAGAAGTGCTGTTGTAGCCACATGGTACTCTCAGCAATAAATCACTTTTCCTTTCTAGGAACCAAAATGCTGACGCAGACAGAGGTTGTCCTGTCTCCACTCCCCTCCGCACCCAGACCAGCTGTCCCCTGAGCACTGCTTAAACTGCTCTTAAACCCTCCTGTAACTGATAAGCTGACAGATACTGCTTGTGTTTTCACTAGTAACAATGACAGTGAATGCTTTGAGTGGTTGAAAGCACATATTTAATTTGGATGTTCTGAAAATGAAATGGAACGTAAGCATCTCTGTTGCTTAAAAATTCAGCAGTACTTTTCGGAAACAGAATTTAAGTTTGTTTCTGGATTTGCATTGCCACACTAAGTGTTCAGAAGTCATGAGTCAGTGCCACCCACAACAGAAATAGGCTTAAAAGCCCATGTTCTTAAAAATAAGATGTTTTAAGAGGTTGGGTAGGTGGGTGGTTATTTGCCATCTATTTTCTCTCTTTTAGGAGATCTTTCATATTTCCAAGCTTTTGTCATACAGGAGAATTAAAAGCTGGTTTAAAACAATATAAAAGCTGGGATTCTTGCTTCAGTCCCTGACCTATGTAGCTGAAAAAAGGTTTGTAGTAAAATTATTAGAAACAGCAACATCCAGTTTGACCTAACAGCATTCTAACAGCTTAGGGTTACAGCTTTGTAGAGGAAGGATCTGTACCTAGAGATCCCCTCATATTTAATATTCTTGGTTTGGGGGTGGGTTTTTTTTTTAAGAAAAGTGTGGAGTGCAATTCTTTGCCATCTCAAAATGCTCTGCAAGCATTGCATTGCATATTGCTAATTTTGGCTAACTATTTCTTAAGATAACTAACATATAATAAAGTTTGCTAATAGGCAAACATCTTCTGGACTCACAGGCACTAGTAAGTAAAGTCTCACGATAGAGATTAATTTATTTCTGTACTTAAAGATTGCAGGAAGGTAAAATTCTGTGTTGTCATGGATTTTGTTACACTTAGCTAGTTTTTGCTGATTAGAGGAAGGTTTTGATAAGCATGTATTTTGCTTTATTTCAACGTTCCGTGGAGTTCTGGGATAAATTTTCTTACTGGACACTCCTTATTTGTCACAGTACTTTATGTCATTATAATACCAAACAACTTTGACTGAATTCTGTGAGTGCAAACACCTCCTCTGCATACCACTCCTTTCAGTTAGTTATCTGAATTGCTGAGCTCTAGCAACTCTCATGTTTCCTGAAGTGCCTTATTTAAGTCATATGGTGGGCAGCATTTGTCAACTCAGGACTAACCCTCAACAGGAGGCTTGTTACATAGGCTGTACAGAAGGCCGTTACTTCTCTCTAGCAGTAATCCATAGTATGAAGTTGTATTGCAGAACCAGTTGAGTTAATGAGAGCAATAGAAAGCTGGCAACGTGCCCTCACAGCCCAGAAAGCCAACTGGGGTTTTTAAAAGAGAGTGCATGTGGAAAAGAACAGGTTCATTTGAGACTCTGAGGAACCTGACTGTGTGTTTCTAAAAGGTGTTGCCAGATTGCAGGAAGGGTACAGGCTGGCACATGGGTATGTTTCAGCTCTGCTTGGTGTAAGGCTACTGGGCCGTGCAGGCCTCCTGCCCACTAGCTCACATACTGCAGGAGCATACCACAAGAGTTCTGCCCAGATGCACGTACACCCAGAAGGAAGGAATTAAAGCTGCAAGGCTTAATCCAAGTTAACCTGTTTCTTATTATTACATGTTCTTGTTTTTGTAACCTGATTAATGTTCCTAGGATATTTTTACCGGCATGCGATATTTACTTTAACATCGCTATATAGGAAATTTAAATCCACGCTTTTTTAGATATTATAATTTGTGGCTTGTTTTCTTGCTTTTAATGATCTCCTGTTTTAGTGTGTATCTGAATTGTAGAGAGAGCATATTGCTCAAACCATGCTTTTGCTCTCCAAAGCCTCTGCCTGCACCATGATTCCCTTCACTCGGAACAATTCTGAATAAAGGTCTTTGCTTCTGTTCTGCATGGGTCCCCTGCAAGCTGCTGGGGATTGCTAGGCAGCCTCCTGAGGTGTGGAAAACTGGGATGTGGGAGAGAAGGGGCTGAGAGTTGCTGAAGATCTGTGGTAGATGAAGCAAGATGTGACTCAACAGCATTATCATCCCTGGCTCATAGGAAGAGGCGAGACGTGGCTTAGGCAAGGATAAATAGCCTCTGCACCTCAGTTACTAACATCACTGTTTTCACCTCTACTCCAGGAACTGCAGTAGATAGTATGAAGCACTAATGATGCTTCCTAATTCTGCTGATGGTCTCCACCTCTGGGAGCACATCTGGCTTCTTGCAGACTTGCTGCTGCTTTGCTGTGCTCTCAACCCTCCAAACCTCTTCCCACCCTGTACTCTTTTGTATCTTTTTTATGCAGAAGTTTCTTGTGGGCAGAGATGTTTATTTGTCTGTTATAATTTATCCACCGTATGGGTATCATGTAGTTACATAAAGCAGAGAAGACAACAACTTCTCTTTCAAGCTTTTAATACAGACCTTTTGTCAATTTAAATACAAGCACGATCTATAATTAAAATGGCATGTTCTAATGTATAGAATTTATATTGAATCACAGTGAAAAATGCAGGAAAAGGAAATATTATAATGACACTTACCCACAGAGATTACAGAGCCAGACATACAAACCTTTTGTCTGTCCCTTGGTTGAGTGCATGCTTGCAGCTTGGTATTAGCAGGATTAATTGGAACTGGATGGCAAAACCAGATTACTAGGGTAACTGTGCTGGAAAAGTTTATGACCCTCTGCTGTAACAAGGATACATCATTCCTTGTTAATGAATGGCTGGTAACAAATCCTTGTGAAAGCAGACATTTTAAATAGAACAGAATTGGCCAGGAAGTGCCAAGTGGTGGTTATCTGAGCCCATGGTTTGTGGCTCTGCAGCCAAGGCTTCTCCAGGTGTGTGGCAAAATGACAGCTAAAGACACAAAACCCAGCAACACCTTTACAAGAGGTACTGAAGAGGGACATCAACATCATCCAGAAAGCAAATCTTCAATTTGATATGGGTACTAAAATTAAGGAATGGTAGGAAGGGGAGGAAGGAGGGCTGTATACAACTACAATTAGCCCTATATTTTATCAAAACTCCATATAGTTTCTGAGCATCTTCAATAAAGAACTTTTAATTTTCATCTGAGAAGGACATACCGTACAGGTATAAAATCTAGCCCCCAGTGCGTAGTGTAGACTTGCTGAAGCGTGGTGGGAAAGGGCCAGGTATCTGCTACCATCTTAAATGTAAAAAACTGTCCCAAATTGACAAAGCCTGAAATGTCATTCTGTTTATTTACTTGTCTTTAAGGGTTATAACATTCTCTTCCACATTCAGAAGGTCATTGCCACAGTGTATTTATTTTGGATCCTCAGAGGTGTTGAACATTCAGTACTGTGCCTTTCACAAATACACACGCAAAAAATTGCTACTTCATGCTCTGTCAGCACTGCCAGGATCATAGCAGTGTGTAATCAAGCTGCATATGGTTTGGCTGTACTAAGATGTCTGTACCCTGCCTGCACTACAGGTATAACTACTGGAAGAGACAGCCCCACGAGGCTTCAAGGTTTGGATGAAATCCTCCTTGGGGAACCTGAGTACTTGGTAGGAGGGTTTTCCTCAGATAGTTCCCATTGGATCCTCTAACTCATATCCTGTGTCTTAAATGATGTACATTCACTGCAGTGGTGTGCAATTCTGAGCCACTTGCCTTTTCTTGCAATTATGAAGCAGTAAGAAAAGCATTTTGATCAACAGTGCTTCAGTTACGAATCAAAGGATGCATGAGAAAGTTCTTCAGTTTGGCATTGCAAGATGGTAAACTTAGACATACAAATTTTGGGCACCACACAGTTCTGCTTTAGTTTGTGTTTGGAGGATGGACAAAGCATTGAATGTCATATGGCAGAAATCTCTGACTAACAGCTCAACGAGTCCTGGTCCTCCTGTCTAGTTTGTGATAATAGGATCTTGAACTCCCTTGGAAGCTCACTGGCAAGACAAATTTACACTGGGGCATGGTGTACCAGTACCGAGGAGTGGGAGTAGAGATGCTCACATGCAATGTTTGAATTATGGAGTGTACAACAGAGAAGACAAATATGAGGTAATAAAGAAAGGACAAGCCTGCTGAAATTTGAATAATCCTCCCACTGGGGGATTTTTTTTAATATTCATGTGAACTCCAAATGTGACCTTCAGAGATCAGATACTGTAGTGCTCTTGTACAGTAATCAGTGTCTCATGGTTATAAATGTCACAGACTTGAAAGAACGCTTCCTGTAGTTGACACCATTTAAGAAAATGCATTTAATAGTCATTTGAATTACACTTTTTTAAAAGGAGATCGTGCAAAAGGGTGAAACAGGAAACATCTCTTAAAACATTTCCATACATCTCTAGCACACTTAGGTGGCTGTTGTGCTTGCATCTCTTTCAAACCTCTCTCTGATGACATGAAACTCACTGCAAGGGAGATTTAATCTGGCTGCTGGATACTTTTTGCTGAGGCAGAGATTATAGGAAACTTTGCAGGCTTGATGGAATCTCTGTGCAGAGTTCAGTGTGCTCTCAAGCAGAGGGCAAGAGGCTTTCTGTCCCAGCTGTCCTTGCAGATGCAGGCAGCTCCTTCCTACCACAACCCTGAGCACTGGGCTGAGGGTATGCACACTGTAGGTGTAAGAAATGGTGAATTTGCTCCCACCAAGGCCACCTTGAGAAAACTAAAGTCAGAACTGAAGACTTTGTCTGCACCAGTTGTACATGCTTCAGGTAGGTTGCAAACATCCAATTTAAAAGCTTGCCTCTCTCGCTATTGAGTCTCTACCTATTTCAAACAGGTTGGAGATGCATCCATTGACTTCTTTCACTAGTTTTCTTACACTTAGTGACCACTTCAACAGGTAGTGATCTTTAGGTTTTAATCTGTAAAAAAAGGAAAGTTTGGTAAGCATGTGTAGTACATCAGTGAACGTGTAGCTGTAAGCTGGGAATTCCCGCACTCCTTAACTACTATATAGCACTTCATCTGCAGCAATCCAGGTGCTTTTAGGTAGTAGGGTTTTTTATCCCACTTCTACCGGGAAAGCAAGAGTTGAAGAGGAGCAGCAGCTCAGCCAGGACTCACCCAGCTGGCCAGCGTCAAAGCTGTGGATAAATCCCAGGACTAATTCTTTATCCCAGAAGCTGCCTCAAAATAAATAATACAGAGAATTGTGCAATGTAGTTGGAAACAGTGGCAGCACATGAGATGAAAACAGATATAGCAAACTGAAATACCAGGAAGTAATTAGATTCAAGACAAGAAAACACCATGAAAGTATGCGTGAGATTAAACAGCACCATGCAGTGAATAAACATTACGTTGGCTAGGCCATATTTTTTAATAAATAAAAAAACCTTAAAACTTAGTACCTACATTTTCTAGATTATGTCTCTCTGTTGTATGTTTGTTTTTCTTTTAATTATATAGGATGGCAACAATGGATACAGCCTTGAAAGGTGATAATTTCCTGAAACACAGCTTTTAGGTGTAGAATAAAGGTACCTTCACAGACTTGGAATGAAACTGGTTGTTTCTGACTTCTGTGCGCTCACTAATGAGTTATGAGTCTTACTGTTTTCATCAATAGGCAAAAGCCAAATATTGCAGCAGATGTTACAGTATATCGCCCTTTTGATCTGCACATCAACATCTTGGGGTATCTGCAATTCAGCTGGATACCCCTGGGCAGTTGTGTTTGGGGTGCAGCTATGTGCTTGTGCTCCTCATCTCTCCACCTGCCTGGCAGTGTGGCTAACATACAACAGACACAGATCATCTCTTCAGGGCAGCCGTACCTTTAAAATAACCTCATTGAAAGACCAAAATCCCTCAGCATGAAATATGTTGCTTAGCTACCTCCAAGCTGAAGGTCAGGCTTAAAAACTGCTTTGCCCTAGGTTGCAGCTGTCTACTTTCTGGGTTCTGTGTGAGGAGATCATTAGGCCAGCCCTTAGACAGAAGCCCCTGGAAATTCAGCCAGGCCTGTGCTGACACTGCACAGACAAGTGGGAAGATCTTTGGTGGCCCTGGCGGGGTGCAGAGGGCTAGGTGCTGCCTGCCTGGTGGCAGAGCAGTTCCCTGAGCAGTGCCCAGCATCCCACTGCAGCATGCACATTCCCCAGAATGCCAAATGAATTATGGATGAGTCAGCCGGGATATTTCCATGAGCTTCCTCTGCTGTACTGCTTCCCTCACCAGCTGAGCTGTGGTTGTAACCTACCACCTGGGCCTAACACTTCTGACATTAAAATAAGAAGAAAAACAAAAAAGATGATTCCCCTTGCTTTCCTGGCAGAGCGTGGGGAATCCCTGACGTTTGTGCAGTGCCAGACTCCCACGTCCTCAACATTTTGCTGCACAGCCCAGCATATGCCAGAAATCATCTGGCCCTTTCTGCTTGCTTTGCTCCTCCGTCCCTCCCACCAGCCGGCTGTGCCGACTGAGTCAATTAGAGGAGATGGCAGTGATGCTGAAACTCATTTGAATTTCAACCAGGATCTGCTAACAACTAGAGCTATGCACAGGCAGATGAGGAAGGGCAGTTACCCAAGGACATAGTGACTGCCCGCATATGCTGGAAGTCTTATTTCTTACTTTTAGTCCTTAATGAGATCCAGATTAATTTATTCAGCAAGCACTGATTTATTTTGTTCACCTCTGAGCACATTAAATGTGCGTGGTCTTCATTTGTGGTGGTGGCATTGTGGAAAAGAATCAGTCCAGTTCTGGGAATGTTTGCTGCGAGACAAACCATGAAATGCTTCTGCGACAGCGTTTGATGAGTCCTCTCAGACCAACTAGCTTTTGTGAGCGCTTGTAATGATGAAGCAGAGCTGATGTCAAACCATACAGCATGGGAGATGAAGCATTAATTCAAGTCTTCTAACAGGTTTCTGTTATCTGCATTCGAGTTGCATACAGAACTTCTAATCAAGACAGGCTTCAGCTGTGCTAAACACTACCTTCATAGAATTGACCGTTTGTGCTATAAAGCACTTAACGTCTGAGCAGGCATCATGAAATAGACTGTGGTGAAGTCAAACCAAGGGAAAAGTGATCCCTACTGGCTCTTTACCATCAGCAGGTTACCTGGCTGCATTTAAAGAAGACTGAGCTCCGTGTTTGTCTTCAGGCAGCCTGAAATCCCATTACTTCAGTGGGAGAGAAGCACAGGAGTCAATTTTTTTCCTCAGTTATGTAGCTGACTCCTGAATCCAGCACTGAACAGGAACTTGAAGACGAGGGATGCATTGTTTTACTGGCTGAGGTGGAACAGTAATTAAGGGGGCATCTGTAGCTGGTAAGCCAAAATATGATTCCAGTATAATATCGTGATGAAGTGTGGACAGGTTCACTCTTCTCTGGGTGGAGAACTGGCTGGAGGGCCGTGCCCAGAGGGTAGTGGTTAATGGAGTTAAGTCCAGCTGGCGTCCTGTAACGAGTGGTGTCCCCCAAGGGTCAGTTTTGGGGCCCATCTTGTTTAATATCTTTATTGATGACCTAGACGAGGGAATTGAGTGTACCCTCAGTAAGTTTGCAGATGACACAAAGCTGGGAGGATGTGTCAAACTGCCTGAGGGTAGGGAGGCCCTTCAGAGGGATTTGGATAGGCTGAACAGCTGGGCTGAGCAAAATGGGATGAGGTTCAATAAGACCAAGTGCCGGGTCCTGCACTTTGGCCACAATAACCCCATGCAATGCTATAGGCTTGGGGCAGAATGGCTTGAAGAATGCAGAGAGGAAAAGGACCTGGGGGTGTTGGTTGATGCTCGGCTCAACATGAGCCGGCAGTGTGCCCAGGTGGCTAAGAAGGCCAACAGCATCCTGGCCTGTATTAGAAATAGTGTAGCCAGCAGGAGCAGGGAGGTGATCATCCCCCTGTACTCAGCTCTGGTACGGCCGCACCTCGAGTACTGTGTTCAGTTTTGGGCCCCTCACTACAAGAAGGACATTGAGGCCCTGGAGCGTGTTCAGAGAAGGGCAACAAAACTGGTGAGGGGTCTGGAGCACAAGTCTTATGAGGAGCGGCTGAGGGAGCTGGGATTGTTTAGTCTGGAGAAGAGGAGGCTCAGAGGAGACCTTATTGCACTCTACCACTTCCTGAAGGGGGGTTGTGGTGAGGAGGGGGTAGGCCTCTTCTCCCTGATAAGTAATGACAGGACGAGAGGGAATGGCCACAAGTTGCGCCAGGGAAGATTTAGATTAGACCTCAGGAAGCATTTCTTTTCTGAAAGAGTGGTCAGGCACTGGAATGGCCTGCCTAGGGAGGTGGTTGAGGCACCATCCCTAGCGCTGTTCAAGAAGCGTTTAGATGAGGTGCTAAAGGACTTAATTTAGTAGTTGGGTAGAGATAGTGATAGGAGGATGGTTGGACTAGATGATCTTATAGGTCCTTTCCAACCTTATGAACTTATGAACTTATGAACTTATGAACTTATGAATTGATCTTTACACTGACACAACCCACCTTATTTCAGGCTTTCATTTCCTGCCGTGGGGTCTGCCTGTTTTTGTATGCTGACAGAGCCCCTTCCAGCGCAGAGCCTGCACAACCTACTCTCTGTCATCATGTTCCCCCTTAGCCCTCTCAAGTCTAATGAGACAGATCATCAGTTTTGTGTGGGTATGCTGCAACTCTCATTGCTCCTGTATGAAGCCTGAATTGTCCATATCATTCTTCTCAAGGATGGCAATGGAACAGGTTGCACTGGTCTCTTAATGCGTGGCTGACCAACCTTTTGGCATGCTTGGGCTGCACTGAGTGAAGAGGATTTATCTTAGGCCACATATATGTTGGTTGCACCAAAAGTAATGCCCCCTATTTATTTCTGTGGAAACAAAGAACATAATAACACTATTTAATAGAGCCCATTCTCAGCTGCAAAACTCCATTTTTAATATAGTCACAATCTTTAGCTATGCATTTTTGCCAGTGGTGAACAAGAGCCTGCATGCCATGCTCCTAACAGTCTGCACCAGAGAAGCTGACCCAGCGTCACCACTGCTGAAACACATCACTGTGCTCACATCCACTGTTTGGTCTCTGTAAACAGTCAGCAAGCATCAGTGAATGTCAGTGAGTGCCATTTTTCCCATGTGGAGGAATTCAGTGACACACCTCTGCTTCATAAAGCACTTCCATGTCACATGCCATTTGGTCAGACTGTCCCTCTGCTGACATCTGTCAGCTGGCAACAACATGTACCAAAATACTGCAGGAAGCTTCAACCTCTATGCTATCATCAAGGATGTGACAGAGAGGCTGCCAGTCCTTGTAGGTGCCACAGAGCTTCTACCACCTGCTGTCGTTTCACATAGATGAAACATCCAATTTAATCAGAAGGGCTTTAAACTAGAGTTTCCAGGGGTGGGGATCCTCAAGTCGTGACACCTTGAAGCTAACAATGGTAATGGATGCCCTGGGTCTGGATGTGAATCACAGGCCGGCAAGACAGGACTCCCCTCAGCTTCCTCTGCTCTGGGCTGAACAATCCAAGGGACCTCAGCTGCTCCTCGTACGTCTTGCCCTCTAGATCCTTCACCATCTTTGGATACTCTCTACTAGTTCTCTGTCTATAAATCTTTTGGCACACAGTATTTGACGTGGTTTACAGGAGTTTTTTCTCCAATGGAAGAGGAACAGAAATACTGTCTCTTTTGTGAAGTAGAGACCATTATAGTGCGGATGCTTCAAGTGCTGAGGGATACAGTGCAATGATACAACTGAAGCAGTCTACCATATGACACCATACTGGGCATTCCCACCTGACAGAGGCTTTGCTCACATGATCTCAGAGTGGGATGGCTCACCTGTCTCATCCAGAAGGAATATTACTCACTCTGACCACGTTAGTTTCCTGCTAAGCCAAGCCCCCTGGAGCTTACTGTAAGACTTGTGGTTTAAACTAGTAGATGGTTCAGCACCATATGGTTCTTTGCTTACTCCCCCCCTCCTGTTGCGTTGCAGGAGAGACTAGAGAGACTTAAAAAAAAAAAAAAGTAGAATTCCTGGATTGAGATAAATCTATTTACTAAGATGGAGAAAAGGACAAGGATAAGGTTAGCCTGCTGAGCTAACTCACATTAGTAAACCAAAATGCAAATGATGTACTTGTCTCTGCTGACCCTAACTTTGAAAACTGGTGTTTTTTGTTTTTCTTTTCTTCTGATCAGTGACATAAGAGACGCAGGCACAAGCTTAGAAGTCAGCAGGTACATCTGCCTGTATGTCAAGTGACCCAAATCCTCCTTTTCATTATACAGACTTTCAGGAGCATAGGAAAGGACCGATGATGCTAATTACACTAATGAGAGCGATTTTGGTAGAATAATATAGAACTCCCTCTCCCTTCCTTTAACTCTCTCCTTTTAGTTAATTTTTCCCTTCTATCTTGTTTGCTACCAGTTTTGATGTGCATTCTTTGAGTTTCAAAAACTGGAAAGAAAAGTCTCTGAAGACTTCTACCCTATCTCTTTTGGCATGCTTTCCTCCTATAGCAACACCATATCTGCAGTGCAGTGTGAGGCCCTATAAACTAATTGTGAGAGACATTAAGACTCACACCACCTTTCCTCCTCTCACCCTGAATGGTTCTTTAAGTTTTTCACATTTCCTCTGTCCTTTAGATCTTCCAATAACGTTCCTCTAAAGTGCACTTTGTTCTTAATATGCACATTTATTAATCTTCTTGGCTCATCTTTCTCCAAAACTATTACGCCAACTAACATATGGGTACTTCCAAGCCTCGGTTCTACTCTGTTTTGCATGTCTGATGTTCTGGGTAGCTACTTCTTTGTGCTACAGAAATCACTCTTGTGACTTCTGATTCCTGGAATGATGTTGTTTCTATTTATATCTTCCCTGCTCTCCATCTCTTACTGTTGCCATCTCTCTTCCAAATTCATCTCTCCTCTCAATGCTCTCTCCTTGTCTTTCACAACTACATCCTCACTTCTGCCTTTTGACAGCAGAAGCTTCTTTTTCCATTCTCATTCACCATGGAAATCTAACTAGCCTTTCACTCTTTCTGTCTTTTCCTGTGGATCAATACCCCGTTATGCTGGCAGCTTTCTCCATCAATGATGTGTACATTAATCTTAGCCACTTCATTCGTCCAGTCTTACATTTTAGCCAGTGTCTTTGTGGAGAGTTTTTATGCATTCATCTTTCCCATGGCTCCTAAAGAACTTCACATTTTCCTCCTGAAGTGCTATTCCAGTCCCAGTACTCTGTAAGCATTGTCTTTTCTTTTGTGTTGTCTTGTTGCCTGTGCTGATCAAAGCTTAGTCCTATCAATGCATCTGGACCATGTGCAAATTTTGCAGCCTTCTCTTTCGAAGTCTCAGCCCTTTTGCTCATTCCTTCCCTTTTCATTTCCCTTACATCCATCTTTTCCCCTTCCCACTCTAACACAAATTAAAAGTCAACATATTTACCATTTTCTTACCTGTTCAAATCCTCCCTCTCACTCCTTTTCTTACCACGATTTCAAATTTTAATTTTCTTCCTTCTTCACAGCCACACCCTCTCCTTTTACTTCTTATTGTGCTACTTGTTTCCTTCTGCTTTATCAGTGATGCAGACATTAGTCCTTGTGAAGTCTGTTTGACACTCCTTTCCATTCTGCCCAAAAAGCTTACTGCAAATAATGAAATGTGGGCACTCTTATCTTTCCCCTCTGCCCTGCTCCTTTTAGGTAAACTTGATGAAACTAGTGGGGAAACTGGAGTTAATTCCTAATTCAGCAGTCTGAAAAGACAGAAAAATAGCCCACCACCAATTACAAAATAATTTGATAAAATTAAAAAAAAAAAAGTTTTATTTCCCACTATGAGAATAAGAAGTGCAATGAAGAAATAAACAGAAGCAGATGAAAGCCAACAAATCACAAATATAGGAAGGAGTACATCAACTGCCTGGAGTGCACTGGAACAAATATTAAAATATTTTTAAGGTCAGTGTGTGGGAAAGAAATTGTGGTTGCACAGTACTCAGAAAAGAAAAAAGTGGATGAGATGAATTGACTGAGCTAACAGCTTTTTTTGCTCAGTCCAGCAATTCCATAGTCCATCTGAATTTCTGCCTAGCACTTTCTAATATAGGACTTCATCCTCTGAACCGTGGTGTTGTGTGTCACTCTGTTAATGCCAATCTAAACAAAGAAATGTTGCATATTCTGAGCCCCAGAGCTTGGCATTCTTTTGCTGTAGCTCTGCCATCTCAACTATAATCCATGAGTGCTTATATCCAGGATAAATAACCACCAAAACTCTAGTGACACTTCTGCCTACTGCTCAAAGCTATTGTATGGCTGAATACAACTTTGGATACAAAAATCTCTCACAGGTAGGGGATCTTTGTCATCTTGCTTTTACACGGACAGCAACGTATTTGCTTTAGCTGCATCAATGCAGTTAAAAAGTCACAAATTGCCTATTAGGAAGGCTGATAAATCAGTATAAACGGAACTTAGAGCAGCCTGTTTCCACTGTATGTAATATCAGAATGACAGGATATATATTCACATTTTTACAGATAGGCAATACTGTATTTATTTCTATCAGCTGCTTCCTCAGGCTGGCCCCTAAGTAAAAAGTGATGCTTCCAAGCAGCTCTGGAGAAAACAAAAAATCTGGGGGAATGTCTGGGTGCTACTTGGGTGTGAAGGAGGTCTGAAGAGGCTTGCTGGGTGGCAAGGGGAAAGATGAAGCGAAAAGTTCCTGTAACTTCTGCATCAAGCTGATGGGGGGGGTGGGGGTGGGGGGGCACGGGGGGAAGGCAGGGAACCACAGCTCGCTGCTGGTTGTACAGCTATTTTAGGCATTAAAAATAAATCCAAGCCACCTCCTCCCCATGACTTGAAGCCAAGACAAAGTGACTCAGTCTCTCCCTACAGGAGCAGATCTCAAAGCAAAACATAATCTCATTAGCACAATAACCTAGGTTACTCATCCACAGCTCCAGCAGCCTCCTACCAGACCTCTTTCTCCCTCTGCTGTGCTCATTTGCTTCATCCAAGAGTGTTTTATCCTAAATTAGGGCTGCTGTCATAGCTATTTGAGAGGCTTTGTCTCCCGGAGTTTGCATTTCCGGGTTAAAAGTCGCTCCAAGCTGGCCTTCCTGTCCTCATGAGCAAGGGGAAAGGTTTCAGCAGGGTCCACTTGGAGACTCTCATTGCAGAAGCACTTCCAGGCCGCTTGCTGGGTGCGTGCCAGGGCAGAGAAGTGCAGTCACTCGAGCTGCATGGGACAGGCGTGCAAGGACCCCAGTGCACGGTGCTATGCTCAGTCATATGTTCTAGCAGTTGAAATGAACCAAAGCAAGTGATTTCCAGCATCGTGAGCTCCAGACAAAGCCTCTGAAGTGCATCACTTTTTCCAACTTGATGCTTTCAAAAAAGCAATGGTAGCACACCTTTGAGCACTGGAGAGTATAAGGAAAGAAAAGAAAAAAAAGTTTGCTTACAAACAGTGAGGCAGGAAGCAACGTAAACCAGTTTGACAAGGTGCGACTGAACAAACACTGACAGACTACAGCAAGTTACTGCAGAAATGGCACTGAGTCAAAACCCCATCCATCCCCTCTGCCCCACGGGGAGAAGTGGTTCCTGCAGGACCTTTGTGGCTCAGCCTGGGGCTCTCACAGCCGATCACGTGTATTTTAGCCCTCTGATGACACATTTGAAGTGCTTGTTTTGAAAAGCAGGTCTGAACTGCTAGGCTGTAAGCATGACAGTGTGTGTGGTTTGGCCCTATCAGTTGAGCTGAAGGCTGCAGCTAATTCATTAGTCACTGCGCACGTGCAACACAAGCTTTACTATAGTCTCAAAACACGTAAAAACAAGGTGAACTATGTCAGAAAGCCTTAAAATTAGGCTCTGTTCCTCTCTTCCTCCACCAAACACACACTATGTACCATGAACAAGAGGTTATTTTTCATTACTCTTTTTTTTTTTTTTTTTTCCCTCCAAGACACCTTGGAATACTAACACATTCTGTTGACAAAGAGCCTGAAAAACTTTGTTCTGAAGTTACAAGAATGGAAGGAATTAGGTCAGCTTCAAAAGAGGAGGTTGGATGTCCTCGAGTCACAGCAGCCCTGGGACAGGAAAGATGTGAGGTTTTTTGGGGTGTTTCCTCAACTCATGCACTAGCTGCTATGGGAGGAGCTCAAGGCAAATAACACCAAGATGGGATTTGGCCAAAAGTTGGAAAACTGATAGTTAATTGCATTTGATGAAACTGCACTTAGGGTAATTGCTCTGTATTCCTTGTCACAAATCTGCTGTCTAGAAGGGGCCAGGCAGTAATGTTTCCTAGCCCTGCCAAGCACAGAGCTACTGGTTGGGCTTTCTGTGCCTTTCATTGCATGAAGCATCAAGTGGTTGCCCATGAAAGGCACAGTGCTAATGGCTGGACGTGGGGTAGCCTAGTGGCAGGAAATAATAAAGCAGTGGGCAGATTTCCATAGAAGTTCAGTTTTGGAAAGGCTGGCTGGCATCCTCAGCACAGATGGAGCACGAGCAGAATGCTGCACCCTGCGCTGTATCAGTGACTGTGTACTAAGGCTGTCCTGCAAGTTTGGTTTCAGCTTCCTTTGTTGTTTTTTCTTCATTATGCAGCTGCCTAAAAAGCTTCTTGTCTGCACCTGAAGCAGCATTCGAAAAAATCTGTTTTAATTATCAGCATGTGCATTTCTGTGACACATGTCCTGGTGGAATCTGGATACTGCTATGTTAAGTGATATCATTGTAATGAGCATAATATAGACCATAAGACCAAAAACAGAACACTGCTCCTATTCTCTCTCCCTGGGGATTAAAACCTCCCTCAGATAGCATTGCTTTGAACAGCAACTGTACAAGTTTTCTTTTGTTTGTTTGTTTCTTTCCATGCTTATTATTTCAAGAAGTGTATATAAAATATGTTTAGTTTAGGAGAAAACAAAAAGATCTTGTTCTTCCTGCCAGTGCTGTAGCTCATCCTCTGCTTCAGAAATCCATCAGATTCCTTCCCTCTCAGATCACCGGTTGCAAGGGTTCTGTAGGACAGATGTATGCCTTGTTTACATTGCACAACGGCACTGTCTTCAGGTTCTGCTCTCAGTGCGCATACACAACGTGGAATCACATCCAGCTCACTTGCTTTCCCTCCATTATGCTGCCTCTGAAGAGCCAAGAGGATTAAAAAAGGCAGCAAACATTCACTATTGTTACTAAGCCCAGTTCATCTGACTTTAAATAAACAAAGAAATAAATCCATTAGGAAATAAGACGCGACCTCTCCAAGTTCGCCTCCAGGAGAGAGCCATGCCTTCAGGAAGAAAGAAACAGAAAAGTTTTATGCCAGAGGCATTTCTGAGCAAGGTAAAAAGAAAATAGGAATCTAATCTGTTTCTGATGCATGTGCTGGGGCAGAAAACAGTTCTTAGACAAACATGTTTTTCCTGAGCAGCAGAACTAAGGAAGCCTGGTTTCCTATGGATTCACATCCTTTGTCCCACATCTCCCTCCCCTCCGCCACAGGAATTCCAGCTCCCCTCGTGCCTCCTGTGGCACTGTCACCACCACCAGACGTTAGACTGGGACAGTCTGGAGCTACAAAAACATTTGCTTGTTGTCAGCACGTGGGTGCTGGCCGGGCAGCTGGGATCCGCTTGCCTTTTCCTTGTCCAGGCAGGAACTCAGCTCCCTTTCCCTTGTCCTGCTGCCAAGTTTTATGAAAAGTTGGAAGAAAAAACAATTATGTCTAACACTCTCTCTCCTTTAACTTTGGTCAAAAACTGTTCTGCCAGACAGAGAGTTACAAAAATTATTAGGTGTGGAACAAACACTGATTGTGTAAGCTTCTTTTCCACAGGATATTCCAAGTTCAACTACTTTTCACGTCTTAAAAAAACAAAGAAACGCAACGGGATAAATTAGGAAATTTTCCCACAGTCATTTTCAGCTGCAATACAGCTTGTGTGAGGAACAGTAACTGATTTGCTATCTCACACTAAAGGCTATCATCTGATTTATTTCTTTTAACCAAGAAATCTCTGAAAGCTTCTGCTGCTGCTCTGGATGAGACCCGCCACATAGCTGAGTATTTCCAGCTCACCGCATGCTTGTTGTTGCCCCAGACACGCTGCCTGTTCTGTGCTCTGCTCTTTGTGTGCCTCCCTACTCCCAGCTCCAGGAGAGCCCTATTTTGCTGAATTTACGTGTTGCTTGGACTATAAACCATGTTGAGCAATAGGCATCATCTGCTTGGAGAGCTCCCTCTGTCATATTTGCTTGACCTTATGTTTTGTTTTGGTTGTTTATCATGGTTCCCTCAATACATGCTCTCTCTGCCTCCTGACCAAGCTGCGAGTTCTTTTTCACCCCAGAAAACCCCCACAAATCCGCAAATAACCGAGGATGGGTGAGGTGAAGGCACATATCTCCCAAACCACTCGTCTCCCTTTCATCACCAAACCAGAACGTGTCAGCTGCTGCAGCTGCCTTGTGGGCTGGGCAGAGCAGGACATGGCCCTCAGGAACAGCAGGCACTGCCATTGAACCGCACACAAAACAGGGTTCTGCGTGGCACTGTGGAAGGAACCGTGATAAGCCATGGGCTGGCAAGGCAGCACTGTCAGACCCCAAAGTGGGTGGATGAAAGGAGCAGAGGACACTTGTGCCACCACAGCACCAGGAAGGGCTTCCATTTTGTCCATTCCTCCTCAAGATGGCGACTGCTGCCTGTTTCTCTCAATGAAGTTGAGGCCCACAGTGAGGGACTTGCAGGACCAGGATGGTGAGGAGCAGGTTGAGGTACCAGGAGAGCACCTGAGGCAAGGGGGAGCAAGGTGGTACTATGATGGTAGTACAATCCAAGTCTTGTACCTCGAGGCGGAGTAGGGAAGGTGTGGAAATGGAAGACCATCAAAGAATTGAATGACATCAGTGCTAGGAGTTGGGCACAGTGAACATGTCCCTCCTTGCCTCACCACTTATGTGCATGTATATATGCAATCACACACTTTTTCACCTCAGGACTTCTGGTAGCAGATCAGAAGATCAGTCGCAGTGCAGTGAGGTAAAAAGCAGCTAGGGTAAAGATGTTTCCTCAGATTGTTCATCTGCTGAGGACCTAGCAGGAAGGGAAGATAACTGAAGTTCAAATTATCTATAATTAGATGCAGACATACACTAAAAAAACCAGAAACTTAAGAGATGATTTCAGTGTGAACATGAGGCTTAGTGCACTTTAGAATGTAGACATTCTTTCATCCCTTTCATATTTGTGCTGTATTGAGGGTAGTAACCCATTAGTGCTGTCTTGACTTTTACAGTAAATGATCTCAGATTGGCAGAAGATCAGAACATTGAAAAAAACAAAAACAAACAAACAAAAACAAACTTTAAAATCACATTTTTCAGACACACTGAACACTAGGGCATGACACATGTTTTTGGTCTACAGAAATTTCTGTTAAAAAAAAAAATCACTGACATAGTCCTGACACAACGTTGTATGTACAACTCTGGTAAAATATTCCAGATAGCTAAAACAAATAAAGAAACAAATGAAACCAACAACCAAATAAATAAAACAGCAAAAAAAAATTCTCTCCAGTTTTTATGTAAACCTGGAATGGAGATAGGTTATCTATAGAGTCTTATCTTTACTTTGCTATCTAACGTAGATATGACGCAATATAACATGATCGCATCTGCTGGTGCAGGTCTTCCAAACAGATTTCTTCCTGATGCTTTTACTGGAGAGCTCCAGTGGTCAGGAAATTCTTTATAATTTCCATCCTAAACATAATAATGGGAAGTCTATGTCTTTCACCTTATGCAATTATTTCCATTTTTTGTGTGTTTGCTTCTAACATAGTACCCTTGAGAGCACTTAAGGGCCAATTTAGCATCAGTGTTTATTTGTTAGGCTAAACAAATCAAGTTTCTGAAGACCCTAATAGTCTTTATCTGAACGCATCCAGTTTGAATTGGTCTTTTCTGAATCCCTATGAACAGAACTATTTTCTTTCCCATTTAAGAAAAAATGTGAATGTTTGGAAATTAATGATGATGATGGTAGGGTTGAGAGCTAACGGTCTGGAATCAAGGGGAAGGCCAATAAGACAGATATTATTATGGGAACCAGCTACAGGCCACCCAACCAGGATGAAGAAGTGGATAAGATACTTTATAGACAGATGGGTTAGGTCTCAGGGTCTCTACCCCATGCTCTTGTGGTGGACTTTAAATTCCCAGATGTCTGCTGGAAATATAATACACCAGGAAGGGAGCAGTCCCAGAAGTTCCTAGAGTGGGTGGGAGATAACTTCTGACATAGACGGTGAGGGAGCCAACAAGGGGAAGCATGCTCCTGGACCTGCTGCTTGTTAACAGGGAAAGTCTTGGGGATGTAAAGGTTGGAGGCTGTCTAGGGCAAAGTGACCACAAAGTGATAGATTTTTTTCAATCCTTGTTGAAGGAAGGAGGGGAGTCAGCAGAACCGCCACCCAGGACTTCCGGAGGGCAGACTTCGGTGTCTTTTGGACGATGGTTGAGAGAGTCCCTTAAGAGGTAGTTCTGGAGGGCATGGGAGCCCAGGAAGGATAGGAAAACTTCAAGGAAGTAATTTTAAAGCTGCAGGAGCTGACTATCCGCAAGTCACAGAAGACAAGCTAACGGGGAAGAAGACCAGTCTGGCTCAACAGAGATCTTTGGCTGGAACTCAGGAATAAAAGGAAAGTTTATGGTCTTTGGTAGAGGGAGCAAGCAACTTATGAGGATTACAGACACGTAGTGAAGCTGTGCAAGGAGAAAATTGGAAAGGTCAAAGCCCAGCTAGAACTGAACTTGGCCACTGAGGTGACGGACAATTAATATTTCTATAAATCCATTAGCAGTAGGAAGAGGACTAGGGAGAATCTCCATCCCTTGTTGGACACAGAGGGGAACACAGTGACCAAGGATCAGGATAAGGCATTAAGTACCGCAGTCTTCTTTGCCTCTTCAATACTAAGACTAGTAGTTCCCTGGGCACGCTGCCCCTTGTGCTATAAGATAGGGATGGGGAGTAGAATAGGCCCTGCATACACCACGATGAGATGGTTTTGAATCTGCTTCAAAAGCTGGATACTCACAACTTCATGGGGCCAGATGGATTGCACCCTAGAGTGCTGAGGGAATTGGCAGATGTGGTTGTCAAGCCACTGTCCATCATCCTTCAACAGTCCTGGCTAACCGGGGATGTCCTAGTGGACGGGAGACTGGCAAATGCGATGCCTATCTTCAAAAAGGGATGGAAAGATGATCCCGGTATCTACAGACTTATCAGTCTCACATCAGTGCCAGGGAAGGTTATGGAACAGATAATCCATCACAGATCAATTAAAGGTCAACCAGGGGATCAGGCCCAGTCAGCATAGGTTCATGAACAGTAGATCGTGCTTGACAAACCTGGTTTTGTTTCTATGACAAAGTGACCCACTTAGTGGATGAAGGTAAGGCTGTCGATGTGGTCTACCTGGACTTCAGTAAAGCCTTTGACACTGTCCCCCACAACATCCTCATGGAGAAGCTGGCTGCCTATGCCTTGGGTGGGCATACACTCTGCTATGTGAAACACTGGCTGCATGGCCAGGCCCAAAGAGTTGTGGTCAGTGGAGTTAAATCCAGTTGGCAGCCAGTCATGAGCGATGTTCCCCAGGACTCTGTACTGGGGCCACTCCTATTCAACACCTTTATCAATGCTGTTGATGAGGGGATTGAATGCACCTTCAGTAAGTTCATAGATGATACCAAGTTGGGAGGGAGCATTCATCTGATGGAAGGTAGAAAGGCACTACAGTGGGACCTGGTTAGACTGGATTGATGGGCCAAGGCAAACTGTATGAGTTTCAATAGGGCCAAGTGTCAGGACCTGCATTTTGATCACAACAACCCCAGGCAATCCTACAGGCTTGGGGAGGAGTGGCTGGAAAGTTGCCTGCTGGAAAGGGACCTTGATGTGCTGATGGACAGTCAGCTGAATATGAGCCAGCAGTGTGCCCAGGTGGCCAAGAATGCCAATGGCATCCTGGCTTCTATCAGAAATTGGATGATGAACAGGACTAGGGAAGCAATCCTGCCCATGTACTCAGCACTGGTGAGGCCTCACCTCAAATTTTTCAGTTCAGTTTTGGGCACCTCAGTACAGAAAGGATGCTGGGGTACTGAAGGCGGTGCAAAGAAGGGCAACAAGGCTTGTGAAGGGCCTGGAGAATGTGCCCTATGAGGAGCAACTGAAGGAACTGGGGCTGTTTAGTCTGGGGAAGAGGAGGCTGAGGGGAGACCTTATTGCTTTCTTCAAACACCTGAAAGGTGATTGCAGTGAGAGGGGGGTTGATCTCTTATCAATGGTAACAAGACAAGGAGAAATGCCCTCCGGTTGCTGCAGGGGAGGTTTAAGTTGGTTATGGGGAAAAACTTTACAGAAAGGGTTGTTAAGCACTGGAATAGGCTCCCAAGGGAGGTAGGTTGAGTCACCATCCTTGAATGAGTTTAAAAACCATCTGGATGTGCTGCTCAGGGACGTGATTTAGTGATAGGTTGTTAGAGTTAGGGTGGTATGGTTTGGTTTAATTGGATTTTATGATCTCGAGGGTCTTTTCCAACCTGAGCAATTCTATGATTCTATGATCATGAGATTGCTTCTTAATAGCATTATTTTTGTATTTTCAAGTTAGGTTATGTGATCGAAATACAGGTCTGTGCCCTTGAAGAGATCTCATTCCATTTATCTGTCCATTGCTAGGCCTCGTCACTAGGTTTTTGGAAGAAATAGTTTCTGATACAACAGTACACTTGGGCTTTACAGCTGTACTCAAGCCATTGCCTGGTCGTGCAGGTCCTGTGCTCGGGCTGACTCCCGGCCTTCCCGGCCCGGTTCCCGAGCTGCTGCCTGGTCGCCCAGGTGCTGCACTTGGGGTGACTACAGAGAACTGGCCAAGATCTGCAGGCAGAAAATTAGAAATGCTAAAGCCCAGCTTGAAATTAGGCTGGCTACTGCTGTAAAGGAGAACAGGAAACCCTTTTACAAATATATTAACAGCAGGAGAAAAACTAAGGAAAATTTCCCTCCTTTACTCAACGAGGCAGGCAATATAACCACAGACGATAAGGAAAAGGCTGAGGTTCTCAATGCCTTCTTCACATCTGTCTTTAATAGACAGGACAGTTATCCACATGGTACTTGCCCTGACCTGGAAGTCCGGGACGGGGTGCATAATGCACCCCCTGTGATTCAAGCAGAGACGGTCAGAGATCTTCTCCTCCATCTGAACTGCCACAAGTCCATGGGGCCAGATGGGATCCACCCAAGGGTGCTGAGGGAGCTAGCAGAGGTGATTGCCGAGCCACTTTCTGCCATCTATCAGCATTCCTGGTTATCTGGAGAGGTCCCACAAGATTGGAGGCTTGCCGATGTGACTCCCATCTTCAAGAAAGGCCGTAAGGAAGACCCGGGGAACTACAGGCCTGTCAGCCTGACCTCGGTATCAGGGAAAGTTATGGAACAGATGATATTGAGGGAGATCACACGACATGTGCATGGCAATAAAGGGATCAGACCCAGCCAGCACGGGTTCACCAGGGGCAGGTCGTGCTTGTCCAACCTCATCTCCTTCTATGACTGGGTGACCAGACAGGTAGATGAGGGAAAGGCTGTTGATGTAGTCTACCTGGACTTCAGCAAGGCCTTTGACACGGTCTCCCACAGTATTCTCCTAAGGAAACTGGCAGCCCGTGGTGTGGACAGGTTCACTCTTCTCTGGGTGGAGAACTGGCTGGAGGGCCGTGCCCAGAGGGTAGTGGTTAATGGAGTTAAGTCCAGCTGGCGTCCTGTAACGAGTGGTGTCCCCCAAGGGTCAGTTTTGGGGCCCATCTTGTTTAATATCTTTATTGATGACCTAGACGAGGGAATTGAGTGTACCCTCAGTAAGTTTGCAGATGACACAAAGCTGGGAGGATGTGTCAAACTGCCTGAGGGTAGGGAGGCCCTTCAGAGGGATTTGGATAGGCTGAACAGCTGGGCTGAGCAAAATGGGATGAGGTTCAATAAGACCAAGTGCCGGGTCCTGCACTTTGGCCACAATAACCCCATGCAATGCTATAGGCTTGGGGCAGAATGGCTTGAAGAATGTAGAGAGGAAAAGGACCTGGGGGTGTTGGTTGATGCTCGGCTCAACATGAGCCGGCAGTGTGCCCAGGTGGCCAAGAAGGCCAACAGCATCCTGGCCTGTATTAGAAATAGTGTAGCCAGCAGGAGCAGGGAGGTGATCATCCCCCTGTACTCAGCTCTGGTACGGCCGCACCTCGAGTACTGTGTTCAGTTTTGGGCCCCTCACTACAAGAAGGACATTGAGGCCCTGGAGCGTGTTCAGAGAAGGGCAACAAAACTGGTGAGGGGCCTGGAGCACAAGTCTTATGAGGAGCGGCTGAGGGAGCTGGGATTGTTCAGTCTGGAGAAGAGGAGGCTCAGAGGAGACCTTATTGCACTCTACCACTTCCTGAGGGGGGGTTGTGGTGAGGAGGGGGTAGGCCTCTTCTCCCTGATAAGTAATGACAGGACGAGAGGGAATGGCCACAAGTTGCGCCGGGGAAGATTTAGATTAGACCTGAGGAAGCATTTCTTTTCTGAAAGAGTGGTCAGGCACTGGAATGGCCTGCCTAGGGAGGTGGTTGAGGCACCATTCCTAGCGCTGTTCAAGAAGCGTTTAGATGAGGTGCTAAAGGACTTAATTTAGTAGTTGGATAGAGATAGTGATAGGAGGATGGTTGGACTAGATGATCTTATAGGTCCTTTCCAACCTTATGAACTTATGAACTTATGAACTTATGTGGAACCTGAAGTCACAGTTCATTACATCTATTGCATTTCTTTTGCCTACGAAGTTTGTTAACACAGTTATTACCAAATAAAAGTGGCAAATTAGTCTGGCACAACGTACTCTTGGTAAAAAATTTACTCCATCCAGTCTTCCTCTCTCATCTCCAAACGTTC
Source organism: Cyrtonyx montezumae (assembly GCF_038088225.1). Classification (NCBI taxonomy): domain Eukaryota; kingdom Metazoa; phylum Chordata; class Aves; order Galliformes; family Odontophoridae; genus Cyrtonyx; species Cyrtonyx montezumae. Next base: position 84,988,571 of record NW_027072089.1, on the reverse strand, counting down.
TTTCCTTTCTATTATTTGAAATATCTCCCATTCTGTTGGAGGTAGCAATACATGGATGGATGAGTGAGGAAGAGGGCTCAGATGATCATATGGGTCAGAACATAACTACTTATGTCCATATCAATAGTGTATCAAAAACAATAAAATTGAACTTCTGACAGTCCTGGAGACAGGACAAGGGGGAGCGGACAGAAACTGCAGAAACTGCAGCACAGGAGGTTCCGCACGAATGTGCACAAGAACTTCTTTACGGTGAGGGTGACGGAGCAGTGGCACAGACTGCACAGGGGGGTTGTGGAGTCTCCTTCTCTGGAGATACTCAAGACCCGCCTGGACGCCTACCTGTGTGACCTGGTGTAGGGAACCTGCTTTGGCAGGGGGGTTGGACTCGATGATCTCTTGAGGTCCCTTCCAACCCCTATGATTCTATGACATTAGCCTGCATCAGTCCACAGCATCAGCACTAAAAACAGTCTGTGTAATACCTAGCTGTACGTAGCCATAAGTTATCAGTCTCTGCCACAAACACTAGTAACGTATCTGTTGAGCAGTTTCACTGATATGAGCTCTATGGTATCAAAAGCAACCCACAGATGGGTCCCCTGGGACAAGGTTTAGATTGGCTGTATCTATTATGCTGGTTAGCTAGGGACTCGTTACTGAGTTTAGTGCTGTTTGTGTTTGGAAAGACCAAAATCCATCTAGGGAGAAAAGCCCTTCAACTCTCAGGATCCCAGGCAAAAGATTAATTATTTTTTTTTTTAATCATTCATCAGTCCTATTTCATCCACACTTCAGGAGAGATTATGTGAGGGCTTGTTGTTTCCTAACCTCAGGCAGGCTTGGATATCATCTGAGAGGAGAAAATTTTAAGTGCTTGCAACCCTGCTAAGAAGCATAGTGAAAAATAAGGAGTAACTACTCTGCTCTTGAAAGCTGGAATTCCCGGTATGATTATCCCAGACAGAGCTGGAATCTGGGGGACTCATCCAACCATGAGGCAGAGTCAGGGCTTTGTGCCTTGCAGGGGGCAGAAAGCAAGGCAGTTCCTTTCCCCAGGAGCACACGCGTTCCCCAGCAGCACAACTGATGAGCTATGCATGTGATGGTTTTACATTGGCACCATTGCTTTCATGTAGTCAAACATGGGAACTTCAGAGCGAGCCCATTAAACCATCTTTGCCTATAGAGCTGCTATCCAAAATTGCCTCATAACTCAGCAACTGACTTACTTCCTCCTATCACTCACAGGGTCTTCTTTAACATTACCATTTCTTGGGACTTTTCATCTCAATATGCACATACATTCCAAGTATTTCTCCCCTTGGCTGCAATGCTTCCAGAAGCAACTCTTTTTTCTTTTTTTTTTAGTCTGTTTTTTTTTTTTTTTCTGTGTGTGTGTTTTTAAACTCTCTCTCTACAGTAATTCCTTCTCATGGACATCCCTGTGACGCATTCTGACATGGATGTATTACCACATCACCTAGTCCTTACTGAAGCAACAGGTGGACTATTACCAAGGAGCAATGATCCTTTAGTAGTTTGTAACAGGAGCCAAACACAGCACATTAGAACAACATGCATAGATTTAAAAACAATAAACCCACCCCTATACACATTTAAGTTGTGATTCTCTCTCACTGGCATGAACTTCACAATTCTGCAGTAAAACAGTTTACTTCATGGAAACAAAAAAGCACATACTGTAAACCTCATTTTCTGGATCAGCACACCCCTACCAGCCATTCAAGGAACAGGCAGCCGCATACACTGCAAAGGCGTTAAACAGCTGTCTCTATTGCTGGGTTTAGTCCAAGAGCAAAGAGGAAAGACAGGCCATAACTCTCATTTATGGATTGAAAGAACCAGCTTTGCTTATGTTTCCCTCTCACTGTTGCTACAGTCTTATCTACTTGGTATCTTAGATATTTATACAATACACAGACTTCTACCACCTTGTGTTGGTTTTTTTTTCCTATATTTGTAGCTGTTTATACATGATCCTGTGGGTTGTTTTATTCACAGATATTTGAGTACCTCAGGGTCTTATGGTTTTTCTGCATGTGGCAACGTACTAACAGTTCACAGAAATATTTGAAAGACAGTTTGTACAAAACTAAAAACAAGCATCAGTCAGGGTCTCCAGGATCATGAACCCTTAATATAAATAGGCCTTTGACTACAGTGAACAAGTAGGAGCTTGCAAGAGAGCCTTTAGTCATACTTTAATGCATTAAACAATTTCATTAAGAAACAGTAAATCTCTTATTAAGAACGAACTGAAAACAAACCTTCCCTCCTCCAAATCCCTCTACAAAAACAGGAGAAAAGAAAAGCTTGATAATGATGTTGAAATTACAAATGGAAATAAAAGAATCTAAAATATATTAGTTAGATGACATACTGAATATTTGTACTTTGGAACAGCCAAGTAAAATAAGCTAGGAGTGCCCAAGTATAGAACTATAGAACATATAGAACTATTGAACGTATAGAACTATGCTCTTAACTTGAAAGGTAACAGTGGAAGAAGAAAATACCTCTTAAAACAGTGGCATTTATGGAGATGGGAGATGAGGTTTCTGTTAAACACCTACCTTCCACAGTGAGCATATTTTTACATTGTTAGGTGATGACTATCACAGTTCTCTCTATCAAACAGGATTAGCTTCCTCAGACATTCACAACTCCAGTTAACCATGCTGTATGAAGCACCATGTTTATAACCTGTCAGGCATGGTCTGATACCTTGGGTAAGATAGGATCCTGTTTAAAACAAGATGAGTCAACTACTGAATAGTCAACTACTGAGTAGCTCAGTGAACAATATACTGTTAAGCTTTTCTAATGCTCTGGATGCATTTTTATTGAATAGCAAAAAGAGAAATATCCAATCATAACTATTTTGAGAGCAGTAGCCATGGGTAATCTGATTTGATTATTAAAAATGAAACAAGCTACATAGGGATACACATGACAAATCGTTGCCTGGAATGTTGCTAGAAAAAAAAAAAAAAAAAAGCTAAGTTCTAGAAAAGCTTAATTTTTCATGGACTCTTTTTTTTCAGAGGAAATAGTTAAAATATTAAGATCCCTGCAGGAAATTTTCTGTGAACTTTTGGGAATGTGAAAGTTAATGGGTATTTTCCCCCGACCTTCATAGAAATTCATTGTCCTAAAAGATTCCTGTATCCCAGTACTTCCGAATGGTACCGGAATAAAACACATGGTACAAAGTAACTGCATCAAATAAAAATGCTGGATGAAAACATAAACCCACAAACACTATCCACACTATATGTGTTTAGTTTTACCTGTGCATTATCAGTGATTAATTTTTTCGCATAAGCTGTTGCCTGTAGTTCACTTGGTCTTGGTCTGGAAAGCTCACTGTAAAGTTCAGCAGCTCAAATAGCTGGTCACTGCCCGAGCCTAGTTAGCAGCTGTGGAAATCAAAGGACCTCTGCATGTCACGAGGCATTAGAACTGTCATTTCTGGCAGCCATAATGTAAAATATTATCAAAATTGTCAGCCACTCTCTGGATCTGGTTGTGGTAGGTACTCTTTAAGAGGATCTTCTGCAGCAGCGTTTGTACTTATTTACTTTCTGCATCACTGAGAAAACTCTGTGAACTCATTAGTTCACTTCTGCCACAGGAAAATAGATCTTGGGTAATGACACATCAAGGGCAGTGATGCAAATTACTCTGGACAAAATCACAGTAAAAAGTGGCATATTGAGGAGTTTCCTGTTCATAGAGTAACATGCATTGCCAACACTACTATCTAAGAGGACTGCATTTCAGAATGACCAGAGCATGCTGTAGATGAAAACATAAACAATGAATTCTACCTTCCGCACTGAGCAACTTGCTTTGCCTCCTTTCCCAGCAGCTTCAAGGTAACTGTTGCTCAGTTTATTGCTTCTGAGACTGAGTCTGGAGCCCCATACACAAGCTTGATTTGACCTAATTCAATTGCCTGCTGTAAGCCGTTATTATATTCATGTACCATGCAATTCTCTTTAAAGTTCTTAAAGAACGCGTGCAGCAGAAATACACCCTTCTTTCATCTCGTTATAGTTCTTACTAAGGCAGTGAGAAGAAACTATTCAGAAGAAGGGTTGAACCAAGCTGATATAATTCAGAGTGCAATGGAGCACCTAATGAACTTCTAAGAGTTTGACAGAGTGCATACTGGAACAGTGCAAGGAGGCACGGCATTTGAGATATTAAAACACATTAATGTGTGTAACTACAGGGATAAACATTGGCCCAAGACTGGTATTTGCCTTGATACTTCATAACCCATTTCCAGGATTTTGATACCAACTAGGCATCCTTCCAAGAAAACTGGAATTTTCTCATTCTTTGAATGGGGAGAATTCAAGGGAATGCTATACAAACCTTCCATCCATTCCATCTTCCATCCTTGATCTTTACCTAGTTACAGATTTTCTTGTTACAGACTACAGCAAGTTGTTCTGACCTAGGATTCAAGTATAAAATAAAGCAGCAACATCACTGATCTAAAAAAATGTGGTAACAAGGCTTACATAGTAATAATAATAAACCACGTTTTAAGCCAAAGGAAGCTGTCCTAACAAAAACAGCTGAGCCTCCATTCTCCAAGAGCATATACACTTGTTTATGCTTAAAACAAACCCCAATAGTCCAGGCACAGTTGACTGCAAACAAACTTTCTGTTTATGGGCTGAAGCAAAGTAATAGCTCATACAGTTTTATTCTTAAGCTAACAAAAACCAAACTAAAAAACCTCTGCATTCATAGAATTGTCTTTCCAGAATTAGCATCACGATCAGTTTAAGATATTCCACTTGATTCCTGGAAACTCAGTGGGAGATGCAAAAGCAAGTTTTGCTCATGCCTTGCAACTAGCAGTTCAAAGGAACTAGTTACAGGAATTTATCTAACTGCAGATACAGAAGGAAAAAAAAAAAGGCAGTTTCCCTGTGTCAGGTTTATAGATGGCAGTGAGAGAAAGAATAAAGAAAAGTCTTTTTCCGTGGAAGGGTATGATTCAAAATACCTAGAAGATAAAAGAATACTTTCACCAAAGTCAATAGGTGCTGCTCGTGACCACACAGATAGGATATCAGCACTTATGAAGATCCTACTTAAGTGGATATTCACTAGTAGAATAGGGCTTTAAGAAAACCCATAGTAAGTATGCAAAACATTTGCGTGCAGAGAAAAAAAAAATGAAGCAGCCTTCACACCTACGTTAAAAATAAGCTCCCATTTATCAACTTGTGTGTTTCTAAAAATAACTTCAATATTCTGGGAAACAAAGGATCCAGTCAACTTCACCGAGAGAGAAAGGGCTCAAAAGCATGTGATTTCACAGTAACAGCTGTTAATAATAGTAAGAGTAAACACTTGAGGTAATGCCAGTGAGAAGGACGGCTCACTAACAGATTACCCTGCAAGCAAGGGAGAAAACAAGATAGACAAGCGGCTGTATTTCATATATTCTCATAAACATCTTACAAATATAGTTTTTTGTAAGGACACAGGATCTCTATTTAAAGGGGGGAGACAGAAGGAAAAAAAAAGGGGAGATGGAAAAGGGAAAACTAAAGCTTTAGGATAACTTTAAAGTTTCCAGTGGATGAGATGATTCTCGGTATCCTTGGAAGAACCCCGTCTTTGCTCTCAGCAGAGATGAACTCCTGAAAGCAAATCAGAGGTAGAGCTCAGCTCCAGCTGCATCCTCTGTTCTACAAAGTTCAGTTAAAGAGAGATCTTACACTCTTGATTAATTTTTATCACTTATACTTCCCCCCTCCCCGCCAGGTGGGAAATAAACGGATGTTTCTTAGCCAAAGGGAAGCTCCTTCAAGTTTTCACAGCATGTGTTTTTATTGTAAAACAGCCTATTTTTCACTTGCAGCTTCTGAAAAAGCCCCACAAATTGCATTACAAATTCATAGCCAAAATCTGAAGTCAAGAGAACTGGGAAGTGTTTCTGTACATCCTGAATTGCTTCTGCTACTAAACATTACACAGCAGAGTGCAGAAAGTCCTACAGGAAAAAAAAAATCTGGGAGGAATTTAGGTCTCCTAGTTATGAATCCAGCGACACTCAACTTCTGCTTTCCAAGGTATTAAGCAGTTCCCTGACGTATTTGCTTCTCATCAGTACTGAAAGTAATTTCCTTGTGCTTTTTTGAGTTTAAATATTTCTTTGAAAGTAAATCTCTCCATTTATTTCCAAGTGCAAATTCTACCTATTAGGAATAAATGTGATACATGTATGAGATTGCTAAATTCATCTTTAAAATCAGAGGAATCAATCAGAGAACATCTATGCCCATGCAACAGTGGCAGCCTTTTTACGTCACACTTAATTATTTTCTATTTATGCAGTCTTTCTCCTCAATTACATATTAATGTTATTCTCTGTTCAGAACACTCACCAAAAACTGCTTTCTCTTACTTTACTAGTTCCAGGACAATGCTATTCTGTAATCTTTCCCCTCCTCACTCTACTTGTCCCCAAAAAGAAGCATTTTTGCATAGACATCTGTTTTCAGCTGAACACACATTACATTTTAAATTAAAGAATTAATTCAGCAATTATTATCAGATGCTTGAGCATACAGGTAAAAAAGTACTGATTACTCAGGCCTATATAAGACTCTCTACTCTGGAAAGGTAGCAATCAACACTGAGAATTCCAAACATTAAATGATACTTTCTCAAATAGAGAAGTTATCAAGACCTATAGTAAAAAAAAAAGAAGTAATAAAAAAGGGTTTTTTGTTTTTTTTTTTAAGAAAAAAGTGAAGAACTTGAATACATATTAACAGCTCCTCTAAATTGAATTAAAGTTAGCACAGGGAAACTACTGCAGATTAGGAATGTTCTAGTGGCTGTTGACTGTGCCAATTCTTAGTTTTCAGTACAGTCTTACAAACAATAACTTACCTTAATTACATTCAAATTAATGCAAAAAGTTGTATTTATAATGAGAACATCACAACTCTGTGAAATATACAAAATTCTTTATTTCAAGTTAGCATCCACAGTCATACATCTTTGTCCTCATGCAGTCCGTTTGCATTTGCAACCACCCAAAAAGTTAACAGTTTTTATGATACAGACACAAGGTAGCTAAACAGCTTTACTTTCTTTAGGCAAAGCTGAAATTGTCTGCTAACAGCATTTATTACCAGTGCATAGGTGCATCTTTTCCTAAGAAGCAAGAAGACAAAATTTCCCTTAAATGAAGGAACAAGGGTGACTTGACTGCTGTTACTAAAGCTTTAGCTCCTGAATGGAAGAATGATGGATGGATGTACCTGGATACACAGGATGCTTTCATTTGTAGCTTTCAGTTGCATTCGCTTGTACACAAGGGCTTGCACAGAATGAGATTAAATATCCTTACAGAACTCCATTACTGCTTTCATCATCATAATCACTCTCCAAGTTCCACATCTGAAGTAGCAGTAGGATTTTTTAAAATTAAATAGGACAAGAAAACAGAAGACAGACAGTATTGCAATTCCCTCATGTATGGTGCTGCTTCATAACCACCTGCTAAAAAAATATCTTTCCTTTCTGGAAGCACCAGTTCCTTTCCAACAAGGAAGCAGAGCCAGAGAGACAGTTTGTATAACTGCCATATTTTACAGCATTTCGAGCTCCCAGTTACAGTGGTTAAGTTAAAAGTTAGCATATGGAATGAGTATCAGAAACTTTCGTATAAAAAGGTGAGTTAGTAAAAAACCTAGATATATTACAAGCAAAATTAGCAGCAAACACTGCTACCATTACACAGTACTTATGAAAGATGACTGATTGGATGGTCATCTGAAAAAGAAGCTGATGCACTGTTATAAACATGGCAAGACACATTTTATCATAGTACCCGCACAATCATGTGTTAAAAGAAGTAAGCACGATTCAGTTAACCCTAATCCTACTTAAACAAGAGCGCCTCCAAGCCACAAAACATTTAGTTTCAGTTTTATACTAACAATCACAATTCCAGTCCAATAGATGCAACCGACTCTGGTAAGCATGTCTGAACAGACAACAGAATGCAATTCCTAGTGCATGCAGCCCCACGCAATCGGAATGAATGTCAGTCTTTGCTCTTATGTGGCACTCTGCAAAGCAAGGCAAACTGTAGTTCAGAATGAAGGAAAATAGCACAAATGCTTTATTCAGAGGTAAGTGAATTCCAAATAGGCATGACATATGTACAGTTTGTTTCTAGGCACATCTTTGGTTACATTCTCAACACAGTCTTCTTCACAAAAAAATAAATATAACATTCAAGACTTGGTTGAAGTTCAAGCAAAGACAGTTTTTTCTGTTTTTCAGAAAACAAGACAGTAGAAGTCCCTTAAAAGTGATGCTTTATTAAATCCATAAATGATAAAATCCCAGTGCTACGGTAAGGCATGTAAATACTGAACCTGAAAGAAAACAGAAGTGGAGAAGAGAGATATTGAATCATTAGCTCTTGGAACTTAGCTGCTTACCATTCGAAAAAAGATCAAAAAGTTACAGTTGTGAAATGAGGATTAATAGGATTACTAAAACACAGTCAAGTATTCAAGCAAATAAATGCAAACTACTTCATGAAAGCTTATGAATTTGTTTTGTATTGTATTTTTTTTTTATTATTTCTAGTCATCAACTTTTAGTTTCTAGATTTAAACACAGAAGAATTTTTGCCACCATTTACAATGGAAGCCATTTAAGTAAACATATTCTGCTTATATTTTTTTACTTCCATGAGTAGTTTATGAGTATGGATGGTGGGGAAAAGTATATTGCTATTAAACGGAACAAAGTGAAGGGACCTGCCCAAGAAATTCAATTCCTAGGAGTAAAATGGCAAGATGGACGTCGTCACATTCCAGGAGATGTGATTGACAAAATCACCAGTATGTCACCACCCACTAGCAAGAAAGAGACACAGTCTTTTCTGGGTGTAGTAGGTTTTTGGAGGATGCACATCCCAAACTACAGCCTCATAGTAAGCCCCCTCTATCAAGTGACTCGGAAAAAGAATAATTTTGCATGGGGTCCTGAACAGCAGCAGGCCTTTGAGCAAATCAAGCAGGAGATAGCCCGTGCTGTGGCCCTGGGGCCAGTTCGGTTGGGACAGGATGTGAAAAACATGCTCTACACTGCTGCTGGAGAGAAAGGTCCCACTTGGAGTCTGTGGCAAAGAGCCTCTGGGGAGACCCGAGGCCGACCCCTTGGATTTTGGAGCAGAGCGTACAGGGGTTCAGAGGAGTGCTACACTCCAACTGAGAAGGAGATTTTGGCCGCATACGAGGGGGTTCGGGCTGCCTCTGAAGTAATTGGTACTGAGACACAGCTCCTCCTGGCACCTCGACTGCCAGTGCTGAATTGGATGTTCAAAGGAAAGGTTCCCCCCACCCATCATGCTACCGATGCCACCTGGAGTAAGTGGATTGCACTGATTACACAGCGAGCTCGGATGGGGAACCTCAACCGTCCAGGAATCCTGGAGGTGATCATGGACTGGCCTGAAGGCAAGAAGTTTGGAACATCCCCATCAGAGGAGATACCACGTGCTAAAGAGGCCCCACCATATAACGAACTACTAGAGAATGAAAAGACGTATGCCCTCTTCACTGATGGATGGTGTCGTATTGTTGGGAAGCATCGCAGATGGAAGGCTGCTGTGTGGAGCCCCACACGACGAGTTGCAGAGGCCACCGAAGGAGAAGGAGAGTCAAGCCAGTTTGCGGAGGTAAAGGCCGTCCAGCTGGCCTTAGATGTGGCTGAACGGGAGAGGTGGCCCATGCTATATCTTTATACTGACTCTTGGATGGTGGCAAATGCTTTATGGGGGTGGTTGCAGCAGTGGGAACAGGACAACTGGCAACGGAAGGGTAAACCTATTTGGGCTGCTGAACTGTGGAAAGACATTGCTGCCCGAACAAAAAGGTTGGGTGTAAAGGTGCGCCATGTAGATGCTCATGTGCCCAAGAATCGAGCTACTGAAGAGCAGAAAAATAACCATCAGGTAGATCGAGCTGCCAGAATTGAGGTGTCTCAGATCGATTTGGACTGGCAGATCAAAGGAGAGCTATTTTTAGCTCGGTGGGCCCATGAGACCTCTGGCCATCAAGGAAGGGATGCGACCTATAAGTGGGCTAGAGACCGAGGGGTGGACTTAACTATGGATGCCGTTGCACAGGTTATCCATGACTGTGACACATGTGCCATAATTAAACAGGCCAAGAGGATGAAACCCCTCTGGCAGGAAGGGCGATGGGAAAAGTATAAATATGGGGAGGCGTGGCAGGTTGATTATATCACCTTGCCACGAACTCGCGATGGTAAGCGTTACGTGCTCACCATGGTGGAGGCGACCACTGGGTGGCTTGAGACATACGCAGTACCCCACGCTACCGCCCGAAACACCATCTTAGGGCTCGAGAGACAAGTCCTATGGCGACATGGCACTCCAGAGAGAATTGAGTCCGATAATGGGACTCATTTCAAAAATTCTCTTGTGGATATCTGGGCCAAAGAACACGGCATTGAATGGATCTACCATATCCCCTACCATGCACCAGCTGCTGGTAAGATCGAGCGCTACAACGGGTTGTTAAAAACCACGTTGAGAGCAATGGGTGGTGGGACATTCAAGCACTGGGAGAAGCATCTGGCAGAAGCCACCTGGCTGGTCAACACTAGGGGATCAGTCAACCGAGAGGGTCCTACACAGTCCGGCTCCCTACAGACCATAGAGGGAGATAAGGTCCCTGTGGTACATGTGAGGAGCATGTTGGGAAAAGCGGTGTGGGTCCTTCCAGCCTCTGGAAAGGGCAAACCCCTCCGTGGAACCGTTTTTGCGCAGGGACCTGGGTGCACCTGGTGGGTAATGGATAAAAATGGGGACGTCCAGTGTGTCCCACAAGGGAATTTGATGCTGGGGGAATGCAGTCTGTAATTACGTGTGTATGTATGTATATATATATATATATATATATATGTTTCTATGTAACTCATGTTATTACTGTTTGGTTATGTATAGATGTGTGTTAAGCATGATGTGATGATGTGGAATAAGGGGTGGAATGTTGTGGTTTTGATGCCGGTATTCCACATCAGAGCATCACGCAGCAGTGAAGGAGTTAATGCTGGGGGAGCAGCAGAGGGGAGGGGCGGAGCTCCGCACCGGATGGAGGCGGCGCTCGGTCTGGGCGCGTTGCTCTGGGCTGCCGTGGAGGTTCAGCACGTGTGCTTCCCCTGCAGGTCCTCCTTAGCGTATAGCTTCTGGTTTGAAAATTTTTTCTCTCTCTTTCAATTGTTCAATTTTATTGGATTTAGTAAAGTTACCGTTCCTGCTCAGATCGTGCCGTTGTTTTCTTGTCGACCCATCCCTTCCCGCTGTTTCCCCCTCCCCCTCCCGGAGCGCGACTCTGCTCGGGCGGCCGCGCAGCGCGGCCACTGACGCAGTTTCTTTTTCTCTCCCCTCTCCCTTCTCGGTTTTCCCTTGGGTCACTGTCACGGACAACACCGTGACAAGAAGTAAGCACGATTCAGTTAACCCTAATCCTACTTAAACAAGAGCGCCTCCAAGCCACAAAACATTTAGTTTCAGTTTTATACTAACAATCACAATTCCAGTCCAATAGATGCAACCGACTCTGGTAAGCATGTCTGAACAGACAACAGAATGCAATTCCTAGTGCATGCAGCCCCACGCAATCGGAATGAATGTCAGTCTTTGCTCTTATGTGGCACTCTGCAAAGCAAGGCAAACTGTAGTTCAGAATGAGGAAAATAGCACAAATGCTTTATTCAGAGGTAAGTGAATTCCAAATAGGCATGACATATGTACAGTTTGTTTCTAGGCACATCTTTGGTTACATTCTCAAAACAGTCTTCTTCACAAAAAAATAAATAAAACATTCAAGACTTGGTTGAAGTTCAAGCAAAGACAGTTTTTTCTGTTTTTCAGAAAACAAGACAGTAGAAGTCCCTTAAAAGTGATGCTTTATTAAGTCCATAAACGATAAAATCCCAGTGCTACGGTAAGGCATATAAATACTGAACCTGAAAGAAAACAGAAGTGGAGAAGAGAGATATTGAATCATTAGCTCTTGGAACGTATCTTCACAAACCTAAGCACAAACCTAGCTACAATGCTAAAGATAAAATCACCACTCCTTTCTCCTATAAGAAAGTAAGCTTTTTAATTTACAAAACACAATTTCAAGGCAGAGGGACACAAAAATGACAAAGGAGGAGGAAGGAAAATGAATGTGGGAATTAGACTGGAAAACTACCAAAAGGTTGGAAAAAAAAAAACTTAGCTGCTTACCATTCGAAAAAAGATCAAAAAGTTACAGTTGTGAAATGAGGATTAATAGGATTACTAAAACACAGTCAAGTATTCAAGCAAATAAATGCAAACTACTTCATTAAAGCTTATGAATTTGTTTTGTATTGTATTTTTTTTTATTATTTCTAGTCATCAACTTTTAGTTTCTAGATTTAAACACAGAAGAATTTTTGCCACCATTTACAATGGAAGCCATTTAAGTAAACATATTCTGCTTATATTTTTTTACTTCCATGAGTAGTTTATGAGTATGGATGGTGGGGAAAAGCACTTCCTCTCGTTTAAATAAGTTGCCTTTTATTTTTCAGTAATGGTTCTCTGTAAAGCTTATCCCTATAGTACAGTATTATAGACATGATTGTAACAGTGACAAAACCTACTGTGAAAGAATAATAAAGAAGTTTAAATAAGAAGAATAACTTCTGTAATCCTGTTCATTTAACAACGCTGCATACTTAGGAAAGATTAATATTTTGTCATTTTTCTACAAGAGCAATAAGCTATTTTTTTTCCTAACGCATGTGCCTGAAAACTAAGTAATTGAAGAATTTGATAATGAATGCTCTGAAAGACAGAAGCATTCCATTTTGTAGGTAGAGCTCCATCAGACAGATAAGTGCAGGCTGCTTTTATAATTTTAGTTGAGCACAGATGAAGCATTTTCTATCTTTTAGATTTCTCACACACGCTACTGCAGTACAAAGAATGAAAGAACATACAGGCGTAGTCCATGCAAAATACAGCTGTGAATTACAGAACACTTTCTCTGGTAATAATGCTGCTGATTTTGACCAAGACTACTTAAAAGTATTCATATTTTCTTTGAACCAGGCCTTTATGAATACAGTCAATGGACAGCTTGTAAAAACAGTGTCCAATTTAACAGGTTCACCACAAGATATCTTACCTGCTAAATACTTAATATTATAAAGTTTGAGCGATTCCAGCATTATCTTCAGATCAGCAACTTCTCTGTCTATTCTTCTGTCTATTTGCGTCAGAGCTCGATCTTGTTGTGCATGCTAGAAAATAAAACAAACATAATTTGAACAGTTCCATGTTTATTTAGAAATGTAACCCATTCCTCTCAACTGTACTTCCAACTCCTCCTTAAATGTACGTTAATGAAGTAATTTGCATTCAAAGCAAATGAGTTTTTTCCTAGCTTGCCATATCTAAGGAATTGAACTCAGTACACTTTCATCGCACGTTCAGTAACATGTAATCTAGAACATGGCAGAACTGGGTGCCTTCTTATCTCAATCTAGCAGCATAATCACTCACTTTAATCTGTCACCTGGCCCACAGACATTCAAGTCACATCTCAATTATAATAGCTATTGAGAAGTCTAAGAGACTCTTGTGATAGAAACATACTGGAGAAGCATGAAAACGTATGGATCCTTAGAAATATCAGAATAGGTCTTTTGATGTAAAAACCATGTCTCCTTCTTGCAGTGAATTCTACTGCAGAAACGTCTACAGAATGACGAAGTCAGAATCTGATTATGACAGAAGACAGGACTTCATAGAAAAAAATGAGATGGAATTATTACTCAGAAAGGACTGAAAGATCAAGCTTGTAAAGTCAGAACAGCTGCTGCTCTGGTGCTGGTATTTTCAAATCATCACTACTGAAACGTTGTCATCAGTTAATGATTTATGACTAGAGGTCTTCCTGTGAATAATTCTCTACAGTAATGAAACAAAACGAAGAGGAAAACTTTAGTAAAGGTTTCTGCTAAAATGAAGCCAAATCAATCAAGATAAGTGTTTCAGTTCCACTGAACACGGAAAACGTCACTGATTTAAAGAAACGAAAAGCAACCTTAAGTGTTCTGCCTACAGAAAATGCTACATACTTGAAATTTCAAAACAAACCAACAAACAAAAGCCCACTGAACAGGTTATGATGTACTAACATATATAAGCCTTCCTATTCTGTAGATGCTAGAGTTATCTGTACCACTATGGAAATACATAGAAAAATAACAAATCTCAATGACGTTTTGTACATTGAAGTGTGTCTAAGTGCATGAGCAGCTTCAAAAATAGTACCAGCTCTCTAAGACAAGTAAAAAAAGCTTTGTTATATAATAACAAGCTACCAAGTTCTTACCAATTCCACTATTTCTGTCCTCATTTCGAGTAGTTTTCTTTCATTAAGTGAATGCTGGAAGGGAAAAACAAAAAAAAAGACAGATAAATATGATATCATCCTTAAGCCTTTTCCCAAATGCTTAAAAGCATGCTTCCTTTTCTGTTCTTTGCTTTCCAGTTTTCTACAAAACTGAATCTGAACGACCATGTTGTCCGACAACACTTGAAAGAGAGTATTGCAAGGTGACTGCTGTCACTTGGAAAGCTGAATTTAGACAGGTGTTCAACACAAGCTGGAACAACGAAATACATTAAAAAGCAGCTGGCAGAAAAGTTGGCAGACCTGCATTTTGACCTGTGATTCTGAAGAGGAAATAGGGCAGTTAACTAACTCACAGAGCATACGAATGCCAAGAAGACTGAACCATCTGCCTTCTTCAGTAAGGGGAGTGGTTTTTAAACTGTCATAGCAAACTCAGCTACCAAAGATGTTTCACCAGCATTACGGCAATTCTCTATTCAAAATTTTGAAATGGTCCGAACAACACCTGGGGAACACCACTGAAAATGCTATATTTGGTAAACATAAAACATTTGCATCTCATGTCAAGTCACTGGTTCAGAAACACTTGAAAGATAGGTACTATAAATCAGAAGTCCTGGTTTACTTAGAAACTCTGGTTATCTGGATTGAAGGCAAGGTAAACACATTCAAGAAGCATACCTTTAAGGCAGGTTTCTGATACATGAACAGGCATTATTTGACATCTGTAATGGTTCCTACCTGCTACTAAAGCAATTCAGTTACTCCTAGGACAGCTGCTAAGCCATCAGTGCAGAGTATTAAGTCATCAGGCTCCCATCTCAGAATCCTCAGTTACACAGCAATAACTTCATCTCCTGATGTTCCCATGTGAAAAGTGACTTCTTTTTCCTTCCAGTCTAGAGGTATATCTCACTTTGTCATCAAACTCAGACTAACCTACATAAACGCCTCAGCGCTGAAAAACTCTCTTTAAAGATCCAGAACACTATTTGAACTTCTAACAGATCTAAAGATCCAATTAAGAAATAGCATAAGGCTACAAACATAGAAAAAAGAGACAAATAATAATGTGTCTATAATTAATAAAACATATGTTACTAAATTCTGCAAATTGATGACAAGGACAAAAAAAAGAAATCAGTAGCATATATTGTCTCAAAGTGAAATTCCTCAACCTGTTAACATGGCAAAACATTTATAAAACAATGCAATTTTTAAAAGTCATGTATGAAGTTTAACATAACAGTGCCCCATCCCTGGAGGTGCTTGAGGCCAGGTTGACTGGGGTCCTGGGCAGCCTGATCTGGTAGGTGGCAACTCTGCCCACAGCACGATGGTCTTTAAAGTCCCTTCCAATGCAAGTCATTCTATGATTCTGCATGGACAGAACCACATATTAACAATCTGGTTATCACCACCAAAGGTAGATTTACATTTAAAATAAACAGTGTAACACATAGATTGAAATAGTTTCTGCTTAACTATGTATAGGTGCTGTTATCAAAATAGATGTTTTCTGAATAATTTATATTCTGCAAGCCACTCTGTTGATGTCTGCATTTGTTCAAGTTTGCCTTGTGGCTAGAAGCTAGGTCAGCCCCAAGGTTTTTAAACTGAGCTTCAAGAAACCAAAATGCATCCTTTTGTTATAAAACACCAAAACATGTCTGTAATAATACAAGTACATAAGAAGAAAGGCAAGGTTAACCCCACTCTGAAGTTAAACAGGGAGATTTCCCCTTAAGTCCTTTTTTTTTTTTTTGCAGTTCAGAGAAAATGCAGTTCTGTCAGATGCATCTTGATATTTCTAAACAGCAAACTTGAGCGACACAGTGATGCAAGAGCACACGAATGTAAGTGAAAGTTTGTTCCATACTTCAGGATTTTCAATTCAATCTGTATCGTTGCAGATATAAATCAGGGCATAAGCAGATGTGCATTAGGTAATGAAGACTTCCACTTCACATTTGCTGGAGAGTGAACTTATTAAAAGATAAAGCATTTAGAGTTTGAAACATAAGAAATGGCTGACATGAGTGCTGGCAAATTAAGATAATCTCTTTCAGCATTAATCTCAAGCAGGCGACAACTTCAAGGGGGCATACACAGAAAGTGACTTACACCCCAACATTTCTTACTGTTGAGATTGCAGTAAATATTACTTCTTCATTACCCACCTGTGATAAAGGGACTGAATTAAAATTTGCAGAAAAATGTCACTAAAAGATGTGTCCATTTCAATGATGAAATTCAGGTTCATAAAAGCTATTCAAAAAAGATCTAAAACCAAATTTCTACTCAGAGTGCTCCATCTAATGCAAAATTATGTATCTTCTAATTTTTCATTTCTGTTAATCTAATTAAAACGCTTGTCAATTAAATTCTACACATATTTCAAAGTCAAAAACAATCAGAATCAGTATCAGTTACAATGAAAATTAATCACAACTACTTTCACAACACATACTGCCTGACAGACTAGCCACACTGAATTCTCCCGTTACAGGGAAAGGAAATATCTTCAGTAATGGCAAGATAATGAAATGCTTATACTTAACTCAGTGTGACGATATATTACTAGCACAGCTCTAGAAAATCTCCAGGCAGCTAGTTGGAATGTTTAAATGCAAAAAACTGAAATATTTAACCGTAGTACATTAATGTCAATACTGAAACAATATCAAAAGAGACAGACATACAAAGAAACTCCCCACCACTGTACCCCATATTACAGCATTCAAGGATGACTAATTTGGATTAATAGCATCTTAAAAAGGAATAATACTACAGATTAATATTGAACAGACGTTCTTATCCAAATTCAGAGATTATTCAATTTTTAGATGTTTCTAAGAAGAAAGTGAACAGAACTTTCCAATTCTTTTACTCTGCTCATCTCTAGGTTTAGATTTAGTTTGTTGTCAGCATGAACTCTGGTAATTTCATCCTTATGGGAATACAAAGGATAAAGCAGTGAACAAGAATTTCTATTTAATTGTAAGCAAAAACAAGTTAGACAAAAATACTGTGCCTCTTTCTAATTAGAGAGGAACTGGATTCTCGAGACACCCAATGTGCTTAGATTTCCTAAGTACAAGTGTTCTTGCCCTTCCACTTGTGGTCTGTAGGATGAATTCATTCTCATTGGAACAAATAAAAAACTGACTACTTTTATACCAGAACACTGAAAACAAGAGTTGATAAAGAACACAACTTTCTACAAATTCTGGGCATGTTTCATAAACCTACAACTCACTAATTTTAGAAATCTTTGCCTAGGTACACTTTGAAATTGGACTTCCATGAAGGAATCCTGATACTCAAGATAACTAAGCTCTACTATTATAAACTAAGCTCTACTATTATAAACTAAGCTCTACTATTATAAACTAAGCTCTACTATTATAAACTAAGCTCTACTATTATAAACTAAGCTCTACTATTATAAACTAAGCTCTACTATTATAAACTAAGCTCTACTATTATAAACTAAGCTCTACTATTATAAACTAAGCTCTACTATTATAAACTAAGCTCTACTATTATAAACTAAGCTCTACTATTATAAACTAAGCTCTACTATTATAAACTAAGCTCTACTATTATAAACTAAGCTCTACTATTATAAACTAAGCTCTACTATTATAAACTAAGCTCTACTATTATAAACTAAGCTCTACTATTATAAACTAAGCTCTACTATTATAAACTAAGCTCTACTATTATAAACTAAGCTCTACTATTATAAACTAAGCTCTACTATTATAAACTAAGCTCTACTATTATAAACTAAGCTCTACTATTATAAACTAAGCTCTACTATTATAAACTAAGCTCTACTATTATAAACTAAGCTCTACTATTATAAACTAAGCTCTACTATTATAAACTAAGCTCTACTATTATAAACTAAGCTCTACTATTATAAACTAAGCTCTACTATTATAAACTAAAACAGTTTACAAGTTTAAAATTTAAAAGGAAATGTTTCTAAAGACTGCATCTAGGCTCTCAGAAAAAAAACAAACACTGACAACTTAGACGGAAAATGTTTATTATTTTTAAACACATAACTTTTAAAACTATCACTAAGTATTTTGTTTCATGGATAACTCTAAGCAGTTCCTACTTCATCTTCAGTGACAGCTGACATTTTAAATTAAATTCCCTGCAGGAATTCTAGCCAGATGACACTTTGTCATAAGGCAAGCTACTGATGGGATGAATGTGTGGGAGATTCAAGAGATTGATGATGTTCTGGGATATTCTGCAGTTAAAAACAAGTAAACATCTCTCAAATAGACTGATGTCAGCTAGACAAGACTTCATTAAGTAGTATGAATAATAATGACACTCAATTTCTATGCTAGGATTTTTGAACCTGTTGTAATTAGATGGCCTTACAGCAGGATGTTGCAATTTAATGAAAAGATTGTGTTATTTTGAAGCCTTTACAACACTGTGTCAATCTGTCCTTTAGAAGTATGAGCAAATGTAATCATTAAAATTATTTTATATTTACAGTAAAAAGTGAAATTTAAAGACATTTAAGTTAAAAAAAAAAACCAAAACAAAGATGACTCAGATCTTTCACGTTCTACCACTGAATATGCTAACTCATATACTTATATGCAAGCAAAACAATGAAGTTCAAGACAAAAATCAGATGCTGAATGTATTTTAAAAACTTTATTCTGAAAGCTAGTATGCATTAAGCCCTTCCTAACATGAAACAGTTTCCAACCTTAATCATTTTTGCAAGAATTTCTGTCTGTGTAAAAGCTACATGTTCATCTAAGTAATAGGTTTTGAAGCAGTCTTGATGAGAGAAAGCTATTTCGACTGTAAGTCAGGAGAAGCAAACTATAAAGAGCAGAAACACAGCACTGATCTTTAAACCTGTACATAATTAACAAGTGAGTTTCCTCCAAAAAACACATTTTCTTGCTAAGGTCATTCACTCACAGGCAAGTGGGACCAAGCATACTGGTCCCAAACTTAGAGGCTAAGACATTTAAAAGCTATTTCAAATTCTGGACAGTTAAATTTAAATTCAGTTACTTGTACAGTTTACAATTCTCTCGCAATAAATTAAATACATGTGAAACTGACTTCATTGCAGCCCAATCTGTCCCCTCAATTTCAGTTTCATTATCCCATATATACAACAATCAAACACAACGTTTACAATAAAATCGTAACAGCAACATTTTTTAAGTGAATAAGAGACGTGATAATTCTTGATTATATTGGTACAGTATCTTACCATGACTTGCTTCTTTATCTGCTGGAGTTCAAGTTTTATTCTCTGGGAGAGCAGAAAAGAAATGTACATTTTAGTATTGTACACAGAAACCGACAGTCTATAAATATAGGCAATTTCAATGATTAGTCGCAATTACTATAATCCACACTGTGAAAGGAAGGTGTCTTAGTTTCAGCTGGAATGGATGTTTTTTTTTTTCAGTGTCTGGTTCGATGCTATGTTTAGGTTCTAGGAGAAAAATAATGTTGACAACACACTGGTATTTGTAGTTGCCTGCTCAGCAGCATATACAGAGCCAAGACTACGTGCAGTGAAGGGCCCAAGGAGCTGGGAGGGAACAGAATTAAGACAGTTTACTTAAACTGGCCACAGGGCTATTCCATACCAAATGATATCAAGCAGAAGGAGTTTTGAAGGGAGTTGGAGTTCATCTCCCTCTCTCTCCCACTGCTCAGGATGCTAGCTGGGCAGCAGTTGGTATGGTGAGCAATTACTTGTGCATCACTTGTTATATCTATTATACAGACATACTATTTTCCTTTCCCCTATTTTAGCAGATAGTTTTATCTCAGCCTATGAGTTTTACTTTATTAGTTTTTAATTATCTCCCACATCCCACTGGGAAGGGGGAGGAATGAGCACATGATGGTGTGATGCTCAGCCACTTGCCAGGTTAAACCACAACAGAAGGCAGAATGAATGTGGTTTAAATCCATCTATATCCTCAGTATGTGTGTAGACAGACCCAAGTGTATGCACATACGTACTCACTCAGTAGTGCACATTTCCAAGCATCAGGACAGAAGCTAGTACTGTCCCACAGCACTACAGGTGGCCAAACGCACAGGATGGCATTAGCAAGGGTAAACACAGCCAAAGGTAAGTGATTATTCTCCCATGTTTAGCACTTGTGAGCTTGCACCAAAAAAGCTGTGTCCAGCTTTAGGCTCTCTGGTATAAGACAAATGTTGACATGCTGGAACAAGCTCAGGAGAGAGCCACCAAGATGATGGGAGACTGCAGCAAGTAGCATAGGAGTGGAGAGCAAAAAGAGTAAGCAAGACAGTAAGCAATAGGTTTGTTTAGCCTTAAAAAGAAATTGCTAAGCATCAAAATGCAGCCAGCAATTCCCTGAATGGTCTCTAGGTAAGTTCTACACTTCTAAGGTAACTTAATCTATCACTATTTCTTTCAGAAGAAATATGAAATAGGAATAGTTGTAGCATCTTCTATTAATGTATGAAAATTATTCTAACAAAAAAGAGCAACAGCTGCATCAACAATTTAGGATATACAGCTCAGTAGCTTCTTCCTCCCTCATTGCTTTCTTCTCTATTTCACACATAACCAGGAAGATTTAAGTCTTTTGTCAAACTCCACGAGACTCCCAACAGCCCATTTTTCCAGCTTCCATCAGGATGGAGAGGCATCAATAGTCTGTTGGTCAGCAACTCCTCCCAACTTTGGATCACTCACAAACTTGCTGAGGGTGCATCCTGCCCCTTCACGAGGTTATTAATAATTCGGTGTTAAACCATATCAGCACCCAAGTTTGTACCCTGGGTACAAACCACTTTTTTACATCCTTAATGAAAAACAAGTGGTACAAGTCGAAGATACTGATTTTTACCTCATTTTCTGAACGAAGAGCTGAAAGCTCACTTCTTTCCAATATAATCATATCCTTTTTCACTCCATCAATATGGGACATAACTTGTTGAAGAGCAATCTCCTTTAAAAGACAGAAGACAAGCCTCAGGACATGTAGCCATAATGTTTTTCTCATCTGCGCGTACAAATACAACAGGCTATTCAGGTACTCTGAAATTTTTAATCTGGTAATTTGAGACTGATTATTTCAGTTTCAAAGAAAGCAAGACAGACCAAGTGAAAGTGACGAAACAAGCAAGTTGTGGTAAATCATTTGTAATCAGAAATTCTAACAGATCAGAACAGTTCAACTAATAGCCTAGGATATACTCTCTTCTAAGTCTTCAAATTCTTAACCTAGCAAAGGCTTTAGGGAGAAGGGAGAAAAGGTGCCACTGTGCTAAAAGAGGAAAGCCAGCTTCCACACCAAGACTCCCCAGTGCCACCCTACTCTTGTAACTTCCTCCTTTTCCACCTTCCCATGGAAGAGAGCTCACTCCACTTTCCTATTCAGCTGAGCAGAATCATGCACTATACTTACACTTTTAAACACTCTTCTCACTGACAGAAGTGAGCTGACAGATGGCAAACAAGCATCCTTCTTCATTTTGGAGGATGGAAAGGTCTGTAGATTCTGCTCTAGATGTTACACTATCCACATGCGAACAGGGATTCCCCTCTCATTGCTGAACTTTACCACTAATAAGCAGGTCCTTGCTTTTGATTCTGGACTAATACCATTAAAAATCTGACACTATAACTTCGTTTTTGACAAGTAAGGACAGTCTAATTTACAGCACTGTTTAGAAAAGGCTACCTGACTACAGCACTTTAAAAAGAATTAAAAAAATGCAGTGGGTCAGTGTATTGGACGTATCACAAAAGATCTGCAGGAAGACTACTGCCATGGATATCTCCTTTCTTATTGCCTGATGTGTCCAGCTTACTTTCATTCTCTCTCCTCTTCACCAAACAGTTTTCTCACATGAAGATAGCAACTCAGTTACCATAAAATTAGTTAAATCCTTTGTTTGTAAAGTGACAGCCTCACAGAGCTAAGAACTTCAGTTACTTCTTCCCACTAGCATTGCCTATTTGACTCACTTATGTGTGGGAATTCCAGCATACTAGATACTGCTAATCACATTCAAAAGATGCTTAAGTTCCACGATACAGCTAAATGTGTCTTACGCTGAATTTGGTTTTATTTCTGGAGGCTGAAGTGCCTAAAAGCATAACATAGCAATATTCAACACTTTCACGTCCACATGCTTACACAGATCTACCTGCGTACACTTTGTCTAAGGATTCCCTCCCAAAAATAAAACAGCCAATCCCCCCACAAATTCACTTCAAGTCAATGCAATTTTCTGGTAGCCAAGATGGATCTCTAGATATTCAGAATTACCAGTCTATTTCCAAGCAAGTTTTCTTCAGTTCCTCTCACCAGTTTATATATATATGCTGCATGGATTTAGAGTATACCATGAATAACATGCAGCAAAGGAAACAGAAAACTTACAAAATCAGCATCCAAAACATACTCTTCCTGAGCGTTATCAGTACATACAACTACACTAACCACACACTAAAATCATTGCAAAGAAGTTTAGCTCAATTCTAGTACAATATAAATGTCACTATGACAGAAAGATATATTTAGAAACAGGCCACATAACAGAATGGTAAATTACAGGAGGAAATCTTTTCCTTCGCTGCTGTATAACTAGAGAAAATAATGTAGGAGCTGTAAATAGTTAAATCCATGTTTAGAGTATCTCCTATGACTGAGTAAAAGCCTTTTCAGGTTAAAATAAAGCTAGGAGGAAACAAAGAAACAAACAAAGAAACAAAAAACTCATGAACATTGTACCAGATGGTAGTTCCTAAGTGTCAAGGTCCATCACAACACTTCGATAGCTGCTTGATAGATTCAAGACAAAACTCAACAGCCGGTGGATATTCAGGGATAGCTGTTCACTTTCAAGTTTTTAAACACGGTCTACCAGTAAATAATACAGCAATGTGCATTTCATTAGCAGACATACCGGATTTCAACGGACTTTAACCCTTCCACCCTCTTTGAGCTAACCTGCTGTACTTTGGTCACCATGTCCTTGTAAATCGTATCCAGGTTGGTGCTCAGGATTTTCACTAATGCAGATACAATCACTTCCGACTGTTGAGTAGTGAATCCTAAGTAAAACAAAATAGAACAACATTCAGCTGGACAGCTGATGAAGATTATCGACTTCTAATATACATTACAAAGTTTTTTAAAAAAGCAGTCAGTTATGAAAGGTAATAAAGTACATTCCTCTCCATCTAGCACTAGCAGAGCACAACCGGGCAATACAACCAAGTTCCTCCACTCCAAAATAACGCCTGTGACATAGCTGTTTCTGCAGTACAGCACTATTACAATATCAGCAAGATTAATGTTGGAAGTATTACAGAATGCCATCTCTTGTGTAATTATAAGAAACCTGGCATTCAAAAGCAGATACCTACCTTCAGTACACTCTTAAGTGGTACCATGGAAAATATGCAAATCTCAGCAATTCCCAACAAAGAGCTCTGATTTTAGGCCTGCCAAGTTCTGAGTCCATCTTAAAATACACTTTGAACTCTGTGCATGGTGAACTAGCACAAAACATAGTTTCAAATATGTGGCAGGTTAATGTTAGAAAGCAAATCTGGGGTCTGAGAGTGAGTAACTTTCAACAGCAGAGCTGCTTTAATCATTTGCCGTCACCAAAAGCGCGTACCCTTACTCCTGCTGCTATGTATGTGTCCCAGTGCTCACACAGCTGCACTATGAGCTCATTCATGTCTCAGAATAACGTCAATCAAAAAGAACTGTAGTTTGAATTACAGAATGGCCTGGGTTGCAAAGAACTTCAAGGATCATCTAGTTTCAACCGCCATGCCGTCGACAGGGTTGCCAACCACCAGACCAGGCTGCCCAGAGCCACATCCAGCCTTGCCTTGAATGCCTTCATGGATGGGGTACCCACAACCTCTCAACCACTCCCCCAGGTCCTATCACTATCAACACACGTAAAGTTCCCTGAGAGTTAGGCTGGCACACACGAAGGATGAAACTATACAGGAGGAGCCAGTGATTGGGATCCCTCCTTTCCAGCGCAGTGAGCTATCACAATGCAATTCAGCCATGCGGTCCTTCTTCCTCATGCTACTGAGGTAGCAAAGGTACTTCATCATGAACCCAAAATGATCTCTTCCCTTACGTTTTAGGGTAAGAGAAGGTATATTTTATACAGCATACACACTCCACCCCAAGAGCTGCATTTTTTTTGCAGCAGCCCACGTTCAACCGCATTCCAACAGTTGCACACTGCTGCGGATTAATTAACCGAGCTCTGCAAGCTAAGAAACCCCTCACGACCCCCCCAAGGAACGTACGTAGCAAATTACCATTTTCTTCCAGGAGACACACCAGAGCGTGAGTGTCAAAAAAAAACTTCCTACTTCCCAGCAAGGAAACACTGCCCTTGCTCTCTAAAAACGAAGACGCAGAGTCGCTGACACCTGAGAAAGACAAGCAGAACACTGACGTACTGCTCGAGCCACACAGGAGCTCCCCGCTCCCCACGCCCGCCCGCTCTCACCGCTCTCCCCGCAGCGCCGGGCCCGGCCCACGCGCCGGGCCCACACCGAGCCAACGCTGACGGCGGCCCCCTCGCGCGGACAGGCGCTGAGGCCGCGCCGCGTGGGGGAGGCGGAAGCGGGCGGGAGGGCGCCGCGGGACCGCAGCACGAGCAGCGCCCGCCTCACGGCCATGCCGCCCGCACCCGGCGGCACGGCGGGCGAAGAACACAAACCGCCGGCGCTACCGGAAGTCTATGGCTGAGCACGCACCGCCCTTCCGCCGCGGACGTCAGTCCGCTTCCGCTTCCGCTTCCGGAACGGTGTTCCGCAGTGGGGCGTGGCTGCTCTGCTGCTGTGAGGTGGAGCGCTGAGACCTTTCCGAATGCTTTACTAGAGCGGGTCGATGTTTTTCAGAACCGTTCAGAAACCCACGCAGTGTATTTTCCTTGATACTTCTACTTCAGTGATAGTCAACCGGGATATCCAGGCTAAGCACGCTGACACATCCATCTTCTCTAGCATGAAGAAACACTGCCTCTGCCTATGGAGACTGGAAGTGTGTTCGTTATTTTTCTCCATGTGAGGAGTCAGCTTGGCTGACTCTGACTCTTGGCTGACAAGTTTGCCCCATTTTTTACTGTAATCTTAGCTGTTTGGACCTCCTAGCCACTTTGACTTCCAATACAACCACCACTGACTGGCTTCTCCAAGCTCTGCAGGCTGCTTTGGACATCTTTCAGGGCTGCTCTGCTCAAAGGGTGCCTGGGCCAGTTTCTGTGGCACCAGGAGGCATGACCAACATCATCGTGAAATGAGCTTTGTGCTGCTCCGTGGTGCAGGCTGCTTCGTGCCTGGCTGTAATGTCTACGTGGCTTCACAGAAGGATTAGCTCCTGTTCAGGAAGGCAGGAAGGACAACCGTTGCCTGGGTTGCATCAGGCCCAGGACTACCAGCCAGCTGGAAAGTTGCCCCGCTCTACTTTCTGCTGTACATCATCATATCAACCACTGTGCAGTTTGGAGGACCACAGTATAAGAGTAGCAACTCCAATTACAGCTGGAAAGCTTTTGAAAACAATTAGTTACTTTCCCCTCTTTTTAAATACAATTCGGTTTTACTCAACAGCACAGTCTTCGTGACAGGATTCCTAGCAGGAATCATGAGAGAACAAAAACCAAAGTCGATTTTCACATGGATGTGGTTGGCTTATGGAAGGAATTTTACAACGTGCTTACCTGTAACAGAAAGGGGCTGGCTCCCATTCCCTTGTATTAATTTTCCACTGTGGAGGATTTTCACTTTCCCCATAAGCATCTGGAACTAGCCATTGTCACAGGAAGACTAATAAACTGAAAGGTGGACAGGTGCAGTCCAAAATAGAAACAAATAGTCCCGTTACTTTCTCCAAATATTTTAGCACAGTGACTGTGCAGAGTTGAGGGGCATTAGCAGCTGTCAGGGGTGATGAATGCCCCAAACAGCTCTTAATTCTAAATGGGACAAGCAAAAAATCCCAACCTGAAAAAGAGAGAGAATCACTGACATAAAAATGCTTTGCCATTTTGAATCTGTAGGGTCGTGAGGCAGAGCTGCGTGTCCCTGGGGCTCGTGGTAGCTTCGTGAAGGCTTTGTGGGAGGGAGGGACTTGGGCTCGATCGGGTGTCACGGGACCGCGGGCGGAGCAGGCGTGTATGGGTATAAAAGGCGTTGTTGCGCAGCAATAAATTGGCATTCGATGCTTGACACCGTGTGTCTGGTCCTTTTGTCCCTGGGCTAGGGATGTCCAGAACGGAGGGCTATTGAGCCTTCTGTTGCACCGTCTCTGGCCAACCGGTAGCAACAGAATCAATTGGAAAAAAAAAAAAAAAGGCTGCAGTGGTATTCAAATTAATATGCAAATGATAAGGTGCATTTGGAGTAATTTCTGGGTGGTCGGGCAGTGGGACAGGCTGCTCAGAGCAGCAGTCACGGCCCCAAGCTGACGGAGTTCCAGAAGCGTTTGGATAACTGTCTCTGAAAGGTGGACCTGCTGGAGTGCATCTAGAGGCGGCCCAGAAGGTGGGCTTTTCCCTTTTCAGGTGTGTGCACAAGTGAAGTCCTTGATCGTTATTTTGCTTTTTTTTTTTTTTTTTTTTAGTGAAGATATCGGTGATGACAGTGTGATTTCTCATGTTACATTTGTTTAGATATGTGGACAGGTATATTATTTATTACAAAGAATCAGTAACTCTTCCCGACGGGAGTGATGTTAAATCGGTCTTACCCATAGATGGCAGTAACTGCTAATAGTGCTGACGGCCAGGGCACCGCAATCCAAGCTTTTAGGACCGGGCCAGTGCTAGAAACAGTTGACCTGAACTCACATGTTGCTAAATTGCCATTCTGGGGTTCTCAGGTCGGCGTCATGCTCTCAGCACCTTGCGGAAGCTCTGTGGTGTCACTTCATGGAAGTTCTGCCAATTGTCAGAAATAGCCCCACCATGATTTCTCATCTCTTGAATGAAACTGGTATAATATTTGTTCAAATACTATAGTTGGTAGCAGTAAGAAATGGCAATTACGTTAGAATATTGAATCTTGCTGTGTTCTCATCAGGTGTGCTTTTACTTGTAGGATGAGCCGATAAATGCAATGTGTGTTGAAAGCTACTGGAACCTAGTGCCTTATGTCAGAGATTAGTCAGGACCAGTATCCCTTCCTCCTAACCTACAGACGACTTCATGTACCACATATTGGTGCACTCATGTCATGGTTTCGTGGCTCTTCAACTCCCAACACACCACATGATGTCATGATGTGGAATATCAACAACACAACAAAAACCACAAAACCATGACAACTCACCACCTCTCAGTGAGTCAAGGCAGGAGCAGGTGCTCACATGGCACAGAAAGGGGCTGCATGCACAGGAAGGCAGAAGTCTGGGAGGAGGTTCTCCGTAAGAGTTGCTGATTTTCCCTTTCTCTGTACACGCAGGGAGTGACAGAAGTTGTAAATAAGAACTTCATTTCCCCACAACCCTGATCTCACTTCTTACAGGAGTTTTGCAGGAGGATGTGTCAGGCAAGACTGTCCTCATGGCTCTTCCATTGCTTCTGGGAGGTCTGGCTTCTAGTGATGGATGATTTGGAACACATATAAATTCCAAGGAACTCAAAAAGGGAGAATTGGACCGGTAAAAGGGGGACAGAAGGATGAGTGTGAAGGTTTAAAATTGGAGTGAGTGCTGGGGGAGGAAGGGGAGGGACACTGAAGGGGGCTGGAGGCATAAGAATAAGGGGTGGTGATAACAGAATCACAGAACTGTGGGCATAGAAAGGGACCTATGAGGATCACTGAGGCCAACCTTGCTGCTAAAGCAGGTCCCCTACAGCAGGTCACACAGGAAAGCATCTAGGTGAGTTTTGAATAACTCCAGAGGAGACTCCACAGCTTCTCTGGACAGTCTCTTCTGGTGCTCTGGAGTAAGACTGGGGATAGTAGCAGGGGTAAAATAATTATCAGGGCAGCTTTGGGCTATTGTAGGGAACAGAAATGGAGGTGAAAAGTGGATTACGTGCTGTTCGTTATCATGCGAGACAGTCAGACAGTGAATCAATTATAATATCAAGCAGTTGTGCAGATAATGAGTTAAGCAATGAAGCAAATAATTTCTGGTATTAAATAATGGTGAGAATCAACAGCAATATGAATCAGTTATGCAGAGAACTATTAGAAAAGTGAATCAGTTAAGTAGAGAAACAGTTACACAGCAAGTGAATGAATAAATTAATTATGGAGTGGGACTATTCTGTAGAGGATTAATTATGCAGAGCCTTCCTTTGTGATAAGGGGCATGTCTGAGGCAGCTTCATGCACAGAAAAAAAAATCCTAACAAAATTATTAAAATTGAAGCCCTGTGCCAGTTCTCAGTCACTTTCTCTGTGATCTTCTTCATTTCTCTGGACTAGGCTCGCACAAATCGTGGTGATGAAACTATTGCAGAAGTAGAGGAGTTCTGCATTCCTTCAGTGTGGACACACACAGAGAAGGTGAAGGAAGTTCAGAGATGACTTTGAGGCTCTGTCAAGAGGGTTGTAGGAGGAAACCACGGTCTTTGGAGAAGTCTAACCTGTGCAGGCATACTTCAGGCTCCTCGTGGCATCAGGATTATTTAGGGAGGAACATCTTGCCATACTTTATACCTAAAAGCCTGGCAGCTTGATTTTCCTCTGCTTAGTATGTTCATAGGTTCATAGGTTCATTAGGTTTGAAAGGACCTACAAGATCATCTAGTCCAACCATCCTCCTATCACTATCCCTACCCAACTACTAAATCAAATCCCTTAGCACCTCATCTAAACGCTTCTTTCCATCTCTACAAAATAAGTGTCTGACATCAGCAAAGAAATGTGTGCTTTGTCACCTCTCTCTACTGCTATAGTTGGAGAAAAAACAACCAGCCTTTTGGACATGACACTTTTTGGTAGTGTCAAATTTGAGCACTGACTCAAGAGCCAGCTGCCCTAATTTAAACAGATAGAATTGCAATACAGACCACATGGTGGCGAAGAACAGGTTTCCAAGTCTTCACTCCTGCAGTAACAAAATATACTTTTCTATATAGTGGACACGATAACTTGTACAATTTTTTTGTTTGTTTTGGTGTTTTTCATGCTAAAAACCAAAACAACAACAGAACAAGAGGGAAAAGAATCTGTAACATCCTTGAAATAACAACCAATTTAGCCAGCTAATTTCTCAAACCGTGTGCCAAGAAAACACTTCCATCTTGTTCTGATATACAATGGTTTGACTACAGGATTCAATCCAGAATCAATGCTGAGCTAGATGTCTTTTAAGTGTTATCTGTTACTAGTCTGGACACTTGTTGGATTTTTGAGATGGCTTGCAAAATCTCCTTCTTACTGCTCTTATTCCCTCACACCCCCAGCAAATATGTAGCCTCCCCCGTGGCTAATGCTTCAGTGCAAGAACAGAATATGCAAGTCTAAAACATTTGTTTCACACAAATGAGTGGAGCTGTAAATTCAAAAGTAGAAGTTGTTGTCTTATCCAACTAGATTTTCATGTTCTTATTTATTAGTGGAAGAGAATAACATTAATACAGTACAATATGTTCTGAAATTAGAGTGTTTGGGCTACTGGAATTGTTTTTGGTCAGTAATGAAGTGCAAAGTTAAGATGCAGCAACAACTTAAACATGGTAATAACTATTCATATGTTTTTTGCAAAAGTATTTGTGAAATTAGGAACAGCAATTTCTTAAAACATTATACAATGTTGATAAAATGCTTAGATCAGAAATATGAAATAGAAAAATGTGACATAAAAAACAAGTTTAAGGGCAGAGGGGATCTTCTGAAGCAGGAGCAGGTTAATGTGGTTGGATGCCATTCCAGTTTATTTCTGCTCAGCATTGGAGAATTTATTTCCAGTTCTTGACTTTCACTTGTATGTATGGCTTTCTATCATCATTACAGTGCAGCATGTCAGAGTCAAACCTCGTACATGCAATCAGTATTAACTGCACCCAGTTGATCCATGTTATCACATAGATAAGAAGGGATCTAACAAGGTCCTTGCATTGAAATCAGGGCTGCCGAGATTAGCATTGCCTTTATGAGGACCTATGCTCATTATGCAGATGAATGATGGAATAATGAAGATAAAAATTATATATGTGTGTAAACATTTCTA
Organism: Cyrtonyx montezumae; assembly: GCF_038088225.1. NCBI lineage: Eukaryota > Metazoa > Chordata > Aves > Galliformes > Odontophoridae > Cyrtonyx > Cyrtonyx montezumae. The sequence goes on along the minus strand of NW_027072089.1, from coordinate 84,957,826 downwards.
TATGATAAATTTCCAGAGATAAAAGTAGGAGGTGCAACTGCAATTGCATTAGTCTACAGTTTAAACTTTTTTTATCATTTTGGAGAGCTATGTTGGGGCAAACTGCCAATCGTCACTAAACATTTCTGCTTTTTAGTACCCCAAAAATGTGAGATTGAAAACAATATTATCTAGATGTTCACAGAAGCATTTCACACATGCTGAAAATTGCACCTGCATATGTGATTTCCAATATGTTTATCAGGCCACTAGGTTTTCTTAAAAGTTCCCACATCCATTTCAGTCCTGTGTCTTTCTTTCTTTTTTTTTTTTTTTTTTTTTTTAATCAAGTTGCCTTCCTGCTAAGGAGGAAGCAGCTGAGCTGGACAAGACAGGCTTTGAGAAGAGAGCTTGGTTTCCCCGTGGCACATGAGTGCCTCAGCCTGCCTCAGATGGCCATGCTGAGTACCTGCATGGCTCAGTCCCGCAGAGGATATGGGCTGGAACTGCCAGGTCTTCTGACCTCCATCCCTGCAGGTCTCCAGCTTCTGTTTGAACTCAGAGTATGAATAAGGATCACAGATGCTCCTTTTTTTATATCCTAATAACTGACAAAGCTCTAGGCTTTGACACCTGTGTTTTCTTTGTGAGACAGGAAGAAAGATTTTTCGGTGTGTGCTGATTTCATTGTTCTGCACAACATTTACATCTCAATCTCAGTCAGAAACTCAGCTTTGGGGAGCAGGGCATAAATGTGGCATGCATACAGTAATGAAAATGTTACTGGCATCATTTATTTGCCTCCTAGCATGGATTTCTTGTGAAAACAACCCTGGCTCTGTTTACTGTCAGAATGGGCTTCCAATGCCTTCAGTGTGTTCTTCTATCAGAACTTTGCAGTCTGTCTGGTTGGATTTGTTCTCATGTTGTTGGTTTAACAGTCTTAATGTGAACTCCTGTTTGTTTCTTATCCACACACCCCCAAGACTGAAGAAGCTGCAGACTGAAAATAATATGTATACTTCAAGACAAAGATGCAGAAGCCCCAGATGGCTGCCAACAGAATCTGCATTGTAGAGAAATCTGACAGTGTGGATAACACAGTTTTTCTCTGGCAATGATAATCAGTGTTTATGGATTTGTAAGGCTGTGGTGAGAGGAGGGAACTCCAACATGAATCAGAAGAAAAACTCAAGTACAATCTTGTTTACAAAAGTGGACATGAAAGAACGTAATCATATTTCCTTTCTTTGTCCTCCTGGCAACAACCAATCTATTTGATAGTAGTTACCGTTTAGGAAATTGCTTACCTTAACATAGCTCTGACCTGCCTACTTGCATCCTCTACCAGCTGTAGATGCTTTAGGACATCTAGACTAGAGGCTGGCTCTGGACTAAGGCTCTGTGTTTGCTGGTTATTGGATTCTTTCAGGATATTATTAAATGTAACCTCTTGTCTTGACTAAACAATCAGTTTTCTTTCTGTGGAATAGTGCAAACTCTGCAATCTGAAGGTTAAGGTTTTCTCTTTTGTGTAATAACCCATGGGTACTGTAAGTTGGCTAAGCTACTTCTGGAGATATTTTCAGCACAATTGCGTTGTTTCAATTCAGAAATCTTTAGCTTATAAGTAGCTGCTATTGACTAATATTGAAGAACCATAAAGGTACAACCAGTCCAACTTCTTCCCAGTGCAGTGACGGAGCAGTGGCACAGCTGCACAGAGAGGTGGTGAAGTCTCCTTCTCTGGAGACGTTCCAGACCCGCCTGGACGCCTACCTGTGCAACCTGGGCTGGGGAGCTGCTTTGGCAGGGGGTTGGACTCCATGATCTCTGGAAGTCCCTTCCAAGCCCTACAATGCTGTGATTCTGTGAAAAGACCTGGCAGATAGCACCTGTAAATTGTAATAGATAACTTAGATACCTGCTTCACTATTTAGAAAGAAAGTGAGAATTACCAACTAAGAGCTTTTCTTTAAATTTCACTAGACAACAGTTCATTTAAAAAAAAAAAAAAAGCATCTTCCATTGAACACAGCTTCTCCCCTCCAGCACCCAGATTATTAATGAATACTGTAGTGGAAGAAGAAATCAGTGACATAAGAGATCAGTGACATAAGAGACACAGGCACAAGCTTAGAAGTCAGCAGGTACATCTGCCTGTATGTCAAGTGACCCAAATCCTCCTTTTCATTATACAGACTTTCAGGAGCATAGGAAAGGACCGATGATGCTAATTACACTAATGAGAGCGATTTTGGTAGAATAATATAGAACTCCCTCTCCCTTCCTTTAATTCTCTCCTTTTAGTTAATTTTTCCCTTCTATCTTGTTTGCTACCAGTTTTGATGTGCATTCTTTGAGTTTCAAAAACTGGAAAGAAAAGTCTCTGAAGACTTCTACCCTATCTCTTTTGGCATGCTTTCCTCCTATAGCAACACCATATCTGCAGTGCAGTGTGAGGCCCTATAAACTAATTGTGAGAGACATTAAGACTCACACCACCTTTCCTCCTCTCACCCTGAATGGTTCTTTAAGTTTTTCACATTTCCTCTGTCCTTTAGATCTTCCAATAACGTTCCTCTAAAGTGCACTTTGTTCTTAATATGCACATTTATTAATCTTCTTGGCTCATCTTTCTCCAAAACTATTACGCCAACTAACATACGGGTACTTCCAAGCCTCGGTTCTACTCTGTTTTGCATGTCTGATGTTCTGGGTAGCTACTTCTTTGTGCTACAGAAATCACTCTTGTGACTTCTGATTCCTGGAATGATGTTGTTTCTATTTATATCTTCCCTGCTCTCCATCTCTTACTGTTGCCATCTCTCTTCCAAATTCATCTCTCCTCTCAATGCTCTCTCCTTGTCTTTCACAACTACATCCTCACTTCTGCCTTTTGACAGCTGAAGCTTCTTTTTCCATTCTCATTCACCATGGAAATCTAACTAGCCTTTCACTCTTTCTGTCTTTTCCTGTGGATCAATACCCCGTTATGCCGGCAGCTTTCTCCATCAATGATGTGTACATTAATCTTAGCCACTTCATTCGTCCAGTCTTACATTTTAGCCAGTGTCTTTGTGGAGAGTTTTTATGCATTCATCTTTCCCATGGCTCCTAAAGAACTTCACATTTTCCTCCTGAAGTGCTATTCCAGTCCCAGTACTCTGTAAGCATTGTCTTTTCTTTTGTGTTGTCTTGTTGCCTGTGCTGGTCAAAGCTTAGTCCTATCAATGCATCTGGACCATGTGCAAATTTTGCAGCCTTCTCTTTCGAAGTCTCAGCCCTTTTGCTCATTCCTTCCCTTTTCATTTCCCTTACATCCATCTTTTCCCCTTCCCACTCTAACACAAATTAAAAGTCAACATATTTACCATTTTCTTACCTGTTCAAATCCTCCCTCTCACTCCTTTTCTTACCACGATTTCAAATTTTAATTTTCTTCCTTCTTCATAGCCACACCCTCTCCTTTTACTTCTTATTGTGCTACTTGTTTCCTTCTGCTTTATCAGTGATGCAGACATTAGTCCTTGTGAAGTCTGTTTGACACTCCTTTCCATTCTGCCCAAAAAGCTTACTGCAAATAATGAAATGTGGGCGCTCTTATCTTTCCCCTCTGCCCTGCTCCTTTTAGGTAAACTTGATGAAACTAGCGGGGAAACTGGAGTTAATTCCTAATTCAGCAGTCCGAAAAGACAGAAAAATAGCCCACCACCAATTACAAAATAATTTGATAAAATTAAAAAAAAAAAGTTTTATTTCCCACTATGAGAATAAGAAGTGCGATGAAGAAATAAACAGAAGCAGATGAAAGCCAACAAATCACAAATATAGGAAGGAGTACATCAACTGCCTGGAGTGCACTGGAACAAATATTAAAATATTTTTAAGGTCAGTGTGTGGGAAAGAAATTGTGGTTGCACAGTACTCAGAAAAGAAAAAAGTGGATGAGATGAATTGACTGAGCTAACAGCTTTTTTTGCTCAGTCCAGCAATTCCATAGTCCATCTGAATTTCTGCCTAGCACTTTCTAATATAGGACTTCATCCTCTGAACCGTGGTGTTGTGTGTCACTCTGTTAATGCCAATCTAAACAAAGAAATGTTGCATATTCTGAGCCCCAGAGCTTGGCATTCTTTTGCTGTAGCTCTGCCATCTCAACTATAATCCATGAGTGCTTATATCCAGGATAAATAACCACCAAAACTCTAGTGACACTTCTGCCTACTGCTCAAAGCTATTGTATGGCTGAATACAACTTTGGATACAAAAATCTCTCATAGGTAGGGGATCTTTGTCATCTTGCTTTTACACGGACAGCAACGTATTTGCTTTAGCTGCATCAATGCAGTTAAAAAGTCACAAATTGCCTATTAGGAAGGCTGATAAATCAGTATAAACGGAACTTAGAGCAGCCTGTTTCCACTGTATGTAATATCAGAATGACAGGATATATATTCACATTTTTACAGATAGGCAATACTGTATTTATTTCTATCAGCTGCTTCCTCAGGCTGGCCCCTAAGTAAAAAGTGATGCTTCCAAGCAGCTCTGGAGAAAACAAAAAATCTGGGGGAATGTCTGGGTGCTACTTGGGTGTGAAGGAGGTCTGAAGAGGCTTGCTGGGTGGCAAGGGGAAAGATGAAGCGAAAAGTTCCTGTAACTTCTGCATCAAGCTGATGGGGGGGTGGGGGTGGGGGGGCACGGGGGGAAGGCAGGGAACCACAGCTCGCTGCTGGTTGTACAGCTATTTTAGGCATTAAAAATAAATCCAAGCCACCTCCTCCCCATGACTTGAAGCCAAGACAAAGTGACTCAGTCTCTCCCTACAGGAGCAGATCTCAAAGCAAAACATAATCTCATTAGCACAATAACCTAGGTTACTCATCCACAGCTCCAGCAGCCTCCTACCAGACCTCTTTCTCCCTCTGCTGTGCTCATTTGCTTCATCCAAGAGTGTTTTATCCTAAATTAGGGCTGCTGTCATAGCTATTTGAGAGGCTTTGTCTCCCGGAGTTTGCATTTCCGGGTTAAAAGTCGCTCCAAGCTGGCCTTCCTGTCCTCATGAGCAAGGGGAAAGGTTTCAGCAGGGTCCACTTGGAGACTCTCATTGCAGAAGCACTTCCAGGCCGCTTGCTGGGTGCGTGCCAGGGCAGAGAAGTGCAGTCACTCGAGCTGCATGGGGCAGGCGTGCAAGGACCCCAGTGCACGGTGCTATGCTCAGTCATATGTTCTAGCAGTTGAAATGAACCAAAGCAAGTGATTTCCAGCATCGTGAGCTCCAGACAAAGCCTCTGAAGTGCATCACTTTTTCCAACTTGATGCTTTCAAAAAAGCAATGGTAGCACACCTTTGAGCACTGGAGAGTATAAGGAAAGAAAAGAAAAAAAAGTTTGCTTACAAACAGTGAGGCAGGAAGCAACGTAAACCAGTTTGACAAGGTGCGACTGAACAAACACTGACAGACTACAGCAAGTTACTGCAGAAATGGCACTGAGTCAAAACCCCATCCATCCCCTCTGCCCCACGGGGAGAAGTGGTTCCTGCAGGACCTTTGTGGCTCAGCCTGGGGCTCTCACAGCCGATCGCGTGTATTTTAGCCCTCTGATGACACATTTGAAGTGCTTGTTTTGAAAAGCAGGTCTGAACTGCTAGGCTGTAAGCATGACAGTGTGTGTGGTTTGGCCCTATCAGTTGAGCTGAAGGCTGCAGCTAATTCATTAGTCACTGCGCACGTGCAACACAAGCTTTACTGTAGTCTCAAAACACGTAAAAACAAGGTGAACTATGTCAGAAAGCCTTAAAATTAGGCTCTGTTCCTCTCTTCCTCCACCAAACACACACTATGTACCATGAACAAGAGGTTATTTTTCATTACTCTTTTTTTTTTTTTTTTTCCCTCCAAGACACCTTGGAATACTAACACATTCTGTTGACAAAGAGCCTGAAAAACTTTGTTCTGAAGTTACAAGAATGGAAGGAATTAGGTCAGCTTCAAAAGAGGAGGTTGGATGTCCTCGAGTCACAGCAGCCCTGGGACAGGAAAGATGTGAGGTTTTTTGGGGTGTTTCCTCAACTCATGCACTAGCTGCTATGGGAGGAGCTCAAGGCAAATAACACCAAGATGGGATTTGGCCAAAAGTTGGAAAACTGATAGTTAATTGCATTTGATGAAACTGCACTTAGGGTAATTGCTCTGTATTCCTTGTCACAAATCTGCTGTCTAGAAGGGGCCAGGCAGTAATGTTTCCTAGCCCTGCCAAGCACAGAGCTACTGGTTGGGCTTTCTGTGCCTTTCATTGCATGAAGCATCAAGTGGTTGCCCATGAAAGGCACAGTGCTAATGGCTGGACGTGGGGTAGCCTAGTGGCAGGAAATAATAAAGCAGTGGGCAGATTTCCATAGAAGTTCAGTTTTGGAAAGGCTGGCTGGCATCCTCAGCACAGATGGAGCACGAGCAGAATGCTGCACCCTGCGCTGTATCAGTGACTGTGTACTAAGGCTGTCCTGCAAGTTTGGTTTCAGCTTCCTTTGTTGTTTTTTCTTCATTATGCAGCTGCCTAAAAAGCTTCTTGTCTGCACCTGAAGCAGCATTCGAAAAAATCTGTTTTAATTATCAGCATGTGCATTTCTGTGACACATGTCCTGGTGGAATCTGGATACTGCTATGTTAAGTGATATCATTGTAATGAGCATAATATAGACCATAAGACCAAAAACAGAACACTGCTCCTATTCTCTCTCCCTGGGGATTAAAACCTCCCTCAGATAGCATTGCTTTGAACAGCAACTGTACAAGTTTTCTTTTGTTTGTTTGTTTCTTTCCATGCTTATTATTTCAAGAAGTGTATATAAAATATGTTTAGTTTAGGAGAAAACAAAAAGATCTTGTTCTTCCTGCCAGTGCTGTAGCTCATCCTCTGCTTCAGAAATCCATCAGATTCCTTCCCTCTCAGATCACCGGTTGCAAGGGTTCTGTAGGACAGATGTATGCCTTGTTTACATTGCACAACGGCACTGTCTTCAGGTTCTGCTCTCAGTGCGCATACACAACGTGGAATCACATCCAGCTCACTTGCTTTCCCTCCATTATGCTGCCTCTGAAGAGCCAAGAGGATTAAAAAAGGCAGCAAACATTCACTATTGTTACTAAGCCCAGTTCATCTGACTTTAAATAAACAAAGAAATAAATCCATTAGGAAATAAGACGTGACCTCTCCAAGTTCGCCTCCAGGAGAGAGCCATGCCTTCAGGAAGAAAGAAACAGAAAAGTTTTATGCCAGAGGCATTTCTGAGCAAGGTAAAAAGAAAATAGGAATCTAATCTGTTTCTGATGCATGTGCTGGGGCAGAAAACAGTTCTTAGACAAACATGTTTTTCCTGAGCAGCAGAACTAAGGAAGCCTGGTTTCCTATGGATTCACATCCTTTGTCCCACATCTCCCTCCCCTCCGCCACAGGAATTCCAGCTCCCCTCGTGCCTCCTGTGGCACTGTCACCACCACCAGACGTTAGACTGGGACAGTCTGGAGCTACAAAAACATTTGCTTGTTGTCAGCACGTGGGTGCTGGCCGGGCAGCTGGGATCCGCTTGCCTTTTCCTTGTCCAGGCAGGAACTCAGCTCCCTTTCCCTTGTCCTGCTGCCAAGTTTTATGAAAAGTTGGAAGAAAAAACAATTATGTCTAACACTCTCTCTCCTTTAACTTTGGTCAAAAACTGTTCTGCCAGACAGAGAGTTACAAAAATTATTAGGTGTGGAACAAACACTGATTGTGTAAGCTTCTTTTCCACAGGATATTCCAAGTTCAACTACTTTTCACGTCTTAAAAAAACAAAGAAACGCAACGGGATAAATTAGGAAATTTTCCCACAGTCATTTTCAGCTGCAATACAGCTTGTGTGAGGAACAGTAACTGATTTGCTATCTCACACTAAAGGCTATCATCTGATTTATTTCTTTTAACCAAGAAATCTCTGAAAGCTTCTGCTGCTGCTCTGGATGAGACCCGCCACATAGCTGAGTATTTCCAGCTCACCGCATGCTTGTTGTTGCCCCAGACACGCTGCCTGTTCTGTGCTCTGCTCTTTGTGTGCCTCCCTACTCCCAGCTCCAGGAGAGCCCTATTTTGCTGAATTTACGTGTTGCTTGGACTATAAACCATGTTGAGCAATAGGCATCATCTGCTTGGAGAGCTCCCTCTGTCATATTTGCTTGACCTTATGTTTTGTTTTGGTTGTTTATCATGGTTCCCTCAATACATGCTCTCTCTGCCTCCTGACCAAGCTGCGAGTTCTTTTTCACCCCAGAAAACCCCCACAAATCCGCAAATAACCGAGGATGGGTGAGGTGAAGGCACATATCTCCCAAACCACTCGTCTCCCTTTCATCACCAAACCAGAACGTGTCAGCTGCTGCAGCTGCCTTGTGGGCTGGGCAGAGCAGGACATGGCCCTCAGGAATAGCAGGCACTGCCATTTAACCGCACACAAAACAGGGTTCTGCGTGGCACTGTGGAAGGAACCGTGATAAGCCATGGGCTGGCAAGGCAGCACTGTCAGACCCCAAAGTGGGTGGATGAAAGGAGCAGAGGACACTTGTGCCACCACAGCACCAGGAAGGGCTTCCATTTTGTCCATTCCTCCTCAAGATGGCGACTGCTGCCTGTTTCTCTCAATGAAGTTGAGGCCCACAGTGAGGGACTTGCAGGACCAGGATGGTGAGGAGCAGGTTGAGGTACCAGGAGAGCACCTGAGGCAAGGGGGAGCAAGGTGGTACTATGATGGTAGTACAATCCAAGTCTTGTACCTCGAGGCAGAGTAGGGAAGGTGTGGAAATGGAAGACCACACCATCAAAGAATTGAATGACATCAGTGCTAGGAGTTGGGCACAGTGAACATGTCCCTCCTTGCCTCACCACTTATGTGCATGTATATATGCAATCACACACTTTTTCACCTCAGGACTTCTGGTAGCAGATCAGAAGATCAGTCGCAGTGCAGTGAGGTAAAAAGCAGCTAGGGTAAAGATGTTTCCTCAGATTGTTCATCTGCTGAGGACCTAGCAGGAAGGGAAGATAACTGAAGTTCAAATTATCTATAATTAGATGCAGACATACACTAAAAAAACCAGAAACTTAAGAGATGATTTCAGTGTGAACATGAGGCTTAGTGCACTTTAGAATGTAGACATTCTTTCATCCCTTTCATATTTGTGCTGTATTGAGGGTAGTAACCCATTAGTGCTGTCTTGACTTTTACAGTAAATTATCTCAGATTGGCAGAAGATCAGAACATTGAAAAAAACAAAAACAAACAAACAAAAACAAACTTTAAAATCACATTTTTCAGACGCACTGAACACTAGGGCATGACACATGTTTTTGGTCTACAGAAATTTCTGTTAAAAAAAAAAATCACTGACATAGTCCTGACACAACGTTGTATGTACAACTCTGGTAAAATATTCCAGATAGCTAAAACAAATAAAGAAACAAATGAAACCAACAACCAAATAAATAAAACAGCAAAAAAAAATTCTCTCCAGTTTTTATGTAAACCTGGAATGGAGATAGGTTATCTATAGAGTCTTATCTTTACTTTGCTATCTAACGTAGATATGACGCAATATAACATGATCGCATCTGCTGGTGCAGGTCTTCCAAACAGATTTCTTCCTGATGCTTTTACTGGAGAGCTCCAGTGGTCAGGAAATTCTTTATAATTTCCATCCTAAACATAATAATGGGAAGTCTATGTCTTTCACCTTATGCAATTATTTCCATTTTTTGTGTGTTTGCTTCTAACATAGTACCCTTGAGAGCACTTAAGGGCCAATTTAGCATCAGTGTTTATTTGTTAGGCTAAACAAATCAAGTTTCTGAAGACCCTAATAGTCTTTATCTGAACGCATCCAGTTTGAATTGGTCTTTTCTGAATCCCTATGAACAGAACTATTTTCTTTCCCATTTAAGAAAAAATGTGAATGTTTGGAAATTAATGATGATGATGGTAGGGTTGAGAGCTAACGGTCTGGAATCAAGGGGAAGGCCAATAAGACAGATATTATTATGGGAACCAGCTACAGGCCACCCAACCAGGATGAAGAAGTGGATAAGATACTTTATAGACAGATGGGTTAGGTCTCAGGGTCTCTACCCCATGCTCTTGTGGTGGACTTTAAATTCCCAGATGTCTGCTGGAAATATAATACACCAGGAAGGGAGCAGTCCCAGAAGTTCCTAGAGTGGGTGAGAGATAACTTCTGACATAGACGGTGAGGGAGCCAACAAGGGGAAGCATGCTCCTGGACCTGCTGCTTGTTAACAGGGAAAGTCTTGGGGATGTAAAGGTTGGAGGCTGTCTAGGGCAAAGTGACCACAAAGTGATAGATTTTTTTCAATCCTTGTTGAAGGAAGGAGGGGAGTCAGCAGAACCGCCACCCAGGACTTCCGGAGGGCAGACTTCGGTGTCTTTTGGACGATGGTTGAGAGAGTCCCTTAAGAGGTAGTTCTGGAGGGCATGGGAGCCCAGGAAGGATAGGAAAACTTCAAGGAAGTAATTTTAAAGCTGCAGGAGCTGACTATCCGCAAGTCACAGAAGACAAGCTAACGGGGAAGAAGACCAGTCTGGCTCAACAGAGATCTTTGGCTGGAACTCAGGAATAAAAGGAAAGTTTATGGTCTTTGGTAGAGGGAGCAAGCAACTTATGAGGATTACAGACACGTAGTGAAGCTGTGCAAGGAGAAAATTGGAAAGGTCAAAGCCCAGCTAGAACTGAACTTGGCCACTGAGGTGACGGACAATTAATATTTCTATAAATCCATTAGCAGTAGGAAGAGGACTAGGGAGAATCTCCATCCCTTGTTGGACACAGAGGGGAACACAGTGACCAAGGATCAGGATAAGGCATTAAGTACCTCAGTCTTCTTTGCCTCTTCAATACTAAGACTAGTAGTTCCCTGGGCACGCTGCCCCTTGTGCTATAAGATAGGGATGGGGAGTAGAATAGGCCCTGCATACACCACGATGAGATGGTTTTGAATCTGCTTCAAAAGCTGGATACTCACAACTTCATGGGGCCAGATGGATTGCACCCTAGAGTGCTGAGGGAATTGGCAGATGTGGTTGTCAAGCCACTGTCCATCATCCTTCAACAGTCCTGGCTAACCGGGGATGTCCTAGTGGACGGGAGACTGGCAAATGCGATGCCTATCTTCAAAAAGGGATGGAAAGATGATCCCGGTATCTACAGACTTATCAGTCTCACATCAGTGCCAGGGAAGGTTATGGAACAGATAATCCATCACAGATCAATTAAAGGTCAACCAGGGGATCAGGCCCAGTCAGCATAGGTTCATGAACAGTAGATCGTGCTTGACAAACCTGGTTTTGTTTCTATGACAAAGTGACCCACTTAGTGGATGAAGGTAAGGCTGTCGATGTGGTCTACCTGGACTTCAGTAAAGCCTTTGACACTGTCCCCCACAACATCCTCACGGAGAAGCTGGCTGCCTATGCCTTGGGTGGGCATACACTCTGCTATGTGAAACACTGGCTGCATGGCCAGGCCCAAAGAGTTGTGGTCAGTGGAGTTAAATCCAGTTGGCAGCCAGTCATGAGCGATGTTCCCCAGGACTCTGTACTGGGGCCACTCCTATTCAACACCTTTATCAATGCTGTTGATGAGGGGATTGAATGCACCTTCAGTAAGTTCATAGATGATACCAAGTTGGGAGGGAGCATTCATCTGATGGAAGGTAGAAAGGCACTACAGTGGGACCTGGTTAGACTGGATTGATGGGCCAAGGCAAACTGTATGAGTTTCAATAGGGCCAAGTGTCAGGACCTGCATTTTGATCACAACAACCCCAGGCAATCCTACAGGCTTGGGGAGGAGTGGCTGGAAAGTTGCCTGCTGGAAAGGGACCTTGATGTGCTGATGGACAGTCAGCTGAATATGAGCCAGCAGTGTGCCCAGGTGGCCAAGAATGCCAATGGCATCCTGGCTTCTATCAGAAATTGGATGATGAACAGGACTAGGGAAGCAATCCTGCCCATGTACTCAGCACTGGTGAGGCCTCACCTCAAATTTTTCAGTTCAGTTTTGGGCACCTCAGTACAGAAAGGATGCTGGGGTACTGAAGCGGGTGCAAAGAAGGGCAACAAGGCTTGTGAAGGGCCTGGAGAATGTGCCCTATGAGGAGCAACTGAAGGAACTGGGGCTGTTTAGTCTGGGGAAGAGGAGGCTGAGGGGAGACCTTATTGCTCTCTTCAAACACCTGAAAGGTGATTGCAGTGAGAGGGGGGTTGATCTCTTATCAATGGTAACAAGACAAGGAGAAATGCCCTCCGGTTGCTGCAGGGGAGGTTTAAGTTGGTTATGGGGAAAAACTTTACAGAAAGGGTTGTTAAGCACTGGAATAGGCTCCCAAGGGAGGTAGGTTGAGTCACCATCCTTGAATGAGTTTAAAAACCATCTGGATGTGCTGCTCAGGGACGTGATTTAGTGATAGGTTGTTAGAGTTAGGGTGGTATGGTTTGGTTTAATTGGATTTTATGATCTCGAGGGTCTTTTCCAACCTGAGCAATTCTATGATTCTATGATCATGAGATTGCTTCTTAATAGCATTATTTTTGTATTTTCAAGTTAGGTTATGTGATCGAAATACAGGTCTGTGCCCTTGAAGAGATCTCATTCCATTTATCTGTCCATTGCTAGGCCTCGTCACTAGGTTTTTGGAAGAAATAGTTTCTGATACAACAGTACACTTGGGCTTTACAGCTGTACTCAAGCCATTGCCTGGTCGTGCAGGTCCTGTGCTCGGGCTGACTCCCGGCCTTCCCGGCCCGGTTCCCGAGCTGCTGCCTGGTCGCCCAGGTGCTGCACTTGGGGTGACTACAGAGAACTGGCCAAGATCTGCAGGCAGAAAATTAGAAATGCTAAAGCCCAGCTTGAAATTAGGCTGGCTACTGCTGTAAAGGAGAACAGGAAACCCTTTTACAAATATATTAACAGCAGGAGAAAAACTAAGGAAAATTTCCCTCCTTTACTCAACGAGGCAGGCAATATAACCACAGACGATAAGGAAAAGGCTGAGGTTCTCAATGCCTTCTTCACATCTGTCTTTAATAGACAGGACAGTTATCCACATGGTACTTGCCCTGACCTGGAAGTCCGGGACGGGGTGCATAATGCACCCCCTGTGATTCAAGCAGAGACGGTCAGAGATCTTCTCCTCCATCTGAACTGCCACAAGTCCATGGGGCCAGATGGGATCCACCCAAGGGTGCTGAGGGAGCTAGCAGAGGTGATTGCCGAGCCACTTTCTGCCATCTATCAGCATTCCTGGTTATCTGGAGAGGTCCCACAAGATTGGAGGCTTGCCGATGTGACTCCCATCTTCAAGAAAGGCCGTAAGGAAGACCCGGGGAACTACAGGCCTGTCAGCCTGACCTCGGTATCAGGGAAAGTTATGGAACAGATGATATTGAGGGAGATCACACGACATGTGCATGGCAATAAAGGGATCAGACCCAGCCAGCACGGGTTCACCAGGGGCAGGTCGTGCTTGTCCAACCTCATCTCCTTCTATGACTGGGTGACCAGACAGGTAGATGAGGGAAAGGCTGTTGATGTAGTCTACCTGGACTTCAGCAAGGCCTTTGACACGGTCTCCCACAGTATTCTCCTAAGGAAACTGGCAGCCCGTGGTGTGGACAGGTTCACTCTTCTCTGGGTGGAGAACTGGCTGGAGGGCCGTGCCCAGAGGGTAGTGGTTAATGGAGTTAAGTCCAGCTGGCGTCCTGTAACGAGTGGTGTCCCCCAAGGGTCAGTTTTGGGGCCCATCTTGTTTAATATCTTTATTGATGACCTAGACGAGGGAATTGAGTGTATGCTCAGTAAGTTTGCAGATGACACAAAGCTGGGAGGATGTGTCAAACTGCCTGAGGGTAGGGAGGCCCTTCAGTGGGATTTGGATAGGCTGAACAGCTGGGCTGAGCAAAATGGGATGAGGTTCAATAAGACCAAGTGCCGGGTCCTGCACTTTGGCCACAATAACCCCATGCAATGCTATAGGCTTGGGGCAGAATGGCTTGAAGAATGTAGAGAGGAAAAGGACCTGGGGGTGTTGGTTGATGCTCGGCTCAACATGAGCCGGCAGTGTGCCCAGGTGGCCAAGAAGGCCAACAGCATCCTGGCCTGTATTAGAAATAGTGTAGCCAGCAGGAGCAGGGAGGTGATCATCCCCCTGTACTCAGCTCTGGTACGGCCGCACCTCGAGTACTGTGTTCAGTTTTGGGCCCCTCACTACAAGAAGGACATTGAGGCCCTGGAGCGTGTTCAGAGAAGGGCAACAAAACTGGTGAGGGGCCTGGAGCACAAGTCTTATGAGGAGCGGCTGAGGGAGCTGGGATTGTTCAGTCTGGAGAAGAGGAGGCTCAGAGGAGACCTTATTGCACTCTACCACTTCCTGAAGGGGGGTTGTGGTGAGGAGGGGGTAGGCCTCTTCTCCCTGATAAGTAATGACAGGACGAGAGGGAATGGCCACAAGTTGCGCCGGGGAAGATTTAGATTAGACCTGAGGAAGCATTTCTTTTCTGAAAGAGTGGTCAGGCACTGGAATGGCCTGCCTAGGGAGGTGGTTGAGGCACCATTCCTAGCGCTGTTCAAGAAGCGTTTAGATGAGGTGCTAAAGGACTTAATTTAGTAGTTGGATAGAGATAGTGATAGGAGGATGGTTGGACTAGATGATCTTATAGGTCCTTTCCAACCTTATGAACTTATGAACTTATGAACTTATGTGGAACCTGAAGTCACAGTTCATTACATCTATTGCATTTCTTTTGCCTACGAAGTTTGTTAACACAGTTATTACCAAATAAAAGTGGCAAATTAGTCTGGCACAACGTACTCTTGGTAAAAAATTTACTCCATCCAGTCTTCCTCTCTCATCTCCAAACGTTCTTTCCTTTCTATTATTTGAAATATCTCCCATTCTGTTGGAGGTAGCAATACATGGATGGATGAGTGAGGAAGAGGGCTCAGATGATCGTATGGGTCAGAACATAACTACTTATGTCCATATCAATAGTGTATCAAAAACAATAAAATTGAACTTCTGACAGTCCTGGAGACAGGACAAGGGGGAGCGGACAGAAACTGCAGAAACTGCAGCACAGGAGGTTCCGCACGAATGTGCACAAGAACTTCTTTACGGTGAGGGTGACGGAGCACTGGCACAGACTGCACAGGGGGGTTGTGGAGTCTCCTTCTCTGGAGATACTCAAGACCCGCCTGGACGCCTACCTGTGTGACCTGGTGTAGGGAACCTGCTTTGGCAGGGGGGTTGGACTCGATGATCTCTTGAGGTCCCTTCCAACCCCTATGATTCTATGACATTAGCCTGCATCAGCCCACAGCATCAGCACTAAAAACAGTCTGTGTAATACCTAGCTGTACGTAGCCATAAGTTATCAGTCTCTGCCACAAACACTAGTAACGTATCTGTTGAGCAGTTTCACTGATATGAGCTCTATGGTATCAAAAGCAACCCACAGATGGGTCCCCTGGGACAAGGTTTAGATTGGCTGTATCTATTATGCTGGTTAGCTAGGGACTCGTTACTGAGTTTAGTGCTGTTTGTGTTTGGAAAGACCAAAATCCATCTAGGGAGAAAAGCCCTTCAACTCTCAGGATCCCAGGCAAAAGATTAATTATTTTTTTTTTTAATCATTCATCAGTCCTATTTCATCCACACTTCAGGAGAGATTATGTGAGGGCTTGTTGTTTCCTAACCTCAGGCAGGCTTGGATATCATCTGAGAGGAGAAAATTTTAAGTGCTTGCAACCCTGCTAAGAAGCATAGTGAAAAATAAGGAGTAACTACTCTGCTCTTGAAAGCTGGAATTCCCGGTATGATTATCCCAGACAGAGCTGGAATCTGGGGGACTCATCCAACCATGAGGCAGAGTCAGGGCTTTGTGCCTTGCAGGGGGCAGAAAGCAAGGCAGTTCCTTTCCCCAGGAGCACATGCGTTCCCCAGCAGCACAACTGATGAGCTATGCATGTGATGGTTTTACATTGGCACCATTGCTTTCATGTAGTCAAACATGGGAACTTCAGAGCGAGCCCATTAAACCATCTTTGCCTATAGAGCTGCTATCCAAAATTGCCTCATAACTCAGCAACTGACTTACTTCCTCCTATCACTCACAGGGTCTTCTTTAACATTACCGTTTCTTGGGACTTTTCATCTCAATATGCACATACATTCCAAGTATTTCTCCCCTTGGCTGCAATGCTTCCAGAAGCAACTCTTTTTTCTTTTTTTTTAGTCTGTTTTTTTTTTTTTTTTTTTTTTCTCTGTGTGTGTGTTTTTAAACTCTCTCTCTACAGTAATTCCTTCTCATGGACATCCCTGTGATGCATTCTGACATGGATGTATTACCACATCACCTAGTCCTTACTGAAGCAACAGGTGGACTATTACCAAGGAGCAATGATCCTTTAGTAGTTTGTAACAGGAGCCAAACACAGCACATTAGAACAACATGCATAGATTTAAAAACAATAAACCCACTCCTATACACATTTAAGTTGTGATTCTCTCTCACTGGCATGAACTTCACAATTCTGCAGTAAAACAGTTTACTTCATGGAAACAAAAAAGCACATACTGTAAACCTCATTTTCTGGATCAGCACACCCCTACCAGCCATTCAAGGAACAGGCAGCCGCATACACTGCAAAGGCGTTAAACAGCTGTCTCTATTACTGGGTTTAGTCCAAGAGCAAAGAGGAAAGACAGGCCATAACTCTCATTTATGGATTGAAAGAACCAGCTTTGCTTATGTTTCCCTCTCACTGTTGCTACAGTCTTATCTACTTGGTATCTTAGATATTTATACAATACACAGACTTCTACCACCTTGTGTTGTTTTTTTTTTCCTATATTTGTAGCTGTTTATACATGATCCTGTGGGTTGTTTTATTCACAGATATTTGAGTACCTCAGGGTCTTATGGTTTTTCTGCATGTGGCAACGTACTAACAGTTCACAGAAATATTTGAAAGACAGTTTGTACAAAACTAAAAACAAGCATCAGTCAGGGTCTCCAGGATCATGAACCCTTAATATAAATAGGCCTTTGACTACAGTGAACAAGTAGGAGCTTGCAAGAGAGCCTTTAGTCATACTTTAATGCATTAAACAATTTCATTAAGAAACAGTAAATCTCTTATTAAGAACGAACTGAAAACAAACCTTCCCTCCTCCAAATCCCTCTACAAAAACAGGAGAAAAGAAAAGCTTGATAATGATGTTGAAATTACAAATGGAAATAAAAGAATCTAAAATATATTAGTTAGATGACATACTGAATATTTGTACTTTGGAACAGCCAAGTAAAATAAGCTAGGAGTGCCCAAGTATAGAACTATAGAACATATAGAACTATTGAACGTATAGAACTATGCTCTTAACTTGAAAGGTAACAGTGGAAGAAGAAAATACCTCTTAAAACAGTGGCATTTATGGAGATGGGAGATGAGGTTTCTGTTAAACACTTACCTTCCACAGTGAGCATATTTTTACATTGTTAGGTGATGACTATCACAGTTCTCTCTATCAAACAGGATTAGCTTCCTCAGACATTCACAACTCCAGTTAACCATGCTGTATGAAGCACCATGTTTATAACCTGTCAGGCATGGTCTGATACCTTGGGTAAGATAGGATCCTGTTTAAAACAAGATGAGTCAACTACTGAATAGTCAACTACTGAATAGCTCAGTGAACAATATACTGTTAAGCTTTTCTAATGCTCTGGATGCATTTTTATTGAATAGCAAAAAGAGAAATATCCAATCATAACTATTTTGAGAGCAGTAGCCATGGGTAATCTGATTTGATTATTAAAAATGAAACAAGCTACATAGGGATACATATGACAAATCGTTGCCTGGAATGTTGCTAGAAAAAAAAAAAAAAGCTAAGTTCTAGAAAAGCTTAATTTTTCATGGACTCTTTTTTTTCAGAGGAAATAGTTAAAATATTAAGATCCCTGCAGGAATTTTTCTGTGAACTTTTGGGAATGTGAAAGTTAATGGGTATTTTCCCCCGACCTTCATAGAAATTCATTGTCCTAAAAGATTCCTGTATCCCAGTACTTCCGAATGGTACCGGAATAAAACACATGGTACAAAGTAACTGCATCAAATAAAAATGCTGGATGAAAACATAAACCCACAAACACTATCCACACTATATGTGTTTAGTTTTACCTGTGCATTATCAGTGATTAATTTTTTCGCATAAGCTGTTGCCTGTAGTTCACTTGGTCTTGGTCTGGAAAGCTCACTGTAAAGTTCAGCAGCTCAAATAGCTGGTCACTGCCCGAGCCTAGTTAGCAGCTGTGGAAATCAAAGGACCTCTGCATGTCACGAGGCATTAGAACTGTCATTTCTGGCAGCCATAATGTAAAATATTATCAAAATTGTCAGCCACTCTCTGGATCTGGTTGTGGTAGGTACTCTTTAAGAGGATCTTCTGCAGCAGCGTTTGTACTTATTTACTTTCTGCATCACTGAGAAAACTCTGTGAACTCATTAGTTCACTTCTGCCACAGGAAAATAGATCTTGGGTAATGACACATCAAGGGCAGTGATGCAAATTACTCTGGACAAAATCACAGTAAAAAGTGGCATATTGAGGAGTTTCCTGTTCATAGAGTAACATGCATTGCCAACACTACTATCTAAGAGGACTGCATTTCAGAATGACCAGAGCATGCTGTAGATGAAAACATAAACAATGAATTCTACCTTCCACACTGAGCAACTTGCTTTGCCTCCTTTCCCAGCAGCTTCAAGGTAACTGTTGCTCAGTTTATTGCTTCTGAGACTGAGTCTGGAGCCCCACACACAAGCTTGATTTGACCTAATTCAATTGCCTGCTGTAAGCCGTTATTATATTCATGTACCATGCAATTCTCTTTAAAGTTCTTAAAGAACGCGTGCAGCAGAAATACACCCTTCTTTCATCTCGCTATAGTTCTTACTAAGGCAGTGAGAAGAAACTATTCAGAAGAAGGCTTGAACCAAGCTGATATAATTCAGAGCGCAATGGAGCACCTAATGAACTTCTAAGAGTTTGACAGAGTGCATACTGGAACAGTGCAAGGAGGCACGGCATTTGAGATATTAAAACACATTAATGTGTGTAACTACAGGGATAAACATCGGCCCAAGACTGGTATTTGCCTTGATACTCCATAACCCATTTCCAGGATTTTGATACCAACTAGGCATCCTTCCAAGAAAACTGGAATTTTCTCATTCTTTGAATGGGGAGAATTCAAGGGAATGCTATACAAACCTTCCATCCATTCCATCTTCCATCCTTGATCTTTACCTAGTTACAGATTTTCTTGTTACAGACTACAGCAAGTTGTTCTGACCTAGGATTCAAGTATAAAATAAAGCAGCAACATCACTGATCTAAAAAAATGTGGTAACAAGGCTTACATAGTAATAATAATAAACCACGTTTTAAGCCAAAGGAAGCTGTCCTAACAAAAACAGCTGAGCCTCCATTCTCCAAGAGCATATACACTTGTTTATGCTTAAAACAAACCCCAATAGTCCAGGCACAGTTGACTGCAAACAAACTTTCTGTTTATGGGCTGAAGCAAAGTAATTGCTCATACAGTTTTATTCTTAAGCTAACAAAAACCAAACTAAAAAACCTATGCATTCATAGAATTGTCTTTCCAGAATTAGCATCACGATCAGTTTAAGATATTCCACTTGATTCCTGGAAACTCAGTGGGAGATGCAAAAGCAAGTTTTGCTCATGCCTTGCAACTAGCAGTTCAAAGGAACTAGTCACAGGAATTTATCTAACTGCAGATACAGAAGGAAAAAAAAAAGGCAGTTTCCCTGTGTCAGGTTTATAGATGGCAGTGAGAGAAAGAATAAAGAAAAGTCTTTTTCCGTGGAAGGGTATGATTCAAAATACCTAGAAGATAAAAGAATACTTTCACCAAAGTCAATAGGTGCTGCTCGTGACCACACAGATAGGATATCAGCACTTATGAAGATCCTACTTAAGTGGATATTCACTAGTAGAATAGGGCTTTAAGAAAACCCATAGTAAGTATGCAAAACATTTGCGTGCAGAGAAAAAAAAATGAAGCAGTCTTCACACCTACGTTAAAAATAAGCTCCCATTTATCAACTTGTGTGTTTCTAAAAATAACTTCAATATTCTGGGAAACAAAGGATCCAGTCAACTTCACCGAGAGAGAAAGGGCTCAAAAGCATGTGATTTCACAGTAACAGCTGTTAATAATAGTAAGAGTAAACACTTGAGGTAATGCCAGTGAGAAGGACGGCTCACTAACAGATTACCCTGCAAGCAAGGGAGAAAACAAGATAGACAAGCGGCTGTATTTCATATATTCTCATAAACATCTTACAAATATAGTTTTTTGTAAGGACACAGGATCTCTATGTAAAGGGGGGAGACAGAAGGAAAAAAAAAGGGGAGACGGAAAAGGGAAAACTAAAGCTTTAGGATAACTTTAAAGTTTCCAGTGGATGAGATGATTCTCGGTATCCTTGGAAGAACCCCGTCTTTGCTCTCAGCAGAGATGAACTCCTGAAAGCAAATCAGAGGTAGAGCTCAGCTCCAGCTGCATCCTCTGTTCTACAAAGTTCAGTTAAAGAGAGATCTTACACTCTTGATTAATTTTTATCACTTATACTTCCCCCCTCCCCGCCAGGTGGGAAATAAACGGATGTTTCTTAGCCAAAGGGAAGCTCCTTCAAGTTTTCACAGCATGTGTTTTTATTGTAAAACAGCCTATTTTTCACTTGCAGCTTCTGAAAAAGCCCCACAAATTGCATTACAAATTCATAGCCAAAATCTGAAGTCAAGAGAACTGGAAAGTGTTTCTGTACATCCTGAATTGCTTCTGCTACTAAACATTACACAGCAGAGTGCAGAAAGTCCTACAGGAAAAAAAAAATCTGGGAGGAATTTAGGTCTCCTAGTTATGAATCCAGCGACACTCAACTTCTGCTTTCCAAGGTATTAAGCAGTTCCCTGACGTATTTGCTTCTCATCAGTACTGAAAGTAATTTCCTTGTGCTTTTTTGAGTTTAAATATTTCTTTGAAAGTAAATCTCTCCATTTATTTCCAAGTGCAAATTCTACCTATTAGGAATAAATGTGATACATGTATGAGATTGCTAAATTCATCTTTAAAATCAGAGGAATCAATCAGAGAACATCTATGCCCATGCAACAGTGGCAGCCTTTTTACGTCACACTTAATTATTTTCTATTTATGCAGTCTTTCTCCTCAATTACATATTAATGTTATTCTCTGTTCAGAACACTCACCAAAAACTGCTTTCTCTTACTTTACTAGTTCCAGGACAATGCTATTCTGTAATCTTTCACCTCCTCACTCTACTTGTCCCCAAAAAGAAGCATTTTTGCATAGACATCTGTTTTCAGCTGAACACACATTACATTTTAAATTAAAGAATTAATTCAGCAATTATTATCAGATGCTTGAGCATACAGGTAAAAAGTACTGATTACTCAGGCCTATATAAGACTCTCTACTCTGGAAAGGTAGCAATCAACACTGAGAATTCCAAACATTAAATGATACTTTCTCAAATAGAGAAGTTATCAAGACCTATAGTAAAAAAAAAAGAAGTAATAAAAAAGGGTTTTTTGTTTTTTTTTTTAAGAAAAAAGTGAAGAACTTGAATACATATTAACAGCTCCTCTAAATTGAATTAAAGTTAGCACAGGGAAACTACTGCAGATTAGGAATGTTCTAGTGGCTGTTGACTGTGCCAATTCTTAGTTTTCAGTACAGTCTTACAAACAATAACTTACCTTAAAGTAATTACATTCAAATTAATGCAAAAAGTTGTATTTATAATGAGAACATCACAACTCTGTGAAATATACAAAATTCTTTATTTCAAGTTAGCATCCACAGTCATACATCTTTGTCCTCATGCAGTCCGTTTGCATTTGCAACCACCCAAAAAGTTAACAGTTTTTATGATACGGACACAAGGTAGCTAAACAGCTTTACTTTCTTTAGGCAAAGCTGAAATTGTCTGCTAACAGCATTTATTACCAGTGCATAGGTGCATCTTTTCCTAAGAAGCAAGAAGACAAAATTTCCCTTAAATGAAGGAACAAGGGTGACTTGACTGCTGTTACTAAAGCTTTAGCTCCTGAATGGAAGAATGATGGATGGATGTACCTGGATACACAGGATGCTTTCATTTGTAGCTTTCAGTTGCATTCGCTTGTACACAAGGGCTTGCACAGAATGAGATTAAATATCCTTACAGAACTCCATTACTGCTTTCATCATCATAATCACTCTCCAAGTTCCACATCTGAAGTAGCAGTAGGATTTTTTAAAATTAAATAGGACAAGAAAACAGAAGACAGACAGTATTGCAATTCCCTCATGTATGGTGCTGCTTCATAACCACCTGCTAAAAAAATATCTTTCCTTTCTGGAAGCACCAGTTCCTTTCCAACAAGGAAGCAGAGCCAGAGAGACAGTTTGTATAACTGCCATATTTTACAGCATTTCGAGCTCCCAGTTACAGTGGTTAAGTTAAAAGTTAGCATATGGAATGAGTATCAGAAACTTTCGTATAAAAAGGTGAGTTAGTAAAAAACCTAGATATATTACAAGCAAAATTAGCAGCAAACACTGCTACCATTACACAGTACTTATGAAAGATGACTGATTGGATGGTCATCTGAAAAAGAAGCTGATGCACTGTTATAAACATGGCAAGACACATTTTATCATAGTACCCGCACAATCATGTGTTAAAAGAAGTAAGCACGATTCAGTTAACCCTAATCCTACTTAAACAAGAGCGCCTCCAAGCCACAAAACATTTAGTTTCAGTTTTATACTAACAATCACAATTCCAGTCCAATAGATGCAACCGACTCTGGTAAGCATGTCTGAACAGACAACAGAATGCAATTCCTAGTGCATGCAGCCCCACGCAATCGGAATGAATGTCAGTCTTTGCTCTTATGTGGCACTCTGCAAAGCAAGGCAAACTGTAGTTCAGAATGAGGAAAATAGCACAAATGCTTTATTCAGAGGTAAGTGAATTCCAAATAGGCATGACATATGTACAGTTTGTTTCTAGGCACATCTTTGGTTACATTCTCAACACAGTCTTCTTCACAAAAAAATAAATAAAACATTCAAGACTTGGTTGAAGTTCAAGCAAAGACAGTTTTTTCTGTTTTTCAGAAAACAAGACAGTAGAAGTCCCTTAAAAGTGATGCTTTATTAAATCCATAAATGATAAAATCCCAGTGCTACGGTAAGGCATGTAAATACTGAACCTGAAAGAAAACAGAAGTGGAGAAGAGAGATATTGAATCATTAGCTCTTGGAACGTATCTTCACAAACCTAAGCACAAACCTATCTACAATGCTAAAGATAAAATCACCACTCCTTTCTCATATAAGAAAGTAAGCTTTTTAATTTACAAAACACAATTTCAAGGCAGAGGGACACAAAAATGACAAAGGAGGAGGAAGGAAAATGAATGTGGGAATTAGACTGGAAAACTACCAAAAGGTTGGAAAAAAAAAACTTAGCTGCTTACCATTCGAAAAAAGATCAAAAAGTTACAGTTGTGAAATGAGGATTAATAGGATTACTAAAACACAGTCAAGTATTCAAGCAAATAAATGCAAACTACTTCATGAAAGCTTATGAATTTGTTTTGTATTGTATTTTTTTTTTATTATTTCTAGTAATCAACTTTTAGTTTCTAGATTTAAACACAGAAGAATTTTTGCCACCATTTACAATGGAAGCCATTTAAGTAAACATATTCTGCTTATATTTTTTTACTTCCATGAGTAGTTTATGAGTATGGATGGTGGGGAAAAGTATATTGCTATTAAACGGAACAAAGTGAAGGGACCTGCCCAAGAAATTCAATTCCTAGGAGTAAAATGGCAAGATGGACGTCGTCACATTCCAGGAGATGTGATTGACAAAATCACCAGTATGTCACCACCCACTAGCAAGAAAGAGACACAGTCTTTTCTGGGTGTAGTAGGTTTTTGGAGGATGCACATCCCAAACTACAGCCTCATAGTAAGCCCCCTCTATCAAGTGACTCGGAAAAAGAATAATTTTGCATGGGGTCCTGAACAGCAGCAGGCCTTTGAGCAAATCAAGCAGGAGATAGCCCGTGCTGTGGCCCTGGGGCCAGTTCGGTTGGGACAGGATGTGAAAAACATGCTCTACACTGCTGCTGGAGAGAAAGGTCCCACTTGGAGTCTGTGGCAAAGAGCCTCTGGGGAGACCCGAGGCCGACCCCTTGGATTTTGGAGCAGAGCGTACAGGGGTTCAGAGGAGTGCTACACTCCAACTGAGAAGGAGATTTTGGCCGCATACGAGGGGGTTCGGGCTGCCTCTGAAGTAATTGGTACTGAGACACAGCTCCTCCTGGCACCTCGACTGCCAGTGCTGAATTGGATGTTCAAAGGAAAGGTTCCCCCCACCCATCATGCTACCGATGCCACCTGGAGTAAGTGGATTGCACTGATTACACAGCGAGCTCGGATGGGGAACCTCAACCGTCCAGGAATCCTGGAGGTGATCATGGACTGGCCTGAAGGCAAGAAGTTTGGAACATCCCCATCAGAGGAGATACCACGTGCTAAAGAGGCCCCACCATATAACGAACTACTAGAGAATGAAAAGACGTATGCCCTCTTCACTGATGGATCGTGTCGTATTGTTGGGAAGCATCGCAGATGGAAGGCTGCTGTGTGGAGCCCCACACGATGAGTTGCAGAGGCCACCGAAGGAGAAGGAGAGTCAAGCCAGTTTGCGGAGGTAAAGGCCGTCCAGCTGGCCTTAGATGTGGCTGAACGGGAGAGGTGGCCCATGCTATATCTTTATACTGACTCTTGGATGGTGGCAAATGCTTTATGGGGGTGGTTGCAGCAGTGGGAACAGGACAACTGGCAACGGAAGGGTAAACCTATTTGGGCTGCTGAACTGTGGAAAGACATTGCTGCCCGAACAAAAAGGTTGGGTGTAAAGGTGCGCCATGTAGATGCTCATGTGCCCAAGAATCGAGCTACTGAAGAGCAGAAAAATAACCATCAGGTAGATCGAGCTGCCAGAATTGAGGTGTCTCAGATCGATTTGGACTGGCAGATCAAAGGAGAGCTATTTTTAGCTCGGTGGGCCCATGAGACCTCTGGCCATCAAGGAAGGGATGCGACCTATAAGTGGGCTAGAGACCGAGGGGTGGACTTAACTATGGATGCCGTTGCACAGGTTATCCATGACTGTGACACATGTGCCATAATTAAACAGGCCAAGAGGATGAAACCCCTCTGGCAGGAAGGGCGATGGGAAAAGTATAAATATGGGGAGGCGTGGCAGGTTGATTATATCACCTTGCCACGAACTCGCGATGGTAAGCGTTACGTGCTCACCATGGTGGAGGCGACCACTGGGTGGCTTGAGACATACGCAGTACCCCACGCTACCGCCCGAAACACCATCTTAGGGCTCGAGAGACAAGTCCTATGGCGACATGGCACTCCAGAGAGAATTGAGTCCGATAATGGGACTCATTTCAAAAATTCTCTTGTGGATATCTGGGCCAAAGAACACGGCATTGAATGGATCTACCATATCCCCTACCATGCACCAGCTGCTGGTAAGATCGAGCGCTACAACGGGTTGTTAAAAACCACGTTGAGAGCAATGGGTGGTGGGACATTCAAGCACTGGGAGAAGCATCTGGCAGAAGCCACCTGGCTGGTCAACACTAGGGGATCAGTCAACCGAGAGGGTCCTACACAGTCCGGCTCCCTACAGACCATAGAGGGAGATAAGGTCCCTGTGGTACATGTGAGGAGCATGTTGGGAAAAGCGGTGTGGGTCCTTCCAGCCTCTGGAAAGGGCAAACCCCTCCGTGGAACCGTTTTTGCGCAGGGACCTGGGTGCACCTGGTGGGTAATGGATAAAAATGGGGACGTCCAGTGTGTCCCACAAGGGAATTTGATGCTGGGGGAATGCAGTCTGTAATTACGTGTGTATGTATGTATATATATATATATATATATATATGTTTCTATGTAACTCATGTTATTACTGTTTGGTTATGTATAGATGTGTGTTAAGCATGATGTGATGATGTGGAATAAGGGGTGGAATGTTGTGGTTTTGATGCCGGTATTCCACATCAGAGCATCACGCAGCAGTGAAGGAGTTAATGCTGGGGGAGCAGCAGAGGGGAGGGGCGGAGCTCCGCACCGGATGGAGGCGGCGCTCGGTCTGGGCGCGTTGCTCTGGGCTGCCGTGGAGGTTCAGCACGTGTGCTTCCCCTGCAGGTCCTCCTTAGCGTATAGCTTCTGGTTTGAAAATTTTTTCTCTCTCTTTCAATTGTTCAATTTTATTGGATTTAGTAAAGTTACCGTTCCTGCTCAGATCGTGCCGTTGTTTTCTTGTCGACCCATCCCTTCCCGCTGTTTCCCCCTCCCCCTCCCGGAGCGCGGCTCTGCTCGGGCGGCCGCGCAGCGCGGCCACTGACGCAGTTTCTTTTTCTCTCCCCTCTCCCTTCTCGGTTTTCCCTTGGGTCACTGTCACGGACAACACCGTGACAAGAAGTAAGCACGATTCAGTTAACCCTAATCCTACTTAAACAAGAGCGCCTCCAAGCCACAAAACATTTAGTTTCAGTTTTATACTAACAATCACAATTCCAGTCCAATAGATGCTATTTTTCTGCCTGTTTGCGTCAGAGCTCGATCTTGTTGTGCATGCTAGAAAATAAAACAAACATAATTTGAACAGTTCCATGTTTATTTAGAAATGTAACCCATTCCTCTCAACTGTACTTCCAACTCCTCCTTAAATGTACGTTAATGAAGTAATTTGCATTCAAAGCAAATGAGTTTTTTCCTAGCTTGCCATATCTAAGGAATTGAACTCAGTACACTTTCATCGCACGTTCAGTAACATGTAATCTAGAACATGGCAGAACTGGGTGCCTTCTTATCTCAATCTAGCAGCATAATCACTCACTTTAATCTGTCATCTGGCCCACAGACATTCAAGTCACATCTCAATTACAATAGCTATTGAGAAGTCTAAGAGACTCTTGTGATAGAAACATACTGGAGAAGCATGAAAACGTATGGATCCTTAGAAATATCAGAATAGGTAATTTTACTTTTGATGTAAAAACCATGTCTCCTTCTTGCAGTGAATTCTACTGCAGAAACGTCTACAGAATGACGAAGTCAGAATCTGATTATGACAGAAGACAGGACTTCATAGAAAAAAATGAGATGGAATTATTACTCAGAAAGGACTGAAAGATCAAGCTTGTAAAGTCAGAACAGCTGCTGCTCTGGTGCTGGTATTTTCAAATCATCACTACTGAAACGTTGTCATCAGTTAATGATTTATGACTAGAGGTCTTCCTGTGAATAATTCTCTACAGTAATGAAACAAAACGAAGAGGAATACTTTAGTAAAGGTTTCTGCTAAAATGAAGCCAAATCAATCAAGATAAGTGTTTCAGTTCCACTGAACACGGAAAACGTCACTGATTTAAAGAAACGAAAAGCAACCTTAAGTGTTCTGCCTACAGAAAATGCTACATACTTGAAATTTCAAAACAAACCAACAAACAAAAGCCCACTGAACAGGTTATGATGTACTAACATATATAAGCCTTCCTATTCTGTAGATGCTAGAGTTATCTGTACCACTATGGAAATACATAGAAAAATAACAAATCTCAATGACGTTTTGTACATTGAAGTGTGTCTAAGTGCATGAGCAGCTTCAAAAATAGTACCAGCTCTCTAAGACAAGTAAAAAAAGCTTTGTTATATAATAACAAGCTACCAAGTTGTTACCAATTCCACTATTTCTGTCCTCATTTCGAGTAGTTTTCTTTCATTAAGTGAATGCTGGAAGGGAAAAACAAAAAAAAAAGACAGATAAATATGATATCATCCTTAAGCCTTTTCCCAAATGCTTAAAAGCATGCTTCCTTTTCTGTTCTTTGCTTTCCAGTTTTCTACAAAACTGAATCTGAACGACCATGTTGTCCGACAACACTTGAAAGAGAGTATTGCAAGGTGACTGCTGTCACTTGGAAAGCTGAATTTAGACAGGTGTTCAACACAAGCTGGAACAACGAAATACATTAAAAAGCAGCTGGCAGAAAAGTTGGCAGACCTGCATTTTGACCTGTGATTCTGAAGAGGAAATAGGGCAGTTAACTAACTCACAGAGCATACGAATGCCAAGAAGACTGAACCATCTGCCTTCTTCAGTAAGGGGAGTGGTTTTTAAACTGTCATAGCAAACTCAGCTACCAAAGATGTTTCACCAGCATTACGGCAATTCTCTATTCAAAATTTTGAAATGGTCCGAACAACACCTGGGGAACACCACTGAAAATGCTATATTTGGTAAACATAAAACATTTGCATCTCATGTCAAGTCACTGGTTCAGAAACACTTGAAAGATAGGTACTATAAATCAGAAGTCCTGGTTTACTTAGAAACTCTGGTTATCTGGATTGAAGGAAAGGTAAACACATTCAAGAAGCATACCTTTAAGGCAGGTTTCTGATACATGAACAGGCATTATTTGACATCTGTAATGGTTCCTACCTGCTACTAAAGCAATTCAGTTACTCCTAGGACAGCTGCTAAGCCATCAGTGCAGAGTATTAAGTCATCAGGCTCCCATCTCAGAATCCTCAGTTACACAGCAATAACTTCATCTCCTGATGTTCCCATGTGAAAAGTGACTTCTTTTTCCTTCCAGTCTAGAGGTATATCTCACTTTGTCATCAAACTCAGACTAACCTACATAAACGCCTCAGCGCTGAAAAACTCTCTTTAAAGATCCAGAACACTATTTGAACTTCTAACAGATCTAAAGATCCAATTAAGAAATAGCATAAGGCTACAAACATAGAAAAAAGAGACAAATAATAATGTGTCTATAATTAATAAAACATATGTTACTAAATTCTGCAAATTGATGACAAGGACAAAAAAAAGAAATCAGTAGCATATATTGTCTCAAAGTGAAATTCCTCAACCTGTTAACATGGCAAAACATTTATAAAACAATGCAATTTTTAAAAGTCATGTATGAAGTTTAACATAACAGTGCCCCATCCCTGGAGGTGCTTGAGGCCAGGTTGACTGGGGTCCTGGGCAGCCTGATCTGGTAGGTGGCAACTCTGCCCACAGCACGATGGTCTTTAAAGTCCCTTCCAATGCAAGTCATTCTATGATTCTGCATGGACAGAACCACATATTAACAATCTGGTTATCACCACCAAAGGTAGATTTACATTTAAAATAAACAGTGTAACACATAGATTGAAATAGTTTCTGCTTAACTATGTATAGGTGCTGTTATCAAAATAGATGTTTTCTGAATAATTTATATTCTGCAAGCCACTCTGTTGATATCTGCATTTGTTCAAGTTTGCCTTGTGGCTAGAAGCTAGGTCAGCCCCAAGGTTTTTAAACTGAGCTTCAAGAAACCAAAATGCATCCTTTTGTTATAAAACACCAAAACATGTCTGTAATAATACAAGTACATAAGAAGAAAGGCAAGGTTAACCCCACTCTGAAGTTAAACAGGGAGATTTCCCTTAAGTCCTTTTTTTTTTTTTTTGCAGTTCAGAGAAAATGCAGTTCTGTCAGATGCATCTTGATATTTCTAAACAGCAAACTTGAGCGACACAGTGATGCAAGAGCACACGAATGTAAGTGAAAGTTTGTTCCATACTTCAGGATTTTCAATTCAATCTGTATCGTTGCAGATATAAATCAGGGCATAAGCAGATGTGCATTAGGTAATGAAGACTTCCACTTCACATTTGCTGGAGAGTGAACTTATTAAAAGATAAAGCATTTAGAGTTTGAAACATAAGAAATGGCTGACATGAGTGCTGGCAAATTAAGATAATCTCTTTCAGCATTAATCTCAAGCAGGCGACAACTTCAAGGGGGCATACACAGAAAGTGACTTACACCCCAACATTTCTTACTGTTGAGATTGCAAGTAAATATTACTTCTTCATTACCCACCGGTGATAAAAGGACTGAATTAAAATTTGCAGAAAAATGTCACTAAAAGATGTGTCCATTTCAATGATGAAATTCAGGTTCATAAAAGCTATTCAAAAAAGATCTAAAACCAAATTTCTACTCAGAGTGCTCCATCTAATGCAAAATTATGTATCTTCTAATTTTTCATTTCTGTTAATCTAATTAAAACGCTTGTCAGTTAAATTCTACACATATTTCAAAGTCAAAAACAATCAGAATCAGTATCAGTTACAATGAAAATTAATCACAACTACTTTCACAACACATACTGCCTGACAGACTAGCCACACTGAATTCTCCCGTTACAGGGAAAGGAAATATCTTCAGTAATGGCAAGATAATGAAATGCTTATACTTAACTCAGTGTGACGATATATTACTAGCACAGCTCTAGAAAATCTCCAGGCAGCTAGTTGGAATGTTTAAATGCAAAAAACTGAAATATTTAACCGTAGTACATTAATGTCAATACTGAAACAATATCAAAAGAGACAGACATACAAAGAAACTCCCCACCACTGTACCCCATATTACAGCATTTAAGGATGACTAATTTGGATTAATAGCATCTTAAAAAGGAATAATACTACAGATTAATATTGAACAGACGTTCTTATCCAAATTCAGAGATTATTCAATTTTTAGATGTTTCTAAGAAGAAAGTGAACAGAACTTACCAATTCTTTTACTCTGCTCTTCTCTAGGTTTAGATTTAGTTTGTTGTCAGCACGAACTCTGGTAATTTCATCCTTATGGGAATACAAAGGATAAAGCAGTGAACAAGAATTTCTATTTAATTGTAAGCAAAAACAAGTTAGACAAAAATATTGTGCCTCTTTCTAATTAGAGAGGAACTGGATTCTCGAGACACCCAATGGGCTTAGATTTCCTAAGTACAAGTGTTCTTGCCCTTCCACTTGTGGTCTGTAGGATGAATTCATTCTCATTGGAACAAATAAAAAACTGACTACTTTTATACCAGAACACTGAAAACAAGAGTTGATAAAGAACACAACTTTCTACAAATTCTGGGCATGTTTCATAAACCTACAACTCACTAATTTTAGAAATCTTTGCCTAGGTACACTTTGAAATTGGACTTCCATGAAGGAATCCTGATACTCAAGATACCTAAGCTATACTATCATAAACCTAAGCTATACTATCATAAACCTAAGCTATACTATCATAAACCTAAGCTATACTATCATAAACCTAAGCTATACTATCATAAACCTAAGCTATACTATCATAAACCTAAGCTATACTATCATAAACCTAAGCTATACTATCATAAACCTAAGCTATACTATCATAAACCTAAGCTATACTATCATAAACCTAAGCTATACTATCATAAACCTAAGCTATACTATCATAAACCTAAGCTATACTATCATAAACCTAAGCTATACTATCATAAACCTAAGCTATACTATCATAAACCTAAGCTATACTATCATAAACCTAAGCTATACTATCATAAACCTAAGCTATACTATCATAAACCTAAGCTATACTATCATAAACCTAAGCTATACTATCATAAACCTAAGCTATACTATCATAAACCTAAGCTATACTATCATAAACCTAAGCTATACTATCATAAACCTAAGCTATACTATCATAAACCTAAGCTATACTATCATAAACCTAAGCTATACTATCATAAACCTAAGCTATACTATCATAAACCTAAGCTATACTATCATAAACCTAAGCTATACTATCATAAACCTAAGCTATACTATCATAAACCTAAGCTATACTATCATAAACCTAAGCTATACTATCATAAACCTAAGCTATACTATCATAAACCTAAGCTATACTATCATAAACCTAAGCTATACTATCATAAACCTAAGCTATACTATCATAAACCTAAGCTATACTATCATAAACCTAAGCTATACTATCATAAACCTAAGCTATACTATCATAAACCTAAGCTATACTATCATAAACCTAAGCTATACTATCATAAACCTAAGCTATACTATCATAAACCTAAGCTATACTATCATAAACCTAAGCTATACTATCATAAACCTAAGCTATACTATCATAAACCTAAGCTATACTATCATAAACCTAAGCTATACTAACATAAACCTAAGCTATACTAACATAAACCTAAGCTATACTATCATAAACCTAAGCTATACTATCATAAACCTAAGCTATACTATCATAAACCTAAGCTATACTATCATAAACCTAAGCTATACTATCATAAACCTAAGCTATACTATCATAAACCTAAGCTATACTATCATAAACCTAAGCTATACTATCATAAACCTAAGCTATACTATCATAAACTAAGCTATACTATCATAAACTAAGCTATACTATCATAAACTAAGCTACCATGACTTATCTTACCATGACTTGCTTCTTTATCTGCTGGAGTTCAAGTTTTATTCTCTGGGAGAGCAGAAAAGAAATGTACATTTTAGTATTGTACACAGAAACCGACAGTCTATAAATATAGGCAATTTCAATGATTAGTCGCAATTACTATAATCCACACTGTGAAAGGAAGGTGTCTTAGTTTCAGCTGGAATGGATGTTTTTTTTTTCAGTGTCTGGTTCGATGCTATGTTTAGGTTCTAGGAGAAAAATAATGTTGACAACACACTGGTATTTGTAGTTGCCTGCTCAGCAGCATATACAGAGCCAAGACTACGTGCAGTGAAGGGCCCAAGGAGCTGGGAGGGAACAGAATTAAGACAGTTTACTTAAACTGGCCACAGGGCTATTCCATACCAAATGATATCAAGCAGAAGGAGTTTTGAAGGGAGTTGGAGTTCATCTCCCTCTCTCTCCCACTGCTCAGGATGCTAGCTGGGCAGCAGTTGGTATGGTGAGCAATTACTTGTGCATCACTTGTTATATCTATTATACAGACATACTATTTTCCTTTCCCCTATTTTAGCAGATAGTTTTATCTCAGCCTATGAGTTTTACTTTATTAGTTTTTAATTATCTCCCACATCCCACTGGGAAGGGGGAGGAATGAGCACATGATGGTGTGATGCTCAGCCACTTGCCAGGTTAAACCACAACAGAAGGCAGAATGAATGTGGTTTAAATCCATCTATATCCTCAGTATGTGTGTAGACAGACCCAAGTGTATGCACATACGTACTCACTCAGTAGTGCACATTTCCAAGCATCAGGACAGAAGCTAGTACTGTCCCACAGCACTACAGGTGGCCAAACGCACAGGATGGCATTAGCAAGGGTAAACACAGCCAAAGGTAAGTGATTATTCTCCCATGTTTAGCACTTGTGAGCTTGCACCAAAAAAGCTGTGTCCAGCTTTAGGCTCTCTGGTATAAGACAAATGTTGACATGCTGGAACAAGCTCAGGAGAGAGCCACCAAGATGATGGGAGACTGCAGCAAGTAGCATAGGAGTGGAGAGCAAAAAGAGTAAGCAAGACAGTAAGCAATAGGTTTGTTTAGCCTTAAAAAGAAATTGCTAAGCATCAAAATGCAGCCAGCAATTCCCTGAATGGTCTCTAGGTAAGTTCTACACTTCTAAGGTAACTTAATCTATCACTATTTCTTTCAGAAGAAATATGAAATAGGAATAGTTGTAGCATCTTCTATTAATGTATGAAAATTATTCTAACAAAAAAGAGCAACAGCTGCATCAACAATTTAGGATATACAGCTCAGTAGCTTCTTCCTCCCTCATTGCTTTCTTCTCTATTTCACACATAACCAGGAAGATTTAAGTCTTTTGTCAAACTCCACGAGACTCCCAACAGCCCATTTTTCCAGCTTCCATCAGGATGGAGAGGCATCAATAGTCTGTTGGTCAGCAACTCCTCCCAACTTTGGATCACTCACAAACTTGCTGAGGGTGCATCCTGCCCCTTCACGAGGTTATTAATAATTCGGTGTTAAACCATATCAGCACCCAAGTTTGTACCCTGGGTACAAACCACTTTTTTACATCCTTAATGAAAAACAAGTGGTACAAGTCGAAGATACTGATTTTTACCTCATTTTCTGAACGAAGAGCTGAAAGCTCACTTCTTTCCAATATAATCATATCCTTTTTCACTCCATCAATATGGGACATAACTTGTTGAAGAGCAATCTCCTTTAAAAGACAGAAGACAAGCCTCAGGACATGTAGCCATAATGTTTTTCTCATCTGCGCGTACAAATACAACAGGCTATTCAGGTACTCTGAAATTTTTAATCTGGTAATTTGAGACTGATTATTTCAGTTTCAAAGAAAGCAAGACAGACCAAGTGAAAGTGACGAAACAAGCAAGTTGTGGTAAATCATTTGTAATCAGAAATTCTAACAGATCAGAACAGTTCAACTAATAGCCTAGGATAAACTCTCTTCTAAGTCTTCAAATTCTTAACCTAGCAAAGGCTTTAGGGAGAAGGGAGAAAAGGTGCCACTGTGCTAAAAGAGGAAAGCCAGCTTCCACACCAAGACTCCCCAGTGCCACCCTACTCTTGTAACTTCCTCCTTTTCCACCTTCCCATGGAAGAGAGCTCACTCCACTTTCCTATTCAGCTGAGCAGAATCATGCACTATACTTACACTTTTAAACACTCTTCTCACTGACAGAAGTGAGCTGACAGATGGCAAACAAGCATCCTTCTTCATTTTGGAGGATGGAAAGGTCTGTAGATTCTGCTCTAGATGTTACACTATCCACATGCGAACAGGGATTCCCCTCTCATTGCTGAACTTTACCACTAATAAGCAGGTCCTTGCTTTTGATTCTGGACTAATACCATTAAAAATCTGACACTATAACTTCGTTTTTGACAAGTAAGGACAGTCTAATTTACAGCACTGTTTAGAAAAGGCTACCTGACTACAGCACTTTAAAAAGAATTAAAAAAATGCAGTGGGTCAGTGTATTGGACGTATCACAAAAGATCTGCAGGAAGACTACTGCCATGGATATCTCCTTTCTTATTGCCTGATGTGTCCAGCTTACTTTCATTCTCTCTCCTCTTCACCAAACAGTTTTCTCACATGAAGATAGCAACTCAGTTACCATAAAATTAGTTAAATCCTTTGTTTGTAAAGTGACAGCCTCACAGAGCTAAGAACTTCAGTTACTTCTTCCCACTAGCATTGCCTATTTGACTCACTTATGTGTGGGAATTCCAGCATACTAGATACTGCTAATCACATTCAAAAGATGCTTAAGTTCCACGATACAGCTAAATGTGTCTTACGCTGAATTTGGTTTTATTTCTGGAGGCTGAAGTGCCTAAAAGCATAACATAGCAATATTCAACACTTTCACGTCCACATGCTTACACAGATCTACCTGCGTACACTTTGTCTAAGGATTCCCTCCCAAAAATAAAACAGCCAATCCCCCCACAAATTCACTTCAAGTCAATGCAATTTTCTGGTAGCCAAGATGGATCTCTAGATATTCAGAATTACCAGTCTATTTCCAAGCAAGTTTTCTTCAGTTCCTCTCACCAGTTTATATATATATGCTGCATGGATTTAGAGTATACCATGAATAACATGCAGCAAAGGAAACAGAAAACTTACAAAATCAGCATCCAAAACATACTCTTCCTGAGCGTTATCAGTACATACAACTACACTAACCACACACTAAAATCATTGCAAAGAAGTTTAGCTCAATTCTAGTACAATATAAATGTCACTATGACAGAAAGATATATTTAGAAACAGGCCACATAACAGAATGGTAAATTACAGGAGGAAATCTTTTCCTTCGCTGCTGTATAACTAGAGAAAATAATGTAGGAGCTGTAAATAGTTAAATCCATGTTTAGAGTATCTCCTATGACTGAGTAAAAGCCTTTTCAGGTTAAAATAAAGCTAGGAGGAAACAAAGAAACAAACAAAGAAACAAAAAACTCATGAACATTGTACCAGATGGTAGTTCCTAAGTGTCAAGGTCCATCACAACACTTCGATAGCTGCTTGATAGATTCAAGACAAAACTCAACAGCCGGTGGATATTCAGGGATAGCTGTTCACTTTCAAGTTTTTAAACACGGTCTACCAGTAAATAATACAGCAATGTGCATTTCATTAGCAGACATACCGGATTTCAACGGACTTTAACCCTTCCACCCTCTTTGAGCTAACCTGCTGTACTTTGGTCACCATGTCCTTGTAAATCGTATCCAGGTTGGTGCTCAGGATTTTCACTAATGCAGATACAATCACTTCCGACTGTTGAGTAGTGAATCCTAAGTAAAACAAAATAGAACAACATTCAGCTGGACAGCTGATGAAGATTATCGACTTCTAATATACATTACAAAGTTTTTTAAAAAAGCAGTCAGTTATGAAAGGTAATAAAGTACATTCCTCTCCATCTAGCACTAGCAGAGCACAACCGGGCAATACAACCAAGTTCCTCCACTCCAAAATAACGCCTGTGACATAGCTGTTTCTGCAGTACAGCACTATTACAATATCAGCAAGATTAATGTTGGAAGTATTACAGAATGCCATCTCTTGTGTAATTATAAGAAACCTGGCATTCAAAAGCAGATACCTACCTTCAGTACACTCTTAAGTGGTACCATGGAAAATATGCAAATCTCAGCAATTCCCAACAAAGAGCTCTGATTTTAGGCCTGCCAAGTTCTGAGTCCATCTTAAAATACACTTTGAACTCTGTGCATGGTGAACTAGCACAAAACATAGTTTCAAATATGTGGCAGGTTAATGTTAGAAAGCAAATCTGGGGTCTGAGAGTGAGTAACTTTCAACAGCAGAGCTGCTTTAATCATTTGCCGTCACCAAAAGCGCGTACCCTTACTCCTGCTGCTATGTATGTGTCCCAGTGCTCACACAGCTGCACTATGAGCTCATTCATGTCTCAGAATAACGTCAATCAAAAAGAACTGTAGTTTGAATTACAGAATGGCCTGGGTTGCAAAGAACTTCAAGGATCATCTAGTTTCAACCGCCATGCCGTCGACAGGGTTGCCAACCACCAGACCAGGCTGCCCAGAGCCACATCCAGCCTTGCCTTGAATGCCTTCATGGATGGGGTACCCACAACCTCTCAACCACTCCCCCAGGTCCTATCACTATCAACACACGTAAAGTTCCCTGAGAGTTAGGCTGGCACACACGAAGGATGAAACTATACAGGAGGAGCCAGTGATTGGGATCCCTCCTTTCCAGCGCAGTGAGCTATCACAATGCAATTCAGCCATGCGGTCCTTCTTCCTCATGCTACTGAGGTAGCAAAGGTACTTCATCATGAACCCAAAATGATCTCTTCCCTTACGTTTTAGGGTAAGAGAAGGTATATTTTATACAGCATACACACTCCACCCCAAGAGCTGCATTTTTTTTGCAGCAGCCCACGTTCAACCGCATTCCAACAGTTGCACACTGCTGCGGATTAATTAACCGAGCTCTGCAAGCTAAGAAACCCCTCACGACCCCCCCAAGGAACGTACGTAGCAAATTACCATTTTCTTCCAGGAGACACACCAGAGCGTGAGTGTCAAAAAAAAACTTCCTACTTCCCAGCAAGGAAACACTGCCCTTGCTCTCTAAAAACGAAGACGCAGAGTCGCTGACACCTGAGAAAGACAAGCAGAACACTGACGTACTGCTCGAGCCACACAGGAGCTCCCCGCTCCCCACGCCCGCCCGCTCTCACCGCTCTCCCCGCAGCGCCGGGCCCGGCCCACGCGCCGGGCCCACACCGAGCCAACGCTGACGGCGGCCCCCTCGCGCGGACAGGCGCTGAGGCCGCGCCGCGTGGGGGAGGCGGAAGCGGGCGGGAGGGCGCCGCGGGACCGCAGCACGAGCAGCGCCCGCCTCACGGCCATGCCGCCCGCACCCGGCGGCACGGCGGGCGAAGAACACAAACCGCCGGCGCTACCGGAAGTCTATGGCTGAGCACGCACCGCCCTTCCGCCGCGGACGTCAGTCCGCTTCCGCTTCCGCTTCCGGAACGGTGTTCCGCAGTGGGGCGTGGCTGCTCTGCTGCTGTGAGGTGGAGCGCTGAGACCTTTCCGAATGCTTTACTAGAGCGGGTCGATGTTTTTCAGAACCGTTCAGAAACCCACGCAGTGTATTTTCCTTGATACTTCTACTTCAGTGATAGTCAACCGGGATATCCAGGCTAAGCACGCTGACACATCCATCTTCTCTAGCATGAAGAAACACTGCCTCTGCCTATGGAGACTGGAAGTGTGTTCGTTATTTTTCTCCATGTGAGGAGTCAGCTTGGCTGACTCTGACTCTTGGCTGACAAGTTTGCCCCATTTTTTACTGTAATCTTAGCTGTTTGGACCTCCTAGCCACTTTGACTTCCAATACAACCACCACTGACTGGCTTCTCCAAGCTCTGCAGGCTGCTTTGGACATCTTTCAGGGCTGCTCTGCTCAAAGGGTGCCTGGGCCAGTTTCTGTGGCACCAGGAGGCATGACCAACATCATCGTGAAATGAGCTTTGTGCTGCTCCGTGGTGCAGGCTGCTTCGTGCCTGGCTGTAATGTCTACGTGGCTTCACAGAAGGATTAGCTCCTGTTCAGGAAGGCAGGAAGGACAACCGTTGCCTGGGTTGCATCAGGCCCAGGACTACCAGCCAGCTGGAAAGTTGCCCCGCTCTACTTTCTGCTGTACATCATCATATCAACCACTGTGCAGTTTGGAGGACCACAGTATAAGAGTAGCAACTCCAATTACAGCTGGAAAGCTTTTGAAAACAATTAGTTACTTTCCCCTCTTTTTAAATACAATTCGGTTTTACTCAACAGCACAGTCTTCGTGACAGGATTCCTAGCAGGAATCATGAGAGAACAAAAACCAAAGTCGATTTTCACATGGATGTGGTTGGCTTATGGAAGGAATTTTACAACGTGCTTACCTGTAACAGAAAGGGGCTGGCTCCCATTCCCTTGTATTAATTTTCCACTGTGGAGGATTTTCACTTTCCCCATAAGCATCTGGAACTAGCCATTGTCACAGGAAGACTAATAAACTGAAAGGTGGACAGGTGCAGTCCAAAATAGAAACAAATAGTCCCGTTACTTTCTCCAAATATTTTAGCACAGTGACTGTGCAGAGTTGAGGGGCATTAGCAGCTGTCAGGGGTGATGAATGCCCCAAACAGCTCTTAATTCTA
Source organism: Cyrtonyx montezumae (assembly GCF_038088225.1). Lineage (NCBI taxonomy): Eukaryota > Metazoa > Chordata > Aves > Galliformes > Odontophoridae > Cyrtonyx > Cyrtonyx montezumae. The sequence continues at coordinate 84,918,491 of NW_027072089.1, read as the reverse complement.
AATGGGACAAGCAAAAAATCCCAACCTGAAAAAGAGAGAGAATCACTGACATAAAAATGCTTTGCCATTTTGAATCTGTAGGGTCGTGAGGCAGAGCTGCGTGTCCCTGGGGCTCGTGGTAGCTTCGTGAAGGCTTTGTGGGAGGGAGGGACTTGGGCTCGATCGGGTGTCACGGGACCGCGGGCGGAGCAGGCGTGTATGGGTATAAAAGGCGTTGTTGCGCAGCAATAAATTGGCATTCGATGCTTGACACCGTGTGTCTGGTCCTTTTGTCCCTGGGCTAGGGATGTCCAGAACGGAGGGCTATTGAGCCTTCTGTTGCACCATCTCTGGCCAACCGGTAGCAACAGAATCAATTGGAAAAAAAAAAAAAAAGGCTGCAGTGGTATTCAAATTAATATGCAAATGATAAGGTGCATTTGGAGTAATTTCTGGGTGGTCGGGCAGTGGGACAGGCTGCTCAGAGCAGCAGTCACGGCCCCAAGCTGACGGAGTTCCAGAAGCGTTTGGATAACTGTCTCTGAAAGGTGGACCTGCTGGAGTGCATCTAGAGGCGGCCCAGAAGGTGGGCTTTTCCCTTTTCAGGTGTGTGCACAAGTGAAGTCCTTGATCGTTATTTTGCTTTTTTTTTTTTTTTTTTTTAGTGAAGATATCGGTGATGACAGTGTGATTTCTCATGTTACATTTGTTTAGATATGTGGACAGGTATATTATTTATTACAAAGAATCAGTAACTCTTCCCGACGGGAGTGATGTTAAATCGGTCTTACCCATAGATGGCAGTAACTGCTAATAGTGCTGACGGCCAGGGCACCGCAATCCAAGCTTTTAGGACCGGGCCAGTGCTAGAAACAGTTGACCTGAACTCACATGTTGCTAAATTGCCATTCTGGGGTTCTCAGGTCGGCGTCATGCTCTCAGCACCTTGCGGAAGCTCTGTGGTGTCACTTCATGGAAGTTCTGCCAATTGTCAGAAATAGCCCCACCATGATTTCTCATCTCTTGAATGAAACTGGTATAATATTTGTTCAAATACTATAGTTGGTAGCAGTAAGAAATGGCAATTACGTTAGAATATTGAATCTTGCTGTGTTCTCATCAGGTGTGCTTTTACTTGTAGGATGAGCCGATAAATGCAATGTGTGTTGAAAGCTACTGGAACCTAGTGCCTTATGTCAGAGATTAGTCAGGACCAGTATCCCTTCCTCCTAACCTACAGACGACTTCATGTACCACATATTGGTGCACTCATGTCATGGTTTCGTGGCTCTTCAACTCCCAACACACCACATGATGTCATGATGTGGAATATCAACAACACAACAAAAACCACAAAACCATGACAACTCACCACCTCTCAGTGAGTCAAGGCAGGAGCAGGTGCTCACATGGCACAGAAAGGGGCTGCATGCACAGGAAGGCAGAAGTCTGGGAGGAGGTTCTCCGTAAGAGTTGCTGATTTTCCCTTTCTCTGTACACGCAGGGAGTGACAGAAGTTGTAAATAAGAACTTCATTTCCCCACAACCCTGATCTCACTTCTTACAGGAGTTTTGCAGGAGGATGTGTCAGGCAAGACTGTCCTCATGGCTCTTCCATTGCTTCTGGGAGGTCTGGCTTCTAGTGATGGATGATTTGGAACACATATAAATTCCAAGGAACTCAAAAAGGGAGAATTGGACCGGTAAAAGGGGGACAGAAGGATGAGTGTGAAGGTTTAAAATTGGAGTGAGTGCTGGGGGAGGAAGGGGAGGGACACTGAAGGGGGCTGGAGGCATAAGAATAAGGGGTGGTGATAACAGAATCACAGAACTGTGGGCATAGAAAGGGACCTATGAGGATCACTGAGGCCAACCTTGCTGCTAAAGCAGGTCCCCTACAGCAGGTCACACAGGAAAGCATCTAGGTGAGTTTTGAATAACTCCAGAGGAGACTCCACAGCTTCTCTGGACAGTCTCTTCTGGTGCTCTGGAGTAAGACTGGGGATAGTAGCAGGGGTAAAATAATTATCAGGGCAGCTTTGGGCTATTGTAGGGAACAGAAATGGAGGTGAAAAGTGGATTACGTGCTGTTCGTTATCATGCGAGACAGTCAGACAGTGAATCAATTATAATATCAAGCAGTTGTGCAGATAATGAGTTAAGCAATGAAGCAAATAATTTCTGGTATTAAATAATGGTGAGAATCAACAGCAATATGAATCAGTTATGCAGAGAACTATTAGAAAAGTGAATCAGTTAAGTAGAGAAACAGTTACACAGCAAGTGAATGAATAAATTAATTATGGAGTGGGACTATTCTGTAGAGGATTAATTATGCAGAGCCTTCCTTTGTGATAAGGGGCATGTCTGAGGCAGCTTCATGCACAGAAAAAAAAATCCTAACAAAATTATTAAAATTGAAGCCCTGTGCCAGTTCTCAGTCACTTTCTCTGTGATCTTCTTCATTTCTCTGGACTAGGCTCGCACAAATCGTGGTGATGAAACTATTGCAGAAGTAGAGGAGTTCTGCATTCCTTCAGTGTGGACACACACAGAGAAGGTGAAGGAAGTTCAGAGATGACTTTGAGGCTCTGTCAAGAGGGTTGTAGGAGGAAACCACGGTCTTTGGAGAAGTCTAACCTGTGCAGGCATACTTCAGGCTCCTCGTGGCATCAGGATTATTTAGGGAGGAACATCTTGCCATACTTTATACCTAAAAGCCTGGCAGCTTGATTTTCCTCTGCTTAGTATGTTCATAGGTTCATAGGTTCATTAGGTTTGAAAGGACCTACAAGATCATCTAGTCCAACCATCCTCCTATCACTATCCCTACCCAACTACTAAATCAAATCCCTTAGCACCTCATCTAAACGCTTCTTTCCATCTCTACAAAATAAGTGTCTGACATCAGCAAAGAAATGTGTGCTTTGTCACCTCTCTCTACTGCTATAGTTGGAGAAAAAACAACCAGCCTTTTGGACATGACACTTTTTGGTAGTGTCAAATTTGAGCACTGACTCAAGAGCCAGCTGCCCTAATTTAAACAGATAGAATTGCAATACAGACCACATGGTGGCGAAGAACAGGTTTCCAAGTCTTCACTCCTGCAGTAACAAAATATACTTTTCTATATAGTGGACACGATAACTTGTACAATTTTTTTGTTTGTTTTGGTGTTTTTCATGCTAAAAACCAAAACAACAACAGAACAAGAGGGAAAAGAATCTGTAACATCCTTGAAATAACAACCAATTTAGCCAGCTAATTTCTCAAACCGTGTGCCAAGAAAACACTTCCATCTTGTTCTGATATACAATGGTTTGACTACAGGATTCAATCCAGAATCAATGCTGAGCTAGATGTCTTTTAAGTGTTATCTGTTACTAGTCTGGACACTTGTTGGATTTTTGAGATGGCTTGCAAAATCTCCTTCTTACTGCTCTTATTCCCTCACACCCCCAGCAAATATGTAGCCTCCCCCGTGGCTAATGCTTCAGTGCAAGAACAGAATATGCAAGTCTAAAACATTTGTTTCACACAAATGAGTGGAGCTGTAAATTCAAAAGTAGAAGTTGTTGTCTTATCCAACTAGATTTTCATGTTCTTATTTATTAGTGGAAGAGAATAACATTAATACAGTACAATATGTTCTGAAATTAGAGTGTTTGGGCTACTGGAATTGTTTTTGGTCAGTAATGAAGTGCAAAGTTAAGATGCAGCAACAACTTAAACATGGTAATAACTATTCATATGTTTTTTGCAAAAGTATTTGTGAAATTAGGAACAGCAATTTCTTAAAACATTATACAATGTTGATAAAATGCTTAGATCAGAAATATGAAATAGAAAAATGTGACATAAAAAACAAGTTTAAGGGCAGAGGGGATCTTCTGAAGCAGGAGCAGGTTAATGTGGTTGGATGCCATTCCAGTTTATTTCTGCTCAGCATTGGAGAATTTATTTCCAGTTCTTGACTTTCACTTGTATGTATGGCTTTCTATCATCATTACAGTGCAGCATGTCAGAGTCAAACCTCGTACATGCAATCAGTATTAACTGCACCCAGTTGATCCATGTTATCACATAGATAAGAAGGGATCTAACAAGGTCCTTGCATTGAAATCAGGGCTGCCGAGATTAGCATTGCCTTTATGAGGACCTGTTATAAATAGATTCAACGGACTAGGAATCAAAAATTCAACTATTGAATTTTATTAATCAAATTGAGCAAGGAGCAAAGAGGCAATGCAGCGCTGGGCGACAGGGGACTCTGCGTTCCACCAACTGTCGCAACAGTTGAACCAATACCCGATCCTTTTATACAGTCTGTCTTCCGTATACATGTCCTTTTCGCTTCCTCATTGCGGTGTACTCTGCGCATGATCCAGTTGTTGCTAGGGGGTCTTCTTCTGCCAGTAAGTAGTCCTCCTCCATATCTCCTTCTTGACCCTTTCTGGTGGTTTTTCCTTTTATGGTATGTTATTTATACAAACAAATCTCACTGCACAATCACTAGTCCTTGAACGTGTTTAGGCTAGCTCCCGGTTTGCACAAGTTTTGTGTTTTCGCAAGCTAAGCTTTCTTATAGTAATGGCTATCTTTTGTGGCTTTCTTGACTGCTTAAGCAGAACATTCATCTGCGTTACATGCTAAATCACAAATCACGGTTACTTATTTACAGGTCCCTTCCTTCTTACAGCGAACAAAAACATTACTTTCTCACAATTCCCTCCTTTTTCTTTTATTACTATTTTTTGTTCGTGGTATCTCAGTACCCCTCTTTCATTAAGCTCCAGATAATCCTCTGTCCCGGTTTCTTGGAGGGACTCATATTTGGCCCTCATGAGCATCAAATGGACAGCCTCCAATCTCCCTTTCACTATAGAGATTAGTTTACTGAAAATACAGGGCCCAAAGGTTAACACTAAGATCAGTAGTATCGCAGGGGTTGCATCTAAACGAGGGACTTCCTGAGGTTATCACTGTATGAAGGACCTGATGATCTTTCCATCTTATTAATGACCATTTGAAAGGTTCATGGCTTTTCTCATGATTCTCTGCTGTTACAATAGGGGGTCCTATAAGTCCTTTAATCATACATAATGTGAGAGCTAGGAGAAGTCCACTGCTGGATTTATTTAACCTTTCGCCATTTTTTTTTTTATTTTTATTTTTTTATTCCCAATACTGTTCCCCGTCCGGCCTTGGGTTTCCAAAGATCCTGGAGCCACCTTAGTATTTATGTTCCATGGGAGTTCCCTGTTCCCACCTTTTATCCCTCTGCCTCGCCCGCCAACCAGGTTGCTGCTGGTTGCGGGGTAGCCCATCTTCACGGCAGCAAGGATTTCAGGGGCGGGTGTCACTCCTCTCTCCCACCTTCTGGCGGTGAGGTATTACACCGGGGCTCCTTCATTCACTCTTGGTACTTATGTTGGATGGACCCGGAGGCTCGTCGGGGTGATGATGGTAAAATTCAGAATTTATTTCTTTGAAATATATCTATCACTAAATCGGGGATCCCACTTTTAGCTTTCGAGCTGCCGCCTTCCGGTTCAGGACCAGAGTAGTCAGCTCGCGCTGCTCCTCCCAACAGGGTTGACACATACGCCTAGGAGCCCTCCCTTCTCTGGCAGTGAACTTACCACAACTCTTTACAAATTTCACAACAGAAGCAAGCAAATAGGTGACAATTGCAATTTAGTCATCTACAGATTGCTTCTATATCATTATGTCTTGCGTTACTTTCCCATTTTATAGTTTTCCCTATAAGGTTGACATGCAAACCCCTCTAGATATTTGCTCAGCCAATCCCTACAGCCGTGTACCAGTTATACTCAGGGCAAATTTGGTAGACTGACCTCACTTAATGTTCTATCAAAACATTCGTCCTTCAAGTCTTAGGAAATGACTCTCATTCTCCTCTATACATAAACACAAATTCCTTTCCCACACTTAACGACTTTCCATAAGAAATACCCAATTAGTGACAAGATTAATGCTGTCACAAACCCTATTAAACACTGTACAGCTAAGGGTAGGTGTTCAAACCATGCCCCAATCATTTCTTCAGGTAGGTTGAGATTTCTTCACCAAAGGGATTATATTGGTTTTCTTCCGTTGTTCACAGAAGTCCTGGATAAGGGTGATTTATGGAGCTGGTTGATATTCTTGCAAAATCTGTTCTGGGGCCTGCCCAAACAGATTTGGGGATTCGGTAAAGCCCTGTGGTAGTACTGTCCACCTCAGCTGTTGTTTTCTCCCTGTGTCCGGGTCTTCCCATTCAAAGGCGAAATAATCTCGGCAAGACTCATCTAGAGGGCAAGCCCAAAACGCATCTTTCAAATCAATTACACTATACCATAGGTTTTCAGGGCCTAATTTACTCAATAAGGTATAAGGATTAGCAACTACAGGAAAGTGAGATATTGTCTTCTTATTTATTTCCTGTAAATCATGTACCAAACGATAGGTACCATTAGGCTTTTTTACCGGCAATATGGGAGTGTTGAATGGGGACATACAAGGTTCCAATAACCCCTGCTTTATAAGTCTCTCTATTTCTGGTTTTAGGCCTCTCCTTCCCTTCAATGAAATGGGGTACTGTTTTACTTTTATAGGAATTTCAGGGTCTCTAAGTTTAACTGAAAAAGGAGGTATTTCCAAACGCCCCACACTTTCGATTGTATACCATACTTCAGGGTTAATCCTCTCTTCATCCTCCACCCTTAAAGGGCAAAGTTTAATCTGTTGGGGAATGGCTTCAGGAGCACGGAGGTCCTGGCAATATGTATGAGCATAGCTTGCATGGTAGCACAGACTACGTATTCATGAAAAAGTACTAGATGTTGATAGGAGGTCACGATGCCCCTGGGCCAAGTGATAAACAGCTCAAGGCGGACAAGAACTGCTGCAGCTGAGCAACCCAAGCTGCCAAGACATCTATGGGAAACTTCTGTGATTATGTTATTCACCCTGCTTTCAGTGAAGAAGGCTTCACAGGGTTGCTGATAATTGTAACTATAGGTATTTTTAGAACAAGCTGTCCTTGGTAGTCTAGTCTGTTTAGCTTTCCTTTGGGCTCTGTGTTATGCGCTGGCCACGCTGATACGGCACTCAGGGGAAAGTACACTGTGTGAACCTAGAGAAAAGCAGAAGCAGGAGATGGTCTGTGGCGAGTGGGAGAGGAAAAGTGCACTTTGAACAGGGGACGCCCTGCCAGCACTGCCTTTCACTCTGCCGACACATTCCTGTTTGGATTTCTTAGGATTAGGATGATATCAAGAGTTACCTCCCTCAGGATGGTTTCTCACTGCTGTTAATTGTTGGGAACTGCTTAAAGTTGTTTTTTCTCTGAGGCTCTCAGCCAATGATTGTGTGCCATTCTCTGTACGCCCCTGTCTTAAACACTATAAGAATAAGGCTGTTCGGGTAATAAATGAAAGCTTGATCACTCATATTGAGTTTTTGTCATGCTTCCCCGCTAGAGAGCAATCAATCCGGACCCGGAATTCCACGACATTAATCCTTATTTCCCTGTTCTTTACTTCCAATCTTATCCCCAGTTCTATAATTAGATCTCGTCCCAACAAATTGAATTCAGCTTCTGGTACAATTAGAAAATCTCCCAATCCTATCTTAGATTCTGTTTCTATTTTTACATTTTTAACAACCCCTACCTTAAAGGGTTCTCCCTTAGCTCCTACTACTAGGGCTGTTTCTCTGGACAATTTACATCCAGAGGGTAGTTGTTGTATGGTGGATTTCTCAGCCCCCGAGTCCACTAAAAATTCTATTTCTTCTTGTTGGGGACCTATCTTTAATTTTATCAAGGGCTCATGGTGTTTCTGGGTCCCCAAAAGGTAAAGCCCCTGACCTCCCTAGTCTTCTACACAATAATAAATCATCTTGGCTTTACTCTTATTTCCTGTCCCAGGATAATACCTCCACATTTCTAACCTGAATGCTAGAGGAGAATCCTTCGGGACTGGAGGACGTTTCATGGCTACAGGGACCTTGCTTTTTCCCTGTCTCATCTTCCGGAGTGCCTTCACTCAGCCGTGTGTGCGTTCCACTCGCTTCCCCTCGTTCGTGGCTCACGCCTTCGCAGGCAATGAGAACCGCACTACTAGAGGGTCCACACTCGCTTGGGTTAGTCCGAGCTACCGGCCCCCTCTCACACACACACCACTCGTCACACTCCGGGAAACCCGACCCCGACCGAACGGAAAACCCCTGCCAAAACGGCAGTTACTTACGCGTCCCGCGTCTTCGTCCGGACTTCTGTGCACAAAATTTATGGGGTCGACCGGTCCTGTCTTGCCTTTTTGCTCATAAATTTCGGATCGTCGGTAGGAGTGAGGCAGGGAATCAAGAGTGGGGCCGCCAATTCCGGCGGGGCGCCTCCCCAACCCTCAGAACCCGGCCATTATTCCTATCCGAGTCACGGCACCAATTGTTATAAATAGATTCAACGGACTAGGAATCAAAAATTCAACTATTGAATTTTATTAATCAAATTGAGCAAGGAGCAAAGAGGCAATGCAGCGCTGGGCGACAGGGGACTCTGCGTTCCACCAACTGTCGCAACAGTTGAACCAATACCCGATCCTTTTATACAGTCTGTCTTCCGTATACATGTCCTTTTCGATTCCTCATTGCGGTGTACTCTGCGCATGATCCAGTTGTTGCTAGGGGGTCTTCTTCTGCCAGTAAGTAGTCCTCCTCCATATCTCCTTCTTGACCCTTTCTGGTGGTTTTTCCTTTTATGGTATGTTATTTATACAAACAAATCTCACTGCACAATCACTAGTCCTTGAACGTGTTTAGGCTAGCTCCCGGTTTGCACAAGTTTTGTGTTTTCGCAAGCTAAGCTTTCTTATAGTAATGGCTATCTTTTGTGGCTTTCTTGACTGCTTAAGCAGAACATTCATCTGCGTTACATGCTAAATCACAAATCACGGTTACTTATTTACAGGTCCCTTCCTTCTTACAGCGAACAAAAACATTACTTTCTCACAGACGTATGCTCATTATGCAGATGAATGATGGAATAATGAAGATAAAAATTATATATGTGTGTAAACATTTCTATATGATAAATTTCCAGAGATAAAAGTAGGAGGTGCAACTGCAATTGCATTAGTCTACAGTTTAAACTTTTTTTATCATTTTGGAGAGCTATGTTGGGGCAAACTGCCAATCGTCACTAAACATTTCTGCTTTTTAGTACCCCAAAAATGTGAGATTGAAAACAATATTATCTAGATGTTCACAGAAGCATTTCACACATGCTGAAAATTGCACCTGCATATGTGATTTCCAATATGTTTATCAGGCCACTAGGTTTTCTTAAAAGTTCCTACATCCATTTCAGTCCTGTGTCTTTCTTTCTTTTTTTTTTTTTTTTTAATCAAGTTGCCTTCCTGCTAAGGAGGAAGCAGCTGAGCTGGACAAGACAGGCTTTGAGAAGAGAGCTTGGTTTCCCCGTGGCACATGAGTGCCTCAGCCTGCCTCAGATGGCCATGCTGAGTACCTGCATGGCTCAGTCCCGCAGAGGATATGGGCTGGAACTGCCAGGTCTTCTGACCTCCATCCCTGCAGGTCTCCAGCTTCTGTTTGAACTCAGAGTATGAATAAGGATCACAGATGCTCCTTTTTTTATATCCTAATAACTGACAAAGCTCTAGGCTTTGACACCTGTGTTTTCTTTGTGAGACAGGAAGAAAGATTTTTCGGTGTGTGCTGACTTCATTGTTCTGCACAACATTTACATCTCAATCTCAGTCAGAAACTCAGCTTTGGGGAGCAGGGCATAAATGTGGCATGCATACAGTAATGAAAATGTTACTGGCATCATTTATTTGCCTCCTAGCATGGATTTCTTGTGAAAATAACCCTGGCTCTGTTTACTGTCAGAATGGGCTTCCAATGCCTTCAATGTGTTCTTCTATCAGAACTTTGCAGTCTGTCTGGTTGGATTTGTTCTCGTGTTGTTGGTTTAACAGTCTTAATGTGAACTCCTGTTTGTTTCTTATCCACACACCCCCAAGACTGAAGAAGCTGCAGACTGAAAATAATATGTATACTTCAAGACAAAGATGCAGAAGCCCCAGATGGCTGCCAACAGAATCTGCATTGTAGAGAAATCTGACAGTGTGGATAACACAGTTTTTCTCTGGCAATGATAATCAGTGTTTATGGATTTGTAAGGCTGTGGTGAGAGGAGGGAACTCCAACACGAATCAGAAGAAAAACTCAAGTACAATCTTGTTTACAAAAGTGGACATGAAAGAACGTAATCATATTTCCTTTCTTTGTCCTCCTGGCAACAACCAATCTATTTGATAGTAGTTACCGTTTAGGAAATTGCTTACCTTAACATAGCTCTGACCTGCCTACTTGCATCCTCTACCAGCTGTAGATGCTTTAGGACATCTAGACTAGAGGCTGGCTCTGGACTAAGGCTCTGTGTTTGCTGGTTATTGGATTCTTTCAGGATATTATTAAATGTAACCTCTTGTCTTGACTAAACAATCAGTTTTCTTTCTGTGGAATAGTGCAAACTCTGCAATCTGAAGGTTAAGGTTTTCTCTTTTGTGTAATAACCCATGGGTACTGTAAGTTGGCTAAGCTACTTCTGGAGATATTTTCAGCACAATTGCATTGTTTCAATTCAGAAATCTTTAGCTTATAAGTAGCTGCTATTGACTAATATTGAAGAACCATAAAGGTACAACCAGTCCAACTTCTTCCCAGTGCAGTGACGGAGCAGTGGCACAGCTGCACAGAGAGGTGGTGAAGTCTCCTTCTCTGGAGACGTTCCAGACCCGCCTGGACGCCTACCTGTGCAACCTGGGCTGGGGAGCTGCTTTGGCAGGGGGTTGGACTCCATGATCTCTGGAAGTCCCTTCCAAGCCCTACAATGCTGTGATTCTGTGAAAAGACCTGGCAGATAGCACCTGTAAATTGTAATAGATAACTTAGATACCTGCTTCACTATTTAGAAAGAAAGTGAGAATTACCAACTAAGAGCTTTTCTTTAAATTTCACTAGACAACAGTTCATTTAAAAAAAAAAAAAAGCATCTTCCATTGAACACAGCTTCTCCCCTCCAGCACCCAGATTATTAATGAATACTGTAGTGGAAGAAGAAATCAGTGACATAAGAGATCAGTGACATAAGAGACGCAGGCACAAGCTTAGAAGTCAGCAGGTACATCTGCCTGTATGTCAAGTGACCCAAATCCTCCTTTTCATTATACAGACTTTCAGGAGCATAGGAAAGGACCGATGATGCTAATTACACTAATGAGAGCGATTTTGGTAGAATAATATAGAACTCCCTCTCCCTTCCTTTAACTCTCTCCTTTTAGTTAATTTTTCCCTTCTATCTTGTTTGCTACCAGTTTTGATGTGCATTCTTTGAGTTTCAAAAACTGGAAAGAAAAGTCTCTGAAGACTTCTACCCTATCTCTTTTGGCATGCTTTCCTCCTATAGCAACACCATATCTGCAGTGCAGTGTGAGGCCCTATAAACTAATTGTGAGAGACATTAAGACTCACACCACCTTTCCTCCTCTCACCCTGAATGGTTCTTTAAGTTTTTCACATTTCCTCTGTCCTTTAGATCTTCCAATAACGTTCCTCTAAAGTGCACTTTGTTCTTAATATGCACATTTATTAATCTTCTTGGCTCATCTTTCTCCAAAACTCTTACGCCAACTAACATACGGGTACTTCCAAGCCTCGGTTCTACTCTGTTTTGCATGTCTGATGTTCTGGGTAGCTACTTCTTTGTGCTACAGAAATCACTCTTGTGACTTCTGATTCCTGGAATGATGTTGTTTCTATTTATATCTTCCCTGCTCTCCATCTCTTACTGTTGCCATCTCTCTTCCAAATTCATCTCTCCTCTCAATGCTCTCTCCTTGTCTTTCACAACTACATCCTCACTTCTGCCTTTTGACAGCTGAAGCTTCTTTTTCCATTCTCATTCACCATGGAAATCTAACTAGCCTTTCACTCTTTCTGTCTTTTCCTGTGGATCAATACCCCGTTATGCTGGCAGCTTTCTCCATCAATGATGTGTACATTAATCTTAGCCACTTCATTCGTCCAGTCTTACATTTTAGCCAGTGTCTTTGTGGAGAGTTTTTATGCATTCATCTTTCCCATGGCTCCTAAAGAACTTCACATTTTCCTCCTGAAGTGCTATTCCAGTCCCAGTACTCTGTAAGCATTGTCTTTTCTTTTGTGTTGGCTTGTTGCCTGTGCTGGTCAAAGCTTAGTCCTATCAATGCATCTGGACCATGTGCAAATTTTGCAGCCTTCTCTTTCGAAGTCTCAGCCCTTTTGCTCATTCCTTCCCTTTTCATTTCCCTTACATCCATCTTTTCCCCTTCCCACTCTAACACAAATTAAAAGTCAACATATTTACCATTTTCTTACCTGTTCAAATCCTCCCTCTCACTCCTTTTCTTACCACGATTTCAAATTTTAATTTTCTTCCTTCTTCATAGCCACACCCTCTCCTTTTACTTCTTATTGTGCTACTTGTTTCCTTCTGCTTTATCAGTGATGCAGACATTAGTCCTTGTGAATTCTGTTTGACACTCCTTTCCATTCTGCCCAAAAAGCTTACTGCAAATAATGAAATGTGGGCGCTCTTATCTTTCCCCTCTGCCCTGCTCCTTTTAGGTAAACTTGATGAAACTAGCGGGGAAACTGGAGTTAATTCCTAATTCAGCAGTCTGAAAAGACAGAAAAATAGCCCACCACCAATTACAAAATAATTTGATAAAATTAAAAAAAAAAAAAGTTTTATTTCCCACTATGAGAATAAGAAGTGCAATGAAGAAATAAACAGAAGCAGATGAAAGCCAACAAATCACAAATATAGGAAGGAGTACATCAACTGCCTGGAGTGCACTGGAACAAATATTAAAATATTTTTAAGGTCAGTGTGTGGGAAAGAAATTGTGGTTGCACAGTACTCAGAAAAGAAAAAAGTGGATGAGATGAATTGACTGAGCTAACAGCTTTTTTTGCTCAGTCCAGCAATTCCATAGTCCATCTGAATTTCTGCCTAGCACTTTCTAATATAGGACTTCATCCTCTGAACCGTGGTGTTGTGTGTCACTCTGTTAATGCCAATCTAAACAAAGAAATGTTGCATATTCTGAGCCCCAGAGCTTGGCATTCTTTTGCTGTAGCTCTGCCATCTCAACTATAATCCATGAGTGCTTATATCCAGGATAAATAACCACCAAAACTCTAGTGACACTTCTGCCTACTGCTCAAAGCTATTGTATGGCTGAATACAACTTTGGATACAAAAATCTCTCACAGGTAGGGGATCTTTGTCATCTTGCTTTTACACGGACAGCAACGTATTTGCTTTAGCTGCATCAATGCAGTTAAAAAGTCACAAATTGCCTATTAGGAAGGCTGATAAATCAGTATGAACGGAACTTAGAGCAGCCTGTTTCCACTGTATGTAATATCAGAATGACAGGATATATATTCACATTTTTACAGATAGGCAATACTGTATTTATTTCTATCAGCTGCTTCCTCAGGCTGGCCCCTAAGTAAAAAGTGATGCTTCCAAGCAGCTCTGGAGAAAACAAAAAATCTGGGGGAATGTCTGGGTGCTACTTGGGTGTGAAGGAGGTCTGAAGAGGCTTGCTGGGTGGCAAGGGGAAAGATGAAGCGAAAAGTTCCTGTAAATTCTGCATCAAGCTGATGGGGGGGGTGGGGGTGGGGGGGCACGGGGGGAAGGCAGGGAACCACAGCTCGCTGCTGGTTGTACAGCTATTTTAGGCATTAAAAATAAATCCAAGCCACCTCCTCCCCATGACTTGAAGCCAAGACAAAGTGACTCAGTCTCTCCCTACAGGAGCAGATCTCAAAGCAAAACATAATCTCATTAGCACAATAACCTAGGTTACTCATCCACAGCTCCAGCAGCCTCCTACCAGACCTCTTTCTCCCTCTGCTGTGCTCATTTGCTTCATCCAAGAGTGTTTTATCCTAAATTAGGGCTGCTGTCATAGCTATTTGAGAGGCTTTGTCTCCCGGAGTTTGCATTTCCGGGTTAAAAGTCGCTCCAAGCTGGCCTTCCTGTCCTCATGAGCAAGGGGAAAGGTTTCAGCAGGGTCCACTTGGAGACTCTCATTGCAGAAGCACTTCCAGGCCGCTTGCTGGGTGCGTGCCAGGGCAGAGAAGTGCAGTCACTCGAGCTGCATGGGGCAGGCGTGCAAGGACCCCAGTGCACGGTGCTATGCTCAGTCATATGTTCTAGCAGTTGAAATGAACCAAAGCAAGTGATTTCCAGCATCGTGAGCTCCAGACAAAGCCTCTGAAGTGCATCACTTTTTCCAACTTGATGCTTTCAAAAAAGCAATGGTAGCACACCTTTGAGCACTGGAGAGTATAAGGAAAGAAAAGAAAAAAAAGTTTGCTTACAAACAGTGAGGCAGGAAGCAACGTAAACCAGTTTGACAAGGTGCGACTGAACAAACACTGACAGACTACAGCAAGTTACTGCAGAAATGGCACTGAGTCAAAACCCCATCCATCCCCTCTGCCCCACGGGGAGAAGTGGTTCCTGCAGGACCTTTGTGGCTCAGCCTGGGGCTCTCACAGCCGATCACGTGTATTTTAGCCCTCTGATGACACATTTGAAGTGCTTGTTTTGAAAAGCAGGTCTGAACTGCTAGGCTGTAAGCATGACAGTGTGTGTGGTTTGGCCCTATCAGTTGAGCTGAAGGCTGCAGCTAATTCATTAGTCACTGCGCACGTGCAACACAAGCTTTACTGTAGTCTCAAAACACGTAAAAACAAGGTGAACTATGTCAGAAAGCCTTAAAATTAGGCTCTGTTCCTCTCTTCCTCCACCAAACACACACTATGTACCATGAACAAGAGGTTATTTTTCATTACTCTTTTTTTTTTTTTTTTTTCCCTCCAAGACACCTTGGAATACTAACACATTCTGTTGACAAAGAGCCTGAAAAACTTTGTTCTGAAGTTACAAGAATGGAAGGAATTAGGTCAGCTTCAAAAGAGGAGGTTGGATGTCCTCGAGTCACAGCAGCCCTGGGACAGGAAAGATGTGAGGTTTTTTGGGGTGTTTCCTCAACTCATGCACTAGCTGCTATGGGAGGAGCTCAAGGCAAATAACACCAAGATGGGATTTGGCCAAAAGTTGGAAAACTGATAGTTAATTGCATTTGATGAAACTGCACTTAGGGTAATTGCTCTGTATTCCTTGTCACAAATCTGCTGTCTAGAAGGGGCCAGGCAGTAATGTTTCCTAGCCCTGCCAAGCACAGAGCTACTGGTTGGGCTTTCTGTGCCTTTCATTGCATGAAGCATCAAGTGGTTGCCCATGAAAGGCACAGTGCTAATGGCTGGACGTGGGGTAGCCTAGTGGCAGGAAATAATAAAGCAGTGGGCAGATTTCCATAGAAGTTCAGTTTTGGAAAGGCTGGCTGGCATCCTCAGCACAGATGGAGCACGAGCAGAATGCTGCACCCTGCGCTGTATCAGTGACTGTGTACTAAGGCTGTCCTGCAAGTTTGGTTTCAGCTTCCTTTGTTGTTTTTTCTTCATTATGCAGCTGCCTAAAAAGCTTCTTGTCTGCACCTGAAGCAGCATTCGAAAAAATCTGTTTTAATTATCAGCATGTGCATTTCTGTGACACATGTCCTGGTGGAATCTGGATACTGCTATGTTAAGTGATATCATTGTAATGAGCATAATATAGACCATAAGACCAAAACCAGAACACTGCTCCTATTCTCTCTCCCTGGGGATTAAAACCTCCCTCAGATAGCATTGCTTTGAACAGCAACTGTACAAGTTTTCTTTTGTTTGTTTGTTTCTTTCCATGCTTATTATTTCAAGAAGTGTATATAAAATATGTTTAGTTTAGGAGAAAACAAAAAGATCTTGTTCTTCCTGCCAGTGCTGTAGCTCATCCTCTGCTTCAGAAATCCATCAGATTCCTTCCCTCTCAGATCACCGGTTGCAAGGGTTCTGTAGGACAGATGTATGCCTTGTTTACATTGCACAACGGCACTGTCTTCAGGTTCTGCTCTCAGTGCGCATACACAACGTGGAATCACATCCAGCTCACTTGCTTTCCCTCCATTATGCTGCCTCTGAAGAGCCAAGAGGATTAAAAAAGGCAGCAAACATTCACTATTGTTACTAAGCCCAGTTCATCTGACTTTAAATAAACAAAGAAATAAATCCATTAGGAAATAAGACGTGACCTCTCCAAGTTCGCCTCCAGGAGAGAGCCATGCCTTCAGGAAGAAAGAAACAGAAAAGTTTTATGCCAGAGGCATTTCTGAGCAAGGTAAAAAGAAAATAGGAATCTAATCTGTTTCTGATGCATGTGCTGGGGCAGAAAACAGTTCTTAGACAAACATGTTTTTCCTGAGCAGCAGAACTAAGGAAGCCTGGTTTCCTATGGATTCACATCCTTTGTCCCACATCTCCCTCCCCTCCGCCACAGGAATTCCAGCTCCCCTCGTGCCTCCTGTGGCACTGTCACCACCACCAGACGTTAGACTGGGACAGTCTGGAGCTACAAAAACATTTGCTTGTTGTCAGCACGTGGGTGCTGGCCGGGCAGCTGGGATCCGCTTGCCTTTTCCTTGTCCAGGCAGGAACTCAGCTCCCTTTCCCTTGTCCTGCTGCCAAGTTTTATGAAAAGTTGGAAGAAAAAACAATTATGTCTAACACTCTCTCTCCTTTAACTTTGGTCAAAAACTGTTCTGCCAGACAGAGAGTTACAAAAATTATTAGGTGTGGAACAAACACTGATTGTGTAAGCTTCTTTTCCACAGGATATTCCAAGTTCAACTACTTTTCACGTCTTAAAAAAACAAAGAAACGCAACGGGATAAATTAGGAAATTTTCCCACAGTCATTTTCAGCTGCAATACAGCTTGTGTGAGGAACAGTAACTGATTTGCTATCTCACACTAAAGGCTATCATCTGATTTATTTCTTTTAACCAAGAAATCTCTGAAAGCTTCTGCTGCTGCTCTGGATGAGACCCGCCACATAGCTGAGTATTTCCAGCTCACCGCATGCTTGTTGTTGCCCCAGACACGCTGCCTGTTCTGTGCTCTGCTCTTTGTGTGCCTCCCTACTCCCAGCTCCAGGAGAGCCCTATTTTGCTGAATTTACGTGTTGCTTGGACTATAAACCATGTTGAGCAATAGGCATCATCTGCTTGGAGAGCTCCCTCTGTCATATTTGCTTGACCTTATGTTTTGTTTTGGTTGTTTATCATGGTTCCCTCAATACATGCTCTCTCTGCCTCCTGACCAAGCTGCGAGTTCTTTTTCACCCCAGAAAACCCCCACAAATCCGCAAATAACCGAGGATGGGTGAGGTGAAGGCACATATCTCCCAAACCACTCGTCTCCCTTTCATCACCAAACCAGAACGTGTCAGCTGCTGCAGCTGCCTTGTGGGCTGGGCAGAGCAGGACATGGCCCTCAGGAATAGCAGGCACTGCCATTTAACCGCACACAAAACAGGGTTCTGCGTGGCACTGTGGAAGGAACCGTGATAAGCCATGGGCTGGCAAGGCAGCACTGTCAGACCCCAAAGTGGGTGGATGAAAGGAGCAGAGGACACTTGTGCCACCACAGCACCAGGAAGGGCTTCCATTTTGTCCATTCCTCCTCAAGATGGCGACTGCTGCCTGTTTCTCTCAATGAAGTTGAGGCCCACAGTGAGGGACTTGCAGGACCAGGATGGTGAGGAGCAGGTTGAGGTACCAGGAGAGCACCTGAGGCAAGGGGGAGCAAGGTGGTACTATGATGGTAGTACAATCCAAGTCTTGTACCTCGAGGCAGAGTAGGGAAGGTGTGGAAATGGAAGACCACACCATCAAAGAATTGAATGACATCAGTGCTAGGAGTTGGGCACAGTGAACATGTCCCTCCTTGCCTCACCACTTATGTGCATGTATATATGCAATCACACACTTTTTCACCTCAGGACTTCTGGTAGCAGATCAGAAGATCAGTCGCAGTGCAGTGAGGTAAAAAGCAGCTAGGGTAAAGATGTTTCCTCAGATTGTTCATCTGCTGAGGACCTAGCAGGAAGGGAAGATAACTGAAGTTCAAATTATCTATAATTAGATGCAGACATACACTAAAAAAACCAGAAACTTAAGAGATGATTTCAGTGTGAACATGAGGCTTAGTGCACTTTAGAATGTAGACATTCTTTCATCCCTTTCATATTTGTGCTGTATTGAGGGTAGTAACCCATTAGTGCTGTCTTGACTTTTACAGTAAATTATCTCAGATTGGCAGAAGATCAGAACATTGAAAAAAACAAAAACAAACAAACAAAAACAAACTTTAAAATCACATTTTTCAGACGCACTGAACACTAGGGCATGACACATGTTTTTGGTCTACAGAAATTTCTGTTAAAAAAAAAAATCACTGACATAGTCCTGACACAACGTTGTATGTACAACTCTGGTAAAATATTCCAGATAGCTAAAACAAATAAAGAAACAAATGAAACCAACAACCAAATAAATAAAACAGCAAAAAAAAATTCTCTCCAGTTTTTATGTAAACCTGGAATGGAGATAGGTTATCTATAGAGTCTTATCTTTACTTTGCTATCTAACGTAGATATGACGCAATATAACATGATCGCATCTGCTGGTGCAGGTCTTCCAAACAGATTTCTTCCTGATGCTTTTACTGGAGAGCTCCAGTGGTCAGGAAATTCTTTATAATTTCCATCCTAAACATAATAATGGGAAGTCTATGTCTTTCACCTTATGCAATTATTTCCATTTTTTGTGTGTTTGCTTCTAACATAGTACCCTTGAGAGCACTTAAGGGCCAATTTAGCATCAGTGTTTATTTGTTAGGCTAAACAAATCAAGTTTCTGAAGACCCTAATAGTCTTTATCTGAACGCATCCAGTTTGAATTGGTCTTTTCTGAATCCCTATGAACAGAACTATTTTCTTTCCCATTTAAGAAAAAATGTGAATGTTTGGAAATTAATGATGATGATGGTAGGGTTGAGAGCTAACGGTCTGGAATCAAGGGGAAGGCCAATAAGACAGATATTATTATGGGAACCAGCTACAGGCCACCCAACCAGGATGAAGAAGTGGATAAGATACTTTATAGACAGATGGGTTAGGTCTCAGGGTCTCTACCCCATGCTCTTGTGGTGGACTTTAAATTCCCAGATGTCTGCTGGAAATATAATACACCAGGAAGGGAGCAGTCCCAGAAGTTCCTAGAGTGGGTGAGAGATAACTTCTGACATAGACGGTGAGGGAGCCAACAAGGGGAAGCATGCTCCTGGACCTGCTGCTTGTTAACAGGGAAAGTCTTGGGGATGTAAAGGTTGGAGGCTGTCTAGGGCAAAGTGACCACAAAGTGATAGATTTTTTTCAATCCTTGTTGAAGGAAGGAGGGGAGTCAGCAGAACCGCCACCCAGGACTTCCGGAGGGCAGACTTCGGTGTCTTTTGGACGATGGTTGAGAGAGTCCCTTAAGAGGTAGTTCTGGAGGGCATGGGAGCCCAGGAAGGATAGGAAAACTTCAAGGAAGTAATTTTAAAGCTGCAGGAGCTGACTATCCGCAAGTCACAGAAGACAAGCTAACGGGGAAGAAGACCAGTCTGGCTCAACAGAGATCTTTGGCTGGAACTCAGGAATAAAAGGAAAGTTTATGGTCTTTGGTAGAGGGAGCAAGCAACTTATGAGGATTACAGACACGTAGTGAAGCTGTGCAAGGAGAAAATTGGAAAGGTCAAAGCCCAGCTAGAACTGAACTTGGCCACTGAGGTGACGGACAATTAATATTTCTATAAATCCATTAGCAGTAGGAAGAGGACTAGGGAGAATCTCCATCCCTTGTTGGACACAGAGGGGAACACAGTGACCAAGGATCAGGATAAGGCATTAAGTACCTCAGTCTTCTTTGCCTCTTCAATACTAAGACTAGTAGTTCCCTGGGCACGCTGCCCCTTGTGCTATAAGATAGGGATGGGGAGTAGAATAGGCCCTGCATACACCACGATGAGATGGTTTTGAATCTGCTTCAAAAGCTGGATACTCACAACTTCATGGGGCCAGATGGATTGCACCCTAGAGTGCTGAGGGAATTGGCAGATGTGGTTGTCAAGCCACTGTCCATCATCCTTCAACAGTCCTGGCTAACCGGGGATGTCCTAGTGGACGGGAGACTGGCAAATGTGATGCCTATCTTCAAAAAGGGATGGAAAGATGATCCCGGTATCTACAGACTTATCAGTCTCACATCAGTGCCAGGGAAGGTTATGGAACAGATAATCCATCACAGATCAATTAAAGGTCAACCAGGGGATCAGGCCCAGTCAGCATAGGTTCATGAACAGTAGATCGTGCTTGACAAACCTGGTTTTGTTTCTATGACAAAGTGACCCACTTAGTGGATGAAGGTAAGGCTGTCGATGTGGTCTACCTGGACTTCAGTAAAGCCTTTGACACTGTCCCCCACAACATCCTCACGGAGAAGCTGGCTGCCTATGCCTTGGGTGGGCATACACTCTGCTATGTGAAACACTGGCTGCATGGCCAGGCCCAAAGAGTTGTGGTCAGTGGAGTTAAATCCAGTTGGCAGCCAGTCATGAGCGATGTTCCCCAGGACTCTGTACTGGGGCCACTCCTATTCAACACCTTTATCAATGCTGTTGATGAGGGGATTGAATGCACCTTCAGTAAGTTCATAGATGATACCAAGTTGGGAGGGAGCATTCATCTGATGGAAGGTAGAAAGGCACTACAGTGGGACCTGGTTAGACTGGATTGATGGGCCAAGGCAAACTGTATGAGTTTCAATAGGGCCAAGTGTCAGGACCTGCATTTTGATCACAACAACCCCAGGCAATCCTACAGGCTTGGGGAGGAGTGGCTGGAAAGTTGCCTGCTGGAAAGGGACCTTGATGTGCTGATGGACAGTCAGCTGAATATGAGCCAGCAGTGTGCCCAGGTGGCCAAGAATGCCAATGGCATCCTGGCTTCTATCAGAAATTGGATGATGAACAGGACTAGGGAAGCAATCCTGCCCATGTACTCAGCACTGGTGAGGCCTCACCTCAAATTTTTCAGTTCAGTTTTGGGCACCTCAGTACAGAAAGGATGCTGGGGTACTGAAGCGGGTGCAAAGAAGGGCAACAAGGCTTGTGAAGGGCCTGGAGAATGTGCCCTATGAGGAGCAACTGAAGGAACTGGGGCTGTTTAGTCTGGGGAAGAGGAGGCTGAGGGGAGACCTTATTGCTCTCTTCAAACACCTGAAAGGTGATTGCAGTGAGAGGGGGGTTGATCTCTTATCAATGGTAACAAGACAAGGAGAAATGCCCTCCGGTTGCTGCAGGGGAGGTTTAAGTTGGTTATGGGGAAAAACTTTACAGAAAGGGTTGTTAAGCACTGGAATAGGCTCCCAAGGGAGGTAGGTTGAGTCACCATCCTTGAATGAGTTTAAAAACCATCTGGATGTGCTGCTCAGGGACGTGATTTAGTGATAGGTTGTTAGAGTTAGGGTGGTATGGTTTGGTTTAATTGGATTTTATGATCTCGAGGGTCTTTTCCAACCTGAGCAATTCTATGATTCTATGATCATGAGATTGCTTCTTAATAGCATTATTTTTGTATTTTCAAGTTAGGTTATGTGATCGAAATACAGGTCTGTGCCCTTGAAGAGATCTCATTCCATTTATCTGTCCATTGCTAGGCCTCGTCACTAGGTTTTTGGAAGAAATAGTTTCTGATACAACAGTACACTTGGGCTTTACAGCTGTACTCAAGCCATTGCCTGGTCGTGCAGGTCCTGTGCTCGGGCTGACTCCCGGCCTTCCCGGCCCGGTTCCCGAGCTGCTGCCTGGTCGCCCAGGTGCTGCACTTGGGGTGACTACAGAGAACTGGCCAAGATCTGCAGGCAGAAAATTAGAAATGCTAAAGCCCAGCTTGAAATTAGGCTGGCTACTGCTGTAAAGGAGAACAGGAAACCCTTTTACAAATATATTAACAGCAGGAGAAAAACTAAGGAAAATTTCCCTCCTTTACTCAACGAGGCAGGCAATATAACCACAGATGATAAGGAAAAGGCTGAGGTTCTCAATGCCTTCTTCACATCTGTCTTTAATAGACAGGACAGTTATCCACATGGTACTTGCCCTGACCTGGAAGTCCGGGACGGGGTGCATAATGCACCCCCTGTGATTCAAGCAGAGACGGTCAGAGATCTTCTCCTCCATCTGAACTGCCACAAGTCCATGGGGCCAGATGGGATCCACCCAAGGGTGCTGAGGGAGCTAGCAGAGGTGATTGCCGAGCCACTTTCTGCCATCTATCAGCATTCCTGGTTATCTGGAGAGGTCCCACAAGATTGGAGGCTTGCCGATGTGACTCCCATCTTCAAGAAAGGCCGTAAGGAAGACCCGGGGAACTACAGGCCTGTCAGCCTGACCTCGGTATCAGGGAAAGTTATGGAACAGATGATATTGAGGGAGATCACACGACATGTGCATGGCAATAAAGGGATCAGACCCAGCCAGCACGGGTTCACCAGGGGCAGGTCGTGCTTGTCCAACCTCATCTCCTTCTATGACTGGGTGACCAGACAGGTAGATGAGGGAAAGGCTGTTGATGTAGTCTACCTGGACTTCAGCAAGGCCTTTGACACGGTCTCCCACAGTATTCTCCTAAGGAAACTGGCAGCCCGTGGTGTGGACAGGTTCACTCTTCTCTGGGTGGAGAACTGGCTGGAGGGCCGTGCCCAGAGGGTAGTGGTTAATGGAGTTAAGTCCAGCTGGCGTCCTGTAACGAGTGGTGTCCCCCAAGGGTCAGTTTTGGGGCCCATCTTGTTTAATATCTTTATTGATGACCTAGACGAGGGAATTGAGTGTATGCTCAGTAAGTTTGCAGATGACACAAAGCTGGGAGGATGTGTCAAACTGCCTGAGGGTAGGGAGGCCCTTCAGTGGGATTTGGATAGGCTGAACAGCTGGGCTGAGCAAAATGGGATGAGGTTCAATAAGACCAAGTGCCGGGTCCTGCACTTTGGCCACAATAACCCCATGCAATGCTATAGGCTTGGGGCAGAATGGCTTGAAGAATGTAGAGAGGAAAAGGACCTGGGGGTGTTGGTTGATGCTCGGCTCAACATGAGCCGGCAGTGTGCCCAGGTGGCCAAGAAGGCCAACAGCATCCTGGCCTGTATTAGAAATAGTGTAGCCAGCAGGAGCAGGGAGGTGATCATCCCCCTGTACTCAGCTCTGGTACGGCCGCACCTCGAGTACTGTGTTCAGTTTTGGGCCCCTCACTACAAGAAGGACATTGAGGCCCTGGAGCGTGTTCAGAGAAGGGCAACAAAACTGGTGAGGGGCCTGGAGCACAAGTCTTATGAGGAGCGGCTGAGGGAGCTGGGATTGTTCAGTCTGGAGAAGAGGAGGCTCAGAGGAGACCTTATTGCACTCTACCACTTCCTGAAGGGGGGTTGTGGTGAGGAGGGGGTAGGCCTCTTCTCCCTGATAAGTAATGACAGGACGAGAGGGAATGGCCACAAGTTGCGCCGGGGAAGATTTAGATTAGACCTGAGGAAGCATTTCTTTTCTGAAAGAGTGGTCAGGCACTGGAATGGCCTGCCTAGGGAGGTGGTTGAGGCACCATTCCTAGCGCTGTTCAAGAAGCGTTTAGATGAGGTGCTAAAGGACTTAATTTAGTAGTTGGATAGAGATAGTGATAGGAGGATGGTTGGACTAGATGATCTTATAGGTCCTTTCCAACCTTATGAACTTATGAACTTATGAACTTATGTGGAACCTGAAGTCACAGTTCATTACATCTATTGCATTTCTTTTGCCTACGAAGTTTGTTAACACAGTTATTACCAAATAAAAGTGGCAAATTAGTCTGGCACAACGTACTCTTGGTAAAAAATTTACTCCATCCAGTCTTCCTCTCTCATCTCCAAACGTTCTTTCCTTTCTATTATTTGAAATATCTCCCATTCTGTTGGAGGTAGCAATACATGGATGGATGAGTGAGGAAGAGGGCTCAGATGATCATATGGGTCAGAACATAACTACTTATGTCCATATCAATAGTGTATCAAAAACAATAAAATTGAACTTCTGACAGTCCTGGAGACAGGACAAGGGGGAGCGGACAGAAACTGCAGAAACTGCAGCACAGGAGGTTCCGCACGAATGTGCACAAGAACTTCTTTACGGTGAGGGTGACGGAGCAGTGGCACAGACTGCACAGGGGGGTTGTGGAGTCTCCTTCTCTGGAGATACTCAAGACCCGCCTGGACGCCTACCTGTGTGACCTGGTGTAGGGAACCTGCTTTGGCAGGGGGGTTGGACTCGATGATCTCTTGAGGTCCCTTCCAACCCCTATGATTCTATGACATTAGCCTGCATCAGCCCACAGCATCAGCACTAAAAACAGTCTGTGTAATACCTAGCTGTACGTAGCCATAAGTTATCAGTCTCTGCCACAAACACTAGTAACGTATCTGTTGAGCAGTTTCACTGATATGAGCTCTATGGTATCAAAAGCAACCCACAGATGGGTCCCCTGGGACAAGGTTTAGATTGGCTGTATCTATTATGCTGGTTAGCTAGGGACTCGTTACTGAGTTTAGTGCTGTTTGTGTTTGGAAAGACCAAAATCCATCTAGGGAGAAAAGCCCTTCAACTCTCAGGATCCCAGGCAAAAGATTAATTATTTTTTTTTTTAATCATTCATCAGTCCTATTTCATCCACACTTCAGGAGAGATTATGTGAGGGCTTGTTGTTTCCTAACCTCAGGCAGGCTTGGATATCATCTGAGAGGAGAAAATTTTAAGTGCTTGCAACCCTGCTAAGAAGCATAGTGAAAAATAAGGAGTAACTACTCTGCTCTTGAAAGCTGGAATTCCCGGTATGATTATCCCAGACAGAGCTGGAATCTGGGGGACTCATCCAACCATGAGGCAGAGTCAGGGCTTTGTGCCTTGCAGGGGGCAGAAAGCAAGGCAGTTCCTTTCCCCAGGAGCACACGCGTTCCCCAGCAGCACAACTGATGAGCTATGCATGTGATGGTTTTACATTGGCACCATTGCTTTCATGTAGTCAAACATGGGAACTTCAGAGCGAGCCCATTAAACCATCTTTGCCTATAGAGCTGCTATCCAAAATTGCCTCATAACTCAGCAACTGACTTACTTCCTCCTATCACTCACAGGGTCTTCTTTAACATTACCGTTTCTTGGGACTTTTCATCTCAATATGCACATACATTCCAAGTATTTCTCCCCTTGGCTGCAATGCTTCCAGAAGCAACTCTTTTTTCTTTTTTTTTTAGTCTGTTTTTTTTTTTTTTTCTCTGTGTGTGTTTTTAAACTCTCTCTCTACAGTAATTCCTTCTCATGGACATCCCTGTGACGCATTCTGACATGGATGTATTACCACATCACCTAGTCCTTACTGAAGCAACAGGTGGACTATTACCAAGGAGCAATGATCCTTTAGTAGTTTGTAACAGGAGCCAAACACAGCACATTAGAACAACATGCATAGATTTAAAAACAATAAACCCACCCCTATACACATTTAAGTTGTGATTCTCTCTCACTGGCATGAACTTCACAATTCTGCAGTAAAACAGTTTACTTCATGGAAACAAAAAAGCACATACTGTAAACCTCATTTTCTGGATCAGCACACCCCTACCAGCCATTCAAGGAACAGGCAGCCGCATACACTGCAAAGGCGTTAAACAGCTGTCTCTATTACTGGGTTTAGTCCAAGAGCAAAGAGGAAAGACAGGCCATAACTCTCATTTATGGATTGAAAGAACCAGCTTTGCTTATGTTTCCCTCTCACTGTTGCTACAGTCTTATCTACTTGGTATCTTAGATATTTATACAATACACAGACTTCTACCACCTTGTGTTGGTTTTTTTTTCCTATATTTGTAGCTGTTTATACATGATCCTGTGGGTTGTTTTATTCACAGATATTTGAGTACCTCAGGGTCTTATGGTTTTTCTGCATGTGGCAACGTACTAACAGTTCACAGAAATATTTGAAAGACAGTTTGTACAAAACTAAAAACAAGCATCAGTCAGGGTCTCCAGGATCATGAACCCTTAATATAAATAGGCCTTTGACTACAGTGAACAAGTAGGAGCTTGCAAGAGAGCCTTTAGTCATACTTTAATGCATTAAACAATTTCATTAAGAAACAGTAAATCTCTTATTAAGAACGAACTGAAAACAAACCTTCCCTCCTCCAAATCCCTCTACAAAAACAGGAGAAAAGAAAAGCTTGATAATGATGTTGAAATTACAAATGGAAATAAAAGAATCTAAAATATATTAGTTAGATGACATACTGAATATTTGTACTTTGGGACAGCCAAGTAAAATAAGCTAGGAGTGCCCAAGTATAGAACTATAGAACATATAGAACTATTGAACGTATAGAACTATGCTCTTAACTTGAAAGGTAACAGTGGAAGAAGAAAATACCTCTTAAAACAGTGGCATTTATGGAGATGGGAGATGAGGTTTCTGTTAAACACTTACCTTCCACAGTGAGCATATTTTTACATTGTTAGGTGATGACTATCACAGTTCTCTCTATCAAACAGGATTAGCTTCCTCAGACATTCACAACTCCAGTTAACCATGCTGTATGAAGCACCATGTTTATAACCTGTCAGGCATGGTCTGATACCTTGGGTAAGATAGGATCCTGTTTAAAACAAGATGAGTCAACTACTGAATAGTCAACTACTGAATAGCTCAGTGAACAATATACTGTTAAGCTTTTCTAATGCTCTGGATGCATTTTTATTGAATAGCAAAAAGAGAAATATCCAATCATAACTATTTTGAGAGCAGTAGCCATGGGTAATCTGATTTGATTATTAAAAATGAAACAAGCTACATAGGGATACATATGACAAATCGTTGCCTGGAATGTTGCTAGAAAAAAAAAAAAAAGCTAAGTTCTAGAAAAGCTTAATTTTTCATGGACTCTTTTTTTTCAGAGGAAATAGTTAAAATATTAAGATCCCTGCAGGAAATTTTCTGTGAACTTTTGGGAATGTGAAAGTTAATGGGTATTTTCCCCCGACCTTCATAGAAATTCATTGTCCTAAAAGATTCCTGTATCCCAGTACTTCCGAATGGTACTGGAATAAAACACATGGTACAAAGTAACTGCATCAAATAAAAATGCTGGATGAAAACATAAACCCACAAACACTATCCACACTATATGTGTTTAGTTTTACCTGTGCATTATCAGTGATTAATTTTTTCGCATAAGCTGTTGCCTGTAGTTTACTTGGTCTTGGTCTGGAAAGCTCACTGTAAAGTTCAGCAGCTCAAATAGCTGGTCACTGCCCGAGCCTAGTTAGCAGCTGTGGAAATCAAAGGACCTCTGCATGTCACGAGGCATTAGAACTGTCATTTCTGGCAGCCATAATGTAAAATATTATCAAAATTGTCAGCCACTCTCTGGATCTGGTTGTGGTAGGTACTCTTTAAGAGGATCTTCTGCAGCAGCGTTTGTACTTATTTACTTTCTGCATCACTGAGAAAACTCTGTGAACTTATTAGTTCACTTCTGCCACAGGAAAATAGATCTTGGGTAATGACACATCAAGGGCAGTGATGCAAATTACTCTGGACAAAATCACAGTAAAAAGTGGCATATTGAGGAGTTTCCTGTTCATAGAGTAACATGCATTGCCAACACTACTATCTAAGAGGACTGCATTTCAGAATGACCAGAGCATGCTGTAGATGAAAACATAAACAATGAATTCTACCTTCCACACTGAGCAACTTGCTTTGCCTCCTTTCCCAGCAGCTTCAAGGTAACTGTTGCTCAGTTTATTGCTTCTGAGACTGAGTCTGGAGCCCCACACACAAGCTTGATTTGACCTAATTCAATTGCCTGCTGTAAGCCGTTATTATATTCATGTACCATGCAATTCTCTTTAAAGTTCTTAAAGAACGCGTGCAGCAGAAATACACCCTTCTTTCATCTCGTTATAGTTCTTACTAAGGCAGTGAGAAGAAACTATTCAGAAGAAGGCTTGAACCAAGCTGATATAATTCAGAGTGCAATGGAGCACCTAATGAACTTCTAAGAGTTTGACAGAGTGCATACTGGAACAGTGCAAGGAGGCACGGCATTTGAGATATTAAAACACATTAATGTGTGTAACTACAGGGATAAACATCGGCCCAAGACTGGTATTTGCCTTGATACTCCATAACCCATTTCCAGGATTTTGATACCAACTAGGCATCCTTCCAAGAAAACTGGAATTTTCTCATTCTTTGAATGGGGAGAATTCAAGGGAATGCTATACAAACCTTCCATCCATTCCATCTTCCATCCTTGATCTTTACCTAGTTACAGATTTTCTTGTTACAGACTACAGCAAGTTGTTCTGACCTAGGATTCAAGTATAAAATAAAGCAGCAACATCACTGATCTAAAAAAATGTGGTAACAAGGCTTACATAGTAATAATAATAAACCACGTTTTAAGCCAAAGGAAGCTGTCCTAACAAAAACAGCTGAGCCTCCATTCTCCAAGAGCATATACACTTGTTTATGCTTAAAACAAACCCCAATAGTCCAGGCACAGTTGACTGCAAACAAACTTTCTGTTTATGGGCTGAAGCAAAGTAATTGCTCATACAGTTTTATTCTTAAGCTAACAAAAACCAAACTAAAAAACCTATGCATTCATAGAATTGTCTTTCCAGAATCAGCATCACGATCAGTTTAAGATATTCCACTTGATTCCTGGAAACTCAGTGGGAGATGCAAAAGCAAGTTTTGCTCATGCCTTGCAACTAGCAGTTCAAAGGAACTAGTCACAGGAATTTATCTAACTGCAGATACAGAAGGAAAAAAAAAAAGGCAGTTTCCCTGTGTCAGGTTTATAGATGGCAGTGAGAGAAAGAATAAAGAAAAGTCTTTTTCCGTGGAAGGGTATGATTCAAAATACCTAGAAGATAAAAGAATACTTTCACCAAAGTCAATAGGTGCTGCTCGTGACCACACAGATAGGATATCAGCACTTATGAAGATCCTACTTAAGTGGATATTCACTAGTAGAATAGGGCTTTAAGAAAACCCATAGTAAGTATGCAAAACATTTGCGTGCAGAGAAAAAAAAAATGAAGCAGTCTTCACACCTACGTTAAAAATAAGCTCCCATTTATCAACTTGTGTGTTTCTAAAAATAACTTCAATATTCTGGGAAACAAAGGATCCAGTCAACTTCACCGAGAGAGAAAGGGCTCAAAAGCATGTGATTTCACAGTAACAGCTGTTAATAATAGTAAGAGTAAACACTTGAGGTAATGCCAGTGAGAAGGACGGCTCATTAACAGATTACCCTGCAAGCAAGGGAGAAAACAAGATAGACAAGCGGCTGTATTTCATATATTCTCATAAACATCTTACAAATATAGTTTTTTGTAAGGACACAGGATCTCTATTTAAAGGGGGGAGACAGAAGGAAAAAAAAAGGGGAGATGGAAAAGGGAAAACTAAAGCTTTAGGATAACTTTAAAGTTTCCAGTGGATGAGATGATTCTCGGTATCCTTGGAAGAACCCCGTCTTTGCTCTCAGCAGAGATGAACTCCTGAAAGCAAATCAGAGGTAGAGCTCAGCTCCAGCTGCATCCTCTGTTCTACAAAGTTCAGTTAAAGAGAGATCTTACACTCTTGATTAATTTTTATCACTTATACTTCCCCCCTCCCCGCCAGGTGGGAAATAAACGGATGTTTCTTAGCCAAAGGGAAGCTCCTTCAAGTTTTCACAGCATGTGTTTTTATTGTAAAACAGCCTATTTTTCACTTGCAGCTTCTGAAAAAGCCCCACAAATTGCATTACAAATTCATAGCCAAAATCTGAAGTCAAGAGAACTGGAAAGTGTTTCTGTACATCCTGAATTGCTTCTGCTACTAAACATTACACAGCAGAGTGCAGAAAGTCCTACAGGAAAAAAAAAATCTGGGAGGAATTTAGGTCTCCTAGTTATGAATCCAGCGACACTCAACTTCTGCTTTCCAAGGTATTAAGCAGTTCCCTGACGTATTTGCTTCTCATCAGTACTGAAAGTAATTTCCTTGTGCTTTTTTGAGTTTAAATATTTCTTTGAAAGTAAATCTCTCCATTTATTTCCAAGTGCAAATTCTACCTATTAGGAATAAATGTGATACATGTATGAGATTGCTAAATTCATCTTTAAAATCAGAGGAATCAATCAGAGAACATCTATGCCCATGCAACAGTGGCAGCCTTTTTACGTCACACTTAATTATTTTCTATTTATGCAGTCTTTCTCCTCAATTACATATTAATGTTATTCTCTGTTCAGAACACTCACCAAAAACTGCTTTCTCTTACTTTACTAGTTCCAGGACAATGCTATTCTGTAATCTTTCACCTCCTGACTCTACTTGTCCCCAAAAAGAAGCATTTTTGCATAGACATCTGTTTTCAGCTGAACACACATTACATTTTAAATTAAAGAATTAATTCAGCAATTATTATCAGATGCTTGAGCATACAGGTAAAAAAGTACTGATTACTCAGGCCTATATAAGACTCTCTACTCTGGAAAGGTAGCAATCAACACTGAGAATTCCAAACATTAAATGATACTTTCTCAAATAGAGAAGTTATCAAGACCTATAGTAAAAAAAAAAGAAGTAATAAAAAAGGGTTTTTTTTTTTTTTTTTAAGAAAAAAGTGAAGAACTTGAATACATATTAACAGCTCCTCTAAATTGAATTAAAGTTAGCACAGGGAAACTACTGCAGATTAGGAATGTTCTAGTGGCTGTTGACTGTGCCAATTCTTAGTTTTCAGTACAGTCTTACAAACAATAACTTACCTTAAAGTAATTACATTCAAATTAATGCAAAAAGTTGTATTTATAATGAGAACATCACAACTCTGTGAAATATACAAAATTCTTTATTTCAAGTTAGCATCCACAGTCATACATCTTTGTCCTCATGCAGTCCGTTTGCATTTGCAACCACCCAAAAAGTTAACAGTTTTTATGATACGGACACAAGGTAGCTAAACAGCTTTACTTTCTTTAGGCAAAGCTGAAATTGTCTGCTAACAGCATTTATTACCAGTGCATAGGTGCATCTTTTCCTAAGAAGCAAGAAGACAAAATTTCCCTTAAATGAAGGAACAAGGGTGACTTGACTGCTGTTACTAAAGCTTTAGCTCCTGAATGGAAGAATGATGGATGGATGTACCTGGATACACAGGATGCTTTCATTTGTAGCTTTCAGTTGCATTCGCTTGTACACAAGGGCTTGCACAGAATGAGATTAAATATCCTTACAGAACTCCATTACTGCTTTCATCATCATAATCACTCTCCAAGTTCCACATCTGAAGTAGCAGTAGGATTTTTTAAAATTAAATAGGACAAGAAAACAGAAGACAGACAGTATTGCAATTCCCTCATGTATGGTGCTGCTTCATAACCACCTGCTAAAAAAATATCTTTCCTTTCTGGAAGCACCAGTTCCTTTCCAACAAGGAAGCAGAGCCAGAGAGACAGTTTGTATAACTGCCATATTTTACAGCATTTCGAGCTCCCAGTTACAGTGGTTAAGTTAAAAGTTAGCATATGGAATGAGTATCAGAAACTTTCGTATAAAAAGGTGAGTTAGTAAAAAACCTAGATATATTACAAGCAAAATTAGCAGCAAACACTGCTACCATTACACAGTACTTATGAAAGATGACTGATTGGATGGTCATCTGAAAAAGAAGCTGATGCACTGTTATAAACATGGCAAGACACATTTTATCATAGTACCCGCACAATCATGTGTTAAAAGAAGTAAGCACGATTCAGTTAACCCTAATCCTACTTAAACAAGAGCGCCTCCAAGCCACAAAACATTTAGTTTCAGTTTTATACTAACAATCACAATTCCAGTCCAATAGATGCAACCGACTCTGGTAAGCATGTCTGAACAGACAACAGAATGCAATTCCTAGTGCATGCAGCCCCACACAATCGGAATGAATGTCAGTCTTTGCTCTTATGTGGCACTCTGCAAAGCAAGGCAAACTATAGTTCAGAATGAAGGAAAATAGCACAAATGCTTTTACTGTGCTTTGATCGGAGGTAAGTTTCCAAATAGGCATGACATATGTGCAGTTTGTTTCTAGGCACATCTTTGGCACAACATTCAGCAGCTGTCTGTTTTACCTGGCCTGTCAGAAGATCCGTCTGTTGTGGGGGTACTGAAAGTGAAAGAGCAGCAGGTACCTATCGCTACAAAAACAGTGCACAGACGGCAGTACCGCACCAACAGGGATTCCTTGCTCCCCATTCATAACTTGATCCGTCAGCTAGAGAGCCAGGGAGTGATCAGCAAGACTCACTCACCTTTTAACAGCCCCATATGGCCGGTGCGTAAAGCCAGTGGAGAATGGAGGCTGACGGTAGATTACCGTGGCCTGAATGAAGTCACACCCCCGCTGAGTGCTGCTGTGCCAGATATGTTGGAGCTGCAGTATGAACTGGAGTCAAAAGCAGCCAAGTGGTATGCCACTATAGACATTGCCAATGCATTCTTTTCTATTCCTTTGGCCACAGAGTGCAGACCACAGTTTGCTTTCACCTGGAGGGGCGTTCAGTACACCTGGAACCGTTTGCCCCAGGGGTGGAAACACAGCCCAACCATCTGCCATGGGCTGATTCAAACCACACTGGAACAGGGTGGGGCACCTGAGCACCTCCAGTATATTGATGACATTGTTGTGTGGGGTGATACAGCAGAGGAAGTTTTTAAAAAAGGAGAGCAAATAATCCAAATTCTTCTGGGTGCTGGTTTTGCTATTAAACGGAACAAAGTGAAGGGACCTGCCCAAGAAATTCAATTCCTAGGAGTAAAATGGCAAGATGGACGTCGTCACATTCCAGGAGATGTGATTGACAAAATCACCAGTATGTCACCACCCACTATCAAGAAAGAGACACAGTCTTTTCTGGGTGTAGTAGGTTTTTGGAGGATGCACATCCCAAACTACAGCCTCATAGTAAGCCCCCTCTATCAAGTGACTCGGAAAAAGAATAATTTTGCATGGGGTCCTGAACAGCAGCAGGCCTTTGAGCAAATCAAGCAGGAGATAGCCCGTGCTGTGGCCCTGGGGCCAGTTCGGTTGGGACAGGATGTGAAAAACATGCTCTACACTGCTGCTGGAGAGAAAGGTCCCACTTGGAGTCTGTGGCAAAGAGCCTCTGGGGAGACCCGAGGCCGACCCCTTGGATTTTGGAGCAGAGCGTACAGGGGTTCAGAGGAGTGCTACACTCCAACTGAGAAGGAGATTTTGGCCGCATACGAGGGGGTTCGGGCTGCCTCTGAAGTAATTGGTACTGAGACACAGCTCCTCCTGGCACCTCGACTGCCAGTGCTGAATTGGATGTTCAAAGGAAAGGTTCCCCCCACCCATCATGCTACCGATGCCACCTGGAGTAAGTGGATTGCACTGATTACACAGCGAGCTCGGATGGGGAACCTCAACCGTCCAGGAATCCTGGAGGTGATCATGGACTGGCCTGAAGGCAAGAAGTTTGGAACATCCCCATCAGAGGAGATACCACGTGCTAAAGAGGCCCCACCATATAACGAACTACTAGAGAATGAAAAGACGTATGCCCTCTTCACTGATGGATGGTGTCGTATTGTTGGGAAGCATCGCAGATGGAAGGCTGCTGTGTGGAGCCCCACACGACGAGTTGCAGAGGCCACCGAAGGAGAAGGAGAGTCAAGCCAGTTTGCGGAGGTAAAGGCCGTCCAGCTGGCCTTAGATGTGGCTGAACGGGAGAGGTGGCCCATGCTATATCTTTATACTGACTCTTGGATGGTGGCAAATGCTTTATGGGGGTGGTTGCAGCAGTGGGAACAGGACAACTGGCAACGGAAGGGTAAACCTATTTGGGCTGCTGAACTGTGGAAAGACATTGCTGCCCGAACAAAAAGGTTGGGTGTAAAGGTGCGCCATGTAGATGCTCATGTGCCCAAGAATCGAGCTACTGAAGAGCAGAAAAATAACCATCAGGTAGATCGAGCTGCCAGAATTGAGGTGTCTCAGATCGATTTGGACTGGCAGAACAAAGGAGAGCTATTTTTAGCTCGGTGGGCCCATGAGACCTCTGGCCATCAAGGAAGGGATGCGACCTATAAGTGGGCTAGAGACCGAGGGGTGGACTTAACTATGGATGCCGTTGCACAGGTTATCCATGACTGTGACACATGTGCCATAATTAAACAGGCCAAGAGGATGAAACCCCTCTGGCAGGAAGGGCGATGGGAAAAGTATAAATATGGGGAGGCGTGGCAGGTTGATTACATCACCTTGCCACGAACTCGCGATGGTAAGCGTTACGTGCTCACCATGGTGGAGGCGACCACTGGGTGGCTTGAGACATACGCAGTACCCCACGCTACCGCCCGAAACACCATCTTAGGGCTCGAGAGACAAGTCCTATGGAGACATGGCACTCCAGAGAGAATTGAGTCCGATAATGGGACTCATTTCAAAAATTCTCTTGTGGATATCTGAGCCAAAGAACACGGCATTGAATGGATCTACCATATCCCCTACCATGCACCAGCTGCTGGTAAGATCGAGCGCTACAACGGGTTGTTAAAAACCACGTTGAGAGCAATGGGTGGTGGGACATTCAAGCACTGGGAGAAGCATCTGGCAGAAGCCACCTGGCTGGTCAACACTAGGGGATCAGTCAACCGAGAGGGTCCTACACAGTCCGGCTCCCTACAGACCATAGAGGGAGATAAGGTCCCTGTGGTACATGTGAGGAGCATGTTGGGAAAAGCGGTGTGGGTCCTTCCAGCCTCTGGAAAGGGCAAACCCCTCCGTGGAACCGTTTTTGCGCAGGGACCTGGGTGCACCTGGTGGGTAATGGATAAAAATGGGGATGTCCAGTGTGTCCCACAAGGGAATTTGATGCTGGGGGAATGCAGTCTGTAATTACGTGTGTATGTATGTATATATATATATATATATGTTTCTATGTAACTCATGTTATTACTGTTTGGTTATGTATAGATGTGTGTTAAGCATGATGTGATGATGTGGAATAAGGGGTGGAATGTTGTGGTTTTGATGCCGGTATTCCACATCAGAGCATCACGCAGCAGTGAAGGAGTTAATGCTGGGGGAGCAGCAGAGGGGAGGGGCGGAGCTCCGCACCGGATGGAGGCGGCGCTCGGTCTGGGCGCGTTGCTCTGGGCTGCCGTGGAGGTTCAGCACGTGTGCTTCCCCTGCAGGTCCTCCTTAGCGTAAGCTCATAGCTTCTGGTTTGAAAATTTTTCCTCTCTCTTTCAATTGTTCAATTTTATTAGATTTAGTAAAGTTACCGTTCCTGCTCAAATCGTGCCGTTGTTTTCTTGTCGACCCATCCCTTCCCGCTGTTTCCCCCTCCCCCTCCCGGAGCGCGGCTCTGCTCGGGCGGCCGCGCAGCGCGGCCACTGACGCAGTTTCTTTTTCTCTCCCCTCTCGGTTTTCCCTTGGGTCACTGTCACGGACAACACCGTGACAAGAAGTAAGCACGATTCAGTTAACCCTAATCCTACTTAAACAAGAGCGCCTCCAAGCCACAAAACATTTAGTTTCAGTTTTATACTAACAATCACAATTCCAGTCCAATAGATGCAACCGACTCTGGTAAGCATGTCTGAACAGACAACAGAATGCAATTCCTAGTGCATGCAGCCCCACGCAATCGGAATGAATGTCAGTCTTTGCTCTTATGTGGCACTCTGCAAAGCAAGGCAAACTGTAGTTCAGAATGAGGAAAATAGCACAAATGCTTTATTCAGAGCTAAGTGAATTCCAAATAGGCATGACATATGTACAGTTTGTTTCTAGGCACATCTTTTGTTACATTCTCAAAACAGTCTTCTTCACAAAAAAATAAATAAAACATTCAAGACTTGGTTGAAGTTCAAGCAAAGACAGTTTTTTCTGTTTTTCAGAAAACAAGACAGTAGAAGTCCCTTAAAAGTGATGCTTTATTAAATCCATAAACGATAAAATCCCAGTGCTACTGTAAGGCATGTAAATACTGAACCTGAAAGAAAAGAGAAGTGGAGAAGAGAGATATTGAATCATTAGCTCTTGGAACGTATCTTCACAAACCTAAGCACAAACCTAGCTACAATGCTAAAGATAAAATCACCACTCCTTTCTCCTATAAGAAAGTAAGCTTTTTAATTTACAAAACACAATTTCAAGGCAGAGGGACACAAAAATGACAAAGGAGGAGGAAGGAAAATGAATGTGGGAATTAGACTGGAAAACTACCAAAAGGTTGGAAAAAAAAAACTTAGCTGCTTACCATTCGAAAAAAGATCAAAAAGTTACAGTTGTGAAATGAGGATTAATAGGATTACTAAAACACAGTCAAGTATTCAAGCAAATAAATGCAAACTACTTCATGAAAGCTTATGAATTTGTTTTGTATTGTATTTTTTTTTATTATTTCTAGTCATCAACTTTTAGTTTCTAGATTTAAACACAGAAGAATTTTTGCCACCATTTACAATGGAAGCCATTTAAGTAAACATATTCTGCTTATATTTTTTTACTTCCATGAGTAGTTTATGAGTATGGATGGTGGGGAAAAGCACTTCCTCTCGTTTAAATAAGTTGCCTTTTATTTTTCAGTAATGGTTCTCTGTAAAGCTTATCCCTATAGTGCAGTATTATAGACATGATTGTAACAGTGACAAAACCTACTGTGAAAGAATAATAAAGAAGTTTAAATAAGAAGAATAACTTCTGTAATCCTGTTCATTTAACAACGCTGCATACTTAGGAAAGATTAATATTTTGTCATTTTTCTACAAGAGCAATAAGCTATTTTTTTTCCTAACGCATGTGCCTGAAAACTAAGTAATTGAAGAATTTGATAATGAATGCTCTGAAAGACAGAAGCATTCCATTTTGTAGGTAGAGCTCCATCAGACAGATAAGTGCAGGCTGCTTTTATAATTTTAGTTGAGCACAGATGAAGCATTTTCTATCTTTTAGATTTCTCACACACGCTACTGCAGTACAAAGAATGAAAGAACATACAGGCGTAGTCCATGCAAAATACAGCTGTGAATTACAGAACACTTTCTCTGGTAATAATGCTGCTGATTTTGACCAAGACTACTTAAAAGTATTCATATTTTCTTTGAACCAGGCCTTTATGAATACAGTCAATGGACAGCTTGCAAAAACAGTGTCCAATTTAACAGGTTCACCACAAGATATCTTACCTGCTAAATACTTAATATTATAAAGTTTGTGCGATTCCAGCATTGTCTTCAGATCAGCAACTTCTCTGTCTATTCTTCTGTCTATTTGCGTCAGAGCTCGATCTTGTTGTGCATGCTAGAAAATAAAACAAACATAATTTGAACAGTTCCATGTTTATTTAGAAATGTAACCCATTCCTCTCAACTGTACTTCCAACTCCTCCTTAAATGTACGTTAATGAAGTAATTTGCATTCAAAGCAAATGAGTTTTTTCCTAGCTTGCCATATCTAAGGAATTGAACTCAGTACACTTTCATCGCACGTTCAGTAACATGTAATCTAGAACATGGCAGAACTGGGTGCCTTCTTATCTCAATCTAGCAGCATAATCACTCACTTTAATCTGTCACCTGGCCCACAGACATTCAAGTCACATCTCAATTATAATAGCTATTGAGAAGTCTAAGAGACTCTTGTGATAGAAACATACTGGAGAAGCATGAAAACGTATGGATCCTTAGAAATATCAGAATAGGTCTTTTGATGTAAAAACCATGTCTCCTTCTTGCAGTGAATTCTACTGCAGAAACGTCTACAGAATGACGAAGTCAGAATCTGATTATGACAGAAGACAGGACTTCATAGAAAAAAATGAGATGGAATTATTACTCAGAAAGGACTGAAAGATCAAGCTTGTAAAGTCAGAACAGCTGCTGCTCTGGTGCTGGTATTTTCAAATCATCACTACTGAAACGTTGTCATCAGTTAATGATTTATGACTAGAGGTCTTCCTGTGAATAATTCTCTACAGTAATGAAACAAAACGAAGAGGAATACTTTAGTAAAGGTTTCTGCTAAAATGAAGCCAAATCAATCAAGATAAGTGTTTCAGTTCCACTGAACACGGAAAACGTCACTGATTTAAAGAAACGAAAAGCAACCTTAAGTGTTCTGCCTACAGAAAATGCTACATACTTGAAATTTCAAAACAAACCAACAAACAAAAGCCCACTGAACAGGTTATGATGTACTAACATATATAAGCCTTCCTATTCTGTAGATGCTAGAGTTATCTGTACCACTATGGAAATACATAGAAAAATAACAAATCTCAATGACGTTTTGTACATTGAAGTGTGTCTAAGTGCATGAGCAGCTTCAAAAATAGTACCAGCTCTCTAAGACAAGTAAAAAAAGCTTTGTTATATAATAACAAGCTACCAAGTTCTTACCAATTCCACTATTTCTGTCCTCATTTCGAGTAGTTTTCTTTCATTAAGTGAATGCTGGAAGGGAAAAACAAAAAAAAAAGACAGATAAATATGATATCATCCTTAAGCCTTTTCCCAAATGCTTAAAAGCATGCTTCCTTTTCTGTTCTTTGCTTTCCAGTTTTCTACAAAACTGAATCTGAACGACCATGTTGTCCGACAACACTTGAAAGAGAGTATTGCAAGGTGACTGCTGTCACTTGGAAAGCTGAATTTCGACAGGTGTTCAACACAAGCTGGAACAACGAAATACATTAAAAAGCAGCTGGCAGAAAAGTTGGCAGACCTGCATTTTGACCTGTGATTCTGAAGAGGAAATAGGGCAGTTAACTAACTCACAGAGCATACGAATGCCAAGAAGACTGAACCATCTGCCTTCTTCAGTAAGGGGAGTGGTTTTTAAACTGTCATAGCAAACTCAGCTACCAAAGATGTTTCACCAGCATTACGGCAATTCTCTATTCAAAATTTTGAAATGGTCCGAACAACACCTGGGGAACACCACTGAAAATGCTATATTTGGTAAACATAAAACATTTGCATCTCATGTCAAGTCACTGGTTCAGAAACACTTGAAAGATAGGTACTATAAATCAGAAGTCCTGGTTTACTTAGAAACTCTGGTTATCTGGATTGAAGGAAAGGTAAACACATTCAAGAAGCATACCTTTAAGGCAGGTTTCTGATACATGAACAGGCATTATTTGACATCTGTAATGGTTCCTACCTGCTACTAAAGCAATTCAGTTACTCCTAGGACAGCTGCTAAGCCATCAGTGCAGAGTATTAAGTCATCAGGCTCCCATCTCAGAATCCTCAGTTACACAGCAATAACTTCATCTCCTGATGTTCCCATGTGAAAAGTGACTTCTTTTTCCTTCCAGTCTAGAGGTATATCTCACTTTGTCATCAAACTCAGACTAACCTACATAAACGCCTCAGCGCTGAAAAACTCTCTTTAAAGATCCAGAACACTATTTGAACTTCTAACAGATCTAAAGATCCAATTAAGAAATAGCATAAGGCTACAAACATAGAAAAAAGAGACAAATAATAATGTGTCTATAATTAATAAAACATATGTTACTAAATTCTGCAAATTGATGACAAGGACAAAAAAAAGAAATCAGTAGCATATATTGTCTCAAAGTGAAATTCCTCAACCTGTTAACATGGCAAAACATTTATAAAACAATGCAATTTTTAAAAGTCATGTATGAAGTTTAACATAACAGTGCCCCATCCCTGGAGGTGCTTGAGGCCAGGTTGACTGGGGTCCTGGGCAGCCTGATCTGGTAGGTGGCAACTCTGCCCACAGCACGATGGTCTTTAAAGTCCCTTCCAATGCAAGTCATTCTATGATTCTGCATGGACAGAACCACATATTAACAATCTGGTTATCACCACCAAAGGTAGATTTACATTTAAAATAAACAGTGTAACACATAGATTGAAATAGTTTCTGCTTAACTATGTATAGGTGCTGTTATCAAAATAGATGTTTTCTGAATAATTTATATTCTGCAAGCCACTCTGTTGATGTCCGCATTTGTTCAAGTTTGCCTTGTGGCTAGAAGCTAGGTCAGCCCCAAGGTTTTTAAACTGAGCTTCAAGAAACCAAAATGCATCCTTTTGTTATAAAACACCAAAACATGTCTGTAATAATACAAGTACATAAGAAGAAAGGCAAGGTTAACCCCACTCTGAAGTTAAACAGGGAGATCTCCCCTTAAGTCCTTTTTTTTTTTTTTTGCAGTTCAGAGAAAATGCAGTTCTGTCAGATGCATCTTGATATTTCTAAACAGCAAACTTGAGCGACACAGTGATGCAAGAGCACACGAATGTAAGTGAAAGTTTGTTCCATACTTCAGGATTTTCAATTCAATCTGTATCGTTGCAGATATAAATCAGGGCATAAGCAGATGTGCATTAGGTAATGAAGACTTCCACTTCACATTTGCTGGAGAGTGAACTTATTAAAAGATAAAGCATTTAGAGTTTGAAACATAAGAAATGGCTGACATGAGTGCTGGCAAATTAAGATAATCTCTTTCAGCATTAATCTCAAGCAGGCGACAACTTCAAGGGGGCATACACAGAAAGTGACTTACACCCCAACATTTCTTACTGTTGAGATTGCAAGTAAATATTACTTCTTCATTACCCACCGGTGATAAAAGGACTGAATTAAAATTTGCAGAAAAATGTCACTAAAAGATGTGTCCATTTCAATGATGAAATTCAGGTTCATA
Organism: Cyrtonyx montezumae; assembly: GCF_038088225.1. NCBI lineage: Eukaryota > Metazoa > Chordata > Aves > Galliformes > Odontophoridae > Cyrtonyx > Cyrtonyx montezumae. Next base: position 84,877,596 of record NW_027072089.1, on the reverse strand, counting down.
AAAGCTATTCAAAAAAGATCTAAAACCAAATTTCTACTCAGAGTGCTCCATCTAATGCAAAATTATGTATCTTCTAATTTTTCATTTCTGTTAATCTAATTAAAACGCTTGTCAATTAAATTCTACACATATTTCAAAGTCAAAAACAATCAGAATCAGTATCAGTTACAATGAAAATTAGTCACAACTACTTTCACAACACATACTGCCTGACAGACTAGCCACACTGAATTCTCCCGTTACAGGGAAAGGAAATATCTTCAGTAATGGCAAGATAATGAAATGCTTATACTTAACTCAGTGTGACGATATATTACTAGCACAGCTCTAGAAAATCTCCAGGCAGCTAGTTGGAATGTTTAAATGCAAAAAACTGAAATATTTAACCGTAGTACATTAATGTCAATACTGAAACAATATCAAAAGAGACAGACATACAAAGAAACTCCCCACCACTGTACCCCATATTACAGCATTTAAGGATGACTAATTTGGATTAATAGCATCTTAAAAAGGAATAATACTACAGATTAATATTGAACAGACGTTCTTATCCAAATTCAGAGATTATTCAATTTTTAGATGTTTCTAAGAAGAAAGTGAACAGAACTTACCAATTCTTTTACTCTGCTCTTCTCTAGGTTTAGATTTAGTTTGTTGTCAGCATGAACTCTGGTAATTTCATCCTTATGGGAATACAAAGGATAAAGCAGTGAACAAGAATTTCTATTTAATTGTAAGCAAAAACAAGTTAGACAAAAATATTGTGCCTCTTTCTAATTAGAGAGGAACTGGATTCTCGAGACACCCAATGTGCTTAGATTTCCTAAGTACAAGTGTTCTTGCCCTTCCACTTGTGGTCTGTAGGATGAATTCATTCTCATTGGAACAAATAAAAAACTGACTACTTTTATACCAGAACACTGAAAACAAGAGTTGATAAAGAACACAACTTTCTACAAATTCTGGGCACGTTTCATAAACCTACAACTCACTAATTTTAGAAATCTTTGCCTAGGTACACTTTGAAATTGGACTTCCATGAAGGAATCCTGATACTCAAGATAACCTAAGCTATACTATCATAAACCTAAGCTATACTATCATAAACCTAAGCTATACTATCATAAACCTAAGCTATACTATCATAAACCTAAGCTATACTATCATAAACCTAAGCTATACTATCATAAACCTAAGCTATACTATCATAAACCTAAGCTATACTATCATAAACCTAAGCTATACTATCATAAACCTAAGCTATACTATCATAAACCTAAGCTATACTATCATAAACCTAAGCTATACTATCATAAACCTAAGCTATACTATCATAAACCTAAGCTATACTATCATAAACCTAAGCTATACTATCATAAACCTAAGCTATACTATCATAAACCTAAGCTATACTATCATAAACCTAAGCTATACTATCATAAACCTAAGCTATACTATCATAAACCTAAGCTATACTATCATAAACCTAAGCTATACTATCATAAACCTAAGCTATACTATCATAAACTAAGCTATACTATCATAAACTAAGCTACCACGACTTATCTTACCATGACTTGCTTCTTTATCTGCTGGAGTTCAAGTTTTATTCTCTGGGAGAGCAGAAAAGAAATGTACATTTTAGTATTGTACACAGAAACCGACAGTCTATAAATATAGGCAATTTCAATGATTAGTAGCAATTACTATAATCCACACTGTGAAAGGAAGGTGTCTTAGTTTCAGCTGGAATGGATGTTTTTTTTTTCAGTGTCTGGTTCGATGCTATGTTCAGGTTCTAGGAGAAAAATAATGTTGACAACACACTGGTATTTGTAGTTGCCTGCTCAGCAGCATATACAGAGCCAAGACTACGTGCAGTGAAGGGCCCAAGGAGCTGGGAGGGAACAGAATTAAGACAGTTTACTTAAACTGGCCACAGGGCTATTCCATACCAAATGATATCAAGCAGAAGGAGTTTTGAAGGGAGTTGGAGTTCATCTCCCTCTCTCTCCCACTGCTCAGGATGCTAGCTGGGCAGCAGTTGGTATGGTGAGCAATTACTTGTGCATCACTTGTTATATCTATTATACAGACATACTATTTTCCTTTCCCCTATTTTAGCAGATAGTTTTATCTCAGCCTATGAGTTTTACTTTATTAGTTTTTAATTATCTCCCACATCCCACTGGGAAGGGGGAGGAATGAGCACATGATGGTGTGATGCTCAGCCACTTGCCAGGTTAAACCACAACAGAAGGCAGAATGAATGTGGTTTAAATCCATCTATATCCTCAGTATGTGTGTAGACAGACCCAAGTGTATGCACATACGTACTCACTCAGTAGTGCACATTTCCAAGCATCAGGACAGAAGCTAGTACTGTCCCACAGCACTACAGGTGGCCAAACGCACAGGATGGCATTAGCAAGGGTAAACACAGCCAAAGGTAAGTGATTATTCTCCCATGTTTAGCACTTGTGAGCTTGCACCAAAAAAGCTGTGTCCAGCTTTAGGCTCTCTGGTATAAGACAAATGTTGACATGCTGGAACAAGCTCAGGAGAGAGCCACCAAGATGATGGGAGACTGCAGCAAGTAGCATAGGAGTGGAGAGCAAAAAGAGTAAGCAAGACAGTAAGCAATAGGTTTGTTTAGCCTTAAAAAGAAATTGCTAAGCATCAAAATGCAGCCAGCAATTCCCTGAATGGTCTCTAGGTAAGTTCTACACTTCTAAGGTAACTTAATCTATCACTATTTCTTTCAGAAGAAATATGAAATAGGAATAGTTGTAGCATCTTCTATTAATGTATGAAAATTATTCTAACAAAAAAGAGCAACAGCTGCATCAACAATTTAGGATATACAGCTCAGTAGCTTCTTCCTCCCTCATTGCTTTCTTCTCTATTTCACACATAACCAGGAAGATTTAAGTCTTTTGTCAAACTCCACGAGACTCCCAACAGCCCATTTTTCCAGCTTCCATCAGGATGGAGAGGCATCAATAGTCTGTTGGTCAGCAACTCCTCCCAACTTTGGATCACTCACAAACTTGCTGAGGGTGCATCCTGCCCCTTCACGAGGTTATTAATAATTCGGTGTTAAACCATATCAGCACCCAAGTTTGTACCCTGGGTACAAACCACTTTTTTACATCCTTAATGAAAAACAAGTGGTACAAGTCGAAGATACTGATTTTTACCTCATTTTCTGAACGAAGAGCTGAAAGCTCACTTCTTTCCAATATAATCATATCCTTTTTCACTCCATCAATATGGGACATAACTTGTTGAAGAGCAATCTCCTTTAAAAGACAGAAGACAAGCCTCAGGACATGTAGCCATAATGTTTTTCTCATCTGCGCGTACAAATACAACAGGCTATTCAGGTACTCTGAAATTTTTAATCTGGTAATTTGAGACTGATTATTTCAGTTTCAAAGAAAGCAAGACAGACCAAGTGAAAGTGACGAAACAAGCAAGTTGTGGTAAATCATTTGTAATCAGAAATTCTAACAGATCAGAACAGTTCAACTAATAGCCTAGGATAAACTCTCTTCTAAGTCTTCAAATTCTTAACCTAGCAAAGGCTTTAGGGAGAAGGGAGAAAAGGTGCCACTGTGCTAAAAGAGGAAAGCCAGCTTCCACACCAAGACTCCCCAGTGCCACCCTACTCTTGTAACTTCCTCCTTTTCCACCTTCCCATGGAAGAGAGCTCACTCCACTTTCCTATTCAGCTGAGCAGAATCATGCACTATACTTACACTTTTAAACACTCTTCTCACTGACAGAAGTGAGCTGACAGATGGCAAACAAGCATCCTTCTTCATTTTGGAGGATGGAAAGGTCTGTAGATTCTGCTCTAGATGTTACACTATCCACATGCGAACAGGGATTCCCCTCTCATTGCTGAACTTTACCACTAATAAGCAGGTCCTTGCTTTTGATTCTGGACTAATACCATTAAAAATCTGACACTATAACTTCGTTTTTGACAAGTAAGGACAGTCTAATTTACAGCACTGTTTAGAAAAGGCTACCTGACTACAGCACTTTAAAAAGAATTAAAAAAATGCAGTGGGTCAGTGTATTGGACGTATCACAAAAGATCTGCAGGAAGACTACTGCCATGGATATCTCCTTTCTTATTCCCTGATGTGTCCAGCTTACTTTCATTCTCTCTCCTCTTCACCAAACAGTTTTCTCACATGAAGATAGCAACTCAGTTACCATAAAATTAGTTAAATCCTTTGTTTGTAAAGTGACAGCCTCACAGAGCTAAGAACTTCAGTTACTTCTTCCCACTAGCATTGCCTATTTGACTCACTTATGTGTGGGAATTCCAGCATACTAGATACTGCTAATCACATTCAAAAGATGCTTAAGTTCCACGATACAGCTAAATGTGTCTTACGCTGAATTTGGTTTTATTTCTGGAGGCTGAAGTGCCTAAAAGCATAACATAGCAATATTCAACACTTTCACGTCCACATGCTTACACAGATCTACCTGCGTACACTTTGTCTAAGGATTCCCTCCCAAAAATAAAACAGCCAATCCCCCCACAAATTCACTTCAAGTCAATGCAATTTTCTGGTAGCCAAGATGGATCTCTAGATATTCAGAATTACCAGTCTATTTCCAAGCAAGTTTTCTTCAGTTCCTCTCACCAGTTTATATATATATATGCTGCATGGGTTTAGAGTATACCATGAATAACATGCAGCAAAGGAAACAGAAAACTTACAAAATCAGCATCCAAAACATACTCTTCCTGAGCGTTATCAGTACATACAACTACACTAACCACACACTAAAATCATTGCAAAGAAGTTTAGCTCAATTCTAGTACAATATAAATGTCACTATGACAGAAAGATATATTTAGAAACAGGCCACATAACAGAATGGTAAATTACAGGAGGAAATCTTTTTCTTCGCTGCTGTATAACTAGAGAAAATAATGTAGGAGCTGTAAATAGTTAAATCTATGTTTAGAGTATCTCCTATGACGGAGTAAAAGCCTTTTCAGGTTAAAATAAAGCTAGGAGGAAACAAAGAAACAAACAAAGAAACAAAAAACTCATGAACATTGTACCAGATGGTAGTTCCTAAGTGTCAAGGTCCATCACAACACTTTGATAGCTGCTTGATAGATTCAAGACAAAACTCAACAGCCGGTGGATATTCAGGGATAGCTGTTCACTTTCAAGTTTTTAAACACGGTCTACCAGTAAATAATACAGCAATGTGCATTTCATTAGCAGACATACCGGATTTCAACTGACTTTAACCCTTCCACCCTCTTTGAGCTAACCTGCTGTACTTTGGTCACCATGTCCTTGTAAATCGTATCCAGGTTGGTGCTCACGATTTTCACTAATGCAGATACAATCACTTCCGACTGTTGAGTAGTGAATCCTAAGTAAAACAAAATAGAACAACATTCAGCTGGACAGCTGATGAAGATTATCGACTTCTAATATACATTACAAAGTTTTTTAAAAAAGCAGTCAGTTATGAAAGGTAATAAAGTACATTCCTCTCCATCTAGCACTAGCAGAGCACAACCGGGCAATACAACCAAGTTCCTCCACTCCAAAATAACACCTGTGACATAGCTGTTTCTGCAGTACAGCACTATTACAATATCAGCAAGATTAATGTTGGAAGTATTACAGAATGCCATCTCTTGTGTAATTATAAGAAACCTGGCATTCAAAAGCAGATACCTACTTTCAGTATACTCTTAAGTGGTACCATGGAAAATATGCAAATCTCAGCAATTCCCAACAAAGAGCTCTGATTTTAGGCCTGCCAAGTTCTGAGTCCATCTTAAAATACACTTTGAACTCTGTGCATGGTGAACTAGCACAAAACATAGTTTCAAACATGTGGCAGGTTAATGTTAGAAAGCAAATCTGGGGTCTGAGAGTGAGTAACTTTCAACAGCAGAGCTGCTTTAATCATTTGCCGTCACCAAAAGCGCGTACCCTTACTCCTGCTGCTATGTATGTGTCCCAGTGCTCACACAGCTGCACTATGAGCTCATTCATGTCTCAGAATAATGTCAATCAAAAAGAACTGTAGTTTGAATTACAGAATGGCCTGGGTTGCAAAGAACTTCAAGGATCATCTAGTTTCAACCGCCATGCCGTCGACAGGGTTGCCAACCACCAGACCAGGCTGCCCAGAGCCACATCCAGCCTTGCCTTGAATGCCTTCATGGATGGGGTACCCACAACCTCTCAACCACTCCCCCAGGTCCTATCACTATCAACACACGTAAAGTTCCCTGAGAGTTAGGCTGGCACACACGAAGGATGAAACTATACAGGAGGAGCCAGTGATTGGGATCCCTCCTTTCCAGCGCGGTGAGCTATCACAATGCAATTCAGCCATGCGGTCCTTCTTCCTCATGCTACTGAGGTAGTAAAGGTACTTCATCATGAACCCAAAATGATCTCTTCCCTTACGTTTTAGGGTAAGAGAAGGTATATTTTATACAGCATACACACTCCACCCCAAGAGCTGCATTTTTTTTGCAGCAGCCCACGTTCAACCGCATTCCAACAGTTGCACACTGCTGCGGATTAATTAACCGAGCTCTGCAAGCTAAGAAACCCCTCACGACCCCCCCAAGGAACGTACGTAGCAAATTACCATTTTCTTCCAGGAGACACACCAGAGCGTGAGTGTCAAAAAAAAACTTCCTACTTCCCAGCAAGGAAACACTGCCCTTGCTCTCTAAAAACGAAGACGCAGAGTCGCTGACACCTGAGAAAGACAAGCAGAACACTGACGTACTGCTCGAGCCACACAGGAGCTCCCCGCTCCCCACGCCCGCCCGCTCTCACCGCTCTCCCCGCAGCGCCGGGCCCGGCCCACGCGCCGGGCCCACACCGAGCCAACGCTGACGGCGGCCCCCTCGCGCGGACAGGCGCTGAGGCCGCGCCGCGTGGGGGAGGCGGAAGCGGGCGGGAGGGCGCCGCGGGACCGCAGCACGAGCAGCGCCCGCCTCACGGCCATGCCGCCCGCACCCGGCGGCACGGCGGGCGAAGAACACAAACCGCCGGCGCTACCGGAAGTCTATGGCTGAGCACGCACCGCCCTTCCGCCGCGGACGTCAGTCCGCTTCCGCTTCCGCTTCCGGAACGGTGTTCCGCAGTGGGGCTGCGCGGATGCTGGCGGTGTTTGGAGTTGTGGCTGCTCTGCTGCTGTGAGGTGGAGCGCTGAGACCTTTCCGAATGCTTTACTAGAGCGGGTCGATGTTTTTCAGAACCGTTCAGAAACCCACGCAGTGTATTTTCCTTGATACTTCTACTTCAGTGATAGTCAACCGGGATATCCAGGCTAAGCACGCTGACACATCCATCTTCTCTAGCATGAAGAAACACTGCCTCTGCCTATGGAGACTGGAAGTGTGTTCGTTATTTTTCTCCATGTGAGGAGTCAGCTTGGCTGACTCTGACTCTTGGCTGACAAGTTTGCCCCATTTTTTACTGTAATCTTAGCTGTTTGGACCTCCTAGCCACTTTGACTTCCAATACAACCACCACTGACTGGCTTCTCCAAGCTCTGCAGGCTGCTTTGGACATCTTTCAGGGCTGCTCTGCTCAAAGGGTGCCTGGGCCAGTTTCTGTGGCACCAGGAGGCATGACCAACATCATCGTGAAATGAGCTTTGTGCTGCTCCGTGGTGCAGGCTGCTTCGTGCCTGGCTGTAATGTCTACGTGGCTTCACAGAAGGATTAGCTCCTGTTCAGGAAGGCAGGAAGGACAACCGTTGCCTGGGTTGCATCAGGCCCAGGACTACCAGCCAGCTGGAAAGTTGCCCCGCTCTACTTTCTGCTGTACATCATCATATCAACCACTGTGCAGTTTGGAGGACCACAGTATAAGAGTAGCAACTCCAATTACAGCTGGAAAGCTTTTGAAAACAATTAGTTACTTTCCCCTCTTTTTAAATACAATTCGGTTTTACTCAACAGCACAGTCTTCGTGACAGGATTCCTAGCAGGAATCATGAGAGAACAAAAACCAAAGTCGATTTTCACATGGATGTGGTTGGCTTATGGAAGGAATTTTACAACGTGCTTACCTGTAACAGAAAGGGGCTGGCTCCCATTCCCTTGTATTAATTTTCCACTGTGGAGGATTTTCACTTTCCCCATAAGCATCTGGAACTAGCCATTGTCACAGGAAGACTAATAAACTGAAAGGTGGACAGGTGCAGTCCAAAATAGAAACAAATAGTCCCGTTACTTTCTCCAAATATTTTAGCACAGTGACTGTGCAGAGTTGAGGGGCATTAGCAGCTGTCAGGGGTGATGAATGCCCCAAACAGCTCTTAATTCTAAATGGGACAAGCAAAAAATCCCAACCTGAAAAAGAGAGAGAATCACTGACATAAAAATGCTTTGCCATTTTGAATCTGTAGGGTCGTGAGGCAGAGCTGCGTGTCCCTGGGGCTCGTGGTAGCTTCGTGAAGGCTTTGTGGGAGGGAGGGACTTGGGCTCGATCGGGTGTCACGGGACCGCGGGCGGAGCAGGCGGGTATGGGTATAAAAGGCGTTGTTGCGCAGCAATAAATTGGCATTCGATGCTTGACACCGTGTGTCTGGTCCGCTTGTCCCTGGGCTAGGGATGTCCAGAACGGAGGGCTATTGAGCCTTCTGTTGCACCATCTCTGGCCAACCGGTAGCAACAGAATCAATTGGAAAAAAAAAAAAAAAGGCTGCAGTGGTATTCAAATTAATATGCAAATGATAAGGTGCATTTGGAGTAATTTCTGGGTGGTCGGGCAGTGGGACAGGCTGCTCAGAGCAGCAGTCACGGCCCCAAGCTGACGGAGTTCCAGAAGCGTTTGGATAACTGTCTCTGAAAGGTGGACCTGCTGGAGTGCATCTAGAGGCGGCCCAGAAGGTGGGCTTTTCCCTTTTCAGGTGTGTGCACAAGTGAAGTCCTTGATCGTTATTTTGCTTTTTTTTTTTTTTTAGTGAAGATATCGGTGATGACAGTGTGATTTCTCATGTTACATTTGTTTAGATATGTGGACAGGTATATTATTTATTACAAAGAATCAGTAACTCTTCCCGACGGGAGTGATGTTAAATCGGTCTTACCCATAGATGGCAGTAACTGCTAATAGTGCTGACGGCCAGGGCACCGCAATCCAAGCTTTTAGGACCGGGCCAGTGCTAGAAACAGTTGACCTGAACTCACACGTTGCTAAATTGCCATTCTGGGGTTCTCAGGTCGGCGTCATGCTCTCAGCACCTTGCGGAAGCTCTGTGGTGTCACTTCATGGAAGTTCTGCCAATTGTCAGAAATAGCCCCACCATGATTTCTCATCTCTTGAATGAAACTGGTATAATATTTGTTCAAATACTATAGTTGGTAGCAGTAAGAAATGGCAATTACGTTAGAATATTGAATCTTGCTGTGTTCTCATCAGGTGTGCTTTTACTTGTAGGATGAGCCGATAAATGCAATGTGTGTTGAAAGCTACTGGAACCTAGTGCCTTATGTCAGAGATTAGTCAGGACCAGTATCCCTTCCTCCTAACCTACAGACGACTTCATGTACCACATATTGGTGCACTCATGTCATGGTTTCGTGGCTCTTCAACTCCCAACACACCACTGTAGGGTAAATAACTCCTAATGACGATACTCCACCAGGGAATAGTATAGAAGATGGTATATTTTAAGTAGTTCTATATAAACAGTTATACAGGTAATACAAAAGAGAAGATGGCTCACCTTTAAGATGACAAGGCTCGCAGAGGACTCCACATGGGAGGGATCTCCAAGAAGAGATCCTTCCCTGGTGGTGGTCAGCCCTTAAATGGGGTTTGAGAGAGGAGGAACTAGGCTCCACCCCTTCCACCCACACAGGTATATCACCTTCACCTGTGCCCCCATGGCTGACTTGGTGCTCACCTCAGGTGACCAATCAGTGGTTCAGGCCGTGATTCAGCAGTTCCCATACACTCCACCCCTTCACGACATGAACCACTGATCAAGTAACCATAAGGTGAGTTCCCCTTGATACAGAGACCCAATACATCGCGACGCTTACATAATTGCCCGTCGCAACGCATGCTGATGTAATCTGATATGAGTGATGATCGGCGCATCCGTCGAACTCTTCTTTGGGCCAGTGCTCGGTGGTATCTACTGGAAGCATGTAATCATACAGTGCAGGTCCATCTTACGTGTCATCAGTCCCGGTTAGACCATCACCAGATGCTTCACATGGTCTTATAACAACTCTGGAACACTGCAGTATTGTTTTGATTCCTTCTGGTGATTCATAGACTTATGGGGAGTAATACAAGTGTTTTAGAGGTACCAAGAGGGGAAGATCCGCTTTCCAGGGCAAGATACAGGCCGTATTCCTGTCTTGGGTTAACACTTCAGCTTGTACAGGGGCACGCCCTGGTCGCCTGTACCAAACCCTTTGACCCGATGTCTGTGGCTGTACGACTATATCAGGCACCAAAGGGGGTGTCCTGATCTGCCACAGAGACATGATAGGGGTCCCCTTAGCAATGAAGACTGGAGTGTTAACCATTATTTCAGTAGGCCATGTACCTATAACCGGAGGAGCTACCGAACCCCCCACCTCCAATAATCTCCCCCAAGGTGCAAGTAGGCCGCACCATCGTGGTCCTACCTGCACCTTCCAGGGCCATTTTATTCTATTGGTACCTGGTTCTAGGTCCTCAGGGGCAGGGAGCAGAAGGTTGTTCTCATTGCCAATCTGAGGTTTCACTTCATTATCGGTGCCCGTAATTTGGATCCTAAGTGGGGAGGCCCATATTGTTTGTAACATTTTCAAGGCACTGGGTCTGCCATCTCTAGGTCTTTCATTCAGGTCCCGCAGGGTCTCATGGAGTCTCTTTGTCCACCCCTGCAGGGACTGAGAGTCTGTCTTCAGGGCAGCCTTGAGAATACCATTGTAACGTTCGATAAGGCCTGCCCCCGTTGGATTATATGGCAGGTGGAATCGCCACTCAATATTATTTTCTTCTGCCCAGCGTTGTATCACTGCACCCGTGAAATGACTTCCTTGGTCACTCTCGATGACTTGCGGTGTCCCGTAGGCAGCCATCAACCTTGTGAGTGCCTTTATAGTGTATGCCTGGTTGGCTTTTGGTACTGGATAGGCCTGCATTAGCCCACTCGCGGTGTCGACACAGGTTAGGGCATATCTCGCCCCCTCAGACCGAGGGAGAGGCCCAATATAATCAACCTGCCACCTCTGTAGAGGATTGTGTCCTCTAGCAAGATGAGCTGTAGTTTCAGGCAACGACCTCGGTCTTATCTTAGAGCAGGCGTCACAGTCTCGGCATGCTTGAGCGATGTCCGATAGTTGTACGGGCAGTCCCCACGCTTTAGCGGCTGCCCACATGGTCTTCTGCCCAGCATGCCGCAGCTTTTGATGTAGCCAGTAAGCGATATTCTCAGATGGCGAGTTCTCAACCCATCTAACTCGGGCCAGTGTGTCGGCTTCATCATTTCCTGGTGACTGTAGGGGTTGATGACCAGAAACATGGTAGACACACACAGTTCTGTGTTTGACTGTATTCCATATGTCTAACCACATATCTTTGCCCCAGATCGGTCGGGAGTGGATAGTCCAATCCTGGGTGGCCCACTGTGCGATCCAAAGAGTGAGCTCCCGATACACAGCCCAACTATCTGTGCAAATATTCAGGATACCATCACCAGGTTCTTTGGTTATAACCATCCACACCGCCCGCAGCTCCGCCCACTGGCTGCTTTGACCATCCCCCTCTTCGAACCAGATTGTGTCTGTGGCAGGATGGTACGCTACTGCTCTCCACTTACTTGGGTTGCCCTTGCTGGACCCATCCGTGTACCAGGCATCTTCAGGAATAGGATATTTTCCTTCCTGGACGGGACTCTTCTGTGGTGGAGCAACCGAAGTTTGTTTTGGTGCATCACTATGATACGTTACTGGGCCAAGAATCTTCTGAAGCTCTTCTTTCAACGGTGAGGAAGATAGACTACTCCTCTGACTGAGATAGGCAACCCATCGTGCCACCGTCTGCGCCTGGGCCACCCCCGTCTTAGGAAGGTGGGTCAGATCTCTTACCCACCCCTGGATTGGCAATGTAGTCTTGACTATAACTTCGGCCGTTTGGGTTATTGGCTCTACCGCTTGTAATGCAGAATAGGCAGCCAATAACTGTTTTTCAATCATACTATATCTTTCCTCTGCTCCATGCCACACCTGAGACCAAAATCCAATGGGGGTCCGAACAGAACTCTGACGTTGCCACAGGCCCCAGCCAAAGCCATCTTGAGTTACGTGAACATCTAGCTCAGCTGGAAGGGTAGGATCAAATATACCCAGTGCCTGGGCTTGTTTAACTGCCTGTTTCGCCTGTTGAAAAGCATCCTGTTCTGTTCTCCCCCAGTCCCATAATTGGCCCTTTTTGGTAAGTCTATATAAAGGTCTCAGCAGCTGCGCCAAATGAGGTATAAAGGAACGCCAATATCCCAATATACCCAGGAATTCCTGCAGCTGCTTTGGTGTTGTAGGGACTGGAAATGCCTGAACCTTATCTATGACGGCATCAGGTAATACTTTGGTCTTTCCTGACCAGACTACCCCTAGAAATTTTACGGACAGTCCTGGACCTTGCACTTTTTGAGGATTGATAGCCCATCCTCTTTCACTTAGGTAGGCAGTTAATGAATCTGCTGCCTCCCCTACTGCTTCCAGTGAGTCGGATGTTAACAGGAGGTCATCAATATAGTGGTATAGGTTCACACTGTTTGGTTTCCTCCAATCAGCCAGGTCACGTGCCACCAAATTATGACAGTATGTTGGTGAGTGCACGTACCCCTGTGGCAAGACCTGAAAGGTCCACTGCCTGCCTCCCCACGTAAATGCAAATTGATCTTGTGATTCTTTAGCAATAGGTATGCTAAAAAACGCATTCGCTAAATCCAGGACGCAATGGTAGGTTTTAATTTCCCTACTAAGAGTGTCCATTAAGGAGGCAATATTGGGTACGGCCGCATGGATGGGCGGCGTGACCTTATTCAGTTCCCTATAATCCACCGTCATTCTCCATGTTCCATCCGACTTCCGTACTGGCCATATGGGGGAATTATATGGGCTGTGTGCAGGCCTTATAATACCTACTTTCTCTAATTCCTGCACTGTTTTTGATATTTCTTCTTGCCCACCCGGGAGTCTGTACTGTCTTACATTAGTAATCCGGCGTGGTTTTGGCAAACAAATGGGCTCATGTTTCGCATGGCCCCTCAATATTGTCCGTATTGCCCGGATACTAATGTACCTCTGCCGTAGTCTGAACTCTCCCACAGTTGTCTGGAGAGCCAGACCCCATAGAATGTCTATGCCCAAGATATATTCTGGAATTGGGGCAATCGACACCTTATACTCCCGGGGCGGGAGACGCCCAACCCCCAATTTCAACCACGTCTGGGTGACTGGAATAGTCTGTCCCCCAAACCCACCAATCATCACTCTATTACCCTTAAATTTCGTTGGGTCTCCATATATAATCGATGTTTCTGCGCCAGTATCCACTAGAGCCATCACCTTCTGCACATTTGTCCTGGACCAGAATATTGTTAGTTCTACATAGGGCCTCCGGTCACAGCTAGAGGCCCTATGGGGACCAGAATTTTCCGTTAATCCATGAATTTTGCCAGATCTAAATCTTTTGCCACAGGTGGCTCAGGCACTGTAGCCTGTGACACCTGCGGATATTTTTTCCTTCTGTTCGGTATTATAAAGTCAGCCAAATTCCAGGTTGTTGTTGGTGTTTTTTCTATAATTCGTACTCCCGATTTTCTGGGAGCACTCTGAAATTTCTGATCATTTCTAAGCTGTTTCCACAGCTGTAACAAAACATGGTTGGGTTGCCCATCAATTTTGGTAAATGCAACCCCAGCCCGTATGAGATCATTAAACATAGTCCTCCGGGATACCCGTACGGGGCCTGATCGGGGCATCCGTGGAGCAGGCTTTTTAGTTCTAATAGGGAAGGCCTCAGCATCTTCCACTATACGAACATTACGCCTGGTTCTTACGCGCTCCGTCTCCCCTAAGTCTGCTACTAACTGGGCTGCCTGCTGTACGATGGCTTCTGATGCCACCAACGGATTTAATATGGAAACCAACATCCCATATAGGTGGGAGGGGGCCTGCTGTAGTATTAGATCTCTCATGCCCGCTGTAAATTTTTCCGTATCGGGGCTTTCAAAAGTGTCCGCATACAGAGCCTCCCTCATACCCAGTTCTCTGATATAGGTCTGGAGGTCCTCCATAGAGGACCACAAACCAGTATTAAGAGGGATATCGGTTTTGTTGGGCCATGTTAAGCGGCATGCAGCCATCAACCAATCTATAATAGAATGGTTTTCCTCATTATAATGGACAGCTGCATATAATCTTTGTCTTAAGGCCGGGTTTATCGTTATAGATGCTAATTTTGACATTTCTGTTCCATTTACTAAAACACTTTCAGCTCCTGCATCCCATAACCTTAGGAGCCATGATGGTATGCTTTCCCTTGGTTTCTGATGGAACCGTTGTACTAGGTCCATCAACTCATTAGCTGTATACGGACGAGCGGTCACATGGAGGCAGGTTTCTGCAGGGGGCCATTGGTCAGGAGGCACCCCTGCTGGTCTATCCTGTACCTTTTTTGTTTTTTGAGTTATAATAGGCCGAATCTCGAATGGGTCCATCATAGATGGAGTTTCGAGATCTGCCTTAGAGATCTTTTCCCCTGTCATATCAGAGTCTTCTTCCTCTGATTTTGGGGTGTCTTCTACCAATATATTCCGTATTTGTCTTGTGGGGACATTTAGGCCAGGCTTTTTGGTTGTTAATGTACCCAGCTGTTGTTCCAGTTTCTCAATACGGTCTCGTAATAACTGATTTTCAGTCTCTATATTAACATTTGCAACATCTAACTTGAGTATGGCCATTACTAATGGCCAGGCTACTGCAGAGGCAGCTAACCGCCGCTCCTTGGTAACAAGTATGTCTTTATCTAATCCTACGAAGTAGTCAGTCAAATAAGATGGAGAAGGAGCGGCAGTCCCTGGAACCCACATGGGTCCCCATTTCTCAATAACGGATGCCAATCCATAGTAGGGTGACCCCATGAATCCTGGAATTAGACCAGGGATTGTCTGTTCTAGGGGGGTAACGTTCTCCCCCTTGGCCCATTTAAACATACTCCAAATAAAGGACATTATGGATTTAGTTAGAGCTGCCTGGCTCGCCAAATGTAGGGTAAATAACTCCTAATGACGATACTCCACCAGGGAATAGTATAGAAGATGGTATATTTTAAGTAGTTCTATATAAACAGTTATACAGGTAATACAAAAGAGAAGATGGCTCACCTTTAAGATGACAAGGCTCGCAGAGGACTCCACATGGGAGGGATCTCCAAGAAGAGATCCTTCCCTGGTGGTGGTCAGCCCTTAAATGGGGTTTGAGAGAGGAGGAACTAGGCTCCACCCCTTCCACCCACACAGGTATATCACCTTCACCTGTGCCCCCATGGCTGACTTGGTGCTCACCTCAGGTGACCAATCAGTGGTTCAGGCCGTGATTCAGCAGTTCCCATACAACCACATGATGTCATGATGTGGAATATCAACAACACAACAAAAACCACAAAACCATGACAACTCACCACCTCTCAGTGAGTCAAGGCAGGAGCAGGTGCTCACATGGCACAGAAAGGGGCTGCATGCACAGGAAGGCAGAAGTCTGGGAGGAGGTTCTCCGTAAGAGTTGCTGATTTTCCCTTTCTCTGTACACGCAGGGAGTGACAGAAGTTGTAAATAAGAACTTCATTTCCCCACAACCCTGATCTCACTTCTTACAGGAGTTTTGCAGGAGGATGTGTCAGGCAAGACTGTCCTCATGGCTCTTCCATTGCTTCTGGGAGGTCTGGCTTCTAGTGATGGATGATTTGGAACACATATAAATTCCAAGGAACTCAAAAAGGGAGAATTGGACCGGTAAAAGGGGGACAGAAGGATGAGTGTGAAGGTTTAAAATTGGAGTGAGTGCTGGGGGAGGAAGGGGAGGGACACTGAAGGGGGCTGGAGGCATAAGAATAAGGGGTGGTGATAACAGAATCACAGAACTGTGGGCATAGAAAGGGACCTATGAGGATCACTGAGGCCAACCTTGCTGCTAAAGCAGGTCCCCTACAGCAGGTCACACAGGAAAGCATCTAGGTGAGTTTTGAATAACTCCAGAGGAGACTCCACAGCTTCTCTGGACAGTCTCTTCTGGTGCTCTGGAGTAAGACTGGGGATAGTAGCAGGGGTAAAATAATTATCAGGGCAGCTTTGGGCTATTGTAGGGAACAGAAATGGAGGTGAAAAGTGGATTACGTGCTGTTCGTTATCATGCGAGACAGTCAGACAGTGAATCAATTATAATATCAAGCAGTTGTGCAGATAATGAGTTAAGCAATGAAGCAAATAATTTCTGGTATTAAATAATGGTGAGAATCAACAGCAATATGAATCAGTTATGCAGAGAACTATTAGAAAAGTGAATCAGTTAAGTAGAGAAACAGTTACACAGCAAGTGAATGAATAAATTAATTATGGAGTGGGACTATTCTGTAGAGGATTAATTATGCAGAGCCTTCCTTTGTGATAAGGGGCATGTCTGAGGCAGCTTCATGCACAGAAAAAAAAATCCTAACAAAATTATTAAAATTGAAGCCCTGTGCCAGTTCTCAGTCACTTTCTCTGTGATCTTCTTCATTTCTCTGGACTAGGCTCGCACAAATCGTGGTGATGAAACTACTGCAGAAGTAGAGGAGTTCTGCATTCCTTCAGTGTGGACACACACAGAGAAGGTGAAGGAAGTTCAGAGATGACTTTGAGGCTCTGTCAAGAGGGTTGTAGGAGGAAACCACGGTCTTTGGAGAAGTCTAACCTGTGCAGGCATACTTCAGGCTCCTCGTGGCATCAGGATTATTTAGGGAGGAACATCTTGCCATACTTTATACCTAAAAGCCTGGCAGCTTGATTTTCCTCTGCTTAGTATGTTCATAGGTTCATTAGGTTTGAAAGGACCTACAAGATCATCTAGTCCAACCATCCTCCTATCACTATCCCTACCCAACTACTAAATCAAATCCCTTAGCACCTCATCTAAACGCTTCTTTCCATCTCTACAAAATAAGTGTCTGACATCAGCAAAGAAATGTGTGCTTTGTCACCTCTCTCTACTGCTATAGTTGGAGAAAAAACAACCAGCCTTTTGGACATGACACTTTTTGGTAGTGTCAAATTTGAGCACTGACTCAAGAGCCAGCTGCCCTAATTTAAACAGATAGAATTGCAATACAGACCACATGGTGGCGAAGAACAGGTTTCCAAGTCTTCACTCCTGCAGTAACAAAATATACTTTTCTATATAGTGGACACAATAACTTGTACAATTTTTTTGTTTGTTTTGGTGTTTTTCATGCTAAAAACCAAAACAACAACAGAACAAGAGGGAAAAGAATCTGTAACATCCTTGAAATAACAACCAATTTAGCCAGCTAATTTCTCAAACCATGTGCCAAGAAAACACTTCCATCTTGTTCTGATATACAATGGTTTGACTACAGGATTCAATCCAGAATCAATGCTGAGCTAGATGTCTTTTAAATGTTATCTGTTACTAGTCTGGACACTTGTTGGATTTTTGAGATGGCTTGCAAAATCTCCTTCTTACTGCTCTTATTCCCTCACACCCCCAGCAAATATGTAGCCTCCCCCATGGCTAATGCTTCAGTGCAAGAACAGAATATGCAAGTCTAAAACATTTGTTTCACACAAATGAGTGGAGCTGTAAATTCAAAAGTAGAAGTTGTTGTCTTATCCAACTAGATTTTCATGTTCTTATTTATTAGTGGAAGAGAATAACATTAATACAGTACAATATGTTCTGAATAATTAGAGTGTTTGGGCTACTGGAATTGTTTTTGGTCAGTAATGAAGTGCAAAGTTAAGATGCAGCAACAACTTAAACATGGTAATAACTATTCATATGTTTTTTGCAAAAGTATTTGTGAAATTAGGAACAGCAATTTCTTAAAACATTATACAATGTTGATAAAATGCTTAGATCAGAAATATGAAATAGAAAAATGTGACATAAAAAACAAGTTTAAGGGCAGAGGGGATCTTCTGAAGCAGGAGCAGGTTAATGTGGTTGGATGCCATTCCAGTTTATTTCTGCTCAGCATTGGAGAATTTATTTCCAGTTCTTGACTTTCACTTGTATGTATGGCTTTCTATCATCATTACAGTGCAGCATGTCAGAGTCAAACCTCGTACATGCAATCAGTATTAACTGCACCCAGTTGATCCATGTTATCACATAGATAAGAAGGGATCTAACAAGGTCCTTGCATTGAAATCAGGGCTGCCGAGATTAGCATTGCCTTTATGAGGACCTATGCTCATTATGCAGATGAATGATGGAATAATGAAGATAAAAATTATATATGTGTGTAAACATTTCTATATGATGAATTTCCAGAGATAAAAGTAGGAGGTGCAACTGCAATTGCATTAGTCTACAGTTTAAACTTTTTTTATCATTTTGGAGAGCTATGTTGGGGCAAACTGCCAATCGTCACTAAACATTTCTGCTTTTTAGTACCCCAAAAATGTGAGATTGAAAACAATATTATCTAGATGTTCACAGAAGCATTTCACACATGCTGAAAATTGCACCTGCATATGTGATTTCCAATATGTTTATCAGGCCACTAGGTTTTCTTAAAAGTTCCCACATCCATTTCAGTCCTGTGTCTTTCTTTCTTTTTTTTTTTTTTTTTTTAATCAAGTTGCCTTCCTGCTAAGGAGGAAGCAGCTGAGCTGGACAAGACAGGCTTTGAGAAGAGAGCTTGGTTTCCCCGTGGCACATGAGTGCCTCAGCCTGCCTCAGATGGCCATGCTGAGTACCTGCATGGCTCAGTCCCGCAGAGGATATGGGCTGGAACTGCCAGGTCTTCTGACCTCCATCCCTGCAGGTCTCCAGCTTCTGTTTGAACTCAGAGTATGAATAAGGATCACAGATGCTCCTTTTTTTATATCCTAATAACTGACAAAGCTCTAGGCTTTGACACCTGTGTTTTCTTTGTGAGACAGGAAGAAAGATTTTTCGGTGTGTGCTGATTTCATTGTTCTGCACAACATTTACATCTCAATCTCAGTCAGAAACTCAGCTTTGGGGAGCAGGGCATAAATGTGGCATGCATACAGTAATGAAAATGTTACTGGCATCATTTATTTGCCTCCTAGCATGGATTTCTTGTGAAAACAACCCTGGCTCTGTTTACTGTCAGAATGGGCTTCCAATGCCTTCAATGTGTTCTTCTATCAGAACTTTGCAGTCTGTCTGGTTGGATTTGTTCTCATGTTGTTGGTTTAACAGTCTTAATGTGAACTCCTGTTTGTTTCTTATCCACACACCCCCAAGACTGAAGAAGCTGCAGACTGAAAATAATATGTATACTTCAAGACAAAGATGCAGAAGCCCCAGATGGCTGCCAACAGAATCTGCATTGTAGAGAAATCTGACAGTGTGGATAACACAGTTTTTCTCTGGCAATGATAATCAGTGTTTATGGATTTGTAAGGCTGTGGTGAGAGGAGGGAACTCCAACACGAATCAGAAGAAAAACTCAAGTACAATCTTGTTTACAAAAGTGGACATGAAAGAACGTAATCATATTTCCTTTCTTTGTCCTCCTGGCAACAACCAATCTATTTGATAGTAGTTACCGTTTAGGAAATTGCTTACCTTAACATAGCTCTGACCTGCCTACTTGCATCCTCTACCAGCTGTAGATGCTTTAGGACATCTAGACTAGAGGCTGGCTCTGGACTAAGGCTCTGTGTTTGCTGGTTATTGGATTCTTTCAGGATATTATTAAATGTAACCTCTTGTCTTGACTAAACAATCAGTTTTCTTTCTGTGGAATAGTGCAAACTCTGCAATCTGAAGGTTAAGGTTTTCTCTTTTGTGTAATAACCCATGGGTACTGTAAGTTGGCTAAGCTACTTCTGGAGATATTTTCAGCACAATTGCACTGTTTCAATTCAGAAATCTTTAGCTTATAAGTAGCTGCTATTGACTAATATTGAAGAACCATAAAGGTACAACCAGTCCAACTTCTTCCCAGTGCAGTGACGGAGCAGTGGCACAGCTGCACAGAGAGGTGGTGAAGTCTCCTTCTCTGGAGACGTTCCAGACCCGCCTGGACGCCTACCTGTGCAACCTGGGCTGGGGAGCTGCTTTGGCAGGGGGTTGGACTCCATGATCTCTGGAAGTCCCTTCCAAGCCCTACAATGCTGTGATTCTGTGAAAAGACCTGGCAGATAGCACCTGTAAATTGTAATAGATAACTTAGATACCTGCTTCACTATTTAGAAAGAAAGTGAGAATTACCAACTAAGAGCTTTTCTTTAAATTTCACTAGACAACAGTTCATTTAAAAAAAAAAAAAAAGCATCTTCCATTGAACACAGCTTCTCCCCTCCAGCACCCAGATTATTAATGAATACTGTAGTGGAAGAAGAAATCAGTGACATAAGAGACACAGGCACAAGCTTAGAAGTCAGCAGGTACATCTGCCTGTATGTCAAGTGACCCAAATCCTCCTTTTCATTATACAGACTTTCAGGAGCATAGGAAAGGACCGATGATGCTAATTACACTAATGAGAGCGATTTTGGTAGAATAATATAGAACTCCCTCTCCCTTCCTTTAACTCTCTCCTTTTAGTTAATTTTTCCCTTCTATCTTGTTTGCTACCAGTTTTGATGTGCATTCTTTGAGTTTCAAAAACTGGAAAGAAAAGTCTCTGAAGACTTCTACCCTATCTCTTTTGGCATGCTTTCCTCCTATAGCAACACCATATCTGCAGTGCAGTGTGAGGCCCTATAAACTAATTGTGAGAGACATTAAGACTCGCACCACCTTTCCTCCTCTCACCCTGAATGGTTCTTTAAGTTTTTCACATTTCCTCTGTCCTTTAGATCTTCCAATAACGTTCCTCTAAAGTGCACTTTGTTCTTAATATGCACATTTATTAATCTTCTTGGCTCATCTTTCTCCAAAACTATTACGCCAACTAACATGCAGGTACTTCCAAGCCTCGGTTCTACTCTGTTTTGCATGTCTGATGTTCTGGGTAGCTACTTCTTTGTGCTACAGAAATCACTCTTGTGACTTCTGATTCCTGGAATGATGTTGTTTCTATTTATATCTTCCCTGCTCTCCATCTCTTACTGTTGCCATCTCTCTTCCAAATTCATCTCTCCTCTCAATGCTCTCTCCTTGTCTTTCACAACTACATCCTCACTTCTGCCTTTTGACAGCTGAAGCTTCTTTTTCCATTCTCATTCACCATGGAAATCTAACTAGCCTTTCACTCTTTCTGTCTTTTCCTGTGGATCAATACCCCGTTATGCTGGCAGCTTTCTCCATCAATGATGTGTACATTAATCTTAGCCACTTCATTCGTCCAGTCTTACATTTTAGCCAGTGTCTTTGTGGAGAGTTTTTATGCATTCATCTTTCCCATGGCTCCTAAAGAACTTCACATTTTCCTCCTGAAGTGCTATTCCAGTCCCAGTACTCTGTAAGCATTGTCTTTTCTTTTGTGTTGTCTTGTTGCCTGTGCTGGTCAAAGCTTAGTCCTATCAATGCATCTGGACCATGTGCAAATTTTGCAGCCTTCTCTTTCGAAGTCTCAGCCCTTTTGCTCATTCCTTCCCTTTTCATTTCCCTTACATCCATCTTTTCCCCTTCCCACTCTAACACAAATTAAAAGTCAACATATTTACCATTTTCTTACCTGTTCAAATCCTCCCTCTCACTCCTTTTCTTACCACGATTTCAAATTTTAATTTTCTTCCTTCTTCATAGCCACACCCTCTCCTTTTACTTCTTATTGTGCTACTTGTTTCCTTCTGCTTTATCAGTGATGCAGACATTAGTCCTTGTGAAGTCTGTTTGACACTCCTTTCCATTCTGCCCAAAAAGCTTACTGCAAATAATGAAATGTGGGCACTCTTATCTTTCCCCTCTGCCCTGCTCCTTTTAGGTAAACTTGATGAAACTAGCGGGGAAACTGGAGTTAATTCCTAATTCAGCAGTCTGAAAAGACAGAAAAATAGCCCACCACCAATTACAAAATAATTTGATAAAATTAAAAAAAAAAAAGTTTTATTTCCCACTATGAGAATAAGAAGTGCAATGAAGAAATAAACAGAAGCAGATGAAAGCCAACAAATCACAAATATAGGAAGGAGTACATCAACTGCCTGGAGTGCACTGGAACAAATATTAAAATATTTTTAAGGTCAGTGTGTGGGAAAGAAATTGTGGTTGCACAGTACTCAGAAAAGAAAAAAGTGGATGAGATGAATTGACTGAGCTAACAGCTTTTTTTGCTCAGTCCAGCAATTCCATAGTCCATCTGAATTTCTGCCTAGCACTTTCTAATATAGGACTTCATCCTCTGAACCGTGGTGTTGTGTGTCACTCTGTTAATGCCAATCTAAACAAAGAAATGTTGCATATTCTGAGCCCCAGAGCTTGGCATTCTTTTGCTGTAGCTCTGCCATCTCAACTATAATCCATGAGTGCTTATATCCAGGATAAATAACCACCAAAACTCTAGTGACACTTCTGCCTACTGCTCAAAGCTATTGTATGGCTGAATACAACTTTGGATACAAAAATCTCTCATAGGTAGGGGATCTTTGTCATCTTGCTTTTACACGGACAGCAACGTATTTGCTTTAGCTGCATCAATGCAGTTAAAAAGTCACAAATTGCCTATTAGGAAGGCTGATAAATCAGTATAAACGGAACTTAGAGCAGCCTGTTTCCACTGTATGTAATATCAGAATGACAGGATATATATTCACATTTTTACAGATAGGCAATACTGTATTTATTTCTATCAGCTGCTTCCTCAGGCTGGCCCCTAAGTAAAAAGTGATGCTTCCAAGCAGCTCTGGAGAAAACAAAAAATCTGGGGGAATGTCTGGGTGCTACTTGGGTGTGAAGGAGGTCTGAAGAGGCTTGCTGGGTGGCAAGGGGAAAGATGAAGTGAAAAGTTCCTGTAACTTCTGCATCAAGCTGATGGGGGGGGTGGGGGTGGGGGGGCACGGGGGGAAGGCAGGGAACCACAGCTCGCTGCTGGTTGTACAGCTATTTTAGGCATTAAAAATAAATCCAAGCCACCTCCTCCCCATGACTTGAAGCCAAGACAAAGTGACTCAGTCTCTCCCTACAGGAGCAGATCTCAAAGCAAAACATAATCTCATTAGCACAATAACCTAGGTTACTCATCCACAGCTCCAGCAGCCTCCTACCAGACCTCTTTCTCCCTCTGCTGTGCTCATTTGCTTCATCCAAGAGTGTTTTATCCTAAATTAGGGCTGCTGTCATAGCTATTTGAGAGGCTTTGTCTCCCGGAGTTTGCATTTCCGGGTTAAAAGTCGCTCCAAGCTGGCCTTCCTGTCCTCATGAGCAAGGGGAAAGGTTTCAGCAGGGTCCACTTGGAGACTCTCATTGCAGAAGCACTTCCAGGCCGCTTTCTGGGTGCGTGCCAGGGCAGAGAAGTGCAGTCACTCGAGCTGCATGGGACAGGCGTGCAAGGACCCCAGTGCACGGTGCTATGCTCAGTCATATGTTCTAGCAGTTGAAATGAACCAAAGCAAGTGATTTCCAGCATCGTGAGCTCCAGACAAAGCCTCTGAAGTGCATCACTTTTTCCAACTTGATGCTTTCAAAAAAGCAATGGTAGCACACCTTTGAGCACTGGAGAGTATAAGGAAAGAAAAGAAAAAAAAGTTTGCTTACAAACAGTGAGGCAGGAAGCAACGTAAACCAGTTTGACAAGGTGCGACTGAACAAACACTGACAGACTACAGCAAGTTACTGCAGAAATGGCACTGAGTCAAAACCCCATCCATCCCCTCTGCCCCACGGGGAGAAGTGGTTCCTGCAGGACCTTTGTGGCTCAGCCTGGGGCTCTCACAGCCGATCGCGTGTATTTTAGCCCTCTGATGACACATTTGAAGTGCTTGTTTTGAAAAGCAGGTCTGAACTGCTAGGCTGTAAGCATGACAGTGTGTGTGGTTTGGCCCTATCAGTTGAGCTGAAGGCTGCAGCTAATTCATTAGTCACTGCACACGTGCAACACAAGCTTTACTATAGTCTCAAAACACGTAAAAACAAGGTGAACTATGTCAGAAAGCCTTAAAATTAGGCTCTGTTCCTCTCTTCCTCCACCAAACACACACTATGTACCATGAACAAGAGGTTATTTTTCATTACTCTTTTTTTTTTTTTTTTTTTCCCTCCAAGACACCTTGGAATACTAACACATTCTGTTGACAAAGAGCCTGAAAAACTTTGTTCTGAAGTTACAAGAATGGAAGGAATTAGGTCAGCTTCAAAAGAGGAGGTTGGATGTCCTCGAGTCACAGCAGCCCTGGGACAGGAAAGATGTGAGGTTTTTTGGGGTGTTTTCTCAACTCATGCACTAGCTGCTATGGGAGGAGCTCAAGGCAAATAACACCAAGATGGGATTTGGCCAAAAGTTGGAAAACTGATAGTTAATTGCATTTGATGAAACTGCACTTAGGGTAATTGCTCTGTATTCCTTGTCACAAATCTGCTGTCTAGAAGGGGCCAGGCAGTAATGTTTCCTAGCCCTGCCAAGCACAGAGCTACTGGTTGGGCTTTCTGTGCCTTTCATTGCATGAAGCATCAAGTGGTTGCCCATGAAAGGCACAGTGCTAATGGCTGGACGTGGGGTAGCCTAGTGGCAGGAAATAATAAAGCAGTGGGCAGATTTCCATAGAAGTTCAGTTTTGGAAAGGCTGGCTGGCATCCTCAGCACAGATGGAGCACGAGCAGAATGCTGCACCCTGCGCTGTATCAGTGACTGTGTACTAAGGCTGTCCTGCAAGTTTGGTTTCAGCTTCCTTTGTTGTTTTTTCTTCATTATGCAGCTGCCTAAAAAGCTTCTTGTCTGCACCTGAAGCAGCATTCGAAAAAATCTGTTTTAATTATCAGCATGTGCATTTCTGTGACACATGTCCTGGTGGAATCTGGATACTGCTATGTTAAGTGATATCATTGTAATGAGCATAATATAGACCATAAGACCAAAAACAGAACACTGCTCCTATTCTCTCTCCCTGGGGATTAAAACCTCCCTCAGATAGCATTGCTTTGAACAGCAACTGTACAAGTTTTCTTTTGTTTGTTTGTTTCTTTCCATGCTTATTATTTCAAGAAGTGTATATAAAATATGTTTAGTTTAGGAGAAAACAAAAAGATCTTGTTCTTCCTGCCAGTGCTGTAGCTCATCCTCTGCTTCAGAAATCCATCAGATTCCTTCCCTCTCAGATCACCGGTTGCAAGGGTTCTGTAGGACAGATGTATGCCTTGTTTACATTGCACAACGGCACTGTCTTCAGGTTCTGCTCTCAGTGCGCATACACAACGTGGAATCACATCCAGCTCACTTGCTTTCCCTCCATTATGCTGCCTCTGAAGAGCCAAGAGGATTAAAAAAGGCAGCAAACATTCACTATTGTTACTAAGCCCAGTTCATCTGACTTTAAATAAACAAAGAAATAAATCCATTAGGAAATAAGACGCGACCTCTCCAAGTTCGCCTCCAGGAGAGAGCCATGCCTTCAGGAAGAAAGAAACAGAAAAGTTTTATGCCAGAGGCATTTCTGAGCAAGGTAAAAAGAAAATAGGAATCTAATCTGTTTCTGATGCATGTGCTGGGGCAGAAAACAGTTCTTAGACAAACATGTTTTTCCTGAGCAGCAGAACTAAGGAAGCCTGGTTTCCTATGGATTCACATCCTTTGTCCCACATCTCCCTCCCCTCCGCCACAGGAATTCCAGCTCCCCTCGTGCCTCCTGTGGCACTGTCACCACCACCAGACGTTAGACTGGGACAGTCTGGAGCTACAAAAACATTTGCTTGTTGTCAGCACGTGGGTGCTGGCCGGGCAGCTGGGATCCGCTTGCCTTTTCCTTGTCCAGGCAGGAACTCAGCTCCCTTTCCCTTGTCCTGCTGCCAAGTTTTATGAAAAGTTGGAAGAAAAAACAATTATGTCTAACACTCTCTCTCCTTTAACTTTGGTCAAAAACTGTTCTGCCAGACAGAGAGTTACAAAAATTATTAGGTGTGGAACAAACACTGATTGTGTAAGCTTCTTTTCCACAGGATATTCCAAGTTCAACTACTTTTCACGTCTTAAAAAAACAAAGAAACGCAACGGGATAAATTAGGAAATTTTCCCACAGTCATTTTCAGCTGCAATACAGCTTGTGTGAGGAACAGTAACTGATTTGCTATCTCACACTAAAGGCTATCATCTGATTTATTTCTTTTAACCAAGAAATCTCTGAAAGCTTCTGCTGCTGCTCTGGATGAGACCCGCCACATAGCTGAGTATTTCCAGCTCACCGCATGCTTGTTGTTGCCCCAGACACGCTGCCTGTTCTGTGCTCTGCTCTTTGTGTGCCTCCCTACTCCCAGCTCCAGGAGAGCCCTATTTTGCTGAATTTACGTGTTGCTTGGACTATAAACCATGTTGAGCAATAGGCATCATCTGCTTGGAGAGCTCCCTCTGTCATATTTGCTTGACCTTATGTTTTGTTTTGGTTGTTTATCATGGTTCCCTCAATACATGCTCTCTCTGCCTCCTGACCAAGCTGCGAGTTCTTTTTCACCCCAGAAAACCCCCACAAATCCGCAAATAACCGAGGATGGGTGAGGTGAAGGCACATATCTCCCAAACCACTCGTCTCCCTTTCATCACCAAACCAGAACGTGTCAGCTGCTGCAGCTGCCTTGTGGGCTGGGCAGAGCAGGACATGGCCCTCAGGAACAGCAGGCACTGCCATTGAACCGCACACAAAACAGGGTTCTGCGTGGCACTGTGGAAGGAACCGTGATAAGCCATGGGCTGGCAAGGCAGCACTGTCAGACCCCAAAGTGGGTGGATGAAAGGAGCAGAGGACACTTGTGCCACCACAGCACCAGGAAGGGCTTCCATTTTGTCCATTCCTCCTCAAGATGGCGACTGCTGCCTGTTTCTCTCAATGAAGTTGAGGCCCACAGTGAGGGACTTGCAGGACCAGGATGGTGAGGAGCAGGTTGAGGTACCAGGAGAGCACCTGAGGCAAGGGGGAGCAAGGTGGTACTATGATGGTAGTACAATCCAAGTCTTGTACCTCGAGGCAGAGTAGGGAAGGTGTGGAAATGGAAGACCATCAAAGAATTGAATGACATCAGTGCTAGGAGTTGGGCACAGTGAACATGTCCCTCCTTGCCTCACCACTTATGTGCATGTATATATGCAATCACACACTTTTTCACCTCAGGACTTCTGGTAGCAGATCAGAAGATCAGTCGCAGTGCAGTGAGGTAAAAAGCAGCTAGGGTAAAGATGTTTCCTCAGATTGTTCATCTGCTGAGGACCTAGCAGGAAGGGAAGATAACTGAAGTTCAAATTATCTATAATTAGATGCAGACATACACTAAAAAAAACAGAAACTTAAGAGATGATTTCAGTGTGAACATGAGGCTTAGTGCACTTTAGAATGTAGACATTCTTTCATCCCTTTCATATTTGTGCTGTATTGAGGGTAGTAACCCATTAGTGCTGTCTTGACTTTTACAGTAAATTATCTCAGATTGGCAGAAGATCAGAACATTGAAAAAAACAAAAACAAACAAAAACAAACTTTAAAATCACATTTTTCAGACGCACTGAACACTAGGGCATGACACATGTTTTTGGTCTACAGAAATTTCTGTTAAAAAAAAAAATCACTGACATAGTCCTGACACAACGTTGTATGTACAACTCTGGTAAAATATTCCAGATAGCTAAAACAAATAAAGAAACAAATGAAACCAACAACCAAATAAATAAAACAGCAAAAAAAAATTCTCTCCAGTTTTTATGTAAACCTGGAATGGAGATAGGTTATCTATAGAGTCTTATCTTTACTTTGCTATCTAACGTAGATATGACGCAATATAACATGATCGCATCTGCTGGTGCAGGTCTTCCAAACAGATTTCTTCCTGATGCTTTTACTGGAGAGCTCCAGTGGTCAGGAAATTCTTTATAATTTCCATCCTAAACATAATAATGGGAAGTCTATGTCTTTCACCTTATGCAATTATTTCCATTTTTTGTGTGTTTGCTTCTAACATAGTACCCTTGAGAGCACTTAAGGGCCAATTTAGCATCAGTGTTTATTTGTTAGGCTAAACAAATCAAGTTTCTGAAGACCCTAATAGTCTTTATCTGAACGCATCCAGTTTGAATTGGTCTTTTCTGAATCCCTATGAACAGAACTATTTTCTTTCCCATTTAAGAAAAAATGTGAATGTTTGGAAATTAATGATGATGATGGTAGGGTTGAGAGCTAACGGTCTGGAATCAAGGGGAAGGCCAATAAGACAGATATTATTATGGGAACCAGCTACAGGCCACCCAACCAGGATGAAGAAGTGGATAAGATACTTTATAGACAGATGGGTTAGGTCTCAGGGTCTCTACCCCATGCTCTTGTGGTGGACTTTAAATTCCCAGATGTCTGCTGGAAATATAATACACCAGGAAGGGAGCAGTCCCAGAAGTTCCTAGAGTGGGTGGGAGATAACTTCTGACATAGACGGTGAGGGAGCCAACAAGGGGAAGCATGCTCCTGGACCTGCTGCTTGTTAACAGGGAAAGTCTTGGGGATGTAAAGGTTGGAGGCTGTCTAGGGCAAAGTGACCACAAAGTGATAGATTTTTTTCAATCCTTGTTGAAGGAAGGAGGGGAGTCAGCAGAACCGCCACCCAGGACTTCCGGAGGGCAGACTTCGGTGTCTTTTGGACGATGGTTGAGAGAGTCCCTTAAGAGGTAGTTCTGGAGGGCATGGGAGCCCAGGAAGGATAGGAAAACTTCAAGGAAGTAATTTTAAAGCTGCAGGAGCTGACTATCCGCAAGTCACAGAAGACAAGCTAACGGGGAAGAAGACCAGTCTGGCTCAACAGAGATCTTTGGCTGGAACTCAGGAATAAAAGGAAAGTTTATGGTCTTTGGTAGAGGGAGCAAGCAACTTATGAGGATTACAGACACGTAGTGAAGCTGTGCAAGGAGAAAATTGGAAAGGTCAAAGCCCAGCTAGAACTGAACTTGGCCACTGAGGTGACGGACAATTAATATTTCTATAAATCCATTAGCAGTAGGAAGAGGACTAGGGAGAATCTCCATCCCTTGTTGGACACAGAGGGGAACACAGTGACCAAGGATCAGGATAAGGCATTAAGTACCGCAGTCTTCTTTGCCTCTTCAATACTAAGACTAGTAGTTCCCTGGGCACGCTGCCCCTTGTGCTATAAGATAGGGATGGGGAGTAGAATAGGCCCTGCATACACCACGATGAGATGGTTTTGAATCTGCTTCAAAAGCTGGATACTCACAACTTCATGGGGCCAGATGGATTGCACCCTAGAGTGCTGAGGGAATTGGCAGATGTGGTTGTCAAGCCACTGTCCATCATCCTTCAACAGTCCTGGCTAACCGGGGATGTCCTAGTGGACGGGAGACTGGCAAATGCGATGCCTATCTTCAAAAAGGGATGGAAAGATGATCCCGGTATCTACAGACTTATCAGTCTCACATCAGTGCCAGGGAAGGTTATGGAACAGATAATCCATCACAGATCAATTAAAGGTCAACCAGGGGATCAGGCCCAGTCAGCATAGGTTCATGAACAGTAGATCGTGCTTGACAAACCTGGTTTTGTTTCTATGACAAAGTGACCCACTTAGTGGATGAAGGTAAGGCTGTCGATGTGGTCTACCTGGACTTCAGTAAAGCCTTTGACACTGTCCCCCACAACATCCTCATGGAGAAGCTGGCTGCCTATGCCTTGGGTGGGCATACACTCTGCTATGTGAAACACTGGCTGCATGGCCAGGCCCAAAGAGTTGTGGTCAGTGGAGTTAAATCCAGTTGGCAGCCAGTCATGAGCGATGTTCCCCAGGACTCTGTACTGGGGCCACTCCTATTCAACACCTTTATCAATGCTGTTGATGAGGGGATTGAATGCACCTTCAGTAAGTTCATAGATGATACCAAGTTGGGAGGGAGCATTCATCTGATGGAAGGTAGAAAGGCACTACAGTGGGACCTGGTTAGACTGGATTGATGGGCCAAGGCAAACTGTATGAGTTTCAATAGGGCCAAGTGTCAGGACCTGCATTTTGATCACAACAACCCCAGGCAATCCTACAGGCTTGGGGAGGAGTGGCTGGAAAGTTGCCTGCTGGAAAGGGACCTTGATGTGCTGATGGACAGTCAGCTGAATATGAGCCAGCAGTGTGCCCAGGTGGCCAAGAATGCCAAAGGCATCCTGGCTTCTATCAGAAATTGGATGATGAACAGGACTAGGGAAGCAATCCTGCCCATGTACTCAGCACTGGTGAGGCCTCACCTCAAATTTTTCAGTTCAGTTTTGGGCACCTCAGTACAGAAAGGATGCTGGGGTACTGAAGGCGGTGCAAAGAAGGGCAACAAGGCTTGTGAAGGGCCTGGAGAATGTGCCCTATGAGGAGCAACTGAAGGAACTGGGGCTGTTTAGTCTGGGGAAGAGGAGGCTGAGGGGAGACCTTATTGCTTTCTTCAAACACCTGAAAGGTGATTGCAGTGAGAGGGGGGTTGATCTCTTATCAATGGTAACAAGACAAGGAGAAATGCCCTCCGGTTGCTGCAGGGGAGGTTTAAGTTGGTTATGGGGAAAAACTTTACAGAAAGGGTTGTTAAGCACTGGAATAGGCTCCCAAGGGAGGTAGGTTGAGTCACCATCCTTGAATGAGTTTAAAAACCATCTGGATGTGCTGCTCAGGGACGTGATTTAGTGATAGGTTGTTAGAGTTAGGGTGGTATGGTTTGGTTTAATTGGATTTTATGATCTCGAGGGTCTTTTCCAACCTGAGCAATTCTATGATTCTATGATCATGAGATTGCTTCTTAATAGCATTATTTTTGTATTTTCAAGTTAGGTTATGTGATCGAAATACAGGTCTGTGCCCTTGAAGAGATCTCATTCCATTTATCTGTCCATTGCTAGGCCTCGTCACTAGGTTTTTGGAAGAAATAGTTTCTGATACAACAGTACACTTGGGCTTTACAGCTGTACTCAAGCCATTGCCTGGTCGTGCAGGTCCTGTGCTCGGGCTGACTCCCGGCCTTCCCGGCCCGGTTCCCGAGCTGCTGCCTGGTCGCCCAGGTGCTGCACTTGGGGTGACTACAGAGAACTGGCCAAGATCTGCAGGCAGAAAATTAGAAATGCTAAAGCCCAGCTTGAAATTAGGCTGGCTACTGCTGTAAAGGAGAACAGGAAACCCTTTTACAAATATATTAACAGCAGGAGAAAAACTAAGGAAAATTTCCCTCCTTTACTCAACGAGGCAGGCAATATAACCACAGACGATAAGGAAAAGGCTGAGGTTCTCAATGCCTTCTTCACATCTGTCTTTAATAGACAGGACAGTTATCCACATGGTACTTGCCCTGACCTGGAAGTCCGGGACGGGGTGCATAATGCACCCCCTGTGATTCAAGCAGAGACGGTCAGAGATCTTCTCCTCCATCTGAACTCCCACAAGTCCATGGGGCCAGATGGGATCCACCCAAGGGTGCTGAGGGAGCTAGCAGAGGTGATTGCCGAGCCACTTTCTGCCATCTATCAGCATTCCTGGTTATCTGGAGAGGTCCCACAAGATTGGAGGCTTGCCGATGTGACTCCCATCTTCAAGAAAGGCCGTAAGGAAGACCCGGGGAACTACAGGCCTGTCAGCCTGACCTCGGTATCAGGGAAAGTTATGGAACAGATGATATTGAGGGAGATCACACGACATGTGCATGGCAATAAAGGGATCAGACCCAGCCAGCACGGGTTCACCAGGGGCAGGTCGTGCTTGTCCAACCTCATCTCCTTCTATGACTGGGTGACCAGACAGGTAGATGAGGGAAAGGCTGTTGATGTAGTCTACCTGGACTTCAGCAAGGCCTTTGACACGGTCTCCCACAGTATTCTCCTAAGGAAACTGGCAGCCCGTGGTGTGGACAGGTTCACTCTTCTCTGGGTGGAGAACTGGCTGGAGGGCCGTGCCCAGAGGGTAGTGGTTAATGGAGTTAAGTCCAGCTGGCGTCCTGTAACGAGTGGTGTCCCCCAAGGGTCAGTTTTGGGGCCCATCTTGTTTAATATCTTTATTGATGACCTAGACGAGGGAATTGAGTGTATGCTCAGTAAGTTTGCAGATGACACAAAGCTGGGAGGATGTGTCAAACTGCCTGAGGGTAGGGAGGCCCTTCAGTGGGATTTGGATAGGCTGAACAGCTGGGCTGAGCAAAATGGGATGAGGTTCAATAAGACCAAGTGCCGGGTCCTGCACTTTGGCCACAATAACCCCATGCAATGCTATAGGCTTGGGGCAGAATGGCTTGAAGAATGTAGAGAGGAAAAGGACCTGGGGGTGTTGGTTGATGCTCGGCTCAACATGAGCCGGCAGTGTGCCCAGGTGGCCAAGAAGGCCAACAGCATCCTGGCCTGTATTAGAAATAGTGTAGCCAGCAGGAGCAGGGAGGTGATCATCCCCCTGTACTCAGCTCTGGTACGGCCGCACCTCGAGTACTGTGTTCAGTTTTGGGCCCCTCACTACAAGAAGGACATTGAGGCCCTGGAGCGTGTTCAGAGAAGGGCAACAAAACTGGTGAGGGGCCTGGAGCACAAGTCTTATGAGGAGCGGCTGAGGGAGCTGGGATTGTTCAGTCTGGAGAAGAGGAGGCTCAGAGGAGACCTTATTGCACTCTACCACTTCCTGAAGGGGGGTTGTGGTGAGGAGGGGGTAGGCCTCTTCTCCCTGATAAGTAATGACAGGACGAGAGGGAATGGCCACAAGTTGCGCCGGGGAAGATTTAGATTAGACCTGAGGAAGCATTTCTTTTCTGAAAGAGTGGTCAGGCACTGGAATGGCCTGCCTAGGGAGGTGGTTGAGGCACCATTCCTAGCGCTGTTCAAGAAGCGTTTAGATGAGGTGCTAAAGGACTTAATTTAGTAGTTGGATAGAGATAGTGATAGGAGGATGGTTGGACTAGATGATCTTATAGGTCCTTTCCAACCTTATGAACTTATGAACTTATGAACTTATGTGGAACCTGAAGTCACAGTTCATTACATCTATTGCATTTCTTTTGCCTACGAAGTTTGTTAACACAGTTATTACCAAATAAAAGTGGCAAATTAGTCTGGCACAACGTACTCTTGGTAAAAAATTTACTCCATCCAGTCTTCCTCTCTCATCTCCAAACGTTCTTTCCTTTCTATTATTTGAAATATCTCCCATTCTGTTGGAGGTAGCAATACATGGATGGATGAGTGAGGAAGAGGGCTCAGATGATCATATGGGTCAGAACATAACTACTTATGTCCATATCAATAGTGTATCAAAAACAATAAAATTGAACTTCTGACAGTCCTGGAGACAGGACAAGGGGGAGCGGACAGAAACTGCAGAAACTGCAGCACAGGAGGTTCCGCACGAATGTGCACAAGAACTTCTTTACGGTGAGGGTGACGGAGCACTGGCACAGACTGCACAGGGGGGTTGTGGAGTCTCCTTCTCTGGAGATACTCAAGACCCGCCTGGACGCCTACCTGTGTGACCTGGTGTAGGGAACCTGCTTTGGCAGGGGGGTTGGACTCGATGATCTCTTGAGGTCCCTTCCAACCCCTATGATTCTATGACATTAGCCTGCATCAGCCCACAGCATCAGCACTAAAAACAGTCTGTGTAATACCTAGCTGTACGTAGCCATAAGTTATCAGTCTCTGCCACAAACACTAGTAACGTATCTGTTGAGCAGTTTCACTGATATGAGCTCTATGGTATCAAAAGCAACCCACAGATGGGTCCCCTGGGACAAGGTTTAGATTGGCTGTATCTATTATGCTGGTTAGCTAGGGACTCGTTACTGAGTTTAGTGCTGTTTGTGTTTGGAAAGACCAAAATCCATCTAGGGAGAAAAGCCCTTCAACTCTCAGGATCCCAGGCAAAAGATTAATTTTTTTTTTTTTTAATCATTCATCAGTCCTATTTCATCCACACTTCAGGAGAGATTATGTGAGGGCTTGTTGTTTCCTAACCTCAGGCAGGCTTGGATATCATCTGAGAGGAGAAAATTTTAAGTGCTTGCAACCCTGCTAAGAAGCATAGTGAAAAATAAGGAGTAACTACTCTGCTCTTGAAAGCTGGAATTCCCGGTATGATTATCCCAGACAGAGCTGGAATCTGGGGGACTCATCCAACCATGAGGCAGAGTCAGGGCTTTGTGCCTTGCAGGGGGCAGAAAGCAAGGCAGTTCCTTTCCCCAGGAGCACATGCGTTCCCCAGCAGCACAACTGATGAGCTATGCATGTGATGGTTTTACATTGGCACCATTGCTTTCATGTAGTCAAACATGGGAACTTCAGAGCGAGCCCATTAAACCATCTTTGCCTATAGAGCTGCTATCCAAAATTGCCTCATAACTCAGCAACTGACTTACTTCCTCCTATCACTCACAGGGTCTTCTTTAACATTACCATTTCTTGGGACTTTTCATCTCAATATGCACATACATTCCAAGTATTTCTCCCCTTGGCTGCAATGCTTCCAGAAGCAACTCTTTTTTCTTTTTTTTTAGTCTGGTTTTTTTTTTTTTTTTTCTCTGTGTGTGTGTTTTTAAACTCTCTCTCTACAGTAATTCCTTCTCATGGACATCCCTGTGATGCATTCTGACATGGATGTATTACCACATCACCTAGTCCTTACTGAAGCAACAGGTGGACTATTACCAAGGAGCAATGATCCTTTAGTAGTTTGTAACAGGAGCCAAACACAGCACATTAGAACAACATGCATAGATTTAAAAACAATAAACCCACTCCTATACACATTTAAGTTGTGATTCTCTCTCACTGGCATGAACTTCACAATTCTGCAGTAAAACAGTTTACTTCATGGAAACAAAAAAGCACATACTGTAAACCTCATTTTCTGGATCAGCACACCCCTACCAGCCATTCAAGGAACAGGCAGCCGCATACACTGCAAAGGCGTTAAACAGCTGTCTCTATTACTGGGTTTAGTCCAAGAGCAAAGAGGAAAGACAGGCCATAACTCTCATTTATGGATTGAAAGAACCAGCTTTGCTTATGTTTCCCTCTCACTGTTGCTACAGTCTTATCTACTTGGTATCTTAGATATTTATACAATACACAGACTTCTACCACCTTGTGTTGGTTTTTTTTTCCTATATTTGTAGCTGTTTATACATGATCCTGTGGGTTGTTTTATTCACAGATATTTGAGTACCTCAGGGTCTTATGGTTTTTCTGCATGTGGCAACGTACTAACAGTTCACAGAAATATTTGAAAGACAGTTTGTACAAAACTAAAAACAAGCATCAGTCAGGGTCTCCAGGATCATGAACCCTTAATATAAATAGGCCTTTGACTACAGTGAACAAGTAGGAGCTTGCAAGAGAGCCTTTAGTCATACTTTAATGCATTAAACAATTTCATTAAGAAACAGTAAATCTCTTATTAAGAACGAACTGAAAACAAACCTTCCCTCCTCCAAATCCCTCTACAAAAACAGGAGAAAAGAAAAGCTTGATAATGATGTTGAAATTACAAATGGAAATAAAAGAATCTAAAATATATTAGTTAGATGACATACTGAATATTTGTACTTTGGGACAGCCAAGTAAAATAAGCTAGGAGTGCCCAAGTATAGAACTATAGAACATATAGAACTATTGAACGTATAGAACTATGCTCTTAACTTGAAAGGTAACAGTGGAAGAAGAAAATACCTCTTAAAACAGTGGCATTTATGGAGATGGGAGATGAGGTTTCTGTTAAACACTTACCTTCCACAGTGAGCATATTTTTACATTGTTAGGTGATGACTATCACAGTTCTCTCTATCAAACAGGATTAGCTTCCTCAGACATTCACAACTCCAGTTAACCATGCTGTATGAAGCACCATGTTTATAACCTGTCAGGCATGGTCTGATACCTTGGGTAAGATAGGATCCTGTTTAAAACAAGATGAGTCAACTACTGAATAGTCAACTACTGAATAGCTCAGTGAACAATATACTGTTAAGCTTTTCTAATGCTCTGGATGCATTTTTATTGAATAGCAAAAAGAGAAATATCCAATCATAACTATTTTGAGAGCAGTAGCCATGGGTAATCTGATTTGATTATTAAAAATGAAACAAGCTACATAGGGATACATATGACAAATCGTTGCCTGGAATGTTGCTAGAAAAAAAAAAAAGCTAAGTTCTAGAAAAGCTTAATTTTTCATGGACTCTTTTTTTTCAGAGGAAATAGTTAAAATATTAAGATCCCTGCAGGAAATTTTCTGTGAACTTTTGGGAATGTGAAAGTTAATGGGTATTTTCCCCCGACCTTCATAGAAATTCATTGTCCTAAAAGATTCCTGTATCCCAGTACTTCCGAATGGTACTGGAATAAAACACATGGTACAAAGTAACTGCATCAAATAAAAATGCTGGATGAAAACATAAACCCACAAACACTATCCACACTATATGTGTTTAGTTTTACCTGTGCATTATCAGTGATTAATTTTTTCGCATAAGCTGTGTCCTGTAGTTTACTTGGTCTTGGTCTGGAAAGCTCACTGTAAAGTTCAGCAGCTCAAATAGCTGGTCACTGCCCGAGCCTAGTTAGCAGCTGTGGAAATCAAAGGACCTCTGCATGTCACGAGGCATTAGAACTGTCATTTCTGGCAGCCATAATGTAAAATATTATCAAAATTGTCAGCCACTCTCTGGATCTGGTTGTGGTAGGTACTCTTTAAGAGGATCTTCTGCAGCAGCGTTTGTACTTATTTACTTTCTGCATCACTGAGAAAACTCTGTGAACTCATTAGTTCACTTCTGCCACAGGAAAATAGATCTTGGGTAATGACACATCAAGGGCAGTGATGCAAATTACTCTGGACAAAATCACAGTAAAAAGTGGCATATTGAGGAGTTTCCTGTTCATAGAGTAACATGCATTGCCAACACTACTATCTAAGAGGACTGCATTTCAGAATGACCAGAGCATGCTGTAGATGAAAACATAAACAATGAATTCTACCTTCCACACTGAGCAACTTGCTTTGCCTCCTTTCCCAGCAGCTTCAAGGTAACTGTTGCTCAGTTTATTGCTTCTGAGACTGAGTCTGGAGCCCCACACACAAGCTTGATTTGACCTAATTCAATTGCCTGCTGTAAGCCGTTATTATATTCATGTACCATGCAATTCTCTTTAAAGTTCTTAAAGAACGCGTGCAGCAGAAATACACCCTTCTTTCATCTCGCTATAGTTCTTACTAAGGCAGTGAGAAGAAACTATTCAGAAGAAGGCTTGAACCAAGCTGATATAATTCAGAGCGCAATGGAGCACCTAATGAACTTCTAAGAGTTTGACAGAGTGCATACTGGAACAGTGCAAGGAGGCACGGCATTTGAGATATTAAAACACATTAATGTGTGTAACTACAGGGATAAACATCGGCCCAAGACTGGTATTTGCCTTGATACTCCATAACCCATTTCCAGGATTTTGATACCAACTAGGCATCCTTCCAAGAAAACTGGAATTTTCTCATTCTTTGAATGGGGAGAATTCAAGGGAATGCTATACAAACCTTCCATCCATTCCATCTTCCATCCTTGATCTTTACCTAGTTACAGATTTTCTTGTTACAGACTACAGCAAGTTGTTCTGACCTAGGATTCAAGTATAAAATAAAGCAGCAACATCACTGATCTAAAAAAATGTGGTAACAAGGCTTACATAGTAATAATAATAAACCACGTTTTAAGCCAAAGGAAGCTGTCCTAACAAAAACAGCTGAGCCTCCATTCTCCAAGAGCATATACACTTGTTTATGCTTAAAACAAACCCCAATAGTCCAGGCACAGTTGACTGCAAACAAACTTTCTGTTTATGGGCTGAAGCAAAGTAATTGCTCATACAGTTTTATTCTTAAGCTAACAAAAACCAAACTAAAAAACCTATGCATTCATAGAATTGTCTTTCCAGAATTAGCATCACGATCAGTTTAAGATATTCCACTTGATTCCTGGAAACTCAGTGGGAGATGCAAAAGCAAGTTTTGCTCATGCCTTGCAACTAGCAGTTCAAAGGAACTAGTCACAGGAATTTATCTAACTGCAGATACAGAAGGAAAAAAAAAAGGCAGTTTCCCTGTGTCAGGTTTA
The DNA here is from genome assembly GCF_038088225.1 of Cyrtonyx montezumae. Classification (NCBI taxonomy): domain Eukaryota; kingdom Metazoa; phylum Chordata; class Aves; order Galliformes; family Odontophoridae; genus Cyrtonyx; species Cyrtonyx montezumae. Next base: position 84,839,122 of record NW_027072089.1, on the reverse strand, counting down.
TAGATGGCAGTGAGAGAAAGAATAAAGAAAAGTCTTTTTCCGTGGAAGGGTATGATTCAAAATACCTAGAAGATAAAAGAATACTTTCACCAAAGTCAATAGGTGCTGCTCGTGACCACACAGATAGGATATCAGCACTTATGAAGATCCTACTTAAGTGGATATTCACTAGTAGAATAGGGCTTTAAGAAAACCCATAGTAAGTATGCAAAACATTTGCGTGCAGAGAAAAAAAAAATGAAGCAGCCTTCACACCTACGTTAAAAATAAGCTCCCATTTATCAACTTGTGTGTTTCTAAAAATAACTTCAATATTCTGGGAAACAAAGGATCCAGTCAACTTCACCGAGAGAGAAAGGGCTCAAAAGCATGTGATTTCACAGTAACAGCTGTTAATAATAGTAAGAGTAAACACTTGAGGTAATGCCAGTGAGAAGGACGGCTCACTAACAGATTACCCTGCAAGCAAGGGAGAAAACAAGATAGACAAGCGGCTGTATTTCATATATTCTCATAAACATCTTACAAATATAGTTTTTTGTAAGGACACAGGATCTCTATGTAAAGGGGGGAGACAGAAGGAAAAAAAAAGGGGAGACGGAAAAGGGAAAACTAAAGCTTTAGGATAACTTTAAAGTTTCCAGTGGATGAGATGATTCTCGGTATCCTTGGAAGAACCCCGTCTTTGCTCTCAGCAGAGATGAACTCCTGAAAGCAAATCAGAGGTAGAGCTCAGCTCCAGCTGCATCCTCTGTTCTACAAAGTTCAGTTAAAGAGAGATCTTACACTCTTGATTAATTTTTATCACTTATACTTCCCCCCTCCCCGCCAGGTGGGAAATAAACGGATGTTTCTTAGCCAAAGGGAAGCTCCTTCAAGTTTTCACAGCATGTGTTTTTATTGTAAAACAGCCTATTTTTCACTTGCAGCTTCTGAAAAAGCCCCACAAATTGCATTACAAATTCATAGCCAAAATCTGAAGTCAAGAGAACTGGGAAGTGTTTCTGTACATCCTGAATTGCTTCTGCTACTAAACATTACACAGCAGAGTGCAGAAAGTCCTACAGGAAAAAAAAAATCTGGGAGGAATTTAGGTCTCCTAGTTATGAATCCAGCGACACTCAACTTCTGCTTTCCAAGGTATTAAGCAGTTCCCTGACGTATTTGCTTCTCATCAGTACTGAAAGTAATTTCCTTGTGCTTTTTTGAGTTTAAATATTTCTTTGAAAGTAAATCTCTCCATTTATTTCCAAGTGCAAATTCTACCTATTAGGAATAAATGTGATACATGTATGAGATTGCTAAATTCATCTTTAAAATCAGAGGAATCAATCAGAGAACATCTATGCCCATGCAACAGTGGCAGCCTTTTTACGTCACACTTAATTATTTTCTATTTATGCAGTCTTTCTCCTCAATTACATATTAATGTTATTCTCTGTTCAGAACACTCACCAAAAACTGCTTTCTCTTACTTTACTAGTTCCAGGACAATGCTATTCTGTAATCTTTCACCTCCTCACTCTACTTGTCCCCAAAAAGAAGCATTTTTGCATAGACATCTGTTTTCAGCTGAACACACATTACATTTTAAATTAAAGAATTAATTCAGCAATTATTATCAGATGCTTGAGCATACAGGTAAAAAGTACTGATTACTCAGGCCTATATAAGACTCTCTACTCTGGAAAGGTAGCAATCAACACTGAGAATTCCAAACATTAAATGATACTTTCTCAAATAGAGAAGTTATCAAGACCTATAGTAAAAAAAAAAGAAGTAATAAAAAAGGGTTTTTTGTTTTTTTTTTTAAGAAAAAAGTGAAGAACTTGAATACATATTAACAGCTCCTCTAAATTGAATTAAAGTTAGCACAGGGAAACTACTGCAGATTAGGAATGTTCTAGTGGCTGTTGACTGTGCCAATTCTTAGTTTTCAGTACAGTCTTACAAACAATAACTTACCTTAAAGTAATTACATTCAAATTAATGCAAAAAGTTGTATTTATAATGAGAACATCACAACTCTGTGAAATATACAAAATTCTTTATTTCAAGTTAGCATCCACAGTCATACATCTTTGTCCTCATGCAGTCCGTTTGCATTTGCAACCACCCAAAAAGTTAACAGTTTTTATGATACGGACACAAGGTAGCTAAACAGCTTTACTTTCTTTAGGCAAAGCTGAAATTGTCTGCTAACAGCATTTATTACCAGTGCATAGGTGCATCTTTTCCTAAGAAGCAAGAAGACAAAATTTCCCTTAAATGAAGGAACAAGGGTGACTTGACTGCTGTTACTAAAGCTTTAGCTCCTGAATGGAAGAATGATGGATGGATGTACCTGGATACACAGGATGCTTTCATTTGTAGCTTTCAGTTGCATTCGCTTGTACACAAGGGCTTGCACAGAATGAGATTAAATATCCTTACAGAACTCCATTACTGCTTTCATCATCATAATCACTCTCCAAGTTCCACATCTGAAGTAGCAGTAGGATTTTTTAAAATTAAATAGGACAAGAAAACAGAAGACAGACAGTATTGCAATTCCCTCATGTATGGTGCTGCTTCATAACCACCTGCTAAAAAAATATCTTTCCTTTCTGGAAGCACCAGTTCCTTTCCAACAAGGAAGCAGAGCCAGAGAGACAGTTTGTATAACTGCCATATTTTACAGCATTTCGAGCTCCCAGTTACAGTGGATAAGTTAAAAGTTAGCATATGGAATGAGTATCAGAAACTTTCGTATAAAAAGGTGAGTTAGTAAAAAACCTAGATATATTACAAGCAAAATTAGCAGCAAACACTGCTACCATTACACAGTACTTATGAAAGATGACTGATTGGATGGTCATCTGAAAAAGAAGCTGTTGCACTGTTATAAACATGGCAAGACACATTTTATCATAGTACCCGCACAATCATGTGTTAAAAGAAGTGTTGTGGTTTTGTGGTTTTGATGCCGGTATTCCACATCAGAGCATCACGCAGCAGTGAAGGAGTTAATGCTGGGGGAGCAGCAGAGGGGAGGGGCGGAGCTCCGCACCGGATGGAGGCGGCGCTCGGTCTGGGCGCGTTGCTCTGGGCTGCCGTGGAGGTTCAGCACGTGTGCTTCCCCTGCAGGTCCTCCTTAGCGTATAGCTTCTGGTTGGAAAATTTTTTCTCTCTCTTTCAATTGTTCAATTTTATTAGATTTAGTGAAGTTACCGTTCCTTCTCAAATCGTGCCGTTGTTTTCTTGTCGACCCATCCCTTCCCGCTGTTTCCCCCTCCCCCTCCCGGAGCGCGGCTCTGCTCGGGCGGCCGCGCAGCGCGGCCACTGACGCAGTTTCTTTTTCTCTCCCCTCTCCCTTCTCGGTTTTCCCTTGGGTCACTGTCACGGACAACACCGTGACAAGAAGTAAGCACGATTCAGTTAACCCTAATCCTACTTAAACAAGAGCGCCTCCAAGCCACAAAACATTTAGTTTCAGTTTTATACTAACAATCACAATTCCAGTCCAATAGATGCAACCGACTCTGGTAAGCATGTCTGAACAGACAACAGAATGCAATTCCTAGTGCATGCAGCCCCACGCAATCGGAATGAATGTCAGTCTTTGCTCTTATGTGGCACTCTGCAAAGCAAGGCAAACTGTAGTTCAGAATGAGGAAAATAGCACAAATGCTTTATTCAGAGGTAAGTGAATTCCAAATAGGCATGACATATGTACAGTTTGTTTCTAGGCACATCTTTGGTTACATTCTCAACACAGTCTTCTTCACAAAAAAATAAATAAAACATTCAAGACTTGGTTGAAGTTCAAGCAAAGACAGTTTTTTCTGTTTTTCAGAAAACAAGACAGTAGAAGTCCCTTAAAAGTGATGCTTTATTAAATCCATAAATGATAAAATCCCAGTGCTACGGTAAGGCATGTAAATACTGAACCTGAAAGAAAACAGAAGTGGAGAAGAGAGATATTGAATCATTAGCTCTTGGAACGTATCTTCACAAACCTAAGCACAAACCTATCTACAATGCTAAAGATAAAATCACCACTCCTTTCTCATATAAGAAAGTAAGCTTTTTAATTTACAAAACACAATTTCAAGGCAGAGGGACACAAAAATGACAAAGGAGGAGGAAGGAAAATGAATGTGGGAATTAGACTGGAAAACTACCAAAAGGTTGGAAAAAAAAAACTTAGCTGCTTACCATTCGAAAAAAGATCAAAAAGTTACAGTTGTGAAATGAGGATTAATAGGATTACTAAAACACAGTCAAGTATTCAAGCAAATAAATGCAAACTACTTCATGAAAGCTTATGAATTTGTTTTGTATTGTATTTTTTTTTATTATTTCTAGTCATCAACTTTTAGTTTCTAGATTTAAACACAGAAGAATTTTTGCCACCATTTACAATGGAAGCCATTTAAGTAAACATATTCTGCTTATATTTTTTTACTTCCATGAGTAGTTTATGAGTATGGATGGTGGGGAAAAGTATATTGCTATTAAACGGAACAAAGTGAAGGGACCTGCCCAAGAAATTCAATTCCTAGGAGTAAAATGGCAAGATGGACGTCGTCACATTCCAGGAGATGTGATTGACAAAATCACCAGTATGTCACCACCCACTAGCAAGAAAGAGACACAGTCTTTTCTGGGTGTAGTAGGTTTTTGGAGGATGCACATCCCAAACTACAGCCTCATAGTAAGCCCCCTCTATCAAGTGACTCGGAAAAAGAATAATTTTGCATGGGGTCCTGAACAGCAGCAGGCCTTTGAGCAAATCAAGCAGGAGATAGCCCGTGCTGTGGCCCTGGGGCCAGTTCGGTTGGGACAGGATGTGAAAAACATGCTCTACACTGCTGCTGGAGAGAAAGGTCCCACTTGGAGTCTGTGGCAAAGAGCCTCTGGGGAGACCCGAGGCCGACCCCTTGGATTTTGGAGCAGAGCGTACAGGGGTTCAGAGGAGTGCTACACTCCAACTGAGAAGGAGATTTTGGCCGCATACGAGGGGGTTCGGGCTGCCTCTGAAGTAATTGGTACTGAGACACAGCTCCTCCTGGCACCTCGACTGCCAGTGCTGAATTGGATGTTCAAAGGAAAGGTTCCCCCCACCCATCATGCTACCGATGCCACCTGGAGTAAGTGGATTGCACTGATTACACAGCGAGCTCGGATGGGGAACCTCAACCGTCCAGGAATCCTGGAGGTGATCATGGACTGGCCTGAAGGCAAGAAGTTTGGAACATCCCCATCAGAGGAGATACCACGTGCTAAAGAGGCCCCACCATATAACGAACTACTAGAGAATGAAAAGACGTATGCCCTCTTCACTGATGGATGGTGTCGTATTGTTGGGAAGCATCGCAGATGGAAGGCTGCTGTGTGGAGCCCCACACGACGAGTTGCAGAGGCCACCGAAGGAGAAGGAGAGTCAAGCCAGTTTGCGGAGGTAAAGGCCGTCCAGCTGGCCTTAGATGTGGCTGAACGGGAGAGGTGGCCCATGCTATATCTTTATACTGACTCTTGGATGGTGGCAAATGCTTTATGGGGGTGGTTGCAGCAGTGGGAACAGGACAACTGGCAACGGAAGGGTAAACCTATTTGGGCTGCTGAACTGTGGAAAGACATTGCTGCCCGAACAAAAAGGTTGGGTGTAAAGGTGCGCCATGTAGATGCTCATGTGCCCAAGAATCGAGCTACTGAAGAGCAGAAAAATAACCATCAGGTAGATCGAGCTGCCAGAATTGAGGTGTCTCAGATCGATTTGGACTGGCAGATCAAAGGAGAGCTATTTTTAGCTCGGTGGGCCCATGAGACCTCTGGCCATCAAGGAAGGGATGCGACCTATAAGTGGGCTAGAGACCGAGGGGTGGACTTAACTATGGATGCCGTTGCACAGGTTATCCATGACTGTGACACATGTGCCATAATTAAACAGGCCAAGAGGATGAAACCCCTCTGGCAGGAAGGGCGATGGGAAAAGTATAAATATGGGGAGGCGTGGCAGGTTGATTATATCACCTTGCCACGAACTCGCGATGGTAAGCGTTACGTGCTCACCATGGTGGAGGCGACCACTGGGTGGCTTGAGACATACGCAGTACCCCACGCTACCGCCCGAAACACCATCTTAGGGCTCGAGAGACAAGTCCTATGGCGACATGGCACTCCAGAGAGAATTGAGTCCGATAATGGGACTCATTTCAAAAATTCTCTTGTGGATATCTGGGCCAAAGAACACGGCATTGAATGGATCTACCATATCCCCTACCATGCACCAGCTGCTGGTAAGATCGAGCGCTACAACGGGTTGTTAAAATCCACGTTGAGAGCAATGGGTGGTGGGACATTCAAGCACTGGGAGAAGCATCTGGCAGAAGCCACCTGGCTGGTCAACACTAGGGGATCAGTCAACCGAGAGGGTCCTACACAGTCCGGCTCCCTACAGACCATAGAGGGAGATAAGGTCCCTGTGGTACATGTGAGGAGCATGTTGGGAAAAGCGGTGTGGGTCCTTCCAGCCTCTGGAAAGGGCAAACCCCTCCGTGGAACCGTTTTTGCGCAGGGACCTGGGTGCACCTGGTGGGTAATGGATAAAAATGGGGATGTCCAGTGTGTCCCACAAGGGAATTTGATGCTGGGGGAATGCAGTCTGTAATTACGTGTGTATGTATGTATATATATATATATATATATATGTTTCTATGTAACTCATGTTATTACTGTTTGGTTATGTATAGATGTGTGTTAAGCATGATGTGATGACGTGGAATAAGGGGTGGAATGTTGTGGTTTTGATGCCGGTATTCCACATCAGAGCATCACGCAGCAGTGAAGGAGTTAATGCTGGGGGAGCAGCAGAGGGGAGGGGCGGAGCTCCGCACCGGATGGAGGCGGCGCTCGGTCTGGGCGCGTTGCTCTGGGCTGCCGTGGAGGTTCAGCACGTGTGCTTCCCCTGCAGGTCCTCCTTAGCGTATAGCTTCTGGTTGGAAAATTTTTTCTCTCTCTTTCAATTGTTCAATTTTATTAGATTTAGTGAAGTTACCGTTCCTTCTCAAATCGTGCCGTTGTTTTCTTGTCGACCCATCCCTTCCCGCTGTTTCCCCCTCCCCCTCCCGGAGCGCGGCTCTGCTCGGGCGGCCGCGCAGCGCGGCCACTGACGCAGTTTCTTTTTCTCTCCCCTCTCCCTTCTCGGTTTTCCCTTGGGTCACTGTCACGGACAACACCGTGACAAGAAGTAAGCACGATTCAGTTAACCCTAATCCTACTTAAACAAGAGCGCCTCCAAGCCACAAAACATTTAGTTTCAGTTTTATACTAACAATCACAATTCCAGTCCAATAGATGCAACCGACTCTGGTAAGCATGTCTGAACAGACAACAGAATGCAATTCCTAGTGCATGCAGCCCCACGCAATCGGAATGAATGTCAGTCTTTGCTCTTATGTGGCACTCTGCAAAGCAAGGCAAACTGTAGTTCAGAATGAGGAAAATAGCACAAATGCTTTATTCAGAGGTAAGTGAATTCCAAATAGGCATGACATATGTACAGTTTGTTTCTAGGCACATCTTTGGTTACATTCTCAACACAGTCTTCTTCACAAAAAAATAAATAAAACATTCAAGACTTGGTTGAAGTTCAAGCAAAGACAGTTTTTTCTGTTTTTCAGAAAACAAGACAGTAGAAGTCCCTTAAAAGTGATGCTTTATTAAATCCATAAATGATAAAATCCCAGTGCTACGGTAAGGCATGTAAATACTGAACCTGAAAGAAAACAGAAGTGGAGAAGAGAGATATTGAATCATTAGCTCTTGGAACGTATCTTCACAAACCTAAGCACAAACCTATCTACAATGCTAAAGATAAAATCACCACTCCTTTCTCATATAAGAAAGTAAGCTTTTTAATTTACAAAACACAATTTCAAGGCAGAGGGACACAAAAATGACAAAGGAGGAGGAAGGAAAATGAATGTGGGAATTAGACTGGAAAACTACCAAAAGGTTGGAAAAAAAAAACTTAGCTGCTTACCATTCGAAAAAAGATCAAAAAGTTACAGTTGTGAAATGAGGATTAATAGGATTACTAAAACACAGTCAAGTATTCAAGCAAATAAATGCAAACTACTTCATGAAAGCTTATGAATTTGTTTTGTATTGTATTTTTTTTTATTATTTCTAGTCATCAACTTTTAGTTTCTAGATTTAAACACAGAAGAATTTTTGCCACCATTTACAATGGAAGCCATTTAAGTAAACATATTCTGCTTATATTTTTTTACTTCCATGAGTAGTTTATGAGTATGGATGGTGGGGAAAAGTATATTGCTATTAAACGGAACAAAGTGAAGGGACCTGCCCAAGAAATTCAATTCCTAGGAGTAAAATGGCAAGATGGACGTCGTCACATTCCAGGAGATGTGATTGACAAAATCACCAGTATGTCACCACCCACTAGCAAGAAAGAGACACAGTCTTTTCTGGGTGTAGTAGGTTTTTGGAGGATGCACATCCCAAACTACAGCCTCATAGTAAGCCCCCTCTATCAAGTGACTCGGAAAAAGAATAATTTTGCATGGGGTCCTGAACAGCAGCAGGCCTTTGAGCAAATCAAGCAGGAGATAGCCCGTGCTGTGGCCCTGGGGCCAGTTCGGTTGGGACAGGATGTGAAAAACATGCTCTACACTGCTGCTGGAGAGAAAGGTCCCACTTGGAGTCTGTGGCAAAGAGCCTCTGGGGAGACCCGAGGCCGACCCCTTGGATTTTGGAGCAGAGCGTACAGGGGTTCAGAGGAGTGCTACACTCCAACTGAGAAGGAGATTTTGGCCGCATACGAGGGGGTTCGGGCTGCCTCTGAAGTAATTGGTACTGAGACACAGCTCCTCCTGGCACCTCGACTGCCAGTGCTGAATTGGATGTTCAAAGGAAAGGTTCCCCCCACCCATCATGCTACCGATGCCACCTGGAGTAAGTGGATTGCACTGATTACACAGCGAGCTCGGATGGGGAACCTCAACCGTCCAGGAATCCTGGAGGTGATCATGGACTGGCCTGAAGGCAAGAAGTTTGGAACATCCCCATCAGAGGAGATACCACGTGCTAAAGAGGCCCCACCATATAACGAACTACTAGAGAATGAAAAGACGTATGCCCTCTTCACTGATGGATGGTGTCGTATTGTTGGGAAGCATCGCAGATGGAAGGCTGCTGTGTGGAGCCCCACACGACGAGTTGCAGAGGCCACCGAAGGAGAAGGAGAGTCAAGCCAGTTTGCGGAGGTAAAGGCCGTCCAGCTGGCCTTAGATGTGGCTGAACGGGAGAGGTGGCCCATGCTATATCTTTATACTGACTCTTGGATGGTGGCAAATGCTTTATGGGGGTGGTTGCAGCAGTGGGAACAGGACAACTGGCAACGGAAGGGTAAACCTATTTGGGCTGCTGAACTGTGGAAAGACATTGCTGCCCGAACAAAAAGGTTGGGTGTAAAGGTGCGCCATGTAGATGCTCATGTGCCCAAGAATCGAGCTACTGAAGAGCAGAAAAATAACCATCAGGTAGATCGAGCTGCCAGAATTGAGGTGTCTCAGATCGATTTGGACTGGCAGATCAAAGGAGAGCTATTTTTAGCTCGGTGGGCCCATGAGACCTCTGGCCATCAAGGAAGGGATGCGACCTATAAGTGGGCTAGAGACCGAGGGGTGGACTTAACTATGGATGCCGTTGCACAGGTTATCCATGACTGTGACACATGTGCCATAATTAAACAGGCCAAGAGGATGAAACCCCTCTGGCAGGAAGGGCGATGGGAAAAGTATAAATATGGGGAGGCGTGGCAGGTTGATTATATCACCTTGCCACGAACTCGCGATGGTAAGCGTTACGTGCTCACCATGGTGGAGGCGACCACTGGGTGGCTTGAGACATACGCAGTACCCCACGCTACCGCCCGAAACACCATCTTAGGGCTCGAGAGACAAGTCCTATGGCGACATGGCACTCCAGAGAGAATTGAGTCCGATAATGGGACTCATTTCAAAAATTCTCTTGTGGATATCTGGGCCAAAGAACACGGCATTGAATGGATCTACCATATCCCCTACCATGCACCAGCTGCTGGTAAGATCGAGCGCTACAACGGGTTGTTAAAATCCACGTTGAGAGCAATGGGTGGTGGGACATTCAAGCACTGGGAGAAGCATCTGGCAGAAGCCACCTGGCTGGTCAACACTAGGGGATCAGTCAACCGAGAGGGTCCTACACAGTCCGGCTCCCTACAGACCATAGAGGGAGATAAGGTCCCTGTGGTACATGTGAGGAGCATGTTGGGAAAAGCGGTGTGGGTCCTTCCAGCCTCTGGAAAGGGCAAACCCCTCCGTGGAACCGTTTTTGCGCAGGGACCTGGGTGCACCTGGTGGGTAATGGATAAAAATGGGGATGTCCAGTGTGTCCCACAAGGGAATTTGATGCTGGGGGAATGCAGTCTGTAATTACGTGTGTATGTATGTATATATATATATATATATATATGTTTCTATGTAACTCATGTTATTACTGTTTGGTTATGTATAGATGTGTGTTAAGCATGATGTGATGACGTGGAATAAGGGGTGGAATGTTGTGGTTTTGATGCCGGTATTCCACATCAGAGCATCACGCAGCAGTGAAGGAGTTAATGCTGGGGGAGCAGCAGAGGGGAGGGGCGGAGCTCCGCACCGGATGCAGGCGGCGCTCGGTCTGGGCGCGTTGCTCTGGGCTGCCGTGGAGGTTCAGCACGTGTGCTTCCCCTGCAGGTCCTCCTTAGCGTATAGCTTCTGGTTTGAAAATTTTTTCTCTCTCTTTCAATTGTTCAATTTTATTGGATTTAGTAAAGTTACCGTTCCTGCTCAAATCGTGCCGTTGTTTTCTTGTCGACCCATCCCTTCCCGCTGTTTCCCCCTCCCCCTCCCGGAGCGCGACTCTGCTCGGGCGGCCGCGCGGCCACTGACGCAGTTTCTTTTTCTCTCCCCTCTCCCTTCTCGGTTTTCCCTTGGGTCACTGTCACGGACAACACCGTGACAAGAAGTAAGCACGATTCAGTTAACCCTAATCCTACTTAAACAAGAGCGCCTCCAAGCCACAAAACATTTAGTTTCAGTTTTATACTAACAATCACAATTCCAGTCCAATAGATGCAACCGACTCTGGTAAGCATGTCTGAACAGACAACAGAATGCAATTCCTAGTGCATGCAGCCCCACGCAATCGGAATGAATGTCAGTCTTTGCTCTTATGTGGCACTCTGCAAAGCAAGGCAAACTGTAGTTCAGAATGAGGAAAATAGCACAAATGCTTTATTCAGAGGTAAGTGAATTCCAAATAGGCATGACATATGTACAGTTTGTTTCTAGGCACATCTTTGGTTACATTCTCAACACAGTCTTCTTCACAAAAAAATAAATAAAACATTCAAGACTTGGTTGAAGTTCAAGCAAAGACAGTTTTTTCTGTTTTTCAGAAAACAAGACAGTAGAAGTCCCTTAAAAGTGATGCTTTATTAAGTCCATAAACGATAAAATCCCAGTGTTACGGTAAGGCATGTAAATACTGAACCTGAAAGAAAACAGAAGTGGAGAAGAGAGATATTGAATCATTAGCTCTTGGAACGTATCTTCACAAACCTAAGCACAAACCTAGCTACAATGCTAAAGATAAAATCACCACTCCTTTCTCATATAAGAAAGTAAGCTTTTTAATTTACAAAACACAATTTCAAGGCAGAGGGACACAAAAATGACAGAGGAGGAGGAAGGAAAATGAATGTGGGAATTAGACTGGAAAACTACCAAAAGGTTGGAAAAAAAAAAACTTAGCTGCTTACCATTCGAAAAAAGATCAAAAAGTTACAGTTGTGAAATGAGGATTAATAGGATTACTAAAACACAGTCAAGTATTCAAGCAAATAAATGCAAACTACTTCATGAAAGCTTATGAATTTGTTTTGTATTGTATTTTTTTTTTATTATTTCTAGTCATCAACTTTTAGTTTCTAGATTTAAACACAGAAGAATTTTTGCCACCATTTACAATGGAAGCCATTTAAGTAAACATATTCTGCTTATATTTTTTTACTTCCATGAGTAGTTTATGAGTATGGATGGTGGGGAAAAGCACTTCCTCTCGTTTAAATAAGTTGCCTTTTATTTTTCAGTAATGGTTCTCTGTAAAGCTTATCCCTATAGTACAGTATTATAGACATGATTGTAACAGTGACAAAACCTACTGTGAAAGAATAATAAAGAAGTTTAAATAAGAAGAATAACTTCTGTAATCCTGTTCATTTAACAACGCTGCATACTTAGGAAAGATTAATATTTTGTCATTTTTCTACAAGAGCAATAAGCTATTTTTTTTCCTAACGCATGTGCCTGAAAACTAAGTAATTGAAGAATTTGATAATGAATGCTCTGAAAGACAGAAGCATTCCATTTTGTAGGTAGAGCTCCATCAGACAGATAAGTGCAGGCTGCTTTTATAATTTTAGTTGAGCACAGATGAAGCATTTTCTATCTTTTAGATTTCTCACACACGCTACTGCAGTACAAAGAATGAAAGAACATACAGGCGTAGTCCATGCAAAATACAGCTGTGAATTACAGAACACTTTCTCTGGTAATAATGCTGCTGATTTTGACCAAGACTACTTAAAAGTATTCATATTTTCTTTGAACCAGGCCTTTATGAATACAGTCAATGGACAGCTTGCAAAAACAGTGTCCAATTTAACAGGTTCACCACAAGATATCTTACCTGCTAAATACTTAATATTATAAAGTTTGAGCGATTCCAGCATTGTCTTCAGATCAGCAACTTCTGTGTCTATTCTTCTGTCTGTTTGCGTCAGAGCTCGATCTTGTTGTGCATGCTAGAAAATAAAACAAACATAATTTGAACAGTTCCATGTTTATTTAGAAATGTAACCCATTCCTCTCAACTGTACTTCCAACTCCTCCTTAAATGTACGTTAATGAAGTAATTTGCATTCAAAGCAAATGAGTTTTTTCCTAGCTTGCCATATCTAAGGAATTGAACTCAGTACACTTTCATCGCACGTTCAGTAACATGTAATCTAGAACATGGCAGAATTGGGTGCCTTCTTATCTCAATCTAGCAGCATAATCACTCACTTTAATCTGTCATCTGGCCCACAGACATTCAAGTCACATCTCAATTACAATAGCTATTGAGAAGTCTAAGAGACTCTTGTGATAGAAACATACTGGAGAAGCATGAAAACGTATGGATCCTGTCAACGGTTTACGGGCAGGTTCGGCCCGGTTCCGTGACGATTGGTGCGGGGGACCCACGGACCCACACCCCAGGAAAGGGGAAGGGGGAAAGGGAAAAGGGAAAAGGGAGATGGGCCTAGGAACAAAACAGCGGCAACGATCTGAGGAGGAAAGCTAATTTACTAAATAAGATATCGGAAAGCAAAATAACACAATATAATACAATATAATTGGAATTAAAGCTAATAAATCAAATAAAATGAGCAAGAGAGAGTGTCCGATAAACCGAAGGCCTTACGCTAACGCTGAAGGCGGACGGCAGCGAGCACCCACTGCTGAGTCGATCCCAAAGGAAAGAGAGAGTGTCCCGTGACCGCAGACAGTTTTTATCTTTCCCTCTGAGCGTAAACACGTAAGAACGCAAAGCATCGCAAAGTCCTCTGGGGAATGTAGTTCTTCTTCTCTTCTGAGACAGGTATACCTGGAACTATCGATGATCCACGGAGCTGGAGCATTAACTCTTTAACTCTAAATGCACTACATGATGTTATGATGTGGAATACCAGTACCAAAAATCATAAAACCATGACAGATCCTTAGAAATATCAGAATAGGTCTTTTGATGTAAAAACCATGTCTCCTTCTTGCAGTGAATTCTACTGCAGAAACGTCTACAGAATGACGAAGTCAGAATCTGATTATGACAGAAGACAGGACTTCATAGAAAAAAATGAGATGGAATTATTACTCAGAAAGGACTGAAAGATCAAGCTTGTAAAGTCAGAACAGCTGCTGCTCTGGTGCTGGTATTTTCAAATCATCACTACTGAAACGTTGTCATCAGTTAATGATTTATGACTAGAGGTCTTCCTGTGAATAATTCTCTACAGTAATGAAACAAAACGAAGAGGAATACTTTAGTAAAGGTTTCTGCTAAAATGAAGCCAAATCAATCAAGATAAGTGTTTCAGTTCCACTGAACACGGAAAACGTCACTGATTTAAAGAAACGAAAAGCAACCTTAAGTGTTCTGCCTACAGAAAATGCTACATACTTGAAATTTCAAAACAAACCAACAAACAAAAGCCCACTGAACAGGTTATGATGTACTAACATATATAAGCCTTCCTATTCTGTAGATGCTAGAGTTATCTGTACCACTATGGAAATACATAGAAAAATAACAAATCTCAATGACGTTTTGTACATTGAAGTGTGTCTAAGTGCATGAGCAGCTTCAAAAATAGTACCAGCTCTCTAAGACAAGTAAAAAAAGCTTTGTTATATAATAACAAGCTACCAAGTTGTTACCAATTCCACTATTTCTGTCCTCATTTCGAGTAGTTTTCTTTCATTAAGTGAATGCTGGAAGGGAAAAACAAAAAAAAAAGACAGATAAATATGATATCATCCTTAAGCCTTTTCCCAAATGCTTAAAAGCATGCTTCCTTTTCTGTTCTTTGCTTTCCAGTTTTCTACAAAACTGAATCTGAACGACCATGTTGTCCGACAACACTTGAAAGAGAGTATTGCAAGGTGACTGCTGTCACTTGGAAAGCTGAATTTAGACAGGTGTTCAACACAAGCTGGAACAACGAAATACATTAAAAAGCAGCTGGCAGAAAAGTTGGCAGACCTGCATTTTGACCTGTGATTCTGAAGAGGAAATAGGGCAGTTAACTAACTCACAGAGCATACGAATGCCAAGAAGACTGAACCATCTGCCTTCTTCAGTAAGGGGAGTGGTTTTTAAACTGTCATAGCAAACTCAGCTACCAAAGATGTTTCACCAGCATTACGGCAATTCTCTATTCAAAATTTTGAAATGGTCCGAACAACACCTGGGGAACACCACTGAAAATGCTATATTTGGTAAACATAAAACATTTGCATCTCATGTCAAGTCACTGGTTCAGAAACACTTGAAAGATAGGTACTATAAATCAGAAGTCCTGGTTTACTTAGAAACTCTGGTTATCTGGATTGAAGGAAAGGTAAACACATTCAAGAAGCATACCTTTAAGGCAGGTTTCTGATACATGAACAGGCATTATTTGACATCTGTAATGGTTCCTACCTGCTACTAAAGCAATTCAGTTACTCCTAGGACAGCTGCTAAGCCATCAGTGCAGAGTATTAAGTCATCAGGCTCCCATCTCAGAATCCTCAGTTACACAGCAATAACTTCATCTCCTGATGTTCCCATGTGAAAAGTGACTTCTTTTTCCTTCCAGTCTAGAGGTATATCTCACTTTGTCATCAAACTCAGACTAACCTACATAAACGCCTCAGCGCTGAAAAACTCTCTTTAAAGATCCAGAACACTATTTGAACTTCTAACAGATCTAAAGATCCAATTAAGAAATAGCATAAGGCTACAAACATAGAAAAAAGAGACAAATAATAATGTGTCTATAATTAATAAAACATATGTTACTAAATTCTGCAAATTGATGACAAGGACAAAAAAAAGAAATCAGTAGCATATATTGTCTCAAAGTGAAATTCCTCAACCTGTTAACATGGCAAAACATTTATAAAACAATGCAATTTTTAAAAGTCATGTATGAAGTTTAACATAACAGTGCCCCATCCCTGGAGGTGCTTGAGGCCAGGTTGACTGGGGTCCTGGGCAGCCTGATCTGGTAGGTGGCAACTCTGCCCACAGCACGATGGTCTTTAAAGTCCCTTCCAATGCAAGTCATTCTATGATTCTGCATGGACAGAACCACATATTAACAATCTGGTTATCACCACCAAAGGTAGATTTACATTTAAAATAAACAGTGTAACACATAGATTGAAATAGTTTCTGCTTAACTATGTATAGGTGCTGTTATCAAAATAGATGTTTTCTGAATAATTTATATTCTGCAAGCCACTCTGTTGATGTCCGCATTTGTTCAAGTTTGCCTTGTGGCTAGAAGCTAGGTCAGCCCCAAGGTTTTTAAACTGAGCTTCAAGAAACCAAAATGCATCCTTTTGTTATAAAACACCAAAACATGTCTGTAATAATACAAGTACATAAGAAGAAAGGCAAGGTTAACCCCACTCTGAAGTTAAACAGGGAGATTTCCCCTTAAGTCCTTTTTTTTTTTTTTTTGCAGTTCAGAGAAAATGCAGTTCTGTCAGATGCATCTTGATATTTCTAAACAGCAAACTTGAGCGACACAGTGATGCAAGAGCACACGAATGTAAGTGAAAGTTTGTTCCATACTTCAGGATTTTCAATTCAATCTGTATCGTTGCAGATATAAATCAGGGCATAAGCAGATGTGCATTAGGTAATGAAGACTTCCACTTCACATTTGCTGGAGAGTGAACTTATTAAAAGATAAAGCATTTAGAGTTTGAAACATAAGAAATGGCTGACATGAGTGCTGGCAAATTAAGATAATCTCTTTCAGCATTAATCTCAAGCAGGCGACAACTTCAAGGGGGCATACACAGAAAGTGACTTACACCCCAACATTTCTTACTGTTGAGATTGCAAGTAAATATTACTTCTTCATTACCCACCGGTGATAAAAGGACTGAATTAAAATTTGCAGAAAAATGTCACTAAAAGATGTGTCCATTTCAATGATGAAATTCAGGTTCATAAAAGCTATTCAAAAAAGATCTAAAACCAAATTTCTACTCAGAGTGCTCCATCTAATGCAAAATTATGTATCTTCTAATTTTTCATTTCTGTTAATCTAATTAAAACGCTTGTCAATTAAATTCTACACATATTTCAAAGTCAAAAACAATCAGAATCAGTATCAGTTACAATGAAAATTAGTCACAACTACTTTCACAACACATACTGCCTGACAGACTAGCCACACTGAATTCTCCCGTTACAGGGAAAGGAAATATCTTCAGTAATGGCAAGATAATGAAATGCTTATACTTAACTCAGTGTGACGATATATTACTAGCACAGCTCTAGAAAATCTCCAGGCAGCTAGTTGGAATGTTTAAATGCAAAAAACTGAAATATTTAACCGTAGTACATTAATGTCAATACTGAAACAATATCAAAAGAGACAGACATACAAAGAAACTCCCCACCACTGTACCCCATATTACAGCATTTAAGGATGACTAATTTGGATTAATAGCATCTTAAAAAGGAATAATACTACAGATTAATATTGAACAGACGTTCTTATCCAAATTCAGAGATTATTCAATTTTTAGATGTTTCTAAGAAGAAAGTGAACAGAACTTACCAATTCTTTTACTCTGCTCTTCTCTAGGTTTAGATTTAGTTTGTTGTCAGCATGAACTCTGGTAATTTCATCCTTATGGGAATACAAAGGATAAAGCAGTGAACAAGAATTTCTATTTAATTGTAAGCAAAAACAAGTTAGACAAAAATATTGTGCCTCTTTCTAATTAGAGAGGAACTGGATTCTCGAGACACCCAATGTGCTTAGATTTCCTAAGTACAAGTGTTCTTGCCCTTCCACTTGTGGTCTGTAGGATGAATTCATTCTCATTGGAACAAATAAAAAACTGACTACTTTTATACCAGAACACTGAAAACAAGAGTTGATAAAGAACACAACTTTCTACAAATTCTGGGCATGTTTCATAAACCTACAACTCACTAATTTTAGAAATCTTTGCCTAGGTACACTTTGAAATTGGACTTCCATGAAGGAATCCTGATACTCAAGATAACTAAGCTATACTATTATAAACTAAGCTATACTATTATAAACTAAGCTATACTATTATAAACTAAGCTATACTATTATAAACTAAGCTATACTATTATAAACTAAGCTATACTATTATAAACTAAGCTATACTATTATAAACTAAGCTATACTATTATAAACTAAGCTATACTATTATAAACTAAGCTATACTATTATAAACTAAGCTATACTATTATAAACTAAGCTATACTATTATAAACTAAGCTATACTATTATAAACTAAGCTATACTATTATAAACTAAGCTCTACTATTATAAACTAAGCTCTACTATTATAAACTAAGCTATACTATTATAAACTAAGCTATACTATTATAAACTTGTCACGGTGTTGTCCGTGACAGTGACCCAAGAGAAAACCGAGAAGGGAGAGGGGAGAGAAAAAGAAACTGCGTCAGTGGCCGCGCGGCCGCCCGAGCAGAGTCGCGCTCCGGGAGGGGGAGGGGGAAACGGCGGGAAGAGATGGGTCTACAAGAAAACAACGGCACGATCTGAGAAGGAACGGTAACTTTACTAAATCTAATAAAATTGAACAATTGAAAGAGAGATAAGAATTTCCAAACCAAAAGCTGTGAGCTTACGTTAAGGAGGACCTGCAGGGGAAGCACACGTGCTGAACCTCCACGGCAGCCCAGAGCAACGCGCCCAGACCGAGCGCCGCCTGCATCCGGTGCGGAGCTCCGCCCCTCCCCTCTGCTGCTCCCACAGCATTAACTCCTTAACTGCTGCATGATGCTCTGATGTGGAATACCGGCATCAAAAACACAAAACCACAACATTCCACCCCTTATTCCACATCATCACATCATGCTTAACACACATCTATACGTAACCAAACAGTAATAACATAAGTTACATAGAAACATAGTTACATAGAAACATATATATATATACATACATACACACTTAATTACAGACTGCATTCCCCCAATATCAAATTCCCTTGTGGGACACACTGGACGTCCCCATTTTTATCCATTACCCACCAGGTGCACCCAGGTCCCTGCGCAAAAACGGTTCCACGGAGGGGTTTGCCCTTTCCAGAGGCTGGAAGGACCCACACCGCTTTTCCCAACATGCTCCTCACATGTACCACAGGGACCTTATCTCCCTCTATGGTCTGTAGGGAGCTGGACTGTGTAGGACCCTCTCGGTTGACTGATCCCCTAGTGTTGACCAGCCAGGTGGCTTCTGCCAGATGCTTCTCCCAGTGCTTGAATGTCCCACCACCCATTGCTCTCAACGTGGTTTTTAACAACCCGTTGTAGCGCTCGATCTTACCAGCAGCTGGTGCATGGTAGGGGATATGGTAGATCCATTCAATGCCGTGTTCTTTGGCCCAGATATCCACAAGAGAATTTTTGAAATGAGTCCCATTATCGGACTCAATTCTCTCTGGAGTGCCATGTCTCCATAGGACTTGTCTCTCGAGCCCTAAGATGGTGTTTCGGGCGGTAGCATGGGGTACTGCGTATGTCTCAAGCCACCCAGTGGTCGCCTCCACCATGGTGAGCACGTAACGCTTACCATCGCGAGTTCGTGGCAAGGTGATGTAATCAACCTGCCACGCCTCCCCATATTTATACTTTTCCCATCGCCCTTCCTGCCAGAGGGGTTTCATCCTCTTGGCCTGTTTGATTATGGCACATGTGTCACAGTCATGGATAACCTGTGCAACAGCATCCATAGTTAAGTCCACCCCTCGGTCTCTAGCCCACTTATAGGTCGCATCCCTTCCTTGATGGCCTGAGGTCTCATGGGCCCACCGAGCTAAAAATAGCTCTCCTTTGTTCTGCCAGTCCAAATCGATCTGAGACACCTCAATTCTGGCAGCTCGATCTACCTGATGGTTATTTCTTTGCTCTTCAGTAGCTCGATTCTTGGGCACATGAGCATCTACATGGCGCACCTTTACACCCAACCTTTTTGTTCGGGCAGCAATGTCTTTCCACAGTTCAGCAGCCCAAATAGGTTTACCCTTCCGTTGCCAGTTGTCCTGTTCCCACTGCTGCAACCACCCCCATAAAGCATTTGCCACCATCCAAGAGTCAGTATAAAGATATAGCATGGGCCACCTCTCCCGTTCAGCCACATCTAAGGCCAGCTGGACGGCCTTTACCTCCGCAAACTGGCTTGACTCTCCTTCTCCTTCGGTGGCCTCTGCAACTCGTCGTGTGGGGCTCCACACAGCAGCCTTCCATCTGCGATGCTTCCCAACAATACGACACGATCCATCAGTGAAGAGGGCATACGTCTTTTCATTCTCTAGTAGTTCGTTATATGGTGGGGCCTCTTTAGCACGTGGTATCTCCTCTGATGGGGATGTTCCAAATTTCTTGCCTTCAGGCCAGTCCATGATCACCTCCAGGATTCCTGGACGGTTGAGGTTCCCCATCCGAGCTCGCTGCGTAATCAGTGCAATCCACTTACTCCAGGTGGCATCGGTAGCATGATGGGTGGGGGGAACCTTTCCTTTGAACATCCAATTCAGCACTGGCAGTCGAGGTGCCAGGAGGAGCTGTGTCTCAGTACCAATTACTTCAGAGGCAGCCCGAACCCCCTCGTATGCGGCCAAAATCTCCTTCTCAGTTGGAGTGTAGCACTCCTCTGAACCCCTGTACGCTCTGCTCCAAAATCCAAGGGGTCGGCCTCGGGTCTCCCCAGAGGCTCTTTGCCACAGACTCCAAGTGGGACCTTTCTCTCCAGCAGCAGTGTAGAGGATGTTTTTCACATCCTGTCCCAACCGTACCGGCCCCAGGGCCACAGCACGGGCTATCTCCTGCTTAATTTGCTCAAAGGCCTGCTGCTGTTCAGGACCCCATGCAAAATTATTCTTTTTCCGAGTCACTTGATAGAGGGGGCTTACTATGAGGCTGTAGTTTGGGATGTGCATCCTCCAAAAACCTACTACACCCAGAAAAGACTGTGTCTCTTTCTTGATAGTGGGTGGTGACATACTGGTGATTTTGTCAATCACATCTCCTGGAATGTGACGACGTCCATCTTGCCATTTTACTCCAAGGAATTGAATTTCTTGGGCAGGTCCCTTCACTTTGTTCCGTTTAATAGCAAAACCAGCACCCAGAAGAATTTGGATTATTTGCTCTCCTTTTTTAAAAACTTCCTCTGCTGTATCACCCCACACAACAATGTCATCAATATACTGGAGGTGCTCAGGTGCCCCACCCTGTTCCAGTGTGGTTTGAATCAGCCCATGGCAGATGGTTGGGCTGTGTTTCCACCCCTGGGGCAAACGGTTCCAGGTGTACTGAACGCCCCTCCAGGTGAAAGCAAACTGTGGTCTGCACTCTGTGGCCAAAGGAATAGAAAAGAATGCATTGGCAATGTCAATAGTGGCATACCACTTGGCTGCTTTTGACTCCAGTTCATACTGCAGCTCCAACATATCTGGCACAGCAGCACTCAGTGGGGGTGTGACTTCATTCAGGCCACGGTAATCTACCGTCAGCCTCCATTCTCCACTGGCTTTACGCACCGGCCATATGGGGCTGTTAAAAGGTGAGTGAGTCTTGCTGATCACTCCCTGGCTCTCTAGCTGACGGATCAAGTTATGAATGGGGAGCAAGGAATCCCTGTTGGTGCGGTACTGCCGTCTGTGCACTGTTTTTGTAGCGATAGGTACCTGCTGCTCTTTCACTTTCAGTACCCCCACAACAGACGGATCTTCTGACAGGCCAGGTAAAACAGACAGCTGCTGAATGTTGTCTGCATCTACAGCAGCTATTCCAAAAGCCCATCGGTACCCCTTGGGATCCTTGAAATGTCCCCTTCTGAGATAGTCAATACCGAGTATGCATGGAGCCCCCTGTCCAGTCACTATGGGATGCTTCTGCCAGGTTTTACCGGTGAGGCTTATTTCTGCCTCCAACACAGACAGTTCCTGAGAACCCCCAGTCACTCCAGAAATATGAATCAACTCTGTCCCTTTATAACTCGAGGGCATCAGAGTGCACTGTGCACCAGTGTCCACCAGTGCCTTATATCTTTGTGGCTCTAATGTGCCAGGCCATCTAATCCACACAGTCCAATACACTCTGTTATCCCTTTCCCTCCCCTGGCTGAGGGCAGGGCCCCTCTATTGGTTACCTGCAGTGACGGGAGCAATTTCATTGGTGGCTGATCTCTGCTGTAGTTCTCTCACCCGTGCTCGCAGTACAGGAGTGGGTTTTTTATGCCACTTCCTCATGTCCTCTCCGTTTTCTCGTAAGAAGCTCCACATGGCCACACGTGACATGATGTTACTGCCGTCATTTGCTCGTGCAGAGGGGCGGTTGCCTTTGGTGGCCGAGACTTTCAACAGTTTGATAAATTGCTTCATCAGATTCTTTGCGTCATGCTCGTCTTCATCAGGTGTTTCCAATACTGACACAGGTTCATCCCTATTCATCAGTAATGACAGTTCGTCCAGTATAGTTTTCTGTGTCTCCTTAATCTCACCTACTTCTTCTGCTACTATAGCTGCAATGGAAGCACGTGATGGTGGAAACTGCTGTTCAAAGTTTTGGAGTGTAATAGTTAATTCATAAACTGGAAGTCTTCTGTCTTGACCCTCGAATCTATGGAACATTGCTACCAGTGTACTTGCGTACCTCTCTGGTGCTGTTTTTGAGAGCTTGCGATATACATCAGGTGTGCACCTTACTCTATCAGGATCACGGTCCTGGTGTGGGTTGTTAGGGACGAAATTGGGATCATACAGCATCTCTACTACGGCTGTTTCTCTCAAAAATTGGATGCCTTTCTCCACGGTGTTCCATCTTTCCAC
This sequence comes from Cyrtonyx montezumae, assembly GCF_038088225.1. Taxonomy (NCBI): domain Eukaryota; kingdom Metazoa; phylum Chordata; class Aves; order Galliformes; family Odontophoridae; genus Cyrtonyx; species Cyrtonyx montezumae. The sequence continues at coordinate 84,816,365 of NW_027072089.1, read as the reverse complement.
CTTAGGCTCCAGATCATCTTTGTAAGGGTATCTATCCTTTACAGCCACTAGTACTCGTTCCCAGAGGGTAGCGACTCCATTCAGACATCTGCCAATTCCTCTGTCGATAGCTGGGTCTCGGGCAATGCTTGCCAGTTGGCGGGCTTCGCTGCCATCTAGGGACACGCTGCTGGCACCGCTGTCCCAACACCGCAGCAACCAGGTGACAATAGATTCACCCGAGCGCCGTACAAACTCCTTTCTTGAACCTTGTATTTCAGTCATCTTTAGGGGCCGACGAGTAGTGGTAACAGTGACTCCATCATCATCGCTGTCTTCTCCATGTCTCTCACTTTTCTTAGTGGCCTTTTTAGGTGGTGGTGGTGGTGGTGGTGGTGGTGGTGGTGGTGCTGAGGAGGGCCCCTCGCCTGGATCTTCCTTTTTTTTCTCTGCTTCTTCTTCTTTCCGTTCTAGGCGCGAGGACGGCCGTGTCCATTTCTGGCCTTCCACAGGGGCAACCGACACTGATACCGGTGCTTCCTGTGATTGGTCAGGTCTAACTTCGAGGTTTTCATTTTTGCTTTGGACCTTGGTTTGGAAACCATTTCTCTCAAGAACATCAATTATGGCTCGATAAGCACAAGCCAGACCCCAAACAATACATTCCTTCTCAGATCGTCCTGAGTCACATGACTCCTTACCTAAACACTCACTGAATTTCTCAGGATCCCACAGGTGCTCAAGATCAAAATTGCATAACACCGGGGGTCCCCACGCTTCTAATTTCTTTCCTAATTTTTTCCACCTTCCCTGCCATTCAACACTCTCTGGTTTTGAGGAAAGCTTCCTCCACATGATGTAAATTACTATTGCAGAGAGTGCATGCAGAAAAACAGATAACACAGTTGCCGGGCTGACATCTTGAATATAGGTAAAGACCTGAAAAGAGTAATTGGAAACCGTTCCAAATGCCGCATAATCTGTCACGTTAGCCAGGGCGTTTAGGTAGGAGGCATGTAACCCCCTCAGCACACTAAAGTAGCTGTATATCCACATTACTCCGGTGCTGAACGCGAGGAGCTTAAAAAGACGCCAGCATGCTATGAGGTACATGAAAAACCTTAGTCCACTCTGCACCAGATTTACAATGGAGTGCCAATACTGCACTGCCCGCATTCTCCACCAATAATTGTCACGGTGTTGTCCGTGACAGTGACCCAAGGGAAAACCGAGAAGGGAGAGGGGAGAGAAAAAGAAACTGCGTCAGTGGCCGCGCGGCCGCCCGAGCAGAGCCGCGCTCCGGGAGGGGGAGGGGGAAACGGCGGGAAGAGATGGGTCTACAAGAAAACAATGGCACGATCTGAGAAGGAACGGTAACTTTACTAAATCTAATAAAATTGAACAATTGAAAGAGAGATAACAATTTCCAAACCAAAAGCTGTGAGCTTACGTTAAGGAGGACCTGCAGGGGAAGCACACGTGCTGAACCTCCACGGCAGCCCAGAGCAACGCGCCCAGACCGATCGCCGCCTGCATCCCGCCGCCTGCATCCGGTGCGGAGCTCCGCCCCTCCCCTCTGCTGCTCCCCCAGCATTAACTCCTTAACTGCTGCATGATGCTCTGATGTGGAATACCGGCATCAAAAACACAAAACCACAACAAAACTAAGCTCTACTATTATAAACAACTAAGCTCTACTATTATAAACAACTAAGCTCTACTATTATAAACAACTAAGCTCTACTATTATAAACAACTAAGCTCTACTATTATAAACAACTAAGCTCTACTATTATAAACAACTAAGCTCTACTATTATAAACAACTAAGCTCTACTATTATAAACAACTAAGCTCTACTATTATAAACAACTAAGCTCTACTATTATAAACAACTAAGCTCTACTATTATAAACAACTAAGCTCTACTATTATAAACAACTAAGCTCTACTATTATAAACAACTAAGCTCTACTATTATAAACAACTAAGCTCTACTATTATAAACAACTAAGCTCTACTATTATAAACAACTAAGCTCTACTATTATAAACAACTAAGCTCTACTATTATAAACAACTAAGCTCTACTATTATAAACAACTAAGCTCTACTATTATAAACAACTAAGCTCTACTATTATAAACAACTAAGCTCTACTATTATAAACAACTAAGCTCTACTATTATAAACAACTAAGCTCTACTATTATAAACAACTAAGCTCTACTATTATAAACAACTAAGCTCTACTATTATAAACTAAGCTCTACTATTATAAACTAAGCTCTACTATTATAAACTAAGCTCTACTATTATAAACAACTAAGCTCTACTATTATAAACTAAGCTATACTATTATAAACTAAAACAGTTTACAAGTTTAAAATTTAAAAGGAAATGTTTCTAAAGACTGCATCTAGGCTCTCAGAAAAAAAACAAACACTGACAACTTAGACGGAAAATGTTTATTATTTTTAAACACATAACTTTTAAAACTATCACTAAGTATTTTGTTTCGTGGATAACTCTAAGCAGTTCCTACTTCATCTTCAGTGACAGCTGACATTTTAAATTAAATTCCCTGCAGGAATTCTAGCCAGATGACACTTTGTCATAAGGCAAGCTACTGATGGGATGAATGTGTGGGAGATTCAAGAGATTGATGATGTTCTGGGATATTCTGCAGTTAAAAACAAGTAAACATCTCTCAAACAGACTGATGTCAGCTAGACAAGACTTCATTAAGTAGTATGAATAATAATGACACTCAATTTCTATGCTAGGATTTTTGAACCTGTTGTAATTAGATGGCCTTACAGCAGGATGTTGCAATTTAATGAAAAGATTGTGTTATTTTGAAGCCTTTACAACACTGTGTCAATCTGTCCTTTAGAAGTATGAGCAAATGTAATCATTAAAATTATTTTATATTTACAGTAAAAAGTGAAATTTAAAGACATTTAAGTTAAAAAAAAAAACCAAAACAAAGATGACTCAGATCTTTCACGTTCTACCACTGAATATGCTAACTCATATACTTATATGCAAGCAAAACAATGAAGTTCAAGACAAAAATCAGATGCTGAATGTATTTTAAAAACTTTATTCTGAAAGCTAGTATGCATTAAGCCCTTCCTAACATGAAACAGTTTCCAACCTTAATCATTTTTGCAAGAATTTCTGTCTGTGTAAAAGCTACATGTTCATCTAAGTAATAGGTTTTGAAGCAGTCTTGATGAGAGAAAGCTATTTCGACTGTAAATCAGGAGAAGCAAACTATAAAGAGCAGAAACACAGCACTGATCTTTAAACCTGTACATAATTAACAAGTGAGTTTCCTCCAAAAAACACATTTTCTTGCTAAGGTCATTCACTCACAGGCAAGTGGGACCAAGCATACTGGTCCCAAACTTAGAGGCTAAGACATTTAAAAGCTATTTCAAATTCTGGACAGTTAAATTTAAATTCAGTTACTTGTACAGTTTACAATTCTCTCGCAATAAATTAAATACATGTGAAACTGACTTCATTGCAGCCCAATCTGTCCCCTCAATTTCAGTTTCATTATCCCATATATACAACAATCAAACACAACGTTTACAATAAAATCGTAACAGCAACATTTTTTAAGTGAATAAGAGACGTGATAATTCTTGATTATATTGGTACAGTATCTTACCATGACTTGCTTCTTTATCTGCTGGAGTTCAAGTTTTATTCTCTGGGAGAGCAGAAAAGAAATGTACATTTTAGTATTGTACACAGAAACCGACAGTCTATAAATATAGGCAATTTCAATGATTAGTAGCAATTACTATAATCCACACTGTGAAAGGAAGGTGTCTTAGTTTCAGCTGGAATGGATGTTTTTTTTTTCAGTGTCTGGTTCGATGCTATGTTTAGGTTCTAGGAGAAAAATAATGTTGACAACACACTGGTATTTGTAGTTGCCTGCTCAGCAGCATATACAGAGCCAAGACTACGTGCAGTGAAGGGCCCAAGGAGCTGGGAGGGAACAGAATTAAGACAGTTTACTTAAACTGGCCACAGGGCTATTCCATACCAAATGATATCAAGCAGAAGGAGTTTTGAAGGGAGTTGGAGTTCATCTCCCTCTCTCTCCCACTGCTCAGGATGCTAGCTGGGCAGCAGTTGGTATGGTGAGCAATTACTTGTGCATCACTTGTTATATCTATTATACAGACATACTATTTTCCTTTCCCCTATTTTAGCAGATAGTTTTATCTCAGCCTATGAGTTTTACTTTATTAGTTTTTAATTATCTCCCACATCCCACTGGGAAGGGGGAGGAATGAGCACATGATGGTGTGATGCTCAGCCACTTGCCAGGTTAAACCACAACAGAAGGCAGAATGAATGTGGTTTAAATCCATCTATATCCTCAGTATGTGTGTAGACAGACCCAAGTGTATGCACATACGTACTCACTCAGTAGTGCACATTTCCAAGCATCAGGACAGAAGCTAGTACTGTCCCACAGCACTACAGGTGGCCAAACGCACAGGATGGCATTAGCAAGGGTAAACACAGCCAAAGGTAAGTGATTATTCTCCCATGTTTAGCACTTGTGAGCTTGCACCAAAAAAGCTGTGTCCAGCTTTAGGCTCTCTGGTATAAGACAAATGTTGACATGCTGGAACAAGCTCAGGAGAGAGCCACCAAGATGATGGGAGACTGCAGCAAGTAGCATAGGAGTGGAGAGCAAAAAGAGTAAGCAAGACAGTAAGCAATAGGTTTGTTTAGCCTTAAAAAGAAATTGCTAAGCATCAAAATGCAGCCAGCAATTCCCTGAATGGTCTCTAGGTAAGTTCTACACTTCTAAGGTAACTTAATCTATCACTATTTCTTTCAGAAGAAATATGAAATAGGAATAGTTGTAGCATCTTCTATTAATGTATGAAAATTATTCTAACAAAAAAGAGCAACAGCTGCATCAACAATTTAGGATATACAGCTCAGTAGCTTCTTCCTCCCTCATTGTTTTCTTCTCTATTTCACACATAACCAGGAAGATTTAAGTCTTTTGTCAAACTCCACGAGACTCCCAACAGCCCATTTTTCCAGCTTCCATCAGGATGGAGAGGCATCAATAGTCTGTTGGTCAGCAACTCCTCCCAACTTTGGATCACTCACAAACTTGCTGAGGGTGCATCCTGCCCCTTCACGAGGTTATTAATAATTCGGTGTTAAACCATATCAGCACCCAAGTTTGTACCCTGGGTACAAACCACTTTTTTACATCCTTAATGAAAAACAAGTGGTACAAGTCGAAGATACTGATTTTTACCTCATTTTCTGAACGAAGAGCTGAAAGCTCGCTTTTTCCCAATATAATCATATCCTTTTTCACTCCATCAATATGGGACATAACTTGTTGAAGAGCAATCTCCTTTAAAAGACAGAAGACAAGCCTCAGGACATGGAGCCATAATGTTTTTCTCATCTGCGCGTACAAATACAACAGGCTATTCAGGTACTCTGAAATTTTTAATCTGGTAATTTGAGACTGATTATTTCAGTTTCAAAGAAAGCAAGACAGACCAAGTGAAAGTGACGAAACAAGCAAGTTGTGGTAAATCATTTGTAATCAGAAATTCTAACAGATCAGAACAGTTCAACTAATAGCCTAGGATAAACTCTCTTCTAAGTCTTCAAATTCTTAACCTAGCAAAGGCTTTAGGGAGAAGGGAGAAAAGGTGCCACTGTGCTAAAAGAGGAAAGCCAGCTTCCACACCAAGACTCCCCAGTGCCACCCTACTCTTGTAACTTCCTCCTTTTCCACCTTCCCATGGAAGAGAGCTCACTCCACTTTCCTATTCAGCTGAGCAGAATCATGCACTATACTTACACTTTTAAACACTCTTCTCACTGACAGAAGTGAGCTGACAGATGGCAAACAAGCATCCTTCTTCATTTTGGAGGATGGAAAGGTCTGTAGATTCTGCTCTAGATGTTACACTATCCACATGCGAACAGGGATTCCCCTCTCATTGCTGAACTTTACCACTAATAAGCAGGTCCTTGCTTTTGATTCTGGACTAATACCATTAAAAATCTGACACTATAACTTCGTTTTTGACAAGTAAGGACAGTCTAATTTACAGCACTGTTTAGAAAAGGCTACCTGACTACAGCACTTTAAAAAGAATTAAAAAAATGCAGTGGGTCAGTGTATTGGACGTATCACAAAAGATCTGCAGGAAGACTACTGCCATGGATATCTCCTTTCTTATTGCCTGATGTGTCCAGCTTACTTTCATTCTCTCTCCTCTTCACCAAACAGTTTTCTCACATGAAGATAGCAACTCAGTTACCATAAAATTAGTTAAATCCTTTGTTTGTAAAGTGACAGCCTCACAGAGCTAAGAACTTCAGTTACTTCTTCCCACTAGCATTGCCTATTTGACTCACTTATGTGTGGGAATTCCAGCATACTAGATACTGCTAATCACATTCAAAAGATGCTTAAGTTCCACGATACAGCTAAATGTGTCTTACGCTGAATTTGGTTTTATTTCTGGAGGCTGAAGTGCCTAAAAGCATAACATAGCAATATTCAACACTTTCACGTCCACATGCTTACACAGATCTACCTGCGTACACTTTGTCTAAGGATTCCCTCCCAAAAATAAAACAGCCAATCCCCCCACAAATTCACTTCAAGTCAATGCAATTTTCTGGTAGCCAAGATGGATCTCTAGATATTCAGAATTACCAGTCTATTTCCAAGCAAGTTTTCTTCAGTTCCTCTCACCAGTTTATATATATATGCTGCATGGATTTAGAGTATACCATGAATAACATGCAGCAAAGGAAACAGAAAACTTACAAAATCAGCATCCAAAACATACTCTTCCTGAGCGTTATCAGTACATACAACTACACTAACCACACACTAAAATCATTGCAAAGAAGTTTAGCTCAATTCTAGTACAATATAAATGTCACTATGACAGAAAGATATATTTAGAAACAGGCCACATAACAGAATGGTAAATTACAGGAGGAAATCTTTTCCTTCGCTGCTGTATAACTAGAGAAAATAATGTAGGAGCTGTAAATAGTTAAATCCATGTTTAGAGTATCTCCTATGACTGAGTAAAAGCCTTTTCAGGTTAAAATAAAGCTAGGAGGAAACAAAGAAACAAACAAAGAAACAAAAAACTCATGAACATTGTACCAGATGGTAGTTCCTAAGTGTCAAGGTCCATCACAACACTTTGATAGCTGCTTGATAGATTCAAGACAAAACTCAACAGCCGGTGGATATTCAGGGATAGCTGTTCACTTTCAAGTTTTTAAACACGGTCTACCAGTAAATAATACAGCAATGTGCATTTCATTAGCAGACATACCGGATTTCAACTGACTTTAACCCTTCCACCCTCTTTGAGCTAACCTGCTGTACTTTGGTCACCATGTCCTTGTAAATCGTATCCAGGTTGGTGCTCACGATTTTCACTAATGCAGATACAATCACTTCCGACTGTTGAGTAGTGAGTCCTAAGTAAAACAAAATAGAACAACATTCAGCTGGACAGCTGATGAAGATTATCGACTTCTAATATACATTACAAAGTTTTTTAAAAAAGCAGTCAGTTATGAAAGGTAATAAAGTACATTCCTCTCCATCTAGCACTAGCAGAGCACAACCGGGCAATACAACCAAGTTCCTCCACTCCAAAATAACGCCTGTGACATAGCTGTTTCTGCAGTACAGCACTATTACAATATCAGCAAGATTAATGTTGGAAGTATTACAGAATGCCATCTCTTGTGTAATTATAAGAAACCTGGCATTCAAAAGCAGATACCTACCTTCAGTACACTCTTAAGTGGTACCATGGAAAATATGCAAATCTCAGCAATTCCCAACAAAGAGCTCTGATTTTAGGCCTGCCAAGTTCTGAGTCCATCTTAAAATACACTTTGAACTCTGTGCATGGTGAACTAGCACAAAACATAGTTTCAAATATGTGGCAGGTTAATGTTAGAAAGCAAATCTGGGGTCTGAGAGTGAGTAACTTTCAACAGCAGAGCTGCTTTAATCATTTGCCGTCACCAAAAGCGCGTACCCTTACTCCTGCTGCTATGTATGTGTCCCAGTGCTCACACAGCTGCACTATGAGCTCATTCATGTCTCAGAATAACGTCAATCAAAAAGAACTGTAGTTTGAATTACAGAATGGCCTGGGTTGCAAAGAACTTCAAGGATCATCTAGTTTCAACCGCCATGCCGTCGACAGGGTTGCCAACCACCAGACCAGGCTGCCCAGAGCCACATCCAGCCTTGCCTTGAATGCCTTCATGGATGGGGTACCCACAACCTCTCAACCACTCCCCCAGGTCCTATCACTATCAACACACGTAAAGTTCCCTGAGAGTTAGGCTGGCACACACGAAGGATGAAACTATACAGGAGGAGCCAGTGATTGGGATCCCTCCTTTCCAGCGCGGTGAGCTATCACAATGCAATTCAGCCATGCGGTCCTTCTTCCTCATGCTACTGAGGTAGCAAAGGTACTTCATCATGAACCCAAAATGATCTCTTCCCTTACGTTTTAGGGTAAGAGAAGGTATATTTTATACAGCATACACACTCCACCCCAAGAGCTGCATTTTTTTTGCAGCAGCCCACGTTCAACCGCATTCCAACAGTTGCACACTGCTGCGGATTAATTAACCGAGCTCTGCAAGCTAAGAAACCCCTCACGACCCCCCCAAGGAACGTACGTAGCAAATTACCATTTTCTTCCAGGAGACGCACCAGAGCGTGAGTGTCAAAAAAAAACTTCCTACTTCCCAGCAAGGAAACACTGCCCTTGCTCTGTAAAAACGAAGACGCAGAGTCGCTGACACCTGAGAAAGACAAGCAGAACACTGACGTACTGCTCGAGCCACACAGGAGCTCCCCGCTCCCCACGCCCGCCCGCTCTCACCGCTCTCCCCGCAGCGCCGGGCCCGGCCCACGCGCCGGGCCCACACCGAGCCAACGCTGACGGCGGCCCCCTCGCGCGGACAGGCGCTGAGGCCGCGCCGCGTGGGGGAGGCGGAAGCGGGCGGGAGGGCGCCGCGGGACCGCAGCACGAGCAGCGCTCGCCTCACGGCCAGGCCGCCCGCACCCGGCGGCACGGCGGGCGAAGAACACAAACCGCCGGCGCTACCGGAAGTCTATGGCTGAGCACGCACCGCCCTTCCGCCGCGGCCGTCAGTCCGCTTCCGCTTCCGCTTCCGGAACGGTGTTCCGCAGTGGGGCTGCGCGGATGCTGGCGGTGTTTGGAGTTGTGGCTGCTCTGCTGCTGTGAGGTGGAGCGCTGAGACCTTTCCGAATGCTTTACTAGAGCGGGTCGATGTTTTTCAGAACCGTTCAGAAACCCACGCAGTGTATTTTCCTTGATACTTCTACTTCAGTGATAGTCAACCGGGATATCCAGGCTAAGCACGCTGACACATCCATCTTCTCTAGCATGAGGAAACACTGCCTCTGCCTATGGAGACTGGAAGTGTGTTCGTTATTTTTCTCCATGTGAGGAGTCAGCTTGGCTGACTCTGACTCTTGGCTGACAAGTTTGCCCCATTTTTTACTGTAATCTTAGCTGTTTGGACCTCCTAGCCACTTTGACTTCCAATACAACCACCACTGACTGGCTTCTCCAAGCTCTGCAGGCTGCTTTGGACATCTTTCAGGGCTGCTCTGCTCAAAGGGTGCCTGGGCCAGTTTCTGTGGCACCAGGAGGCATGACCAACATCATCGTGAAATGAGCTTTGTGCTGCTCCGTGGTGCAGGCTGCTTCGTGCCTGGCTGTAATGTCTACGTGGCTTCACAGAAGGATTAGCTCCTGTTCAGGAAGGCAGGAAGGACAACCGTTGCCTGGGTTGCATCAGGCCCAGGACTACCAGCCAGCTGGAAAGTTGCCCCGCTCTACTTTCTGCTGTACATCATCATATCAACCACTGTGCAGTTTGGAGGACCACAGTATAAGAGTAGCAACTCCAATTACAGCTGGAAAGCTTTTGAAAACAATTAGTTACTTTCCCCTCTTTTTAAATACAATTCGGTTTTACTCAACAGCACAGTCTTCGTGACAGGATTCCTAGCAGGAATCATGAGAGAACAAAAACCAAAGTCGATTTTCACATGGATGTGGTTGGCTTATGGAAGGAATTTTACAACGTGCTTACCTGTAACAGAAAGGGGCTGGCTCCCATTCCCTTGTATTAATTTTCCACTGTGGAGGATTTTCACTTTCCCCATAAGCATCTGGAACTAGCCATTGTCACAGGAAGACTAATAAACTGAAAGGTGGACAGGTGCAGTCCAAAATAGAAACAAATAGTCCCGTTACTTTCTCCAAATATTTTAGCACAGTGACTGTGCAGAGTTGAGGGGCATTAGCAGCTGTCAGGGGTGATGAATGCCCCAAACAGCTCTTAATTCTAAATGGGACAAGCAAAAAATCCCAACCTGAAAAAGAGAGAGAATCACTGACATAAAAATGCTTTGCCATTTTGAATCTGTAGGGTCGTGAGGCAGAGCTGCGTGTCTCTGGGGCTCGTGGTAGCTTCGTGAAGGCTTTGTGGGAGGGAGGGACTTGGGCTCGATCGGGTGTCACGGGACCGCGGGCGGAGCAGGCGTGTATGGGTATAAAAGGCGTTGTTGCGCAGCAATAAATTGGCATTCGATGCTTGACACCGTGTGTCTGGTCCTTTTGTCCCTGGGCTAGGGATGTCCAGAACGGAGGGCTATTGAGCCTTCTGTTGCACCGTCTCTGGCCAACCGGTAGCAACAGAATCAATTGGAAAAAAAAAAAAAAAGGCTGCAGTGGTATTCAAATTAATATGCAAATGATAAGGTGCATTTGGAGTAATTTCTGGGTGGTCGGGCAGTGGGACAGGCTGCTCAGAGCAGCAGTCACGGCCCCAAGCTGACGGAGTTCCAGAAGCGTTTGGATAACTGTCTCTGAAAGGTGGACCTGCTGGAGTGCATCTAGAGGCGGCCCAGAAGGTGGGCTTTTCCCTTTTCAGGTGTGTGCACAAGTGAAGTCCTTGATCGTTATTTTGCTTTTTTTTTTTTTTTAGTGAAGATATCGGTGATGACAGTGTGATTTCTCATGTTACATTTGTTTAGATATGTGGACAGGTATATTATTTATTACAAAGAATCAGTAACTCTTCCCGACGGGAGTGATGTTAAATCGGTCTTACCCATAGATGGCAGTAACTGCTAATAGTGCTGACTGCCAGGGCACCGCAATCCAAGCTTTTAGGACCCGGCCAGTGCTAGAAACAATTGACCTGAACTCACACGTTGCTAAATTGCCATTCTGGGGTTCTCAGGTCGGCGTCATGCTCTCAGCACCTTGCGGAAGCTCTGTGGTGTCACTTCATGGAAGTTCTGCCAATTGTCAGAAATAGCCCCACCATGATTTCTCATCTCTTGAATGAAACTGGTATAATATTTGTTCAAATACTATAGTTGGTAGCAGTAAGAAATGGCAATTACGTTAGAATATTGAATCTTGCTGTGTTCTCATCAGGTGTGCTTTTACTTGTAGGATGAGCCGATAAATGCAATGTGTGTTGAAAGCTACTGGAACCTAGTGCCTTATGTCAGAGATTAGTCAGGACCAGTATCCCTTCCTCCTAACCTACAGACGACTTCATGTACCACATATTGGTGCACTCATGTCATGGTTTCGTGGCTCTTCAACTCCCAACACACCACATGATGTCATGATGTGGAATATCAACAACACAACAAAAACCACAAAACCATGACAACTCACCACCTCTCAGTGAGTCAAGGCAGGAGCAGGTGCTCACATGGCACAGAAAGGGGCTGCATGCACAGGAAGGCAGAAGTCTGGGAGGAGGTTCTCCGTAAGAGTTGCTGATTTTCCCTTTCTCTGTACACGCAGGGAGTGACAGAAGTTGTAAATAAGAACTTCATTTCCCCACAACCCTGATCTCACTTCTTACAGGAGTTTTGCAGGAGGATGTGTCAGGCAAGACTGTCCTCATGGCTCTTCCATTGCTTCTGGGAGGTCTGGCTTCTAGTGATGGATGATTTGGAACACATATAAATTCCAAGGAACTCAAAAAGGGAGAATTGGACCGGTAAAAGGGGGACAGAAGGATGAGTGTGAAGGTTTAAAATTGGAGTGAGTGCTGGGGGAGGAAGGGGAGGGACACTGAAGGGGGCTGGAGGCATAAGAATAAGGGGTGGTGATAACAGAATCACAGAACTGTGGGCATAGAAAGGGACCTATGAGGATCACTGAGGCCAACCTTGCTGCTAAAGCAGGTCCCCTACAGCAGGTCACACAGGAAAGCATCTAGGTGAGTTTTGAATAACTCCAGAGGAGACTCCACAGCTTCTCTGGACAGTCTCTTCTGGTGCTCTGGAGTAAGACTGGGGATAGTAGCAGGGGTAAAATAATTATCAGGGCAGCTTTGGGCTATTGCAGGGAACAGAAATGGAGGTGAAAAGTGGATTACGTGCTGTTCGTTATCGTGCGAGACAGTCAGACAGTGAATCAATTATAATATCAAGCAGTTGTGCAGATAATGAGTTAAGCAATGAAGCAAATAATTTCTGGTATTAAATAATGGTGAGAATCAACAGCAATATGAATCAATTATGCAGAGAACTATTAGAAAAGTGAATCAGTTAAGTAGAGAAACAGTTACACAGCAAGTGAATGAATAAATTAATTATGGAGTGGGACTATTCTGTAGAGGATTAATTATGCAGAGCCTTCCTTTGTGATAAGGGGCATGTCTGAGGCAGCTTCATGCACAGAAAAAAAAATCCTAACAAAATTATTAAAATTGAAGCCCTGTGCCAGTTCTCAGTCACTTTCTCTGTGATCTTCTTCATTTCTCTGGACTAGGCTCGCACAAATCGTGGTGATGAAACTATTGCAGAAGTAGAGGAGTTCTGCATTCCTTCAGTGTGGACACACACAGAGAAGGTGAAGGAAGTTCAGAGATGACTTTGAGGCTCTGTCAAGAGGGTTGTAGGAGGAAACCACGGTCTTTGGAGAAGTCTAACCTGTGCAGGCATACTTCAGGCTCCTCGTGGCATCAGGATTATTTAGGGAGGAACATCTTGCCATACTTTATACCTAAAAGCCTGGCAGCTTGATTTTCCTCTGCTTAGTATGTTCATAGGTTCATAGGTTCATTAGGTTTGAAAGGACCTACAAGATCATCTAGTCCAACCATCCTCCTATCACTATCCCTACCCAACTACTAAATCAAATCCCTTAGCACCTCATCTAAACGCTTCTTTCCATCTCTACAAAATAAGTGTCTGACATCAGCAAAGAAATGTGTGCTTTGTCACCTCTCTCTACTGCTATAGTTGGAGAAAAAACAACCAGCCTTTTGGACATGACACTTTTTGGTAGTGTCAAATTTGAGCACTGACTCAAGAGCCAGCTGCCCTAATTTAAACAGATAGAATTGCAATACAGACCACATGGTGGCGAAGAACAGGTTTCCAAGTCTTCACTCCTGCAGTAACAAAATATACTTTTCTATATAGTGGACACGATAACTTGTACAATTTTTTTGTTTGTTTTGGTGTTTTTCATGCTAAAAACCAAAACAACAACAGAACAAGAGGGAAAAGAATCTGTAACATCCTTGAAATAACAACCAATTTAGCCAGCTAATTTCTCAAACCGTGTGCCAAGAAAACACTTCCATCTTGTTCTGATATACAATGGTTTGACTACAGGATTCAATCCAGAATCAATGCTGAGCTAGATGTCTTTTAAGTGTTATCTGTTACTAGTCTGGACACTTGTTGGATTTTTGAGATGGCTTGCAAAATCTCCTTCTTACTGCTCTTATTCCCTCACACCCCCAGCAAATATGTAGCCTCCCCCATGGCTAATGCTTCAGTGCAAGAACAGAATATGCAAGTCTAAAACATTTGTTTCACACAAATGAGTGGAGCTGTAAATTCAAAAGTAGAAGTTGTTGTCTTATCCAACTAGATTTTCATGTTCTTATTTATTAGTGGAAGAGAATAACATTAATACAGTACAATATGTTCTGAAATTAGAGTGTTTGGGCTACTGGAATTGTTTTTGGTCAGTAATGAAGTGCAAAGTTAAGATGCAGCAACAACTTAAACATGGTAATAACTATTCATATGTTTCTTGCAAAAGTATTTGTGAAATTAGGAACAGCAATTTCTTAAAACATTATACAATGTTGATAAAATGCTTAGATCAGAAATATGAAATAGAAAAATGTGACATAAAAAACAAGTTTAAGGGCAGAGGGGATCTTCTGAAGCAGGAGCAGGTTAATGTGGTTGGATGCCATTCCAGTTTATTTCTGCTCAGCATTGGAGAATTTATCTCCAGTTCTTGACTTTCACTTGTATGTATGGCTTTCTATCATCATTACAGTGCAGCATGTCAGAGTCAAACCTCGTACATGCAATCAGTATTAACTGCACCCAGTTGATCCATGTTATCACATAGATAAGAAGGGATCTAACAAGGTCCTTGCATTGAAATCAGGGCTGCCGAGATTAGCATTGCCTTTATGAGGACCTATGCTCATTATGCAGATGAATGATGGAATAATGAAGATAAAAATTATATATGTGTGTAAACATTTCTATATGATAAATTTCCAGAGATAAAAGTAGGAGGTGCAACTGCAATTGCATTAGTCTACAGTTTAAACTTTTTTTATCATTTTGGAGAGCTATGTTGGGGCAAACTGCCAATCGTCACTAAACATTTCTGCTTTTTAGTACCCCAAAAATGTGAGATTGAAAACAATATTATCTAGATGTTCACAGAAGCATTTCACACATGCTGAAAATTGCACCTGCATATGTGATTTCCAATATGTTTATCAGGCCACTAGGTTTTCTTAAAAGTTCCCACATCCATTTCAGTCCTGTGTCTTTCTTTCTTTTTTTTTTTTTTTTTTTTAATCAAGTTGCCTTCCTGCTAAGGAGGAAGCAGCTGAGCTGGACAAGACAGGCTTTGAGAAGAGAGCTTGGTTTCCCCGTGGCACATGAGTGCCTCAGCCTGCCTCAGATGGCCATGCTGAGTACCTGCATGGCTCAGTCCCGCAGAGGATATGGGCTGGAACTGCCAGGTCTTCTGACCTCCATCCCTGCAGGTCTCCAGCTTCTGTTTGAACTCAGAGTATGAATAAGGATCACAGATGCTCCTTTTTTTATATCCTAATAACTGACAAAGCTCTAGGCTTTGACACCTGTGTTTTCTTTGTGAGACAGGAAGAAAGATTTTTCGGTGTGTGCTGATTTCATTGTTCTGCACAACATTTACATCTCAATCTCAGTCAGAAACTCAGCTTTGGGGAGCAGGGCATAAATGTGGCATGCATACAGTAATGAAAATGTTACTGGCATCATTTATTTGCCTCCTAGCATGGATTTCTTGTGAAAACAACCCTGGCTCTGTTTACTGTCAGAATGGGCTTCCAATGCCTTCAATGTGTTCTTCTATCAGAACTTTGCAGTCTGTCTGGTTGGATTTGTTCTCATGTTGTTGGTTTAACAGTCTTAATGTGAACTCCTGTTTGTTTCTTATCCACACACCCCCAAGACTGAAGAAGCTGCAGACTGAAAATAATATGTATACTTCAAGACAAAGATGCAGAAGCCCCAGATGGCTGCCAACAGAATCTGCATTGTAGAGAAATCTGACAGTGTGGATAACACAGTTTTTCTCTGGCAATGATAATCAGTGTTTATGGATTTGTAAGGCTGTGGTGAGAGGAGGGAACTCCAACACGAATCAGAAGAAAAACTCAAGTACAATCTTGTTTACAAAAGCGGACATGAAAGAACGTAATCATATTTCCTTTCTTTGTCCTCCTGGCAACAACCAATCTATTTGATAGTAGTTACCGTTTAGGAAATTGCTTACCTTAACATAGCTCTGACCTGCCTACTTGCATCCTCTACCAGCTGTAGATGCTTTAGGACATCTAGACTAGAGGCTGGCTCTGGACTAAGGCTCTGTGTTTGCTGGTTATTGGATTCTTTCAGGATATTATTAAATGTAACCTCTTGTCTTGACTAAACAATCAGTTTTCTTTCTGTGGAATAGTGCAAACTCTGCAATCTGAAGGTTAAGGTTTTCTCTTTTGTGTAATAACCCATGGGTACTGTAAGTTGGCTAAGCTACTTCTGGAGATATTTTCAGCACAATTGCATTGTTTCAATTCAGAAATCTTTAGCTTATAAGTAGCTGCTATTGACTAATATTGAAGAACCATAAAGGTACAACCAGTCCAACTTCTTCCCAGTGCAGTGACGGAGCAGTGGCACAGCTGCACAGAGAGGTGGTGAAGTCTCCTTCTCTGGAGACGTTCCAGACCCACCTGGACGCCTACCTGTGCAACCTGGGCTGGGGAGCTGCTTTGGCAGGGGGTTGGACTCCATGATCTCTGGAAGTCCCTTCCAAGCCCTACAATGCTGTGATTCTGTGAAAAGACCTGGCAGATAGCACCTGTAAATTGTAATAGATAACTTAGATACCTGCTTCACTATTTAGAAAGAAAGTGAGAATTACCAACTAAGAGCTTTTCTTTAAATTTCACTAGACAACAGTTCATTTAAAAAAAAAAAAAGCATCTTCCATTGAACACAGCTTCTCCCCTCCAGCACCCAGATTATTAATGAATACTGTAGTGGAAGAAGAAATCAGTGACATAAGAGATCAGTGACATAAGAGACACAGGCACAAGCTTAGAAGTCAGCAGGTACATCTGCCTGTATGTCAAGTGACCCAAATCCTCCTTTTCATTATACAGACTTTCAGGAGCATAGGAAAGGACCGATGATGCTAATTACACTAATGAGAGCGATTTTGGTAGAATAATATAGAACTCCCTCTCCCTTCCTTTAACTCTCTCCTTTTAGTTAATTTTTCCCTTCTATCTTGTTTGCTACCAGTTTTGATGTGCATTCTTTGAGTTTCAAAAACTGGAAAGAAAAGTCTCTGAAGACTTCTACCCTATCTCTTTTGGCATGCTTTCCTCCTATAGCAACACCATATCTGCAGTGCAGTGTGAGGCCCTATAAACTAATTGTGAGAGACATTAAGACTCGCACCACCTTTCCTCCTCTCACCCTGAATGGTTCTTTAAGTTTTTCACATTTCCTCTGTCCTTTAGATCTTCCAATAACGTTCCTCTAAAGTGCACTTTGTTCTTAATATGCACATTTATTAATCTTCTTGGCTCATCTTTCTCCAAAACTCTTACGCCAACTAACATACGGGTACTTCCAAGCCTCGGTTCTACTCTGTTTTGCATGTCTGATGTTCTGGGTAGCTACTTCTTTGTGCTACAGAAATCACTCTTGTGACTTCTGATTCCTGGAATGATGTTGTTTCTATTTATATCTTCCCTGCTCTCCATCTCTTACTGTTGCCATCTCTCTTCCAAATTCATCTCTCCTCTCAATGCTCTCTCCTTGTCTTTCACAACTACATCCTCACTTCTGCCTTTTGACAGCTGAAGCTTCTTTTTCCATTCTCATTCACCATGGAAATCTAACTAGCCTTTCACTCTTTCTGTCTTTTCCTGTGGATCAATACCCCGTTATGCTGGCAGCTTTCTCCATCAATGATGTGTACATTAATCTTAGCCACTTCATTCGTCCAGTCTTACATTTTAGCCAGTGTCTTTGTGGAGAGTTTTTATGCATTCATCTTTCCCATGGCTCCTAAAGAACTTCACATTTTCCTCCTGAAGTGCTATTCCAGTCCCAGTACTCTGTAAGCATTGTCTTTTCTTTTGTGTTGTCTTGTTGCCTGTGCTGATCAAAGCTTAGTCCTATCAATGCATCTGGACCATGTGCAAATTTTGCAGCCTTCTCTTTCGAAGTCTCAGCCCTTTTGCTCATTCCTTCCCTTTTCATTTCCCTTACATCCATCTTTTCCCCTTCCCACTCTAACACAAATTAAAAGTCAACATATTTACCATTTTCTTACCTGTTCAAATCCTCCCTCTCACTCCTTTTCTTACCACGATTTCAAATTTTAATTTTCTTCCTTCTTCATAGCCACACCCTCTCCTTTTACTTCTTATTGTGCTACTTGTTTCCTTCTGCTTTATCAGTGATGCAGACATTAGTCCTTGTGAAGTCTGTTTGACACTCCTTTCCATTCTGCCCAAAAAGCTTACTGCAAATAATGAAATGTGGGCACTCTTATCTTTCCCCTCTGCCCTGCTCCTTTTAGGTAAACTTGATGAAACTAGCGGGGAAACTGGAGTTAATTCCTAATTCAGCAGTCTGAAAAGACAGAAAAATAGCCCACCACCAATTACAAAATAATTTGATAAAATTAAAAAAAAAAAGTTTTAATTCCCACTATGAGAATAAGAAGTGCAATGAAGAAATAAACAGAAGCAGATGAAAGCCAACAAATCACAAATATAGGAAGGAGTACATCAACTGCCTGGAGTGCACTGGAACAAATATTAAAATATTTTTAAGGTCAGTGTGTGGGAAAGAAATTGTGGTTGCACAGTACTCAGAAAAGAAAAAAGTGGATGAGATGAATTGACTGAGCTAACAGCTTTTTTTGCTCAGTCCAGCAATTCCATAGTCCATCTGAATTTCTGCCTAGCACTTTCTAATATAGGACTTCATCCTCTGAACCGTGGTGTTGTGTGTCACTCTGTTAATGCCAATCTAAACAAAGAAATGTTGCATATTCTGAGCCCCAGAGCTTGGCATTCTTTTGCTGTAGCTCTGCCATCTCAACTATAATCCATGAGTGCTTATATCCAGGATAAATAACCACCAAAACTCTAGTGACACTTCTGCCTACTGCTCAAAGCTATTGTATGGCTGAATACAACTTTGGATACAAAAATCTCTCATAGGTAGGGGATCTTTGTCATCTTGCTTTTACACGGACAGCAACGTATTTGCTTTAGCTGCATCAATGCAGTTAAAAAGTCACAAATTGCCTATTAGGAAGGCTGATAAATCAGTATAAACGGAACTTAGAGCAGCCTGTTTCCACTGTATGTAATATCAGAATGACAGGATATATATTCACATTTTTACAGATAGGCAATACTGTATTTATTTCTATCAGCTGCTTCCTCAGGCTGGCCCCTAAGTAAAAAGTGATGCTTCCAAGCAGCTCTGGAGAAAACAAAAAATCTGGGGGAATGTCTGGGTGCTACTTGGGTGTGAAGGAGGTCTGAAGAGGCTTGCTGGGTGGCAAGGGGAAAGATGAAGCGAAAAGTTCCTGTAACTTCTGCATCAAGCTGATGGGGGGGGTGGGGGTGGGGGGGCACGGGGGGAAGGCAGGGAACCACAGCTCGCTGCTGGTTGTACAGCTATTTTAGGCATTAAAAATAAATCCAAGCCACCTCCTCCCCATGACTTGAAGCCAAGACAAAGTGACTCAGTCTCTCCCTACAGGAGCAGATCTCAAAGCAAAACATAATCTCATTAGCACAATAACCTTGGTTACTCATCCACAGCTCCAGCAGCCTCCTACCAGACCTCTTTCTCCCTCTGCTGTGCTCATTTGCTTCATCCAAGAGTGTTTTATCCTAAATTAGGGCTGCTGTCATAGCTATTTGAGAGGCTTTGTCTCCCGGAGTTTGCATTTCCGGGTTAAAAGTCGCTCCAAGCTGGCCTTCCTGTCCTCATGAGCAAGGGGAAAGGTTTCAGCAGGGTCCACTTGGAGACTCTCATTGCAGAAGCACTTCCAGGCCGCTTGCTGGGTGCGTGCCAGGGCAGAGAAGTGCAGTCACTCGAGCTGCATGGGGCAGGCGTGCAAGGACCCCAGTGCACGGTGCTATGCTCAGTCATATGTTCTAGCAGTTGAAATGAACCAAAGCAAGTGATTTCCAGCATCGTGAGCTCCAGACAAAGCCTCTGAAGTGCATCACTTTTTCCAACTTGATGCTTTCAAAAAAGCAATGGTAGCACACCTTTGAGCACTGGAGAGTATAAGGAAAGAAAAGAAAAAAAAGTTTGCTTACAAACAGTGAGGCAGGAAGCAACGTAAACCAGTTTGACAAGGTGCGACTGAACAAACACTGACAGACTACAGCAAGTTACTGCAGAAATGGCACTGAGTCAAAACCCCATCCATCCCCTCTGCCCCACGGGGAGAAGTGGTTCCTGCAGGACCTTTGTGGCTCAGCCTGGGGCTCTCACAGCCGATCACGTGTATTTTAGCCCTCTGATGACACATTTGAAGTGCTTGTTTTGAAAAGCAGGTCTGAACTGCTAGGCTGTAAGCATGACAGTGTGTGTGGTTTGGCCCTATCAGTTGAGCTGAAGGCTGCAGCTAATTCATTAGTCACTGCGCACGTGCAACACAAGCTTTACTGTAGTCTCAAAACACGTAAAAACAAGGTGAACTATGTCAGAAAGCCTTAAAATTAGGCTCTGTTCCTCTCTTCCTCCACCAAACACACACTATGTACCATGAACAAGAGGTTATTTTTCATTACTCTTTTTTTTTTTTTCTTTTTCCCTTCCAAGACACCTTGGAATACTAACACATTCTGTTGACAAAGAGCCTGAAAAACTTTGTTCTGAAGTTACAAGAATGGAAGGAATTAGGTCAGCTTCAAAAGAGGAGGTTGGATGTCCTCGAGTCACAGCAGCCCTGGGACAGGAAAGATGTGAGGTTTTTTGGGGTGTTTCCTCAACTCATGCACTAGCTGCTATGGGAGGAGCTCAAGGCAAATAACACCAAGATGGGATTTGGCCAAAAGTTGGAAAACTGATAGTTAATTGCATTTGATGAAACTGCACTTAGGGTAATTGCTCTGTATTCCTTGTCACAAATCTGCTGTCTAGAAGGGGCCAGGCAGTAATGTTTCCTAGCCCTGCCAAGCACAGAGCTACTGGTTGGGCTTTCTGTGCCTTTCATTGCATGAAGCATCAAGTGGTTGCCCATGAAAGGCACAGTGCTAATGGCTGGACGTGGGGTAGCCTAGTGGCAGGAAATAATAAAGCAGTGGGCAGATTTCCATAGAAGTTCAGTTTTGGAAAGGCTGGCTGGCATCCTCAGCACAGATGGAGCACGAGCAGAATGCTGCACCCTGCGCTGTATCAGTGACTGTGTACTAAGGCTGTCCTGCAAGTTTGGTTTCAGCTTCCTTTGTTGTTTTTTCTTCATTATGCAGCTGCCTAAAAAGCTTCTTGTCTGCACCTGAAGCAGCATTCGAAAAAATCTGTTTTAATTATCAGCATGTGCATTTCTGTGACACATGTCCTGGTGGAATCTGGATACTGCTATGTTAAGTGATATCATTGTAATGAGCATAATATAGACCATAAGACCAAAAACAGAACACTGCTCCTATTCTCTCTCCCTGGGGATTAAAACCTCCCTCAGATAGCATTGCTTTGAACAGCAACTGTACAAGTTTTCTTTTGTTTGTTTGTTTCTTTCCATGCTTATTATTTCAAGAAGTGTATATAAAATATGTTTAGTTTAGGAGAAAACAAAAAGATCTTGTTCTTCCTGCCAGTGCTGTAGCTCATCCTCTGCTTCAGAAATCCATCAGATTCCTTCCCTCTCAGATCACCGGTTGCAAGGGTTCTGTAGGACAGATGTATGCCTTGTTTACATTGCACAACGGCACTGTCTTCAGGTTCTGCTCTCAGTGCGCATACACAACGTGGAATCACATCCAGCTCACTTGCTTTCCCTCCATTATGCTGCCTCTGAAGAGCCAAGAGGATTAAAAAAGGCAGCAAACATTCACTATTGTTACTAAGCCCAGTTCATCTGACTTTAAATAAACAAAGAAATAAATCCATTAGGAAATAAGACGTGACCTCTCCAAGTTCGCCTCCAGGAGAGAGCCATGCCTTCAGGAAGAAAGAAACAGAAAAGTTTTATGCCAGAGGCATTTCTGAGCAAGGTAAAAAGAAAATAGGAATCTAATCTGTTTCTGATGCATGTGCTGGGGCAGAAAACAGTTCTTAGACAAACATGTTTTTCCTGAGCAGCAGAACTAAGGAAGCCTGGTTTCCTATGGATTCACATCCTTTGTCCCACATCTCCCTCCCCTCCGCCACAGGAATTCCAGCTCCCCTCGTGCCTCCTGTGGCACTGTCACCACCACCAGACGTTAGACTGGGACAGTCTGGAGCTACAAAAACATTTGCTTGTTGTCAGCACGTGGGTGCTGGCCGGGCAGCTGGGATCCGCTTGCCTTTTCCTTGTCCAGGCAGGAACTCAGCTCCCTTTCCCTTGTCCTGCTGCCAAGTTTTATGAAAAGTTGGAAGAAAAAACAATTATGTCTAACACTCTCTCTCCTTTAACTTTGGTCAAAAACTGTTCTGCCAGACAGAGAGTTACAAAAATTATTAGGTGTGGAACAAACACTGATTGTGTAAGCTTCTTTTCCACAGGATATTCCAAGTTCAACTACTTTTCACGTCTTAAAAAAACAAAGAAACGCAACGGGATAAATTAGGAAATTTTCCCACAGTCATTTTCAGCTGCAATACAGCTTGTGTGAGGAACAGTAACTGATTTGCTATCTCACACTAAAGGCTATCATCTGATTTATTTCTTTTAACCAAGAAATCTCTGAAAGCTTCTGCTGCTGCTCTGGATGAGACCCGCCACATAGCTGAGTATTTCCAGCTCACCGCATGCTTGTTGTTGCCCCAGACACGCTGCCTGTTCTGTGCTCTGCTCTTTGTGTGCCTCCCTACTCCCAGCTCCAGGAGAGCCCTATTTTGCTGAATTTACGTGTTGCTTGGACTATAAACCATGTTGAGCAATAGGCATCATCTTCTTGGAGAGCTCCCTCTGTCATATTTGCTTGACCTTATGTTTTGTTTTGGTTGTTTATCATGGTTCTCTCAATACATGCTCTCTCTGCCTCCTGACCAAGCTGCGAGTTCTTTTTCACCCCAGAAAACCCCCACAAATCCGCAAATAACCGAGGATGGGTGAGGTGAAGGCACATATCTCCCAAACCACTCGTCTCCCTTTCATCACCAAACCAGAACGTGTCAGCTGCTGCAGCTGCCTTGTGGGCTGGGCAGAGCAGGACATGGCCCTCAGGAACAGCAGGCACTGCCATTTAACCGCACACAAAACAGGGTTCTGCGTGGCACTGTGGAAGGAACCGTGATAAGCCATGGGCTGGCAAGGCAGCACTGTCAGACCCCAAAGTGGGTGGATGAAAGGAGCAGAGGACACTTGTGCCACCACAGCACCAGGAAGGGCTTCCATTTTGTCCATTCCTCCTCAAGATGGCGACTGCTGCCTGTTTCTCTCAATGAAGTTGAGGCCCACAGTGAGGGACTTGCAGGACCAGGATGGTGAGGAGCAGGTTGAGGTACCAGGAGAGCACCTGAGGCAAGGGGGAGCAAGGTGGTACTATGATGGTAGTACAATCCAAGTCTTGTACCTCGAGGCGGAGTAGGGAAGGTGTGGAAATGGAAGACCATCAAAGAATTGAATGACATCAGTGCTAGGAGTTGGGCACAGTGAACATGTCCCTCCTTGCCTCACCACTTATGTGCATGTATATATGCAATCACACGCTTTTTCACCTCAGGACTTCTGGTAGCAGATCAGAAGATCAGTCGCAGTGCAGTGAGGTAAAAAGCAGCTAGGGTAAAGATGTTTCCTCAGATTGTTCATCTGCTGAGGACCTAGCAGGAAGGGAAGATAACTGAAGTTCAAATTATCTATAATTAGATGCAGACATACACTAAAAAAACCAGAAACTTAAGAGATGATTTCAGTGTGAACATGAGGCTTAGTGCACTTTAGAATGTAGACATTCTTTCATCCCTTTCATATTTGTGCTGTATTGAGGGTAGTAACCCATTAGTGCTGTCTTGACTTTTACAGTAAATGATCTCAGATTGGCAGAAGATCAGAACATTGAAAAAAACAAAAACAAACAAACAAAAACAAACTTTAAAATCACATTTTTCAGACGCACTGAACACTAGGGCATGACACATGTTTTTGGTCTACAGAAATTTCTGTTAAAAAAAAAAATCACTGACATAGTCCTGACACAACGTTGTATGTACAACTCTGGTAAAATATTCCAGATAGCTAAAACAAATAAAGAAACAAATGAAACCAACAACCAAATAAATAAAACAGCAAAAAAAAATTCTCTCCAGTTTTTATGTAAACCTGGAATGGAGATAGGTTATCTATAGAGTCTTATCTTTACTTTGCTATCTAACGTAGATATGACGCAATATAACATGATCGCATCTGCTGGTGCAGGTCTTCCAAACAGATTTCTTCCTGATGCTTTTACTGGAGAGCTCCAGTGGTCAGGAAATTCTTTATAATTTCCATCCTAAACATAATAATGGGAAGTCTATGTCTTTCACCTTATGCAATTATTTCCATTTTTTGTGTGTTTGCTTCAAACATAGTACCCTTGAGAGCACTTAAGGGCCAATTTAGCATCAGTGTTTATTTGTTAGGCTAAACAAATCAAGTTTCTGAAGACCCTAATAGTCTTTATCTGAACGCATCCAGTTTGAATTGGTCTTTTCTGAATCCCTATGAACAGAACTATTTTCTTTCCCATTTAAGAAAAAATGTGAATGTTTGGAAATTAATGATGATGATGGTAGGGTTGAGAGCTAACGGTCTGGAATCAAGGGGAAGGCCAATAAGACAGATATTATTATGGGAACCAGCTACAGGCCACCCAACCAGGATGAAGAAGTGGATAAGATACTTTATAGACAGATGGGTTAGGTCTCAGGGTCTCTACCCCATGCTCTTGTGGTGGACTTTAAATTCCCAGATGTCTGCTGGAAATATAATACACCAGGAAGGGAGCAGTCCCAGAAGTTCCTAGAGTGGGTGGGAGATAACTTCTGACATAGACGGTGAGGGAGCCAACAAGGGGAAGCATGCTCCTGGACCTGCTGCTTGTTAACAGGGAAAGTCTTGGGGATGTAAAGGTTGGAGGCTGTCTAGGGCAAAGTGACCACAAAGTGATAGATTTTTTTCAATCCTTGTTGAAGGAAGGAGGGGAGTCAGCAGAACCGCCACCCAGGACTTCCGGAGGGCAGACTTCGGTGTCTTTTGGATGATGGTTGAGAGAGTCCCTTAAGAGGTAGTTCTGGAGGGCATGGGAGCCCAGGAAGGATAGGAAAACTTCAAGGAAGTAATTTTAAAGCTGCAGGAGCTGACTATCCGCAAGTCACAGAAGACAAGCTAACGGGGAAGAAGACCAGTCTGGCTCAACAGAGATCTTTGGCTGGAACTCAGGAATAAAAGGAAAGTTTATGGTCTTTGGTAGAGGGAGCAAGCAACTTATGAGGATTACAGACACGTAGTGAAGCTGTGCAAGGAGAAAATTGGAAAGGTCAAAGCCCAGCTAGAACTGAACTTGGCCACTGAGGTGACGGACAATTAATATTTCTATAAATCCATTAGCAGTAGGAAGAGGACTAGGGAGAATCTCCATCCCTTGTTGGACACAGAGGGGAACACAGTGACCAAGGATCAGGATAAGGCATTAAGTACCTCAGTCTTCTTTGCCTCTTCAATACTAAGACTAGTAGTTCCCTGGGCACGCTGCCCCTTGTGCTATAAGAAAGGGATGGGGAGTAGAATAGGCCCTGCATACACCACGATGAGATGGTTTTGAATCTGCTTCAAAAGCTGGATACTCACAACTTCATGGGGCCAGATGGATTGCACCCTAGAGTGCTGAGGGAATTGGCAGATGTGGTTGTCAAGCCACTGTCCATCATCCTTCAACAGTCCTGGCTAACCGGGGATGTCCTAGTGGACGGGAGACTGGCAAATGCGATGCCTATCTTCAAAAAGGGATGGAAAGATGATCCCGGTATCTACAGACTTATCAGTCTCACATCAGTGCCAGGGAAGGTTCAACCAGGGAAGGTTTAATCCATCACAGATCAATTAAAGGTCAACCAGGGGATCAGGCCCAGTCAGCATAGGTTCATGAACAGTAGATCGTGCTTGACAAACCTGGTTTTGTTTCTATGACAAAGTGACCCACTTAGTGGATGAAGGTAAGGCTGTCGATGTGGTCTACCTGGACTTCAGTAAAGCCTTTGACACTGTCCCCCACAACATCCTCACGGAGAAGCTGGCTGCCTATGCCTTGGGTGGGCATACACTCTGCTATGTGAAACACTGGCTGCATGGCCAGGCCCAAAGAGTTGTGGTCAGTGGAGTTAAATCCAGTTGGCAGCCAGTCATGAGCGATGTTCCCCAGGACTCTGTACTGGGGCCACTCCTATTCAACACCTTTATCAATGCTGTTGATGAGGGGATTGAATGCACCTTCAGTAAGTTCATAGATGATACCAAGTTGGGAGGGAGCATTCATCTGATGGAAGGTAGAAAGGCACTACAGTGGGACCTGGTTAGACTGGATTGATGGGCCAAGGCAAACTGTATGAGTTTCAATAGGGCCAAGTGTCAGGACCTGCATTTTGATCACAACAACCCCAGGCAATCCTACAGGCTTGGGGAGGAGTGGCTGGAAAGTTGCCTGCTGGAAAGGGACCTTGATGTGCTGATGGACAGTCAGCTGAATATGAGCCAGCAGTGTGCCCAGGTGGCCAAGAATGCCAATGGCATCCTGGCTTCTATCAGAAATTGGATGATGAACAGGACTAGGGAAGCAATCCTGCCCATGTACTCAGCACTGGTGAGGCCTCACCTCAAATTTTTCAGTTCAGTTTTGGGCACCTCAGTACAGAAAGGACGCTGGGGTACTGAAGCGGGTGCAAAGAAGGGCAACAAGGCTTGTGAAGGGCCTGGAGAATGTGCCCTATGAGGAGCAACTGAAGGAACTGGGGCTGTTTAGTCTGGGGAAGAGGAGGCTGAGGGGAGACCTTATTGCTCTCTTCAAACACCTGAAAGGTGATTGCAGTGAGAGGGGGGTTGATCTCTTATCAATGGTAACAAGACAAGGAGAAATGCCCTCCGGTTGCTGCAGGGGAGGTTTAAGTTGGTTATGGGGAAAAACTTTACAGAAAGGGTTGTTAAGCACTGGAATAGGCTCCCAAGGGAGGTAGGTTGAGTCACCATCCTTGAATGAGTTTAAAAACCATCTGGATGTGCTGCTCAGGGACGTGATTTAGTGATAGGTTGTTAGAGTTAGGGTGGTATGGTTTGGTTTAATTGGATTTTATGATCTCGAGGGTCTTTTCCAACCTGAGCAATTCTATGATTCTATGATCATGAGATTGCTTCTTAATAGCATTATTTTTGTATTTTCAAGTTAGGTTATGTGATCGAAATACAGGTCTGTGCCCTTGAAGAGATCTCATTCCATTTATCTGTCCATTGCTAGGCCTCGTCACTAGGTTTTTGGAAGAAATAGTTTCTGATACAACAGTACACTTGGGCTTTACAGCTGTACTCAAGCCATTGCCTGGTCGTGCAGGTCCTGTGCTCGGGCTGACTCCCGGCCTTCCCGGCCCGGTTCCCGAGCTGCTGCCTGGTCGCCCAGGTGCTGCACTTGGGGTGACTACAGAGAACTGGCCAAGATCTGCAGGCAGAAAATTAGAAATGCTAAAGCCCAGCTTGAAATTAGGCTGGCTACTGCTGTAAAGGAGAACAGGAAACCCTTTTACAAATATATTAACAGCAGGAGAAAAACTAAGGAAAATTTCCCTCCTTTACTCAACGAGGCAGGCAATATAACCACAGACGATAAGGAAAAGGCTGAGGTTCTCAATGCCTTCTTCACATCTGTCTTTAATAGACAGGACAGTTATCCACATGGTACTTGCCCTGACCTGGAAGTCCGGGACGGGGTGCATAATGCACCCCCTGTGATTCAAGCAGAGACGGTCAGAGATCTTCTCCTCCATCTGAACTCCCACAAGTCCATGGGGCCAGATGGGATCCACCCAAGGGTGCTGAGGGAGCTAGCAGAGGTGATTGCCGAGCCACTTTCTGCCATCTATCAGCATTCCTGGTTATCTGGAGAGGTCCCACAAGATTGGAGGCTTGCCGATGTGACTCCCATCTTCAAGAAAGGCCGTAAGGAAGACCCGGGGAACTACAGGCCTGTCAGCCTGACCTCGGTATCAGGGAAAGTTATGGAACAGATGATATTGAGGGAGATCACACGACATGTGCATGGCAATAAAGGGATCAGACCCAGCCAGCACGGGTTCACCAGGGGCAGGTCGTGCTTGTCCAACCTCATCTCCTTCTATGACTGGGTGACCAGACAGGTAGATGAGGGAAAGGCTGTTGATGTAGTCTACCTGGACTTCAGCAAGGCCTTTGACACGGTCTCCCACAGTATTCTCCTAAGGAAACTGGCAGCCCGTGGTGTGGACAGGTTCACTCTTCTCTGGGTGGAGAACTGGCTGGAGGGCCGTGCCCAGAGGGTAGTGGTTAATGGAGTTAAGTCCAGCTGGCGTCCTGTAACGAGTGGTGTCCCCCAAGGGTCAGTTTTGGGGCCCATCTTGTTTAATATCTTTATTGATGACCTAGACGAGGGAATTGAGTGTATGCTCAGTAAGTTTGCAGATGACACAAAGCTGGGAGGATGTGTCAAACTGCCTGAGGGTAGGGAGGCCCTTCAGTGGGATTTGGATAGGCTGAACAGCTGGGCTGAGCAAAATGGGATGAGGTTCAATAAGACCAAGTGCCGGGTCCTGCACTTTGGCCACAATAACCCCATGCAATGCTATAGGCTTGGGGCAGAATGGCTTGAAGAATGTAGAGAGGAAAAGGACCTGGGGGTGTTGGTTGATGCTCGGCTCAACATGAGCCGGCAGTGTGCCCAGGTGGCCAAGAAGGCCAACAGCATCCTGGCCTGTATTAGAAATAGTGTAGCCAGCAGGAGCAGGGAGGTGATCATCCCCCTGTACTCAGCTCTGGTACGGCCGCACCTCGAGTACTGTGTTCAGTTTTGGGCCCCTCACTACAAGAAGGACATTGAGGCCCTGGAGCGTGTTCAGAGAAGGGCAACAAAACTGGTGAGGGGCCTGGAGCACAAGTCTTATGAGGAGCGGCTGAGGGAGCTGGGATTGTTCAGTCTGGAGAAGAGGAGGCTCAGAGGAGACCTTATTGCACTCTACCACTTCCTGAAGGGGGGTTGTGGTGAGGAGGGGGTAGGCCTCTTCTCCCTGATAAGTAATGACAGGACGAGAGGGAATGGCCACAAGTTGCGCCGGGGAAGATTTAGATTAGACCTGAGGAAGCATTTCTTTTCTGAAAGAGTGGTCAGGCACTGGAATGGCCTGCCTAGGGAGGTGGTTGAGGCACCATTCCTAGCGCTGTTCAAGAAGCGTTTAGATGAGGTGCTAAAGGACTTAATTTAGTAGTTGGATAGAGATAGTGATAGGAGGATGGTTGGACTAGATGATCTTATAGGTCCTTTCCAACCTTATGAACTTATGAACTTATGAACTTATGTGGAACCTGAAGTCACAGTTCATTACATCTATTGCATTTCTTTTGCCTACGAAGTTTGTTAACACAGTTATTACCAAATAAAAGTGGCAAATTAGTCTGGCACAACGTACTCTTGGTAAAAAATTTACTCCATCCAGTCTTCCTCTCTCATCTCCAAACGTTCTTTCCTTTCTATTATTTGAAATATCTCCCATTCTGTTGGAGGTAGCAATACATGGATGGATGAGTGAGGAAGAGGGCTCAGATGATCATATGGGTCAGAACATAACTACTTATGTCCATATCAATAGTGTATCAAAAACAATAAAATTGAACTTCTGACAGTCCTGGAGACAGGACAAGGGGGAGCGGACAGAAACTGCAGAAACTGCAGCACAGGAGGTTCCGCACGAATGTGCACAAGAACTTCTTTACGGTGAGGGTGACGGAGCACTGGCACAGACTGCACAGGGGGGTTGTGGAGTCTCCTTCTCTGGAGATACTCAAGACCCGCCTGGACGCCTACCTGTGTGACCTGGTG
This sequence comes from Cyrtonyx montezumae, assembly GCF_038088225.1. NCBI lineage: Eukaryota > Metazoa > Chordata > Aves > Galliformes > Odontophoridae > Cyrtonyx > Cyrtonyx montezumae. The sequence goes on along the minus strand of NW_027072089.1, from coordinate 84,786,422 downwards.
TAGGGAACCTGCTTTGGCAGGGGGGTTGGACTCGATGATCTCTTGAGGTCCCTTCCAACCCCTATGATTCTATGACATTAGCCTGCATCAGCCCACAGCATCAGCACTAAAAACAGTCTGTGTAATACCTAGCTGTACGTAGCCATAAGTTATCAGTCTCTGCCACAAACACTAGTAACGTATCTGTTGAGCAGTTTCACTGATATGAGCTCTATGGTATCAAAAGCAACCCACAGATGGGTCCCCTGGGACAAGGTTTAGATTGGCTGTATCTATTATGCTGGTTAGCTAGGGACTCGTTACTGAGTTTAGTGCTGTTTGTGTTTGGAAAGACCAAAATCCATCTAGGGAGAAAAGCCCTTCAACTCTCAGGATCCCAGGCAAAAGATTAATTTTTTTTTTTTTTAATCATTCATCAGTCCTATTTCATCCACACTTCAGGAGAGATTATGTGAGGGCTTGTTGTTTCCTAACCTCAGGCAGGCTTGGATATCATCTGAGAGGAGAAAATTTTAAGTGCTTGCAACCCTGCTAAGAAGCATAGTGAAAAATAAGGAGTAACTACTCTGCTCTTGAAAGCTGGAATTCCCGGTATGATTATCCCAGACAGAGCTGGAATCTGGGGGACTCATCCAACCATGAGGCAGAGTCAGGGCTTTGTGCCTTGCAGGGGGCAGAAAGCAAGGCAGTTCCTTTCCCCAGGAGCACATGCGTTCCCCAGCAGCACAACTGATGAGCTATGCATGTGATGGTTTTACATTGGCACCATTGCTTTCATGTAGTCAAACATGGGAACTTCAGAGCGAGCCCATTAAACCATCTTTGCCTATAGAGCTGCTATCCAAAATTGCCTCATAACTCAGCAACTGACTTACTTCCTCCTATCACTCACAGGGTCTTCTTTAACATTACCATTTCTTGGGACTTTTCATCTCAATATGCACATACATTCCAAGTATTTCTCCCCTTGGCTGCAATGCTTCCAGAAGCAACTCTTTTTTCTTTTTTTTTAGTCTGGTTTTTTTTTTTTTTTTTCTCTGTGTGTGTGTTTTTAAACTCTCTCTCTACAGTAATTCCTTCTCATGGACATCCCTGTGATGCATTCTGACATGGATGTATTACCACATCACCTAGTCCTTACTGAAGCAACAGGTGGACTATTACCAAGGAGCAATGATCCTTTAGTAGTTTGTAACAGGAGCCAAACACAGCACATTAGAACAACATGCATAGATTTAAAAACAATAAACCCACCCCTATACACATTTAAGTTGTGATTCTCTCTCACTGGCATGAACTTCACAATTCTGCAGTAAAACAGTTTACTTCATGGAAACAAAAAAGCACATACTGTAAACCTCATTTTCTGGATCAGCACACCCCTACCAGCCATTCAAGGAACAGGCAGCCGCATACACTGCAAAGGCGTTAAACAGCTGTCTCTATTGCTGGGTTTAGTCCAAGAGCAAAGAGGAAAGACAGGCCATAACTCTCATTTATGGATTGAAAGAACCAGCTTTGCTTATGTTTCCCTCTCACTGTTGCTACAGTCTTATCTACTTGGTATCTTAGATATTTATACAATACACAGACTTCTACCACCTTGTGTTGGCTTTTTTTTCCTATATTTGTAGCTGTTTATACATGATCCTGTGGGTTGTTTTATTCACAGATATTTGAGTACCTCAGGGTCTTATGGTTTTTCTGCATGTGGCAACGTACTAACAGTTCACAGAAATATTTGAAAGACAGTTTGTACAAAACTAAAAACAAGCATCAGTCAGGGTCTCCAGGATCATGAACCCTTAATATAAATAGGCCTTTGACTACAGTGAACAAGTAGGAGCTTGCAAGAGAGCCTTTAGTCATACTTTAATGCATTAAACAATTTCATTAAGAAACAGTAAATCTCTTATTAAGAACGAACTGAAAACAAACCTTCCCTCCTCCAAATCCCCCTACAAAAACAGGAGAAAAGAAAAGCTTGATAATGATGTTGAAATTACAAATGGAAATAAAAGAATCTAAAATATATTAGTTAGATGACATACTGAATATTTGTACTTTGGGACAGCCAAGTAAAATAAGCTAGGAGTGCCCAAGTATAGAACTATAGAACATATAGAACTATTGAACGTATAGAACTATGCTCTTAACTTGAAAGGTAACAGTGGAAGAAGAAAATACCTCTTAAAACAGTGGCATTTATGGAGATGGGAGATGAGGTTTCTGTTAAACACTTACCTTCCACAGTGAGCATATTTTTACATTGTTAGGTGATGACTATCACAGTTCTCTCTATCAAACAGGATTAGCTTCCTCAGACATTCACAACTCCAGTTAACCATGCTGTATGAAGCACCATGTTTATAACCTGTCAGGCATGGTCTGATACCTTGGGTAAGATAGGATCCTGTTTAAAACAAGATGAGTCAACTACTGAATAGTCAACTACTGAGTAGCTCAGTGAACAATATACTGTTAAGCTTTTCTAATGCTCTGGATGCATTTTTATTGAATAGCAAAAAGAGAAATATCCAATCATAACTATTTTGAGAGCAGTAGCCATGGGTAATCTGATTTGATTATTAAAAATGAAACAAGCTACATAGGGATACATATGACAAATCGTTGCCTGGAATGTTGCTAGAAAAAAAAAAAAAGCTAAGTTCTAGAAAAGCTTAATTTTTCATGGACTCTTTTTTTTCAGAGGAAATAGTTAAAATATTAAGATCCCTGCAGGAAATTTTCTGTGAACTTTTGGGAATGTGAAAGTTAATGGGTATTTTCCCCCGACCTTCATAGAAATTCATTGTCCTAAAAGATTCCTGTATCCCAGTACTTCCGAATGGTACTGGAATAAAACACATGGTACAAAGTAACTGCATCAAATAAAAATGCTGGATGAAAACATAAACCCACAAACACTATCCACACTATATGTGTTTAGTTTTACCTGTGCATTATCAGTGATTAATTTTTTCGCATAAGCTGTTGCCTGTAGTTTACTTGGTCTTGGTCTGGAAAGCTCACTGTAAAGTTCAGCAGCTCAAATAGCTGGTCACTGCCCGAGCCTAGTTAGCAGCTGTGGAAATCAAAGGACCTCTGCATGTCACGAGGCATTAGAACTGTCATTTCTGGCAGCCATAATGTAAAATATTATCAAAATTGTCAGCCACTCTCTGGATCTGGTTGTGGTAGGTACTCTTTAAGAGGATCTTCTGCAGCAGCGTTTGTACTTATTTACTTTCTGCATCACTGAGAAAACTCTGTGAACTTATTAGTTCACTTCTGCCACAGGAAAATAGATCTTGGGTAATGACACATCAAGGGCAGTGATGCAAATTACTCTGGACAAAATCACAGTAAAAAGTGGCATATTGAGGAGTTTCCTGTTCATAGAGTAACATGCATTGCCAACACTACTATCTAAGAGGACTGCATTTCAGAATGACCAGAGCATGCTGTAGATGAAAACATAAACAATGAATTCTACCTTCCACACTGAGCAACTTGCTTTGCCTCCTTTCCCAGCAGCTTCAAGGTAACTGTTGCTCAGTTTATTGCTTCTGAGACTGAGTCTGGAGCCCCATACACAAGCTTGATTTGACCTAATTCAATTGCCTGCTGTAAGCCGTTATTATATTCATGTACCATGCAATTCTCTTTAAAGTTCTTAAAGAACGCGTGCAGCAGAAATACACCCTTCTTTCATCTCGCTATAGTTCTTACTAAGGCAGTGAGAAGAAACTATTCAGAAGAAGGCTTGAACCAAGCTGATATAATTCAGAGCGCAATGGAGCACCTAATGAACTTCTAAGAGTTTGACAGAGTGCATACTGGAACAGTGCAAGGAGGCACAGCATTTGAGATATTAAAACACATTAATGTGTGTAACTACAGGGATAAACATCGGCCCAAGACTGGTATTTGCCTTGATACTTCATAACCCATTTCCAGGATTTTGATACCAACTAGGCATCCTTCCAAGAAAACTGGAATTTTCTCATTCTTTGAATGGGGAGAATTCAAGGGAATGCTATACAAACCTTCCATCCATTCCATCTTCCATCCTTGATCTTTACCTAGTTACAGATTTTCTTGTTACAGACTACAGCAAGTTGTTCTGACCTAGGATTCAAGTATAAAATAAAGCAGCAACATCACTGATCTAAAAAAATGTGGTAACAAGGCTTACATAGTAATAATAATAAACCACGTTTTAAGCCAAAGGAAGCTGTCCTAACAAAAACAGCTGAGCCTCCATTCTCCAAGAGCATATACACTTGTTTATGCTTAAAACAAACCCCAATAGTCCAGGCACAGTTGACTGCAAACAAACTTTCTGTTTATGGGCTGAAGCAAAGTAATTGCTCATACAGTTTTATTCTTAAGCTAACAAAAACCAAACTAAAAAACCTATGCATTCATAGAATTGTCTTTCCAGAATTAGCATCACGATCAGTTTAAGATATTCCACTTGATTCCTGGAAACTCAGTGGGAGATGCAAAAGCAAGTTTTGCTCATGCCTTGCAACTAGCAGTTCAAAGGAACTAGTCACAGGAATTTATCTAACTGCAGATACAGAAGGAAAAAAAAAAGGCAGTTTCCCTGTGTCAGGTTTATAGATGGCAGTGAGAGAAAGAATAAAGAAAAGTCTTTTTCCATGGAAGGGTATGATTCAAAATACCTAGAAGATAAAAGAATACTTTCACCAAAGTCAATAGGTGCTGCTCGTGACCACACAGATAGGATATCAGCACTTATGAAGATCCTACTTAAGTGGATATTCACTAGTAGAATAGGGCTTTAAGAAAACCCATAGTAAGTATGCAAAACATTTGCGTGCAGAGAAAAAAAAAATGAAGCAGCCTTCACACCTACGTTAAAAATAAGCTCCCATTTATCAACTTGTGTGTTTCTAAAAATAACTTCAATATTCTGGGAAACAAAGGATCCAGTCAACTTCACCGAGAGAGAAAGGGCTCAAAAGCATGTGATTTCACAGTAACAGCTGTTAATAATAGTAAGAGTAAACACTTGAGGTAATGCCAGTGAGAAGGACGGCTCACTAACAGATTACCCTGCAAGCAAGGGAGAAAACAAGATAGACAAGCGGCTGTATTTCATATATTCTCATAAACATCTTACAAATATAGTTTTTTGTAAGGACACAGGATCTCTATTTAAAGGGGGGAGACAGAAGGAAAAAAAAAGGGGAGATGGAAAAGGGAAAACTAAAGCTTTAGGATAACTTTAAAGTTTCCAGTGGATGAGATGATTCTCGGTATCCTTGGAAGAACCCCGTCTTTGCTCTCAGCAGAGATGAACTCCTGAAAGCAAATCAGAGGTAGAGCTCAGCTCCAGCTGCATCCTCTGTTCTACAAAGTTCAGTTAAAGAGAGATCTTACACTCTTGATTAATTTTTATCACTTATACTTCCCCCCTCCCCGCCAGGTGGGAAATAAACGGATGTTTCTTAGCCAAAGGGAAGCTCCTTCAAGTTTTCACAGCATGTGTTTTTATTGTAAAACAGCCTATTTTTCACTTGCAGCTTCTGAAAAAGCCCCACAAATTGCATTACAAATTCATAGCCAAAATCTGAAGTCAAGAGAACTGGAAAGTGTTTCTGTACATCCTGAATTGCTTCTGCTACTAAACATTACACAGCAGAGTGCAGAAAGTCCTACAGGAAAAAAAAAATCTGGGAGGAATTTAGGTCTCCTAGTTATGAATCCAGCGACACTCAACTTCTGCTTTCCAAGGTATTAAGCAGTTCCCTGACGTATTTGCTTCTCATCAGTACTGAAAGTAATTTCCTTGTGCTTTTTTGAGTTTAAATATTTCTTTGAAAGTAAATCTCTCCATTTATTTCCAAGTGCAAATTCTACCTATTAGGAATAAATGTGATACATGTATGAGATTGCTAAATTCATCTTTAAAATCAGAGGAATCAATCAGAGAACATCTATGCCCATGCAACAGTGGCAGCCTTTTTACGTCACACTTAATTATTTTCTATTTATGCAGTCTTTCTCCTCAATTACATATTAATGTTATTCTCTGTTCAGAACACTCACCAAAAACTGCTTTCTCTTACTTTACTAGTTCCAGGACAATGCTATTCTGTAATCTTTCACCTCCTCACTCTACTTGTCCCCAAAAAGAAGCATTTTTGCATAGACATCTGTTTTCAGCTGAACACACATTACATTTTAAATTAAAGAATTAATTCAGCAATTATTATCAGATGCTTGAGCATACAGGTAAAAAAGTACTGATTACTCAGGCCTATATAAGACTCTCTACTCTGGAAAGGTAGCAATCAACACTGAGAATTCCAAACATTAAATGATACTTTCTCAAATAGAGAAGTTATCAAGACCTATAGTAAAAAAAAAAGAAGTAATAAAAAAGGGTTTTTTGTTTTTTTTTTTAAGAAAAAAGTGAAGAACTTGAATACATATTAACAGCTCCTCTAAATTGAATTAAAGTTAGCACAGGGAAACTACTGCAGATTAGGAATGTTCTAGTGGCTGTTGACTGTGCCAATTCTTAGTTTTCAGTACAGTCTTACAAACAATAACTTACCTTAAAGTAATTACATTCAAATTAATGCAAAAAGTTGTATTTATAATGAGAACATCACAACTCTGTGAAATATACAAAATTCTTTATTTCAAGTTAGCATCCACAGTCATACATCTTTGTCCTCATGCATTTGCGTTTGCATTTGCAACCACCCAAAAAGTTAACAGTTTTTATGATACAGACACAAGGTAGCTAAACAGCTTTACTTTCTTTAGGCAAAGCTGAAATTGTCTGCTAACAGCATTTATTACCAGTGCATAGGTGCATCTTTTCCTAAGAAGCAAGAAGACAAAATTTCCCTTAAATGAAGGAACAAGGGTGACTTGACTGCTGTTACTAAAGCTTTAGCTCCTGAATGGAAGAATGATGGATGGATGTACCTGGATACACAGGATGCTTTCATTTGTAGCTTTCAGTTGCATTCGCTTGTACACAAGGGCTTGCACAGAATGAGATTAAATATCCTTACAGAACTCCATTACTGCTTTCATCATCATAATCACTCTCCAAGTTCCACATCTGAAGTAGCAGTAGGATTTTTTAAAATTAAATAGGACAAGAAAACAGAAGACAGACAGTATTGCAATTCCCTCATGTATGGTGCTGCTTCATAACCACCTGCTAAAAAAATATCTTTCCTTTCTGGAAGCACCAGTTCCTTTCCAACAAGGAAGCAGAGCCAGAGAGACAGTTTGTATAACTGCCATATTTTACAGCATTTCGAGCTCCCAGTTACAGTGGATAAGTTAAAAGTTAGCATATGGAATGAGTATCAGAAACTTTCGTATAAAAAGGTGAGTTAGTAAAAAACCTAGATATATTACAAGCAAAATTAGCAGCAAACACTGCTACCATTACACAGTACTTATGAAAGATGACTGATTGGATGGTCATCTGAAAAAGAAGCTGATGCACTGTTATAAACATGGCAAGACACATTTTATCATAGTACCCGCACAATCATGTGTTAAAAGAAGTAAGCACGATTCAGTTAACCCTAATCCTACTTAAACAAGAGCGCCTCCAAGCCACAAAACATTTAGTTTCAGTTTTATACTAACAATCACAATTCCAGTCCAATAGATGCAACCGACTCTGGTAAGCATGTCTGAACAGACAACAGAATGCAATTCCTAGTGCATGCAGCCCCACGCAATCGGAATGAATGTCAGTCTTTGCTCTTATGTGGCACTCTGCAAAGCAAGGCAAACTGTAGTTCAGAATGAGGAAAATAGCACAAATGCTTTATTCAGAGGTAAGTGAATTCCAAATAGGCATGACATATGTACAGTTTGTTTCTAGGCACATCTTTGGTTACATTCTCAACACAGTCTTCTTCACAAAAAAATAAATAAAACATTCAAGACTTGGTTGAAGTTCAAGCAAAGACAGTTTTTTCTGTTTTTCAGAAAACAAGACAGTAGAAGTCCCTTAAAAGTGATGCTTTATTAAATCCATAAATGATAAAATCCCAGTGCTACGGTAAGGCATGTAAATACTGAACCTGAAAGAAAACAGAAGTGGAGAAGAGAGATATTGAATCATTAGCTCTTGGAACGTATCTTCACAAACCTAAGCACAAACCTAGCTACAATGCTAAAGATAAAATCACCACTCCTTTCTCATATAAGAAAGTAAGCTTTTTAATTTACAAAACACAATTTCAAGGCAGAGGGACACAAAAATGACAAAGGAGGAGGAAGGAAAATGAATGTGGGAATTAGACTGGAAAACTACCAAAAGGTTGGAAAAAAAAAACTTAGCTGCTTACCATTCGAAAAAAGATCAAAAAGTTACAGTTGTGAAATGAGGATTAATAGGATTACTAAAACACAGTCAAGTATTCAAGCAAATAAATGCAAACTACTTCATGAAAGCTTATGAATTTGTTTTGTATTGTATTTTTTTTTTATTATTTCTAGTCATCAACTTTTAGTTTCTAGATTTAAACACAGAAGAATTTTTGCCACCATTTACAATGGAAGCCATTTAAGTAAACATATTCTGTTTATATTTTTTTACTTCCATGAGTAGTTTATGAGTATGGATGGTGGGGAAAAGTATATTGCTATTAAACGGAACAAAGTGAAGGGACCTGCCCAAGAAATTCAATTCCTAGGAGTAAAATGGCAAGATGGACGTCGTCACATTCCAGGAGATGTGATTGACAAAATCACCAGTATGTCACCACCCACTAGCAAGAAAGAGACACAGTCTTTTCTGGGTGTAGTAGGTTTTTGGAGGATGCACATCCCAAACTACAGCCTCATAGTAAGCCCCCTCTATCAAGTGACTCGGAAAAAGAATAATTTTGCATGGGGTCCTGAACAGCAGCAGGCCTTTGAGCAAATCAAGCAGGAGATAGCCCGTGCTGTGGCCCTGGGGCCAGTTCGGTTGGGACAGGATGTGAAAAACATGCTCTACACTGCTGCTGGAGAGAAAGGTCCCACTTGGAGTCTGTGGCAAAGAGCCTCTGGGGAGACCCGAGGCCGACCCCTTGGATTTTGGAGCAGAGCGTACAGGGGTTCAGAGGAGTGCTACACTCCAACTGAGAAGGAGATTTTGGCCGCATACGAGGGGGTTCGGGCTGCCTCTGAAGTAATTGGTACTGAGACACAGCTCCTCCTGGCACCTCGACTGCCAGTGCTGAATTGGATGTTCAAAGGAAAGGTTCCCCCCACCCATCATGCTACCGATGCCACCTGGAGTAAGTGGATTGCACTGATTACACAGCGAGCTCGGATGGGGAACCTCAACCGTCCAGGAATCCTGGAGGTGATCATGGACTGGCCTGAAGGCAAGAAGTTTGGAACATCCCCATCAGAGGAGATACCACGTGCTAAAGAGGCCCCACCATATAACGAACTACTAGAGAATGAAAAGACGTATGCCCTCTTCACTGATGGATGGTGTCGTATTGTTGGGAAGCATCGCAGATGGAAGGCTGCTGTGTGGAGCCCCACACGACGAGTTGCAGAGGCCACCGAAGGAGAAGGAGAGTCAAGCCAGTTTGCGGAGGTAAAGGCCGTCCAGCTGGCCTTAGATGTGGCTGAACGGGAGAGGTGGCCCGTGCTATATCTTTATACTGACTCTTGGATGGTGGCAAATGCTTTATGGGGGTGGTTGCAGCAGTGGGAACAGGACAACTGGCAACGGAAGGGTAAACCTATTTGGGCTGCTGAACTGTGGAAAGACATTGCTGCCCGAACAAAAAGGTTGGGTGTAAAGGTGCGCCACGTAGATGCTCATGTGCCCAAGAATCGAGCTACTGAAGAGCAGAAAAATAACCATCAGGTAGATCGAGCTGCCAGAATTGAGGTGTCTCAGATCGATTTGGACTGGCAGATCAAAGGAGAGCTATTTTTAGCTCGGTGGGCCCATGAGACCTCTGGCCATCAAGGAAGGGATGCGACCTATAAGTGGGCTAGAGACCGAGGGGTGGACTTAACTATGGATGCCGTTGCACAGGTTATCCATGACTGTGACACATGTGCCATAATTAAACAGGCCAAGAGGATGAAACCCCTCTGGCAGGAAGGGCGATAGGAAAAGTATAAATATGGGGAGGCGTGGCAGGTTGATTATATCACCTTGCCACGAACTCGCGATGGTAAGCGTTACGTGCTCACCATGGTGGAGGCGACCACTGGGTGGCTTGAGACATACGCAGTACCCCACGCTACCGCCCGAAACACCATCTTAGGGCTCGAGAGACAAGTCCTATGGAGACATGGCACTCCAGAGAGAATTGAGTCCGATAATGGGACTCATTTCAAAAATTCTCTTGTGGATATCTGGGCCAAAGAACACGGCATTGAATGGATCTACCATATCCCCTACCATGCACCAGCTGCTGGTAAGATCGAGCGCTACAACGGGTTGTTAAAAACCACGTTGAGAGCACTGGGTGGTGGGACATTCAAGCACTGGGAGAAGCATCTGGCAGAAGCCACCTGGCTGGTCAACACTAGGGGATCAGTCAACCGAGAGGGTCCTACACAGTCCGGCTCCCTACAGACCATAGAGGGAGATAAGGTCCCTGTGGTACATGTGAGGAGCATGTTGGGAAAAGCGGTGTGGGTCCTTCCAGCCTCTGGAAAGGGCAAACCCCTCCGTGGAACCGTTTTTGCGCAGGGACCTGGGTGCACCTGGTGGGTAATGGATAAAAATGGGGATGTCCAGTGTGTCCCACAAGGGAATTTGATGCTGGGGGAATGCAGTCTGTAATTACGTGTGTATGTATGTATATATATATATATATATATATGTTTCTATGTAACTCATGTTATTACTGTTTGGTTATGTATAGATGTGTGTTAAGCATGATGTGATGATGTGGAATAAGGGGTGGAATGTTGTGGTTTTGATGCCGGTATTCCACATCAGAGCATCACGCAGCAGTGAAGGAGTTAATGCTGGGGGAGCAGCAGAGGGGAGGGGCGGAGCTCCGCACCGGATGCAGGCGGCGCTCGGTCTGGGCGCGTTGCTCTGGGCTGCCGTGGAGGTTCAGCACGTGTGCTTCCCCTGCAGGTCCTCCTTAGCGTATAGCTTCTGGTTTGAAAATTTTTCCTCTCTCTTTCAATTGTTCAATTTTATTGGATTTAGTAAAGTTACCGTTCCTGCTCAGATCGTGCCGTTGTTTTCTTGTCGACCCATCCCTTCCCGCTGTTTCCCCCTCCCCCTCCCGGAGCGCGGCTCTGCTCGGGCGGCCGCGCAGCGCGGCCACTGACGCAGTTTCTTTTTCTCTCCCCTCTCCCTTCTCGGTTTTCCCTTGGGTCACTGTCACGGACAACACCGTGACAAGAAGTAAGCACGATTCAGTTAACCCTAATCCTACTTAAACAAGAGCGCCTCCAAGCCACAAAACATTTAGTTTCAGTTTTATACTAACAATCACAATTCCAGTCCAATAGATGCTATTTTTCTGCCTGTTTGCGTCAGAGCTCGATCTTGTTGTGCATGCTAGAAAATAAAACAAACATAATTTGAACAGTTCCATGTTTATTTAGAAATGTAACCCATTCCTCTCAACTGTACTTCCAACTCCTCCTTAAATGTACGTTAATGAAGTAATTTGCATTCAAAGCAAATGAGTTTTTTCCTAGCTTGCCATATCTAAGGAATTGAACTCAGTACACTTTCATCGCACGTTCAGTAACATGTAATCTAGAACATGGCAGAATTGGGTGCCTTCTTATCTCAATCTAGCAGCATAATCACTCACTTTAATCTGTCACCTGGCCCACAGACATTCAAGTCACATCTCAATTACAATAGCTATTGAGAAGTCTAAGAGACTCTTGTGATAGAAACATACTGGAGAAGCATGAAAACGTATGGATCCTTAGAAATATCAGAATAGGTCTTTTGATGTAAAAACCATGTCTCCTTCTTGCAGTGAATTCTACTGCAGAAACGTCTACAGAATGACGAAGTCAGAATCTGATTATGACAGAAGACAGGACTTCATAGAAAAAAATGAGATGGAATTATTACTCAGAAAGGACTGAAAGATCAAGCTTGTAAAGTCAGAACAGCTGCTGCTCTGGTGCTGGTATTTTCAAATCATCACTACTGAAACGTTGTCATCAGTTAATGATTTATGACTAGAGGTCTTCCTGTGAATAATTCTCTACAGTAATGAAACAAAACGAAGAGGAATACTTTAGTAAAGGTTTCTGCTAAAATGAAGCCAAATCAATCAAGATAAGTGTTTCAGTTCCACTGAACACGGAAAACGTCACTGATTTAAAGAAACGAAAAGCAACCTTAAGTGTTCTGCCTACAGAAAATGCTACATACTTGAAATTTCAAAACAAACCAACAAACAAAAGCCCACTGAACAGGTTATGATGTACTAACATATATAAGCCTTCCTATTCTGTAGATGCTAGAGTTATCTGTACCACTATGGAAATACATAGAAAAATAACAAATCTCAATGACGTTTTGTACATTGAAGTGTGTCTAAGTGCATGAGCAGCTTCAAAAATAGTACCAGCTCTCTAAGACAAGTAAAAAAAGCTTTGTTATATAATAACAAGCTACCAAGTTGTTACCAATTCCACTATTTCTGTCCTCATTTCGAGTAGTTTTCTTTCATTAAGTGAATGCTGGAAGGGAAAAACAAAAAAAAAAGACAGATAAATATGATATCATCCTTAAGCCTTTTCCCAAATGCTTAAAAGCATGCTTCCTTTTCTGTTCTTTGCTTTCCAGTTTTCTACAAAACTGAATCTGAACGACCATGTTGTCCGACAACACTTGAAAGAGAGTATTGCAAGGTGACTGCTGTCACTTGGAAAGCTGAATTTAGACAGGTGTTCAACACAAGCTGGAACAACGAAATACATTAAAAAGCAGCTGGCAGAAAAGTTGGCAGACCTGCATTTTGACCTGTGATTCTGAAGAGGAAATAGGGCAGTTAACTAACTCACAGAGCATACGAATGCCAAGAAGACTGAACCATCTGCCTTCTTCAGTAAGGGGAGTGGTTTTTAAACTGTCATAGCAAACTCAGCTACCAAAGATGTTTCACCAGCATTACGGCAATTCTCTATTCAAAATTTTGAAATGGTCCGAACAACACCTGGGGAACACCACTGAAAATGCTATATTTGGTAAACATAAAACATTTGCATCTCATGTCAAGTCACTGGTTCAGAAACACTTGAAAGATAGGTACTATAAATCAGAAGTCCTGGTTTACTTAGAAACTCTGGTTATCTGGATTGAAGGAAAGGTAAACACATTCAAGAAGCATACCTTTAAGGCAGGTTTCTGATACATGAACAGGCATTATTTGACATCTGTAATGGTTCCTACCTGCTACTAAAGCAATTCAGTTACTCCTAGGACAGCTGCTAAGCCATCAGTGCAGAGTATTAAGTCATCAGGCTCCCATCTCAGAATCCTCAGTTACACAGCAATAACTTCATCTCCTGATGTTCCCATGTGAAAAGTGACTTCTTTTTCCTTCCAGTCTAGAGGTATATCTCACTTTGTCATCAAACTCAGACTAACCTACATAAACGCCTCAGCGCTGAAAAACTCTCTTTAAAGATCCAGAACACTATTTGAACTTCTAACAGATCTAAAGATCCAATTAAGAAATAGCATAAGGCTACAAACATAGAAAAAAGAGACAAATAATAATGTGTCTATAATTAATAAAACATATGTTACTAAATTCTGCAAATTGATGACAAGGACAAAAAAAAGAAATCAGTAGCATATATTGTCTCAAAGTGAAATTCCTCAACCTGTTAACATGGCAAAACATTTATAAAACAATGCAATTTTTAAAAGTCATGTATGAAGTTTAACATAACAGTGCCCCATCCCTGGAGGTGCTTGAGGCCAGGTTGACTGGGGTCCTGGGCAGCCTGATCTGGTAGGTGGCAACTCTGCCCACAGCACGATGGTCTTTAAAGTCCCTTCCAATGCAAGTCATTCTATGATTCTGCATGGACAGAACCACATATTAACAATCTGGTTATCACCACCAAAGGTAGATTTACATTTAAAATAAACAGTGTAACACATAGATTGAAATAGTTTCTGCTTAACTATGTATAGGTGCTGTTATCAAAATAGATGTTTTCTGAATAATTTATATTCTGCAAGCCACTCTGTTGATGTCCGCATTTGTTCAAGTTTGCCTTGTGGCTAGAAGCTAGGTCAGCCCCAAGGTTTTTAAACTGAGCTTCAAGAAACCAAAATGCATCCTTTTGTTATAAAACACCAAAACATGTCTGTAATAATACAAGTACATAAGAAGAAAGGCAAGGTTAACCCCACTCTGAAGTTAAACAGGGAGATCTCCCCTTAAGTCCTTTTTTTTTTTTTTTGCAGTTCAGAGAAAATGCAGTTCTGTCAGATGCATCTTGATATTTCTAAACAGCAAACTTGAGCGACACAGTGATGCAAGAGCACACGAATGTAAGTGAAAGTTTGTTCCATACTTCAGGATTTTCAATTCAATCTGTATCGTTGCAGATATAAATCAGGGCATAAGCAGATGTGCATTAGGTAATGAAGACTTCCACTTCACATTTGCTGGAGAGTGAACTTATTAAAAGATAAAGCATTTAGAGTTTGAAACATAAGAAATGGCTGACATGAGTGCTGGCAAATTAAGATAATCTCTTTCAGCATTAATCTCAAGCAGGCGACAACTTCAAGGGGGCATACACAGAAAGTGACTTACACCCCAACATTTCTTACTGTTGAGATTGCAAGTAAATATTACTTCTTCATTACCCACCGGTGATAAAAGGACTGAATTAAAATTTGCAGAAAAATGTCACTAAAAGATGTGTCCATTTCAATGATGAAATTCAGGTTCATAAAAGCTATTCAAAAAAGATCTAAAACCAAATTTCTACTCAGAGTGCTCCATCTAATGCAAAATTATGTATCTTCTAATTTTTCATTTCTGTTAATCTAATTAAAACGCTTGTCAATTAAATTCTACACATATTTCAAAGTCAAAAACAATCAGAATCAGTATCAGTTACAATGAAAATTAGTCACAACTACTTTCACAACACATACTGCCTGACAGACTAGCCACACTGAATTCTCCCGTTACAGGGAAAGGAAATATCTTCAGTAATGGCAAGATAATGAAATGCTTATACTTAACTCAGTGTGACGATATATTACTAGCACAGCTCTAGAAAATCTCCAGGCAGCTAGTTGGAATGTTTAAATGCAAAAAACTGAAATATTTAACCGTAGTACATTAATGTCAATACTGAAACAATATCAAAAGAGACAGACATACAAAGAAACTCCCCACCACTGTACCCCATATTACAGCATTTAAGGATGACTAATTTGGATTAGTAGCATCTTAAAAAGGAATAATACTACAGATTAATATTGAACAGACGTTCTTATCCAAATTCAGAGATTATTCAATTTTTAGATGTTTCTAAGAAGAAAGTGAACAGAACTTACCAATTCTTTTACTCTGCTCTTCTCTAGGTTTAGATTTAGTTTGTTGTCAGCACGAACTCTGGTAATTTCATCCTTATGGGAATACAAAGGATAAAGCAGTGAACAAGAATTTCTATTTAATTGTAAGCAAAAACAAGTTAGACAAAAATATTGTGCCTCTTTCTAATTAGAGAGGAACTGGATTCTCGAGACACCCAATGGGCTTAGATTTCCTAAGTACAAGTGTTCTTGCCCTTCCACTTGTGGTCTGTAGGATGAATTCATTCTCATTGGAACAAATAAAAAACTGACTACTTTTATACCAGAACACTGAAAACAAGAGTTGATAAAGAACACAACTTTCTACAAATTCTGGGCATGTTTCATAAACCTACAACTCACTAATTTTAGAAATCTTTGCCTAGGTACACTTTGAAATTGGACTTCCATGAAGGAATCCTGATACTCAAGATAACTAAACTAAGCTATACTATCATAAACTAAGCTATACTATCATAAACTAAGCTATACTATCATAAACTAAGCTATACTATCATAAACTAAGCTATACTATCATAAACTAAGCTATACTATCATAAACTAAGCTATACTATCATAAACTAAGCTATACTATCATAAACTAAGCTATACTATCATAAACTAAGCTATACTATCATAAACTAAGCTATACTATCATAAACTAAGCTATACTATCATAAACTAAGCTATACTATCATAAACTAAGCTATACTATCATAAACTAAGCTATACTATCATAAACTAAGCTATACTATCATAAACTAAGCTATACTATCATAAACTAAGCTATACTATCATAAACTAAAACAGTTTACAAGTTTAAAATTTAAAAGGAAATGTTTCTAAAGACTGCGTCTAGGCTCTCAGAAAAAAAACAAACACTGACAACTTAGACGGAAAATTTTTATTATTTTTAAACACATAACTTTTAAAACTATCACTAAGTATTTTGTTTCATGGATAACTCTAAGCAGTTCCTACTTCATCTTCAGTGACAGCTGACATTTTAAATTAAATTCCCTGCAGGAATTCTAGCCAGATGACACTTTGTCATAAGGCAAGCTACTGATGGGATGAATGTGTGGGAGATTCAAGAGATTGATGATGTTCTGGGATATTCTGCAGTTAAAAACAAGTAAACATCTCTCAAACAGACTGATGTCAGCTAGACAAGACTTCATTAAGTAGTATGAATAATAATGACACTCAATTTCTATGCTAGGATTTTTGAACCTGTTGTAATTAGATGGCCTTACAGCAGGATGTTGCAATTTAATGAAAAGATTGTGTTATTTTGAAGCCTTTACAACACTGTGTCAATCTGTCCTTTAGAAGTATGAGCAAATGTAATCATTAAAATTATTTTATATTTACAGTAAAAAGTGAAATTTAAAGACATTTAAGTTAAAAAAAAAAAACCAAAACAAAGATGACTCAGATCTTTCACGTTCTACCACTGACTATGCTAACTCATATACTTATAAGCAAGCAAAACAATGAAGTTCAAGACAAAAATCAGATGTTGAATGTATTTTAAAAACTTTATTCTGAAAGCTAGTATGCATTAAGCCCTTCCTAACATGAAACAGTTTCCAACCTTAATCATTTTTGCAAGAATTTCTGTCTGTGTAAAAGCTACATGTTCATCTAAGTAATAGGTTTTGAAGCAGTCTTGATGAGAGAAAGCTATTTCGACTGTAAGTCAGGAGAAGCAAACTATAAAGAGCAGAAACACAGCACTGATCTTTAAACCTGTACATAATTAACAAGTGAGTTTCCTCCAAAAAACACATTTTCTTGCTAAGGTCATTCACTCACAGGCAAGTGGGACCAAGCATACTGGTCCCAAACTTAGAGGCTAAGACATTTAAAAGCTATTTCAAATTCTGGACAGTTAAATTTAAATTCAGTTACTTGTACAGTTTACAATTCTCTCGCAATAAATTAAATACATGTGAAACTGACTTCATTGCAGCCCAATCTGTCCCCTCAATTTCAGTTTCATTATCCCATATATACAACAATCAAACACAACGTTTACAATAAAATCGTAACAGCAACATTTTTTAAGTGAATAAGAGACGTGATAATTCTTGATTATATTGGTACAGTATCTTACCATGACTTGCTTCTTTATCTGCTGGAGTTCAAGTTTTATTCTCTGGGAGAGCAGAAAAGAAATGTACATTTTAGTATTGTACACAGAAACCGACAGTCTATAAATATAGGCAATTTCAATGATTAGTAGCAATTACTATAATCCACACTGTGAAAGGAAGGTGTCTTAGTTTCAGCTGGAATGGATGTTTTTTTTTTCAGTGTCTGGTTCGATGCTATGTTTAGGTTCTAGGAGAAAAATAATGTTGACAACACACTGGTATTTGTAGTTGCCTGCTCAGCAGCATATACAGAGCCAAGACTACGTGCAGTGAAGGGCCCAAGGAGCTGGGAGGGAACAGAATTAAGACAGTTTACTTAAACTGGCCACAGGGCTATTCCATACCAAATGATATCAAGCAGAAGGAGTTTTGAAGGGAGTTGGAGTTCATCTCCCTCTCTCTCCCACTGCTCAGGATGCTAGCTGGGCAGCAGTTGGTATGGTGAGCAATTACTTGTGCATCACTTGTTATATCTATTATACAGACATACTATTTTCCTTTCCCCTATTTTAGCAGATAGTTTTATCTCAGCCTATGAGTTTTACTTTATTAGTTTTTAATTATCTCCCACATCCCACTGGGAAGGGGGAGGAATGAGCACATGATGGTGTGATGCTCAGCCACTTGCCAGGTTAAACCACAACAGAAGGCAGAATGAATGTGGTTTAAATCCATCTATATCCTCAGTATGTGTGTAGACAGACCCAAGTGTATGCACATACGTACTCACTCAGTAGTGCACATTTCCAAGCATCAGGACAGAAGCTAGTACTGTCCCACAGCACTACAGGTGGCCAAACGCACAGGATGGCATTAGCAAGGGTAAACACAGCCAAAGGTAAGTGATTATTCTCCCATGTTTAGCACTTGTGAGCTTGCACCAAAAAAGCTGTGTCCAGCTTTAGGCTCTCTGGTATAAGACAAATGTTGACATGCTGGAACAAGCTCAGGAGAGAGCCACCAAGATGATGGGAGACTGCAGCAAGTAGCATAGGAGTGGAGAGCAAAAAGAGTAAGCAAGACAGTAAGCAATAGGTTTGTTTAGCCTTAAAAAGAAATTGCTAAGCATCAAAATGCAGCCAGCAATTCCCTGAATGGTCTCTAGGTAAGTTCTACACTTCTAAGGTAACTTAATCTATCACTATTTCTTTCAGAAGAAATATGAAATAGGAATAGTTGTAGCATCTTCTATTAATGTATGAAAATTATTCTAACAAAAAAGAGCAACAGCTGCATCAACAATTTAGGATATACAGCTCAGTAGCTTCTTCCTCCCTCATTGTTTTCTTCTCTATTTCACACATAACCAGGAAGATTTAAGTCTTTTGTCAAACTCCACGAGACTCCCAACAGCCCATTTTTCCAGCTTCCATCAGGATGGAGAGGCATCAATAGTCTGTTGGTCAGCAACTCCTCCCAACTTTGGATCACTCACAAACTTGCTGAGGGTGCATCCTGCCCCTTCACGAGGTTATTAATAATTCGGTGTTAAACCATATCAGCACCCAAGTTTGTACCCTGGGTACAAACCACTTTTTTACATCCTTAATGAAAAACAAGTGGTACAAGTCGAAGATACTGATTTTTACCTCATTTTCTGAACGAAGAGCTGAAAGCTCACTTTTTCCCAATATAATCATATCCTTTTTCACTCCATCAATATGGGACATAACTTGTTGAAGAGCAATCTCCTTTAAAAGACAGAAGACAAGCCTCAGGACATGTAGCCATAATGTTTTTCTCATCTGCGCGTACAAATACAACAGGTATTCAGGTACTCTGAAATTTTTAATCTGGTAATTTAAGACTGATTATTTCAGTTTCAAAGAAAGCAAGACAGACCAAGTGAAAGTGACGAAACAAGCAAGTTGTGGTAAATCATTTGTAATCAGAAATTCTAACAGATCAGAACAGTTCAACTAATAGCCTAGGATATACTCTCTTCTAAGTCTTCAAATTCTTAACCTAGCAAAGGCTTTAGGGAGAAGGGAGAAAAGGTGCCACTGTGCTAAAAGAGGAAAGCCAGCTTCCACACCAAGACTCCCCAGTGCCACCCTACTCTTGTAACTTCCTCCTTTTCCACCTTCCCATGGAAGAGAGCTCACTCCACTTTCCTATTCAGCTGAGCAGAATCATGCACTATACTTACACTTTTAAACACTCTTCTCACTGACAGAAGTGAGCTGACAGATGGCAAACAAGCATCCTTCTTCATTTTGGAGGATGGAAAGGTCTGTAGATTCTGCTCTAGATGTTACACTATCCACATGCGAACAGGGATTCCCCTCTCATTGCTGAACTTTACCACTAATAAGCAGGTCCTTGCTTTTGATTCTGGACTAATACCATTAAAAATCTGACACTATAACTTCGTTTTTGACAAGTAAGGACAGTCTAATTTACAGCACTGTTTAGAAAAGGCTACCTGACTACAGCACTTTAAAAAGAATTAAAAAAATGCAGTGGGTCAGTGTATTGGACGTATCACAAAAGATCTGCAGGAAGACTACTGCCATGGATATCTCCTTTCTTATTGCCTGATGTGTCCAGCTTACTTTCATTCTCTCTCCTCTTCACCAAACAGTTTTCTCACATGAAGATAGCAACTCAGTTACCATAAAATTAGTTAAATCCTTTGTTTGTAAAGTGACAGCCTCACAGAGCTAAGAACTTCAGTTACTTCTTCCCACTAGCATTGCCTATTTGACTCACTTATGTGTGGGAATTCCAGCATACTAGATACTGCTAATCACATTCAAAAGATGCTTAAGTTCCACGATACAGCTAAATGTGTCTTACGCTGAATTTGGTTTTATTTCTGGAGGCTGAAGTGCCTAAAAGCATAACATAGCAATATTCAACACTTTCACGTCCACATGCTTACACAGATCTACCTGCGTACACTTTGTCTAAGGATTCCCTCCCAAAAATAAAACAGCCAATCCCCCCACAAATTCACTTCAAGTCAATGCAATTTTCTGGTAGCCAAGATGGATCTCTAGATATTCAGAATTACCAGTCTATTTCCAAGCAAGTTTTCTTCAGTTCCTCTCACCAGTTTATATATATATGCTGCATGGATTTAGAGTATACCATGAATAACATGCAGCAAAGGAAACAGAAAACTTACAAAATCAGCATCCAAAACATACTCTTCCTGAGCGTTATCAGTACATACAACTACACTAACCACACACTAAAATCATTGCAAAGAAGTTTAGCTCAATTCTAGTACAATATAAATGTCACTATGACAGAAAGATATATTTAGAAACAGGCCACATAACAGAATGGTAAATTACAGGAGGAAATCTTTTTCTTCGCTGCTGTATAACTAGAGAAAATAATGTAGGAGCTGTAAATAGTTAAATCCATGTTTAGAGTATCTCCTATGACTGAGTAAAAGCCTTTTCAGGTTAAAATAAAGCTAGGAGGAAACAAAGAAACAAACAAAGAAACAAAAAACTCATGAACATTGTACCAGATGGTAGTTCCTAAGTGTCAAGGTCCATCACAACACTTTGATAGCTGCTTGATAGATTCAAGACAAAACTCAACAGCCGGTGGATATTCAGGGATAGCTGTTCACTTTCAAGTTTTTAAACACGGTCTACCAGTAAATAATACAGCAATGTGCATTTCATTAGCAGACATACCGGATTTCAACTGACTTTAACCCTTCCACCCTCTTTGAGCTAACCTGCTGTACTTTGGTCACCATGTCCTTGTAAATCGTATCCAGGTTGGTGCTCACGATTTTCACTAATGCAGATACAATCACTTCCGACTGTTGAGTAGTGAGTCCTAAGTAAAACAAAATAGAACAACATTCAGCTGGACAGCTGATGAAGATTATCGACTTCTAATATACATTACAAAGTTTTTTAAAAAAGCAGTCAGTTATGAAAGGTAATAAAGTACATTCCTCTCCATCTAGCACTAGCAGAGCACAACCGGGCAATACAACCAAGTTCCTCCACTCCAAAATAACGCCTGTGACATAGCTGTTTCTGCAGTACAGCACTATTACAATATCAGCAAGATTAATGTTGGAAGTATTACAGAATGCCATCTCTTGTGTAATTATAAGAAACCTGGCATTCAAAAGCAGATACCTACCTTCAGTACACTCTTAAGTGGTACCATGGAAAATATGCAAATCTCAGCAATTCCCAACAAAGAGCTCTGATTTTAGGCCTGCCAAGTTCTGAGTCCATCTTAAAATACACTTTGAACTCTGTGCATGGTGAACTAGCACAAAACATAGTTTCAAATATGTGGCAGGTTAATGTTAGAAAGCAAATCTGGGGTCTGAGAGTGAGTAACTTTCAACAGCAGAGCTGCTTTAATCATTTGCCGTCACCAAAAGCGCGTACCCTTACTCCTGCTGCTATGTATGTGTCCCAGTGCTCACACAGCTGCACTATGAGCTCATTCATGTCTCAGAATAACGTCAATCAAAAAGAACTGTAGTTTGAATTACAGAATGGCCTGGGTTGCAAAGAACTTCAAGGATCATCTAGTTTCAACCGCCATGCCGTCGTCAGGGTTGCCAACCACCAGACCAGGCTGCCCAGAGCCACATCCAGCCTTGCCTTGAATGCCTTCATGGATGGGGTACCCACAACCTCTCAACCACTCCCCCAGGTCCTATCACTATCAACACACGTAAAGTTCCCTGAGAGTTAGGCTGGCACACACGAAGGATGAAACTATACAGGAGGAGCCAGTGATTGGGATCCCTCCTTTCCAGCGCGGTGAGCTATCACAATGCAATTCAGCCATGCGGTCCTTCTTCCTCATGCTACTGAGGTAGCAAAGGTACTTCATCATGAACCCAAAATGATCTCTTCCCTTACGTTTTAGGGTAAGAGAAGGTATATTTTATACAGCATACACACTCCACCCCAAGAGCTGCATTTTTTTTGCAGCAGCCCACGTTCAACCGCATTCCAACAGTTGCACACTGCTGCGGATTAATTAACCGAGCTCTGCAAGCTAAGAAACCCCTCACGACCCCCCCAAGGAACGTACGTAGCAAATTACCATTTTCTTCCAGGAGACGCACCAGAGCGTGAGTGTCAAAAAAAAACTTCCTACTTCCCAGCAAGGAAACACTGCCCTTGCTCTGTAAAAACGAAGACGCAGAGTCGCTGACACCTGAGAAAGACAAGCAGAACACTGACGTACTGCTCGAGCCACACAGGAGCTCCCCGCTCCCCACGCCCGCCCGCTCTCACCGCTCTCCCCGCAGCGCCGGGCCCGGCCCACGCGCCGGGCCCACACCGAGCCAACGCTGACGGCGGCCCCCTCGCGCGGACAGGCGCTGAGGCCGCGCCGCGTGGGGGAGGCGGAAGCGGGCGGGAGGGCGCCGCGGGACCGCAGCACGAGCAGCGCTCGCCTCACGGCCAGGCCGCCCGCACCCGGCGGCACGGCGGGCGAAGAACACAAACCGCCGGCGCTACCGGAAGTCTATGGCTGAGCACGCACCGCCCTTCCGCCGCGGCCGTCAGTCCGCTTCCGCTTCCGCTTCCGGAACGGTGTTCCGCAGTGGGGCTGCGCGGATGCTGGCGGTGTTTGGAGTTGTGGCTGCTCTGCTGCTGTGAGGTGGAGCGCTGAGACCTTTCCGAATGCTTTACTAGAGCGGGTCGATGTTTTTCAGAACCGTTCAGAAACCCACGCAGTGTATTTTCCTTGATACTTCTACTTCAGTGATAGTCAACCGGGATATCCAGGCTAAGCACGCTGACACATCCATCTTCTCTAGCATGAGGAAACACTGCCTCTGCCTATGGAGACTGGAAGTGTGTTCGTTATTTTTCTCCATGTGAGGAGTCAGCTTGGCTGACTCTGACTCTTGGCTGACAAGTTTGCCCCATTTTTTACTGTAATCTTAGCTGTTTGGACCTCCTAGCCACTTTGACTTCCAATACAACCACCACTGACTGGCTTCTCCAAGCTCTGCAGGCTGCTTTGGACATCTTTCAGGGCTGC
This sequence comes from Cyrtonyx montezumae, assembly GCF_038088225.1. Classification (NCBI taxonomy): domain Eukaryota; kingdom Metazoa; phylum Chordata; class Aves; order Galliformes; family Odontophoridae; genus Cyrtonyx; species Cyrtonyx montezumae. The sequence goes on along the minus strand of NW_027072089.1, from coordinate 84,762,695 downwards.
TCTGCTCAAAGGGTGCCTGGGCCAGTTTCTGTGGCACCAGGAGGCATGACCAACATCATCGTGAAATGAGCTTTGTGCTGCTCCGTGGTGCAGGCTGCTTCGTGCCTGGCTGTAATGTCTACGTGGCTTCACAGAAGGATTAGCTCCTGTTCAGGAAGGCAGGAAGGACAACCGTTGCCTGGGTTGCATCAGGCCCAGGACTACCAGCCAGCTGGAAAGTTGCCCCGCTCTACTTTCTGCTGTACATCATCATATCAACCACTGTGCAGTTTGGAGGACCACAGTATAAGAGTAGCAACTCCAATTACAGCTGGAAAGCTTTTGAAAACAATTAGTTACTTTCCCCTCTTTTTAAATACAATTCGGTTTTACTCAACAGCACAGTCTTCGTGACAGGATTCCTAGCAGGAATCATGAGAGAACAAAAACCAAAGTCGATTTTCACATGGATGTGGTTGGCTTATGGAAGGAATTTTACAACGTGCTTACCTGTAACAGAAAGGGGCTGGCTCCCATTCCCTTGTATTAATTTTCCACTGTGGAGGATTTTCACTTTCCCCATAAGCATCTGGAACTAGCCATTGTCACAGGAAGACTAATAAACTGAAAGGTGGACAGGTGCAGTCCAAAATAGAAACAAATAGTCCCGTTACTTTCTCCAAATATTTTAGCACAGTGACTGTGCAGAGTTGAGGGGCATTAGCAGCTGTCAGGGGTGATGAATGCCCCAAACAGCTCTTAATTCTAAATGGGACAAGCAAAAAATCCCAACCTGAAAAAGAGAGAGAATCACTGACATAAAAATGCTTTGCCATTTTGAATCTGTAGGGTCGTGAGGCAGAGCTGCGTGTCCCTGGGGCTCGTGGTAGCTTCGTGAAGGCTTTGTGTGAGGGAGGGACTTGGGCTCGATCGGGTGTCACGGGACCGCGGGCGGAGCAGGCGTGTATGGGTATAAAAGGCGTTGTTGCGCAGCAATAAATTGGCATTCGATGCTTGACACCGTGTGTCTGGTCCTTTTGTCCCTGGGCTAGGGATGTCCAGAACGGAGGGCTATTGAGCCTTCTGTTGCACCGTCTCTGGCCAACCGGTAGCAACAGAATCAATTGAAAAAAAAAAAAAAAGGCTGCAGTGGTATTCAAATTAATATGCAAATGATAAGGTGCATTTGGAGTAATTTCTGGGTGTTCGGGCAGTGGGACAGGCTGCTCAGAGCAGCAGTCACGGCCCCAAGCTGACGGAGTTCCAGAAGCGTTTGGATAACTGTCTCTGAAAGGTGGACCTGCTGGAGTGCATCTAGAGGCGGCCCAGAAGGTGGGCTTTTCCCTTTTCAGGTGTGTGCACAAGTGAAGTCCTTGATCGTTATTTTGCTTTTTTTTTTTTTTTAGTGAAGATATCGGTGATGACAGTGTGATTTCTCATGTTACATTTGTTTAGATATGTGGACAGGTATATTATTTATTACAAAGAATCAGTAACTCTTCCCGACGGGAGTGATGTTAAATCGGTCTTACCCATAGATGGCAGTAACTGCTAATAGTGCTGACGGCCAGGGCACCGCAATCCAAGCTTTTAGGACCGGGCCAGTGCTAGAAACAGTTGACCTGAACTCACATGTTGCTAAATTGCCATTCTGGGGTTCTCAGGTCGGCGTCATGCTCTCAGCACCTTGCGGAAGCTCTGTGGTGTCACTTCATGGAAGTTCTGCCAATTGTCAGAAATAGCCCCACCATGATTTCTCATCTCTTGAATGAAACTGGTATAATATTTGTTCAAATACTATAGTTGGTAGCAGTAAGAAATGGCAATTACGTTAGAATATTGAATCTTGCTGTGTTCTCATCAGGTGTGCTTTTACTTGTAGGATGAGCCGATAAATGCAATGTGTGTTGAAAGCTACTGGAACCTAGTGCCTTATGTCAGAGATTAGTCAGGACCAGTATCCCTTCCTCCTAACCTACAGACGACTTCATGTACCACATATTGGTGCACTCATGTCATGGTTTCGTGGCTCTTCAACTCCCAACACACCACATGATGTCATGATGTGGAATATCAACAACACAACAAAAACCACAAAACCATGACAACTCACCACCTCTCAGTGAGTCAAGGCAGGAGCAGGTGCTCACATGGCACAGAAAGGGGCTGCATGCACAGGAAGGCAGAAGTCTGGGAGGAGGTTCTCCGTAAGAGTTGCTGATTTTCCCTTTCTCTGTACACGCAGGGAGTGACAGAAGTTGTAAATAAGAACTTCATTTCCCCACAACCCTGATCTCACTTCTTACAGGAGTTTTGCAGGAGGATGTGTCAGGCAAGACTGTCCTCATGGCTCTTCCATTGCTTCTGGGAGGTCTGGCTTCTAGTGATGGATGATTTGGAACACATATAAATTCCAAGGAACTCAAAAAGGGAGAATTGGACCGGTAAAAGGGGGACAGAAGGATGAGTGTGAAGGTTTAAAATTGGAGTGAGTGCTGGGGGAGGAAGGGGAGGGACACTGAAGGGGGCTGGAGGCATAAGAATAAGGGGTGGTGATAACAGAATCACAGAACTGTGGGCATAGAAAGGGACCTATGAGGATCACTGAGGCCAACCTTGCTGCTAAAGCAGGTCCCCTACAGCAGGTCACACAGGAAAGCATCTAGGTGAGTTTTGAATAACTCCAGAGGAGACTCCACAGCTTCTCTGGACAGTCTCTTCTGGTGCTCTGGAGTAAGACTGGGGATAGTAGCAGGGGTAAAATAATTATCAGGGCAGCTTTGGGCTATTGCAGGGAACAGAAATGGAGGTGAAAAGTGGATTACGTGCTGTTCGTTATCGTGCGAGACAGTCAGACAGTGAATCAATTATAATATCAAGCAGTTGTGCAGATAATGAGTTAAGCAATGAAGCAAATAATTTCTGGTATTAAATAATGGTGAGAATCAACAGCAATATGAATCAGTTATGCAGAGAACTATTAGAAAAGTGAATCAGTTAAGTAGAGAAACAGTTACACAGCAAGTGAATGAATAAATTAATTATGGAGTGGGACTATTCTGTAGAGGATTAATTATGCAGAGCCTTCCTTTGTGATAAGGGGCATGTCTGAGGCAGCTTCATGCACAGAAAAAAAAATCCTAACAAAATTATTAAAATTGAAGCCCTGTGCCAGTTCTCAGTCACTTTCTCTGTGATCTTCTTCATTTCTCTGGACTAGGCTCGCACAAATCGTGGTGATGAAACTATTGCAGAAGTAGAGGAGTTCTGCATTCCTTCAGTGTGGACACACACAGAGAAGGTGAAGGAAGTTCAGAGATGACTTTGAGGCTCTGTCAAGAGGGTTGTAGGAGGAAACCACGGTCTTTGGAGAAGTCTAACCTGTGCAGGCATACTTCAGGCTCCTCGTGGCATCAGGATTATTTAGGGAGGAACATCTTGCCATACTTTATACCTAAAAGCCTGGCAGCTTGATTTTCCTCTGCTTAGTATGTTCATAGGTTCATAGGTTCATTAGGTTTGAAAGGACCTACAAGATCATCTAGTCCAACCATCCTCCTATCACTATCCCTACCCAACTACTAAATCAAATCCCTTAGCACCTCATCTAAACGCTTCTTTCCATCTCTACAAAATAAGTGTCTGACATCAGCAAAGAAATGTGTGCTTTGTCACCTCTCTCTACTGCTATAGTTGGAGAAAAAACAACCAGCCTTTTGGACATGACACTTTTTGGTAGTGTCAAATTTGAGCACTGACTCAAGAGCCAGCTGCCCTAATTTAAACAGATAGAATTGCAATACAGACCACATGGTGGCGAAGAACAGGTTTCCAAGTCTTCACTCCTGCAGTAACAAAATATACTTTTCTATATAGTGGACACAATAACTTGTACAATTTTTTTGTTTGTTTTGGTGTTTTTCATGCTAAAAACCAAAACAACAACAGAACAAGAGGGAAAAGAATCTGTAACATCCTTGAAATAACAACCAATTTAGCCAGCTAATTTCTCAAACCGTGTGCCAAGAAAACACTTCCATCTTGTTCTGATATACAATGGTTTGACTACAGGATTCAATCCAGAATCAATGCTGAGCTAGATGTCTTTTAAGTGTTATCTGTTACTAGTCTGGACACTTGTTGGATTTTTGAGATGGCTTGCAAAATCTCCTTCTTACTGCTCTTATTCCCTCACACCCCCAGCAAATATGTAGCCTCCCCCGTGGCTAATGCTTCAGTGCAAGAACAGAATATGCAAGTCTAAAACATTTGTTTCACACAAATGAGTGGAGCTGTAAATTCAAAAGTAGAAGTTGTTGTCTTATCCAACTAGATTTTCATGTTCTTATTTATTAGTGGAAGAGAATAACATTAATACAGTACAATATGTTCTGAAATTAGAGTGTTTGGGCTACTGGAATTGTTTTTGGTCAGTAATGAAGTGCAAAGTTAAGATGCAGCAACAACTTAAACATGGTAATAACTATTCATATGTTTCTTGCAAAAGTATTTGTGAAATTAGGAACAGCAATTTCTTAAAACATTATACAATGTTGATAAAATGCTTAGATCAGAAATATGAAATAGAAAAATGTGACATAAAAAACAAGTTTAAGGGCAGAGGGGATCTTCTGAAGCAGGAGCAGGTTAATGTGGTTGGATGCCATTCCAGTTTATTTCTGCTCAGCATCGGAGAATTTATCTCCAGTTCTTGACTTTCACTTGTATGTATGGCTTTCTATCATCATTACAGTGCAGCATGTCAGAGTCAAACCTCGTACATGCAATCGGTATTAACTGCACCCAGTTGATCCATGTTATCACATAGATAAGAAGGGATCTAACAAGGTCCTTGCATTGAAATCAGGGCTGCCGAGATTAGCATTGCCTTTATGAGGACCTATGCTCATTATGCAGATGAATGATGGAATAATGAAGATAAAAATTATATATGTGTGTAAACATTTCTATATGATAAATTTCCAGAGATAAAAGTAGGAGGTGCAACTGCAATTGCATTAGTCTACAGTTTAAACTTTTTTTATCATTTTGGAGAGCTATGTTGGGGCAAACTGCCAATCGTCACTAAACATTTCTGCTTTTTAGTACCCCAAAAATGTGAGATTGAAAACAATATTATCTAGATGTTCACAGAAGCATTTCACACATGCTGAAAATTGCACCTGCATATGTGATTTCCAATATGTTTATCAGGCCACTAGGTTTTCTTAAAAGTTCCCACATCCATTTCAGTCCTGTGTCTTTCTTTCTTTTTTTTTTTTTTTTAATCAAGTTGCCTTCCTGCTAAGGAGGAAGCAGCTGAGCTGGACAAGACAGGCTTTGAGAAGAGAGCTTGGTTTCCCCGTGGCACATGAGTGCCTCAGCCTGCCTCAGATGGCCATGCTGAGTACCTGCATGGCTCAGTCCCGCAGAGGATATGGGCTGGAACTGCCAGGTCTTCTGACCTCCATCCCTGCAGGTCTCCAGCTTCTGTTTGAACTCAGAGTATGAATAAGGATCACAGATGCTCCTTTTTTTATATCCTAATAACTGACAAAGCTCTAGGCTTTGACACCTGTGTTTTCTTTGTGAGACAGGAAGAAAGATTTTTCGGTGTGTGCTGATTTCATTGTTCTGCACAACATTTACATCTCAATCTCAGTCAGAAACTCAGCTTTGGGGAGCAGGGCATAAATGTGGCATGCATACAGTAATGAAAATGTTACTGGCATCATTTATTTGCCTCCTAGCATGGATTTCTTGTGAAAACAACCCTGGCTCTGTTTACTGTCAGAATGGGCTTCCAATGCCTTCAATGTGTTCTTCTATCAGAACTTTGCAGTCTGTCTGGTTGGATTTGTTCTCATGTTGTTGGTTTAACAGTCTTAATGTGAACTCCTGTTTGTTTCTTATCCACACACCCCCAAGACTGAAGAAGCTGCAGACTGAAAATAATATGTATACTTCAAGACAAAGATGCAGAAGCCCCAGATGGCTGCCAACAGAATCTGCATTGTAGAGAAATCTGACAGTGTGGATAACACAGTTTTTCTCTGGCAATGATAATCAGTGTTTATGGATTTGTAAGGCTGTGGTGAGAGGAGGGAACTCCAACACGAATCAGAAGAAAAACTCAAGTACAATCTTGTTTACAAAAGTGGACATGAAAGAACGTAATCATATTTCCTTTCTTTGTCCTCCTGGCAACAACCAATCTATTTGATAGTAGTTACCGTTTAGGAAATTGCTTACCTTAACATAGCTCTGACCTGCCTACTTGCATCCTCTACCAGCTGTAGATGCTTTAGGACATCTAGACTAGAGGCTGGCTCTGGACTAAGGCTCTGTGTTTGCTGGTTATTGGATTCTTTCAGGATATTATTAAATGTAACCTCTTGTCTTGACTAAACAATCAGTTTTCTTTCTGTGGAATAGTGCAAACTCTGCAATCTGAAGGTTAAGGTTTTCTCTTTTGTGTAATAACCCATGGGTACTGTAAGTTGGCTAAGCTACTTCTGGAGATATTTTCAGCACAATTGCGTTGTTTCAATTCAGAAATCTTTAGCTTATAAGTAGCTGCTATTGACTAATATTGAAGAACCATAAAGGTACAACCAGTCCAACTTCTTCCCAGTGCAGTGACGGAGCAGTGGCACAGCTGCACAGAGAGGTGGTGAAGTCTCCTTCTCTGGAGACGTTCCAGACCCGCCTGGACGCCTACCTGTGCAACCTGGGCTGGGGAGCTGCTTTGGCAGGGGGTTGGACTCCATGATCTCTGGAAGTCCCTTCCAAGCCCTACAATGCTGTGATTCTGTGAAAAGACCTGGCAGATAGCACCTGTAAATTGTAATAGATAACTTAGATACCTGCTTCACTATTTAGAAAGAAAGTGAGAATTACCAACTAAGAGCTTTTCTTTAAATTTCACTAGACAACAGTTCATTTAAAAAAAAAAAAAAAGCATCTTCCATTGAACACAGCTTCTCCCCTCCAGCACCCAGATTATTAATGAATACTGTAGTGGAAGAAGAAATCAGTGACATAAGAGACACAGGCACAAGCTTAGAAGTCAGCAGGTACATCTGCCTGTATGTCAAGTGACCCAAATCCTCCTTTTCATTATACAGACTTTCAGGAGCATAGGAAAGGACCGATGATGCTAATTACACTAATGAGAGCGATTTTGGTAGAATAATATAGAACTCCCTCTCCCTTCCTTTAACTCTCTCCTTTTAGTTAATTTTTCCCTTCTATCTTGTTTGCTACCAGTTTTGATGTGCATTCTTTGAGTTTCAAAAACTGGAAAGAAAAGTCTCTGAAGACTTCTACCCTATCTCTTTTGGCATGCTTTCCTCCTATAGCAACACCATATCTGCAGTGCAGTGTGAGGCCCTATAAACTAATTGTGAGAGACATTAAGACTCGCACCACCTTTCCTCCTCTCACCCTGAATGGTTCTTTAAGTTTTTCACATTTCCTCTGTCCTTTAGATCTTCCAATAACGTTCCTCTAAAGTGCACTTTGTTCTTAATATGCACATTTATTAATCTTCTTGGCTCATCTTTCTCCAAAACTCTTACGCCAACTAACATACGGGTACTTCCAAGCCTCGGTTCTACTCTGTTTTGCATGTCTGATGTTCTGGGTAGCTACTTCTTTGTGCTACAGAAATCACTCTTGTGACTTCTGATTCCTGGAATGATGTTGTTTCTATTTATATCTTCCCTGCTCTCCATCTCTTACTGTTGCCATCTCTCTTCCAAATTCATCTCTCCTCTCAATGCTCTCTCCTTGTCTTTCACAACTACATCCTCACTTCTGCCTTTTGACAGCTGAAGCTTCTTTTTCCATTCTCATTCACCATGGAAATCTAACTAGCCTTTCACTCTTTCTGTCTTTTCCTGTGGATCAATACCCCGTTATGCTGGCAGCTTTCTCCATCAATGATGTGTACATTAATCTTAGCCACTTCATTCGTCCAGTCTTACATTTTAGCCAGTGTCTTTGTGGAGAGTTTTTATGCATTCATCTTTCCCATGGCTCCTAAAGAACTTCACATTTTCCTCCTGAAGTGCTATTCCAGTCCCAGTACTCTGTAAGCATTGTCTTTTCTTTTGTGTTGTCTTGTTGCCTGTGCTGATCAAAGCTTAGTCCTATCAATGCATCTGGACCATGTGCAAATTTTGCAGCCTTCTCTTTCGAAGTCTCAGCCCTTTTGCTCATTCCTTCCCTTTTCATTTCCCTTACATCCATCTTTTCCCCTTCCCACTCTAACACAAATTAAAAGTCAACATATTTACCATTTTCTTACCTGTTCAAATCCTCCCTCTCACTCCTTTTCTTACCACGATTTCAAATTTTAATTTTCTTCCTTCTTCATAGCCACACCCTCTCCTTTTACTTCTTATTGTGCTACTTGTTTCCTTCTGCTTTATCAGTGATGCAGACATTAGTCCTTGTGAAGTCTGTTTGACACTCCTTTCCATTCTGCCCAAAAAGCTTACTGCAAATAATGAAATGTGGGCACTCTTATCTTTCCCCTCTGCCCTGCTCCTTTTAGGTAAACTTGATGAAACTAGCGGGGAAACTGGAGTTAATTCCTAATTCAGCAGTCCGAAAAGACAGAAAAATAGCCCACCACCAATTACAAAATAATTTGATAAAATTAAAAAAAAAAAAGTTTTATTTCCCACTATGAGAATAAGAAGTGCAATGAAGAAATAAACAGAAGCAGATGAAAGCCAACAAATCACAAATATAGGAAGGAGTACATCAACTGCCTGGAGTGCACTGGAACAAATATTAAAATATTTTTAAGGTCAGTGTGTGGGAAAGAAATTGTGGTTGCACAGTACTCAGAAAAGAAAAAAGTGGATGAGATGAATTGACTGAGCTAACAGCTTTTTTTGCTCAGTCCAGCAATTCCATAGTCCATCTGAATTTCTGCCTAGCACTTTCTAATATAGGACTTCATCCTCTGAACCGTGGTGTTGTGTGTCACTCTGTTAATGCCAATCTAAACAAAGAAATGTTGCATATTCTGAGCCCCAGAGCTTGGCATTCTTTTGCTGTAGCTCTGCCATCTCAACTATAATCCATGAGTGCTTATATCCAGGATAAATAACCACCAAAACTCTAGTGACACTTCTGCCTACTGCTCAAAGCTATTGTATGGCTGAATACAACTTTGGATACAAAAATCTCTCATAGGTAGGGGATCTTTGTCATCTTGCTTTTACACGGACAGCAACGTATTTGCTTTAGCTGCATCAATGCAGTTAAAAAGTCACAAATTGCCTATTAGGAAGGCTGATAAATCAGTATAAACGGAACTTAGAGCAGCCTGTTTCCACTGTATGTAATATCAGAATGACAGGATATATATTCACATTTTTACAGATAGGCAATACTGTATTTATTTCTATCAGCTGCTTCCTCAGGCTGGCCCCTAAGTAAAAAGTGATGCTTCCAAGCAGCTCTGGAGAAAACAAAAAATCTGGGGGAATGTCTGGGTGCTACTTGGGTGTGAAGGAGGTCTGAAGAGGCTTGCTGGGTGGCAAGGGGAAAGATGAAGCGAAAAGTTCCTGTAACTTCTGCATCAAGCTGATGGGGGGGGTGGGGGTGGGGGGGCACGGGGGGAAGGCAGGGAACCACAGCTCGCTGCTGGTTGTACAGCTATTTTAGGCATTAAAAATAAATCCAAGCCACCTCCTCCCCATGACTTGAAGCCAAGACAAAGTGACTCAGTCTCTCCCTACAGGAGCAGATCTCAAAGCAAAACATAATCTCATTAGCACAATAACCTAGGTTACTCATCCACAGCTCCAGCAGCCTCCTACCAGACCTCTTTCTCCCTCTGCTGTGCTCATTTGCTTCATCCAAGAGTGTTTTATCCTAAATTAGGGCTGCTGTCATAGCTATTTGAGAGGCTTTGTCTCCCGGAGTTTGCATTTCCGGGTTAAAAGTCGCTCCAAGCTGGCCTTCCTGTCCTCATGAGCAAGGGGAAAGGTTTCAGCAGGGTCCACTTGGAGACTCTCATTGCAGAAGCACTTCCAGGCCGCTTGCTGGGTGCGTGCCAGGGCAGAGAAGTGCAGTCACTCGAGCTGCATGGGGCAGGCGTGCAAGGACCCCAGTGCACGGTGCTATGCTCAGTCATATGTTCTAGCAGTTGAAATGAACCAAAGCAAGTGATTTCCAGCATCGTGAGCTCCAGACAAAGCCTCTGAAGTGCATCACTTTTTCCAACTTGATGCTTTCAAAAAAGCAATGGTAGCACACCTTTGAGCACTGGAGAGTATAAGGAAAGAAAAGAAAAAAAAGTTTGCTTACAAACAGTGAGGCAGGAAGCAACGTAAACCAGTTTGACAAGGTGCGACTGAACAAACACTGACAGACTACAGCAAGTTACTGCAGAAATGGCACTGAGTCAAAACCCCATCCATCCCCTCTGCCCCACGGGGAGAAGTGGTTCCTGCAGGACCTTTGTGGCTCAGCCTGGGGCTCTCACAGCCGATCGCGTGTATTTTAGCCCTCTGATGACACATTTGAAGTGCTTGTTTTGAAAAGCAGGTCTGAACTGCTAGGCTGTAAGCATGACAGTGTGTGTGGTTTGGCCCTATCAGTTGAGCTGAAGGCTGCAGCTAATTCATTAGTCACTGCGCACGTGCAACACAAGCTTTACTGTAGTCTCAAAACACGTAAAAACAAGGTGAACTATGTCAGAAAGCCTTAAAATTAGGCTCTGTTCCTCTCTTCCTCCACCAAACACACACTATGTACCATGAACAAGAGGTTATTTTTCATTACTCTTTTTTTTTTTTTCTTTTTCCCTTCCAAGACACCTTGGAATACTAACACATTCTGTTGACAAAGAGCCTGAAAAACTTTGTTCTGAAGTTACAAGAATGGAAGGAATTAGGTCAGCTTCAAAAGAGGAGGTTGGATGTCCTCGAGTCACAGCAGCCCTGGGACAGGAAAGATGTGAGGTTTTTTGGGGTGTTTCCTCAACTCATGCACTAGCTGCTATGGGAGGAGCTCAAGGCAAATAACACCAAGATGGGATTTGGCCAAAAGTTGGAAAACTGATAGTTAATTGCATTTGATGAAACTGCACTTAGGGTAATTGCTCTGTATTCCTTGTCACAAATCTGCTGTCTAGAAGGGGCCAGGCAGTAATGTTTCCTAGCCCTGCCAAGCACAGAGCTACTGGTTGGGCTTTCTGTGCCTTTCATTGCATGAAGCATCAAGTGGTTGCCCATGAAAGGCACAGTGCTAATGGCTGGACGTGGGGTAGCCTAGTGGCAGGAAATAATAAAGCAGTGGGCAGATTTCCATAGAAGTTCAGTTTTGGAAAGGCTGGCTGGCATCCTCAGCACAGATGGAGCACGAGCAGAATGCTGCACCCTGCGCTGTATCAGTGACTGTGTACTAAGGCTGTCCTGCAAGTTTGGTTTCAGCTTCCTTTGTTGTTTTTTCTTCATTATGCAGCTGCCTAAAAAGCTTCTTGTCTGCACCTGAAGCAGCATTCGAAAAAATCTGTTTTAATTATCAGCATGTGCATTTCTGTGACACATGTCCTGGTGGAATCTGGATACTGCTATGTTAAGTGATATCATTGTAATGAGCATAATATAGACCATAAGACCAAAAACAGAACACTGCTCCTATTCTCTCTCCCTGGGGATTAAAACCTCCCTCAGATAGCATTGCTTTGAACAGCAACTGTACAAGTTTTCTTTTGTTTGTTTGTTTCTTTCCATGCTTATTATTTCAAGAAGTGTATATAAAATATGTTTAGTTTAGGAGAAAACAAAAAGATCTTGTTCTTCCTGCCAGTGCTGTAGCTCATCCTCTGCTTCAGAAATCCATCAGATTCCTTCCCTCTCAGATCACCGGTTGCAAGGGTTCTGTAGGACAGATGTATGCCTTGTTTACATTGCACAACGGCACTGTCTTCAGGTTCTGCTCTCAGTGCGCATACACAACGTGGAATCACATCCAGCTCACTTGCTTTCCCTCCATTATGCTGCCTCTGAAGAGCCAAGAGGATTAAAAAAGGCAGCAAACATTCACTATTGTTACTAAGCCCAGTTCATCTGACTTTAAATAAACAAAGAAATAAATCCATTAGGAAATAAGACGCGACCTCTCCAAGTTCGCCTCCAGGAGAGAGCCATGCCTTCAGGAAGAAAGAAACAGAAAAGTTTTATGCCAGAGGCATTTCTGAGCAAGGTAAAAAGAAAATAGGAATCTAATCTGTTTCTGATGCATGTGCTGGGGCAGAAAACAGTTCTTAGACAAACATGTTTTTCCTGAGCAGCAGAACTAAGGAAGCCTGGTTTCCTATGGATTCACATCCTTTGTCCCACATCTCCCTCCCCTCCGCCACAGGAATTCCAGCTCCCCTCGTGCCTCCTGTGGCACTGTCACCACCACCAGACGTTAGACTGGGACAGTCTGGAGCTACAAAAACATTTGCTTGTTGTCAGCACGTGGGTGCTGGCCGGGCAGCTGGGATCCGCTTGCCTTTTCCTTGTCCAGGCAGGAACTCAGCTCCCTTTCCCTTGTCCTGCTGCCAAGTTTTATGAAAAGTTGGAAGAAAAAACAATTATGTCTAACACTCTCTCTCCTTTAACTTTGGTCAAAAACTGTTCTGCCAGACAGAGAGTTACAAAAATTATTAGGTGTGGAACAAACACTGATTGTGTAAGCTTCTTTTCCACAGGATATTCCAAGTTCAACTACTTTTCACGTCTTAAAAAAACAAAGAAACGCAACGGGATAAATTAGGAAATTTTCCCACAGTCATTTTCAGCTGCAATACAGCTTGTGTGAGGAACAGTAACTGATTTGCTATCTCACACTAAAGGCTATCATCTGATTTATTTCTTTTAACCAAGAAATCTCTGAAAGCTTCTGCTGCTGCTCTGGATGAGACCCGCCACATAGCTGAGTATTTCCAGCTCACCGCATGCTTGTTGTTGCCCCAGACACGCTGCCTGTTCTGTGCTCTGCTCTTTGTGTGCCTCCCTACTCCCAGCTCCAGGAGAGCCCTATTTTGCTGAATTTACGTGTTGCTTGGACTATAAACCATGTTGAGCAATAGGCATCATCTTCTTGGAGAGCTCCCTCTGTCATATTTGCTTGACCTTATGTTTTGTTTTGGTTGTTTATCATGGTTCCCTCAATACATGCTCTCTCTGCCTCCTGACCAAGCTGCGAGTTCTTTTTCACCCCAGAAAACCCCCACAAATCCGCAAATAACCGAGGATGGGTGAGGTGAAGGCACATATCTCCCAAACCACTCGTCTCCCTTTCATCACCAAACCAGAACGTGTCAGCTGCTGCAGCTGCCTTGTGGGCTGGGCAGAGCAGGACATGGCCCTCAGGAACAGCAGGCACTGCCATTGAACCGCACACAAAACAGGGTTCTGCGTGGCACTGTGGAAGGAACCGTGATAAGCCATGGGCTGGCAAGGCAGCACTGTCAGACCCCAAAGTGGGTGGATGAAAGGAGCAGAGGACACTTGTGCCACCACAGCACCAGGAAGGGCTTCCATTTTGTCCATTCCTCCTCAAGATGGCGACTGCTGCCTGTTTCTCTCAATGAAGTTGAGGCCCACAGTGAGGGACTTGCAGGACCAGGATGGTGAGGAGCAGGTTGAGGTACCAGGAGAGCACCTGAGGCAAGGGGGAGCAAGGTGGTACTATGATGGTAGTACAATCCAAGTCTTGTACCTCGAGGCGGAGTAGGGAAGGTGTGGAAATGGAAGACCATCAAAGAATTGAATGACATCAGTGCTAGGAGTTGGGCACAGTGAACATGTCCCTCCTTGCCTCACCACTTATGTGCATGTATATATGCAATCACACACTTTTTCACCTCAGGACTTCTGGTAGCAGATCAGAAGATCAGTCGCAGTGCAGTGAGGTAAAAAGCAGCTAGGGTAAAGATGTTTCCTCAGATTGTTCATCTGCTGAGGACCTAGCAGGAAGGGAAGATAACTGAAGTTCAAATTATCTATAATTAGATGCAGACATACACTAAAAAAACCAGAAACTTAAGAGATGATTTCAGTGTGAACATGAGGCTTAGTGCACTTTAGAATGTAGACATTCTTTCATCCCTTTCATATTTGTGCTGTATTGAGGGTAGTAACCCATTAGTGCTGTCTTGACTTTTACAGTAAATGATCTCAGATTGGCAGAAGATCAGAACATTGAAAAAAACAAAAACAAACAAACAAAAACAAACTTTAAAATCACATTTTTCAGACTCACTGAACACTAGGGCATGACACATGTTTTTGGTCTACAGAAATTTCTGTTAAAAAAAAAAATCACTGACATAGTCCTGACACAACGTTGTATGTACAACTCTGGTAAAATATTCCAGATAGCTAAAACAAATAAAGAAACAAATGAAACCAACAACCAAATAAATAAAACAGCAAAAAAAAATTCTCTCCAGTTTTTATGTAAACCTGGAATGGAGATAGGTTATCTATAGAGTCTTATCTTTACTTTGCTATCTAACGTAGATATGACGCAATATAACATGATCGCATCTGCTGGTGCAGGTCTTCCAAACAGATTTCTTCCTGATGCTTTTACTGGAGAGCTCCAGTGGTCAGGAAATTCTTTATAATTTCCATCCTAAACATAATAATGGGAAGTCTATGTCTTTCACCTTATGCAATTATTTCCATTTTTTGTGTGTTTGCTTCTAACATAGTACCCTTGAGAGCACTTAAGGGCCAATTTAGCATCAGTGTTTATTTGTTAGGCTAAACAAATCAAGTTTCTGAAGACCCTAATAGTCTTTATCTGAACGCATCCAGTTTGAATTGGTCTTTTCTGAATCCCTATGAACAGAACTATTTTCTTTCCCATTTAAGAAAAAATGTGAATGTTTGGAAATTAATGATGATGATGGTAGGGTTGAGAGCTAACGGTCTGGAATCAAGGGGAAGGCCAATAAGACAGATATTATTATGGGAACCAGCTACAGGCCACCCAACCAGGATGAAGAAGTGGATAAGATACTTTATAGACAGATGGGTTAGGTCTCAGGGTCTCTACCCCATGCTCTTGTGGTGGACTTTAAATTCCCAGATGTCTGCTGGAAATATAATACACCAGGAAGGGAGCAGTCCCAGAAGTTCCTAGAGTGGGTGAGAGATAACTTCTGACATAGACGGTGAGGGAGCCAACAAGGGGAAGCATGCTCCTGGACCTGCTGCTTGTTAACAGGGAAAGTGTTGGGGATGTAAAGGTTGGAGGCTGTCTAGGGCAAAGTGACCACAAAGTGATAGATTTTTTTCAATCCTTGTTGAAGGAAGGAGGGGAGTCAGCAGAACCGCCACCCAGGACTTCCGGAGGGCAGACTTCGGTGTCTTTTGGACGATGGTTGAGAGAGTCCCTTAAGAGGTAGTTCTGGAGGGCATGGGAGCCCAGGAAGGATAGGAAAACTTCAAGGAAGTAATTTTAAAGCTGCAGGAGCTGACTATCCGCAAGTCACAGAAGACAAGCTAACGGGGAAGAAGACCAGTCTGGCTCAACAGAGATCTTTGGCTGGAACTCAGGAATAAAAGGAAAGTTTATGGTCTTTGGTAGAGGGAGCAAGCAACTTATGAGGATTACAGACACGTAGTGAAGCTGTGCAAGGAGAAAATTGGAAAGGTCAAAGCCCAGCTAGAACTGAACTTGGCCACTGAGGTGACGGACAATTAATATTTCTATAAATACATTAGCAGTAGGAAGAGGACTAGGGAGAATCTCCATCCCTTGTTGGACACAGAGGGGAACACAGTGACCAAGGATCAGGATAAGGCATTAAGTACCGCAGTCTTCTTTGCCTCTTCAATACTAAGACTAGTAGTTCCCTGGGCACGCTGCCCCTTGTGCTATAAGATAGGGATGGGGAGTAGAATAGGCCCTGCATACACCACGATGAGATGGTTTTGAATCTGCTTCAAAAGCTGGATACTCACAACTTCATGGGGCCAGATGGATTGCACCCTAGAGTGCTGAGGGAATTGGCAGATGTGGTTGTCAAGCCACTGTCCATCATCCTTCAACAGTCCTGGCTAACCGGGGATGTCCTAGTGGACGGGAGACTGGCAAATGCGATGCCTATCTTCAAAAAGGGATGGAAAGATGATCCCGGTATCTACAGACTTATCAGTCTCACATCAGTGCCAGGGAAGGTTATGGAACAGATAATCCATCACAGATCAATTAAAGGTCAACCAGGGGATCAGGCCCAGTCAGCATAGGCTCATGAACAGTAGATCGTGCTTGACAAACCTGGTTTTGTTTCTATGACAAAGTGACCCACTTAGTGGATGAAGGTAAGGCTGTCGATGTGGTCTACCTGGACTTCAGTAAAGCCTTTGACACTGTCCCCCACAACATCCTCATGGAGAAGCTGGCTGCCTATGCCTTGGGTGGGCATACACTCTGCTATGTGAAACACTGGCTGCATGGCCAGGCCCAAAGAGTTGTGGTCAGTGGAGTTAAATCCAGTTGGCAGCCAGTCATGAGCGATGTTCCCCAGGACTCTGTACTGGGGCCACTCCTATTCAACACCTTTATCAATGCTGTTGATGAGGGGATTGAATGCACCTTCAGTAAGTTCATAGATGATACCAAGTTGGGAGGGAGCATTCATCTGATGGAAGGTAGAAAGGCACTACAGTGGGACCTGGTTAGACTGGATTGATGGGCCAAGGCAAACTGTATGAGTTTCAATAGGGCCAAGTGTCAGGACCTGCATTTTGATCACAACAACCCCAGGCAATCCTACAGGCTTGGGGAGGAGTGGCTGGAAAGTTGCCTGCTGGAAAGGGACCTTGATGTGCTGATGGACAGTCAGCTGAATATGAGCCAGCAGTGTGCCCAGGTGGCCAAGAATGCCAATGGCATCCTGGCTTCTATCAGAAATTGGATGATGAACAGGACTAGGGAAGCAATCCTGCCCATGTACTCAGCACTGGTGAGGCCTCACCTCAAATTTTTCAGTTCAGTTTTGGGCACCTCAGTACAGAAAGGATGCTGGGGTACTGAAGGCGGTGCAAAGAAGGGCAACAAGGCTTGTGAAGGGCCTGGAGAATGTGCCCTATGAGGAGCAACTGAAGGAACTGGGGCTGTTTAGTCTGGGGAAGAGGAGGCTGAGGGGAGACCTTATTGCTCTCTTCAAACACCTGAAAGGTGATTGCAGTGAGAGGGGGGTTGATCTCTTATCAATGGTAACAAGACAAGGAGAAATGCCCTCCGGTTGCTGCAGGGGAGGTTTAAGTTGGTTATGGGGAAAAACTTTACAGAAAGGGTTGTTAAGCACTGGAATAGGCTCCCAAGGGAGGTAGGTTGAGTCACCATCCTTGAATGAGTTTAAAAACCATCTGGATGTGCTGCTCAGGGACGTGATTTAGTGATAGGTTGTTAGAGTTAGGGTGGTATGGTTTGGTTTAATTGGATTTTATGATCTCGAGGGTCTTTTCCAACCTGAGCAATTCTATGATTCTATGATCATGAGATTGCTTCTTAATAGCATTATTTTTGTATTTTCAAGTTAGGTTATGTGATCAAAATACAGGTCTGTGCCCTTGAAGAGATCTCATTCCATTTATCTGTCCATTGCTAGGCCTCGTCACTAGGTTTTTGGAAGAAATAGTTTCTGATACAACAGTACACTTGGGCTTTACAGCTGTACTCAAGCCATTGCCTGGTCGTGCAGGTCCTGTGCTCGGGCTGACTCCCGGCCTTCCCGGCCCGGTTCCCGAGCTGCTGCCTGGTCGCCCAGGTGCTGCACTTGGGGTGACTACAGAGAACTGGCCAAGATCTGCAGGCAGAAAATTAGAAATGCTAAAGCCCAGCTTGAAATTAGGCTGGCTACTGCTGTAAAGGAGAACAGGAAACCCTTTTACAAATATATTAACAGCAGGAGAAAAACTAAGGAAAATTTCCCTCCTTTACTCAACGAGGCAGGCAATATAACCACAGACGATAAGGAAAAGGCTGAGGTTCTCAATGCCTTCTTCACATCTGTCTTTAATAGACAGGACAGTTATCCACATGGTACTTGCCCTGACCTGGAAGTCCGGGACGGGGTGCATAATGCACCCCCTGTGATTCAAGCAGAGACGGTCAGAGATCTTCTCCTCCATCTGAACTGCCACAAGTCCATGGGGCCAGATGGGATCCACCCAAGGGTGCTGAGGGAGCTAGCAGAGGTGATTGCCGAGCCACTTTCTGCCATCTATCAGCATTACTGGTTATCTGGAGAGGTCCCACAAGATTGGAGGCTTGCCGATGTGACTCCCATCTTCAAGAAAGGCCGTAAGGAAGACCCGGGGAACTACAGGCCTGTCAGCCTGACCTCGGTATCAGGGAAAGTTATGGAACAGATGATATTGAGGGAGATCACACGACACGTGCATGGCAATAAAGGGATCAGACCCAGCCAGCACGGGTTCACCAGGGGCAGGTCGTGCTTGTCCAACCTCATCTCCTTCTATGACTGGGTGACCAGACAGGTAGATGAGGGAAAGGCTGTTGATGTAGTCTACCTGGACTTCAGCAAGGCCTTTGACACGGTCTCCCACAGTATTCTCCTAAGGAAACTGGCAGCCCGTGGTGTGGACAGGTTCACTCTTCTCTGGGTGGAGAACTGGCTGGAGGGCCGTGCCCAGAGGGTAGTGGTTAATGGAGTTAAGTCCAGCTGGCGTCCTGTAACGAGTGGTGTCCCCCAAGGGTCAGTTTTGGGGCCCATCTTGTTTAATATCTTTATTGATGACCTAGACGAGGGAATTGAGTGTAGGCTCAGTAAGTTTGCAGATGACACAAAGCTGGGAGGATGTGTCAAACTGCCTGAGGGTAGGGAGGCCCTTCAGAGGGATTTGGATAGGCTGAACAGCTGGGCTGAGCTAAATGGGATGAGGTTCAATAAGACCAAGTGCCGGGTCCTGCACTTTGGCCACAATAACCCCATGCAATGCTATAGGCTTGGGGCAGAATGGCTTGAAGAATGTAGAGAGGAAAAGGACCTGGGGGTGTTGGTTGATGCTCGGCTCAACATGAGCCGGCAGTGTGCCCAGGTGGCTAAGAAGGCCAACAGCATCCTGGCCTGTATTAGAAATAGTGTAGCCAGCAGGAGCAGGGAGGTGATCATCCCCCTGTACTCAACTCTGGTACGGCCGCACCTCGAGTACTGTGTTCAGTTTTGGGCCCCTCACTACAAGAAGGACATTGAGGCCCTGGAGCGTGTTCAGAGAAGGGCAACAAAACTGGTGAGGGGTCTGGAGCACAAGTCTTATGAGGAGCGGCTGAGGGAGCTGGGATTGTTTAGTCTGGAGAAGAGGAGGCTCAGAGGAGACCTTATTGCACTCTACCACTTCCTGAAGGGGGGTTGTGGTGAGGAGGGGGTAGGTCTCTTCTCCCTGATAAGTAATGACAGGACGAGAGGGAATGGCCACAAGTTGCGCCGGGGAAGATTTAGATTAGACCTGAGGAAGCATTTCTTTTCTGAAAGAGTGGTCAGGCACTGGAATGGCCTGCCTAGGGAGGTGGTTGAGGCACCATCCCTAGCGCTGTTCAAGAAGCGTTTAGATGAGGTGCTAAAGGACTTAATTTAGTAGTTGGGTAGAGATAGTGATAGGAGGATGGTTGGACTAGATGATCTTATAGGTCCTTTCCAACCTTATGAACTTATGAACTTATGACTCCCAGTTTATGAATTAACTATTACACTCCAAAACTTTGAACAACAGTTTCCACCATCACGTGCTTCCATTGCAGCTATAGTAGCAGAAGAAGTAGGTGAGATAAAGAAAACTATACTGGACGAACTGTCATTACTGATGAATAGGGATGAACCTGTGTCAGTATTGGAAACACGTGATGAAGACGAGCATGACGCAAAGAATCTGATGAAGCAATTGATCAAACTGTTGAAAGTCTCGGCCACCAAAGGCAACCGCCCCTCTGCACGAGCAAATGACGGCAGTAACATCATGTCACGTGTGGCCATGTGGAGCTTCTTACGAGAAAACGGAGAGGACATGAGGAAGTGGCATAAAAAACCCACTCCTGTACTGCGAGCACGGGTGAGAGAACTACAGCAGAGATCAGCCACCAATGAAATTGCTCCCGTCACTGCAGGTAACCAATAGAGGGGCCCTGCCCTCAGCCAGGGGAGGGAAAGGGATAACAGAGTGTATTGGACTGTGTGGATTAGATGGCCTGGCACATTAGAGCCACAAAGATATAAGGCACTGGTGGACACTGGTGCACAGTGCACTCTGATGCCCTCGAGTTATAAAGGGACAGAATTGATTCATATTTCTGGAGTGACTGGGGGTTCTCAGGAACTGTCTGTGTTGGAGGCAGAAATAAGCCTCACCGGTAAAACCTGGCAGAAGCATCCCATGGTGACTGGACAGGGGGCTCCATGCATACTCGGTATTGACTATCTCAGAAGGGGACATTTCAAGGATCCCAAGGGGTACCGATGGGCTTTTGGAATAGCTGCTGTAGATGCAGACAACATTCAGCAGCTGTCTGTTTTACCTGGCCTGTCAGAAGATCCGTCTGTTGTGGGGGTACTGAAAGTGAAAGAGCAGCAGGTACCTATCGCTACAAAAACAGTGCGCAGACGGCAGTACCGCACCAACAGGGATTCCTTGCTCCCCATTCATAACTTGATCCGTCAGCTAGAGAGCCAGGGAGTGATCAGCAAGACTCACTCACCTTTTAACAGCCCCATATGGCCGGTGCGTAAAGCCAGTGGAGGATGGAGGCTGACGGTAGATTACCGTGGCCTGAATGAAGTCACACCCCCGCTGAGTGCTGCTGTGCCAGATATGTTGGAGCTGCAGTATGAACTGGAGTCAAAAGCAGCCAAGTGGTATGCCACTATAGACATTGCCAATGCATTCTTTTCTATTCCTTTGGCCACAGAGTGCAGACCACAGTTTGCTTTCACCTGGAGGGGCGTTCAGTACACCTGGAACCGTTTGCCCCAGGGGTGGAAACACAGCCCAACCATCTGCCATGGGCTGATTCAAACCACACTGGAACAGGGTGGGGCACCTGAGCACCTCCAGTATATTGATGACATTGTTGTGTGGGGTGATACAGCAGAGGAAGTTTTTAAAAAAGGAGAGCAAATAATCCAGATTCTTCTGGGTGCTGGTTTTGCTATTAAACGGAACAAAGTGAAGGGACCTGCCCAAGAAATTCAATTCCTAGGAGTAAAATGGCAAGATGGACGTCGTCACATTCCAGGAGATGTGATTGACAAAATCACCAGTATGTCACCACCCACTATCAAGAAAGAGACACAGTCTTTTCTGGGTGTAGTAGGTTTTTGGAGGATGCACATCCCAAACTACAGCCTCATAGTAAGCCCCCTCTATCAAGTGACTCGGAAAAAGAATAATTTTGCATGGGGTCCTGAACAGCAGCAGGCCTTTGAGCAAATCAAGCAGGAGATAGCCCGTGCTGTGGCCCTGGGGCCAGTTCGGTTGGGACAGGATGTGAAAAACATGCTCTACACTGCTGCTGGAGAGAAAGGTCCCACTTGGAGTCTGTGGCAAAGAGCCTCTGGGGAGACCCGAGGCCGACCCCTTGGATTTTGGAGCAGAGCGTACAGGGGTTCAGAGGAGTGCTACACTCCAACTGAGAAGGAGATTTTGGCCGCATACGAGGGGGTTCGGGCTGCCTCTGAAGTAATTGGTACTGAGACACAGCTCCTCCTGGCACCTCGACTGCCAGTGCTGAATTGGATGTTCAAAGGAAAGGTTCCCCCCACCCATCATGCTACCGATGCCACCTGGAGTAAGTGGATTGCACTGATTACACAGCGAGCTCGGATGGGGAACCTCAACCGTCCAGGAATCCTGGAGGTGATCATGGACTGGCCTGAAGGCAAGAAGTTTGGAACATCCCCATCAGAGGAGATACCACGTGCTAAAGAGGCCCCACCATATAACGAACTACTAGAGAATGAAAAGACGTATGCCCTCTTCACTGATGGATGGTGTCGTATTGTTGGGAAGCATCGCAGATGGAAGGCTGCTGTGTGGAGCCCCACACGACGAGTTGCAGAGGCCACCGAAGGAGAAGGAGAGTCAAGCCAATTTGCGGAGGTAAAGGCCGTCCAGCTGGCCTTAGATGTGGCTGAACGGGAGAGGTGGCCCATGCTATATCTTTATACTGACTCTTGGATGGTGGCAAATGCTTTATGGGGGTGGTTGCAGCAGTGGGAACAGGACAACTGGCAACGGAAGGGTAAACCTATTTGGGCTGCTGAACTGTGGAAAGACATTGCTGCCCGAACAAAAAGGTTGGGTGTAAAGGTGCGCCACGTAGATGCTCATGTGCCCAAGAATCGAGCTACTGAAGAGCAGAAAAATAACCATCAGGTAGATCGAGCTGCCAGAATTGAGGTGTCTCAGATCGATTTGGACTGGCAGAACAAAGGAGAGCTATTTTTAGCTCGGTGGGCCCATGAGACCTCTGGCCATCAAGGAAGGGATGCGACCTGTAAGTGGGCTAGAGACCGAGGGGTGGACTTAACTATGGATGCCGTTGCACAGGTTATCCATGACTGTGACACATGTGCCATAATTAAACAGGCCAAGAGGATGAAACCCCTCTGGCAGGAAGGGCGATGGGAAAAGTATAAATATGGGGAGGCGTGGCAGGTTGATTATATCACCTTGCCACGAACTCGCGATGGTAAGCGTTACGTGCTCACCATGGTGGAGGCGACCACTGGGTGGCTTGAGACATACGCAGTACCCCATGCTACCGCCCGAAACACCATCTTAGGGCTCGAGAAACAAGTCCTATGGAGACATGGCACTCCAGAGAGAATTGAGTCCGATAATGGGACTCATTTCAAAAATTCTCTTGTGGATATCTGGGCCAAAGAACACGGCATTGAATGGATCTACCATATCCCCTACCATGCACCAGCTGCTGGTAAGATCGAGCGCTACAACGGGTTGTTAAAAACCACGTTGAGAGCAATGGGTGGTGGGACATTCAAGCACTGGGAGAAGCATCTGGCAGAAGCCACCTGGCTGGTCAACACTAGGGGATCAGTCAACCGAGAGGGTCCTACACAGTCCGGCTCCCTACAGACCATAGAGGGAGATAAGGTCCCTGTGGTACATGTGAGGAGCATGTTGGGAAAAGCGGTGTGGGTCCTTCCAGCCTCTGGAAAGGGCAAACCCCTCCGTGGAACCGTTTTTGCGCAGGGACCTGGGTGCACCTGGTGGGTAATGGATAAAAATGGGGATGTCCAGTGTGTCCCACAAGGGAATTTGATGCTGGGGGAATGCAGTCTGTAATTACGTGTGTATGTATGTATATATATATATATATATATATGTTTCTATGTAACTCATGTTATTACTGTTTGGTTATGTATAGATGTGTGTTAAGCATGATGTGATGATGTGGAATAAGGGGTGGAATGTTGTGGTTTTGATGCCGGTATTCCACATCAGAGCATCACGCAGCAGTGAAGGAGTTAATGCTGGGGGAGCAGCAGAGGGGAGGGGCGGAGCTCCGCACCGGATGCAGGCGGCGCTCGGTCTGGGCGCGTTGCTCTGGGCTGCCGTGGAGGTTCAGCACGTGTGCTTCCCCTGCAGGTCCTCCTTAGCGTATAGCTTCTGGTTTGAAAATTTTTCCTCTCTCTTTCAATTGTTCAATTTTATTGGATTTAGTAAAGTTACCGTTCCTGCTCAGATCGTGCCGTTGTTTTCTTGTCGACCCATCCCTTCCCGCTGTTTCCCCCTCCCCCTCCCGGAGCGCGGCTCTGCTCGGGCGGCCGCGCAGCGCGGCCACTGACGCAGTTTCTTTTTCTCTCCCCTCTCCCTTCTCGGTTTTCCCTTGGGTCACTGTCACGGACAACACCGTGACAAGAAGTAAGCACGATTCAGTTAACCCTAATCCTACTTAAACAAGAGCGCCTCCAAGCCACAAAACATTTAGTTTCAGTTTTATACTAACAATCACAATTCCAGTCCAATAGATGCTATTTTTCTGCCTGTTTGCGTCAGAGCTCGATCTTGTTGTGCATGCTAGAAAATAAAACAAACATAATTTGAACAGTTCCATGTTTATTTAGAAATGTAACCCATTCCTCTCAACTGTACTTCCAACTCCTCCTTAAATGTACGTTAATGAAGTAATTTGCATTCAAAGCAAATGAGTTTTTTCCTAGCTTGCCATATCTAAGGAATTGAACTCAGTACACTTTCATCGCACGTTCAGTAACATGTAATCTAGAACATGGCAGAATTGGGTGCCTTCTTATCTCAATCTAGCAGCATAATCACTCACTTTAATCTGTCACCTGGCCCACAGACATTCAAGTCACATCTCAATTACAATAGCTATTGAGAAGTCTAAGAGACTCTTGTGATAGAAACATACTGGAGAAGCATGAAAACGTATGGATCCTTAGAAATATCAGAATAGGTCTTTTGATGTAAAAACCATGTCTCCTTCTTGCAGTGAATTCTACTGCAGAAACGTCTACAGAATGACGAAGTCAGAATCTGATTATGACAGAAGACAGGACTTCATAGAAAAAAATGAGATGGAATTATTACTCAGAAAGGACTGAAAGATCAAGCTTGTAAAGTCAGAACAGCTGCTGCTCTGGTGCTGGTATTTTCAAATCATCACTACTGAAACGTTGTCATCAGTTAATGATTTATGACTAGAGGTCTTCCTGTGAATAATTCTCTACAGTAATGAAACAAAACGAAGAGGAATACTTTAGTAAAGGTTTCTGCTAAAATGAAGCCAAATCAATCAAGATAAGTGTTTCAGTTCCACTGAACACGGAAAACGTCACTGATTTAAAGAAACGAAAAGCAACCTTAAGTGTTCTGCCTACAGAAAATGCTACATACTTGAAATTTCAAAACAAACCAACAAACAAAAGCCCACTGAACAGGTTATGATGTACTAACATATATAAGCCTTCCTATTCTGTAGATGCTAGAGTTATCTGTAACACTATGGAAATACATAGAAAAATAACAAATCTCAATGACGTTTTGTACATTGAAGTGTGTCTAAGTGCATGAGCAGCTTCAAAAATAGTACCAGCTCTCTAAGACAAGTAAAAAAAGCTTTGTTATATAATAACAAGCTACCAAGTTCTTACCAATTCCACTATTTCTGTCCTCATTTCGAGTAGTTTTCTTTCATTAAGTGAATGCTGGAAGGGAAAAACAAAAAAAAAAGACAGATAAATATGATATCATCCTTAAGCCTTTTCCCAAATGCTTAAAAGCATGCTTCCTTTTCTGTTCTTTGCTTTCCAGTTTTCTACAAAACTGAATCTGAACGACCATGTTGTCCGACAACACTTGAAAGAGAGTATTGCAAGGTGACTGCTGTCACTTGGAAAGCTGAATTTAGACAGGTGTTCAACACAAGCTGGAACAACGAAATACATTAAAAAGCAGCTGGCAGAAAAGTTGGCAGACCTGCATTTTGACCTGTGATTCTGAAGAGGAAATAGGGCAGTTAACTAACTCACAGAGCATACGAATGCCAAGAAGACTGAACCATCTGCCTTCTTCAGTAAGGGGAGTGGTTTTTAAACTGTCATAGCAAACTCAGCTACCAAAGATGTTTCACCAGCATTACGGCAATTCTCTATTCAAAATTTTGAAATGGTCCGAACAACACCTGGGGAACACCACTGAAAATGCTATATTTGGTAAACATAAAACATTTGCATCTCATGTCAAGTCACTGGTTCAGAAACACTTGAAAGATAGGTACTATAAATCAGAAGTCCTGGTTTACTTAGAAACTCTGGTTATCTGGATTGAAGGAAAGGTAAACACATTCAAGAAGCATACCTTTAAGGCAGGTTTCTGATACATGAACAGGCATTATTTGACATCTGTAATGGTTCCTACCTGCTACTAAAGCAATTCAGTTACTCCTAGGACAGCTGCTAAGCCATCAGTGCAGAGTATTAAGTCATCAGGCTCCCATCTCAGAATCCTCAGTTACACAGCAATAACTTCATCTCCTGATGTTCCCATGTGAAAAGTGACTTCTTTTTCCTTCCAGTCTAGAGGTATATCTCACTTTGTCATCAAACTCAGACTAACCTACATAAACGCCTCAGCGCTGAAAAACTCTCTTTAAAGATCCAGAACACTATTTGAACTTCTAACAGATCTAAAGATCCAATTAAGAAATAGCATAAGGCTACAAACATAGAAAAAAGAGACAAATAATAATGTGTCTATAATTAATAAAACATATGTTACTAAATTCTGCAAATTGATGACAAGGACAAAAAAAAGAAATCAGTAGCATATATTGTCTCAAAGTGAAATTCCTCAACCTGTTAACATGGCAAAACATTTATAAAACAATGCAATTTTTAAAAGTCATGTATGAAGTTTAACATAACAGTGCCCCATCCCTGGAGGTGCTTGAGGCCAGGTTGACTGGGGTCCTGGGCAGCCTGATCTGGTAGGTGGCAACTCTGCCCACAGCACGATGGTCTTTAAAGTCCCTTCCAATGCAAGTCATTCTATGATTCTGCATGGACAGAACCACATATTAACAATCTGGTTATCACCACCAAAGGTAGATTTACATTTAAAATAAACAGTGTAACACATAGATTGAAATAGTTTCTGCTTAACTATGTATAGGTGCTGTTATCAAAATAGATGTTTTCTGAATAATTTATATTCTGCAAGCCACTCTGTTGATGTCCGCATTTGTTCAAGTTTGCCTTGTGGCTAGAAGCTAGGTCAGCCCCAAGGTTTTTAAACTGAGCTTCAAGAAACCAAAATGCATCCTTTTGTTATAAAACACCAAAACATGTCTGTAATAATACAAGTACATAAGAAGAAAGGCAAGGTTAACCCCACTCTGAAGTTAAACAGGGAGATTTCCCCTTAAGTCCTTTTTTTTTTTTTTTTGCAGTTCAGAGAAAATGCAGTTCTGTCAGATGCATCTTGATATTTCTAAACAGCAAACTTGAGCGACACAGTGATGCAAGAGCACACGAATGTAAGTGAAAGTTTGTTCCATACTTCAGGATTTTCAATTCAATCTGTATCGTTGCAGATATAAATCAGGGCATAAGCAGATGTGCATTAGGTAATGAAGACTTCCACTTCACATTTGCTGGAGAGTGAACTTATTAAAAGATAAAGCATTTAGAGTTTGAAACATAAGAAATGGCTGACATGAGTGCTGGCAAATTAAGATAATCTCTTTCAGCATTAATCTCAAGCAGGCGACAACTTCAAGGGGGCATACACAGAAAGTGACTTACACCCCAACATTTCTTACTGTTGAGATTGCAAGTAAATATTACTTCTTCATTACCCACCTGTGATAAAGGGACTGAATTAAAATTTGCAGAAAAATGTCACTAAAAGATGTGTCCATTTCAATGATGAAATTCAGGTTCATAAAAGCTATTCAAAAAAGATCTAAAACCAAATTTCTACTCAGAGTGCTCCATCTAATGCAAAATTATGTATCTTCTAATTTTTCATTTCTGTTAATCTAATTAAAACGCTTGTCAATTAAATTCTACACATATTTCAAAGTCAAAAACAATCAGAATCAGTATCAGTTACAATGAAAATTAATCACAACTACTTTCACAACACATACTGCCTGACAGACTAGCCACACTGAATTCTCCCGTTACAGGGAAAGGAAATATCTTCAGTAATGGCAAGATAATGAAATGCTTATACTTAACTCAGTGTGACGATATATTACTAGCACAGCTCTAGAAAATCTCCAGGCAGCTAGTTGGAATGTTTAAATGCAAAAAACTGAAATATTTAACCGTAGTACATTAATGTCAATACTGAAACAATATCAAAAGAGACAGACATACAAAGAAACTCCCCACCACTGTACCCCATATTACAGCATTCAAGGATGACTAATTTGGATTAATAGCATCTTAAAAAGGAATAATACTACAGATTAATATTGAACAGACGTTCTTATCCAAATTCAGAGATTATTCAATTTTTAGATGTTTCTAAGAAGAAAGTGAACAGAACTTTCCAATTCTTTTACTCTGCTCATCTCTAGGTTTAGATTTAGTTTGTTGTCAGCATGAACTCTGGTAATTTCATCCTTATGGGAATACAAAGGATAAAGCAGTGAACAAGAATTTCTATTTAATTGTAAGCAAAAACAAGTTAGACAAAAATACTGTGCCTCTTTCTAATTAGAGAGGAACTGGATTCTCGAGACACCCAATGTGCTTAGATTTCCTAAGTACAAGTGTTCTTGCCCTTCCACTTGTGGTCTGTAGGATGAATTCATTCTCATTGGAACAAATAAAAAACTGACTACTTTTATACCAGAACACTGAAAACAAGAGTTGATAAAGAACACAACTTTCTACAAATTCTGGGCATGTTTCATAAACCTACAACTCACTAATTTTAGAAATCTTTGCCTAGGTACACTTTGAAATTGGACTTCCATGAAGGAATCCTGATACTCAAGATAACTAAGCTCTACTATTATAAACTAAGCTCTACTATTATAAACTAAGCTCTACTATTATAAACTAAGCTCTACTATTATAAACTAAGCTCTACTATTATAAACTAAGCTCTACTATTATAAACTAAGCTCTACTATTATAAACTAAGCTCTACTATTATAAACTAAGCTCTACTATTATAAACTAAGCTCTACTATTATAAACTAAGCTCTACTATTATAAACTAAGCTCTACTATTATAAACTAAGCTCTACTATTATAAACTAAGCTCTACTATTATAAACTAAGCTCTACTATTATAAACTAAGCTCTACTATTATAAACTAAGCTCTACTATTATAAACTAAGCTCTACTATTATAAACTAAGCTCTACTATTATAAACTAAGCTCTACTATTATAAACTAAAACAGTTTACAAGTTTAAAATTTAAAAGGAAATGTTTCTAAAGACTGCATCTAGGCTCTCAGAAAAAAAACAAACACTGACAACTTAGACGGAAAATGTTTATTATTTTTAAACACATAACTTTTAAAACTATCACTAAGTATTTTGTTTCATGGATAACTCTAAGCAGTTCCTACTTCATCTTCAGTGACAGCTGACATTTTAAATTAAATTCCCTGCAGGAATTCTAGCCAGATGACACTTTGTCATAAGGCAAGCTACTGATGGGATGAATGTGTGGGAGATTCAAGAGATTGATGATGTTCTGGGATATTCTGCAGTTAAAAACAAGTAAACATCTCTCAAATAGACTGATGTCAGCTAGACAAGACTTCATTAAGTAGTATGAATAATAATGACACTCAATTTCTATGCTAGGATTTTTGAACCTGTTGTAATTAGATGGCCTTACAGCAGGATGTTGCAATTTAATGAAAAGATTGTGTTATTTTGAAGCCTTTACAACACTGTGTCAATCTGTCCTTTAGAAGTATGAGCAAATGTAATCATTAAAATTATTTTATATTTACAGTAAAAAGTTAAATTTAAAGACATTTAAGTTAAAAAAAAAAAACAAAACAAAGATGACTCAGATCTTTCACGTTCTACCACTGAATACGCTAACTCATATACTTATATGCAAGCAAAACAATGAAGTTCAAGACAAAAATCAGATGCTGAATGTATTTTAAAAACTTTATTCTGAAAGCTAGTATGCATTAAGCCCTTCCTAACATGAAACAGTTTCCAACCTTAATCATTTTTGCAAGAATTTCTGTCTGTGTAAAAGCTACATGTTCATCTAAGTAATAGGTTTTGAAGCAGTCTTGATGAGAGAAAGCTATTTCGACTGTAAGTCAGGAGAAGCAAACTATAAAGAGCAGAAACACAGCACTGATCTTTAAACCTGTACATAATTAACAAGTGAGTTTCCTCCAAAAAACACATTTTCTTGCTAAGGTCATTCACTCCCAGGCAAGTGGGACCAAGCATACTGGTCCCAAACTTAGAGGCTAAGACATTTAAAAGCTATTTCAAATTCTGGACAGTTAAATTTAAATTCAGTTACTTGTACAGTTTACAATTCTCTCGCAATAAATTAAATACATGTGAAACTGACTTCATTGCAGCCCAATCTGTCCCCTCAATTTCAGTTTCATTATCCCATATATACAACAATCAAACACAACGTTTACAATAAAATCGTAACAGCAACATTTTTTAAGTGAATAAGAGACGTGATAATTCTTGATTATATTGGTACAGTATCTTACCATGACTTGCTTCTTTATCTGCTGGAGTTCAAGTTTTATTCTCTGGGAGAGCAGAAAAGAAATGTACATTTTAGTATTGTACACAGAAACCGACAGTCTATAAATATAGGCAATTTCAATGATTAGTAGCAATTACTATAATCCACACTGTGAAAGGAAGGTGTCTTAGTTTCAGCTGGAATGGATGTTTTTTTTTTCAGTGTCTGGTTCGATGCTATGTTCAGGTTCTAGGAGAAAAATAATGTTGACAACACACTGGTATTTGTAGTTGCCTGCTCAGCAGCATATACAGAGCCAAGACTACGTGCAGTGAAGGGCCCAAGGAGCTGGGAGGGAACAGAATTAAGACAGTTTACTTAAACTGGCCACAGGGCTATTCCATACCAAATGATATCAAGCAGAAGGAGTTTTGAAGGGAGTTGGAGTTCATCTCCCTCTCTCTCCCACTGCTCAGGATGCTAGCTGGGCAGCAGTTGGTATGGTGAGCAATTACTTGTGCATCACTTGTTATATCTATTATACAGACATACTATTTTCCTTTCCCCTATTTTAGCAGATAGTTTTATCTCAGCCTATGAGTTTTACTTTATTAGTTTTTAATTATCTCCCACATCCCACTGGGAAGGGGGAGGAATGAGCACATGATGGTGTGATGCTCAGCCACTTGCCAGGTTAAACCACAACAGAAGGCAGAATGAATGTGGTTTAAATCCATCTATATCCTCAGTATGTGTGTAGACAGACCCAAGTGTATGCACATACGTACTCACTCAGTAGTGCACATTTCCAAGCATCAGGACAGAAGCTAGTACTGTCCCACAGCACTACAGGTGGCCAAACGCACAGGATGGCATTAGCAAGGGTAAACACAGCCAAAGGTAAGTGATTATTCTCCCATGTTTAGCACTTGTGAGCTTGCACCAAAAAAGCTGTGTCCAGCTTTAGGCTCTCTGGTATAAGACAAATGTTGACATGCTGGAACAAGCTCAGGAGAGAGCCACCAAGATGATGGGAGACTGCAGCAAGTAGCATAGGAGTGGAGAGCAAAAAGAGTAAGCAAGACAGTAAGCAATAGGTTTGTTTAGCCTTAAAAAGAAATTGCTAAGCATCAAAATGCAGCCAGCAATTCCCTGAATGGTCTCTAGGTAAGTTCTACACTTCTAAGGTAACTTAATCTATCACTATTTCTTTCAGAAGAAATATGAAATAGGAATAGTTGTAGCATCTTCTATTAATGTATGAAAATTATTCTAACAAAAAAGAGCAACAGCTGCATCAACAATTTAGGATATACAGCTCAGTAGCTTCTTCCTCCCTCATTGCTTTCTTCTCTATTTCACACATAACCAGGAAGATTTAAGTCTTTTGTCAAACTCCACGAGACTCCCAACAGCCCATTTTTCCAGCTTCCATCAGGATGGAGAGGCATCAATAGTCTGTTGGTCAGCAACTCCTCCCAACTTTGGATCACTCACAAACTTGCTGAGGGTGCATCCTGCCCCTTCACGAGGTTATTAATAATTCGGTGTTAAACCATATCAGCACCCAAGTTTGTACCTTGGGTACAAACCACTTTTTTACATCCTTAATGAAAAACAAGTGGTACAAGTCGAAGATACTGATTTTTACCTCATTTTCTGAACGAAGAGCTGAAAGCTCACTTTTTCCCAATATAATCATATCCTTTTTCACTCCATCAATATGGGACATAACTTGTTGAAGAGCAGTCTCCTTTAAAAGACAGAAGACAAGCCTCAGGACATGTAGCCATAATGTTTTTCTCATCTGCGCGTACAAATACAACAGGCTATTCAGGTACTCTGAAATTTTTAATCTGGTAATTTGAGACTGATTATTTCAGTTTCAAAGAAAGCAAGACAGACCAAGTGAAAGTGACGAAACAAGCAAGTTGTGGTAAATCATTTGTAATCAGAAATTCTAACAGATCAGAACAGTTCAACTAATAGCCTAGGATATACTCTCTTCTAAGCCTTCAAATTCTTAACCTAGCAAAGGCTTTAGGGAGAAGGGAGAAAAGGTGCCACTGTGCTAAAAGAGGAAAGCCAGCTTCCACACCAAGACTCCCCAGTGCCACCCTACTCTTGTAACTTCCTCCTTTTCCACCTTCCCATGGAAGAGAGCTCACTCCACTTTCCTATTCAGCTGAGCAGAATCATGCACTATACTTACACTTTTAAACACTCTTCTCACTGACAGAAGTGAGCTGACAGATGGCAAACAAGCATCCTTCTTCATTTTGGAGGATGGAAAGGTCTGTAGATTCTGCTCTAGATGTTACACTATCCACATGCGAACAGGGATTCCCCTCTCATTGCTGAACTTTACCACTAATAAGCAGGTCCTTGCTTTTGATTCTGGACTAATACCATTAAAAATCTGACACTATAACTTCGTTTTTGACAAGTAAGGACAGTCTAATTTACAGCACTGTTTAGAAAAGGCTACCTGACTACAGCACTTTAAAAAGAATTAAAAAAATGCAGTGGGTCAGTGTATTGGACGTATCACAAAAGATCTGCAGGAAGACTACTGCCATGGATATCTCCTTTCTTATTCCCTGATGTGTCCAGCTTACTTTCATTCTCTCTCCTCTTCACCAAACAGTTTTCTCACATGAAGATAGCAACTCAGTTACCATAAAATTAGTTAAATCCTTTGTTTGTAAAGTGACAGCCTCACAGAGCTAAGAACTTCAGTTACTTCTTCCCACTAGCATTGCCTATTTGACTCACTTATGTGTGGGAATTCCAGCATACTAGATACTGCTAATCACATTCAAAAGATGCTTAAGTTCCACGATACAGCTAAATGTGTCTTACGCTGAATTTGGTTTTATTTCTGGAGGCTGAAGTGCCTAAAAGCATAACATAGCAATATTCAACACTTTCACGTCCACATGCTTACACAGATCTACCTGCGTACACTTTGTCTAAGGATTCCCTCCCAAAAATAAAACAGCCAATCCCCCCACAAATTCACTTCAAGTCAATGCAATTTTCTGGTAGCCAAGATGGATCTCTAGATATTCAGAATTACCAGTCTATTTCCAAGCAAGTTTTCTTCAGTTCCTCTCACCAGTTTATATATATATGCTGCATGGATTTAGAGTATACCATGAATAACATGCAGCAAAGGAAACAGAAAACTTACAAAATCAGCATCCAAAACATACTCTTCCTGAGCGTTATCAGTACATACAACTACACTAACCACACACTAAAATCATTGCAAAGAAGTTTAGCTCAATTCTAGTACAATATAAATGTCACTATGACAGAAAGATATATTTAGAAACAGGCCACATAACAGAATGGTAAATTACAGGAGGAAATCTTTTTCTTCACTGCTGTATAACTAGAGAAAATAATGTAGGAGCTGTAAATAGTTAAATCCATGTTTAGAGTATCTCCTATGACTGAGTAAAAGCCTTTTCAGGTTAAAATAAAGCTAGGAGGAAACAAAGAAACAAACAAAGAAACAAAAAACTCATGAACATTGTACCAGATGGTAGTTCCTAAGTGTCAAGGTCCATCACAACACTTTGATAGCTGCTTGATAGATTCAAGACAAAACTCAACAGCCGGTGGATATTCAGGGATAGCTGTTCACTTTCAAGTTTTTAAACACGGTCTACCAGTAAATAATACAGCAATGTGCATTTCATTAGCAGACATACCGGATTTCAACTGACTTTAACCCTTCCACCCTCTTTGAGCTAACCTGCTGTACTTTGGTCACCATGTCCTTGTAAATCGTATCCAGGTTGGTGCTCACGATTTTCACTAATGCAGATACAATCACTTCCGACTGTTGAGTAGTGAATCCTAAGTAAAACAAAATAGAACAACATTCAGCTGGACAGCTGATGAAGATTATCGACTTCTAATATACATTACAAAGTTTTTTAAAAAAGCAGTCAGTTATGAAAGGTAATAAAGTACATTCCTCTCCATCTAGCACTAGCAGAGCACAACCGGGCAATACAACCAAGTTCCTCCACTCCAAAATAACGCCTGTGACATAGCTGTTTCTGCAGTACAGCACTATTACAATATCAGCAAGATTAATGTTGGAAGTATTACAGAATGCCATCTCTTGGGTAATTATAAGAAACCTGGCATTCAAAAGCAGATACCTACCTTCAGTACACTCTTAAGTGGTACCATGGAAAATATGCAAATCTCAGCAATTCCCAACAAAGAGCTCTGATTTTAGGCCTGCCAAGTTCTGAGTCCATCTTAAAATACACTTTGAACTCTGTGCATGGTGAACTAGCACAAAACATAGTTTCAAATATGTGGCAGGTTAATGTTAGAAAGCAAATCTGGGGTCTGAGAGTGAGTAACTTTCAACAGCAGAGCTGCTTTAATCATTTGCCGTCACCAAAAGCGCGTACCCTTACTCCTGCTGCTATGTATGTGTCCCAGTGCTCACACAGCTGCACTATGAGCTCATTCATGTCTCAGAATAATGTCAATCAAAAAGAACTGTAGTTTGAATTACAGAATGGCCTGGGTTGCAAAGAACTTCAAGGATCATCTAGTTTCAACCGCCATGCCGTCGACAGGGTTGCCAACCACCAGACCAGGCTGCCCAGAGCCACATCCAGCCTTGCCTTGAATGCCTTCATGGATGGGGTACCCACAACCTCTCAACCACTCCCCCAGGTCCTATCACTATCAACACACGTAAAGTTCCCTGAGAGTTAGGCTGGCACACACGAAGGATGAAACTATACAGGAGGAGCCAGTGATTGGGATCCCTCCTTTCCAGCGCGGTGAGCTATCACAATGCAATTCAGCCATGCGGTCCTTCTTCCTCATGCTACTGAGGTAGCAAAGGTACTTCATCATGAACCCAAAATGATCTCTTCCCTTACGTTTTAGGGTAAGAGAAGGTATATTTTATACAGCATACACACTCCACCCCAAGAGCTGCATTTTTTTTGCAGCAGCCCACGTTCAACCGCATTCCAACAGTTGCACACTGCTGCGGATTAATTAACCGAGCTCTGCAAGCTAAGAAACCCCTCACGACCCCCCCAAGGAACGTACGTAGCAAATTACCATTTTCTTCCAGGAGACACACCAGAGCGTGAGTGTCAAAAAAAAACTTCCTACTTCCCAGCAAGGAAACACTGCCCTTGCTCTGTAAAAACGAAGACGCAGAGTCGCTGACACCTGAGAAAGACAAGCAGAACACTGACGTACTGCTCGAGCCACACAGGAGCTCCCCGCTCCCCACGCCCGCCCGCTCTCACCGCTCTCCCCGCAGCGCCGGGCCCGGCCCACGCGCCGGGCCCACACCGAGCCAACGCTGACGGCGGCCCCCTCGCGCGGACAGGCGCTGAGGCCGCGCCGCGTGGGGGAGGCGGAAGCGGGCGGGAGGGCGCCGCGGGACCGCAGCACGAGCAGCGCCCGCCTCACGGCCATGCCGCCCGCACCCGGCGGCACGGCGGGCGAAGAACACAAACCGCCGGCGCTACCGGAAGTCTATGGCTGAGCACGCACCGCCCTTCCGCCGCGGACGTCAGTCCGCTTCCGCTTCCGCTTCCGGAACGGTGTTCCGCAGTGGGGCTGCGCGGATGCTGGCGGTGTTTGGAGTTGTGGCTGCTCTGCTGCTGTGAGGTGGAGCGCTGAGACCTTTCCGAATGCTTTACTAGAGCGGGTCGATGTTTTTCAGAACCGTTCAGAAACCCACGCAGTGTATTTTCCTTGATACTTCTACTTCAGTGATAGTCAACCGGGATAT
Organism: Cyrtonyx montezumae; assembly: GCF_038088225.1. NCBI lineage: Eukaryota > Metazoa > Chordata > Aves > Galliformes > Odontophoridae > Cyrtonyx > Cyrtonyx montezumae. The sequence continues at coordinate 84,726,678 of NW_027072089.1, read as the reverse complement.
CCAGGCTAAGCACGCTGACACATCCATCTTCTCTAGCATGAAGAAACACTGCCTCTGCCTATGGAGACTGGAAGTGTGTTCGTTATTTTTCTCCACGTGAGGAGTCAGCTTGGCTGACTCTGACTCTTGGCTGACAAGTTTGCCCCATTTTTTACTGTAATCTTAGCTGTTTGGACCTCCTAGCCACTTTGACTTCCAATACAACCACCACTGACTGGCTTCTCCAAGCTCTGCAGGCTGCTTTGGACATCTTTCAGGGCTGCTCTGCTCAAAGGGTGCCTGGGCCAGTTTCTGTGGCACCAGGAGGCATGACCAACATCATCGTGAAATGAGCTTTGTGCTGCTCCGTGGTGCAGGCTGCTTCGTGCCTGGCTGTAATGTCTACGTGGCTTCACAGAAGGATTAGCTCCTGTTCAGGAAGGCAGGAAGGACAACCGCTGCCTGGGTTGCATCAGGCCCAGGACTACCAGCCAGCTGGAAAGTTGCCCCGCTCTACTTTCTGCTGTACATCATCATATCAACCACTGTGCAGTTTGGAGGACCACAGTATAAGAGTAGCAACTCCAATTACAGCTGGAAAGCTTTTGAAAACAATTAGTTACTTTCCCCTCTTTTTAAATACAATTTGGTTTTACTCAACAGCACAGTCTTCGTGACAGGATTCCTAGCAGGAATCATGAGAGAACAAAAACCAAAGTCGATTTTCACATGGATGTGGTTGGCTTATGGAAGGAATTTTACAACGTGCTTACCTGTAACAGAAAGGGGCTGGCTCCCATTCCCTTGTATTAATTTTCCACTGTGGAGGATTTTCACTTTCCCCATAAGCATCTGGAACTAGCCATTGTCACAGGAAGACTAATAAACTGAAAGGTGGACAGGTGCAGTCCAAAATAGAAACAAATAGTCCCGTTACTTTCTCCAAATATTTTAGCACAGTGACTGTGCAGAGTTGAGGGGCATTAGCAGCTGTCAGGGGTGATGAATGCCCCAAACAGCTCTTAATTCTAAATGGGACAAGCAAAAAATCCCAACCTGAAAAAGAGAGAGAATCACTGACATAAAAATGCTTTGCCATTTTGAATCTGTAGGGTCGTGAGGCAGAGCTGCGTGTCCCTGGGGCTCGTGGTAGCTTCGTGAAGGCTTTGTGGGAGGGAGGGACTTGGGCTCGATCGGGTGTCACGGGACCGCGGGCGGAGCAGGCGTGTATGGGTATAAAAGGCGTTGTTGCGCAGCAATAAATTGGCATTCGATGCTTGACACCGTGTGTCTGGTCCTTTTGTCCCTGGGCTAGGGATGTCCAGAACGGAGGGCTATTGAGCCTTCTGTTGCACCATCTCTGGCCAACCGGTAGCAACAGAATCAATTGGAAAAAAAAAAAAAAAGGCTGCAGTGGTATTCAAATTAATATGCAAATGATAAGGTGCATTTGGAGTAATTTCTGGGTGGTCGGGCAGTGGGACAGGCTGCTCAGAGCAGCAGTCACGGCCCCAAGCTGACGGAGTTCCAGAAGCGTTTGGATAACTGTCTCTGAAAGGTGGACCTGCTGGAGTGCATCTAGAGGCGGCCCAGAAGGTGGGCTTTTCCCTTTTCAGGTGTGTGCACAAGTGAAGTCCTTGATCGTTATTTTGCTTTTTTTTTTTTTTTTAGTGAAGATATCGGTGATGACAGTGTGATTTCTCATGTTACATTTGTTTAGATATGTGGACAGGTATATTATTTATTACAAAGAATCAGTAACTCTTCCCGACGGGAGTGATGTTAAATCGGTCTTACCCATAGATGGCAGTAACTGCTAATAGTGCTGACGGCCAGGGCACCGCAATCCAAGCTTTTAGGACCGGGCCAGTGCTAGAAACAGTTGACCTGAACTCACATGTTGCTAAATTGCCATTCTGGGGTTCTCAGGTCGGCGTCATGCTCTCAGCACCTTGCGGAAGCTCTGTGGTGTCACTTCATGGAAGTTCTGCCAATTGTCAGAAATAGCCCCACCATGATTTCTCATCTCTTGAATGAAACTGGTATAATATTTGTTCAAATACTATAGTTGGTAGCAGTAAGAAATGGCAATTACGTTAGAATATTGAATCTTGCTGTGTTCTCATCAGGTGTGCTTTTACTTGTAGGATGAGCCGATAAATGCAATGTGTGTTGAAAGCTACTGGAACCTAGTGCCTTATGTCAGAGATTAGTCAGGACCAGTATCCCTTCCTCCTAACCTACAGACGACTTAATGTACCACATATTGGTGCACTCATGTCATGGTTTCGTGGCTCTTCAACTCCCAACACACCACATGATGTCATGATGTGGAATATCAACAACACAACAAAAACCACAAAACCATGACAACTCACCACCTCTCAGTGAGTCAAGGCAGGAGCAGGTGCTCACATGGCACAGAAAGGGGCTGCATGCACAGGAAGGCAGAAGTCTGGGAGGAGGTTCTCCGTAAGAGTTGCTGATTTTCCCTTTCTCTGTACACGCAGGGAGTGACAGAAGTTGTAAATAAGAACTTCATTTCCCCACAACCCTGATCTCACTTCTTACAGGAGTTTTGCAGGAGGATGTGTCAGGCAAGACTGTCCTCATGGCTCTTCCATTGCTTCTGGGAGGTCTGGCTTCTAGTGATGGATGATTTGGAACACATATAAATTCCAAGGAACTCAAAAAGGGAGAATTGGACCGGTAAAAGGGGGACAGAAGGATGAGTGTGAAGGTTTAAAATTGGAGTGAGTGCTGGGGGAGGAAGGGGAGGGACACTGAAGGGGGCTGGAGGCATAAGAATAAGGGGTGGTGATAACAGAATCACAGAACTGTGGGCATAGAAAGGGACCTATGAGGATCACTGAGGCCAACCTTGCTGCTAAAGCAGGTCCCCTACAGCAGGTCACACAGGAAAGCATCTAGGTGAGTTTTGAATAACTCCAGAGGAGACTCCACAGCTTCTCTGGACAGTCTCTTCTGGTGCTCTGGAGTAAGACTGGGGATAGTAGCAGGGGTAAAATAATTATCAGGGCAGCTTTGGGCTATTGCAGGGAACAGAAATGGAGGTGAAAAGTGGATTACGTGCTGTTCGTTATCGTGCGAGACAGTCAGACAGTGAATCAATTATAATATCAAGCAGTTGTGCAGATAATGAGTTAAGCAATGAAGCAAATAATTTCTGGTATTAAATAATGGTGAGAATCAACAGCAATATGAATCAATTATGCAGAGAACTATTAGAAAAGTGAATCAGTTAAGTAGAGAAACAGTTACACAGCAAGTGAATGAATAAATTAATTATGGAGTGGGACTATTCTGTAGAGGATTAATTATGCAGAGCCTTCCTTTGTGATAAGGGGCATGTCTGAGGCAGCTTCATGCACAGAAAAAAAAATCCTAACAAAATTATTAAAATTGAAGCCCTGTGCCAGTTCTCAGTCACTTTCTCTGTGATCTTCTTCATTTCTCTGGACTAGGCTCGCACAAATCGTGGTGATGAAACTATTGCAGAAGTAGAGGAGTTCTGCATTCCTTCAGTGTGGACACACACAGAGAAGGTGAAGGAAGTTCAGAGATGACTTTGAGGCTCTGTCAAGAGGGTTGTAGGAGGAAACCCCGGTCTTTGGAGAAGTCTAACCTGTGCAGGCATACTTCAGGCTCCTCGTGGCATCAGGATTATTTAGGGAGGAACATCTTGCCATACTTTATACCTAAAAGCCTGGCAGCTTGATTTTCCTCTGCTTAGTATGTTCATAGGTTCATTAGGTTTGAAAGGACCTACAAGATCATCTAGTCCAACCATCCTCCTATCACTATCCCTACCCAACTACTAAATCAAATCCCTTAGCACCTCATCTAAACGCTTCTTTCCATCTCTACAAAATAAGTGTCTGACATCAGCAAAGAAATGTGTGCTTTGTCACCTCTCTCTACTGCTATAGTTGGAGAAAAAACAACCAGCCTTTTGGACATGACACTTTTTGGTAGTGTCAAATTTGAGCACTGACTCAAGAGCCAGCTGCCCTAATTTAAACAGATAGAATTGCAATACAGACCACATGGTGGCGAAGAACAGGTTTCCAAGTCTTCACTCCTGCAGTAACAAAATATACTTTTCTATATAGTGGACACAATAACTTGTACAATTTTTTTGTTTGTTTTGGTGTTTTTCATGCTAAAAACCAAAACAACAACAGAACAAGAGGGAAAAGAATCTGTAACATCCTTGAAATAACAACCAATTTAGCCAGCTAATTTCTCAAACCGTGTGCCAAGAAAACACTTCCATCTTGTTCTGATATACAATGGTTTGACTACAGGATTCAATCCAGAATCAATGCTGAGCTAGATGTCTTTTAAGTGTTATCTGTTACTAGTCTGGACACTTGTTGGATTTTTGAGATGGCTTGCAAAATCTCCTTCTTACTGCTCTTATTCCCTCACACCCCCAGCAAATATGTAGCCTCCCCCGTGGCTAATGCTTCAGTGCAAGAACAGAATATGCAAGTCTAAAACATTTGTTTCACACAAATGAGTGGAGCTGTAAATTCAAAAGTAGAAGTTGTTGTCTTATCCAACTAGATTTTCATGTTCTTATTTATTAGTGGAAGAGAATAACATTAATACAGTACAATATGTTCTGAAATTAGAGTGTTTGGGCTACTGGAATTGTTTTTGGTCAGTAATGAAGTGCAAAGTTAAGATGCAGCAACAACTTAAACATGGTAATAACTATTCATATGTTTCTTGCAAAAGTATTTGTGGAATTAGGAACAGCAATTTCTTAAAACATTATACAATGTTGATAAAATGCTTAGATCAGAAATATGAAATAGAAAAATGTGACATAAAAAACAAGTTTAAGGGCAGAGGGGATCTTCTGAAGCAGGAGCAGGTTAATGTGGTTGGATGCCATTCCAGTTTATTTCTGCTCAGCATCGGAGAATTTATCTCCAGTTCTTGACTTTCACTTGTATGTATGGCTTTCTATCATCATTACAGTGCAGCATGTCAGAGTCAAACCTCGTACATGCAATCAGTATTAACTGCACCCAGTTGATCCATGTTATCACATAGATAAGAAGGGATCTAACAAGGTCCTTGCATTGAAATCAGGGCTGCCGAGATTAGCATTGCCTTTATGAGGACCTATGCTCATTATGCAGATGAATGATGGAATAATGAAGATAAAAATTATATATGTGTGTAAACATTTCTATATGATAAATTTCCAGAGATAAAAGTAGGAGGTGCAACTGCAATTGCATTAGTCTACAGTTTAAACTTTTTTTATCATTTTGGAGAGCTATGTTGGGGCAAACTGCCAATCATCACTAAACATTTCTGCTTTTTAGTACCCCAAAAATGTGAGATTGAAAACAATATTATCTAGATGTTCACAGAAGCATTTCACACATGCTGAAAATTGCACCTGCATATGTGATTTCCAATATGTTTATCAGGACACTAGGTTTTCTTAAAAGTTCCCACATCCATTTCAGTCCTGTGTCTTTCTTTCTTTTTTTTTTTTTAATCAAGTTGCCTTCCTGCTAAGGAGGAAGCAGCTGAGCTGGACAAGACAGGCTTTGAGAAGAGAGCTTGGTTTCCCCGTGGCACATGAGTGCCTCAGCCTGCCTCAGATGGCCATGCTGAGTACCTGCATGGCTCAGTCCCGCAGAGGATATGGGCTGGAACTGCCAGGTCTTCTGACCTCCATCCCTGCAGGTCTCCAGCTTCTGTTTGAACTCAGAGTATGAATAAGGATCACAGATGCTCCTTTTTTTATATCCTAATAACTGACAAAGCTCTAGGCTTTGACACCTGTGTTTTCTTTGTGAGACAGGAAGAAAGATTTTTCGGTGTGTGCTGATTTCATTGTTCTGCACAACATTTACATCTCAATCTCAGTCAGAAACTCAGCTTTGGGGAGCAGGGCATAAATGTGGCATGCATACAGTAATGAAAATGTTACTGGCATCATTTATTTGCCTCCTAGCATGGATTTCTTGTGAAAACAACCCTGGCTCTGTTTACTGTCAGAATGGGCTTCCAATGCCTTCAATGTGTTCTTCTATCAGAACTTTGCAGTCTGTCTGGTTGGATTTGTTCTCATGTTGTTGGTTTAACAGTCTTAATGTGAACTCCTGTTTGTTTCTTATCCACACACCCCCAAGACTGAAGAAGCTGCAGACTGAAAATAATATGTATACTTCAAGACAAAGATGCAGAAGCCCCAGATGGCTGCCAACAGAATCTGCATTGTAGAGAAATCTGACAGTGTGGATAACACAGTTTTTCTCTGGCAATGATAATCAGTGTTTATGGATTTGTAAGGCTGTGGTGAGAGGAGGGAACTCCAACACGAATCAGAAGAAAAACTCAAGTACAATCTTGTTTACAAAAGTGGACATGAAAGAACGTAATCATATTTCCTTTCTTTGTCCTCCTGGCAACAACCAATCTATTTGATAGTAGTTACCGTTTAGGAAATTGCTTACCTTAACATAGCTCTGACCTGCCTACTTGCATCCTCTACCAGCTGTAGATGCTTTAGGACATCTAGACTAGAGGCTGGCTCTGGACTAAGGCTCTGTGTTTGCTGGTTATTGGATTCTTTCAGGATATTATTAAATGTAACCTCTTGTCTTGACTAAACAATCAGTTTTCTTTCTGTGGAATAGTGCAAACTCTGCAATCTGAAGGTTAAGGTTTTCTCTTTTGTGTAATAACCCATGGGTACTGTAAGTTGGCTAAGCTACTTCTGGAGATATTTTCAGCACAATTGCGTTGTTTCAATTCAGAAATCTTTAGCTTATAAGTAGCTGCTATTGACTAATATTGAAGAACCATAAAGGTACAACCAGTCCAACTTCTTCCCAGTGCAGTGACGGAGCAGTGGCACAGCTGCACAGAGAGGTGGTGAAGTCTCCTTCTCTGGAGACGTTCCAGACCCGCCTGGACGCCTACCTGTGCAACCTGGGCTGGGGAGCTGCTTTGGCAGGGGGTTGGACTCCATGATCTCTGGAAGTCCCTTCCAAGCCCTACAATGCTGTGATTCTGTGAAAAGACCTGGCAGATAGCACCTGTAAATTGTAATAGATAACTTAGATACCTGCTTCACTATTTAGAAAGAAAGTGAGAATTACCAACTAAGAGCTTTTCTTTAAATTTCACTAGACAACAGTTCATTTAAAAAAAAAAAAAAGCATCTTCCATTGAACACAGCTTCTCCCCTCCAGCACCCAGATTATTAATGAATACTGTAGTGGAAGAAGAAATCAGTGACATAAGAGATCAGTGACATAAGAGACACAGGCACAAGCTTAGAAGTCAGCAGGTACATCTGCCTGTATGTCAAGTGACCCAAATCCTCCTTTTCATTATACAGACTTTCAGGAGCATAGGAAAGGACCGATGATGCTAATTACACTAATGAGAGCGATTTTGGTAGAATAATATAGAACTCCCTCTCCCTTCCTTTAACTCTCTCCTTTTAGTTAATTTTTCCCTTCTATCTTGTTTGCTACCAGTTTTGATGTGCATTCTTTGAGTTTCAAAAACTGGAAAGAAAAGTCTCTGAAGACTTCTACCCTATCTCTTTTGGCATGCTTTCCTCCTATAGCAACACCATATCTGCAGTGCAGTGTGAGGCCCTATAAACTAATTGTGAGAGACATTAAGACTCACACCACCTTTCCTCCTCTCACCCTGAATGGTTCTTTAAGTTTTTCACATTTCCTCTGTCCTTTAGATCTTCCAATAACGTTCCTCTAAAGTGCACTTTGTTCTTAATATGCACATTTATTAATCTTCTTGGCTCATCTTTCTCCAAAACTATTACGCCAACTAACATGCAGGTACTTCCAAGCCTCGGTTCTACTCTGTTTTGCATGTCTGATGTTCTGGGTAGCTACTTCTTTGTGCTACAGAAATCACTCTTGTGACTTCTGATTCCTGGAATGATGTTGTTTCTATTTATATCTTCCCTGCTCTCCATCTCTTACTGTTGCCATCTCTCTTCCAAATTCATCTCTCCTCTCAATGCTCTCTCCTTGTCTTTCACAACTACATCCTCACTTCTGCCTTTTGACAGCTGAAGCTTCTTTTTCCATTCTCATTCACCATGGAAATCTAACTAGCCTTTCACTCTTTCTGTCTTTTCCTGTGGATCAATACCCCGTTATGCCGGCAGCTTTCTCCATCAATGATGTGTACATTAATCTTAGCCACTTCATTCGTCCAGTCTTACATTTTAGCCAGTGTCTTTGTGGAGAGTTTTTATGCATTCATCTTTCCCATGGCTCCTAAAGAACTTCACATTTTCCTCCTGAAGTGCTATTCCAGTCCCAGTACTCTGTAAGCATTGTCTTTTCTTTTGTGTTGTCTTGTTGCCTGTGCTGGTCAAAGCTTAGTCCTATCAATGCATCTGGACCATGTGCAAATTTTGCAGCCTTCTCTTTCGAAGTCTCAGCCCTTTTGCTCATTCCTTCCCTTTTCATTTCCCTTACATCCATCTTTTCCCCTTCCCACTCTAACACAAATTAAAAGTCAACATATTTACCATTTTCTTACCTGTTCAAATCCTCCCTCTCACTCCTTTTCTTACCACGATTTCAAATTTTAATTTTCTTCCTTCTTCATAGCCACACCCTCTCCTTTTACTTCTTATTGTGCTACTTGTTTCCTTCTGCTTTATCAGTGATGCAGACATTAGTCCTTGTGAAGTCTGTTTGACACTCCTTTCCATTCTGCCCAAAAAGCTTACTGCAAATAATGAAATGTGGGCACTCTTATCTTTCCCCTCTGCCCTGCTCCTTTTAGGTAAACTTGATGAAACTAGCGGGGAAACTGGAGTTAATTCCTAATTCAGCAGTCTGAAAAGACAGAAAAATAGCCCACCACCAATTACAAAATAATTTGATAAAATTAAAAAAAAAAAAGTTTTATTTCCCACTATGAGAATAAGAAGTGCAATGAAGAAATAAACAGAAGCAGATGAAAGCCAACAAATCACAAATATAGGAAGGAGTACATCAACTGCCTGGAGTGCACTGGAACAAATATTAAAATATTTTTAAGGTCAGTGTGTGGGAAAGAAATTGTGGTTGCACAGTACTCAGAAAAGAAAAAAGTGGATGAGATGAATTGACTGAGCTAACAGCTTTTTTTGCTCAGTCCAGCAATTCCATAGTCCATCTGAATTTCTGCCTAGCACTTTCTAATATAGGACTTCATCCTCTGAACCGTGGTGTTGTGTGTCACTCTGTTAATGCCAATCTAAACAAAGAAATGTTGCACATTCTGAGCCCCAGAGCTTGGCATTCTTTTGCTGTAGCTCTGCCATCTCAACTATAATCCATGAGTGCTTATATCCAGGATAAATAACCACCAAAACTCTAGTGACACTTCTGCCTACTGCTCAAAGCTATTGTATGGCTGAATACAACTTTGGATACAAAAATCTCTCATAGGTAGGGGATCTTTGTCATCTTGCTTTTACACGGACAGCAACGTATTTGCTTTAGCTGCATCAATGCAGTTAAAAAGTCACAAATTGCCTATTAGGAAGGCTGATAAATCAGTAGAAACGGAACTTAGAGCAGCCTGTTTCCACTGTATGTAATATCAGAATGACAGGATATATATTCACATTTTTACAGATAGGCAATACTGTATTTATTTCTATCAGCTGCTTCCTCAGGCTGGCCCCTAAGTAAAAAGTGATGCTTCCAAGCAGCTCTGGAGAAAACAAAAAATCTGGGGGAATGTCTGGGTGCTACTTGGGTGTGAAGGAGGTCTGAAGAGGCTTGCTGGGTGGCAAGGGGAAAGATGAAGTGAAAAGTTCCTGTAACTTCTGCATCAAGCTGATGGGGGGGGTGGGGGTGGGGGGGCACGGGGGGAAGGCAGGGAACCACAGCTCGCTGCTGGTTGTACAGCTATTTTAGGCATTAAAAATAAATCCAAGCCACCTCCTCCCCATGACTTGAAGCCAAGACAAAGTGACTCAGTCTCTCCCTACAGGAGCAGATCTCAAAGCAAAACATAATCTCATTAGCACAATAACCTAGGTTACTCATCCACAGCTCCAGCAGCCTCCTACCAGACCTCTTTCTCCCTCTGCTGTGCTCATTTGCTTCATCCAAGAGTGTTTTATCCTAAATTAGGGCTGCTGTCATAGCTATTTGAGAGGCTTTGTCTCCCGGAGTTTGCATTTCCGGGTTAAAAGTCGCTCCAAGCTGGCCTTCCTGTCCTCATGAGCAAGGGGAAAGGTTTCAGCAGGGTCCACTTGGAGACTCTCATTGCAGAAGCACTTCCAGGCCGCTTGCTGGGTGCGTGCCAGGGCAGAGAAGTGCAGTCACTCGAGCTGCATGGGGCAGGCGTGCAAGGACCCCAGTGCACGGTGCTATGCTCAGTCATATGTTCTAGCAGTTGAAATGAACCAAAGCAAGTGATTTCCAGCATCGTGAGCTCCAGACAAAGCCTCTGAAGTGCATCACTTTTTCCAACTTGATGCTTTCAAAAAAGCAATGGTAGCACACCTTTGAGCACTGGAGAGTATAAGGAAAGAAAAGAAAAAAAAGTTTGCTTACAAACAGTGAGGCAGGAAGCAACGTAAACCAGTTTGACAAGGTGCGACTGAACAAACACTGACAGACTACAGCAAGTTACTGCAGAAATGGCACTGAGTCAAAACCCCATCCATCCCCTCTGCCCCACGGGGAGAAGTGGTTCCTGCAGGACCTTTGTGGCTCAGCCTGGGGCTCTCACAGCCGATCACGTGTATTTTAGCCCTCTGATGACACATTTGAAGTGCTTGTTTTGAAAAGCAGGTCTGAACTGCTAGGCTGTAAGCATGACAGTGTGTGTGGTTTGGCCCTATCAGTTGAGCTGAAGGCTGCAGCTAATTCATTAGTCACTGCACACGTGCAACACAAGCTTTACTATAGTCTCAAAACACGTAAAAACAAGGTGAACTATGTCAGAAAGCCTTAAAATTAGGCTCTGTTCCTCTCTTCCTCCACCAAACACACACTATGTACCATGAACAAGAGGTTATTTTTCATTACTCTTTTTTTTTTTTTTTTTCCCTCCAAGACACCTTGGAATACTAACACATTCTGTTGACAAAGAGCCTGAAAAACTTTGTTCTGAAGTTACAAGAATGGAAGGAGTTAGGTCAGCTTCAAAAGAGGAGGTTGGATGTCCTCGAGTCACAGCAGCCCTGGGACAGGAAAGATGTGAGGTTTTTTGGGGTGTTTTCTCAACTCATGCACTAGCTGCTATGGGAGGAGCTCAAGGCAAATAACACCAAGATGGGATTTGGCCAAAAGTTGGAAAACTGATAGTTAATTGCATTTGATGAAACTGCACTTAGGGTAATTGCTCTGTATTCCTTGTCACAAATCTGCTGTCTAGAAGGGGCCAGGCAGTAATGTTTCCTAGCCCTGCCAAGCACAGAGCTACTGGTTGGGCTTTCTGTGCCTTTCATTGCATGAAGCATCAAGTGGTTGCCCATGAAAGGCACAGTGCTAATGGCTGGACGTGGGGTAGCCTAGTGGCAGGAAATAATAAAGCAGTGGGCAGATTTCCATAGAAGTTCAGTTTTGGAAAGGCTGGCTGGCATCCTCAGCACAGATGGAGCACGAGCAGAATGCTGCACCCTGCGCTGTATCAGTGACTGTGTACTAAGGCTGTCCTGCAAGTTTGGTTTCAGCTTCCTTTGTTGTTTTTTCTTCATTATGCAGCTGCCTAAAAAGCTTCTTGTCTGCACCTGAAGCAGCATTCGAAAAAATCTGTTTTAATTATCAGCATGTGCATTTCTGTGACACATGTCCTGGTGGAATCTGGATACTGCTATGTTAAGTGATATCATTGTAATGAGCATAATATAGACCATAAGACCAAAAACAGAACACTGCTCCTATTCTCTCTCCCTGGGGATTAAAACCTCCCTCAGATAGCATTGCTTTGAACAGCAACTGTACAAGTTTTCTTTTGTTTGTTTGTTTCTTTCCATGCTTATTATTTCAAGAAGTGTATATAAAATATGTTTAGTTTAGGAGAAAACAAAAAGATCTTGTTCTTCCTGCCAGTGCTGTAGCTCATCCTCTGCTTCAGAAATCCATCAGATTCCTTCCCTCTCAGATCACCGGTTGCAAGGGTTCTGTAGGACAGATGTATGCCTTGTTTACATTGCACAACGGCACTGTCTTCAGGTTCTGCTCTCAGTGCGCATACACAACGTGGAATCACATCCAGCTCACTTGCTTTCCCTCCATTATGCTGCCTCTGAAGAGCCAAGAGGATTAAAAAAGGCAGCAAACATTCACTATTGTTACTAAGCCCAGTTCATCTGACTTTAAATAAACAAAGAAATAAATCCATTAGGAAATAAGACGCGACCTCTCCAAGTTCGCCTCCAGGAGAGAGCCATGCCTTCAGGAAGAAAGAAACAGAAAAGTTTTATGCCAGAGGCATTTCTGAGCAAGGTAAAAAGAAAATAGGAATCTAATCTGTTTCTGATGCATGTGCTGGGGCAGAAAACAGTTCTTAGACAAACATGTTTTTCCTGAGCAGCAGAACTAAGGAAGCCTGGTTTCCTATGGATTCACATCCTTTGTCCCACATCTCCCTCCCCTCCGCCACAGGAATTCCAGCTCCCCTCGTGCCTCCTGTGGCACTGTCACCACCACCAGACGTTAGACTGGGACAGTCTGGAGCTACAAAAACATTTGCTTGTTGTCAGCACGTGGGTGCTGGCCGGGCAGCTGGGATCCGCTTGCCTTTTCCTTGTCCAGGCAGGAACTCAGCTCCCTTTCCCTTGTCCTGCTGCCAAGTTTTATGAAAAGTTGGAAGAAAAAACAATTATGTCTAACACTCTCTCTCCTTTAACTTTGGTCAAAAACTGTTCTGCCAGACAGAGAGTTACAAAAATTATTAGGTGTGGAACAAACACTGATTGTGTAAGCTTCTTTTCCACAGGATATTCCAAGTTCAACTACTTTTCACGTCTTAAAAAAACAAAGAAACGCAACGGGATAAATTAGGAAATTTTCCCACAGTCATTTTCAGCTGCAATACAGCTTGTGTGAGGAACAGTAACTGATTTGCTATCTCACACTAAAGGCTATCATCTGATTTATTTCTTTTAACCAAGAAATCTCTGAAAGCTTCTGCTGCTGCTCTGGATGAGACCCGCCACATAGCTGAGTATTTCCAGCTCACCGCATGCTTGTTGTTGCCCCAGACACGCTGCCTGTTCTGTGCTCTGCTCTTTGTGTGCCTCCCTACTCCCAGCTCCAGGAGAGCCCTATTTTGCTGAATTTACGTGTTGCTTGGACTATAAACCATGTTGAGCAATAGGCATCATCTGCTTGGAGAGCTCCCTCTGTCATATTTGCTTGACCTTATGTTTTGTTTTGGTTGTTTATCATGGTTCCCTCAATACATGCTCTCTCTGCCTCCTGACCAAGCTGCGAGTTCTTTTTCACCCCAGAAAACCCCCACAAATCCGCAAATAACCGAGGATGGGTGAGGTGAAGGCACATATCTCCCAAACCACTCGTCTCCCTTTCATCACCAAACCAGAACGTGTCAGCTGCTGCAGCTGCCTTGTGGGCTGGGCAGAGCAGGACATGGCCCTCAGGAACAGCAGGCACTGCCATTGAACCGCACACAAAACAGGGTTCTGCGTGGCACTGTGGAAGGAACCGTGATAAGCCATGGGCTGGCAAGGCAGCACTGTCAGACCCCAAAGTGGGTGGATGAAAGGAGCAGAGGACACTTGTGCCACCACAGCACCAGGAAGGGCTTCCATTTTGTCCATTCCTCCTCAAGATGGCGACTGCTGCCTGTTTCTCTCAATGAAGTTGAGGCCCACAGTGAGGGACTTGCAGGACCAGGATGGTGAGGAGCAGGTTGAGGTACCAGGAGAGCACCTGAGGCAAGGGGGAGCAAGGTGGTACTATGATGGTAGTACAATCCAAGTCTTGTACCTCGAGGCGGAGTAGGGAAGGTGTGGAAATGGAAGACCATCAAAGAATTGAATGACATCAGTGCTAGGAGTTGGGCACAGTGAACATGTCCCTCCTTGCCTCACCACTTATGTGCATGTATATATGCAATCACACACTTTTTCACCTCAGGACTTCTGGTAGCAGATCAGAAGATCAGTCGCAGTGCAGTGAGGTAAAAAGCAGCTAGGGTAAAGATGTTTCCTCAGATTGTTCATCTGCTGAGGACCTAGCAGGAAGGGAAGATAACTGAAGTTCAAATTATCTATAATTAGATGCAGACATACACTAAAAAAACCAGAAACTTAAGAGATGATTTCAGTGTGAACATGAGGCTTAGTGCACTTTAGAATGTAGACATTCTTTCATCCCTTTCATATTTGTGCTGTATTGAGGGTAGTAACCCATTAGTGCTGTCTTGACTTTTACAGTAAATGATCTCAGATTGGCAGAAGATCAGAACATTGAAAAAAACAAAAACAAACAAACAAAAACAAACTTTAAAATCACATTTTTCAGACGCACTGAACACTAGGGCATGACACATGTTTTTGGTCTACAGAAATTTCTGTTAAAAAAAAAAATCACTGACATAGTCCTGACACAACGTTGTATGTACAACTCTGGTAAAATATTCCAGATAGCTAAAACAAATAAAGAAACAAATGAAACCAACAACCAAATAAATAAAACAGCAAAAAAAAATTCTCTCCAGTTTTTATGTAAACCTGGAATGGAGATAGGTTATCTATAGAGTCTTATCTTTACTTTGCTATCTAACGTAGATATGACGCAATATAACATGATCGCATCTGCTGGTGCAGGTCTTCCAAACAGATTTCTTCCTGATGCTTTTACTGGAGAGCTCCAGTGGTCAGGAAATTCTTTATAATTTCCATCCTAAACATAATAATGGGAAGTCTATGTCTTTCACCTTATGCAATTATTTCCATTTTTTGTGTGTTTGCTTCTAACATAGTACCCTTGAGAGCACTTAAGGGCCAATTTAGCATCAGTGTTTATTTGTTAGGCTAAACAAATCAAGTTTCTGAAGACCCTAATAGTCTTTATCTGAACGTATCCAGTTTGAATTGGTCTTTTCTGAATCCCTATGAACAGAACTATTTTCTTTCCCATTTAAGAAAAAATGTGAATGTTTGGAAATTAATGATGATGATGGTAGGGTTGAGAGCTAACGGTCTGGAATCAAGGGGAAGGCCAATAAGACAGATATTATTATGGGAACCAGCTACAGGCCACCCAACCAGGATGAAGAAGTGGATAAGATACTTTATAGACAGATGGGTTAGGTCTCAGGGTCTCTACCCCATGCTCTTGTGGTGGACTTTAAATTCCCAGATGTCTGCTGGAAATATAATACACCAGGAAGGGAGCAGTCCCAGAAGTTCCTAGAGTGGGTGAGAGATAACTTCTGACATAGACGGTGAGGGAGCCAACAAGGGGAAGCATGCTCCTGGACCTGCTGCTTGTTAACAGGGAAAGTCTTGGGGATGTAAAGGTTGGAGGCTGTCTAGGGCAAAGTGACCACAAAGTGATAGATTTTTTTCAATCCTTGTTGAAGGAAGGAGGGGAGTCAGCAGAACCGCCACCCAGGACTTCCGGAGGGCAGACTTCGGTGTCTTTTGGACGATGGTTGAGAGAGTCCCTTAATGGGTAGTTCTGGAGGGCATGGGAGCCCAGGAAGGATAGGAAAACTTCAAGGAAGTAATTTTAAAGCTGCAGGAGCTGACTATCCGCAAGTCACAGAAGACAAGCTAACGGGGAAGAAGACCAGTCTGGCTCAACAGAGATCTTTGGCTGGAACTCAGGAATAAAAGGAAAGTTTATGGTCTTTGGTAGAGGGAGCAAGCAACTTATGAGGATTACAGACACGTAGTGAAGCTGTGCAAGGAGAAAATTGGAAAGGTCAAAGCCCAGCTAGAACTGAACTTGGCCACTGAGGTGACGGACAATTAATATTTCTATAAATCCATTAGCAGTAGGAAGAGGACTAGGGAGAATCTCCATCCCTTGTTGGACACAGAGGGGAACACAGTGACCAAGGATCAGGATAAGGCATTAAGTACCTCAGTCTTCTTTGCCTCTTCAATACTAAGACTAGTAGTTCCCTGGGCACGCTGCCCCTTGTGCTATAAGATAGGGATGGGGAGTAGAATAGGCCCTGCATACACCATGATGAGATGGTTTTGAATCTGCTTCAAAAGCTGGATACTCACAACTTCATGGGGCCAGATGGATTGCACCCTAGAGTGCTGAGGGAATTGGCAGATGTGGTTGTCAAGCCACTGTCCATCATCCTTCAACAGTCCTGGCTAACCGGGGATGTCCTAGTGGACGGGAGACTGGCAAATGCGATGCCTATCTTCAAAAAGGGATGGAAAGATGATCCCGGTATCTACAGACTTATCAGTCTCACATCAGTGCCAGGGAAGGTTATGGAACAGATAATCCATCACAGATCAATTAAAGGTCAACCAGGGGATCAGGCCCAGTCAGCATAGGCTCATGAACAGTAGATCGTGCTTGACAAACCTGGTTTTGTTTCTATGACAAAGTGACCCACTTAGTGGATGAAGGTAAGGCTGTCGATGTGGTCTACCTGGACTTCAGTAAAGCCTTTGACACTGTCCCCCACAACATCCTCATGGAGAAGCTGGCTGCCTATGCCTTGGGTGGGCATACACTCTGCTATGTGAAACACTGGCTGCATGGCCAGGCCCAAAGAGTTGTGGTCAGTGGAGTTAAATCCAGTTGGCAGCCAGTCATGAGCGATGTTCCCCAGGACTCTGTACTGGGGCCACTCCTATTCAACACCTTTATCAATGCTGTTGATGAGGGGATTGAATGCACCTTCAGTAAGTTCATAGATGATACCAAGTTGGGAGGGAGCATTCATCTGATGGAAGGTAGAAAGGCACTACAGTGGGACCTGGTTAGACTGGATTGATGGGCCAAGGCAAACTGTATGAGTTTCAATAGGGCCAAGTGTCAGGACCTGCATTTTGATCACAACAACCCCAGGCAATCCTACAGGCTTGGGGAGGAGTGGCTGGAAAGTTGCCTGCTGGAAAGGGACCTTGATGTGCTGATGGACAGTCAGCTGAATATGAGCCAGCAGTGTGCCCAGGTGGCCAAGAATGCCAATGGCATCCTGGCTTCTATCAGAAATTGGATGATGAACAGGACTAGGGAAGCAATCCTGCCCATGTACTCAGCACTGGTGAGGCCTCACCTCAAATTTTTCAGTTCAGTTTTGGGCACCTCAGTACAGAAAGGATGCTGGGGTACTGAAGGCGGTGCAAAGAAGGGCAACAAGGCTTGTGAAGGGCCTGGAGAATGTGCCCTATGAGGAGCAACTGAAGGAACTGGGGCTGTTTAGTCTGGGGAAGAGGAGGCTGAGGGGAGACCTTATTGCTTTCTTCAAACACCTGAAAGGTGATTGCAGTGAGAGGGGGGTTGATCTCTTATCAATGGTAACAAGACAAGGAGAAATGCCCTCCGGTTGCTGCAGGGGAGGTTTAAGTTGGTTATGGGGAAAAACTTTACAGAAAGGGTTGTTAAGCACTGGAATAGGCTCCCAAGGGAGGTAGGTTGAGTCACCATCCTTGAATGAGTTTAAAAACCATCTGGATGTGCTGCTCAGGGACGTGATTTAGTGATAGGTTGTTAGAGTTAGGGTGGTATGGTTTGGTTTAATTGGATTTTATGATCTCGAGGGTCTTTTCCAACCTGAGCAATTCTATGATTCTATGATCATGAGATTGCTTCTTAATAGCATTATTTTTGTATTTTCAAGTTAGGTTATGTGGAACCTGAAGTCACAGTTCATTACATCTATTGCATTTCTTTTGCCTACGAAGTTTGTTAACACAGTTATTACCAAATAAAAGTGGCAAATTAGTCTGGCACAACGTACTCTTGGTAAAAAATTTCCTCCATCCAGTCTTCCTCTCTCATCTCCAAGCGTTCTTTCCTTTCTATTATTTGAAATATCTCCCATCCTGTTGGAGGTAGCAATACATGGATGGATGAGTGAGGAAGAGGGCTCAGATGATCACATGGGTCAGAACATAACTACTTATGTCCATATCAATAGTGTACCAAAACCAATAAAATTGAACTTCTGACAGTCCTGGAGACAGGACAAGGGGGAGCGGACAGAAACTGCAGAAACTGCAGCACAGGAGGTTCCGCACGAATGTGCACAAGGACTTCTTTACGGTGAGGGTGACGGAGCACTGGCACAGACTGCACAGGGGGGTTGTGGAGTCTCCTTCTCTGGAGATATTCAAGACCCGCCTGGACGCCTACCTGTGTGACCTGGTGTAGGGAACCTGCTTTGGCAGGGGGGTTGGACTTGATGATCTCTTGAGGTCCCTTCCAACCCCTATGATTCTATGACATTAGCCTACAGCTAATGTCCACAGCATCAGCACTAAAAACAGTCTGTGTAATACCTAGCTGTACGTAGCCATAAGTTATCAGTCTCTGCCACAAACACTAGTAACGTATCTGTTGAGCAGTTTCACTGATATGAGCTCTATGGTATCAAAAGCAACCCACAGATGGGTCCCCTGGGACAAGGTTTAGATTGGCTGTATCTATTATGCTGGTTAGCTAGGGACTCGTTACTGAGTTTAGTGCTGTTTGTGTTTGGAAAGACCAAAATCCATCTAGGGAGAAAAGCCCTTCAACTCTCAGGATCCCAGGCAAAAGATTATTATTATTTTTTTTAATCATTCATCAGTCCTATTTCATCCACACTTCAGGAAAGATTATGTGAGGGCTTGTTGTTTCCTAACCTCAGGCAGGCTTGGATATCATCTGAGAGGAGAAAATTTTAAGTGCTTGCAACCCTGCTAAGAAGCATAGTGAAAAATAAGGAGTAACTACTCTGCTCTTGAAAGCTGGAATTCCCGGTATGATTATCCCAGACAGAGCTGGAATCTGGGGGACTCATCCAACCATGAGGCAGAGTCAGGGCTTTGTGCCTTGCAGGGGGCAGAAAGCAAGGCAGTTCCTTTCCCCAGGAGCACACGCGTTCCCCAGCAGCACAACTGATGAGCTATGCATGTGATGGTTTTACATTGGCACCATTGCTTTCATGTAGTCAAACATGGGAACTTCAGAGCGAGCCCATTAAACCATCTTTGCCTATAGAGCTGCTATCCAAAATTGCCTCATAACTCAGCAACTGACTTACTTCCTCCTATCACTCACAGGGTCTTCTTTAACATTACCGTTTCTTGGGACTTTTCATCTCAATATGCACATACATTCCAAGTATTTCTCCCCTTGGCTGCAATGCTTCCAGAAGCAACTCTTTTTTCTTTTTTTTTAGTCTGGTTTTTTTTTTTTTTTTTTTCTCTGTGTGTGTGTTTTTAAACTCTCTCTCTACAGTAATTCCTTCTCATGGACATCCCTGTGATGCATTCTGACATGGATGTATTACCACATCACCTAGTCCTTACTGAAGCAACAGGTGGACTATTACCAAGGAGCAATGATCCTTTAGTAGTTTGTAACAGGAGCCAAACACAGCACATTAGAACAACATGCATAGATTTAAAAACAATAAACCCACCCCTATACACATTTAAGTTGTGATTCTCTCTCACTGGCATGAACTTCACAATTCTGCAGTAAAACAGTTTACTTCATGGAAACAAAAAAGCACATACTGTAAACCTCATTTTCTGGATCAGCACACCCCTACCAGCCATTCAAGGAACAGGCAGCCGCATACACTGCAAAGGCGTTAAACAGCTGTCTCTATTACTGGGTTTAGTCCAAGAGCAAAGAGGAAAGACAGGCCATAACTCTCATTTATGGATTGAAAGAACCAGCTTTGCTTATGTTTCCCTCTCACTGTTGCTACAGTCTTATCTACTTGGTATCTTAGATATTTATACAATACACAGACTTCTACCACCTTGTGTTGGTTTTTTTTTCCTATATTTGTAGCTGTTTATACATGATCCTGTGGGTTGTTTTATTCACAGATATTTGAGTACCTCAGGGTCTTATGGTTTTTCTGCATGTGGCAACGTACTAACAGTTCACAGAAATATTTGAAAGACAGTTTGTACAAAACTAAAAACAAGCATCAGTCAGGGTCTCCAGGATCATGAACCCTTAATATAAATAGGCCTTTGACTACAGTGAACAAGTAGGAGCTTGCAAGAGAGCCTTTAGTCATACTTTAATGCATTAAACAATTTCATTAAGAAACAGTAAATCTCTTATTAAGAACGAACTGAAAACAAACCTTCCCTCCTCCAAATCCCTCTACAAAAACAGGAGAAAAGAAAAGCTTGATAATGATGTTGAAATTACAAATGGAAATAAAAGAATCTAAAATATATTAGTTAGATGACATACTGAATATTTGTACTTTGGGACAGCCAAGTAAAATAAGCTAGGAGTGCCCAAGTATAGAACTATAGAACATATAGAACTATTGAACGTATAGAACTATGCTCTTAACTTGAAAGGTAACAGTGGAAGAAGAAAATACCTCTTAAAACAGTGGCATTTATGGAGATGGGAGATGAGGTTTCTGTTAAACACTTACCTTCCACAGTGAGCATATTTTTACATTGTTAGGTGATGACTATCACAGTTCTCTCTATCAAACAGGATTAGCTTCCTCAGACATTCACAACTCCAGTTAACCATGCTGTATGAAGCACCATGTTTATAACCTGTCAGGCATGGTCTGATACCTTGGGTAAGATAGGATCCTGTTTAAAACAAGATGAGTCAACTACTGAATAGTCAACTACTGAGTAGCTCAGTGAACAATATACTGTTAAGCTTTTCTAATGCTCTGGATGCATTTTTATTGAATAGCAAAAAGAGAAATATCCAATCATAACTATTTTGAGAGCAGTAGCCATGGGTAATCTGATTTGATTATTAAAAATGAAACAAGCTACATAGGGATACATATGACAAATCGTTGCCTGGAATGTTGCTAGAAAAAAAAAAAAGCTAAGTTCTAGAAAAGCTTAATTTTTCATGGACTCTTTTTTTTCAGAGGAAATAGTTAAAATATTAAGATCCCTGCAGGAATTTTTCTGTGAACTTTTGGGAATGTGAAAGTTAATGGGTATTTTCCCCCGACCTTCATAGAAATTCATTGTCCTAAAAGATTCCTGTATCCCAGTACTTCCGAATGGTACTGGAATAAAACACATGGTACAAAGTAACTGCATCAAATAAAAATGCTGGATGAAAACATAAACCCACAAACACTATCCACACTATATGTGTTTAGTTTTACCTGTGCATTATCAGTGATTAATTTTTTCGCATAAGCTGTTGCCTGTAGTTTACTTGGTCTTGGTCTGGAAAGCTCACTGTAAAGTTCAGCAGCTCAAATAGCTGGTCACTGCCCGAGCCTAGTTAGCAGCTGTGGAAATCAAAGGACCTCTGCATGTCACGAGGCATTAGAACTGTCATTTCTGGCAGCCATAATGTAAAATATTATCAAAATTGTCAGCCACTCTCTGGATCTGGTTGTGGTAGGTACTCTTTAAGAGGATCTTCTGCAGCAGCGTTTGTACTTATTTACTTTCTGCATCACTGAGAAAACTCTGTGAACTTATTAGTTCACTTCTGCCACAGGAAAATAGATCTTGGGTAATGACACATCAAGGGCAGTGATGCAAATTACTCTGGACAAAATCACAGTAAAAAGTGGCATATTGAGGAGTTTCCTGTTCATAGAGTAACATGCATTGCCAACACTACTATCTAAGAGGACTGCATTTCAGAATGACCAGAGCATGCTGTAGATGAAAACATAAACAATGAATTCTACCTTCCACACTGAGCAACTTGCTTTGCCTCCTTTCCCAGCAGCTTCAAGGTAACTGTTGCTCAGTTTATTGCTTCTGAGACTGAGTCTGGAGCCCCACACACAAGCTTGATTTGACCTAATTCAATTGCCTGCTGTAAGCCGTTATTATATTCATGTACCATGCAATTCTCTTTAAAGTTCTTCAAGAACGCGTGCAGCAGAAATACACCCTTCTTTCATCTCGTTATAGTTCTTACTAAGGCAGTGAGAAGAAACTATTCAGAAGAAGGCTTGAACCAAGCTGATATAATTCAGAGTGCAATGGAGCACCTAATGAACTTCTAAGAGTTTGACAGAGTGCATACTGGAACAGTGCAAGGAGGCACGGCATTTGAGATATTAAAACACATTAATGTGTGTAACTACAGGGATAAACATCGGCCCAAGACTGGTATTTGCCTTGATACTCCATAACCCATTTCCAGGATTTTGATACCAACTAGGCATCCTTCCAAGAAAACTGGAATTTTCTCATTCTTTGAATGGGGAGAATTCAAGGGAATGCTATACAAACCTTCCATCCATTCCATCTTCCATCCTTGATCTTTACCTAGTTACAGATTTTCTTGTTACAGACTACAGCAAGTTGTTCTGACCTAGGATTCAAGTATAAAATAAAGCAGCAACATCACTGATCTAAAAAAATGTGGTAACAAGGCTTACATAGTAATAATAATAAACCACGTTTTAAGCCAAAGGAAGCTGTCCTAACAAAAACAGCTGAGCCTCCATTCTCCAAGAGCATATACACTTGTTTATGCTTAAAACAAACCCCAATAGTCCAGGCACAGTTGACTGCAAACAAACTTTCTGTTTATGGGCTGAAGCAAAGTAATTGCTCATACAGTTTTATTCTTAAGCTAACAAAAACCAAACTAAAAAACCTATGCATTCATAGAATTGTCTTTCCAGAATCAGCATCACGATCAGTTTAAGATATTCCACTTGATTCCTGGAAACTCAGTGGGAGATGCAAAAGCAAGTTTTGCTCATGCCTTGCAACTAGCAGTTCAAAGGAACTAGTCACAGGAATTTATCTAACTGCAGATACAGAAGGAAAAAAAAAAAGGCAGTTTCCCTGTGTCAGGTTTATAGATGGCAGTGAGAGAAAGAATAAAGAAAAGTCTTTTTCCGTGGAAGGGTATGATTCAAAATACCTAGAAGATAAAAGAATACTTTCACCAAAGTCAATAGGTGCTGCTCGTGACCACACAGATAGGATATCAGCACTTATGAAGATCCTACTTAAGTGGATATTCACTAGTAGAATAGGGCTTTAAGAAAACCCATAGTAAGTATGCAAAACATTTGCGTGCAGAGAAAAAAAAAATGAAGCAGCCTTCACACCTACGTTAAAAATAAGCTCCCATTTATCAACTTGTGTGTTTCTAAAAATAACTTCAATATTCTGGGAAACAAAGGATCCAGTCAACTTCACCGAGAGAGAAAGGGCTCAAAAGCATGTGATTTCACAGTAACAGCTGTTAATAATAGTAAGAGTAAACACTTGAGGTAATGCCAGTGAGAAGGACGGCTCACTAACAGATTACCCTGCAAGCAAGGGAGAAAACAAGATAGACAAGCGGCTGTATTTCATATATTCTCATAAACATCTTACAAATATAGTTTTTTGTAAGGACACAGGATCTCTATTTAAAGGGGGGAGACAGAAGGAAAAAAAAAGGGGAGATGGAAAAGGGAAAACTAAAGCTTTAGGATAACTTTAAAGTTTCCAGTGGATGAGATGATTCTCGGTATCCTTGGAAGAACCCCGTCTTTGCTCTCAGCAGAGATGAACTCCTGAAAGCAAATCAGAGGTAGAGCTCAGCTCCAGCTGCATCCTCTGTTCTACAAAGTTCAGTTAAAGAGAGATCTTACACTCTTGATTAATTTTTATCACTTATACTTCCCCCCTCCCCGCCAGGTGGGAAATAAACGGATGTTTCTTAGCCAAAGGGAAGCTCCTTCAAGTTTTCACAGCATGTGTTTTTATTGTAAAACAGCCTATTTTTCACTTGCAGCTTCTGAAAAAGCCCCACAAATTGCATTACAAATTCATAGCCAAAATCTGAAGTCAAGAGAACTGGAAAGTGTTTCTGTACATCCTGAATTGCTTCTGCTACTAAACATTACACAGCAGAGTGCAGAAAGTCCTACAGGAAAAAAAAAATCTGGGAGGAATTTAGGTCTCCTAGTTATGAATCCAGCGACACTCAACTTCTGCTTTCCAAGGTATTAAGCAGTTCCCTGACGTATTTGCTTCTCATCAGTACTGAAAGTAATTTCCTTGTGCTTTTTTGAGTTTAAATATTTCTTTGAAAGTAAATCTCTCCATTTATTTCCAAGTGCAAATTCTACCTATTAGGAATAAATGTGATACATGTATGAGATTGCTAAATTCATCTTTAAAATCAGAGGAATCAATCAGAGAACATCTATGCCCATGCCACAGTGGCAGCCTTTTTACATCACACTTAATTATTTTCTATTTATGCAGTCTTTCTCCTCAATTACATATTAATGTTATTCTCTGTTCAGAACACTCACCAAAAACTGCTTTCTCTTACTTTACTAGTTCCAGGACAATGCTATTCTGTAATCTTTCCCCTCCTCACTCTACTTGTCCCCAAAAAGAAGCATTTTTGCATAGACATCTGTTTTCAGCTGAGCACACATTACATTTTAAATTAAAGAATTAATTCAGCAATTATTATCAGATGCTTGAGCATACAGGTAAAAAAGTACTGATTACTCAGGCCTATATAAGACTCTCTACTCTGGAAAGGTAGCAATCAACACTGAGAATTCCAAACATTAAATGATACTTTCTCAAATAGAGAAGTTATCAAGACCTATAGTAAAAAAAAAAGAAGTAATAAAAAAGGGTTTTTTGTTTTTTTTTTTTTAAGAAAAAAGTGAAGAACTTGAATACATATTAACAGCTCCTCTAAATTGAATTAAAGTTAGCACAGGGAAACTACTGCAGATTAGGAATGTTCTAGTGGCTGTTGACTGTGCCAATTCTTAGTTTTCAGTACAGTCTTACAAACAATAACTTACCTTAAAGTAATTACATTCAAATTAATGCAAAAAGTTGTATTTATAATGAGAACATCACAACTCTGTGAAATATACAAAATTCTTTATTTCAAGTTAGCATCCACAGTCATACATCTTTGTCCTCATGCAGTCCGTTTGCATTTGCAACCACCCAAAAAGTTAACAGTTTTTATGATACAGACACAAGGTAGCTAAACAGCTTTACTTTCTTTAGGCAAAGCTGAAATTGTCTGCTAACAGCATTTATTACCAGTGCATAGGTGCATCTTTTCCTAAGAAGCAAGAAGACAAAATTTCCCTTAAATGAAGGAACAAGGGTGACTTGACTGCTGTTACTAAAGCTTTAGCTCCTGAATGGAAGAATGATGGATGGATGTACCTGGATACACAGGATGCTTTCATTTGTAGCTTTCAGTTGCATTCGCTTGTACACAAGGGCTTGCACAGAATGAGATTAAATATCCTTACAGAACTCCATTACTGCTTTCATCATCATAATCACTCTCCAAGTTCCACATCTGAAGTAGCAGTAGGATTTTTTAAAATTAAATAGGACAAGAAAACAGAAGACAGACAGTATTGCAATTCCCTCATGTATGGTGCTGCTTCATAACCACCTGCTAAAAAAATATCTTTCCTTTCTGGAAGCACCAGTTCCTTTCCAACAAGGAAGCAGAGCCAGAGAGACAGTTTGTATAACTGCCATATTTTACAGCATTTCGAGCTCCCAGTTACAGTGGATAAGTTAAAAGTTAGCATATGGAATGAGTATCAGAAACTTTCGTATAAAAAGGTGAGTTAGTAAAAAACCTAGATATATTACAAGCAAAATTAGCAGCAAACACTGCTACCATTACACAGTACTTATGAAAGATGACTGATTGGATGGTCATCTGAAAAAGAAGCTGATGCACTGTTATAAACATGGCAAGACACATTTTATCATAGTACCCGCACAATCATGTGTTAAAAGAAGTAAGCACGATTCAGTTAACCCTAATCCTACTTAAACAAGAGCGCCTCCAAGCCACAAAACATTTAGTTTCAGTTTTATACTAACAATCACAATTCCAGTCCAATAGATGCAACCGACTCTGGTAAGCATGTCTGAACAGACAACAGAATGCAATTCCTAGTGCATGCAGCCCCACGCAATCGGAATGAATGTCAGTCTTTGCTCTTATGTGGCACTCTGCAAAGCAAGGCAAACTGTAGTTCAGAATGAAGGAAAATAGCACAAATGCTTTATTCAGAGGTAAGTGAATTCCAAATAGGCATGACATATGTACAGTTTGTTTCTAGGCACATCTTTGGTTACATTCTCAACACAGTCTTCTTCACAAAAAAATAAATAAAACATTCAAGACTTGGTTGAAGTTCAAGCAAAGACAGTTTTTTCTGTTTTTCAGAAAACAAGACAGTAGAAGTCCCTTAAAAGTGATGCTTTATTAAGTCCATAAACGATAAAATCCCAGTGCTACGGTAAGGCATGTAAATACTGAACCTGAAAGAAAACAGAAGTGGAGAAGAGAGATATTGAATCATTAGCTCTTGGAACGTATCTTCACAAACCTAAGCACAAACCTAGCTACAATGCTAAAGATAAAATCACCACTCCTTTCTCATATAAGAAAGTAAGCTTTTTAATTTACAAAACACAATTTCAAGGCAGAGGGACACAAAAATGACAGAGGAGGAGGAAGGAAAATGAATGTGGGAATTAGACTGGAAAACTACCAAAAGGTTGGAAAAAAAAAAACTTAGCTGCTTACCATTCGAAAAAAGATCAAAAAGTTACAGTTGTGAAATGAGGATTAATAGGATTACTAAAACACAGTCAAGTATTCAAGCAAATAAATGCAAACTACTTCATTAAAGCTTATGAATTTGTTTTGTATTGTATTTTTTTTTATTATTTCTAGTCATCAACTTTTAGTTTCTAGATTTAAACACAGAAGAATTTTTGCCACCATTTACAATGGAAGCCATTTAAGTAAACATATTCTGTTTATATTTTTTTACTTCCATGAGTAGTTTATGAGTATGGATGGTGGGGAAAAGTATATTGCTATTAGACGGAACAAAGTGAAGGGACCTGCCCAAGAAATTCAATTCCTAGGAGTAAAATGGCAAGATGGACGTCGTCACATTCCAGGAGATGTGATTGACAAAATCACCAGTATGTCACCACCCACTAGCAAGAAAGAGACACAGTCTTTTCTGGGTGTAGTAGGTTTTTGGAGGATGCACATCCCAAACTACAGCCTCATAGTAAGCCCCCTCTATCAAGTGACTCGGAAAAAGAATAATTTTGCATGGGGTCCTGAACAGCAGCAGGCCTTTGAGCAAATCAAGCAGGAGATAGCCCGTGCTGTGGCCCTGGGGCCAGTTCGGTTGGGACAGGATGTGAAAAACATGCTCTACACTGCTGCTGGAGAGAAAGGTCCCACTTGGAGTCTGTGGCAAAGAGCCTCTGGGGAGACCCGAGGCCGACCCCTTGGATTTTGGAGCAGAGCGTACAGGGGTTCAGAGGAGTGCTACACTCCAACTGAGAAGGAGATTTTGGCCGCATACGAGGGGTTCGGGCTGCCTCTGAAGTAATTGGTACTGAGACACAGCTCCTCCTGGCACCTCGACTGCCAGTGCTGAATTGGATGTTCAAAGGAAAGGTTCCCCCCACCCATCATGCTACCGATGCCACCTGGAGTAAGTGGATTGCACTGATTACACAGCGAGCTCGGATGGGGAACCTCAACCGTCCAGGAATCCTGGAGGTGATCATGGACTGGCCTGAAGGCAAGAAGTTTGGAACATCCCCATCAGAGGAGATACCACGTGCTAAAGAGGCCCCACCATATAACGAACTACTAGAGAATGAAAAGACGTATGCCCTCTTCACTGATGGATGGTGTCGTATTGTTGGGAAGCATCGCAGATGGAAGGCTGCTGTGTGGAGCCCCACACGACGAGTTGCAGAGGCCACCGAAGGAGAAGGAGAGTCAAGCCAGTTTGCGGAGGTAAAGGCCGTCCAGCTGGCCTTAGATGTGGCTGAACGGGAGAGGTGGCCCATGCTATATCTTTATACTGACTCTTGGATGGTGGCAAATGCTTTATGGGGGTGGTTGCAGCAGTGGGAACAGGACAACTGGCAACGGAAGGGTAAACCTATTTGGGCTGCTGAACTGTGGAAAGACATTGCTGCCCGAACAAAAAGGTTGGGTGTAAAGGTGCGCCATGTAGATGCTCATGTGCCCAAGAATCGAGCTACTGAAGAGCAGAAAAATAACCATCAGGTAGATCGAGCTGCCAGAATTGAGGTGTCTCAGATCGATTTGGACTGGCAGAACAAAGGAGAGCTATTTTTAGCTCGGTGGGCCCATGAGACCTCTGGCCATCAAGGAAGGGATGCGACCTATAAGTGGGCTAGAGACCGAGGGGTGGACTTAGCTATGGATGCCGTTGCACAGGTTATCCATGACTGTGACACATGTGCCATAATTAAACAGGCCAAGAGGATGAAACCCCTCTGGCAGGAAGGGCGATGGGAAAAGTATAAATATGGGGAGGCGTGGCAGGTTGATTATATCACCTTGCCACGAACTCGCGATGGTAAGCGTTACGTGCTCACCATGGTGGAGGCGACCACTGGGTGGCTTGAGACATACGCAGTACCCCACGCTACCGCCCGAAACACCATCTTAGGGCTCGAGAGACAAGTCCTATGGCGACATGGCACTCCAGAGAGAATTGAGTCCGATAATGGGACTCATTTCAAAAATTCTCTTGTGGATATCTGGGCCAAAGAACACGGCATTGAATGGATCTACCATATCCCCTACCATGCACCAGCTGCTGGTAAGATCGAGCGCTACAACGGGTTGTTAAAAACCACGTTGAGAGCAATGGGTGGTGGGACATTCAAGCACTGGGAGAAGCATCTGGCAGAAGCCACCTGGCTGGTCAACACTAGGGGATCAGTCAACCGAGAGGGTCCTACACAGTCCGGCTCCCTACAGACCATAGAGGGAGATAAGGTCCCTGTGGTACATGTGAGGAGCATGTTGGGAAAAGCGGTGTGGGTCCTTCCAGCCTCTGGAAAGGGCAAACCCCTCCGTGGAACCGTTTTTGCGCAGGGACCTGGGTGCACCTGGTGGGTAATGGATAAAAATGGGGATGTCCAGTGTGTCCCACAAGGGAATTTGATGCTGGGGGAATGCAGTCTGTAATTACGTGTGTATGTATGTATGTATATATATATGTTTCTATGTAACTCATGTTATTACTGTTTGGTTATGTATAGATGTGTGTTAAGCATGATGTGATGATGTGGAATAAGGGGTGGAATGTTGTGGTTTTGTGGTTTTGATGCCGGTATTCCACATCAGAGCATCACGCAGCAGTGAAGGAGTTAATGCTGGGGGAGCAGCAGAGGGGAGGGGCGGAGCTCCGCACCGGATGGAGGCGGCGCTCGGTCTGGGCGCGTTGCTCTGGGCTGCCGTGGAGGTTCAGCACGTGTGCTTCCCCTGCAGGTCCTCCTTAGCGTATAGCTTCTGGTTTGAAAATTTTTTCTCTCTCTTTCAATTGTTCAATTTTATTGGATTTAGTAAAGTTACCGTTCCTGCTCAGATCGTGCCGTTGTTTTCTTGTCGACCCATCCCTTCCCGCTGTTTCCCCCTCCCCCTCCCGGAGCGCGACTCTGCTCGGGCGGCCGCGCAGCGCGGCCACTGACGCAGTTTCTTTTTCTCTCCCCTCTCCCTTCTCGGTTTTCCCTTGGGTCACTGTCACGGACAACACCGTGACAAGAAGTAAGCACGATTCAGTTAACCCTAATCCTACTTAAACAAGAGCGCCTCCAAGCCACAAAACATTTAGTTTCAGTTTTATACTAACAATCACAATTCCAGTCCAATAGATGCTATTTTTCTGTCTGTTTGCGTCAGAGCTCGATCTTGTTGTGCATGCTAGAAAATAAAACAAACATAATTTGAACAGTTCCACGTTTATTTAGAAATGTAACCCATTCCTCTCAACTGTACTTCCAACTCCTCCTTAAATGTACGTTAATGAAGTAATTTGCATTCAAAGCAAATGAGTTTTTTCCTAGCTTGCCATATCTAAGGAATTGAACTCAGTACACTTTCATCGCACGTTCAGTAACATGTAATCTAGAACATGGCAGAATTGGGTGCCTTCTTATCTCAATCTAGCAGCATAATCACTCACTTTAATCTGTCACCTGGCCCACAGACATTCAAGTCACATCTCAATTATAATAGCTATTGAGAAGTCTAAGAGACTCTTGTGATAGAAACATACTGGAGAAGCATGAAAACGTATGGATCCTTAGAAATATCAGAATAGGTCTTTTGATGTAAAAACCATGTCTCCTTCTTGCAGTGAATTCTACTGCAGAAACGTCTACAGAATGACGAAGTCAGAATCTGATTATGACAGAAGACAGGACTTCATAGAAAAAAATGAGATGGAATTATTACTCAGAAAGGACTGAAAGATCAAGCTTGTAAAGTCAGAACAGCTGCTGCTCTGGTGCTGGTATTTTCAAATCATCACTACTGAAACGTTGTAATCAGTTAATGATTTATGACTAGAGGTCTTCCTGTGAATAATTCTCTACAGTAATGAAACAAAACAAAATTAAGGACTTAATTTAGTAGTTGGGTAGAGATAGTGATAGGAGGATGGTTGGACTAGATGATCTTATAGGTCCTTTCCAACCTTATGAACTTATGAACTTATAAAACGAAGAGGAATACTTTAGTAAAGGTTTCTGCTAAAATGAAGCCAAATCAATCAAGATAAGTGTTTCAGTTCCACTGAACACGGAAAACGTCACTGATTTAAAGAAACGAAAAGCAACCTTAAGTGTTCTGCCTACAGAAAATGCTACATACTTGAAATTTCAAAACAAACCAACAAACAAAAGCCCACTGAACAGGTTATGATGTACTAACATATATAAGCCTTCCTATTCTGTAGATGCTATAGTTATCTGTACCACTATGGAAATACATAGAAAAATAACAAATCTCAATGACGTTTTGTACATTGAAGTGTGTCTAAGTGCATGAGCAGCTTCAAAAATAGTACCAGCTCTCTAAGACAAGTAAAAAAAGCTTTGTTATATAATAACAAGCTACCAAGTTGTCACCAATTCCACTATTTCTGTCCTCATTTCGAGTAGTTTTCTTTCATTAAGTGAATGCTGGAAGGGAAAAACAAAAAAAAAAAGACATAAATATGATATCATCCTTAAGCCTTTTCCCAAGTGCTTAAAAGCATGCTTCCTTTTCTGTTCTTTGCTTTCCAGTTTTCTACAAAACTGAATCTGAACGACCATGTTGTCCGACAACACTTGAAAGATAGTATTGCAAGGTGACTGCTGTCACTTGGAAAGCTGAATTTAGACAGGTGTTCAACACAAGCTGGAACAACGAAATACATTAAAAAGCAGCTGGCAGAAAAGTTGGCAGACCTGCATTTTGACCTGTGATTCTGAAGAGGAAATAGGGCAGTTAACTAACTCACAGAGCATACGAATGCCAAGAAGACTGAACCATCTGCCTTCTTCAGTAAGGGGAGTGGTTTTTAAACTGTCATAGCAAACTCAGCTACCAAAGATGTTTCACCAGCATTACGGCAATTCTCTATTCAAAATTTTGAAATGGTCCGAACAACACCTGGGGAACACCACTGAAAATGCTATATTTGGTAAACATAAAACATTTGCATCTCATGTCAAGTCACTGGTTCAGAAACACTTGAAAGATAGGTACTATAAATCAGAAGTCCTGGTTTACTTAGAAACTCTGGTTATCTGGATTGAAGGAAAGGTAAACACATTCAAGAAGCATACCTTTAAGGCAGGTTTCTGATACATGAACAGGCATTATTTGACATCTGTAATGGTTCCTACCTGCTACTAAAGCAATTCAGTTACTCCTAGGACAGCTGCTAAGCCATCAGTGCAGAGTATTAAGTCATCAGGCTCCCATCTCAGAATCCTCAGTTACACAGCAATAACTTCATCTCCTGATGTTCCCATGTGAAAAGTGACTTCTTTTTCCTTCCAGTCTAGAGGTATATCTCACTTTGTCATCAAACTCAGACTAACCTACATAAACGCCTCAGCGCTGAAAAACTCTCTTTAAAGATCCAGAACACTATTTGAACTTCTAACAGATCTAAAGATCCAATTAAGAAATAGCATAAGGCTACAAACATAGAAAAAAGAGACAAATAATAATGTGTCTATAATTAATAAAACATATGTTACTAAATTCTGCAAATTGATGACAAGGACAAAAAAAAGAAATCAGTAGCATATATTGTCTCAAAGTGAAATTCCTCAACCTGTTAACATGGCAAAACATTTATAAAACAATGCAATTTTTAAAAGTCATGTATGAAGTTTAACATAACAGTGCCCCATCCCTGGAGGTGCTTGAGGCCAGGTTGACTGGGGTCCTGGGCAGCCTGATCTGGTAGGTGGCAACTCTGCCCACAGCACGATGGTCTTTAAAGTCCCTTCCAATGCAAGTCATTCTATGATTCTGCATGGACAGAACCACATATTAACAATCTGGTTATCACCACCAAAGGTAGATTTACATTTAAAATAAACAGTGTAACACATAGATTGAAATAGTTTCTGCTTAACTATGTATAGGTGCTGTTATCAAAATAGATGTTTTCTGAATAATTTATATTCTGCAAGCCACTCTGTTGATGTCCGCATTTGTTCAAGTTTGCCTTGTGGCTAGAAGCTAGGTCAGCCCCAAGGTTTTTAAACTGAGCTTCAAGAAACCAAAATGCATCCTTTTGTTATAAAACACCAAAACATGTCTGTAATAATACAAGTACATAAGAAGAAAGGCAAGGTTAACCCCACTCTGAAGTTAAACAGGGAGATTTCCCCTTAAGTCCTTTTTTTTTTTTTTTGCAGTTCAGAGAAAATGCAGTTCTGTCAGATGCATCTTGATATTTCTAAACAGCAAACTTGAGCGACACAGTGATGCAAGAGCACACGAATGTAAGTGAAAGTTTGTTCCATACTTCAGGATTTTCAATTCAATCTGTATCGTTGCAGATATAAATCAGGGCATAAGCAGATGTGCATTAGGTAATGAAGACTTCCACTTCACATTTGCTGGAGAGTGAACTTATTAAAAGATAAAGCATTTAGAGTTTGAAACATAAGAAATGGCTGACATGAGTGCTGGCAAATTAAGATAATCTCTTTCAGCATTAATCTCAAGCAGGCGACAACTTCAAGGGGGCATACACAGAAAGTGACTTACACCCCAACATTTCTTACTGTTGAGATTGCAAGTAAATATTACTTCTTCATTACCCACCGGTGATAAAAGGACTGAATTAAAATTTGCAGAAAAATGTCACTAAAAGATGTGTCCATTTCAATGATGAAATTCAGGTTCATAAAAGCTATTCAAAAAAGATCTAAAACCAAATTTCTACTCAGAGTGCTCCATCTAATGCAAAATTATGTATCTTCTAATTTTTCATTTCTGTTAATCTAATTAAAACGCTTGTCAATTAAATTCTACACATATTTCAAAGTCAAAAACAATCAGAATCAGTATCAGTTACAATGAAAATTAGTCACAACTACTTTCACAACACATACTGCCTGACAGACTAGCCACACTGAATTCTCCCGTTACAGGGAAAGGAAATATCTTCAGTAATGGCAAGATAATGAAATGCTTATACTTAACTCAGTGTGACGATATATTACTAGCACAGCTCTAGAAAATCTCCAGGCAGCTAGTTGGAATGTTTAAATGCAAAAAACTGAAATATTTAACCGTAGTACATTAATGTCAATACTGAAACAATATCAAAAGAGACAGACATACAAAGAAACTCCCCACCACTGTACCCCATATTACAGCATTTAAGGATGACTAATTTGGATTAATAGCATCTTAAAAAGGAATAATACTACAGATTAATATTGAACAGACGTTCTTATCCAAATTCAGAGATTATTCAATTTTTAGATGTTTCTAAGAAGAAAGTGAACAGAACTTACCAATTCTTTTACTCTGCTCTTCTCTAGGTTTAGATTTAGTTTGTTGTCAGCATGAACTCTGGTAATTTCATCCTTATGGGAATACAAAGGATAAAGCAGTGAACAAGAATTTCTATTTAATTGTAAGCAAAAACAAGTTAGACAAAAATATTGTGCCTCTTTCTAATTAGAGAGGAACTGGATTCTCGAGACACCCAATGTGCTTAGATTTCCTAAGTACAAGTGTTCTTGCCCTTCCACTTGTGGTCTGTAGGATGAATTCATTCTCATTGGAACAAATAAAAAACTGACTACTTTTATACCAGAACACTGAAAACAAGAGTTGATAAAGAACACAACTTTCTACAAATTCTGGGCATGTTTCATAAACCTACAACTCACTAATTTTAGAAATCTTTGCCTAGGTACACTTTGAAATTGGACTTCCATGAAGGAATCCTGATACTCAAGATAACTAAGCTCTACTATCATAAACTAAGCTCTACTATCATAAACTAAGCTCTACTATCATAAACTAAGCTCTACTATCATAAACTAAGCTCTACTATCATAAACTAAGCTCTACTATCATAAACTAAGCTCTACTATCATAAACTAAGCTCTACTATCATAAACTAAGCTCTACTATCATAAACTAAGCTCTACTATCATAAACTAAGCTCTACTATCATAAACTAAGCTCTACTATCATAAACTAAGCTCTACTATCATAAACTAAGCTCTACTATCATAAACTAAGCTCTACTATCATAAACTAAGCTCTACTATCATAAACTAAGCTCTACTATCATAAACTAAAATAGTTTACAAGTTTAAAATTTAAAAGGAAATGTTTCTAAAGACTGCATCTAGGCTCTCAGAAAAAAAACAAACACTGACAACTTAGACGGAAAATGTTTATTATTTTTAAACACATAACTTTTAAAACTATCACTAAGTATTTTGTTTCATGGATAACTCTAAG
Organism: Cyrtonyx montezumae; assembly: GCF_038088225.1. NCBI lineage: Eukaryota > Metazoa > Chordata > Aves > Galliformes > Odontophoridae > Cyrtonyx > Cyrtonyx montezumae. The sequence goes on along the minus strand of NW_027072089.1, from coordinate 84,691,696 downwards.
CAGTTCCTACTTCATCTTCAGTGACAGCTGACATTTTAAATTAAATTCCCTGCAGGAATTCTAGCCAGATGACACTTTGTCATAAGGCAAGCTACTGATGGGATGAATGTGTGGGAGATTCAAGAGATTGATGATGTTCTGGGATATTCTGCAGTTAAAAACAAGTAAACATCTCTCAAATAGACTGATGTCAGCTAGACAAGACTTCATTAAGTAGTATGAATAATAATGACACTCAATTTCTATGCTAGGATTTTTGAACCTGTTGTAATTAGATGGCCTTACAGCAGGATGTTGCAATTTAATGAAAAGATTGTGTTATTTTGAAGCCTTTACAACACTGTGTCAATCTGTCCTTTAGAAGTATGAGCAAATGTAATCATTAAAATTATTTTATATTTACAGTAAAAAGTTAAATTTAAAGACATTTAAGTTAAAAAAAAAAAACCAAAACAAAGATGACTCAGATCTTTCACGTTCTACCACTGAATATGCTAACTCATATACTTATATGCAAGCAAAACAATGAAGTTCAAGACAAAAATCAGATGTTGAATGTATTTTAAAAACTTTATTCTGAAAGCTAGTATGCATTAAGCCCTTCCTAACATGAAACAGTTTCCAACCTTAATCATTTTTGCAAGAATTTCTGTCTGTGTAAAAGCTACATGTTCATCTAAGTAATAGGTTTTGAAGCAGTCTTGATGAGAGAAAGCTATTTCGACTGTAAGTCAGGAGAAGCAAACTATAAAGAGCAGAAACACAGCACTGATCTTTAAACCTGTACATAATTAACAAGTGAGTTTCCTCCAAAAAACACATTTTCTTGCTAAGGTCATTCACTCCCAGGCAAGTGGGACCAAGCATACTGGTCCCAAACTTAGAGGCTAAGACATTTAAAAGCTATTTCAAATTCTGGACAGTTAAATTTAAATTCAGTTACTTGTACAGTTTACAATTCTCTCGCAATAAATTAAATACATGTGAAACTGACTTCATTGCAGCCCAATCTGCCCCCTCAATTTCAGTTTCATTATCCCATATATACAACAATCAAACACAACGTTTACAATAAAATCGTAACAGCAACATTTTTTAAGTGAATAAGAGACGTGATAATTCTTGATTATATTGGTACAGTATCTTACCATGACTTGCTTCTTTATCTGCTGGAGTTCAAGTTTTATTCTCTGGGAGAGCAGAAAAGAAATGTACATTTTAGTATTGTACACAGAAACCGACAGTCTATAAATATAGGCAATTTCAATGATTAGTCGCAATTACTATAATCCACACTGTGAAAGGAAGGTGTCTTAGTTTCAGCTGGAATGGATGTTTTTTTTTTTCAGTGTCTGGTTCGATGCTATGTTTAGGTTCTAGGAGAAAAATAATGTTGACAACACACTGGTATTTGTAGTTGCCTGCTCAGCAGCATATACAGAGCCAAGACTACGTGCAGTGAAGGGCCCAAGGAGCTGGGAGGGAACAGAATTAAGACAGTTTACTTAAACTGGCCACAGGGCTATTCCATACCAAATGATATCAAGCAGAAGGAGTTTTGAAGGGAGTTGGAGTTCATCTCCCTCTCTCTCCCACTGCTCAGGATGCTAGCTGGGCAGCAGTTGGTATGGTGAGCAATTACTTGTGCATCACTTGTTATATCTATTATACAGACATACTATTTTCCTTTCCCCTATTTTAGCAGATAGTTTTATCTCAGCCTATGAGTTTTACTTTATTAGTTTTTAATTATCTCCCACATCCCACTGGGAAGGGGGAGGAATGAGCACATGATGGTGTGATGCTCAGCCACTTGCCAGGTTAAACCACAACAGAAGGCAGAATGAATGTGGTTTAAATCCATCTATATCCTCAGTATGTGTGTAGACAGACCCAAGTGTATGCACATACGTACTCACTCAGTAGTGCACATTTCCAAGCATCAGGACAGAAGCTAGTACTGTCCCACAGCACTACAGGTGGCCAAACGCACAGGATGGCATTAGCAAGGGTAAACACAGCCAAAGGTAAGTGATTATTCTCCCATGTTTAGCACTTGTGAGCTTGCACCAAAAAAGCTGTGTCCAGCTTTAGGCTCTCTGGTATAAGACAAATGTTGACATGCTGGAACAAGCTCAGGAGAGAGCCACCAAGATGATGGGAGACTGCAGCAAGTAGCATAGGAGTGGAGAGCAAAAAGAGTAAGCAAGACAGTAAGCAATAGGTTTGTTTAGCCTTAAAAAGAAATTGCTAAGCATCAAAATGCAGCCAGCAATTCCCTGAATGGTCTCTAGGTAAGTTCTACACTTCTAAGGTAACTTAATCTATCACTATTTCTTTCAGAAGAAATATGAAATAGGAATAGTTGTAGCATCTTCTATTAATGTATGAAAATTATTCTAACAAAAAAGAGCAACAGCTGCATCAACAATTTAGGATATACAGCTCAGTAGCTTCTTCCTCCCTCATTGCTTTCTTCTCTATTTCACACATAACCAGGAAGATTTAAGTCTTTTGTCAAACTCCACGAGACTCCCAACAGCCCATTTTTCCAGCTTCCATCAGGATGGAGAGGCATCAATAGTCTGTTGGTCAGCAACTCCTCCCAACTTTGGATCACTCACAAACTTGCTGAGGGTGCATCCTGCCCCTTCACGAGGTTATTAATAATTCGGTGTTAAACCATATCAGCACCCAAGTTTGTACCCTGGGTACAAACCACTTTTTTACATCCTTAATGAAAAACAAGTGGTACAAGTCGAAGATACTGATTTTTACCTCATTTTCTGAACGAAGAGCTGAAAGCTCACTTCTTTCCAATATAATCATATCCTTTTTCACTCCATCAATATGGGACATAACTTGTTGAAGAGCAATCTCCTTTAAAAGACAGAAGACAAGCCTCAGGACATGTAGCCATAATGTTTTTCTCATCTGCGCGTACAAATACAACAGGCTATTCAGGTACTCTGAAATTTTTAATCTGGTAATTTGAGACTGATTATTTCAGTTTCAAAGAAAGCAAGACAGACCAAGTGAAAGTGACAAAACAAGCAAGTTGTGGTAAATCATTTGTAATCAGAAATTCTAACAGATCAGAACAGTTCAACTAATAGCCTAGGATATACTCTCTTCTAAGTCTTCAAATTCTTAACCTAGCAAAGGCTTTAGGGAGAAGGGAGAAAAGGTGCCACTGTGCTAAAAGAGGAAAGCCAGCTTCCACACCAAGACTCCCCAGTGCCACCCTACTCTTGTAACTTCCTCCTTTTCCACCTTCCCATGGAAGAGAGCTCACTCCACTTTCCTATTCAGCTGAGCAGAATCATGCACTATACTTACACTTTTAAACACTCTTCTCACTGACAGAAGTGAGCTGACAGATGGCAAACAAGCATCCTTCTTCATTTTGGAGGATGGAAAGGTCTGTAGATTCTGCTCTAGATGTTACACTATCCACATGCGAACAGGGATTCCCCTCTCATTGCTGAACTTTACCACTAATAAGCAGGTCCTTGCTTTTGATTCTGGACTAATACCATTAAAAATCTGACACTATAACTTCGTTTTTGACAAGTAAGGACAGTCTAATTTACAGCACTGTTTAGAAAAGGCTACCTGACTACAGCACTTTAAAAAGAATTAAAAAAATGCAGTGGGTCAGTGTATTGGACGTATCACAAAAGATCTGCAGGAAGACTACTGCCATGGATATCTCCTTTCTTATTCCCTGATGTGTCCAGCTTACTTTCATTCTCTCTCCTCTTCACCAAACAGTTTTCTCACATGAAGATAGCAACTCAGTTACCATAAAATTAGTTAAATCCTTTGTTTGTAAAGTGACAGCCTCACAGAGCTAAGAACTTCAGTTACTTCTTCCCACTAGCATTGCCTATTTGACTCACTTATGTGTGGGAATTCCAGCATACTAGATAAACTGCTAATCACATTCAAAAGATGCTTAAGTTCCACGATACAGCTAAATGTGTCTTACGCTGAATTTGGTTTTATTTCTGGAGGCTGAAGTGCCTAAAAGCATAACATAGCAATATTCAACACTTTCACGTCCACATGCTTACACAGATCTACCTGCGTACACTTTGTCTAAGGATTCCCTCCCAAAAATAAAACAGCCAATCCCCCCACAAATTCACTTCAAGTCAATGCAATTTTCTGGTAGCCAAGATGGATCTCTAGATATTCAGAATTACCAGTCTATTTCCAAGCAAGTTTTCTTCAGTTCCTCTCACCAGTTTATATATATATCTGCTGCATGGATTTAGAGTATACCATGAATAACATGCAGCAAAGGAAACAGAAAACTTACAAAATCAGCATCCAAAACATACTCTTCCTGAGCGTTATCAGTACATACAACTACACTAACCACACACTAAAATCATTGCAAAGAAGTTTAGCTCAATTCTAGTACAATATAAATGTCACTATGACAGAAAGATATATTTAGAAACAGGCCACATAACAGAATGGTAAATTACAGGAGGAAATCTTTTTCTTCGCTGCTGTATAACTAGAGAAAATAATGTAGGAGCTGTAAATAGTTAAATCCATGTTTAGAGTATCTCCTATGACTGAGTAAAAGCCTTTTCAGGTTAAAATAAAGCTAGGAGGAAACAAAGAAACAAACAAAGAAACAAAAAACTCATGAACATTGTACCAGATGGTAGTTCCTAAGTGTCAAGGTTCATCACAACACTTTGATAGCTGCTTGATAGATTCAAGACAAAACTCAACAGCCGGTGGATATTCAGGGATAGCTGTTCACTTTCAAGTTTTTAAACACGGTCTACCAGTAAATAATACAGCAATGTGCATTTCATTAGCAGACATACCGGATTTCAACTGACTTTAACCCTTCCACCCTCTTTGAGCTAACCTGCTGTACTTTGGTCACCATGTCCTTGTAAATCGTATCCAGGTTGGTGCTCACGATTTTCACTAATGCAGATACAATCACTTCCGACTGTTGAGTAGTGAGTCCTAAGTAAAACAAAACAGAACAACATTCAGCTGGACAGCTGATGAAGATTATCGACTTCTAATATACATTACAAAGTTTTTTAAAAAAGCAGTCAGTTATGAAAGGTAATAAAGTACATTCCTCTCCATCTAGCACTAGCAGAGCACAACCGGGCAATACAACCAAGTTCCTCCACTCCAAAATAACGCCTGTGACATAGCTGTTTCTGCAGTACAGCACTATTACAATATCAGCAAGATTAATGTTGGAAGTATTACAGAATGCCATCTCTTGTGTAATTATAAGAAACCTGGCATTCAAAAGCAGATACCTACTTTCAGTATACTCTTAAGTGGTACCATGGAAAATATGCAAATCTCAGCAATTCCCAACAAAGAGCTCTGATTTTAGGCCTGCCAAGTTCTGAGTCCATCTTAAAATACACTTTGAACTCTGTGCATGGTGAACTAGCACAAAACATAGTTTCAAATATGTGGCAGGTTAATGTTAGAAAGCAAATCTGGGGTCTGAGAGTGAGTAACTTTCAACAGCAGAGCTGCTTTAATCATTTGCCGTCACCAAAAGCGCGTACCCTTACTCCTGCTGCTATGTATGTGTCCCAGCGCTCACACAGCTGCACTATGAGCTCATTCATGTCTCAGAATAATGTCAATCAAAAAGAACTGTAGTTTGAATTACAGAATGGCCTGGGTTGCAAAGAACTTCAAGGATCATCTAGTTTCAACCGCCATGCCGTCGACAGGGTTGCCAACCACCAGACCAGGCTGCCCAGAGCCACATCCAGCCTTGCCTTGAATGCCTTCATGGATGGGGTACCCACAACCTCTCAACCACTCCCCCAGGTCCTATCACTATCAACACACGTAAAGTTCCCTGAGAGTTAGGCTGGCACACACGAAGGATGAAACTATACAGGAGGAGCCAGTGATTGGGATCCCTCCTTTCCAGCGCGGTGAGCTATCACAATGCAATTCAGCCATGCGGTCCTTCTTCCTCATGCTACTGAGGTAGCAAAGGTACTTCATCATGAACCCAAAATGATCTCTTCCCTTACGTTTTAGGGTAAGAGAAGGTATATTTTATACAGCATACACACTCCACCCCAAGAGCTGCATTTTTTTTGCAGCAGCCCACGTTCAACCGCATTCCAACAGTTGCACACTGCTGCGGATTAATTAACCGAGCTCTGCAAGCTAAGAAACCCCTCACGACCCCCCCAAGGAACGTACGTAGCAAATTACCATTTTCTTCCAGGAGACGCACCAGAGCGTGAGTGTCAAAAAAAAACTTCCTACTTCCCAGCAAGGAAACACTGCCCTTGCTCTGTAAAAACGAAGACGCAGAGTCGCTGACACCTGAGAAAGACAAGCAGAACACTGACGTACTGCTCGAGCCACACAGGAGCTCCCCGCTCCCCACGCCCGCCCGCTCTCACCGCTCTCCCCGCAGCGCCGGGCCCGGCCCACGCGCCGGGCCCACACCGAGCCAACGCTGACGGCGGCCCCCTCGCGCGGACAGGCGCTGAGGCCGCGCCGCGTGGGGGAGGCGGAAGCGGGCGGGAGGGCGCCGCGGGACCGCAGCACGAGCAGCGCCCGCCTCACGGCCATGCCGCCCGCACCCGGCGGCACGGCGGGCGAAGAACACAAACCGCCGGCGCTACCGGAAGTCTATGGCTGAGCACGCACCGCCCTTCCGCCGCGGCCGTCAGTCCGCTTCCGCTTCCGCTTCCGCTTCCGCTTCCGCTTCCGGAACGGTGTTCCGCAGTGGGGCTGCGCGGATGCTGGCGGTGTTTGGAGTTGTGGCTGCTCTGCTGCTGTGAGGTGGAGCGCTGAGACCTTTCCGAATGCTTTACTAGAGCGGGTCGATGTTTTTCAGAACCGTTCAGAAACCCACGCAGTGTATTTTCCTTGATACTTCTACTTCAGTGATAGTCAACCGGGATATCCAGGCTAAGCACGCTGACACATCCATCTTCTCTAGCATGAAGAAACACTGCCTCTGCCTATGGAGACTGGAAGTGTGTTCGTTATTTTTCTCCATGTGAGGAGTCAGCTTGGCTGACTCTGACTCTTGGCTGACAAGTTTGCCCCATTTTTTACTGTAATCTTAGCTGTTTGGACCTCCTAGCCACTTTGACTTCCAATACAACCACCACTGACTGGCTTCTCCAAGCTCTGCAGGCTGCTTTGGACATCTTTCAGGGCTGCTCTGCTCAAAGGGTGCCTGGGCCAGTTTCTGTGGCACCAGGAGGCATGACCAACATCATCGTGAAATGAGCTTTGTGCTGCTCCGTGGTGCAGGCTGCTTCGTGCCTGGCTGTAATGTCTACGTGGCTTCACAGAAGGATTAGCTCCTGTTCAGGAAGGCAGGAAGGACAACCGTTGCCTGGGTTGCATCAGGCCCAGGACTACCAGCCAGCTGGAAAGTTGCCCCGCTCTACTTTCTGCTGTACATCATCATATCAACCACTGTGCAGTTTGGAGGACCACAGTATAAGAGTAGCAACTCCAATTACAGCTGGAAAGCTTTTGAAAACAATTAGTTACTTTCCCCTCTTTTTAAATACAATTCGGTTTTACTCAACAGCACAGTCTTCGTGACAGGATTCCTAGCAGGAATCATGAGAGAACAAAAACCAAAGTCGATTTTCACATGGATGTGGTTGGCTTATGGAAGGAATTTTACAACGTGCTTACCTGTAACAGAAAGGGGCTGGCTCCCATTCCCTTGTATTAATTTTCCACTGTGGAGGATTTTCACTTTCCCCATAAGCATCTGGAACTAGCCATTGTCACAGGAAGACTAATAAACTGAAAGGTGGACAGGTGCAGTCCAAAATAGAAACAAATAGTCCCGTTACTTTCTCCAAATATTTTAGCACAGTGACTGTGCAGAGTTGAGGGGCATTAGCAGCTGTCAGGGGTGATGAATGCCCCAAACAGCTCTTAATTCTAAATGGGACAAGCAAAAAATCCCAACCTGAAAAAGAGAGAGAATCACTGACATAAAAATGCTTTGCCATTTTGAATCTGTAGGGTCGTGAGGCAGAGCTGCGTGTCCCTGGGGCTCGTGGTAGCTTCGTGAAGGCTTTGTGGGAGGGAGGGACTTGGGCTCGATCGGGTGTCACGGGACCGCGGGCGGAGCAGGCGTGTATGGGTATAAAAGGCGTTGTTGCGCAGCAATAAATTGGCATTCGATGCTTGACACCGTGTGTCTGGTCCGCTTGTCCCTGGGCTAGGGATGTCCAGAACGGAGGGCTATTGAGCCTTCTGTTGCACCGTCTCTGGCCAACCGGTAGCAACAGAATCAATTGAAAAAAAAAAAAAAAGGCTGCAGTGGTATTCAAATTAATATGCAAATGATAAGGTGCATTTGGAGTAATTTCTGGGTGTTCGGGCAGTGGGACAGGCTGCTCAGAGCAGCAGTCACGGCCCCAAGCTGACGGAGTTCCAGAAGCGTTTGGATAACTGTCTCTGAAAGGTGGACCTGCTGGAGTGCATCTAGAGGCGGCCCAGAAGGTGGGCTTTTCCCTTTTCAGGTGTGTGCACAAGTGAAGTCCTTGATCGTTATTTTGCTTTTTTTTTTTTTTAGTGAAGATATCGGTGATGACAGTGTGATTTCTCATGTTACATTTGTTTAGATATGTGGACAGGTATATTATTTATTACAAAGAATCAGTAACTCTTCTCGACGGGAGTGATGTTAAATCGGTCTTACCCATAGATGGCAGTAACTGCTAATAGTGCTGACTGCCAGGGCACCGCAATCCAAGCTTTTAGGACCGGGCCAGTGCTAGAAACAATTGACCTGAACTCACACGTTGCTAAATTGCCATTCTGGGGTTCTCAGGTCGGCGTCATGCTCTCAGCACCTTGCGGAAGCTCTGTGGTGTCACTTCATGGAAGTTCTGCCAATTGTCAGAAATAGCCCCACCATGATTTCTCATCTCTTGAATGAAACTGGTATAATATTTGTTCAAATACTATAGTTGGTAGCAGTAAGAAATGGCAATTACGTTAGAATATTGAATCTTGCTGTGTTCTCATCAGGTGTGCTTTTACTTGTAGGATGAGCCGATAAATGCAATGTGTGTTGAAAGCTACTGGAACCTAGTGCCTTATGTCAGAGATTAGTCAGGACCAGTATCCCTTCCTCCTAACCTACAGACGACTTCATGTACCACATATTGGTGCACTCATGTCATGGTTTCGTGGCTCTTCAACTCCCAACACACCACATGATGTCATGATGTGGAATATCAACAACACCACAAAAACCACAAAACCATGACAACTCACCACCTCTCAGTGAGTCAAGGCAGGAGCAGGTGCTCACATGGCACAGAAAGGGGCTGCATGCACAGGAAGGCAGAAGTCTGGGAGGAGGTTCTCCGTAAGAGTTGCTGATTTTCCCTTTCTCTGTACACGCAGGGAGTGACAGAAGTTGTAAATAAGAACTTCATTTCCCCACAACCCTGATCTCACTTCTTACAGGAGTTTTGCAGGAGGATGTGTCAGGCAAGACTGTCCTCATGGCTCTTCCATTGCTTCTGGGAGGTCTGGCTTCTAGTGATGGATGATTTGGAACACATATAAATTCCAAGGAACTCAAAAAGGGAGAATTGGACCGGTAAAAGGGGGACAGAAGGATGAGTGTGAAGGTTTAAAATTGGAGTGAGTGCTGGGGGAGGAAGGGGAGGGACACTGAAGGGGGCTGGAGGCATAAGAATAAGGGGTGGTGATAACAGAATCACAGAACTGTGGGCATAGAAAGGGACCTATGAGGATCACTGAGGCCAACCTTGCTGCTAAAGCAGGTCCCCTACAGCAGGTCACACAGGAAAGCATCTAGGTGAGTTTTGAATAACTCCAGAGGAGACTCCACAGCTTCTCTGGACAGTCTCTTCTGGTGCTCTGGAGTAAGACTGGGGATAGTAGCAGGGGTAAAATAATTATCAGGGCAGCTTTGGGCTATTGCAGGGAACAGAAATGGAGGTGAAAAGTGGATTACGTGCTGTTCGTTATCGTGCGAGACAGTCAGACAGTGAATCAATTATAATATCAAGCAGTTGTGCAGATAATGAGTTAAGCAATGAAGCAAATAATTTCTGGTATTAAATAATGGTGAGAATCAACAGCAATATGAATCAGTTATGCAGAGAACTATTAGAAAAGTGAATCAGTTAAGTAGAGAAACAGTTACACAGCAAGTGAATGAATAAATTAATTATGGAGTGGGACTATTCTGTAGAGGATTAATTATGCAGAGCCTTCCTTTGTGATAAGGGGCATGTCTGAGGCAGCTTCATGCACAGAAAAAAAAATCCTAACAAAATTATTAAAATTGAAGCCCTGTGCCAGTTCTCAGTCACTTTCTCTGTGATCTTCTTCATTTCTCTGGACTAGGCTCGCACAAATCGTGGTGATGAAACTATTGCAGAAGTAGAGGAGTTCTGCATTCCTTCAGTGTGGACACACACAGAGAAGGTGAAGGAAGTTCAGAGATGACTTTGAGGCTCTGTCAAGAGGGTTGTAGGAGGAAACCACGGTCTTTGGAGAAGTCTAACCTGTGCAGGCATACTTCAGGCTCCTCGTGGCATCAGGATTATTTAGGGAGGAACATCTTGCCATACTTTATACCTAAAAGCCTGGCAGCTTGATTTTCCTCTGCTTAGTATGTTCATAGGTTCATTAGGTTTGAAAGGACCTACAAGATCATCTAGTCCAACCATCCTCCTATCACTATCCCTACCCAACTACTAAATCAAATCCCTTAGCACCTCATCTAAACGCTTCTTTCCATCTCTACAAAATAAGTGTCTGACATCAGCAAAGAAATGTGTGCTTTGTCACCTCTCTCTACTGCTATAGTTGGAGAAAAAACAACCAGCCTTTTGGACATGACACTTTTTGGTAGTGTCAAATTTGAGCACTGACTCAAGAGCCAGCTGCCCTAATTTAAACAGATAGGATTGCAATACAGACCACATGGTGGCGAAGAACAGGTTTCCAAGTCTTCACTCCTGCAGTAACAAAATATACTTTTCTATATAGTGGACACAATAACTTGTACAATTTTTTTGTTTGTTTTGGTGTTTTTCATGCTAAAAACCAAAACAACAACAGAACAAGAGGGAAAAGAATCTGTAACATCCTTGAAATAACAACCAATTTAGCCAGCTAATTTCTCAAACCATGTGCCAAGAAAACACTTCCATCTTGTTCTGATATACAATGGTTTGACTACAGGATTCAATCCAGAATCAATGCTGAGCTAGATGTCTTTTAAGTGTTATCTGTTACTAGTCTGGACACTTGTTGGATTTTTGAGATGGCTTGCAAAATCTCCTTCTTACTGCTCTTATTCCCTCACACCCCCAGCAAATATGTAGCCTCCCCCATGGCTAATGCTTCAGTGCAAGAACAGAATATGCAAGTCTAAAACATTTGTTTCACACAAATGAGTGGAGCTGTAAATTCAAAAGTAGAAGTTGTTGTCTTATCCAACTAGATTTTCATGTTCTTATTTATTAGTGGAAGAGAATAACATTAATACAGTACAATATGTTCTGAAATTAGAGTGTTTGGGCTACTGGAATTGTTTTTGGTCAGTAATGAAGTGCAAAGTTAAGATGCAGCAACAACTTAAACATGGTAATAACTATTCATATGTTTTTTGCAAAAGTATTTGTGAAATTAGGAACAGCAATTTCTTAAAACATTATACAATGTTGATAAAATGCTTAGATCAGAAATATGAAATAGAAAAATGTGACATAAAAAACAAGTTTAAGGGCAGAGGGGATCTTCTGAAGCAGGAGCAGGTTAATGTGGTTGGATGCCATTCCAGTTTATTTCTGCTCAGCATTGGAGAATTTATTTCCAGTTCTTGACTTTCACTTGTATGTATGGCTTTCTATCATCATTACAGTGCAGCATGTCAGAGTCAAACCTCGTACATGCAATCAGTATTAACTGCACCCAGTTGATCCATGTTATCACATAGATAAGAAGGGATCTAACAAGGTCCTTGCATTGAAATCAGGGCTGCCGAGATTAGCATTGCCTTTATGAGGACCTATGCTCATTATGCAGATGAATGATGGAATAATGAAGATAAAAATTATATATGTGTGTAAACATTTCTATATGATAAATTTCCAGAGATAAAAGTAGGAGGTGCAACTGCAATTGCATTAGTCTACAGTTTAAACTTTTTTTATCATTTTGGAGAGCTATGTTGGGGCAAACTGCCAATCGTCACTAAACATTTCTGCTTTTTAGTACCCCAAAAATGTGAGATTGAAAACAATATTATCTAGATGTTCACAGAAGCATTTCACACATGCTGAAAATTGCACCTGCATATGTGATTTCCAATATGTTTATCAGGCCACTAGGTTTTCTTAAAAGTTCCCACATCCATTTCAGTCCTGTGTCTTTCTTTCTTTTTTTTTTTTTAATCAAGTTGCCTTCCTGCTAAGGAGGAAGCAGCTGAGCTGGACAAGACAGGCTTTGAGAAGAGAGCTTGGTTTCCCCGTGGCACATGAGTGCCTCAGCCTGCCTCAGATGGCCATGCTGAGTACCTGCATGGCTCAGTCCCGCAGAGGATATGGGCTGGAACTGCCAGGTCTTCTGACCTCCATCCCTGCAGGTCTCCAGCTTCTGTTTGAACTCAGAGTATGAATAAGGATCACAGATGCTCCTTTTTTTATATCCTAATAACTGACAAAGCTCTAGGCTTTGACACCTGTGTTTTCTTTGTGAGACAGGAAGAAAGATTTTTCGGTGTGTGCTGATTTCATTGTTCTGCACAACATTTACATCTCAATCTCAGTCAGAAACTCAGCTTTGGGGAGCAGGGCATAAATGTGGCATGCATACAGTAATGAAAATGTTACTGGCATCATTTATTTGCCTCCTAGCATGGATTTCTTGTGAAAACAACCCTGGCTCTGTTTACTGTCAGAATGGGCTTCCAATGCCTTCAATGTGTTCTTCTATCAGAACTTTGCAGTCTGTCTGGTTGGATTTGTTCTCATGTTGTTGGTTTAACAGTCTTAATGTGAACTCCTGTTTGTTTCTTATCCACACACCCCCAAGACTGAAGAAGCTGCAGACTGAAAATAATATGTATACTTCAAGACAAAGATGCAGAAGCCCCAGATGGCTGCCAACAGAATCTGCATTGTAGAGAAATCTGACAGTGTGGATAACACAGTTTTTCTCTGGCAATGATAATCAGTGTTTATGGATTTGTAAGGCTGTGGTGAGAGGAGGGAACTCCAACATGAATCAGAAGAAAAACTCAAGTACAATCTTGTTTACAAAAGTGGACATGAAAGAACGTAATCATATTTCCTTTCTTTGTCCTCCTGGCAACAACCAATCTATTTGATAGTAGTTACCGTTTAGGAAATTGCTTACCTTAACATAGCTCTGACCTGCCTACTTGCATCCTCTACCAGCTGTAGATGCTTTAGGACATCTAGACTAGAGGCTGGCTCTGGACTAAGGCTCTGTGTTTGCTGGTTATTGGATTCTTTCAGGATATTATTAAATGTAACCTCTTGTCTTGACTAAACAATCAGTTTTCTTTCTGTGGAATAGTGCAAACTCTGCAATCTGAAGGTTAAGGTTTTCTCTTTTGTGTAATAACCCATGGGTACTGTAAGTTGGCTAAGCTACTTCTGGAGATATTTTCAGCACAATTGCGTTGTTTCAATTCAGAAATCTTTAGCTTATAAGTAGCTGCTATTGACTAATATTGAAGAACCATAAAGGTACAACCAGTCCAACTTCTTCCCAGTGCAGTGACGGAGCAGTGGCACAGCTGCACAGAGAGGTGGTGAAGTCTCCTTCTCTGGAGACGTTCCAGACCCGCCTGGACGCCTACCTGTGCAACCTGGGCTGGGGAGCTGCTTTGGCAGGGGGTTGGACTCCATGATCTCTGGAAGTCCCTTCCAAGCCCTACAATGCTGTGATTCTGTGAAAAGACCTGGCAGATAGCACCTGTAAATTGTAATAGATAACTTAGATACCTGCTTCACTATTTAGAAAGAAAGTGAGAATTACCAACTAAGAGCTTTTCTTTAAATTTCACTAGACAACAGTTCATTTAAAAAAAAAAAAAAAGCATCTTCCATTGAACACAGCTTCTCCCCTCCAGCACCCAGATTATTAATGAATACTGTAGTGGAAGAAGAAATCAGTGACATAAGAGATCAGTGACATAAGAGACACAGGCACAAGCTTAGAAGTCAGCAGGTACATCTGCCTGTATGTCAAGTGACCCAAATCCTCCTTTTCATTATACAGACTTTCAGGAGCATAGGAAAGGACCGATGATGCTAATTACACTAATGAGAGCGATTTTGGTAGAATAATATAGAACTCCCTCTCCCTTCCTTTAACTCTCTCCTTTTAGTTAATTTTTCCCTTCTATCTTGTTTGCTACCAGTTTTGATGTGCATTCTTTGAGTTTCAAAAACTGGAAAGAAAAGTCTCTGAAGACTTCTACCCTATCTCTTTTGGCATGCTTTCCTCCTATAGCAACACCATATCTGCAGTGCAGTGTGAGGCCCTATAAACTAATTGTGAGAGACATTAAGACTCACACCACCTTTCCTCCTCTCACCCTGAATGGTTCTTTAAGTTTTTCACATTTCCTCTGTCCTTTAGATCTTCCAATAACGTTCCTCTAAAGTGCACTTTGTTCTTAATATGCACATTTATTAATCTTCTTGGCTCATCTTTCTCCAAAACTATTACGCCAACTAACATACGGGTACTTCCAAGCCTCGGTTCTACTCTGTTTTGCATGTCTGATGTTCTGGGTAGCTACTTCTTTGTGCTACAGAAATCACTCTTGTGACTTCTGATTCCTGGAATGATGTTGTTTCTATTTATATCTTCCCTGCTCTCCATCTCTTACTGTTGCCATCTCTCTTCCAAATTCATCTCTCCTCTCAATGCTCTCTCCTTGTCTTTCACAACTACATCCTCACTTCTGCCTTTTGACAGCTGAAGCTTCTTTTTCCATTCTCATTCACCATGGAAATCTAACTAGCCTTTCACTCTTTCTGTCTTTTCCTGTGGATCAATACCCCGTTATGCTGGCAGCTTTCTCCATCAATGATGTGTACATTAATCTTAGCCACTTCATTCGTCCAGTCTTACATTTTAGCCAGTGTCTTTGTGGAGAGTTTTTATGCATTCATCTTTCCCATGGCTCCTAAAGAACTTCACATTTTCCTCCTGAAGTGCTATTCCAGTCCCAGTACTCTGTAAGCATTGTCTTTTCTTTTGTGTTGGCTTGTTGCCTGTGCTGGTCAAAGCTTAGTCCTATCAATGCATCTGGACCATGTGCAAATTTTGCAGCCTTCTCTTTCGAAGTCTCAGCCCTTTTGCTCATTCCTTCCCTTTTCATTTCCCTTACATCCATATTTTCCCCTTCCCACTCTAACACAAATTAAAAGTCAACATATTTACCATTTTCTTACCTGTTCAAATCCTCCCTCTCACTCCTTTTCTTACCACGATTTCAAATTTTAATTTTCTTCCTTCTTCATAGCCACACCCTCTCCTTTTACTTCTTATTGTGCTACTTGTTTCCTTCTGCTTTATCAGTGATGCAGACATTAGTCCTTGTGAATTCTGTTTGACACTCCTTTCCATTCTGCCCAAAAAGCTTACTGCAAATAATGAAATGTGGGCGCTCTTATCTTTCCCCTCTGCCCTGCTCCTTTTAGGTAAACTTGATGAAACTAGCGGGGAAACTGGAGTTAATTCCTAATTCAGCAGTCTGAAAAGACAGAAAAATAGCCCACCACCAATTACAAAATAATTTGATAAAATTAAAAAAAAAAAAAGTTTTATTTCCCACTATGAGAATAAGAAGTGCAATGAAGAAATAAACAGAAGCAGATGAAAGCCAACAAATCACAAATATAGGAAGGAGTACATCAACTGCCTGGAGTGCACTGGAACAAATATTAAAATATTTTTAAGGTCAGTGTGTGGGAAAGAAATTGTGGTTGCACAGTACTCAGAAAAGAAAAAAGTGGATGAGATGAATTGACTGAGCTAACAGCTTTTTTTGCTCAGTCCAGCAATTCCATAGTCCATCTGAATTTCTGCCTAGCACTTTCTAATATAGGACTTCATCCTCTGAACCGTGGTGTTGTGTGTCACTCTGTTAATGCCAATCTAAACAAAGAAATGTTGCATATTCTGAGCCCCAGAGCTTGGCATTCTTTTGCTGTAGCTCTGCCATCTCAACTATAATCCATGAGTGCTTATATCCAGGATAAATAACCACCAAAACTCTAGTGACACTTCTGCCTGCTGCTCAAAGCTATTGTATGGCTGAATACAACTTTGGATACAAAAATCTCTCACAGGTAGGGGATCTTTGTCATCTTGCTTTTACACGGACAGCAACGTATTTGCTTTAGCTGCATCAATGCAGTTAAAAAGTCACAAATTGCCTATTAGGAAGGCTGATAAATCAGTATAAACGGAACTTAGAGCAGCCTGTTTCCACTGTATGTAATATCAGAATGACAGGATATATATTCACATTTTTACAGATAGGCAATACTGTATTTATTTCTATCAGCTGCTTCCTCAGGCTGGCCCCTAAGTAAAAAGTGATGCTTCCAAGCAGCTCTGGAGAAAACAAAAAATCTGGGGGAATGTCTGGGTGCTACTTGGGTGTGAAGGAGGTCTGAAGAGGCTTGCTGGGTGGCAAGGGGAAAGATGAAGGGAAAAGTTCCTGTAACTTCTGCATCAAGCTGATGGGGGGGGTGGGGGTGGGGGGGCACGGGGGGAAGGCAGGGAACCACAGCTCGCTGCTGGTTGTACAGCTATTTTAGGCATTAAAAATAAATCCAAGCCACCTCCTCCCCATGACTTGAAGCCAAGACAAAGTGACTCAGTCTCTCCCTACAGGAGCAGATCTCAAAGCAAAACATAATCTCATTAGCACAATAACCTAGGTTACTCATCCACAGCTCCAGCAGCCTCCTACCAGACCTCTTTCTCCCTCTGCTGTGCTCATTTGCTTCATCCAAGAGTGTTTTATCCTAAATTAGGGCTGCTGTCATAGCTATTTGAGAGGCTTTGTCTCCCGGAGTTTGCATTTCCGGGTTAAAAGTCGCTCCAAGCTGGCCTTCCTGTCCTCATGAGCAAGGGGAAAGGTTTCAGCAGGGTCCACTTGGAGACTCTCATTGCAGAAGCACTTCCAGGCCGCTTGCTGGGTGCGTGCCAGGGCAGAGAAGTGCAGTCACTCGAGCTGCATGGGACAGGCGTGCAAGGACCCCAGTGCACGGTGCTATGCTCAGTCATATGTTCTAGCAGTTGAAATGAACCAAAGCAAGTGATTTCCAGCATCGTGAGCTCCAGACAAAGCCTCTGAAGTGCATCACTTTTTCCAACTTGATGCTTTCAAAAAAGCAATGGTAGCACACCTTTGAGCACTGGAGAGTATAAGGAAAGAAAAGAAAAAAAAGTTTGCTTACAAACAGTGAGGCAGGAAGCAACGTAAACCAGTTTGACAAGGTGCGACTGAACAAACACTGACAGACTACAGCAAGTTACTGCAGAAATGGCACTGAGTCAAAACCCCATCCATCCCCTCTGCCCCACGGGGAGAAGTGGTTCCTGCAGGACCTTTGTGGCTCAGCCTGGGGCTCTCACAGCCGATCACGTGTATTTTAGCCCTCTGATGACACATTTGAAGTGCTTGTTTTGAAAAGCAGGTCTGAACTGCTAGGCTGTAAGCATGACAGTGTGTGTGGTTTGGCCCTATCAGTTGAGCTGAAGGCTGCAGCTAATTCATTAGTCACTGCGCACGTGCAACACAAGCTTTACTATAGTCTCAAAACACGTAAAAACAAGGTGAACTATGTCAGAAAGCCTTAAAATTAGGCTCTGTTCCTCTCTTCCTCCACCAAACACACACTATGTACCATGAACAAGAGGTTATTTTTCATTACTCTTTTTTTTTTTTTTTTTTCCCTCCAAGACACCTTGGAATACTAACACATTCTGTTGACAAAGAGCCTGAAAAACTTTGTTCTGAAGTTACAAGAATGGAAGGAATTAGGTCAGCTTCAAAAGAGGAGGTTGGATGTCCTCGAGTCACAGCAGCCCTGGGACAGGAAAGATGTGAGGTTTTTTGGGGTGTTTCCTCAACTCATGCACTAGCTGCTATGGGAGGAGCTCAAGGCAAATAACACCAAGATGGGATTTGGCCAAAAGTTGGAAAACTGATAGTTAATTGCATTTGATGAAACTGCACTTAGGGTAATTGCTCTGTATTCCTTGTCACAAATCTGCTGTCTAGAAGGGGCCAGGCAGTAATGTTTCCTAGCCCTGCCAAGCACAGAGCTACTGGTTGGGCTTTCTGTGCCTTTCATTGCATGAAGCATCAAGTGGTTGCCCATGAAAGGCACAGTGCTAATGGCTGGACGTGGGGTAGCCTAGTGGCAGGAAATAATAAAGCAGTGGGCAGATTTCCATAGAAGTTCAGTTTTGGAAAGGCTGGCTGGCATCCTCAGCACAGATGGAGCACGAGCAGAATGCTGCACCCTGCGCTGTATCAGTGACTGTGTACTAAGGCTGTCCTGCAAGTTTGGTTTCAGCTTCCTTTGTTGTTTTTTCTTCATTATGCAGCTGCCTAAAAAGCTTCTTGTCTGCACCTGAAGCAGCATTCGAAAAAATCTGTTTTAATTATCAGCATGTGCATTTCTGTGACACATGTCCTGGTGGAATCTGGATACTGCTATGTTAAGTGATATCATTGTAATGAGCATAATATAGACCATAAGACCAAAAACAGAACACTGCTCCTATTCTCTCTCCCTGGGGATTAAAACCTCCCTCAGATAGCATTGCTTTGAACAGCAACTGTACAAGTTTTCTTTTGTTTGTTTGTTTCTTTCCATGCTTATTATTTCAAGAAGTGTATATAAAATATGTTTAGTTTAGGAGAAAACAAAAAGATCTTGTTCTTCCTGCCAGTGCTGTAGCTCATCCTCTGCTTCAGAAATCCATCAGATTCCTTCCCTCTCAGATCACCGGTTGCAAGGGTTCTGTAGGACAGATGTATGCCTTGTTTACATTGCACAACGGCACTGTCTTCAGGTTCTGCTCTCAGTGCGCATACACAACGTGGAATCACATCCAGCTCACTTGCTTTCCCTCCATTATGCTGCCTCTGAAGAGCCAAGAGGATTAAAAAAGGCAGCAAACATTCACTATTGTTACTAAGCCCAGTTCATCTGACTTTAAATAAACAAAGAAATAAATCCATTAGGAAATAAGACGCGACCTCTCCAAGTTCGCCTCCAGGAGAGAGCCATGCCTTCAGGAAGAAAGAAACAGAAAAGTTTTATGCCAGAGGCATTTCTGAGCAAGGTAAAAAGAAAATAGGAATCTAATCTGTTTCTGATGCATGTGCTGGGGCAGAAAACAGTTCTTAGACAAACATGTTTTTCCTGAGCAGCAGAACTAAGGAAGCCTGGTTTCCTATGGATTCACATCCTTTGTCCCACATCTCCCTCCCCTCCGCCACAGGAATTCCAGCTCCCCTCGTGCCTCCTGTGGCACTGTCACCACCACCAGACGTTAGACTGGGACAGTCTGGAGCTACAAAAACATTTGCTTGTTGTCAGCACGTGGGTGCTGGCCGGGCAGCTGGGATCCGCTTGCCTTTTCCTTGTCCAGGCAGGAACTCAGCTCCCTTTCCCTTGTCCTGCTGCCAAGTTTTATGAAAAGTTGGAAGAAAAAACAATTATGTCTAACACTCTCTCTCCTTTAACTTTGGTCAAAAACTGTTCTGCCAGACAGAGAGTTACAAAAATTATTAGGTGTGGAACAAACACTGATTGTGTAAGCTTCTTTTCCACAGGATATTCCAAGTTCAACTACTTTTCACGTCTTAAAAAAACAAAGAAACGCAACGGGATAAATTAGGAAATTTTCCCACAGTCATTTTCAGCTGCAATACAGCTTGTGTGAGGAACAGTAACTGATTTGCTATCTCACACTAAAGGCTATCATCTGATTTATTTCTTTTAACCAAGAAATCTCTGAAAGCTTCTGCTGCTGCTCTGGATGAGACCCGCCACATAGCTGAGTATTTCCAGCTCACCGCATGCTTGTTGTTGCCCCAGACACGCTGCCTGTTCTGTGCTCTGCTCTTTGTGTGCCTCCCTACTCCCAGCTCCAGGAGAGCCCTATTTTGCTGAATTTACGTGTTGCTTGGACTATAAACCATGTTGAGCAATAGGCATCATCTGCTTGGAGAGCTCCCTCTGTCATATTTGCTTGACCTTATGTTTTGTTTTGGTTGTTTATCATGGTTCCCTCAATACATGCTCTCTCTGCCTCCTGACCAAGCTGCGAGTTCTTTTTCACCCCAGAAAACCCCCACAAATCCGCAAATAACCGAGGATGGGTGAGGTGAAGGCACATATCTCCCAAACCACTCGTCTCCCTTTCATCACCAAACCAGAACGTGTCAGCTGCTGCAGCTGCCTTGTGGGCTGGGCAGAGCAGGACATGGCCCTCAGGAACAGCAGGCACTGCCATTGAACCGCACACAAAACAGGGTTCTGCGTGGCACTGTGGAAGGAACCGTGATAAGCCATGGGCTGGCAAGGCAGCACTGTCAGACCCCAAAGTGGGTGGATGAAAGGAGCAGAGGACACTTGTGCCACCACAGCACCAGGAAGGGCTTCCATTTTGTCCATTCCTCCTCAAGATGGCGACTGCTGCCTGTTTCTCTCAATGAAGTTGAGGCCCACAGTGAGGGACTTGCAGGACCAGGATGGTGAGGAGCAGGTTGAGGTACCAGGAGAGCACCTGAGGCAAGGGGGAGCAAGGTGGTACTATGATGGTAGTACAATCCAAGTCTTGTACCTCGAGGCGGAGTAGGGAAGGTGTGGAAATGGAAGACCATCAAAGAATTGAATGACATCAGTGCTAGGAGTTGGGCACAGTGAACATGTCCCTCCTTGCCTCACCACTTATGTGCATGTATATATGCAATCACACACTTTTTCACCTCAGGACTTCTGGTAGCAGATCAGAAGATCAGTCGCAGTGCAGTGAGGTAAAAAGCAGCTAGGGTAAAGATGTTTCCTCAGATTGTTCATCTGCTGAGGACCTAGCAGGAAGGGAAGATAACTGAAGTTCAAATTATCTATAATTAGATGCAGACATACACTAAAAAAACCAGAAACTTAAGAGATGATTTCAGTGTGAACATGAGGCTTAGTGCACTTTAGAATGTAGACATTCTTTCATCCCTTTCATATTTGTGCTGTATTGAGGGTAGTAACCCATTAGTGCTGTCTTGACTTTTACAGTAAATGATCTCAGATTGGCAGAAGATCAGAACATTGAAAAAAACAAAAACAAACAAACAAAAACAAACTTTAAAATCACATTTTTCAGACACACTGAACACTAGGGCATGACACATGTTTTTGGTCTACAGAAATTTCTGTTAAAAAAAAAAATCACTGACATAGTCCTGACACAACGTTGTATGTACAACTCTGGTAAAATATTCCAGATAGCTAAAACAAATAAAGAAACAAATGAAACCAACAACCAAATAAATAAAACAGCAAAAAAAAATTCTCTCCAGTTTTTATGTAAACCTGGAATGGAGATAGGTTATCTATAGAGTCTTATCTTTACTTTGCTATCTAACGTAGATATGACGCAATATAACATGATCGCATCTGCTGGTGCAGGTCTTCCAAACAGATTTCTTCCTGATGCTTTTACTGGAGAGCTCCAGTGGTCAGGAAATTCTTTATAATTTCCATCCTAAACATAATAATGGGAAGTCTATGTCTTTCACCTTATGCAATTATTTCCATTTTTTGTGTGTTTGCTTCTAACATAGTACCCTTGAGAGCACTTAAGGGCCAATTTAGCATCAGTGTTTATTTGTTAGGCTAAACAAATCAAGTTTCTGAAGACCCTAATAGTCTTTATCTGAACGCATCCAGTTTGAATTGGTCTTTTCTGAATCCCTATGAACAGAACTATTTTCTTTCCCATTTAAGAAAAAATGTGAATGTTTGGAAATTAATGATGATGATGGTAGGGTTGAGAGCTAACGGTCTGGAATCAAGGGGAAGGCCAATAAGACAGATATTATTATGGGAACCAGCTACAGGCCACCCAACCAGGATGAAGAAGTGGATAAGATACTTTATAGACAGATGGGTTAGGTCTCAGGGTCTCTACCCCATGCTCTTGTGGTGGACTTTAAATTCCCAGATGTCTGCTGGAAATATAATACACCAGGAAGGGAGCAGTCCCAGAAGTTCCTAGAGTGGGTGGGAGATAACTTCTGACATAGACGGTGAGGGAGCCAACAAGGGGAAGCATGCTCCTGGACCTGCTGCTTGTTAACAGGGAAAGTCTTGGGGATGTAAAGGTTGGAGGCTGTCTAGGGCAAAGTGACCACAAAGTGATAGATTTTTTTCAATCCTTGTTGAAGGAAGGAGGGGAGTCAGCAGAACCGCCACCCAGGACTTCCGGAGGGCAGACTTCGGTGTCTTTTGGACGATGGTTGAGAGAGTCCCTTAAGAGGTAGTTCTGGAGGGCATGGGAGCCCAGGAAGGATAGGAAAACTTCAAGGAAGTAATTTTAAAGCTGCAGGAGCTGACTATCCGCAAGTCACAGAAGACAAGCTAACGGGGAAGAAGACCAGTCTGGCTCAACAGAGATCTTTGGCTGGAACTCAGGAATAAAAGGAAAGTTTATGGTCTTTGGTAGAGGGAGCAAGCAACTTATGAGGATTACAGACACGTAGTGAAGCTGTGCAAGGAGAAAATTGGAAAGGTCAAAGCCCAGCTAGAACTGAACTTGGCCACTGAGGTGACGGACAATTAATATTTCTATAAATCCATTAGCAGTAGGAAGAGGACTAGGGAGAATCTCCATCCCTTGTTGGACACAGAGGGGAACACAGTGACCAAGGATCAGGATAAGGCATTAAGTACCGCAGTCTTCTTTGCCTCTTCAATACTAAGACTAGTAGTTCCCTGGGCACGCTGCCCCTTGTGCTATAAGATAGGGATGGGGAGTAGAATAGGCCCTGCATACACCACGATGAGATGGTTTTGAATCTGCTTCAAAAGCTGGATACTCACAACTTCATGGGGCCAGATGGATTGCACCCTAGAGTGCTGAGGGAATTGGCAGATGTGGTTGTCAAGCCACTGTCCATCATCCTTCAACAGTCCTGGCTAACCGGGGATGTCCTAGTGGACGGGAGACTGGCAAATGCGATGCCTATCTTCAAAAAGGGATGGAAAGATGATCCCGGTATCTACAGACTTATCAGTCTCACATCAGTGCCAGGGAAGGTTATGGAACAGATAATCCATCACAGATCAATTAAAGGTCAACCAGGGGATCAGGCCCAGTCAGCATAGGTTCATGAACAGTAGATCGTGCTTGACAAACCTGGTTTTGTTTCTATGACAAAGTGACCCACTTAGTGGATGAAGGTAAGGCTGTCGATGTGGTCTACCTGGACTTCAGTAAAGCCTTTGACACTGTCCCCCACAACATCCTCATGGAGAAGCTGGCTGCCTATGCCTTGGGTGGGCATACACTCTGCTATGTGAAACACTGGCTGCATGGCCAGGCCCAAAGAGTTGTGGTCAGTGGAGTTAAATCCAGTTGGCAGCCAGTCATGAGCGATGTTCCCCAGGACTCTGTACTGGGGCCACTCCTATTCAACACCTTTATCAATGCTGTTGATGAGGGGATTGAATGCACCTTCAGTAAGTTCATAGATGATACCAAGTTGGGAGGGAGCATTCATCTGATGGAAGGTAGAAAGGCACTACAGTGGGACCTGGTTAGACTGGATTGATGGGCCAAGGCAAACTGTATGAGTTTCAATAGGGCCAAGTGTCAGGACCTGCATTTTGATCACAACAACCCCAGGCAATCCTACAGGCTTGGGGAGGAGTGGCTGGAAAGTTGCCTGCTGGAAAGGGACCTTGATGTGCTGATGGACAGTCAGCTGAATATGAGCCAGCAGTGTGCCCAGGTGGCCAAGAATGCCAATGGCATCCTGGCTTCTATCAGAAATTGGATGATGAACAGGACTAGGGAAGCAATCCTGCCCATGTACTCAGCACTGGTGAGGCCTCACCTCAAATTTTTCAGTTCAGTTTTGGGCACCTCAGTACAGAAAGGATGCTGGGGTACTGAAGGCGGTGCAAAGAAGGGCAACAAGGCTTGTGAAGGGCCTGGAGAATGTGCCCTATGAGGAGCAACTGAAGGAACTGGGGCTGTTTAGTCTGGGGAAGAGGAGGCTGAGGGGAGACCTTATTGCTTTCTTCAAACACCTGAAAGGTGATTGCAGTGAGAGGGGGGTTGATCTCTTATCAATGGTAACAAGACAAGGAGAAATGCCCTCCGGTTGCTGCAGGGGAGGTTTAAGTTGGTTATGGGGAAAAACTTTACAGAAAGGGTTGTTAAGCACTGGAATAGGCTCCCAAGGGAGGTAGGTTGAGTCACCATCCTTGAATGAGTTTAAAAACCATCTGGATGTGCTGCTCAGGGACGTGATTTAGTGATAGGTTGTTAGAGTTAGGGTGGTATGGTTTGGTTTAATTGGATTTTATGATCTCGAGGGTCTTTTCCAACCTGAGCAATTCTATGATTCTATGATCATGAGATTGCTTCTTAATAGCATTATTTTTGTATTTTCAAGTTAGGTTATGTGATCGAAATACAGGTC
The DNA here is from genome assembly GCF_038088225.1 of Cyrtonyx montezumae. Classification (NCBI taxonomy): domain Eukaryota; kingdom Metazoa; phylum Chordata; class Aves; order Galliformes; family Odontophoridae; genus Cyrtonyx; species Cyrtonyx montezumae. The sequence goes on along the minus strand of NW_027072089.1, from coordinate 84,666,909 downwards.
TGTGCCCTTGAAGAGATCTCATTCCATTTATCTGTCCATTGCTAGGCCTCGTCACTAGGTTTTTGGAAGAAATAGTTTCTGATACAACAGTACACTTGGGCTTTACAGCTGTACTCAAGCCATTGCCTGGTCGTGCAGGTCCTGTGCTCGGGCTGACTCCCGGCCTTCCCGGCCCGGTTCCCGAGCTGCTGCCTGGTCGCCCAGGTGCTGCACTTGGGGTGACTACAGAGAACTGGCCAAGATCTGCAGGCAGAAAATTAGAAATGCTAAAGCCCAGCTTGAAATTAGGCTGGCTACTGCTGTAAAGGAGAACAGGAAACCCTTTTACAAATATATTAACAGCAGGAGAAAAACTAAGGAAAATTTCCCTCCTTTACTCAACGAGGCAGGCAATATAACCACAGACGATAAGGAAAAGGCTGAGGTTCTCAATGCCTTCTTCACATCTGTCTTTAATAGACAGGACAGTTATCCACATGGTACTTGCCCTGACCTGGAAGTCCGGGACGGGGTGCATAATGCACCCCCTGTGATTCAAGCAGAGACGGTCAGAGATCTTCTCCTCCATCTGAACTGCCACAAGTCCATGGGGCCAGATGGGATCCACCCAAGGGTGCTGAGGGAGCTAGCAGAGGTGATTGCCGAGCCACTTTCTGCCATCTATCAGCATTCCTGGTTATCTGGAGAGGTCCCACAAGATTGGAGGCTTGCCGATGTGACTCCCATCTTCAAGAAAGGCCGTAAGGAAGACCCGGGGAACTACAGGCCTGTCAGCCTGACCTCGGTATCAGGGAAAGTTATGGAACAGATGATATTGAGGGAGATCACACGACATGTGCATGGCAATAAAGGGATCAGACCCAGCCAGCACGGGTTCACCAGGGGCAGGTCGTGCTTGTCCAACCTCATCTCCTTCTATGACTGGGTGACCAGACAGGTAGATGAGGGAAAGGCTGTTGATGTAGTCTACCTGGACTTCAGCAAGGCCTTTGACACGGTCTCCCACAGTATTCTCCTAAGGAAACTGGCAGCCCGTGGTGTGGACAGGTTCACTCTTCTCTGGGTGGAGAACTGGCTGGAGGGCCGTGCCCAGAGGGTAGTGGTTAATGGAGTTAAGTCCAGCTGGCGTCCTGTAATGAGTGGTGTCCCCCAAGGGTCAGTTTTGGGGCCCATCTTGTTTAATATCTTTATTGATGACCTAGACGAGGGAATTGAGTGTATGCTCAGTAAGTTTGCAGATGACACAAAGCTGGGAGGATGTGTCAAACTGCCTGAGGGTAGGGAGGCCCTTCAGAGGGATTTGGATAGGCTGAACAGCTGGGCTGAGCAAAATGGGATGAGGTTCAATAAGACCAAGTGCCGGGTCCTGCACTTTGGCCACAATAACCCCATGCAATGCTATAGGCTTGGGGCAGAATGGCTTGAAGAATGTAGAGAGGAAAAGGACCTGGGGGTGTTGGTTGATGCTCGGCTCAACATGAGCCGGCAGTGTGCCCAGGTGGCCAAGAAGGCCAACAGCATCCTGGCCTGTATTAGAAATAGTGTAGCCAGCAGGAGCAGGGAGGTGATCATCCCCCTGTACTCAGCTCTGGTACGGCCGCACCTCGAGTACTGTGTTCAGTTTTGGGCCCCTCACTACAAGAAGGACATTGAGGCCCTGGAGCGTGTTCAGAGAAGGGCAACAAAACTGGTGAGGGGCCTGGAGCACAAGTCTTATGAGGAGCGGCTGAGGGAGCTGGGATTGTTCAGTCTGGAGAAGAGGAGGCTCAGAGGAGACCTTATTGCACTCTACCACTTCCTGAGGGGGGGTTGTGGTGAGGAGGGGGTAGGCCTCTTCTCCCTGATAAGTAATGACAGGACGAGAGGGAATGGCCACAAGTTGCGCCGGGGAAGATTTAGATTAGACCTGAGGAAGCATTTCTTTTCTGAAAGAGTGGTCAGGCACTGGAATGGCCTGCCTAGGGAGGTGGTTGAGGCACCATTCCTAGCGCTGTTCAAGAAGCGTTTAGATGAGGTGCTAAAGGACTTAATTTAGTAGTTGGATAGAGATAGTGATAGGAGGATGGTTGGACTAGATGATCTTATAGGTCCTTTCCAACCTTATGAACTTATGAACTTATGAACTTATGTGGAACCTGAAGTCACAGTTCATTACATCTATTGCATTTCTTTTGCCTACGAAGTTTGTTAACACAGTTATTACCAAATAAAAGTGGCAAATTAGTCTGGCACAACGTACTCTTGGTAAAAAATTTACTCCATCCAGTCTTCCTCTCTCATCTCCAAACGTTCTTTCCTTTCTATTATTTGAAATATCTCCCATTCTGTTGGAGGTAGCAATACATGGATGGATGAGTGAGGAAGAGGGCTCAGATGATCATATGGGTCAGAACATAACTACTTATGTCCATATCAATAGTGTATCAAAAACAATAAAATTGAACTTCTGACAGTCCTGGAGACAGGACAAGGGGGAGCGGACAGAAACTGCAGAAACTGCAGCACAGGAGGTTCCGCACGAATGTGCACAAGAACTTCTTTACGGTGAGGGTGACGGAGCAGTGGCACAGACTGCACAGGGGGGTTGTGGAGTCTCCTTCTCTGGAGATACTCAAGACCCGCCTGGACGCCTACCTGTGTGACCTGGTGTAGGGAACCTGCTTTGGCAGGGGGGTTGGACTCGATGATCTCTTGAGGTCCCTTCCAACCCCTATGATTCTATGACATTAGCCTGCATCAGTCCACAGCATCAGCACTAAAAACAGTCTGTGTAATACCTAGCTGTACGTAGCCATAAGTTATCAGTCTCTGCCACAAACACTAGTAACGTATCTGTTGAGCAGTTTCACTGATATGAGCTCTATGGTATCAAAAGCAACCCACAGATGGGTCCCCTGGGACAAGGTTTAGATTGGCTGTATCTATTATGCTGGTTAGCTAGGGACTCGTTACTGAGTTTAGTGCTGTTTGTGTTTGGAAAGACCAAAATCCATCTAGGGAGAAAAGCCCTTCAACTCTCAGGATCCCAGGCAAAAGATTAATTATTTTTTTTTTTAATCATTCATCAGTCCTATTTCATCCACACTTCAGGAGAGATTATGTGAGGGCTTGTTGTTTCCTAACCTCAGGCAGGCTTGGATATCATCTGAGAGGAGAAAATTTTAAGTGCTTGCAACCCTGCTAAGAAGCATAGTGAAAAATAAGGAGTAACTACTCTGCTCTTGAAAGCTGGAATTCCCGGTATGATTATCCCAGACAGAGCTGGAATCTGGGGGACTCATCCAACCATGAGGCAGAGTCAGGGCTTTGTGCCTTGCAGGGGGCAGAAAGCAAGGCAGTTCCTTTCCCCAGGAGCACACGCGTTCCCCAGCAGCACAACTGATGAGCTATGCATGTGATGGTTTTACATTGGCACCATTGCTTTCATGTAGTCAAACATGGGAACTTCAGAGCGAGCCCATTAAACCATCTTTGCCTATAGAGCTGCTATCCAAAATTGCCTCATAACTCAGCAACTGACTTACTTCCTCCTATCACTCACAGGGTCTTCTTTAACATTACCATTTCTTGGGACTTTTCATCTCAATATGCACATACATTCCAAGTATTTCTCCCCTTGGCTGCAATGCTTCCAGAAGCAACTCTTTTTTCTTTTTTTTTTAGTCTGTTTTTTTTTTTTTTTCTGTGTGTGTGTTTTTAAACTCTCTCTCTACAGTAATTCCTTCTCATGGACATCCCTGTGACGCATTCTGACATGGATGTATTACCACATCACCTAGTCCTTACTGAAGCAACAGGTGGACTATTACCAAGGAGCAATGATCCTTTAGTAGTTTGTAACAGGAGCCAAACACAGCACATTAGAACAACATGCATAGATTTAAAAACAATAAACCCACCCCTATACACATTTAAGTTGTGATTCTCTCTCACTGGCATGAACTTCACAATTCTGCAGTAAAACAGTTTACTTCATGGAAACAAAAAAGCACATACTGTAAACCTCATTTTCTGGATCAGCACACCCCTACCAGCCATTCAAGGAACAGGCAGCCGCATACACTGCAAAGGCGTTAAACAGCTGTCTCTATTGCTGGGTTTAGTCCAAGAGCAAAGAGGAAAGACAGGCCATAACTCTCATTTATGGATTGAAAGAACCAGCTTTGCTTATGTTTCCCTCTCACTGTTGCTACAGTCTTATCTACTTGGTATCTTAGATATTTATACAATACACAGACTTCTACCACCTTGTGTTGGTTTTTTTTTCCTATATTTGTAGCTGTTTATACATGATCCTGTGGGTTGTTTTATTCACAGATATTTGAGTACCTCAGGGTCTTATGGTTTTTCTGCATGTGGCAACGTACTAACAGTTCACAGAAATATTTGAAAGACAGTTTGTACAAAACTAAAAACAAGCATCAGTCAGGGTCTCCAGGATCATGAACCCTTAATATAAATAGGCCTTTGACTACAGTGAACAAGTAGGAGCTTGCAAGAGAGCCTTTAGTCATACTTTAATGCATTAAACAATTTCATTAAGAAACAGTAAATCTCTTATTAAGAACGAACTGAAAACAAACCTTCCCTCCTCCAAATCCCTCTACAAAAACAGGAGAAAAGAAAAGCTTGATAATGATGTTGAAATTACAAATGGAAATAAAAGAATCTAAAATATATTAGTTAGATGACATACTGAATATTTGTACTTTGGAACAGCCAAGTAAAATAAGCTAGGAGTGCCCAAGTATAGAACTATAGAACATATAGAACTATTGAACGTATAGAACTATGCTCTTAACTTGAAAGGTAACAGTGGAAGAAGAAAATACCTCTTAAAACAGTGGCATTTATGGAGATGGGAGATGAGGTTTCTGTTAAACACTTACCTTCCACAGTGAGCATATTTTTACATTGTTAGGTGATGACTATCACAGTTCTCTCTATCAAACAGGATTAGCTTCCTCAGACATTCACAACTCCAGTTAACCATGCTGTATGAAGCACCATGTTTATAACCTGTCAGGCATGGTCTGATACCTTGGGTAAGATAGGATCCTGTTTAAAACAAGATGAGTCAACTACTGAATAGTCAACTACTGAGTAGCTCAGTGAACAATATACTGTTAAGCTTTTCTAATGCTCTGGATGCATTTTTATTGAATAGCAAAAAGAGAAATATCCAATCATAACTATTTTGAGAGCAGTAGCCATGGGTAATCTGATTTGATTATTAAAAATGAAACAAGCTACATAGGGATACACATGACAAATCGTTGCCTGGAATGTTGCTAGAAAAAAAAAAAAAAAAAAGCTAAGTTCTAGAAAAGCTTAATTTTTCATGGACTCTTTTTTTTCAGAGGAAATAGTTAAAATATTAAGATCCCTGCAGGAAATTTTCTGTGAACTTTTGGGAATGTGAAAGTTAATGGGTATTTTCCCCCGACCTTCATAGAAATTCATTGTCCTAAAAGATTCCTGTATCCCAGTACTTCCGAATGGTACCGGAATAAAACACATGGTACAAAGTAACTGCATCAAATAAAAATGCTGGATGAAAACATAAACCCACAAACACTATCCACACTATATGTGTTTAGTTTTACCTGTGCATTATCAGTGATTAATTTTTTCGCATAAGCTGTTGCCTGTAGTTCACTTGGTCTTGGTCTGGAAAGCTCACTGTAAAGTTCAGCAGCTCAAATAGCTGGTCACTGCCCGAGCCTAGTTAGCAGCTGTGGAAATCAAAGGACCTCTGCATGTCACGAGGCATTAGAACTGTCATTTCTGGCAGCCATAATGTAAAATATTATCAAAATTGTCAGCCACTCTCTGGATCTGGTTGTGGTAGGTACTCTTTAAGAGGATCTTCTGCAGCAGCGTTTGTACTTATTTACTTTCTGCATCACTGAGAAAACTCTGTGAACTCATTAGTTCACTTCTGCCACAGGAAAATAGATCTTGGGTAATGACACATCAAGGGCAGTGATGCAAATTACTCTGGACAAAATCACAGTAAAAAGTGGCATATTGAGGAGTTTCCTGTTCATAGAGTAACATGCATTGCCAACACTACTATCTAAGAGGACTGCATTTCAGAATGACCAGAGCATGCTGTAGATGAAAACATAAACAATGAATTCTACCTTCCGCACTGAGCAACTTGCTTTGCCTCCTTTCCCAGCAGCTTCAAGGTAACTGTTGCTCAGTTTATTGCTTCTGAGACTGAGTCTGGAGCCCCATACACAAGCTTGATTTGACCTAATTCAATTGCCTGCTGTAAGCCGTTATTATATTCATGTACCATGCAATTCTCTTTAAAGTTCTTAAAGAACGCGTGCAGCAGAAATACACCCTTCTTTCATCTCGTTATAGTTCTTACTAAGGCAGTGAGAAGAAACTATTCAGAAGAAGGGTTGAACCAAGCTGATATAATTCAGAGTGCAATGGAGCACCTAATGAACTTCTAAGAGTTTGACAGAGTGCATACTGGAACAGTGCAAGGAGGCACGGCATTTGAGATATTAAAACACATTAATGTGTGTAACTACAGGGATAAACATTGGCCCAAGACTGGTATTTGCCTTGATACTTCATAACCCATTTCCAGGATTTTGATACCAACTAGGCATCCTTCCAAGAAAACTGGAATTTTCTCATTCTTTGAATGGGGAGAATTCAAGGGAATGCTATACAAACCTTCCATCCATTCCATCTTCCATCCTTGATCTTTACCTAGTTACAGATTTTCTTGTTACAGACTACAGCAAGTTGTTCTGACCTAGGATTCAAGTATAAAATAAAGCAGCAACATCACTGATCTAAAAAAATGTGGTAACAAGGCTTACATAGTAATAATAATAAACCACGTTTTAAGCCAAAGGAAGCTGTCCTAACAAAAACAGCTGAGCCTCCATTCTCCAAGAGCATATACACTTGTTTATGCTTAAAACAAACCCCAATAGTCCAGGCACAGTTGACTGCAAACAAACTTTCTGTTTATGGGCTGAAGCAAAGTAATTGCTCATACAGTTTTATTCTTAAGCTAACAAAAACCAAACTAAAAAACCTCTGCATTCATAGAATTGTCTTTCCAGAATTAGCATCACGATCAGTTTAAGATATTCCACTTGATTCCTGGAAACTCAGTGGGAGATGCAAAAGCAAGTTTTGCTCATGCCTTGCAACTAGCAGTTCAAAGGAACTAGTTACAGGAATTTATCTAACTGCAGATACAGAAGGAAAAAAAAAAAGGCAGTTTCCCTGTGTCAGGTTTATAGATGGCAGTGAGAGAAAGAATAAAGAAAAGTCTTTTTCCGTGGAAGGGTATGATTCAAAATACCTAGAAGATAAAAGAATACTTTCACCAAAGTCAATAGGTGCTGCTCGTGACCACACAGATAGGATATCAGCACTTATGAAGATCCTACTTAAGTGGATATTCACTAGTAGAATAGGGCTTTAAGAAAACCCATAGTAAGTATGCAAAACATTTGCGTGCAGAGAAAAAAAAAATGAAGCAGCCTTCACACCTACGTTAAAAATAAGCTCCCATTTATCAACTTGTGTGTTTCTAAAAATAACTTCAATATTCTGGGAAACAAAGGATCCAGTCAACTTCACCGAGAGAGAAAGGGCTCAAAAGCATGTGATTTCACAGTAACAGCTGTTAATAATAGTAAGAGTAAACACTTGAGGTAATGCCAGTGAGAAGGACGGCTCACTAACAGATTACCCTGCAAGCAAGGGAGAAAACAAGATAGACAAGCGGCTGTATTTCATATATTCTCATAAACATCTTACAAATATAGTTTTTTGTAAGGACACAGGATCTCTATTTAAAGGGGGGAGACAGAAGGAAAAAAAAAGGGGAGATGGAAAAGGGAAAACTAAAGCTTTAGGATAACTTTAAAGTTTCCAGTGGATGAGATGATTCTCGGTATCCTTGGAAGAACCCCGTCTTTGCTCTCAGCAGAGATGAACTCCTGAAAGCAAATCAGAGGTAGAGCTCAGCTCCAGCTGCATCCTCTGTTCTACAAAGTTCAGTTAAAGAGAGATCTTACACTCTTGATTAATTTTTATCACTTATACTTCCCCCCTCCCCGCCAGGTGGGAAATAAACGGATGTTTCTTAGCCAAAGGGAAGCTCCTTCAAGTTTTCACAGCATGTGTTTTTATTGTAAAACAGCCTATTTTTCACTTGCAGCTTCTGAAAAAGCCCCACAAATTGCATTACAAATTCATAGCCAAAATCTGAAGTCAAGAGAACTGGGAAGTGTTTCTGTACATCCTGAATTGCTTCTGCTACTAAACATTACACAGCAGAGTGCAGAAAGTCCTACAGGAAAAAAAAAATCTGGGAGGAATTTAGGTCTCCTAGTTATGAATCCAGCGACACTCAACTTCTGCTTTCCAAGGTATTAAGCAGTTCCCTGACGTATTTGCTTCTCATCAGTACTGAAAGTAATTTCCTTGTGCTTTTTTGAGTTTAAATATTTCTTTGAAAGTAAATCTCTCCATTTATTTCCAAGTGCAAATTCTACCTATTAGGAATAAATGTGATACATGTATGAGATTGCTAAATTCATCTTTAAAATCAGAGGAATCAATCAGAGAACATCTATGCCCATGCAACAGTGGCAGCCTTTTTACGTCACACTTAATTATTTTCTATTTATGCAGTCTTTCTCCTCAATTACATATTAATGTTATTCTCTGTTCAGAACACTCACCAAAAACTGCTTTCTCTTACTTTACTAGTTCCAGGACAATGCTATTCTGTAATCTTTCCCCTCCTCACTCTACTTGTCCCCAAAAAGAAGCATTTTTGCATAGACATCTGTTTTCAGCTGAACACACATTACATTTTAAATTAAAGAATTAATTCAGCAATTATTATCAGATGCTTGAGCATACAGGTAAAAAAGTACTGATTACTCAGGCCTATATAAGACTCTCTACTCTGGAAAGGTAGCAATCAACACTGAGAATTCCAAACATTAAATGATACTTTCTCAAATAGAGAAGTTATCAAGACCTATAGTAAAAAAAAAAGAAGTAATAAAAAAGGGTTTTTTGTGTTTTTTTTTAAGAAAAAAGTGAAGAACTTGAATACATATTAACAGCTCCTCTAAATTGAATTAAAGTTAGCACAGGGAAACTACTGCAGATTAGGAATGTTCTAGTGGCTGTTGACTGTGCCAATTCTTAGTTTTCAGTACAGTCTTACAAACAATAACTTACCTTAATTACATTCAAATTAATGCAAAAAGTTGTATTTATAATGAGAACATCACAACTCTGTGAAATATACAAAATTCTTTATTTCAAGTTAGCATCCACAGTCATACATCTTTGTCCTCATGCAGTCCGTTTGCATTTGCAACCACCCAAAAAGTTAACAGTTTTTATGATACAGACACAAGGTAGCTAAACAGCTTTACTTTCTTTAGGCAAAGCTGAAATTGTCTGCTAACAGCATTTATTACCAGTGCATAGGTGCATCTTTTCCTAAGAAGCAAGAAGACAAAATTTCCCTTAAATGAAGGAACAAGGGTGACTTGACTGCTGTTACTAAAGCTTTAGCTCCTGAATGGAAGAATGATGGATGGATGTACCTGGATACACAGGATGCTTTCATTTGTAGCTTTCAGTTGCATTCGCTTGTACACAAGGGCTTGCACAGAATGAGATTAAATATCCTTACAGAACTCCATTACTGCTTTCATCATCATAATCACTCTCCAAGTTCCACATCTGAAGTAGCAGTAGGATTTTTTAAAATTAAATAGGACAAGAAAACAGAAGACAGACAGTATTGCAATTCCCTCATGTATGGTGCTGCTTCATAACCACCTGCTAAAAAAATATCTTTCCTTTCTGGAAGCACCAGTTCCTTTCCAACAAGGAAGCAGAGCCAGAGAGACAGTTTGTATAACTGCCATATTTTACAGCATTTCGAGCTCCCAGTTACAGTGGATAAGTTAAAAGTTAGCATATGGAATGAGTATCAGAAACTTTCGTATAAAAAGGTGAGTTAGTAAAAAACCTAGATATATTACAAGCAAAATTAGCAGCAAACACTGCTACCATTACACAGTACTTATGAAAGATGACTGATTGGATGGTCATCTGAAAAAGAAGCTGATGCACTGTTATAAACATGGCAAGACACATTTTATCATAGTACCCGCACAATCATGTGTTAAAAGAAGTAAGCACGATTCAGTTAACCCTAATCCTACTTAAACAAGAGCGCCTCCAAGCCACAAAACATTTAGTTTCAGTTTTATACTAACAATCACAATTCCAGTCCAATAGATGCAACCGACTCTGGTAAGCATGTCTGAACAGACAACAGAATGCAATTCCTAGTGCATGCAGCCCCACGCAATCGGAATGAATGTCAGTCTTTGCTCTTATGTGGCACTCTGCAAAGCAAGGCAAACTGTAGTTCAGAATGAAGGAAAATAGCACAAATGCTTTATTCAGAGGTAAGTGAATTCCAAATAGGCATGACATATGTACAGTTTGTTTCTAGGCACATCTTTGGTTACATTCTCAACACAGTCTTCTTCACAAAAAAATAAATATAACATTCAAGACTTGGTTGAAGTTCAAGCAAAGACAGTTTTTTCTGTTTTTCAGAAAACAAGACAGTAGAAGTCCCTTAAAAGTGATGCTTTATTAAATCCATAAATGATAAAATCCCAGTGCTACGGTAAGGCATGTAAATACTGAACCTGAAAGAAAACAGAAGTGGAGAAGAGAGATATTGAATCATTAGCTCTTGGAACTTAGCTGCTTACCATTCGAAAAAAGATCAAAAAGTTACAGTTGTGAAATGAGGATTAATAGGATTACTAAAACACAGTCAAGTATTCAAGCAAATAAATGCAAACTACTTCATGAAAGCTTATGAATTTGTTTTGTATTGTATTTTTTTTTATTATTTCTAGTCATCAACTTTTAGTTTCTAGATTTAAACACAGAAGAATTTTTGCCACCATTTACAATGGAAGCCATTTAAGTAAACATATTCTGCTTATATTTTTTTACTTCCATGAGTAGTTTATGAGTATGGATGGTGGGGAAAAGTATATTGCTATTAAACGGAACAAAGTGAAGGGACCTGCCCAAGAAATTCAATTCCTAGGAGTAAAATGGCAAGATGGACGTCGTCACATTCCAGGAGATGTGATTGACAAAATCACCAGTATGTCACCACCCACTAGCAAGAAAGAGACACAGTCTTTTCTGGGTGTAGTAGGTTTTTGGAGGATGCACATCCCAAACTACAGCCTCATAGTAAGCCCCCTCTATCAAGTGACTCGGAAAAAGAATAATTTTGCATGGGGTCCTGAACAGCAGCAGGCCTTTGAGCAAATCAAGCAGGAGATAGCCCGTGCTGTGGCCCTGGGGCCAGTTCGGTTGGGACAGGATGTGAAAAACATGCTCTACACTGCTGCTGGAGAGAAAGGTCCCACTTGGAGTCTGTGGCAAAGAGCCTCTGGGGAGACCCGAGGCCGACCCCTTGGATTTTGGAGCAGAGCGTACAGGGGTTCAGAGGAGTGCTACACTCCAACTGAGAAGGAGATTTTGGCCGCATACGAGGGGGTTCGGGCTGCCTCTGAAGTAATTGGTACTGAGACACAGCTCCTCCTGGCACCTCGACTGCCAGTGCTGAATTGGATGTTCAAAGGAAAGGTTCCCCCCACCCATCATGCTACCGATGCCACCTGGAGTAAGTGGATTGCACTGATTACACAGCGAGCTCGGATGGGGAACCTCAACCGTCCAGGAATCCTGGAGGTGATCATGGACTGGCCTGAAGGCAAGAAGTTTGGAACATCCCCATCAGAGGAGATACCACGTGCTAAAGAGGCCCCACCATATAACGAACTACTAGAGAATGAAAAGACGTATGCCCTCTTCACTGATGGATGGTGTCGTATTGTTGGGAAGCATCGCAGATGGAAGGCTGCTGTGTGGAGCCCCACACGACGAGTTGCAGAGGCCACCGAAGGAGAAGGAGAGTCAAGCCAGTTTGCGGAGGTAAAGGCCGTCCAGCTGGCCTTAGATGTGGCTGAACGGGAGAGGTGGCCCATGCTATATCTTTATACTGACTCTTGGATGGTGGCAAATGCTTTATGGGGGTGGTTGCAGCAGTGGGAACAGGACAACTGGCAACGGAAGGGTAAACCTATTTGGGCTGCTGAACTGTGGAAAGACATTGCTGCCCGAACAAAAAGGTTGGGTGTAAAGGTGCGCCATGTAGATGCTCATGTGCCCAAGAATCGAGCTACTGAAGAGCAGAAAAATAACCATCAGGTAGATCGAGCTGCCAGAATTGAGGTGTCTCAGATCGATTTGGACTGGCAGATCAAAGGAGAGCTATTTTTAGCTCGGTGGGCCCATGAGACCTCTGGCCATCAAGGAAGGGATGCGACCTATAAGTGGGCTAGAGACCGAGGGGTGGACTTAACTATGGATGCCGTTGCACAGGTTATCCATGACTGTGACACATGTGCCATAATTAAACAGGCCAAGAGGATGAAACCCCTCTGGCAGGAAGGGCGATGGGAAAAGTATAAATATGGGGAGGCGTGGCAGGTTGATTATATCACCTTGCCACGAACTCGCGATGGTAAGCGTTACGTGCTCACCATGGTGGAGGCGACCACTGGGTGGCTTGAGACATACGCAGTACCCCACGCTACCGCCCGAAACACCATCTTAGGGCTCGAGAGACAAGTCCTATGGCGACATGGCACTCCAGAGAGAATTGAGTCCGATAATGGGACTCATTTCAAAAATTCTCTTGTGGATATCTGGGCCAAAGAACACGGCATTGAATGGATCTACCATATCCCCTACCATGCACCAGCTGCTGGTAAGATCGAGCGCTACAACGGGTTGTTAAAAACCACGTTGAGAGCAATGGGTGGTGGGACATTCAAGCACTGGGAGAAGCATCTGGCAGAAGCCACCTGGCTGGTCAACACTAGGGGATCAGTCAACCGAGAGGGTCCTACACAGTCCGGCTCCCTACAGACCATAGAGGGAGATAAGGTCCCTGTGGTACATGTGAGGAGCATGTTGGGAAAAGCGGTGTGGGTCCTTCCAGCCTCTGGAAAGGGCAAACCCCTCCGTGGAACCGTTTTTGCGCAGGGACCTGGGTGCACCTGGTGGGTAATGGATAAAAATGGGGACGTCCAGTGTGTCCCACAAGGGAATTTGATGCTGGGGGAATGCAGTCTGTAATTACGTGTGTATGTATGTATATATATATATATATATATATATGTTTCTATGTAACTCATGTTATTACTGTTTGGTTATGTATAGATGTGTGTTAAGCATGATGTGATGATGTGGAATAAGGGGTGGAATGTTGTGGTTTTGATGCCGGTATTCCACATCAGAGCATCACGCAGCAGTGAAGGAGTTAATGCTGGGGGAGCAGCAGAGGGGAGGGGCGGAGCTCCGCACCGGATGGAGGCGGCGCTCGGTCTGGGCGCGTTGCTCTGGGCTGCCGTGGAGGTTCAGCACGTGTGCTTCCCCTGCAGGTCCTCCTTAGCGTATAGCTTCTGGTTTGAAAATTTTTTCTCTCTCTTTCAATTGTTCAATTTTATTGGATTTAGTAAAGTTACCGTTCCTGCTCAGATCGTGCCGTTGTTTTCTTGTCGACCCATCCCTTCCCGCTGTTTCCCCCTCCCCCTCCCGGAGCGCGACTCTGCTCGGGCGGCCGCGCAGCGCGGCCACTGACGCAGTTTCTTTTTCTCTCCCCTCTCCCTTCTCGGTTTTCCCTTGGGTCACTGTCACGGACAACACCGTGACAAGAAGTAAGCACGATTCAGTTAACCCTAATCCTACTTAAACAAGAGCGCCTCCAAGCCACAAAACATTTAGTTTCAGTTTTATACTAACAATCACAATTCCAGTCCAATAGATGCAACCGACTCTGGTAAGCATGTCTGAACAGACAACAGAATGCAATTCCTAGTGCATGCAGCCCCACGCAATCGGAATGAATGTCAGTCTTTGCTCTTATGTGGCACTCTGCAAAGCAAGGCAAACTGTAGTTCAGAATGAGGAAAATAGCACAAATGCTTTATTCAGAGGTAAGTGAATTCCAAATAGGCATGACATATGTACAGTTTGTTTCTAGGCACATCTTTGGTTACATTCTCAAAACAGTCTTCTTCACAAAAAAATAAATAAAACATTCAAGACTTGGTTGAAGTTCAAGCAAAGACAGTTTTTTCTGTTTTTCAGAAAACAAGACAGTAGAAGTCCCTTAAAAGTGATGCTTTATTAAGTCCATAAACGATAAAATCCCAGTGCTACGGTAAGGCATATAAATACTGAACCTGAAAGAAAACAGAAGTGGAGAAGAGAGATATTGAATCATTAGCTCTTGGAACGTATCTTCACAAACCTAAGCACAAACCTAGCTACAATGCTAAAGATAAAATCACCACTCCTTTCTCCTATAAGAAAGTAAGCTTTTTAATTTACAAAACACAATTTCAAGGCAGAGGGACACAAAAATGACAAAGGAGGAGGAAGGAAAATGAATGTGGGAATTAGACTGGAAAACTACCAAAAGGTTGGAAAAAAAAAAACTTAGCTGCTTACCATTCGAAAAAAGATCAAAAAGTTACAGTTGTGAAATGAGGATTAATAGGATTACTAAAACACAGTCAAGTATTCAAGCAAATAAATGCAAACTACTTCATTAAAGCTTATGAATTTGTTTTGTATTGTATTTTTTTTTATTATTTCTAGTCATCAACTTTTAGTTTCTAGATTTAAACACAGAAGAATTTTTGCCACCATTTACAATGGAAGCCATTTAAGTAAACATATTCTGCTTATATTTTTTTACTTCCATGAGTAGTTTATGAGTATGGATGGTGGGGAAAAGCACTTCCTCTCGTTTAAATAAGTTGCCTTTTATTTTTCAGTAATGGTTCTCTGTAAAGCTTATCCCTATAGTACAGTATTATAGACATGATTGTAACAGTGACAAAACCTACTGTGAAAGAATAATAAAGAAGTTTAAATAAGAAGAATAACTTCTGTAATCCTGTTCATTTAACAACGCTGCATACTTAGGAAAGATTAATATTTTGTCATTTTTCTACAAGAGCAATAAGCTATTTTTTTTCCTAACGCATGTGCCTGAAAACTAAGTAATTGAAGAATTTGATAATGAATGCTCTGAAAGACAGAAGCATTCCATTTTGTAGGTAGAGCTCCATCAGACAGATAAGTGCAGGCTGCTTTTATAATTTTAGTTGAGCACAGATGAAGCATTTTCTATCTTTTAGATTTCTCACACACGCTACTGCAGTACAAAGAATGAAAGAACATACAGGCGTAGTCCATGCAAAATACAGCTGTGAATTACAGAACACTTTCTCTGGTAATAATGCTGCTGATTTTGACCAAGACTACTTAAAAGTATTCATATTTTCTTTGAACCAGGCCTTTATGAATACAGTCAATGGACAGCTTGTAAAAACAGTGTCCAATTTAACAGGTTCACCACAAGATATCTTACCTGCTAAATACTTAATATTATAAAGTTTGAGCGATTCCAGCATTATCTTCAGATCAGCAACTTCTCTGTCTATTCTTCTGTCTATTTGCGTCAGAGCTCGATCTTGTTGTGCATGCTAGAAAATAAAACAAACATAATTTGAACAGTTCCATGTTTATTTAGAAATGTAACCCATTCCTCTCAACTGTACTTCCAACTCCTCCTTAAATGTACGTTAATGAAGTAATTTGCATTCAAAGCAAATGAGTTTTTTCCTAGCTTGCCATATCTAAGGAATTGAACTCAGTACACTTTCATCGCACGTTCAGTAACATGTAATCTAGAACATGGCAGAACTGGGTGCCTTCTTATCTCAATCTAGCAGCATAATCACTCACTTTAATCTGTCACCTGGCCCACAGACATTCAAGTCACATCTCAATTATAATAGCTATTGAGAAGTCTAAGAGACTCTTGTGATAGAAACATACTGGAGAAGCATGAAAACGTATGGATCCTTAGAAATATCAGAATAGGTCTTTTGATGTAAAAACCATGTCTCCTTCTTGCAGTGAATTCTACTGCAGAAACGTCTACAGAATGACGAAGTCAGAATCTGATTATGACAGAAGACAGGACTTCATAGAAAAAAATGAGATGGAATTATTACTCAGAAAGGACTGAAAGATCAAGCTTGTAAAGTCAGAACAGCTGCTGCTCTGGTGCTGGTATTTTCAAATCATCACTACTGAAACGTTGTCATCAGTTAATGATTTATGACTAGAGGTCTTCCTGTGAATAATTCTCTACAGTAATGAAACAAAACGAAGAGGAAAACTTTAGTAAAGGTTTCTGCTAAAATGAAGCCAAATCAATCAAGATAAGTGTTTCAGTTCCACTGAACACGGAAAACGTCACTGATTTAAAGAAACGAAAAGCAACCTTAAGTGTTCTGCCTACAGAAAATGCTACATACTTGAAATTTCAAAACAAACCAACAAACAAAAGCCCACTGAACAGGTTATGATGTACTAACATATATAAGCCTTCCTATTCTGTAGATGCTAGAGTTATCTGTACCACTATGGAAATACATAGAAAAATAACAAATCTCAATGACGTTTTGTACATTGAAGTGTGTCTAAGTGCATGAGCAGCTTCAAAAATAGTACCAGCTCTCTAAGACAAGTAAAAAAAGCTTTGTTATATAATAACAAGCTACCAAGTTCTTACCAATTCCACTATTTCTGTCCTCATTTCGAGTAGTTTTCTTTCATTAAGTGAATGCTGGAAGGGAAAAACAAAAAAAAAGACAGATAAATATGATATCATCCTTAAGCCTTTTCCCAAATGCTTAAAAGCATGCTTCCTTTTCTGTTCTTTGCTTTCCAGTTTTCTACAAAACTGAATCTGAACGACCATGTTGTCCGACAACACTTGAAAGAGAGTATTGCAAGGTGACTGCTGTCACTTGGAAAGCTGAATTTAGACAGGTGTTCAACACAAGCTGGAACAACGAAATACATTAAAAAGCAGCTGGCAGAAAAGTTGGCAGACCTGCATTTTGACCTGTGATTCTGAAGAGGAAATAGGGCAGTTAACTAACTCACAGAGCATACGAATGCCAAGAAGACTGAACCATCTGCCTTCTTCAGTAAGGGGAGTGGTTTTTAAACTGTCATAGCAAACTCAGCTACCAAAGATGTTTCACCAGCATTACGGCAATTCTCTATTCAAAATTTTGAAATGGTCCGAACAACACCTGGGGAACACCACTGAAAATGCTATATTTGGTAAACATAAAACATTTGCATCTCATGTCAAGTCACTGGTTCAGAAACACTTGAAAGATAGGTACTATAAATCAGAAGTCCTGGTTTACTTAGAAACTCTGGTTATCTGGATTGAAGGCAAGGTAAACACATTCAAGAAGCATACCTTTAAGGCAGGTTTCTGATACATGAACAGGCATTATTTGACATCTGTAATGGTTCCTACCTGCTACTAAAGCAATTCAGTTACTCCTAGGACAGCTGCTAAGCCATCAGTGCAGAGTATTAAGTCATCAGGCTCCCATCTCAGAATCCTCAGTTACACAGCAATAACTTCATCTCCTGATGTTCCCATGTGAAAAGTGACTTCTTTTTCCTTCCAGTCTAGAGGTATATCTCACTTTGTCATCAAACTCAGACTAACCTACATAAACGCCTCAGCGCTGAAAAACTCTCTTTAAAGATCCAGAACACTATTTGAACTTCTAACAGATCTAAAGATCCAATTAAGAAATAGCATAAGGCTACAAACATAGAAAAAAGAGACAAATAATAATGTGTCTATAATTAATAAAACATATGTTACTAAATTCTGCAAATTGATGACAAGGACAAAAAAAAGAAATCAGTAGCATATATTGTCTCAAAGTGAAATTCCTCAACCTGTTAACATGGCAAAACATTTATAAAACAATGCAATTTTTAAAAGTCATGTATGAAGTTTAACATAACAGTGCCCCATCCCTGGAGGTGCTTGAGGCCAGGTTGACTGGGGTCCTGGGCAGCCTGATCTGGTAGGTGGCAACTCTGCCCACAGCACGATGGTCTTTAAAGTCCCTTCCAATGCAAGTCATTCTATGATTCTGCATGGACAGAACCACATATTAACAATCTGGTTATCACCACCAAAGGTAGATTTACATTTAAAATAAACAGTGTAACACATAGATTGAAATAGTTTCTGCTTAACTATGTATAGGTGCTGTTATCAAAATAGATGTTTTCTGAATAATTTATATTCTGCAAGCCACTCTGTTGATGTCTGCATTTGTTCAAGTTTGCCTTGTGGCTAGAAGCTAGGTCAGCCCCAAGGTTTTTAAACTGAGCTTCAAGAAACCAAAATGCATCCTTTTGTTATAAAACACCAAAACATGTCTGTAATAATACAAGTACATAAGAAGAAAGGCAAGGTTAACCCCACTCTGAAGTTAAACAGGGAGATTTCCCCTTAAGTCCTTTTTTTTTTTTTTGCAGTTCAGAGAAAATGCAGTTCTGTCAGATGCATCTTGATATTTCTAAACAGCAAACTTGAGCGACACAGTGATGCAAGAGCACACGAATGTAAGTGAAAGTTTGTTCCATACTTCAGGATTTTCAATTCAATCTGTATCGTTGCAGATATAAATCAGGGCATAAGCAGATGTGCATTAGGTAATGAAGACTTCCACTTCACATTTGCTGGAGAGTGAACTTATTAAAAGATAAAGCATTTAGAGTTTGAAACATAAGAAATGGCTGACATGAGTGCTGGCAAATTAAGATAATCTCTTTCAGCATTAATCTCAAGCAGGCGACAACTTCAAGGGGGCATACACAGAAAGTGACTTACACCCCAACATTTCTTACTGTTGAGATTGCAGTAAATATTACTTCTTCATTACCCACCTGTGATAAAGGGACTGAATTAAAATTTGCAGAAAAATGTCACTAAAAGATGTGTCCATTTCAATGATGAAATTCAGGTTCATAAAAGCTATTCAAAAAAGATCTAAAACCAAATTTCTACTCAGAGTGCTCCATCTAATGCAAAATTATGTATCTTCTAATTTTTCATTTCTGTTAATCTAATTAAAACGCTTGTCAATTAAATTCTACACATATTTCAAAGTCAAAAACAATCAGAATCAGTATCAGTTACAATGAAAATTAATCACAACTACTTTCACAACACATACTGCCTGACAGACTAGCCACACTGAATTCTCCCGTTACAGGGAAAGGAAATATCTTCAGTAATGGCAAGATAATGAAATGCTTATACTTAACTCAGTGTGACGATATATTACTAGCACAGCTCTAGAAAATCTCCAGGCAGCTAGTTGGAATGTTTAAATGCAAAAAACTGAAATATTTAACCGTAGTACATTAATGTCAATACTGAAACAATATCAAAAGAGACAGACATACAAAGAAACTCCCCACCACTGTACCCCATATTACAGCATTCAAGGATGACTAATTTGGATTAATAGCATCTTAAAAAGGAATAATACTACAGATTAATATTGAACAGACGTTCTTATCCAAATTCAGAGATTATTCAATTTTTAGATGTTTCTAAGAAGAAAGTGAACAGAACTTTCCAATTCTTTTACTCTGCTCATCTCTAGGTTTAGATTTAGTTTGTTGTCAGCATGAACTCTGGTAATTTCATCCTTATGGGAATACAAAGGATAAAGCAGTGAACAAGAATTTCTATTTAATTGTAAGCAAAAACAAGTTAGACAAAAATACTGTGCCTCTTTCTAATTAGAGAGGAACTGGATTCTCGAGACACCCAATGTGCTTAGATTTCCTAAGTACAAGTGTTCTTGCCCTTCCACTTGTGGTCTGTAGGATGAATTCATTCTCATTGGAACAAATAAAAAACTGACTACTTTTATACCAGAACACTGAAAACAAGAGTTGATAAAGAACACAACTTTCTACAAATTCTGGGCATGTTTCATAAACCTACAACTCACTAATTTTAGAAATCTTTGCCTAGGTACACTTTGAAATTGGACTTCCATGAAGGAATCCTGATACTCAAGATAACTAAGCTCTACTATTATAAACTAAGCTCTACTATTATAAACTAAGCTCTACTATTATAAACTAAGCTCTACTATTATAAACTAAGCTCTACTATTATAAACTAAGCTCTACTATTATAAACTAAGCTCTACTATTATAAACTAAGCTCTACTATTATAAACTAAGCTCTACTATTATAAACTAAGCTCTACTATTATAAACTAAGCTCTACTATTATAAACTAAGCTCTACTATTATAAACTAAGCTCTACTATTATAAACTAAGCTCTACTATTATAAACTAAGCTCTACTATTATAAACTAAGCTCTACTATTATAAACTAAGCTCTACTATTATAAACTAAGCTCTACTATTATAAACTAAACTCTACTATTATAAACTAAGCTCTACTATTATAAACTAAACTCTACTATTATAAACTAAGCTCTACTATTATAAACTAAGCTCTACTATTATAAACTAAGCTCTACTATTATAAACTAAGCTCTACTATTATAAACTAAGCTCTACTATTATAAACTAAGCTCTACTATTATAAACTAAGCTCTACTATTATAAACTAAGCTCTACTATTATAAACTAAGCTCTACTATTATAAACTAAAACAGTTTACAAGTTTAAAATTTAAAAGGAAATGTTTCTAAAGACTGCATCTAGGCTCTCAGAAAAAAAACAAACACTGACAACTTAGACGGAAAATGTTTATTATTTTTAAACACATAACTTTTAAAACTATCACTAAGTATTTTGTTTCATGGATAACTCTAAGCAGTTCCTACTTCATCTTCAGTGACAGCTGACATTTTAAATTAAATTCCCTGCAGGAATTCTAGCCAGATGACACTTTGTCATAAGGCAAGCTACTGATGGGATGAATGTGTGGGAGATTCAAGAGATTGATGATGTTCTGGGATATTCTGCAGTTAAAAACAAGTAAACATCTCTCAAATAGACTGATGTCAGCTAGACAAGACTTCATTAAGTAGTATGAATAATAATGACACTCAATTTCTATGCTAGGATTTTTGAACCTGTTGTAATTAGATGGCCTTACAGCAGGATGTTGCAATTTAATGAAAAGATTGTGTTATTTTGAAGCCTTTACAACACTGTGTCAATCTGTCCTTTAGAAGTATGAGCAAATGTAATCATTAAAATTATTTTATATTTACAGTAAAAAGTGAAATTTAAAGACATTTAAGTTAAAAAAAAAAACCAAAACAAAGATGACTCAGATCTTTCACGTTCTACCACTGAATATGCTAACTCATATACTTATATGCAAGCAAAACAATGAAGTTCAAGACAAAAATCAGATGCTGAATGTATTTTAAAAACTTTATTCTGAAAGCTAGTATGCATTAAGCCCTTCCTAACATGAAACAGTTTCCAACCTTAATCATTTTTGCAAGAATTTCTGTCTGTGTAAAAGCTACATGTTCATCTAAGTAATAGGTTTTGAAGCAGTCTTGATGAGAGAAAGCTATTTCGACTGTAAGTCAGGAGAAGCAAACTATAAAGAGCAGAAACACAGCACTGATCTTTAAACCTGTACATAATTAACAAGTGAGTTTCCTCCAAAAAACACATTTTCTTGCTAAGGTCATTCACTCACAGGCAAGTGGGACCAAGCATACTGGTCCCAAACTTAGAGGCTAAGACATTTAAAAGCTATTTCAAATTCTGGACAGTTAAATTTAAATTCAGTTACTTGTACAGTTTACAATTCTCTCGCAATAAATTAAATACATGTGAAACTGACTTCATTGCAGCCCAATCTGTCCCCTCAATTTCAGTTTCATTATCCCATATATACAACAATCAAACACAACGTTTACAATAAAATCGTAACAGCAACATTTTTTAAGTGAATAAGAGACGTGATAATTCTTGATTATATTGGTACAGTATCTTACCATGACTTGCTTCTTTATCTGCTGGAGTTCAAGTTTTATTCTCTGGGAGAGCAGAAAAGAAATGTACATTTTAGTATTGTACACAGAAACCGACAGTCTATAAATATAGGCAATTTCAATGATTAGTAGCAATTACTATAATCCACACTGTGAAAGGAAGGTGTCTTAGTTTCAGCTGGAATGGATGTTTTTTTTTTCAGTGTCTGGTTCGATGCTATGTTTAGGTTCTAGGAGAAAAATAATGTTGACAACACACTGGTATTTGTAGTTGCCTGCTCAGCAGCATATACAGAGCCAAGACTACGTGCAGTGAAGGGCCCAAGGAGCTGGGAGGGAACAGAATTAAGACAGTTTACTTAAACTGGCCACAGGGCTATTCCATACCAAATGATATCAAGCAGAAGGAGTTTTGAAGGGAGTTGGAGTTCATCTCCCTCTCTCTCCCACTGCTCAGGATGCTAGCTGGGCAGCAGTTGGTATGGTGAGCAATTACTTGTGCATCACTTGTTATATCTATTATACAGACATACTATTTTCCTTTCCCCTATTTTAGCAGATAGTTTTATCTCAGCCTATGAGTTTTACTTTATTAGTTTTTAATTATCTCCCACATCCCACTGGGAAGGGGGAGGAATGAGCACATGATGGTGTGATGCTCAGCCACTTGCCAGGTTAAACCACAACAGAAGGCAGAATGAATGTGGTTTAAATCCATCTATATCCTCAGTATGTGTGTAGACAGACCCAAGTGTATGCACATACGTACTCACTCAGTAGTGCACATTTCCAAGCATCAGGACAGAAGCTAGTACTGTCCCACAGCACTACAGGTGGCCAAACGCACAGGATGGCATTAGCAAGGGTAAACACAGCCAAAGGTAAGTGATTATTCTCCCATGTTTAGCACTTGTGAGCTTGCACCAAAAAAGCTGTGTCCAGCTTTAGGCTCTCTGGTATAAGACAAATGTTGACATGCTGGAACAAGCTCAGGAGAGAGCCACCAAGATGATGGGAGACTGCAGCAAGTAGCATAGGAGTGGAGAGCAAAAAGAGTAAGCAAGACAGTAAGCAATAGGTTTGTTTAGCCTTAAAAAGAAATTGCTAAGCATCAAAATGCAGCCAGCAATTCCCTGAATGGTCTCTAGGTAAGTTCTACACTTCTAAGGTAACTTAATCTATCACTATTTCTTTCAGAAGAAATATGAAATAGGAATAGTTGTAGCATCTTCTATTAATGTATGAAAATTATTCTAACAAAAAAGAGCAACAGCTGCATCAACAATTTAGGATATACAGCTCAGTAGCTTCTTCCTCCCTCATTGTTTTCTTCTCTATTTCACACATAACCAGGAAGATTTAAGTCTTTTGTCAAACTCCACGAGACTCCCAACAGCCCATTTTTCCAGCTTCCATCAGGATGGAGAGGCATCAATAGTCTGTTGGTCAGCAACTCCTCCCAACTTTGGATCACTCACAAACTTGCTGAGGGTGCATCCTGCCCCTTCACGAGGTTATTAATAATTCGGTGTTAAACCATATCAGCACCCAAGTTTGTACCCTGGGTACAAACCACTTTTTTACATCCTTAATGAAAAACAAGTGGTACAAGTCGAAGATACTGATTTTTACCTCATTTTCTGAACGAAGAGCTGAAAGCTCACTTTTTCCCAATATAATCATATCCTTTTTCACTCCATCAATATGGGACATAACTTGTTGAAGAGCAATCTCCTTTAAAAGACAGAAGACAAGCCTCAGGACATGTAGCCATAATGTTTTTCTCATCTGCGCGTACAAATACAACAGGCTATTCAGGTACTCTGAAATTTTTAATCTGGTAATTTGAGACTGATTATTTCAGTTTCAAAGAAAGCAAGACAGACCAAGTGAAAGTGACAAAACAAGCAAGTTGTGGTAAATCATTTGTAATCAGAAATTCTAACAGATCAGAACAGTTCAACTAATAGCCTAGGATAAACTCTCTTCTAAGTCTTCAAATTCTTAACCTAGCAAAGGCTTTAGGGAGAAGGGAGAAAAGGTGCCACTGTGCTAAAAGAGGAAAGCCAGCTTCCACACCAAGACTCCCCAGTGCCACCCTACTCTTGTAACTTCCTCCTTTTCCACCTTCCCATGGAAGAGAGCTCACTCCACTTTCCTATTCAGCTGAGCAGAATCATGCACTATACTTACACTTTTAAACACTCTTCTCACTGACAGAAGTGAGCTGACAGATGGCAAACAAGCATCCTTCTTCATTTTGGAGGATGGAAAGGTCTGTAGATTCTGCTCTAGATGTTACACTATCCACATGCGAACAGGGATTCCCCTCTCATTGCTGAACTTTACCACTAATAAGCAGGTCCTTGCTTTTGATTCTGGACTAATACCATTAAAAATCTGACACTATAACTTCGTTTTTGACAAGTAAGGACAGTCTAATTTACAGCACTGTTTAGAAAAGGCTACCTGACTACAGCACTTTAAAAAGAATTAAAAAAATGCAGTGGGTCAGTGTATTGGACGTATCACAAAAGATCTGCAGGAAGACTACTGCCATGGATATCTCCTTTCTTATTCCCTGATGTGTCCAGCTTACTTTCATTCTCTCTCCTCTTCACCAAACAGTTTTCTCACATGAAGATAGCAACTCAGTTACCATAAAATTAGTTAAATCCTTTGTTTGTAAAGTGACAGCCTCACAGAGCTAAGAACTTCAGTTACTTCTTCCCACTAGCATTGCCTATTTGACTCACTTATGTGTGGGAATTCCAGCATACTAGATACTGCTAATCACATTCAAAAGATGCTTAAGTTCCACGATACAGCTAAATGTGTCTTACGCTGAATTTGGTTTTATTTCTGGAGGCTGAAGTGCCTAAAAGCATAACATAGCAATATTCAACACTTTCACGTCCACATGCTTACACAGATCTACCTGCGTACACTTTGTCTAAGGATTCCCTCCCAAAAATAAAACAGCCAATCCCCCCACAAATTCACTTCAAGTCAATGCAATTTTCTGGTAGCCAAGATGGATCTCTAGATATTCAGAATTACCAGTCTATTTCCAAGCAAGTTTTCTTCAGTTCCTCTCACCAGTTTATATATATATGCTGCATGGATTTAGAGTATACCATGAATAACATGCAGCAAAGGAAACAGAAAACTTACAAAATCAGCATCCAAAACATACTCTTCCTGAGCGTTATCAGTACATACAACTACACTAACCACACACTAAAATCATTGCAAAGAAGTTTAGCTCAATTCTAGTACAATATAAATGTCACTATGACAGAAAGATATATTTAGAAACAGGCCACATAACAGAATGGTAAATTACAGGAGGAAATCTTTTCCTTCGCTGCTGTATAACTAGAGAAAATAATGTAGGAGCTGTAAATAGTTAAATCCATGTTTAGAGTATCTCCTATGACTGAGTAAAAGCCTTTTCAGGTTAAAATAAAGCTAGGAGGAAACAAAGAAACAAACAAAGAAACAAAAAACTCATGAACATTGTACCAGATGGTAGTTCCTAAGTGTCAAGGTCCATCACAACACTTCGATAGCTGCTTGATAGATTCAAGACAAAACTCAACAGCCGGTGGATATTCAGGGATAGCTGTTCACTTTCAAGTTTTTAAACACGGTCTACCAGTAAATAATACAGCAATGTGCATTTCATTAGCAGACATACCGGATTTCAACGGACTTTAACCCTTCCACCCTCTTTGAGCTAACCTGCTGTACTTTGGTCACCATGTCCTTGTAAATCGTATCCAGGTTGGTGCTCAGGATTTTCACTAATGCAGATACAATCACTTCCGACTGTTGAGTAGTGAATCCTAAGTAAAACAAAATAGAACAACATTCAGCTGGACAGCTGATGAAGATTATCGACTTCTAATATACATTACAAAGTTTTTTAAAAAAGCAGTCAGTTATGAAAGGTAATAAAGTACATTCCTCTCCATCTAGCACTAGCAGAGCACAACCGGGCAATACAACCAAGTTCCTCCACTCCAAAATAACGCCTGTGACATAGCTGTTTCTGCAGTACAGCACTATTACAATATCAGCAAGATTAATGTTGGAAGTATTACAGAATGCCATCTCTTGTGTAATTATAAGAAACCTGGCATTCAAAAGCAGATACCTACCTTCAGTACACTCTTAAGTGGTACCATGGAAAATATGCAAATCTCAGCAATTCCCAACAAAGAGCTCTGATTTTAGGCCTGCCAAGTTCTGAGTCCATCTTAAAATACACTTTGAACTCTGTGCATGGTGAACTAGCACAAAACATAGTTTCAAATATGTGGCAGGTTAATGTTAGAAAGCAAATCTGGGGTCTGAGAGTGAGTAACTTTCAACAGCAGAGCTGCTTTAATCATTTGCCGTCACCAAAAGCGCGTACCCTTACTCCTGCTGCTATGTATGTGTCCCAGTGCTCACACAGCTGCACTATGAGCTCATTCATGTCTCAGAATAACGTCAATCAAAAAGAACTGTAGTTTGAATTACAGAATGGCCTGGGTTGCAAAGAACTTCAAGGATCATCTAGTTTCAACCGCCATGCCGTCGACAGGGTTGCCAACCACCAGACCAGGCTGCCCAGAGCCACATCCAGCCTTGCCTTGAATGCCTTCATGGATGGGGTACCCACAACCTCTCAACCACTCCCCCAGGTCCTATCACTATCAACACACGTAAAGTTCCCTGAGAGTTAGGCTGGCACACACGAAGGATGAAACTATACAGGAGGAGCCAGTGATTGGGATCCCTCCTTTCCAGCGCAGTGAGCTATCACAATGCAATTCAGCCATGCGGTCCTTCTTCCTCATGCTACTGAGGTAGCAAAGGTACTTCATCATGAACCCAAAATGATCTCTTCCCTTACGTTTTAGGGTAAGAGAAGGTATATTTTATACAGCATACACACTCCACCCCAAGAGCTGCATTTTTTTTGCAGCAGCCCACGTTCAACCGCATTCCAACAGTTGCACACTGCTGCGGATTAATTAACCGAGCTCTGCAAGCTAAGAAACCCCTCACGACCCCCCCAAGGAACGTACGTAGCAAATTACCATTTTCTTCCAGGAGACACACCAGAGCGTGAGTGTCAAAAAAAAACTTCCTACTTCCCAGCAAGGAAACACTGCCCTTGCTCTCTAAAAACGAAGACGCAGAGTCGCTGACACCTGAGAAAGACAAGCAGAACACTGACGTACTGCTCGAGCCACACAGGAGCTCCCCGCTCCCCACGCCCGCCCGCTCTCACCGCTCTCCCCGCAGCGCCGGGCCCGGCCCACGCGCCGGGCCCACACCGAGCCAACGCTGACGGCGGCCCCCTCGCGCGGACAGGCGCTGAGGCCGCGCCGCGTGGGGGAGGCGGAAGCGGGCGGGAGGGCGCCGCGGGACCGCAGCACGAGCAGCGCCCGCCTCACGGCCATGCCGCCCGCACCCGGCGGCACGGCGGGCGAAGAACACAAACCGCCGGCGCTACCGGAAGTCTATGGCTGAGCACGCACCGCCCTTCCGCCGCGGACGTCAGTCCGCTTCCGCTTCCGCTTCCGGAACGGTGTTCCGCAGTGGGGCGTGGCTGCTCTGCTGCTGTGAGGTGGAGCGCTGAGACCTTTCCGAATGCTTTACTAGAGCGGGTCGATGTTTTTCAGAACCGTTCAGAAACCCACGCAGTGTATTTTCCTTGATACTTCTACTTCAGTGATAGTCAACCGGGATATCCAGGCTAAGCACGCTGACACATCCATCTTCTCTAGCATGAAGAAACACTGCCTCTGCCTATGGAGACTGGAAGTGTGTTCGTTATTTTTCTCCATGTGAGGAGTCAGCTTGGCTGACTCTGACTCTTGGCTGACAAGTTTGCCCCATTTTTTACTGTAATCTTAGCTGTTTGGACCTCCTAGCCACTTTGACTTCCAATACAACCACCACTGACTGGCTTCTCCAAGCTCTGCAGGCTGCTTTGGACATCTTTCAGGGCTGCTCTGCTCAAAGGGTGCCTGGGCCAGTTTCTGTGGCACCAGGAGGCATGACCAACATCATCGTGAAATGAGCTTTGTGCTGCTCCGTGGTGCAGGCTGCTTCGTGCCTGGCTGTAATGTCTACGTGGCTTCACAGAAGGATTAGCTCCTGTTCAGGAAGGCAGGAAGGACAACCGTTGCCTGGGTTGCATCAGGCCCAGGACTACCAGCCAGCTGGAAAGTTGCCCCGCTCTACTTTCTGCTGTACATCATCATATCAACCACTGTGCAGTTTGGAGGACCACAGTATAAGAGTAGCAACTCCAATTACAGCTGGAAAGCTTTTGAAAACAATTAGTTACTTTCCCCTCTTTTTAAATACAATTCGGTTTTACTCAACAGCACAGTCTTCGTGACAGGATTCCTAGCAGGAATCATGAGAGAACAAAAACCAAAGTCGATTTTCACATGGATGTGGTTGGCTTATGGAAGGAATTTTACAACGTGCTTACCTGTAACAGAAAGGGGCTGGCTCCCATTCCCTTGTATTAATTTTCCACTGTGGAGGATTTTCACTTTCCCCATAAGCATCTGGAACTAGCCATTGTCACAGGAAGACTAATAAACTGAAAGGTGGACAGGTGCAGTCCAAAATAGAAACAAATAGTCCCGTTACTTTCTCCAAATATTTTAGCACAGTGACTGTGCAGAGTTGAGGGGCATTAGCAGCTGTCAGGGGTGATGAATGCCCCAAACAGCTCTTAATTCTAAATGGGACAAGCAAAAAATCCCAACCTGAAAAAGAGAGAGAATCACTGACATAAAAATGCTTTGCCATTTTGAATCTGTAGGGTCGTGAGGCAGAGCTGCGTGTCCCTGGGGCTCGTGGTAGCTTCGTGAAGGCTTTGTGGGAGGGAGGGACTTGGGCTCGATCGGGTGTCACGGGACCGCGGGCGGAGCAGGCGTGTATGGGTATAAAAGGCGTTGTTGCGCAGCAATAAATTGGCATTCGATGCTTGACACCGTGTGTCTGGTCCTTTTGTCCCTGGGCTAGGGATGTCCAGAACGGAGGGCTATTGAGCCTTCTGTTGCACCATCTCTGGCCAACCGGTAGCAACAGAATCAATTGGAAAAAAAAAAAAAAAGGCTGCAGTGGTATTCAAATTAATATGCAAATGATAAGGTGCATTTGGAGTAATTTCTGGGTGGTCGGGCAGTGGGACAGGCTGCTCAGAGCAGCAGTCACGGCCCCAAGCTGACGGAGTTCCAGAAGCGTTTGGATAACTGTCTCTGAAAGGTGGACCTGCTGGAGTGCATCTAGAGGCGGCCCAGAAGGTGGGCTTTTCCCTTTTCAGGTGTGTGCACAAGTGAAGTCCTTGATCGTTATTTTGCTTTTTTTTTTTTTTTTTTTTAGTGAAGATATCGGTGATGACAGTGTGATTTCTCATGTTACATTTGTTTAGATATGTGGACAGGTATATTATTTATTACAAAGAATCAGTAACTCTTCCCGACGGGAGTGATGTTAAATCGGTCTTACCCATAGATGGCAGTAACTGCTAATAGTGCTGACGGCCAGGGCACCGCAATCCAAGCTTTTAGGACCGGGCCAGTGCTAGAAACAGTTGACCTGAACTCACATGTTGCTAAATTGCCATTCTGGGGTTCTCAGGTCGGCGTCATGCTCTCAGCACCTTGCGGAAGCTCTGTGGTGTCACTTCATGGAAGTTCTGCCAATTGTCAGAAATAGCCCCACCATGATTTCTCATCTCTTGAATGAAACTGGTATAATATTTGTTCAAATACTATAGTTGGTAGCAGTAAGAAATGGCAATTACGTTAGAATATTGAATCTTGCTGTGTTCTCATCAGGTGTGCTTTTACTTGTAGGATGAGCCGATAAATGCAATGTGTGTTGAAAGCTACTGGAACCTAGTGCCTTATGTCAGAGATTAGTCAGGACCAGTATCCCTTCCTCCTAACCTACAGACGACTTCATGTACCACATATTGGTGCACTCATGTCATGGTTTCGTGGCTCTTCAACTCCCAACACACCACATGATGTCATGATGTGGAATATCAACAACACAACAAAAACCACAAAACCATGACAACTCACCACCTCTCAGTGAGTCAAGGCAGGAGCAGGTGCTCACATGGCACAGAAAGGGGCTGCATGCACAGGAAGGCAGAAGTCTGGGAGGAGGTTCTCCGTAAGAGTTGCTGATTTTCCCTTTCTCTGTACACGCAGGGAGTGACAGAAGTTGTAAATAAGAACTTCATTTCCCCACAACCCTGATCTCACTTCTTACAGGAGTTTTGCAGGAGGATGTGTCAGGCAAGACTGTCCTCATGGCTCTTCCATTGCTTCTGGGAGGTCTGGCTTCTAGTGATGGATGATTTGGAACACATATAAATTCCAAGGAACTCAAAAAGGGAGAATTGGACCGGTAAAAGGGGGACAGAAGGATGAGTGTGAAGGTTTAAAATTGGAGTGAGTGCTGGGGGAGGAAGGGGAGGGACACTGAAGGGGGCTGGAGGCATAAGAATAAGGGGTGGTGATAACAGAATCACAGAACTGTGGGCATAGAAAGGGACCTATGAGGATCACTGAGGCCAACCTTGCTGCTAAAGCAGGTCCCCTACAGCAGGTCACACAGGAAAGCATCTAGGTGAGTTTTGAATAACTCCAGAGGAGACTCCACAGCTTCTCTGGACAGTCTCTTCTGGTGCTCTGGAGTAAGACTGGGGATAGTAGCAGGGGTAAAATAATTATCAGGGCAGCTTTGGGCTATTGTAGGGAACAGAAATGGAGGTGAAAAGTGGATTACGTGCTGTTCGTTATCATGCGAGACAGTCAGACAGTGAATCAATTATAATATCAAGCAGTTGTGCAGATAATGAGTTAAGCAATGAAGCAAATAATTTCTGGTATTAAATAATGGTGAGAATCAACAGCAATATGAATCAGTTATGCAGAGAACTATTAGAAAAGTGAATCAGTTAAGTAGAGAAACAGTTACACAGCAAGTGAATGAATAAATTAATTATGGAGTGGGACTATTCTGTAGAGGATTAATTATGCAGAGCCTTCCTTTGTGATAAGGGGCATGTCTGAGGCAGCTTCATGCACAGAAAAAAAAATCCTAACAAAATTATTAAAATTGAAGCCCTGTGCCAGTTCTCAGTCACTTTCTCTGTGATCTTCTTCATTTCTCTGGACTAGGCTCGCACAAATCGTGGTGATGAAACTATTGCAGAAGTAGAGGAGTTCTGCATTCCTTCAGTGTGGACACACACAGAGAAGGTGAAGGAAGTTCAGAGATGACTTTGAGGCTCTGTCAAGAGGGTTGTAGGAGGAAACCACGGTCTTTGGAGAAGTCTAACCTGTGCAGGCATACTTCAGGCTCCTCGTGGCATCAGGATTATTTAGGGAGGAACATCTTGCCATACTTTATACCTAAAAGCCTGGCAGCTTGATTTTCCTCTGCTTAGTATGTTCATAGGTTCATAGGTTCATTAGGTTTGAAAGGACCTACAAGATCATCTAGTCCAACCATCCTCCTATCACTATCCCTACCCAACTACTAAATCAAATCCCTTAGCACCTCATCTAAACGCTTCTTTCCATCTCTACAAAATAAGTGTCTGACATCAGCAAAGAAATGTGTGCTTTGTCACCTCTCTCTACTGCTATAGTTGGAGAAAAAACAACCAGCCTTTTGGACATGACACTTTTTGGTAGTGTCAAATTTGAGCACTGACTCAAGAGCCAGCTGCCCTAATTTAAACAGATAGAATTGCAATACAGACCACATGGTGGCGAAGAACAGGTTTCCAAGTCTTCACTCCTGCAGTAACAAAATATACTTTTCTATATAGTGGACACGATAACTTGTACAATTTTTTTGTTTGTTTTGGTGTTTTTCATGCTAAAAACCAAAACAACAACAGAACAAGAGGGAAAAGAATCTGTAACATCCTTGAAATAACAACCAATTTAGCCAGCTAATTTCTCAAACCGTGTGCCAAGAAAACACTTCCATCTTGTTCTGATATACAATGGTTTGACTACAGGATTCAATCCAGAATCAATGCTGAGCTAGATGTCTTTTAAGTGTTATCTGTTACTAGTCTGGACACTTGTTGGATTTTTGAGATGGCTTGCAAAATCTCCTTCTTACTGCTCTTATTCCCTCACACCCCCAGCAAATATGTAGCCTCCCCCGTGGCTAATGCTTCAGTGCAAGAACAGAATATGCAAGTCTAAAACATTTGTTTCACACAAATGAGTGGAGCTGTAAATTCAAAAGTAGAAGTTGTTGTCTTATCCAACTAGATTTTCATGTTCTTATTTATTAGTGGAAGAGAATAACATTAATACAGTACAATATGTTCTGAAATTAGAGTGTTTGGGCTACTGGAATTGTTTTTGGTCAGTAATGAAGTGCAAAGTTAAGATGCAGCAACAACTTAAACATGGTAATAACTATTCATATGTTTTTTGCAAAAGTATTTGTGAAATTAGGAACAGCAATTTCTTAAAACATTATACAATGTTGATAAAATGCTTAGATCAGAAATATGAAATAGAAAAATGTGACATAAAAAACAAGTTTAAGGGCAGAGGGGATCTTCTGAAGCAGGAGCAGGTTAATGTGGTTGGATGCCATTCCAGTTTATTTCTGCTCAGCATTGGAGAATTTATTTCCAGTTCTTGACTTTCACTTGTATGTATGGCTTTCTATCATCATTACAGTGCAGCATGTCAGAGTCAAACCTCGTACATGCAATCAGTATTAACTGCACCCAGTTGATCCATGTTATCACATAGATAAGAAGGGATCTAACAAGGTCCTTGCATTGAAATCAGGGCTGCCGAGATTAGCATTGCCTTTATGAGGACCTATGCTCATTATGCAGATGAATGATGGAATAATGAAGATAAAAATTATATATGTGTGTAAACATTTCTATATGATAAATTTCCAGAGATAAAAGTAGGAGGTGCAACTGCAATTGCATTAGTCTACAGTTTAAACTTTTTTTATCATTTTGGAGAGCTATGTTGGGGCAAACTGCCAATCGTCACTAAACATTTCTGCTTTTTAGTACCCCAAAAATGTGAGATTGAAAACAATATTATCTAGATGTTCACAGAAGCATTTCACACATGCTGAAAATTGCACCTGCATATGTGATTTCCAATATGTTTATCAGGCCACTAGGTTTTCTTAAAAGTTCCCACATCCATTTCAGTCCTGTGTCTTTCTTTCTTTTTTTTTTTTTTTTTTTTTTAATCAAGTTGCCTTCCTGCTAAGGAGGAAGCAGCTGAGCTGGACAAGACAGGCTTTGAGAAGAGAGCTTGGTTTCCCCGTGGCACATGAGTGCCTCAGCCTGCCTCAGATGGCCATGCTGAGTACCTGCATGGCTCAGTCCCGCAGAGGATATGGGCTGGAACTGCCAGGTCTTCTGACCTCCATCCCTGCAGGTCTCCAGCTTCTGTTTGAACTCAGAGTATGAATAAGGATCACAGATGCTCCTTTTTTTATATCCTAATAACTGACAAAGCTCTAGGCTTTGACACCTGTGTTTTCTTTGTGAGACAGGAAGAAAGATTTTTCGGTGTGTGCTGATTTCATTGTTCTGCACAACATTTACATCTCAATCTCAGTCAGAAACTCAGCTTTGGGGAGCAGGGCATAAATGTGGCATGCATACAGTAATGAAAATGTTACTGGCATCATTTATTTGCCTCCTAGCATGGATTTCTTGTGAAAACAACCCTGGCTCTGTTTACTGTCAGAATGGGCTTCCAATGCCTTCAGTGTGTTCTTCTATCAGAACTTTGCAGTCTGTCTGGTTGGATTTGTTCTCATGTTGTTGGTTTAACAGTCTTAATGTGAACTCCTGTTTGTTTCTTATCCACACACCCCCAAGACTGAAGAAGCTGCAGACTGAAAATAATATGTATACTTCAAGACAAAGATGCAGAAGCCCCAGATGGCTGCCAACAGAATCTGCATTGTAGAGAAATCTGACAGTGTGGATAACACAGTTTTTCTCTGGCAATGATAATCAGTGTTTATGGATTTGTAAGGCTGTGGTGAGAGGAGGGAACTCCAACATGAATCAGAAGAAAAACTCAAGTACAATCTTGTTTACAAAAGTGGACATGAAAGAACGTAATCATATTTCCTTTCTTTGTCCTCCTGGCAACAACCAATCTATTTGATAGTAGTTACCGTTTAGGAAATTGCTTACCTTAACATAGCTCTGACCTGCCTACTTGCATCCTCTACCAGCTGTAGATGCTTTAGGACATCTAGACTAGAGGCTGGCTCTGGACTAAGGCTCTGTGTTTGCTGGTTATTGGATTCTTTCAGGATATTATTAAATGTAACCTCTTGTCTTGACTAAACAATCAGTTTTCTTTCTGTGGAATAGTGCAAACTCTGCAATCTGAAGGTTAAGGTTTTCTCTTTTGTGTAATAACCCATGGGTACTGTAAGTTGGCTAAGCTACTTCTGGAGATATTTTCAGCACAATTGCGTTGTTTCAATTCAGAAATCTTTAGCTTATAAGTAGCTGCTATTGACTAATATTGAAGAACCATAAAGGTACAACCAGTCCAACTTCTTCCCAGTGCAGTGACGGAGCAGTGGCACAGCTGCACAGAGAGGTGGTGAAGTCTCCTTCTCTGGAGACGTTCCAGACCCGCCTGGACGCCTACCTGTGCAACCTGGGCTGGGGAGCTGCTTTGGCAGGGGGTTGGACTCCATGATCTCTGGAAGTCCCTTCCAAGCCCTACAATGCTGTGATTCTGTGAAAAGACCTGGCAGATAGCACCTGTAAATTGTAATAGATAACTTAGATACCTGCTTCACTATTTAGAAAGAAAGTGAGAATTACCAACTAAGAGCTTTTCTTTAAATTTCACTAGACAACAGTTCATTTAAAAAAAAAAAAAAAGCATCTTCCATTGAACACAGCTTCTCCCCTCCAGCACCCAGATTATTAATGAATACTGTAGTGGAAGAAGAAATCAGTGACATAAGAGATCAGTGACATAAGAGACACAGGCACAAGCTTAGAAGTCAGCAGGTACATCTGCCTGTATGTCAAGTGACCCAAATCCTCCTTTTCATTATACAGACTTTCAGGAGCATAGGAAAGGACCGATGATGCTAATTACACTAATGAGAGCGATTTTGGTAGAATAATATAGAACTCCCTCTCCCTTCCTTTAATTCTCTCCTTTTAGTTAATTTTTCCCTTCTATCTTGTTTGCTACCAGTTTTGATGTGCATTCTTTGAGTTTCAAAAACTGGAAAGAAAAGTCTCTGAAGACTTCTACCCTATCTCTTTTGGCATGCTTTCCTCCTATAGCAACACCATATCTGCAGTGCAGTGTGAGGCCCTATAAACTAATTGTGAGAGACATTAAGACTCACACCACCTTTCCTCCTCTCACCCTGAATGGTTCTTTAAGTTTTTCACATTTCCTCTGTCCTTTAGATCTTCCAATAACGTTCCTCTAAAGTGCACTTTGTTCTTAATATGCACATTTATTAATCTTCTTGGCTCATCTTTCTCCAAAACTATTACGCCAACTAACATACGGGTACTTCCAAGCCTCGGTTCTACTCTGTTTTGCATGTCTGATGTTCTGGGTAGCTACTTCTTTGTGCTACAGAAATCACTCTTGTGACTTCTGATTCCTGGAATGATGTTGTTTCTATTTATATCTTCCCTGCTCTCCATCTCTTACTGTTGCCATCTCTCTTCCAAATTCATCTCTCCTCTCAATGCTCTCTCCTTGTCTTTCACAACTACATCCTCACTTCTGCCTTTTGACAGCTGAAGCTTCTTTTTCCATTCTCATTCACCATGGAAATCTAACTAGCCTTTCACTCTTTCTGTCTTTTCCTGTGGATCAATACCCCGTTATGCCGGCAGCTTTCTCCATCAATGATGTGTACATTAATCTTAGCCACTTCATTCGTCCAGTCTTACATTTTAGCCAGTGTCTTTGTGGAGAGTTTTTATGCATTCATCTTTCCCATGGCTCCTAAAGAACTTCACATTTTCCTCCTGAAGTGCTATTCCAGTCCCAGTACTCTGTAAGCATTGTCTTTTCTTTTGTGTTGTCTTGTTGCCTGTGCTGGTCAAAGCTTAGTCCTATCAATGCATCTGGACCATGTGCAAATTTTGCAGCCTTCTCTTTCGAAGTCTCAGCCCTTTTGCTCATTCCTTCCCTTTTCATTTCCCTTACATCCATCTTTTCCCCTTCCCACTCTAACACAAATTAAAAGTCAACATATTTACCATTTTCTTACCTGTTCAAATCCTCCCTCTCACTCCTTTTCTTACCACGATTTCAAATTTTAATTTTCTTCCTTCTTCATAGCCACACCCTCTCCTTTTACTTCTTATTGTGCTACTTGTTTCCTTCTGCTTTATCAGTGATGCAGACATTAGTCCTTGTGAAGTCTGTTTGACACTCCTTTCCATTCTGCCCAAAAAGCTTACTGCAAATAATGAAATGTGGGCGCTCTTATCTTTCCCCTCTGCCCTGCTCCTTTTAGGTAAACTTGATGAAACTAGCGGGGAAACTGGAGTTAATTCCTAATTCAGCAGTCCGAAAAGACAGAAAAATAGCCCACCACCAATTACAAAATAATTTGATAAAATTAAAAAAAAAAAGTTTTATTTCCCACTATGAGAATAAGAAGTGCGATGAAGAAATAAACAGAAGCAGATGAAAGCCAACAAATCACAAATATAGGAAGGAGTACATCAACTGCCTGGAGTGCACTGGAACAAATATTAAAATATTTTTAAGGTCAGTGTGTGGGAAAGAAATTGTGGTTGCACAGTACTCAGAAAAGAAAAAAGTGGATGAGATGAATTGACTGAGCTAACAGCTTTTTTTGCTCAGTCCAGCAATTCCATAGTCCATCTGAATTTCTGCCTAGCACTTTCTAATATAGGACTTCATCCTCTGAACCGTGGTGTTGTGTGTCACTCTGTTAATGCCAATCTAAACAAAGAAATGTTGCATATTCTGAGCCCCAGAGCTTGGCATTCTTTTGCTGTAGCTCTGCCATCTCAACTATAATCCATGAGTGCTTATATCCAGGATAAATAACCACCAAAACTCTAGTGACACTTCTGCCTACTGCTCAAAGCTATTGTATGGCTGAATACAACTTTGGATACAAAAATCTCTCATAGGTAGGGGATCTTTGTCATCTTGCTTTTACACGGACAGCAACGTATTTGCTTTAGCTGCATCAATGCAGTTAAAAAGTCACAAATTGCCTATTAGGAAGGCTGATAAATCAGTATAAACGGAACTTAGAGCAGCCTGTTTCCACTGTATGTAATATCAGAATGACAGGATATATATTCACATTTTTACAGATAGGCAATACTGTATTTATTTCTATCAGCTGCTTCCTCAGGCTGGCCCCTAAGTAAAAAGTGATGCTTCCAAGCAGCTCTGGAGAAAACAAAAAATCTGGGGGAATGTCTGGGTGCTACTTGGGTGTGAAGGAGGTCTGAAGAGGCTTGCTGGGTGGCAAGGGGAAAGATGAAGCGAAAAGTTCCTGTAACTTCTGCATCAAGCTGATGGGGGGGTGGGGGTGGGGGGGCACGGGGGGAAGGCAGGGAACCACAGCTCGCTGCTGGTTGTACAGCTATTTTAGGCATTAAAAATAAATCCAAGCCACCTCCTCCCCATGACTTGAAGCCAAGACAAAGTGACTCAGTCTCTCCCTACAGGAGCAGATCTCAAAGCAAAACATAATCTCATTAGCACAATAACCTAGGTTACTCATCCACAGCTCCAGCAGCCTCCTACCAGACCTCTTTCTCCCTCTGCTGTGCTCATTTGCTTCATCCAAGAGTGTTTTATCCTAAATTAGGGCTGCTGTCATAGCTATTTGAGAGGCTTTGTCTCCCGGAGTTTGCATTTCCGGGTTAAAAGTCGCTCCAAGCTGGCCTTCCTGTCCTCATGAGCAAGGGGAAAGGTTTCAGCAGGGTCCACTTGGAGACTCTCATTGCAGAAGCACTTCCAGGCCGCTTGCTGGGTGCGTGCCAGGGCAGAGAAGTGCAGTCACTCGAGCTGCATGGGGCAGGCGTGCAAGGACCCCAGTGCACGGTGCTATGCTCAGTCATATGTTCTAGCAGTTGAAATGAACCAAAGCAAGTGATTTCCAGCATCGTGAGCTCCAGACAAAGCCTCTGAAGTGCATCACTTTTTCCAACTTGATGCTTTCAAAAAAGCAATGGTAGCACACCTTTGAGCACTGGAGAGTATAAGGAAAGAAAAGAAAAAAAAGTTTGCTTACAAACAGTGAGGCAGGAAGCAACGTAAACCAGTTTGACAAGGTGCGACTGAACAAACACTGACAGACTACAGCAAGTTACTGCAGAAATGGCACTGAGTCAAAACCCCATCCATCCCCTCTGCCCCACGGGGAGAAGTGGTTCCTGCAGGACCTTTGTGGCTCAGCCTGGGGCTCTCACAGCCGATCGCGTGTATTTTAGCCCTCTGATGACACATTTGAAGTGCTTGTTTTGAAAAGCAGGTCTGAACTGCTAGGCTGTAAGCATGACAGTGTGTGTGGTTTGGCCCTATCAGTTGAGCTGAAGGCTGCAGCTAATTCATTAGTCACTGCGCACGTGCAACACAAGCTTTACTGTAGTCTCAAAACACGTAAAAACAAGGTGAACTATGTCAGAAAGCCTTAAAATTAGGCTCTGTTCCTCTCTTCCTCCACCAAACACACACTATGTACCATGAACAAGAGGTTATTTTTCATTACTCTTTTTTTTTTTTTTTTTCCCTCCAAGACACCTTGGAATACTAACACATTCTGTTGACAAAGAGCCTGAAAAACTTTGTTCTGAAGTTACAAGAATGGAAGGAATTAGGTCAGCTTCAAAAGAGGAGGTTGGATGTCCTCGAGTCACAGCAGCCCTGGGACAGGAAAGATGTGAGGTTTTTTGGGGTGTTTCCTCAACTCATGCACTAGCTGCTATGGGAGGAGCTCAAGGCAAATAACACCAAGATGGGATTTGGCCAAAAGTTGGAAAACTGATAGTTAATTGCATTTGATGAAACTGCACTTAGGGTAATTGCTCTGTATTCCTTGTCACAAATCTGCTGTCTAGAAGGGGCCAGGCAGTAATGTTTCCTAGCCCTGCCAAGCACAGAGCTACTGGTTGGGCTTTCTGTGCCTTTCATTGCATGAAGCATCAAGTGGTTGCCCATGAAAGGCACAGTGCTAATGGCTGGACGTGGGGTAGCCTAGTGGCAGGAAATAATAAAGCAGTGGGCAGATTTCCATAGAAGTTCAGTTTTGGAAAGGCTGGCTGGCATCCTCAGCACAGATGGAGCACGAGCAGAATGCTGCACCCTGCGCTGTATCAGTGACTGTGTACTAAGGCTGTCCTGCAAGTTTGGTTTCAGCTTCCTTTGTTGTTTTTTCTTCATTATGCAGCTGCCTAAAAAGCTTCTTGTCTGCACCTGAAGCAGCATTCGAAAAAATCTGTTTTAATTATCAGCATGTGCATTTCTGTGACACATGTCCTGGTGGAATCTGGATACTGCTATGTTAAGTGATATCATTGTAATGAGCATAATATAGACCATAAGACCAAAAACAGAACACTGCTCCTATTCTCTCTCCCTGGGGATTAAAACCTCCCTCAGATAGCATTGCTTTGAACAGCAACTGTACAAGTTTTCTTTTGTTTGTTTGTTTCTTTCCATGCTTATTATTTCAAGAAGTGTATATAAAATATGTTTAGTTTAGGAGAAAACAAAAAGATCTTGTTCTTCCTGCCAGTGCTGTAGCTCATCCTCTGCTTCAGAAATCCATCAGATTCCTTCCCTCTCAGATCACCGGTTGCAAGGGTTCTGTAGGACAGATGTATGCCTTGTTTACATTGCACAACGGCACTGTCTTCAGGTTCTGCTCTCAGTGCGCATACACAACGTGGAATCACATCCAGCTCACTTGCTTTCCCTCCATTATGCTGCCTCTGAAGAGCCAAGAGGATTAAAAAAGGCAGCAAACATTCACTATTGTTACTAAGCCCAGTTCATCTGACTTTAAATAAACAAAGAAATAAATCCATTAGGAAATAAGACGTGACCTCTCCAAGTTCGCCTCCAGGAGAGAGCCATGCCTTCAGGAAGAAAGAAACAGAAAAGTTTTATGCCAGAGGCATTTCTGAGCAAGGTAAAAAGAAAATAGGAATCTAATCTGTTTCTGATGCATGTGCTGGGGCAGAAAACAGTTCTTAGACAAACATGTTTTTCCTGAGCAGCAGAACTAAGGAAGCCTGGTTTCCTATGGATTCACATCCTTTGTCCCACATCTCCCTCCCCTCCGCCACAGGAATTCCAGCTCCCCTCGTGCCTCCTGTGGCACTGTCACCACCACCAGACGTTAGACTGGGACAGTCTGGAGCTACAAAAACATTTGCTTGTTGTCAGCACGTGGGTGCTGGCCGGGCAGCTGGGATCCGCTTGCCTTTTCCTTGTCCAGGCAGGAACTCAGCTCCCTTTCCCTTGTCCTGCTGCCAAGTTTTATGAAAAGTTGGAAGAAAAAACAATTATGTCTAACACTCTCTCTCCTTTAACTTTGGTCAAAAACTGTTCTGCCAGACAGAGAGTTACAAAAATTATTAGGTGTGGAACAAACACTGATTGTGTAAGCTTCTTTTCCACAGGATATTCCAAGTTCAACTACTTTTCACGTCTTAAAAAAACAAAGAAACGCAACGGGATAAATTAGGAAATTTTCCCACAGTCATTTTCAGCTGCAATACAGCTTGTGTGAGGAACAGTAACTGATTTGCTATCTCACACTAAAGGCTATCATCTGATTTATTTCTTTTAACCAAGAAATCTCTGAAAGCTTCTGCTGCTGCTCTGGATGAGACCCGCCACATAGCTGAGTATTTCCAGCTCACCGCATGCTTGTTGTTGCCCCAGACACGCTGCCTGTTCTGTGCTCTGCTCTTTGTGTGCCTCCCTACTCCCAGCTCCAGGAGAGCCCTATTTTGCTGAATTTACGTGTTGCTTGGACTATAAACCATGTTGAGCAATAGGCATCATCTGCTTGGAGAGCTCCCTCTGTCATATTTGCTTGACCTTATGTTTTGTTTTGGTTGTTTATCATGGTTCCCTCAATACATGCTCTCTCTGCCTCCTGACCAAGCTGCGAGTTCTTTTTCACCCCAGAAAACCCCCACAAATCCGCAAATAACCGAGGATGGGTGAGGTGAAGGCACATATCTCCCAAACCACTCGTCTCCCTTTCATCACCAAACCAGAACGTGTCAGCTGCTGCAGCTGCCTTGTGGGCTGGGCAGAGCAGGACATGGCCCTCAGGAATAGCAGGCACTGCCATTTAACCGCACACAAAACAGGGTTCTGCGTGGCACTGTGGAAGGAACCGTGATAAGCCATGGGCTGGCAAGGCAGCACTGTCAGACCCCAAAGTGGGTGGATGAAAGGAGCAGAGGACACTTGTGCCACCACAGCACCAGGAAGGGCTTCCATTTTGTCCATTCCTCCTCAAGATGGCGACTGCTGCCTGTTTCTCTCAATGAAGTTGAGGCCCACAGTGAGGGACTTGCAGGACCAGGATGGTGAGGAGCAGGTTGAGGTACCAGGAGAGCACCTGAGGCAAGGGGGAGCAAGGTGGTACTATGATGGTAGTACAATCCAAGTCTTGTACCTCGAGGCAGAGTAGGGAAGGTGTGGAAATGGAAGACCACACCATCAAAGAATTGAATGACATCAGTGCTAGGAGTTGGGCACAGTGAACATGTCCCTCCTTGCCTCACCACTTATGTGCATGTATATATGCAATCACACACTTTTTCACCTCAGGACTTCTGGTAGCAGATCAGAAGATCAGTCGCAGTGCAGTGAGGTAAAAAGCAGCTAGGGTAAAGATGTTTCCTCAGATTGTTCATCTGCTGAGGACCTAGCAGGAAGGGAAGATAACTGAAGTTCAAATTATCTATAATTAGATGCAGACATACACTAAAAAAACCAGAAACTTAAGAGATGATTTCAGTGTGAACATGAGGCTTAGTGCACTTTAGAATGTAGACATTCTTTCATCCCTTTCATATTTGTGCTGTATTGAGGGTAGTAACCCATTAGTGCTGTCTTGACTTTTACAGTAAATTATCTCAGATTGGCAGAAGATCAGAACATTGAAAAAAACAAAAACAAACAAACAAAAACAAACTTTAAAATCACATTTTTCAGACGCACTGAACACTAGGGCATGACACATGTTTTTGGTCTACAGAAATTTCTGTTAAAAAAAAAAATCACTGACATAGTCCTGACACAACGTTGTATGTACAACTCTGGTAAAATATTCCAGATAGCTAAAACAAATAAAGAAACAAATGAAACCAACAACCAAATAAATAAAACAGCAAAAAAAAATTCTCTCCAGTTTTTATGTAAACCTGGAATGGAGATAGGTTATCTATAGAGTCTTATCTTTACTTTGCTATCTAACGTAGATATGACGCAATATAACATGATCGCATCTGCTGGTGCAGGTCTTCCAAACAGATTTCTTCCTGATGCTTTTACTGGAGAGCTCCAGTGGTCAGGAAATTCTTTATAATTTCCATCCTAAACATAATAATGGGAAGTCTATGTCTTTCACCTTATGCAATTATTTCCATTTTTTGTGTGTTTGCTTCTAACATAGTACCCTTGAGAGCACTTAAGGGCCAATTTAGCATCAGTGTTTATTTGTTAGGCTAAACAAATCAAGTTTCTGAAGACCCTAATAGTCTTTATCTGAACGCATCCAGTTTGAATTGGTCTTTTCTGAATCCCTATGAACAGAACTATTTTCTTTCCCATTTAAGAAAAAATGTGAATGTTTGGAAATTAATGATGATGATGGTAGGGTTGAGAGCTAACGGTCTGGAATCAAGGGGAAGGCCAATAAGACAGATATTATTATGGGAACCAGCTACAG
The DNA here is from genome assembly GCF_038088225.1 of Cyrtonyx montezumae. NCBI lineage: Eukaryota > Metazoa > Chordata > Aves > Galliformes > Odontophoridae > Cyrtonyx > Cyrtonyx montezumae. Next base: position 84,623,832 of record NW_027072089.1, on the reverse strand, counting down.
GCCACCCAACCAGGATGAAGAAGTGGATAAGATACTTTATAGACAGATGGGTTAGGTCTCAGGGTCTCTACCCCATGCTCTTGTGGTGGACTTTAAATTCCCAGATGTCTGCTGGAAATATAATACACCAGGAAGGGAGCAGTCCCAGAAGTTCCTAGAGTGGGTGAGAGATAACTTCTGACATAGACGGTGAGGGAGCCAACAAGGGGAAGCATGCTCCTGGACCTGCTGCTTGTTAACAGGGAAAGTCTTGGGGATGTAAAGGTTGGAGGCTGTCTAGGGCAAAGTGACCACAAAGTGATAGATTTTTTTCAATCCTTGTTGAAGGAAGGAGGGGAGTCAGCAGAACCGCCACCCAGGACTTCCGGAGGGCAGACTTCGGTGTCTTTTGGACGATGGTTGAGAGAGTCCCTTAAGAGGTAGTTCTGGAGGGCATGGGAGCCCAGGAAGGATAGGAAAACTTCAAGGAAGTAATTTTAAAGCTGCAGGAGCTGACTATCCGCAAGTCACAGAAGACAAGCTAACGGGGAAGAAGACCAGTCTGGCTCAACAGAGATCTTTGGCTGGAACTCAGGAATAAAAGGAAAGTTTATGGTCTTTGGTAGAGGGAGCAAGCAACTTATGAGGATTACAGACACGTAGTGAAGCTGTGCAAGGAGAAAATTGGAAAGGTCAAAGCCCAGCTAGAACTGAACTTGGCCACTGAGGTGACGGACAATTAATATTTCTATAAATCCATTAGCAGTAGGAAGAGGACTAGGGAGAATCTCCATCCCTTGTTGGACACAGAGGGGAACACAGTGACCAAGGATCAGGATAAGGCATTAAGTACCTCAGTCTTCTTTGCCTCTTCAATACTAAGACTAGTAGTTCCCTGGGCACGCTGCCCCTTGTGCTATAAGATAGGGATGGGGAGTAGAATAGGCCCTGCATACACCACGATGAGATGGTTTTGAATCTGCTTCAAAAGCTGGATACTCACAACTTCATGGGGCCAGATGGATTGCACCCTAGAGTGCTGAGGGAATTGGCAGATGTGGTTGTCAAGCCACTGTCCATCATCCTTCAACAGTCCTGGCTAACCGGGGATGTCCTAGTGGACGGGAGACTGGCAAATGCGATGCCTATCTTCAAAAAGGGATGGAAAGATGATCCCGGTATCTACAGACTTATCAGTCTCACATCAGTGCCAGGGAAGGTTATGGAACAGATAATCCATCACAGATCAATTAAAGGTCAACCAGGGGATCAGGCCCAGTCAGCATAGGTTCATGAACAGTAGATCGTGCTTGACAAACCTGGTTTTGTTTCTATGACAAAGTGACCCACTTAGTGGATGAAGGTAAGGCTGTCGATGTGGTCTACCTGGACTTCAGTAAAGCCTTTGACACTGTCCCCCACAACATCCTCACGGAGAAGCTGGCTGCCTATGCCTTGGGTGGGCATACACTCTGCTATGTGAAACACTGGCTGCATGGCCAGGCCCAAAGAGTTGTGGTCAGTGGAGTTAAATCCAGTTGGCAGCCAGTCATGAGCGATGTTCCCCAGGACTCTGTACTGGGGCCACTCCTATTCAACACCTTTATCAATGCTGTTGATGAGGGGATTGAATGCACCTTCAGTAAGTTCATAGATGATACCAAGTTGGGAGGGAGCATTCATCTGATGGAAGGTAGAAAGGCACTACAGTGGGACCTGGTTAGACTGGATTGATGGGCCAAGGCAAACTGTATGAGTTTCAATAGGGCCAAGTGTCAGGACCTGCATTTTGATCACAACAACCCCAGGCAATCCTACAGGCTTGGGGAGGAGTGGCTGGAAAGTTGCCTGCTGGAAAGGGACCTTGATGTGCTGATGGACAGTCAGCTGAATATGAGCCAGCAGTGTGCCCAGGTGGCCAAGAATGCCAATGGCATCCTGGCTTCTATCAGAAATTGGATGATGAACAGGACTAGGGAAGCAATCCTGCCCATGTACTCAGCACTGGTGAGGCCTCACCTCAAATTTTTCAGTTCAGTTTTGGGCACCTCAGTACAGAAAGGATGCTGGGGTACTGAAGCGGGTGCAAAGAAGGGCAACAAGGCTTGTGAAGGGCCTGGAGAATGTGCCCTATGAGGAGCAACTGAAGGAACTGGGGCTGTTTAGTCTGGGGAAGAGGAGGCTGAGGGGAGACCTTATTGCTCTCTTCAAACACCTGAAAGGTGATTGCAGTGAGAGGGGGGTTGATCTCTTATCAATGGTAACAAGACAAGGAGAAATGCCCTCCGGTTGCTGCAGGGGAGGTTTAAGTTGGTTATGGGGAAAAACTTTACAGAAAGGGTTGTTAAGCACTGGAATAGGCTCCCAAGGGAGGTAGGTTGAGTCACCATCCTTGAATGAGTTTAAAAACCATCTGGATGTGCTGCTCAGGGACGTGATTTAGTGATAGGTTGTTAGAGTTAGGGTGGTATGGTTTGGTTTAATTGGATTTTATGATCTCGAGGGTCTTTTCCAACCTGAGCAATTCTATGATTCTATGATCATGAGATTGCTTCTTAATAGCATTATTTTTGTATTTTCAAGTTAGGTTATGTGATCGAAATACAGGTCTGTGCCCTTGAAGAGATCTCATTCCATTTATCTGTCCATTGCTAGGCCTCGTCACTAGGTTTTTGGAAGAAATAGTTTCTGATACAACAGTACACTTGGGCTTTACAGCTGTACTCAAGCCATTGCCTGGTCGTGCAGGTCCTGTGCTCGGGCTGACTCCCGGCCTTCCCGGCCCGGTTCCCGAGCTGCTGCCTGGTCGCCCAGGTGCTGCACTTGGGGTGACTACAGAGAACTGGCCAAGATCTGCAGGCAGAAAATTAGAAATGCTAAAGCCCAGCTTGAAATTAGGCTGGCTACTGCTGTAAAGGAGAACAGGAAACCCTTTTACAAATATATTAACAGCAGGAGAAAAACTAAGGAAAATTTCCCTCCTTTACTCAACGAGGCAGGCAATATAACCACAGACGATAAGGAAAAGGCTGAGGTTCTCAATGCCTTCTTCACATCTGTCTTTAATAGACAGGACAGTTATCCACATGGTACTTGCCCTGACCTGGAAGTCCGGGACGGGGTGCATAATGCACCCCCTGTGATTCAAGCAGAGACGGTCAGAGATCTTCTCCTCCATCTGAACTGCCACAAGTCCATGGGGCCAGATGGGATCCACCCAAGGGTGCTGAGGGAGCTAGCAGAGGTGATTGCCGAGCCACTTTCTGCCATCTATCAGCATTCCTGGTTATCTGGAGAGGTCCCACAAGATTGGAGGCTTGCCGATGTGACTCCCATCTTCAAGAAAGGCCGTAAGGAAGACCCGGGGAACTACAGGCCTGTCAGCCTGACCTCGGTATCAGGGAAAGTTATGGAACAGATGATATTGAGGGAGATCACACGACATGTGCATGGCAATAAAGGGATCAGACCCAGCCAGCACGGGTTCACCAGGGGCAGGTCGTGCTTGTCCAACCTCATCTCCTTCTATGACTGGGTGACCAGACAGGTAGATGAGGGAAAGGCTGTTGATGTAGTCTACCTGGACTTCAGCAAGGCCTTTGACACGGTCTCCCACAGTATTCTCCTAAGGAAACTGGCAGCCCGTGGTGTGGACAGGTTCACTCTTCTCTGGGTGGAGAACTGGCTGGAGGGCCGTGCCCAGAGGGTAGTGGTTAATGGAGTTAAGTCCAGCTGGCGTCCTGTAACGAGTGGTGTCCCCCAAGGGTCAGTTTTGGGGCCCATCTTGTTTAATATCTTTATTGATGACCTAGACGAGGGAATTGAGTGTATGCTCAGTAAGTTTGCAGATGACACAAAGCTGGGAGGATGTGTCAAACTGCCTGAGGGTAGGGAGGCCCTTCAGTGGGATTTGGATAGGCTGAACAGCTGGGCTGAGCAAAATGGGATGAGGTTCAATAAGACCAAGTGCCGGGTCCTGCACTTTGGCCACAATAACCCCATGCAATGCTATAGGCTTGGGGCAGAATGGCTTGAAGAATGTAGAGAGGAAAAGGACCTGGGGGTGTTGGTTGATGCTCGGCTCAACATGAGCCGGCAGTGTGCCCAGGTGGCCAAGAAGGCCAACAGCATCCTGGCCTGTATTAGAAATAGTGTAGCCAGCAGGAGCAGGGAGGTGATCATCCCCCTGTACTCAGCTCTGGTACGGCCGCACCTCGAGTACTGTGTTCAGTTTTGGGCCCCTCACTACAAGAAGGACATTGAGGCCCTGGAGCGTGTTCAGAGAAGGGCAACAAAACTGGTGAGGGGCCTGGAGCACAAGTCTTATGAGGAGCGGCTGAGGGAGCTGGGATTGTTCAGTCTGGAGAAGAGGAGGCTCAGAGGAGACCTTATTGCACTCTACCACTTCCTGAAGGGGGGTTGTGGTGAGGAGGGGGTAGGCCTCTTCTCCCTGATAAGTAATGACAGGACGAGAGGGAATGGCCACAAGTTGCGCCGGGGAAGATTTAGATTAGACCTGAGGAAGCATTTCTTTTCTGAAAGAGTGGTCAGGCACTGGAATGGCCTGCCTAGGGAGGTGGTTGAGGCACCATTCCTAGCGCTGTTCAAGAAGCGTTTAGATGAGGTGCTAAAGGACTTAATTTAGTAGTTGGATAGAGATAGTGATAGGAGGATGGTTGGACTAGATGATCTTATAGGTCCTTTCCAACCTTATGAACTTATGAACTTATGAACTTATGTGGAACCTGAAGTCACAGTTCATTACATCTATTGCATTTCTTTTGCCTACGAAGTTTGTTAACACAGTTATTACCAAATAAAAGTGGCAAATTAGTCTGGCACAACGTACTCTTGGTAAAAAATTTACTCCATCCAGTCTTCCTCTCTCATCTCCAAACGTTCTTTCCTTTCTATTATTTGAAATATCTCCCATTCTGTTGGAGGTAGCAATACATGGATGGATGAGTGAGGAAGAGGGCTCAGATGATCGTATGGGTCAGAACATAACTACTTATGTCCATATCAATAGTGTATCAAAAACAATAAAATTGAACTTCTGACAGTCCTGGAGACAGGACAAGGGGGAGCGGACAGAAACTGCAGAAACTGCAGCACAGGAGGTTCCGCACGAATGTGCACAAGAACTTCTTTACGGTGAGGGTGACGGAGCACTGGCACAGACTGCACAGGGGGGTTGTGGAGTCTCCTTCTCTGGAGATACTCAAGACCCGCCTGGACGCCTACCTGTGTGACCTGGTGTAGGGAACCTGCTTTGGCAGGGGGGTTGGACTCGATGATCTCTTGAGGTCCCTTCCAACCCCTATGATTCTATGACATTAGCCTGCATCAGCCCACAGCATCAGCACTAAAAACAGTCTGTGTAATACCTAGCTGTACGTAGCCATAAGTTATCAGTCTCTGCCACAAACACTAGTAACGTATCTGTTGAGCAGTTTCACTGATATGAGCTCTATGGTATCAAAAGCAACCCACAGATGGGTCCCCTGGGACAAGGTTTAGATTGGCTGTATCTATTATGCTGGTTAGCTAGGGACTCGTTACTGAGTTTAGTGCTGTTTGTGTTTGGAAAGACCAAAATCCATCTAGGGAGAAAAGCCCTTCAACTCTCAGGATCCCAGGCAAAAGATTAATTATTTTTTTTTTTAATCATTCATCAGTCCTATTTCATCCACACTTCAGGAGAGATTATGTGAGGGCTTGTTGTTTCCTAACCTCAGGCAGGCTTGGATATCATCTGAGAGGAGAAAATTTTAAGTGCTTGCAACCCTGCTAAGAAGCATAGTGAAAAATAAGGAGTAACTACTCTGCTCTTGAAAGCTGGAATTCCCGGTATGATTATCCCAGACAGAGCTGGAATCTGGGGGACTCATCCAACCATGAGGCAGAGTCAGGGCTTTGTGCCTTGCAGGGGGCAGAAAGCAAGGCAGTTCCTTTCCCCAGGAGCACATGCGTTCCCCAGCAGCACAACTGATGAGCTATGCATGTGATGGTTTTACATTGGCACCATTGCTTTCATGTAGTCAAACATGGGAACTTCAGAGCGAGCCCATTAAACCATCTTTGCCTATAGAGCTGCTATCCAAAATTGCCTCATAACTCAGCAACTGACTTACTTCCTCCTATCACTCACAGGGTCTTCTTTAACATTACCGTTTCTTGGGACTTTTCATCTCAATATGCACATACATTCCAAGTATTTCTCCCCTTGGCTGCAATGCTTCCAGAAGCAACTCTTTTTTCTTTTTTTTTAGTCTGTTTTTTTTTTTTTTTTTTTTTTTCTCTGTGTGTGTGTTTTTAAACTCTCTCTCTACAGTAATTCCTTCTCATGGACATCCCTGTGATGCATTCTGACATGGATGTATTACCACATCACCTAGTCCTTACTGAAGCAACAGGTGGACTATTACCAAGGAGCAATGATCCTTTAGTAGTTTGTAACAGGAGCCAAACACAGCACATTAGAACAACATGCATAGATTTAAAAACAATAAACCCACTCCTATACACATTTAAGTTGTGATTCTCTCTCACTGGCATGAACTTCACAATTCTGCAGTAAAACAGTTTACTTCATGGAAACAAAAAAGCACATACTGTAAACCTCATTTTCTGGATCAGCACACCCCTACCAGCCATTCAAGGAACAGGCAGCCGCATACACTGCAAAGGCGTTAAACAGCTGTCTCTATTGCTGGGTTTAGTCCAAGAGCAAAGAGGAAAGACAGGCCATAACTCTCATTTATGGATTGAAAGAACCAGCTTTGCTTATGTTTCCCTCTCACTGTTGCTACAGTCTTATCTACTTGGTATCTTAGATATTTATACAATACACAGACTTCTACCACCTTGTGTTGTTTTTTTTTTCCTATATTTGTAGCTGTTTATACATGATCCTGTGGGTTGTTTTATTCACAGATATTTGAGTACCTCAGGGTCTTATGGTTTTTCTGCATGTGGCAACGTACTAACAGTTCACAGAAATATTTGAAAGACAGTTTGTACAAAACTAAAAACAAGCATCAGTCAGGGTCTCCAGGATCATGAACCCTTAATATAAATAGGCCTTTGACTACAGTGAACAAGTAGGAGCTTGCAAGAGAGCCTTTAGTCATACTTTAATGCATTAAACAATTTCATTAAGAAACAGTAAATCTCTTATTAAGAACGAACTGAAAACAAACCTTCCCTCCTCCAAATCCCTCTACAAAAACAGGAGAAAAGAAAAGCTTGATAATGATGTTGAAATTACAAATGGAAATAAAAGAATCTAAAATATATTAGTTAGATGACATACTGAATATTTGTACTTTGGAACAGCCAAGTAAAATAAGCTAGGAGTGCCCAAGTATAGAACTATAGAACATATAGAACTATTGAACGTATAGAACTATGCTCTTAACTTGAAAGGTAACAGTGGAAGAAGAAAATACCTCTTAAAACAGTGGCATTTATGGAGATGGGAGATGAGGTTTCTGTTAAACACTTACCTTCCACAGTGAGCATATTTTTACATTGTTAGGTGATGACTATCACAGTTCTCTCTATCAAACAGGATTAGCTTCCTCAGACATTCACAACTCCAGTTAACCATGCTGTATGAAGCACCATGTTTATAACCTGTCAGGCATGGTCTGATACCTTGGGTAAGATAGGATCCTGTTTAAAACAAGATGAGTCAACTACTGAATAGTCAACTACTGAATAGCTCAGTGAACAATATACTGTTAAGCTTTTCTAATGCTCTGGATGCATTTTTATTGAATAGCAAAAAGAGAAATATCCAATCATAACTATTTTGAGAGCAGTAGCCATGGGTAATCTGATTTGATTATTAAAAATGAAACAAGCTACATAGGGATACATATGACAAATCGTTGCCTGGAATGTTGCTAGAAAAAAAAAAAAAAGCTAAGTTCTAGAAAAGCTTAATTTTTCATGGACTCTTTTTTTTCAGAGGAAATAGTTAAAATATTAAGATCCCTGCAGGAATTTTTCTGTGAACTTTTGGGAATGTGAAAGTTAATGGGTATTTTCCCCCGACCTTCATAGAAATTCATTGTCCTAAAAGATTCCTGTATCCCAGTACTTCCGAATGGTACCGGAATAAAACACATGGTACAAAGTAACTGCATCAAATAAAAATGCTGGATGAAAACATAAACCCACAAACACTATCCACACTATATGTGTTTAGTTTTACCTGTGCATTATCAGTGATTAATTTTTTCGCATAAGCTGTTGCCTGTAGTTCACTTGGTCTTGGTCTGGAAAGCTCACTGTAAAGTTCAGCAGCTCAAATAGCTGGTCACTGCCCGAGCCTAGTTAGCAGCTGTGGAAATCAAAGGACCTCTGCATGTCACGAGGCATTAGAACTGTCATTTCTGGCAGCCATAATGTAAAATATTATCAAAATTGTCAGCCACTCTCTGGATCTGGTTGTGGTAGGTACTCTTTAAGAGGATCTTCTGCAGCAGCGTTTGTACTTATTTACTTTCTGCATCACTGAGAAAACTCTGTGAACTCATTAGTTCACTTCTGCCACAGGAAAATAGATCTTGGGTAATGACACATCAAGGGCAGTGATGCAAATTACTCTGGACAAAATCACAGTAAAAAGTGGCATATTGAGGAGTTTCCTGTTCATAGAGTAACATGCATTGCCAACACTACTATCTAAGAGGACTGCATTTCAGAATGACCAGAGCATGCTGTAGATGAAAACATAAACAATGAATTCTACCTTCCACACTGAGCAACTTGCTTTGCCTCCTTTCCCAGCAGCTTCAAGGTAACTGTTGCTCAGTTTATTGCTTCTGAGACTGAGTCTGGAGCCCCACACACAAGCTTGATTTGACCTAATTCAATTGCCTGCTGTAAGCCGTTATTATATTCATGTACCATGCAATTCTCTTTAAAGTTCTTAAAGAACGCGTGCAGCAGAAATACACCCTTCTTTCATCTCGCTATAGTTCTTACTAAGGCAGTGAGAAGAAACTATTCAGAAGAAGGCTTGAACCAAGCTGATATAATTCAGAGCGCAATGGAGCACCTAATGAACTTCTAAGAGTTTGACAGAGTGCATACTGGAACAGTGCAAGGAGGCACGGCATTTGAGATATTAAAACACATTAATGTGTGTAACTACAGGGATAAACATCGGCCCAAGACTGGTATTTGCCTTGATACTCCATAACCCATTTCCAGGATTTTGATACCAACTAGGCATCCTTCCAAGAAAACTGGAATTTTCTCATTCTTTGAATGGGGAGAATTCAAGGGAATGCTATACAAACCTTCCATCCATTCCATCTTCCATCCTTGATCTTTACCTAGTTACAGATTTTCTTGTTACAGACTACAGCAAGTTGTTCTGACCTAGGATTCAAGTATAAAATAAAGCAGCAACATCACTGATCTAAAAAAATGTGGTAACAAGGCTTACATAGTAATAATAATAAACCACGTTTTAAGCCAAAGGAAGCTGTCCTAACAAAAACAGCTGAGCCTCCATTCTCCAAGAGCATATACACTTGTTTATGCTTAAAACAAACCCCAATAGTCCAGGCACAGTTGACTGCAAACAAACTTTCTGTTTATGGGCTGAAGCAAAGTAATTGCTCATACAGTTTTATTCTTAAGCTAACAAAAACCAAACTAAAAAACCTATGCATTCATAGAATTGTCTTTCCAGAATTAGCATCACGATCAGTTTAAGATATTCCACTTGATTCCTGGAAACTCAGTGGGAGATGCAAAAGCAAGTTTTGCTCATGCCTTGCAACTAGCAGTTCAAAGGAACTAGTCACAGGAATTTATCTAACTGCAGATACAGAAGGAAAAAAAAAAGGCAGTTTCCCTGTGTCAGGTTTATAGATGGCAGTGAGAGAAAGAATAAAGAAAAGTCTTTTTCCGTGGAAGGGTATGATTCAAAATACCTAGAAGATAAAAGAATACTTTCACCAAAGTCAATAGGTGCTGCTCGTGACCACACAGATAGGATATCAGCACTTATGAAGATCCTACTTAAGTGGATATTCACTAGTAGAATAGGGCTTTAAGAAAACCCATAGTAAGTATGCAAAACATTTGCGTGCAGAGAAAAAAAAATGAAGCAGTCTTCACACCTACGTTAAAAATAAGCTCCCATTTATCAACTTGTGTGTTTCTAAAAATAACTTCAATATTCTGGGAAACAAAGGATCCAGTCAACTTCACCGAGAGAGAAAGGGCTCAAAAGCATGTGATTTCACAGTAACAGCTGTTAATAATAGTAAGAGTAAACACTTGAGGTAATGCCAGTGAGAAGGACGGCTCACTAACAGATTACCCTGCAAGCAAGGGAGAAAACAAGATAGACAAGCGGCTGTATTTCATATATTCTCATAAACATCTTACAAATATAGTTTTTTGTAAGGACACAGGATCTCTATGTAAAGGGGGGAGACAGAAGGAAAAAAAAAGGGGAGACGGAAAAGGGAAAACTAAAGCTTTAGGATAACTTTAAAGTTTCCAGTGGATGAGATGATTCTCGGTATCCTTGGAAGAACCCCGTCTTTGCTCTCAGCAGAGATGAACTCCTGAAAGCAAATCAGAGGTAGAGCTCAGCTCCAGCTGCATCCTCTGTTCTACAAAGTTCAGTTAAAGAGAGATCTTACACTCTTGATTAATTTTTATCACTTATACTTCCCCCCTCCCCGCCAGGTGGGAAATAAACGGATGTTTCTTAGCCAAAGGGAAGCTCCTTCAAGTTTTCACAGCATGTGTTTTTATTGTAAAACAGCCTATTTTTCACTTGCAGCTTCTGAAAAAGCCCCACAAATTGCATTACAAATTCATAGCCAAAATCTGAAGTCAAGAGAACTGGAAAGTGTTTCTGTACATCCTGAATTGCTTCTGCTACTAAACATTACACAGCAGAGTGCAGAAAGTCCTACAGGAAAAAAAAAATCTGGGAGGAATTTAGGTCTCCTAGTTATTAATCCAGCGACACTCAACTTCTGCTTTCCAAGGTATTAAGCAGTTCCCTGACGTATTTGCTTCTCATCAGTACTGAAAGTAATTTCCTTGTGCTTTTTTGAGTTTAAATATTTCTTTGAAAGTAAATCTCTCCATTTATTTCCAAGTGCAAATTCTACCTATTAGGAATAAATGTGATACATGTATGAGATTGCTAAATTCATCTTTAAAATCAGAGGAATCAATCAGAGAACATCTATGCCCATGCAACAGTGGCAGCCTTTTTACGTCACACTTAATTATTTTCTATTTATGCAGTCTTTCTCCTCAATTACATATTAATGTTATTCTCTGTTCAGAACACTCACCAAAAACTGCTTTCTCTTACTTTACTAGTTCCAGGACAATGCTATTCTGTAATCTTTCACCTCCTCACTCTACTTGTCCCCAAAAAGAAGCATTTTTGCATAGACATCTGTTTTCAGCTGAACACACATTACATTTTAAATTAAAGAATTAATTCAGCAATTATTATCAGATGCTTGAGCATACAGGTAAAAAAGTACTGATTACTCAGGCCTATATAAGACTCTCTACTCTGGAAAGGTAGCAATCAACACTGAGAATTCCAAACATTAAATGATACTTTCTCAAATAGAGAAGTTATCAAGACCTATAGTAAAAAAAAAAGAAGTAATAAAAAAGGGTTTTTTTTTTTTTTTTTAAGAAAAAAGTGAAGAACTTGAATACATATTAACAGCTCCTCTAAATTGAATTAAAGTTAGCACAGGGAAACTACTGCAGATTAGGAATGTTCTAGTGGCTGTTGACTGTGCCAATTCTTAGTTTTCAGTACAGTCTTACAAACAATAACTTACCTTAAAGTAATTACATTCAAATTAATGCAAAAAGTTGTATTTATAATGAGAACATCACAACTCTGTGAAATATACAAAATTCTTTATTTCAAGTTAGCATCCACAGTCATACATCTTTGTCCTCATGCAGTCCGTTTGCATTTGCAACCACCCAAAAAGTTAACAGTTTTTATGATACAGACACAAGGTAGCTAAACAGCTTTACTTTCTTTAGGCAAAGCTGAAATTGTCTGCTAACAGCATTTATTACCAGTGCATAGGTGCATCTTTTCCTAAGAAGCAAGAAGACAAAATTTCCCTTAAATGAAGGAACAAGGGTGACTTGACTGCTGTTACTAAAGCTTTAGCTCCTGAATGGAAGAATGATGGATGGATGTACCTGGATACACAGGATGCTTTCATTTGTAGCTTTCAGTTGCATTCGCTTGTACACAAGGGCTTGCACAGAATGAGATTAAATATCCTTACAGAACTCCATTACTGCTTTCATCATCATAATCACTCTCCAAGTTCCACATCTGAAGTAGCAGTAGGATTTTTTAAAATTAAATAGGACAAGAAAACAGAAGACAGACAGTATTGCAATTCCCTCATGTATGGTGCTGCTTCATAACCACCTGCTAAAAAAATATCTTTCCTTTCTGGAAGCACCAGTTCCTTTCCAACAAGGAAGCAGAGCCAGAGAGACAGTTTGTATAACTGCCATATTTTACAGCATTTCGAGCTCCCAGTTACAGTGGTTAAGTTAAAAGTTAGCATATGGAATGAGTATCAGAAACTTTCGTATAAAAAGGTGAGTTAGTAAAAAACCTAGATATATTACAAGCAAAATTAGCAGCAAACACTGCTACCATTACACAGTACTTATGAAAGATGACTGATTGGATGGTCATCTGAAAAAGAAGCTGATGCACTGTTATAAACATGGCAAGACACATTTTATCATAGTACCCGCACAATCATGTGTTAAAAGAAGTAAGCACGATTCAGTTAACCCTAATCCTACTTAAACAAGAGCGCCTCCAAGCCACAAAACATTTAGTTTCAGTTTTATACTAACAATCACAATTCCAGTCCAATAGATGCAACCGACTCTGGTAAGCATGTCTGAACAGACAACAGAATGCAATTCCTAGTGCATGCAGCCCCACGCAATCGGAATGAATGTCAGTCTTTGCTCTTATGTGGCACTCTGCAAAGCAAGGCAAACTGTAGTTCAGAATGAGGAAAATAGCACAAATGCTTTATTCAGAGGTAAGTGAATTCCAAATAGGCATGACATATGTACAGTTTGTTTCTAGGCACATCTTTGGTTACATTCTCAACACAGTCTTCTTCACAAAAAAATAAATAAAACATTCAAGACTTGGTTGAAGTTCAAGCAAAGACAGTTTTTTCTGTTTTTCAGAAAACAAGACAGTAGAAGTCCCTTAAAAGTGATGCTTTATTAAATCCATAAATGATAAAATCCCAGTGCTACGGTAAGGCATGTAAATACTGAACCTGAAAGAAAACAGAAGTGGAGAAGAGAGATATTGAATCATTAGCTCTTGGAACGTATCTTCACAAACCTAAGCACAAACCTATCTACAATGCTAAAGATAAAATCACCACTCCTTTCTCATATAAGAAAGTAAGCTTTTTAATTTACAAAACACAATTTCAAGGCAGAGGGACACAAAAATGACAAAGGAGGAGGAAGGAAAATGAATGTGGGAATTAGACTGGAAAACTACCAAAAGGTTGGAAAAAAAAAAGCTGCTTACCATTCGAAAAAAGATCAAAAAGTTACAGTTGTGAAATGAGGATTAATAGGATTACTAAAACACAGTCAAGTATTCAAGCAAATAAATGCAAACTACTTCATGAAAGCTTATGAATTTGTTTTGTATTGTATTTTTTTTTTATTATTTCTAGTAATCAACTTTTAGTTTCTAGATTTAAACACAGAAGAATTTTTGCCACCATTTACAATGGAAGCCATTTAAGTAAACATATTCTGCTTATATTTTTTTACTTCCATGAGTAGTTTATGAGTATGGATGGTGGGGAAAAGTATATTGCTATTAAACGGAACAAAGTGAAGGGACCTGCCCAAGAAATTCAATTCCTAGGAGTAAAATGGCAAGATGGACGTCGTCACATTCCAGGAGATGTGATTGACAAAATCACCAGTATGTCACCACCCACTAGCAAGAAAGAGACACAGTCTTTTCTGGGTGTAGTAGGTTTTTGGAGGATGCACATCCCAAACTACAGCCTCATAGTAAGCCCCCTCTATCAAGTGACTCGGAAAAAGAATAATTTTGCATGGGGTCCTGAACAGCAGCAGGCCTTTGAGCAAATCAAGCAGGAGATAGCCCGTGCTGTGGCCCTGGGGCCAGTTCGGTTGGGACAGGATGTGAAAAACATGCTCTACACTGCTGCTGGAGAGAAAGGTCCCACTTGGAGTCTGTGGCAAAGAGCCTCTGGGGAGACCCGAGGCCGACCCCTTGGATTTTGGAGCAGAGCGTACAGGGGTTCAGAGGAGTGCTACACTCCAACTGAGAAGGAGATTTTGGCCGCATACGAGGGGGTTCGGGCTGCCTCTGAAGTAATTGGTACTGAGACACAGCTCCTCCTGGCACCTCGACTGCCAGTGCTGAATTGGATGTTCAAAGGAAAGGTTCCCCCCACCCATCATGCTACCGATGCCACCTGGAGTAAGTGGATTGCACTGATTACACAGCGAGCTCGGATGGGGAACCTCAACCGTCCAGGAATCCTGGAGGTGATCATGGACTGGCCTGAAGGCAAGAAGTTTGGAACATCCCCATCAGAGGAGATACCACGTGCTAAAGAGGCCCCACCATATAACGAACTACTAGAGAATGAAAAGACGTATGCCCTCTTCACTGATGGATCGTGTCGTATTGTTGGGAAGCATCGCAGATGGAAGGCTGCTGTGTGGAGCCCCACACGATGAGTTGCAGAGGCCACCGAAGGAGAAGGAGAGTCAAGCCAGTTTGCGGAGGTAAAGGCCGTCCAGCTGGCCTTAGATGTGGCTGAACGGGAGAGGTGGCCCATGCTATATCTTTATACTGACTCTTGGATGGTGGCAAATGCTTTATGGGGGTGGTTGCAGCAGTGGGAACAGGACAACTGGCAACGGAAGGGTAAACCTATTTGGGCTGCTGAACTGTGGAAAGACATTGCTGCCCGAACAAAAAGGTTGGGTGTAAAGGTGCGCCATGTAGATGCTCATGTGCCCAAGAATCGAGCTACTGAAGAGCAGAAAAATAACCATCAGGTAGATCGAGCTGCCAGAATTGAGGTGTCTCAGATCGATTTGGACTGGCAGATCAAAGGAGAGCTATTTTTAGCTCGGTGGGCCCATGAGACCTCTGGCCATCAAGGAAGGGATGCGACCTATAAGTGGGCTAGAGACCGAGGGGTGGACTTAACTATGGATGCCGTTGCACAGGTTATCCATGACTGTGACACATGTGCCATAATTAAACAGGCCAAGAGGATGAAACCCCTCTGGCAGGAAGGGCGATGGGAAAAGTATAAATATGGGGAGGCGTGGCAGGTTGATTATATCACCTTGCCACGAACTCGCGATGGTAAGCGTTACGTGCTCACCATGGTGGAGGCGACCACTGGGTGGCTTGAGACATACGCAGTACCCCACGCTACCGCCCGAAACACCATCTTAGGGCTCGAGAGACAAGTCCTATGGCGACATGGCACTCCAGAGAGAATTGAGTCCGATAATGGGACTCATTTCAAAAATTCTCTTGTGGATATCTGGGCCAAAGAACACGGCATTGAATGGATCTACCATATCCCCTACCATGCACCAGCTGCTGGTAAGATCGAGCGCTACAACGGGTTGTTAAAAACCACGTTGAGAGCAATGGGTGGTGGGACATTCAAGCACTGGGAGAAGCATCTGGCAGAAGCCACCTGGCTGGTCAACACTAGGGGATCAGTCAACCGAGAGGGTCCTACACAGTCCGGCTCCCTACAGACCATAGAGGGAGATAAGGTCCCTGTGGTACATGTGAGGAGCATGTTGGGAAAAGCGGTGTGGGTCCTTCCAGCCTCTGGAAAGGGCAAACCCCTCCGTGGAACCGTTTTTGCGCAGGGACCTGGGTGCACCTGGTGGGTAATGGATAAAAATGGGGATGTCCAGTGTGTCCCACAAGGGAATTTGATGCTGGGGGAATGCAGTCTGTAATTACGTGTGTATGTATGTATATATATATATATATATATATGTTTCTATGTAACTCATGTTATTACTGTTTGGTTATGTATAGATGTGTGTTAAGCATGATGTGATGATGTGGAATAAGGGGTGGAATGTTGTGGTTTTGATGCCGGTATTCCACATCAGAGCATCACGCAGCAGTGAAGGAGTTAATGCTGGGGGAGCAGCAGAGGGGAGGGGCGGAGCTCCGCACCGGATGCAGGCGGCGCTCGGTCTGGGCGCGTTGCTCTGGGCTGCCGTGGAGGTTCAGCACGTGTGCTTCCCCTGCAGGTCCTCCTTAGCGTATAGCTTCTGGTTTGAAAATTTTTCCTCTCTCTTTCAATTGTTCAATTTTATTAGATTTAGTAAAGTTACCGTTCCTGCTCAAATCGTGCCGTTGTTTTCTTGTCGACCCATCCCTTCCCGCTGTTTCCCCCTCCCCCTCCCGGAGCGCGACTCTGCTCGGGCGGCCGCGCGGCCACTGACGCAGTTTCTTTTTCTCTCCCCTCTCCCTTCTCGGTTTTCCCTTGGGTCACTGTCACGGACAACACCGTGACAAGAAGTAAGCACGATTCAGTTAACCCTAATCCTACTTAAACAAGAGCGCCTCCAAGCCACAAAACATTTAGTTTCAGTTTTATACTAACAATCACAATTCCAGTCCAATAGATGCTATTTTTCTGCCTGTTTGCGTCAGAGCTCGATCTTGTTGTGCATGCTAGAAAATAAAACAAACATAATTTGAACAGTTCCATGTTTATTTAGAAATGTAACCCATTCCTCTCAACTGTACTTCCAACTCCTCCTTAAATGTACGTTAATGAAGTAATTTGCATTCAAAGCAAATGAGTTTTTTCCTAGCTTGCCATATCTAAGGAATTGAACTCAGTACACTTTCATCGCACGTTCAGTAACATGTAATCTAGAACATGGCAGAACTGGGTGCCTTCTTATCTCAATCTAGCAGCATAATCACTCACTTTAATCTGTCATCTGGCCCACAGACATTCAAGTCACATCTCAATTACAATAGCTATTGAGAAGTCTAAGAGACTCTTGTGATAGAAACATACTGGAGAAGCATGAAAACGTATGGATCCTTAGAAATATCAGAATAGGTAATTTTACTTTTGATGTAAAAACCATGTCTCCTTCTTGCAGTGAATTCTACTGCAGAAACGTCTACAGAATGACGAAGTCAGAATCTGATTATGACAGAAGACAGGACTTCATAGAAAAAAATGAGATGGAATTATTACTCAGAAAGGACTGAAAGATCAAGCTTGTAAAGTCAGAACAGCTGCTGCTCTGGTGCTGGTATTTTCAAATCATCACTACTGAAACGTTGTCATCAGTTAATGATTTATGACTAGAGGTCTTCCTGTGAATAATTCTCTACAGTAATGAAACAAAACGAAGAGGAATACTTTAGTAAAGGTTTCTGCTAAAATGAAGCCAAATCAATCAAGATAAGTGTTTCAGTTCCACTGAACACGGAAAACGTCACTGATTTAAAGAAACGAAAAGCAACCTTAAGTGTTCTGCCTACAGAAAATGCTACATACTTGAAATTTCAAAACAAACCAACAAACAAAAGCCCACTGAACAGGTTATGATGTACTAACATATATAAGCCTTCCTATTCTGTAGATGCTAGAGTTATCTGTACCACTATGGAAATACATAGAAAAATAACAAATCTCAATGACGTTTTGTACATTGAAGTGTGTCTAAGTGCATGAGCAGCTTCAAAAATAGTACCAGCTCTCTAAGACAAGTAAAAAAAGCTTTGTTATATAATAACAAGCTACCAAGTTGTTACCAATTCCACTATTTCTGTCCTCATTTCGAGTAGTTTTCTTTCATTAAGTGAATGCTGGAAGGGAAAAACAAAAAAAAAAGACAGATAAATATGATATCATCCTTAAGCCTTTTCCCAAATGCTTAAAAGCATGCTTCCTTTTCTGTTCTTTGCTTTCCAGTTTTCTACAAAACTGAATCTGAACGACCATGTTGTCCGACAACACTTGAAAGAGAGTATTGCAAGGTGACTGCTGTCACTTGGAAAGCTGAATTTAGACAGGTGTTCAACACAAGCTGGAACAACGAAATACATTAAAAAGCAGCTGGCAGAAAAGTTGGCAGACCTGCATTTTGACCTGTGATTCTGAAGAGGAAATAGGGCAGTTAACTAACTCACAGAGCATACGAATGCCAAGAAGACTGAACCATCTGCCTTCTTCAGTAAGGGGAGTGGTTTTTAAACTGTCATAGCAAACTCAGCTACCAAAGATGTTTCACCAGCATTACGGCAATTCTCTATTCAAAATTTTGAAATGGTCCGAACAACACCTGGGGAACACCACTGAAAATGCTATATTTGGTAAACATAAAACATTTGCATCTCATGTCAAGTCACTGGTTCAGAAACACTTGAAAGATAGGTACTATAAATCAGAAGTCCTGGTTTACTTAGAAACTCTGGTTATCTGGATTGAAGGAAAGGTAAACACATTCAAGAAGCATACCTTTAAGGCAGGTTTCTGATACATGAACAGGCATTATTTGACATCTGTAATGGTTCCTACCTGCTACTAAAGCAATTCAGTTACTCCTAGGACAGCTGCTAAGCCATCAGTGCAGAGTATTAAGTCATCAGGCTCCCATCTCAGAATCCTCAGTTACACAGCAATAACTTCATCTCCTGATGTTCCCATGTGAAAAGTGACTTCTTTTTCCTTCCAGTCTAGAGGTATATCTCACTTTGTCATCAAACTCAGACTAACCTACATAAACGCCTCAGCGCTGAAAAACTCTCTTTAAAGATCCAGAACACTATTTGAACTTCTAACAGATCTAAAGATCCAATTAAGAAATAGCATAAGGCTACAAACATAGAAAAAAGAGACAAATAATAATGTGTCTATAATTAATAAAACATATGTTACTAAATTCTGCAAATTGATGACAAGGACAAAAAAAAGAAATCAGTAGCATATATTGTCTCAAAGTGAAATTCCTCAACCTGTTAACATGGCAAAACATTTATAAAACAATGCAATTTTTAAAAGTCATGTATGAAGTTTAACATAACAGTGCCCCATCCCTGGAGGTGCTTGAGGCCAGGTTGACTGGGGTCCTGGGCAGCCTGATCTGGTAGGTGGCAACTCTGCCCACAGCACGATGGTCTTTAAAGTCCCTTCCAATGCAAGTCATTCTATGATTCTGCATGGACAGAACCACATATTAACAATCTGGTTATCACCACCAAAGGTAGATTTACATTTAAAATAAACAGTGTAACACATAGATTGAAATAGTTTCTGCTTAACTATGTATAGGTGCTGTTATCAAAATAGATGTTTTCTGAATAATTTATATTCTGCAAGCCACTCTGTTGATGTCCGCATTTGTTCAAGTTTGCCTTGTGGCTAGAAGCTAGGTCAGCCCCAAGGTTTTTAAACTGAGCTTCAAGAAACCAAAATGCATCCTTTTGTTATAAAACACCAAAACATGTCTGTAATAATACAAGTACATAAGAAGAAAGGCAAGGTTAACCCCACTCTGAAGTTAAACAGGGAGATTTCCCCTTAAGTCCTTTTTTTTTTTTTTTGCAGTTCAGAGAAAATGCAGTTCTGTCAGATGCATCTTGATATTTCTAAACAGCAAACTTGAGCGACACAGTGATGCAAGAGCACACGAATGTAAGTGAAAGTTTGTTCCATACTTCAGGATTTTCAATTCAATCTGTATCGTTGCAGATATAAATCAGGGCATAAGCAGATGTGCATTAGGTAATGAAGACTTCCACTTCACATTTGCTGGAGAGTGAACTTATTAAAAGATAAAGCATTTAGAGTTTGAAACATAAGAAATGGCTGACATGAGTGCTGGCAAATTAAGATAATCTCTTTCAGCATTAATCTCAAGCAGGCGACAACTTCAAGGGGGCATACACAGAAAGTGACTTACACCCCAACATTTCTTACTGTTGAGATTGCAAGTAAATATTACTTCTTCATTACCTACCGGTGATAAAAGGACTGAATTAAAATTTGCAGAAAAATGTCACTAAAAGATGTGTCCATTTCAATGATGAAATTCAGGTTCATAAAAGCTATTCAAAAAAGATCTAAAACCAAATTTCTACTCAGAGTGCTCCATCTAATGCAAAATTATGTATCTTCTAATTTTTCATTTCTGTTAATCTAATTAAAACGCTTGTCAATTAAATTCTACACATATTTCAAAGTCAAAAACAATCAGAATCAGTATCAGTTACAATGAAAATTAGTCACAACTACTTTCACAACACATACTGCCTGACAGACTAGCCACACTGAATTCTCCCGTTACAGGGAAAGGAAATATCTTCAGTAATGGCAAGATAATGAAATGCTTATACTTAACTCAGTGTGACGATATATTACTAGCACAGCTCTAGAAAATCTCCAGGCAGCTAGTTGGAATGTTTAAATGCAAAAAACTGAAATATTTAACCGTAGTACATTAATGTCAATACTGAAACAATATCAAAAGAGACAGACATACAAAGAAACTCCCCACCACTGTACCCCATATTACAGCATTTAAGGATGACTAATTTGGATTAATAGCATCTTAAAAAGGAATAATACTACAGATTAATATTGAACAGACGTTCTTATCCAAATTCAGAGATTATTCAATTTTTAGATGTTTCTAAGAAGAAAGTGAACAGAACTTACCAATTCTTTTACTCTGCTCTTCTCTAGGTTTAGATTTAGTTTGTTGTCAGCATGAACTCTGGTAATTTCATCCTTATGGGAATACAAAGGATAAAGCAGTGAACAAGAATTTCTATTTAATTGTAAGCAAAAACAAGTTAGACAAAAATATTGTGCCTCTTTCTAATTAGAGAGGAACTGGATTCTCGAGACACCCAATGTGCTTAGATTTCCTAAGTACAAGTGTTCTTGCCCTTCCACTTGTGGTCTGTAGGATGAATTCATTCTCATTGGAACAAATAAAAAACTGACTACTTTTATACCAGAACACTGAAAACAAGAGTTGATAAAGAACACAACTTTCTACAAATTCTGGGCATGTTTCATAAACCTACAACTCACTAATTTTAGAAATCTTTGCCTAGGTACACTTTGAAATTGGACTTCCATGAAGGAATCCTGATACTCAAGATAACTAAGCTCTACTATCATAAACTAAGCTCTACTATCATAAACTAAGCTCTACTATCATAAACTAAGCTCTACTATCATAAACTAAGCTCTACTATCATAAACTAAGCTCTACTATCATAAACTAAGCTCTACTATCATAAACTAAGCTCTACTATCATAAACTAAGCTCTACTATCATAAACTAAGCTCTACTATCATAAACTAAGCTCTACTATCATAAACTAAGCTCTACTATCATAAACTAAGCTCTACTATCATAAACTAAGCTCTACTATCATAAACTAAGCTCTACTATCATAAACTAAGCTCTACTATCATAAACTAAGCTCTACTATCATAAACTAAGCTCTACTATCATAAACTAAGCTCTACTATCATAAACTAAAATAGTTTACAAGTTTAAAATTTAAAAGGAAATGTTTCTAAAGACTGCATCTAGGCTCTCAGAAAAAAAACAAACACTGACAACTTAGACGGAAAATGTTTATTATTTTTAAACACATAACTTTTAAAACTATCACTAAGTATTTTGTTTCATGGATAATTCTAAGCAGTTCCTACTTCATCTTCAGTGACAGCTGACATTTTAAATTAAATTCCCTGCAGGAATTCTAGCCAGATGACACTTTGTCATAAGGCAAGCTACTGATGGGATGAATGTGTGGGAGATTCAAGAGATTGATGATGTTCTGGGATATTCTGCAGTTAAAAACAAGTAAACATCTCTCAAATAGACTGATGTCAGCTAGACAAGACTTCATTAAGTAGTATGAATAATAATGACACTCAATTTCTATGCTAGGATTTTTGAACCTGTTGTAATTAGATGGCCTTACAGCAGGATGTTGCAATTTAATGAAAAGATTGTGTTATTTTGAAGCCTTTACAACACTGTGTCAATCTGTCCTTTAGAAGTATGAGCAAATGTAATCATTAAAATTATTTTATATTTACAGTAAAAAGTTAAATTTAAAGACATTTAAGTTAAAAAAAAAAAACCAAAACAAAGATGACTCAGATCTTTCACGTTCTACCACTGAATATGCTAACTCATATACTTATATGCAAGCAAAACAATGAAGTTCAAGACAAAAATCAGATGTTGAATGTATTTTAAAAACTTTATTCTGAAAGCTAGTATGCATTAAGCCCTTCCTAACATGAAACAGTTTCCAACCTTAATCATTTTTGCAAGAATTTCTGTCTGTGTAAAAGCTACATGTTCATCTAAGTAATAGGTTTTGAAGCAGTCTTGATGAGAGAAAGCTATTTCGACTGTAAGTCAGGAGAAGCAAACTATAAAGAGCAGAAACACAGCACTGATCTTTAAACCTGTACATAATTAACAAGTGAGTTTCCTCCAAAAAACACATTTTCTTGCTAAGGTCATTCACTCCCAGGCAAGTGGGACCAAGCATACTGGTCCCAAACTTAGAGGCTAAGACATTTAAAAGCTATTTCAAATTCTGGACAGTTAAATTTAAATTCAGTTACTTGTACAGTTTACAATTCTCTCGCAATAAATTAAATACATGTGAAACTGACTTCATTGCAGCCCAATCTGCCCCCTCAATTTCAGTTTCATTATCCCATATATACAACAATCAAACACAACGTTTACAATAAAATCGTAACAGCAACATTTTTTAAGTGAATAAGAGACGTGATAATTCTTGATTATATTGGTACAGTATCTTACCATGACTTGCTTCTTTATCTGCTGGAGTTCAAGTTTTATTCTCTGGGAGAGCAGAAAAGAAATGTACATTTTAGTATTGTACACAGAAACCGACAGTCTATAAATATAGGCAATTTCAATGATTAGTCGCAATTACTATAATCCACACTGTGAAAGGAAGGTGTCTTAGTTTCAGCTGGAATGGATGTTTTTTTTTTTCAGTGTCTGGTTCGATGCTATGTTTAGGTTCTAGGAGAAAAATAATGTTGACAACACACTGGTATTTGTAGTTGCCTGCTCAGCAGCATATACAGAGCCAAGACTACGTGCAGTGAAGGGCCCAAGGAGCTGGGAGGGAACAGAATTAAGACAGTTTACTTAAACTGGCCACAGGGCTATTCCATACCAAATGATATCAAGCAGAAGGAGTTTTGAAGGGAGTTGGAGTTCATCTCCCTCTCTCTCCCACTGCTCAGGATGCTAGCTGGGCAGCAGTTGGTATGGTGAGCAATTACTTGTGCATCACTTGTTATATCTATTATACAGACATACTATTTTCCTTTCCCCTATTTTAGCAGATAGTTTTATCTCAGCCTATGAGTTTTACTTTATTAGTTTTTAATTATCTCCCACATCCCACTGGGAAGGGGGAGGAATGAGCACATGATGGTGTGATGCTCAGCCACTTGCCAGGTTAAACCACAACAGAAGGCAGAATGAATGTGGTTTAAATCCATCTATATCCTCAGTATGTGTGTAGACAGACCCAAGTGTATGCACATACGTACTCACTCAGTAGTGCACATTTCCAAGCATCAGGACAGAAGCTAGTACTGTCCCACAGCACTACAGGTGGCCAAACGCACAGGATGGCATTAGCAAGGGTAAACACAGCCAAAGGTAAGTGATTATTCTCCCATGTTTAGCACTTGTGAGCTTGCACCAAAAAAGCTGTGTCCAGCTTTAGGCTCTCTGGTATAAGACAAATGTTGACATGCTGGAACAAGCTCAGGAGAGAGCCACCAAGATGATGGGAGACTGCAGCAAGTAGCATAGGAGTGGAGAGCAAAAAGAGTAAGCAAGACAGTAAGCAATAGGTTTGTTTAGCC
The DNA here is from genome assembly GCF_038088225.1 of Cyrtonyx montezumae. Taxonomy (NCBI): domain Eukaryota; kingdom Metazoa; phylum Chordata; class Aves; order Galliformes; family Odontophoridae; genus Cyrtonyx; species Cyrtonyx montezumae. The sequence continues at coordinate 84,599,797 of NW_027072089.1, read as the reverse complement.
TTAAAAAGAAATTGCTAAGCATCAAAATGCAGCCAGCAATTCCCTGAATGGTCTCTAGGTAAGTTCTACACTTCTAAGGTAACTTAATCTATCACTATTTCTTTCAGAAGAAATATGAAATAGGAATAGTTGTAGCATCTTCTATTAATGTATGAAAATTATTCTAACAAAAAAGAGCAACAGCTGCATCAACAATTTAGGATATACAGCTCAGTAGCTTCTTCCTCCCTCATTGCTTTCTTCTCTATTTCACACATAACCAGGAAGATTTAAGTCTTTTGTCAAACTCCACGAGACTCCCAACAGCCCATTTTTCCAGCTTCCATCAGGATGGAGAGGCATCAATAGTCTGTTGGTCAGCAACTCCTCCCAACTTTGGATCACTCACAAACTTGCTGAGGGTGCATCCTGCCCCTTCACGAGGTTATTAATAATTCGGTGTTAAACCATATCAGCACCCAAGTTTGTACCCTGGGTACAAACCACTTTTTTACATCCTTAATGAAAAACAAGTGGTACAAGTCGAAGATACTGATTTTTACCTCATTTTCTGAACGAAGAGCTGAAAGCTCACTTCTTTCCAATATAATCATATCCTTTTTCACTCCATCAATATGGGACATAACTTGTTGAAGAGCAATCTCCTTTAAAAGACAGAAGACAAGCCTCAGGACATGTAGCCATAATGTTTTTCTCATCTGCGCGTACAAATACAACAGGCTATTCAGGTACTCTGAAATTTTTAATCTGGTAATTTGAGACTGATTATTTCAGTTTCAAAGAAAGCAAGACAGACCAAGTGAAAGTGACAAAACAAGCAAGTTGTGGTAAATCATTTGTAATCAGAAATTCTAACAGATCAGAACAGTTCAACTAATAGCCTAGGATATACTCTCTTCTAAGTCTTCAAATTCTTAACCTAGCAAAGGCTTTAGGGAGAAGGGAGAAAAGGTGCCACTGTGCTAAAAGAGGAAAGCCAGCTTCCACACCAAGACTCCCCAGTGCCACCCTACTCTTGTAACTTCCTCCTTTTCCACCTTCCCATGGAAGAGAGCTCACTCCACTTTCCTATTCAGCTGAGCAGAATCATGCACTATACTTACACTTTTAAACACTCTTCTCACTGACAGAAGTGAGCTGACAGATGGCAAACAAGCATCCTTCTTCATTTTGGAGGATGGAAAGGTCTGTAGATTCTGCTCTAGATGTTACACTATCCACATGCGAACAGGGATTCCCCTCTCATTGCTGAACTTTACCACTAATAAGCAGGTCCTTGCTTTTGATTCTGGACTAATACCATTAAAAATCTGACACTATAACTTCGTTTTTGACAAGTAAGGACAGTCTAATTTACAGCACTGTTTAGAAAAGGCTACCTGACTACAGCACTTTAAAAAGAATTAAAAAAATGCAGTGGGTCAGTGTATTGGACGTATCACAAAAGATCTGCAGGAAGACTACTGCCATGGATATCTCCTTTCTTATTGCCTGATGTGTCCAGCTTACTTTCATTCTCTCTCCTCTTCACCAAACAGTTTTCTCACATGAAGATAGCAACTCAGTTACCATAAAATTAGTTAAATCCTTTGTTTGTAAAGTGACAGCCTCACAGAGCTAAGAACTTCAGTTACTTCTTCCCACTAGCATTGCCTATTTGACTCACTTATGTGTGGGAATTCCAGCATACTAGATACTGCTAATCACATTCAAAAGATGCTTAAGTTCCACGATACAGCTAAATGTGTCTTACGCTGAATTTGGTTTTATTTCTGGAGGCTGAAGTGCCTAAAAGCATAACATAGCAATATTCAACACTTTCACGTCCACATGCTTACACAGATCTACCTGCGTACACTTTGTCTAAGGATTCCCTCCCAAAAATAAAACAGCCAATCCCCCCACAAATTCACTTCAAGTCAATGCAATTTTCTGGTAGCCAAGATGGATCTCTAGATATTCAGAATTACCAGTCTATTTCCAAGCAAGTTTTCTTCAGTTCCTCTCACCAGTTTATATATATATGCTGCATGGATTTAGAGTATACCATGAATAACATGCAGCAAAGGAAACAGAAAACTTACAAAATCAGCATCCAAAACATACTCTTCCTGAGCGTTATCAGTACATACAACTACACTAACCACACACTAAAATCATTGCAAAGAAGTTTAGCTCAATTCTAGTACAATATAAATGTCACTATGACAGAAAGATATATTTAGAAACAGGCCACATAACAGAATGGTAAATTACAGGAGGAAATCTTTTCCTTCGCTGCTGTATAACTAGAGAAAATAATGTAGGAGCTGTAAATAGTTAAATCCATGTTTAGAGTATCTCCTATGACTGAGTAAAAGCCTTTTCAGGTTAAAATAAAGCTAGGAGGAAACAAAGAAACAAACAAAGAAACAAAAAACTCATGAACATTGTACCAGATGGTAGTTCCTAAGTGTCAAGGTCCATCACAACACTTCGATAGCTGCTTGATAGATTCAAGACAAAACTCAACAGCCGGTGGATATTCAGGGATAGCTGTTCACTTTCAAGTTTTTAAACACGGTCTACCAGTAAATAATACAGCAATGTGCATTTCATTAGCAGACATACCGGATTTCAACGGACTTTAACCCTTCCACCCTCTTTGAGCTAACCTGCTGTACTTTGGTCACCATGTCCTTGTAAATCGTATCCAGGTTGGTGCTCAGGATTTTCACTAATGCAGATACAATCACTTCCGACTGTTGAGTAGTGAATCCTAAGTAAAACAAAATAGAACAACATTCAGCTGGACAGCTGATGAAGATTATCGACTTCTAATATACATTACAAAGTTTTTTAAAAAAGCAGTCAGTTATGAAAGGTAATAAAGTACATTCCTCTCCATCTAGCACTAGCAGAGCACAACCGGGCAATACAACCAAGTTCCTCCACTCCAAAATAACGCCTGTGACATAGCTGTTTCTGCAGTACAGCACTATTACAATATCAGCAAGATTAATGTTGGAAGTATTACAGAATGCCATCTCTTGTGTAATTATAAGAAACCTGGCATTCAAAAGCAGATACCTACCTTCAGTACACTCTTAAGTGGTACCATGGAAAATATGCAAATCTCAGCAATTCCCAACAAAGAGCTCTGATTTTAGGCCTGCCAAGTTCTGAGTCCATCTTAAAATACACTTTGAACTCTGTGCATGGTGAACTAGCACAAAACATAGTTTCAAATATGTGGCAGGTTAATGTTAGAAAGCAAATCTGGGGTCTGAGAGTGAGTAACTTTCAACAGCAGAGCTGCTTTAATCATTTGCCGTCACCAAAAGCGCGTACCCTTACTCCTGCTGCTATGTATGTGTCCCAGTGCTCACACAGCTGCACTATGAGCTCATTCATGTCTCAGAATAACGTCAATCAAAAAGAACTGTAGTTTGAATTACAGAATGGCCTGGGTTGCAAAGAACTTCAAGGATCATCTAGTTTCAACCGCCATGCCGTCGACAGGGTTGCCAACCACCAGACCAGGCTGCCCAGAGCCACATCCAGCCTTGCCTTGAATGCCTTCATGGATGGGGTACCCACAACCTCTCAACCACTCCCCCAGGTCCTATCACTATCAACACACGTAAAGTTCCCTGAGAGTTAGGCTGGCACACACGAAGGATGAAACTATACAGGAGGAGCCAGTGATTGGGATCCCTCCTTTCCAGCGCAGTGAGCTATCACAATGCAATTCAGCCATGCGGTCCTTCTTCCTCATGCTACTGAGGTAGCAAAGGTACTTCATCATGAACCCAAAATGATCTCTTCCCTTACGTTTTAGGGTAAGAGAAGGTATATTTTATACAGCATACACACTCCACCCCAAGAGCTGCATTTTTTTTGCAGCAGCCCACGTTCAACCGCATTCCAACAGTTGCACACTGCTGCGGATTAATTAACCGAGCTCTGCAAGCTAAGAAACCCCTCACGACCCCCCCAAGGAACGTACGTAGCAAATTACCATTTTCTTCCAGGAGACACACCAGAGCGTGAGTGTCAAAAAAAAACTTCCTACTTCCCAGCAAGGAAACACTGCCCTTGCTCTCTAAAAACGAAGACGCAGAGTCGCTGACACCTGAGAAAGACAAGCAGAACACTGACGTACTGCTCGAGCCACACAGGAGCTCCCCGCTCCCCACGCCCGCCCGCTCTCACCGCTCTCCCCGCAGCGCCGGGCCCGGCCCACGCGCCGGGCCCACACCGAGCCAACGCTGACGGCGGCCCCCTCGCGCGGACAGGCGCTGAGGCCGCGCCGCGTGGGGGAGGCGGAAGCGGGCGGGAGGGCGCCGCGGGACCGCAGCACGAGCAGCGCCCGCCTCACGGCCATGCCGCCCGCACCCGGCGGCACGGCGGGCGAAGAACACAAACCGCCGGCGCTACCGGAAGTCTATGGCTGAGCACGCACCGCCCTTCCGCCGCGGACGTCAGTCCGCTTCCGCTTCCGCTTCCGGAACGGTGTTCCGCAGTGGGGCGTGGCTGCTCTGCTGCTGTGAGGTGGAGCGCTGAGACCTTTCCGAATGCTTTACTAGAGCGGGTCGATGTTTTTCAGAACCGTTCAGAAACCCACGCAGTGTATTTTCCTTGATACTTCTACTTCAGTGATAGTCAACCGGGATATCCAGGCTAAGCACGCTGACACATCCATCTTCTCTAGCATGAAGAAACACTGCCTCTGCCTATGGAGACTGGAAGTGTGTTCGTTATTTTTCTCCATGTGAGGAGTCAGCTTGGCTGACTCTGACTCTTGGCTGACAAGTTTGCCCCATTTTTTACTGTAATCTTAGCTGTTTGGACCTCCTAGCCACTTTGACTTCCAATACAACCACCACTGACTGGCTTCTCCAAGCTCTGCAGGCTGCTTTGGACATCTTTCAGGGCTGCTCTGCTCAAAGGGTGCCTGGGCCAGTTTCTGTGGCACCAGGAGGCATGACCAACATCATCGTGAAATGAGCTTTGTGCTGCTCCGTGGTGCAGGCTGCTTCGTGCCTGGCTGTAATGTCTACGTGGCTTCACAGAAGGATTAGCTCCTGTTCAGGAAGGCAGGAAGGACAACCGTTGCCTGGGTTGCATCAGGCCCAGGACTACCAGCCAGCTGGAAAGTTGCCCCGCTCTACTTTCTGCTGTACATCATCATATCAACCACTGTGCAGTTTGGAGGACCACAGTATAAGAGTAGCAACTCCAATTACAGCTGGAAAGCTTTTGAAAACAATTAGTTACTTTCCCCTCTTTTTAAATACAATTCGGTTTTACTCAACAGCACAGTCTTCGTGACAGGATTCCTAGCAGGAATCATGAGAGAACAAAAACCAAAGTCGATTTTCACATGGATGTGGTTGGCTTATGGAAGGAATTTTACAACGTGCTTACCTGTAACAGAAAGGGGCTGGCTCCCATTCCCTTGTATTAATTTTCCACTGTGGAGGATTTTCACTTTCCCCATAAGCATCTGGAACTAGCCATTGTCACAGGAAGACTAATAAACTGAAAGGTGGACAGGTGCAGTCCAAAATAGAAACAAATAGTCCCGTTACTTTCTCCAAATATTTTAGCACAGTGACTGTGCAGAGTTGAGGGGCATTAGCAGCTGTCAGGGGTGATGAATGCCCCAAACAGCTCTTAATTCTAAATGGGACAAGCAAAAAATCCCAACCTGAAAAAGAGAGAGAATCACTGACATAAAAATGCTTTGCCATTTTGAATCTGTAGGGTCGTGAGGCAGAGCTGCGTGTCCCTGGGGCTCGTGGTAGCTTCGTGAAGGCTTTGTGGGAGGGAGGGACTTGGGCTCGATCGGGTGTCACGGGACCGCGGGCGGAGCAGGCGTGTATGGGTATAAAAGGCGTTGTTGCGCAGCAATAAATTGGCATTCGATGCTTGACACCGTGTGTCTGGTCCTTTTGTCCCTGGGCTAGGGATGTCCAGAACGGAGGGCTATTGAGCCTTCTGTTGCACCATCTCTGGCCAACCGGTAGCAACAGAATCAATTGGAAAAAAAAAAAAAAAGGCTGCAGTGGTATTCAAATTAATATGCAAATGATAAGGTGCATTTGGAGTAATTTCTGGGTGGTCGGGCAGTGGGACAGGCTGCTCAGAGCAGCAGTCACGGCCCCAAGCTGACGGAGTTCCAGAAGCGTTTGGATAACTGTCTCTGAAAGGTGGACCTGCTGGAGTGCATCTAGAGGCGGCCCAGAAGGTGGGCTTTTCCCTTTTCAGGTGTGTGCACAAGTGAAGTCCTTGATCGTTATTTTGCTTTTTTTTTTTTTTTTTTTTTAGTGAAGATATCGGTGATGACAGTGTGATTTCTCATGTTACATTTGTTTAGATATGTGGACAGGTATATTATTTATTACAAAGAATCAGTAACTCTTCCCGACGGGAGTGATGTTAAATCGGTCTTACCCATAGATGGCAGTAACTGCTAATAGTGCTGACGGCCAGGGCACCGCAATCCAAGCTTTTAGGACCGGGCCAGTGCTAGAAACAGTTGACCTGAACTCACATGTTGCTAAATTGCCATTCTGGGGTTCTCAGGTCGGCGTCATGCTCTCAGCACCTTGCGGAAGCTCTGTGGTGTCACTTCATGGAAGTTCTGCCAATTGTCAGAAATAGCCCCACCATGATTTCTCATCTCTTGAATGAAACTGGTATAATATTTGTTCAAATACTATAGTTGGTAGCAGTAAGAAATGGCAATTACGTTAGAATATTGAATCTTGCTGTGTTCTCATCAGGTGTGCTTTTACTTGTAGGATGAGCCGATAAATGCAATGTGTGTTGAAAGCTACTGGAACCTAGTGCCTTATGTCAGAGATTAGTCAGGACCAGTATCCCTTCCTCCTAACCTACAGACGACTTCATGTACCACATATTGGTGCACTCATGTCATGGTTTCGTGGCTCTTCAACTCCCAACACACCACATGATGTCATGATGTGGAATATCAACAACACAACAAAAACCACAAAACCATGACAACTCACCACCTCTCAGTGAGTCAAGGCAGGAGCAGGTGCTCACATGGCACAGAAAGGGGCTGCATGCACAGGAAGGCAGAAGTCTGGGAGGAGGTTCTCCGTAAGAGTTGCTGATTTTCCCTTTCTCTGTACACGCAGGGAGTGACAGAAGTTGTAAATAAGAACTTCATTTCCCCACAACCCTGATCTCACTTCTTACAGGAGTTTTGCAGGAGGATGTGTCAGGCAAGACTGTCCTCATGGCTCTTCCATTGCTTCTGGGAGGTCTGGCTTCTAGTGATGGATGATTTGGAACACATATAAATTCCAAGGAACTCAAAAAGGGAGAATTGGACCGGTAAAAGGGGGACAGAAGGATGAGTGTGAAGGTTTAAAATTGGAGTGAGTGCTGGGGGAGGAAGGGGAGGGACACTGAAGGGGGCTGGAGGCATAAGAATAAGGGGTGGTGATAACAGAATCACAGAACTGTGGGCATAGAAAGGGACCTATGAGGATCACTGAGGCCAACCTTGCTGCTAAAGCAGGTCCCCTACAGCAGGTCACACAGGAAAGCATCTAGGTGAGTTTTGAATAACTCCAGAGGAGACTCCACAGCTTCTCTGGACAGTCTCTTCTGGTGCTCTGGAGTAAGACTGGGGATAGTAGCAGGGGTAAAATAATTATCAGGGCAGCTTTGGGCTATTGTAGGGAACAGAAATGGAGGTGAAAAGTGGATTACGTGCTGTTCGTTATCATGCGAGACAGTCAGACAGTGAATCAATTATAATATCAAGCAGTTGTGCAGATAATGAGTTAAGCAATGAAGCAAATAATTTCTGGTATTAAATAATGGTGAGAATCAACAGCAATATGAATCAGTTATGCAGAGAACTATTAGAAAAGTGAATCAGTTAAGTAGAGAAACAGTTACACAGCAAGTGAATGAATAAATTAATTATGGAGTGGGACTATTCTGTAGAGGATTAATTATGCAGAGCCTTCCTTTGTGATAAGGGGCATGTCTGAGGCAGCTTCATGCACAGAAAAAAAAATCCTAACAAAATTATTAAAATTGAAGCCCTGTGCCAGTTCTCAGTCACTTTCTCTGTGATCTTCTTCATTTCTCTGGACTAGGCTCGCACAAATCGTGGTGATGAAACTACTGCAGAAGTAGAGGAGTTCTGCATTCCTTCAGTGTGGACACACACAGAGAAGGTGAAGGAAGTTCAGAGATGACTTTGAGGCTCTGTCAAGAGGGTTGTAGGAGGAAACCACGGTCTTTGGAGAAGTCTAACCTGTGCAGGCATACTTCAGGCTCCTCGTGGCATCAGGATTATTTAGGGAGGAACATCTTGCCATACTTTATACCTAAAAGCCTGGCAGCTTGATTTTCCTCTGCTTAGTATGTTCATAGGTTCATTAGGTTTGAAAGGACCTACAAGATCATCTAGTCCAACCATCCTCCTATCACTATCCCTACCCAACTACTAAATCAAATCCCTTAGCACCTCATCTAAACGCTTCTTTCCATCTCTACAAAATAAGTGTCTGACATCAGCAAAGAAATGTGTGCTTTGTCACCTCTCTCTACTGCTATAGTTGGAGAAAAAACAACCAGCCTTTTGGACATGACACTTTTTGGTAGTGTCAAATTTGAGCACTGACTCAAGAGCCAGCTGCCCTAATTTAAACAGATAGAATTGCAATACAGACCACATGGTGGCGAAGAACAGGTTTCCAAGTCTTCACTCCTGCAGTAACAAAATATACTTTTCTATATAGTGGACACAATAACTTGTACAATTTTTTTGTTTGTTTTGGTGTTTTTCATGCTAAAAACCAAAACAACAACAGAACAAGAGGGAAAAGAATCTGTAACATCCTTGAAATAACAACCAATTTAGCCAGCTAATTTCTCAAACCATGTGCCAAGAAAACACTTCCATCTTGTTCTGATATACAATGGTTTGACTACAGGATTCAATCCAGAATCAATGCTGAGCTAGATGTCTTTTAAGTGTTATCTGTTACTAGTCTGGACACTTGTTGGATTTTTGAGATGGCTTGCAAAATCTCCTTCTTACTGCTCTTATTCCCTCACACCCCCAGCAAATATGTAGCCTCCCCCATGGCTAATGCTTCAGTGCAAGAACAGAATATGCAAGTCTAAAACATTTGTTTCACACAAATGAGTGGAGCTGTAAATTCAAAAGTAGAAGTTGTTGTCTTATCCAACTAGATTTTCATGTTCTTATTTATTAGTGGAAGAGAATAACATTAATACAGTACAATATGTTCTGAATAATTAGAGTGTTTGGGCTACTGGAATTGTTTTTGGTCAGTAATGAAGTGCAAAGTTAAGATGCAGCAACAACTTAAACATGGTAATAACTATTCATATGTTTTTTGCAAAAGTATTTGTGAAATTAGGAACAGCAATTTCTTAAAACATTATACAATGTTGATAAAATGCTTAGATCAGAAATATGAAATAGAAAAATGTGACATAAAAAACAAGTTTAAGGGCAGAGGGGATCTTCTGAAGCAGGAGCAGGTTAATGTGGTTGGATGCCATTCCAGTTTATTTCTGCTCAGCATTGGAGAATTTATTTCCAGTTCTTGACTTTCACTTGTATGTATGGCTTTCTATCATCATTACAGTGCAGCATGTCAGAGTCAAACCTCGTACATGCAATCAGTATTAACTGCACCCAGTTGATCCATGTTATCACATAGATAAGAAGGGATCTAACAAGGTCCTTGCATTGAAATCAGGGCTGCCGAGATTAGCATTGCCTTTATGAGGACCTATGCTCATTATGCAGATGAATGATGGAATAATGAAGATAAAAATTATATGTGTGTAAACATTTCTATATGATAAATTTCCAGAGATAAAAGTAGGAGGTGCAACTGCAATTGCATTAGTCTACAGTTTAAACTTTTTTTATCATTTTGGAGAGCTATGTTGGGGCAAACTGCCAATCATCACTAAACATTTCTGCTTTTTAGTACCCCAAAAATGTGAGATTGAAAACAATATTATCTAGATGTTCACAGAAGCATTTCACACATGCTGAAAATTGCACCTGCATATGTGATTTCCAATATGTTTATCAGGCCACTAGGTTTTCTTAAAAGTTCCCACATCCATTTCAGTCCTGTGTCTTTCTTTCTTTTTTTTTTTTTTTTTTTTTTTTTAATCAAGTTGCCTTCCTGCTAAGGAGGAAGCAGCTGAGCTGAGCTGGACAAGACAGGCTTTGAGAAGAGAGCTTGGTTTCCCCGTGGCACATGAGTGCCTCAGCCTGCCTCAGATGGCCATGCTGAGTACCTGCATGGCTCAGTCCCGCAGAGGATATGGGCTGGAACTGCCAGGTCTTCTGACCTCCATCCCTGCAGGTCTCCAGCTTCTGTTTGAACTCAGAGTATGAATAAGGATCACAGATGCTCCTTTTTTTATATCCTAATAACTGACAAAGCTCTAGGCTTTGACACCTGTGTTTTCTTTGTGAGACAGGAAGAAAGATTTTTCGGTGTGTGCTGATTTCATTGTTCTGCACAACATTTACATCTCAATCTCAGTCAGAAACTCAGCTTTGGGGAGCAGGGCATAAATGTGGCATGCATACAGTAATGAAAATGTTACTGGCATCATTTATTTGCCTCCTAGCATGGATTTCTTGTGAAAATAACCCTGGCTCTGTTTACTGTCAGAATGGGCTTCCAATGCCTTCAATGTGTTCTTCTATCAGAACTTTGCAGTCTGTCTGGTTGGATTTGTTCTCATGTTGTTGGTTTAACAGTCTTAATGTGAACTCCTGTTTGTTTCTTATCCACACACCCCCAAGACTGAAGAAGCTGCAGACTGAAAATAATATGTATACTTCAAGACAAAGATGCAGAAGCCCCAGATGGCTGCCAACAGAATCTGCATTGTAGAGAAATCTGACAGTGTGGATAACACAGTTTTTCTCTGGCAATGATAATCAGTGTTTATGGATTTGTAAGGCTGTGGTGAGAGGAGGGAACTCCAACACGAATCAGAAGAAAAACTCAAGTACAATCTTGTTTACAAAAGCGGACATGAAAGAACGTAATCATATTTCCTTTCTTTGTCCTCCTGGCAACAACCAATCTATTTGATAGTAGTTACCGTTTAGGAAATTGCTTACCTTAACATAGCTCTGACCTGCCTACTTGCATCCTCTACCAGCTGTAGATGCTTTAGGACATCTAGACTAGAGGCTGGCTCTGGACTAAGGCTCTGTGTTTGCTGGTTATTGGATTCTTTCAGGATATTATTAAATGTAACCTCTTGTCTTGACTAAACAATCAGTTTTCTTTCTGTGGAATAGTGCAACCTCTGCAATCTGAAGGTTAAGGTTTTCTCTTTTGTGTAATAACCCATGGGTACTGTAAGTTGGCTAAGCTACTTCTGGAGATATTTTCAGCACAATTGCGTTGTTTCAATTCAGAAATCTTTAGCTTATAAGTAGCTGCTATTGACTAATATTGAAGAACCATAAAGGTACAACCAGTCCAACTTCTTCCCAGTGCAGTGACGGAGCAGTGGCACAGCTGCACAGAGAGGTGGTGAAGTCTCCTTCTCTGGAGACGTTCCAGACCCGCCTGGACGCCTACCTGTGCAACCTGGGCTGGGGAGCTGCTTTGGCAGGGGGTTGGACTCCATGATCTCTGGAAGTCCCTTCCAAGCCCTACAATGCTGTGATTCTGTGAAAAGACCTGGCAGATAGCACCTGTAAATTGTAATAGATAACTTAGATACCTGCTTCACTATTTAGAAAGAAAGTGAGAATTACCAACTAAGAGCTTTTCTTTAAATTTCACTAGACAACAGTTCATTTAAAAAAAAAAAAAAAGCATCTTCCATTGAACACAGCTTCTCCCCTCCAGCACCCAGATTATTAATGAATACTGTAGTGGAAGAAGAAATCAGTGACATAAGAGATCAGTGACATAAGAGACACAGGCACAAGCTTAGAAGTCAGCAGGTACATCTGCCTGTATGTCAAGTGACCCAAATCCTCCTTTTCATTATACAGACTTTCAGGAGCATAGGAAAGGACCGATGATGCTAATTACACTAATGAGAGCGATTTTGGTAGAATAATATAGAACTCCCTCTCCCTTCCTTTAACTCTCTCCTTTTAGTTAATTTTTCCCTTCTATCTTGTTTGCTACCAGTTTTGATGTGCATTCTTTGAGTTTCAAAAACTGGAAAGAAAAGTCTCTGAAGACTTCTACCCTATCTCTTTTGGCATGCTTTCCTCCTATAGCAACACCATATCTGCAGTGCAGTGTGAGGCCCTATAAACTAATTGTGAGAGACATTAAGACTCGCACCACCTTTCCTCCTCTCACCCTGAATGGTTCTTTAAGTTTTTCACATTTCCTCTGTCCTTTAGATCTTCCAATAACGTTCCTCTAAAGTGCACTTTGTTCTTAATATGCACATTTATTAATCTTCTTGGCTCATCTTTCTCCAAAACTCTTACGCCAACTAACATACGGGTACTTCCAAGCCTCGGTTCTACTCTGTTTTGCATGTCTGATGTTCTGGGTAGCTACTTCTTTGTGCTACAGAAATCACTCTTGTGACTTCTGATTCCTGGAATGATGTTGTTTCTATTTATATCTTCCCTGCTCTCCATCTCTTACTGTTGCCATCTCTCTTCCAAATTCATCTCTCCTCTCAATGCTCTCTCCTTGTCTTTCACAACTACATCCTCACTTCTGCCTTTTGACAGCTGAAGCTTCTTTTTCCATTCTCATTCACCATGGAAATCTAACTAGCCTTTCACTCTTTCTGTCTTTTCCTGTGGATCAATACCCCGTTATGCTGGCAGCTTTCTCCATCAATGATGTGTACATTAATCTTAGCCACTTCATTCGTCCAGTCTTACATTTTAGCCAGTGTCTTTGTGGAGAGTTTTTATGCATTCATCTTTCCCATGGCTCCTAAAGAACTTCACATTTTCCTCCTGAAGTGCTATTCCAGTCCCAGTACTCTGTAAGCATTGTCTTTTCTTTTGTGTTGTCTTGTTGCCTGTGCTGATCAAAGCTTAGTCCTATCAATGCATCTGGACCATGTGCAAATTTTGCAGCCTTCTCTTTCGAAGTCTCAGCCCTTTTGCTCATTCCTTCCCTTTTCATTTCCCTTACATCCATCTTTTCCCCTTCCCACTCTAACACAAATTAAAAGTCAACATATTTACCATTTTCTTACCTGTTCAAATCCTCCCTCTCACTCCTTTTCTTACCACGATTTCAAATTTTAATTTTCTTCCTTCTTCATAGCCACACCCTCTCCTTTTACTTCTTATTGTGCTACTTGTTTCCTTCTGCTTTATCAGTGATGCAGACATTAGTCCTTGTGAAGTCTGTTTGACACTCCTTTCCATTCTGCCCAAAAAGCTTACTGCAAATAATGAAATGTGGGCACTCTTATCTTTCCCCTCTGCCCTGCTCCTTTTAGGTAAACTTGATGAAACTAGCGGGGAAACTGGAGTTAATTCCTAATTCAGCAGTCCGAAAAGACAGAAAAATAGCCCACCACCAATTACAAAATAATTTGATAAAATTAAAAAAAAAAAAGTTTTATTTCCCACTATGAGAATAAGAAGTGCAATGAAGAAATAAACAGAAGCAGATGAAAGCCAACAAATCACAAATATAGGAAGGAGTACATCAACTGCCTGGAGTGCACTGGAACAAATATTAAAATATTTTTAAGGTCAGTGTGTGGGAAAGAAATTGTGGTTGCACAGTACTCAGAAAAGAAAAAAGTGGATGAGATGAATTGACTGAGCTAACAGCTTTTTTTGCTCAGTCCAGCAATTCCATAGTCCATCTGAATTTCTGACTAGCACTTTCTAATATAGGACTTCATCCTCTGAACCGTGGTGTTGTGTGTCACTCTGTTAATGCCAATCTAAACAAAGAAATGTTGCATATTCTGAGCCCCAGAGCTTGGCATTCTTTTGCTGTAGCTCTGCCATCTCAACTATAATCCATGAGTGCTTATATCCAGGATAAATAACCACCAAAACTCTAGTGACACTTCTGCCTACTGCTCAAAGCTATTGTATGGCTGAATACAACTTTGGATACAAAAATCTCTCATAGGTAGGGGATCTTTGTCATCTTGCTTTTACACGGACAGCAACGTATTTGCTTTAGCTGCATCAATGCAGTTAAAAAGTCACAAATTGCCTATTAGGAAGGCTGATAAATCAGTATAAACGGAACTTAGAGCAGCCTGTTTCCACTGTATGTAATATCAGAATGACAGGATATATATTCACATTTTTACAGATAGGCAATACTGTATTTATTTCTATCAGCTGCTTCCTCAGGCTGGCCCCTAAGTAAAAAGTGATGCTTCCAAGCAGCTCTGGAGAAAACAAAAAATCTGGGGGAATGTCTGGGTGCTACTTGGGTGTGAAGGAGGTCTGAAGAGGCTTGCTGGGTGGCAAGGGGAAAGATGAAGCGAAAAGTTCCTGTAACTTCTGCATCAAGCTGATGGGGGGGGTGGGGGTGGGGGGGCACGGGGGGAAGGCAGGGAACCACAGCTCGCTGCTGGTTGTACAGCTATTTTAGGCATTAAAAATAAATCCAAGCCACCTCCTCCCCATGACTTGAAGCCAAGACAAAGTGACTCAGTCTCTCCCTACAGGAGCAGATCTCAAAGCAAAACATAATCTCATTAGCACAATAACCTAGGTTACTCATCCACAGCTCCAGCAGCCTCCTACCAGACCTCTTTCTCCCTCTGCTGTGCTCATTTGCTTCATCCAAGAGTGTTTTATCCTAAATTAGGGCTGCTGTCATAGCTATTTGAGAGGCTTTGTCTCCCGGAGTTTGCATTTCCGGGTTAAAAGTCGCTCCAAGCTGGCCTTCCTGTCCTCATGAGCAAGGGGAAAGGTTTCAGCAGGGTCCACTTGGAGACTCTCATTGCAGAAGCACTTCCAGGCCGCTTTCTGGGTGCGTGCCAGGGCAGAGAAGTGCAGTCACTCGAGCTGCATGGGACAGGCGTGCAAGGACCCCAGTGCACGGTGCTATGCTCAGTCATATGTTCTAGCAGTTGAAATGAACCAAAGCAAGTGATTTCCAGCATCGTGAGCTCCAGACAAAGCCTCTGAAGTGCATCACTTTTTCCAACTTGATGCTTTCAAAAAAGCAATGGTAGCTGTCACGGTTTGCAGGACAGTTTGACCCGGTACCGTGACAATTTAGGCAGGGGACCCACGGGCCCACACCCCGGGGAAGGGGAAGGGGGAAAAGGGAAAAGGAGAAGGGAGATGGGCCTAGGAACAAAACAGTGGCAACGATCTGAGGAGGAAAGCTATTTTACTAAATAGATATCAGAAAGGAAAAATAACACAATATAATATAATATAATTGGAATTGAGGCAAATGAATCAAATAAAATGAGCGAGAGAGAGAGTGTCCGATAAACCGAAGGCCTTACGCTAACGCTGAAGGCGGACGGCTGCAACAAACACCCACTGCCGAGCTCGGTCCCGAAGGGAAGAGAGAGTCCCGTGACTGCAGACAGTTTTTATCTTTCCCTCTGAGCGTAAACACGTAAGAACGCAAAGCATCGCAAAGTCCTCTGGGGAATGGAGTTCTTCTTCTCTTCTGAGACAGGCATACCTGGAACTATCGATGGTCCACGGAGCTGGAGCATTAACTCTTTAACTCTAAATGCACTACATGATGTTATGATGTGGAATACCAGTACCAAAAATCATAAAACCATGACAGTAGCACACCTTTGAGCACTGGAGAGTATAAGGAAAGAAAAGAAAAAAAAGTTTGCTTACAAACAGTGAGGCAGGAAGCAACGTAAACCAGTTTGACAAGGTGCGACTGAACAAACACTGACAGACTACAGCAAGTTACTGCAGAAATGGCACTGAGTCAAAACCCCATCCATCCCCTCTGCCCCACGGGGAGAAGTGGTTCCTGCAGGACCTTTGTGGCTCAGCCTGGGGCTCTCACAGCCGATCACATGTATTTTAGCCCTCTGATGACACATTTGAAGTGCTTGTTTTGAAAAGCAGGTCTGAACTGCTAGGCTGTAAGCATGACAGTGTGTGTGGTTTGGCCCTATCAGTTGAGCTGAAGGCTGCAGCTAATTCATTAGTCACTGCACACGTGCAACACAAGCTTTACTATAGTCTCAAAACACGTAAAAACAAGGTGAACTATGTCAGAAAGCCTTAAAATTAGGCTCTGTTCCTCTCTTCCTCCACCAAACACACACTATGTACCATGAACAAGAGGTTATTTTTCATTACTCTTTTTTTTTTTTTTTTTTTTCCCTCCAAGACACCTTGGAATACTAACACATTCTGTTGACAAAGAGCCTGAAAAACTTTGTTCTGAAGTTACAAGAATGGAAGGAATTAGGTCAGCTTCAAAAGAGGAGGTTGGATGTCCTCGAGTCACAGCAGCCCTGGGACAGGAAAGATGTGAGGTTTTTTGGGGTGTTTCCTCAACTCATGCACTAGCTGCTATGGGAGGAGCTCAAGGCAAATAACACCAAGATGGGATTTGGCCAAAAGTTGGAAAACTGATAGTTAATTGCATTTGATGAAACTGCACTTAGGGTAATTGCTCTGTATTCCTTGTCACAAATCTGCTGTCTAGAAGGGGCCAGGCAGTAATGTTTCCTAGCCCTGCCAAGCACAGAGCTACTGGTTGGGCTTTCTGTGCCTTTCATTGCATGAAGCATCAAGTGGTTGCCCATGAAAGGCACAGTGCTAATGGCTGGACGTGGGGTAGCCTAGTGGCAGGAAATAATAAAGCAGTGGGCAGATTTCCATAGAAGTTCAGTTTTGGAAAGGCTGGCTGGCATCCTCAGCACAGATGGAGCACGAGCAGAATGCTGCACCCTGCGCTGTATCAGTGACTGTGTACTAAGGCTGTCCTGCAAGTTTGGTTTCAGCTTCCTTTGTTGTTTTTTCTTCATTATGCAGCTGCCTAAAAAGCTTCTTGTCTGCACCTGAAGCAGCATTCGAAAAAATCTGTTTTAATTATCAGCATGTGCATTTCTGTGACACATGTCCTGGTGGAATCTGGATACTGCTATGTTAAGTGATATCATTGTAATGAGCATAATATAGACCATAAGACCAAAAACAGAACACTGCTCCTATTCTCTCTCCCTGGGGATTAAAACCTCCCTCAGATAGCATTGCTTTGAACAGCAACTGTACAAGTTTTCTTTTGTTTGTTTGTTTCTTTCCATGCTTATTATTTCAAGAAGTGTATATAAAATATGTTTAGTTTAGGAGAAAACAAAAAGATCTTGTTCTTCCTGCCAGTGCTGTAGCTCATCCTCTGCTTCAGAAATCCATCAGATTCCTTCCCTCTCAGATCACCGGTTGCAAGGGTTCTGTAGGACAGATGTATGCCTTGTTTACATTGCACAACGGCACTGTCTTCAGGTTCTGCTCTCAGTGCGCATACACAACGTGGAATCACATCCAGCTCACTTGCTTTCCCTCCATTATGCTGCCTCTGAAGAGCCAAGAGGATTAAAAAAGGCAGCAAACATTCACTATTGTTACTAAGCCCAGTTCATCTGACTTTAAATAAACAAAGAAATAAATCCATTAGGAAATAAGATGCGACCTCTCCAAGTTCGCCTCCAGGAGAGAGCCATGCCTTCAGGAAGAAAGAAACAGAAAAGTTTTATGCCAGAGGCATTTCTGAGCAAGGTAAAAAGAAAATAGGAATCTAATCTGTTTCTGATGCATGTGCTGGGGCAGAAAACAGTTCTTAGACAAACATGTTTTTCCTGAGCAGCAGAACTAAGGAAGCCTGGTTTCCTATGGATTCACATCCTTTGTCCCACATCTCCCTCCCCTCCGCCACAGGAATTCCAGCTCCCCTCGTGCCTCCTGTGGCACTGTCACCACCACCAGACGTTAGACTGGGACAGTCTGGAGCTACAAAAACATTTGCTTGTTGTCAGCACGTGGGTGCTGGCCGGGCAGCTGGGATCCGCTTGCCTTTTCCTTGTCCAGGCAGGAACTCAGCTCCCTTTCCCTTGTCCTGCTGCCAAGTTTTATGAAAAGTTGGAAGAAAAAACAATTATGTCTAACACTATCTCTCCTTTAACTTTGGTCAAAAACTGTTCTGCCAGACAGAGAGTTACAAAAATTATTAGGTGTGGAACAAACACTGATTGTGTAAGCTTCTTTTCCACAGGATATTCCAAGTTCAACTACTTTTCACGTCTTAAAAAAACAAAGAAACGCAACGGGATAAATTAGGAAATTTTCCCACAGTCATTTTCAGCTGCAATACAGCTTGTGTGAGGAACAGTAACTGATTTGCTATCTCACACTGAAGGCTATCATCTGATTTATTTCTTTTAACCAAGAAATCTCTGAAAGCTTCTGCTGCTGCTCTGGATGAGACCCGCCACATAGCTGAGTATTTCCAGCTCACCGCATGCTTGTTGTTGCCC
This sequence comes from Cyrtonyx montezumae, assembly GCF_038088225.1. Lineage (NCBI taxonomy): Eukaryota > Metazoa > Chordata > Aves > Galliformes > Odontophoridae > Cyrtonyx > Cyrtonyx montezumae. The sequence goes on along the minus strand of NW_027072089.1, from coordinate 84,581,302 downwards.
CAGACACGCTGCCTGTTCTGTGCTCTGCTCTTTGTGTGCCTCCCTACTCCCAGCTCCAGGAGAGCCCTATTTTGCTGAATTTACGTGTTGCTTGGACTATAAACCATGTTGAGCAATAGGCATCATCTGCTTGGAGAGCTCCCTCTGTCATATTTGCTTGACCTTATGTTTTGTTTTGGTTGTTTATCATGGTTCCCTCAATACATGCTCTCTCTGCCTCCTGACCAAGCTGCGAGTTCTTTTTCACCCCAGAAAACCCCCACAAATCCGCAAATAACCGAGGATGGGTGAGGTGAAGGCACATATCTCCCAAACCACTCGTCTCCCTTTCATCACCAAACCAGAACGTGTCAGCTGCTGCAGCTGCCTTGTGGGCTGGGCAGAGCAGGACATGGCCCTCAGGAACAGCAGGCACTGCCATTGAACCGCACACAAAACAGGGTTCTGCGTGGCACTGTGGAAGGAACCGTGATAAGCCATGGGCTGGCAAGGCAGCACTGTCAGACCCCAAAGTGGGTGGATGAAAGGAGCAGAGGACACTTGTGCCACCACAGCACCAGGAAGGGCTTCCATTTTGTCCATTCCTCCTCAAGATGGCGACTGCTGCCTGTTTCTCTCAATGAAGTTGAGGCCCACAGTGAGGGACTTGCAGGACCAGGATGGTGAGGAGCAGGTTGAGGTACCAGGAGAGCACCTGAGGCAAGGGGGAGCAAGGTGGTACTATGATGGTAGTACAATCCAAGTCTTGTACCTCGAGGCAGAGTAGGGAAGGTGTGGAAATGGAAGACCATCAAAGAATTGAATGACATCAGTGCTAGGAGTTGGGCACAGTGAACATGTCCCTCCTTGCCTCACCACTTATGTGCATGTATATATGCAATCACACACTTTTTCACCTCAGGACTTCTGGTAGCAGATCAGAAGATCAGTCGCAGTGCAGTGAGGTAAAAAGCAGCTAGGGTAAAGATGTTTCCTCAGATTGTTCATCTGCTGAGGACCTAGCAGGAAGGGAAGATAACTGAAGTTCAAATTATCTATAATTAGATGCAGACATACACTAAAAAAACCAGAAACTTAAGAGATGATTTCAGTGTGAACATGAGGCTTAGTGCACTTTAGAATGTAGACATTCTTTCATCCCTTTCATATTTGTGCTGTATTGAGGGTAGTAACCCATTAGTGCTGTCTTGACTTTTACAGTAAATTATCTCAGATTGGCAGAAGATCAGAACATTGAAAAAAACAAAAACAAACAAACAAAAACAAACTTTAAAATCACATTTTTCAGACGCACTGAACACTAGGGCATGACACATGTTTTTGGTCTACAGAAATTTCTGTTAAAAAAAAAAATCACTGACATAGTCCTGACACAACGTTGTATGTACAACTCTGGTAAAATATTCCAGATAGCTAAAACAAATAAAGAAACAAATGAAACCAACAACCAAATAAATAAAACAGCAAAAAAAATTCTCTCCAGTTTTTATGTAAACCTGGAATGGAGATAGGTTATCTATAGAGTCTTATCTTTACTTTGCTATCTAACGTAGATATGACGCAATATAACATGATCGCATCTGCTGGTGCAGGTCTTCCAAACAGATTTCTTCCTGATGCTTTTACTGGAGAGCTCCAGTGGTCAGGAAATTCTTTATAATTTCCATCCTAAACATAATAATGGGAAGTCTATGTCTTTCACCTTATGCAATTATTTCCATTTTTTGTGTGTTTGCTTCTAACATAGTACCCTTGAGAGCACTTAAGGGCCAATTTAGCATCAGTGTTTATTTGTTAGGCTAAACAAATCAAGTTTCTGAAGATCCTAATAGTCTTTATCTGAACACATCCAGTTTGAATTGGTCTTTTCTGAATCCCTATGAACAGAACTATTTTCTTTCCCATTTAAGAAAAAATGTGAATGTTTGGAAATTAATGATGATGATGGTAGGGTTGAGAGCTAACGGTCTGGAATCAAGGGGAAGGCCAATAAGACAGATATTATTATGGGAACCAGCTACAGGCCACCCAACCAGGATGAAGAAGTGGATAAGATACTTTATAGACAGATGGGTTAGGTCTCAGGGTCTCTACCCCATGCTCTTGTGGTGGACTTTAAATTCCCAGATGTCTGCTGGAAATATAATACACCAGGAAGGGAGCAGTCCCAGAAGTTCCTAGAGTGGGTGAGAGATAACTTCTGACATAGACGGTGAGGGAGCCAACAAGGGGAAGCATGCTCCTGGACCTGCTGCTTGTTAACAGGGAAAGTCTTGGGGATGTAAAGGTTGGAGGCTGTCTAGGGCAAAGTGACCACAAAGTGATAGATTTTTTTCAATCCTTGTTGAAGGAAGGAGGGGAGTCAGCAGAACCGCCACCCAGGACTTCCGGAGGGCAGACTTCGGTGTCTTTTGGACGATGGTTGAGAGAGTCCCTTAATGGGTAGTTCTGGAGGGCATGGGAGCCCAGGAAGGATAGGAAAACTTCAAGGAAGTAATTTTAAAGCTGCAGGAGCTGACTATCCGCAAGTCACAGAAGACAAGCTAACGGGGAAGAAGACCAGTCTGGCTCAACAGAGATCTTTGGCTGGAACTCAGGAATAAAAGGAAAGTTTATGGTCTTTGGTAGAGGGAGCAAGCAACTTATGAGGATTACAGACACGTAGTGAAGCTGTGCAAGGAGAAAATTGGAAAGGTCAAAGCCCAGCTAGAACTGAACTTGGCCACTGAGGTGACGGACAATTAATATTTCTATAAATCCATTAGCAGTAGGAAGAGGACTAGGGAGAATCTCCATCCCTTGTTGGACACAGAGGGGAACACAGTGACCAAGGATCAGGATAAGGCATTAAGTACCTCAGTCTTCTTTGCCTCTTCAATACTAAGACTAGTAGTTCCCTGGGCATGCTGCCCCTTGTGCTATAAGATAGGGATGGGGAGTAGAATAGGCCCTGCATACACCACGATGAGATGGTTTTGAATCTGCTTCAAAAGCTGGATACTCACAACTTCATGGGGCCAGATGGATTGCACCCTAGAGTGCTGAGGGAATTGGCAGATGTGGTTGTCAAGCCACTGTCCATCATCCTTCAACAGTCCTGGCTAACCGGGGATGTCCTAGTGGACGGGAGACTGGCAAATGCGATGCCTATCTTCAAAAAGGGATGGAAAGATGATCCCGATATCTACAGACTTATCAGTCTCACATCAGTGCCAGGGAAGGTTCAACCAGGGAAGGTTTAATCCATCACAGATCAATTAAAGGTCAACCAGGGGATCAGGCCCAGTCAGCATAGGTTCATGAACAGTAGATCGTGCTTGACAAACCTGGTTTTGTTTCTATGACAAAGTGACCCACTTAGTGGATGAAGGTAAGGCTGTCGATGTGGTCTACCTGGACTTCAGTAAAGCCTTTGACACTGTCCCCCACAACATCCTCACGGAGAAGCTGGCTGCCTATGCCTTGGGTGGGCATACACTCTGCTATGTGAAACACTGGCTGCATGGCCAGGCCCAAAGAGTTGTGGTCAGTGGAGTTAAATCCAGTTGGCAGCCAGTCATGAGCGATGTTCCCCAGGACTCTGTACTGGGGCCACTCCTATTCAACACCTTTATCAATGCTGTTGATGAGGGGATTGAATGCACCTTCAGTAAGTTCATAGATGATACCAAGTTGGGAGGGAGCATTCATCTGATGGAAGGTAGAAAGGCACTACAGTGGGACCTGGTTAGACTGGATTGATGGGCCAAGGCAAACTGTATGAGTTTCAATAGAGCCAAGTGTCAGGACCTGCATTTTGATCACAACAACCCCAGGCAATCCTACAGGCTTGGGGAGGAGTGGCTGGAAAGTTGCCTGCTGGAAAGGGACCTTGATGTGCTGATGGACAGTCAGCTGAATATGAGCCAGCAGTGTGCCCAGGTGGCCAAGAATGCCAATGGCATCCTGGCTTCTATCAGAAATTGGATGATGAACAGGACTAGGGAAGCAATCCTGCCCATGTACTCAGCACTGGTGAGGCCTCACCTCAAATTTTTCAGTTCAGTTTTGGGCACCTCAGTACAGAAAGGATGCTGGGGTACTGAAGGTGGTGCAAAGAAGGGCAACAAGGCTTGTGAAGGGCCTGGAGAATGTGCCCTATGAGGAGCAACTGAAGGAACTGGGGCTGTTTAGTCTGGGGAAGAGGAGGCTGAGGGGAGACCTTATTGCTGTCTTCAAACACCTGAAAGGTGATTGCAGTGAGAGGGGGGTTGATCTCTTATCAATGGTAACAAGACAAGGAGAAATGCCCTCCGGTTGCTGCAGGGGAGGTTTAAGTTGGTTATGGGGAAAAACTTTACAGAAAGGGTTGTTAAGCACTGGAATAGGCTCCCAAGGGAGGTAGGTTGAGTCACCATCCTTGAATGAGTTTAAAAACCATCTGGATGTGCTGCTCAGGGACGTGATTTAGTGATAGGTTGTTAGAGTTAGGGTGGTATGGTTTGGTTTAATTGGATTTTATTATCTCGAGGGTCTTTTCCAACCTGAGCAATTCTATGATTCTATGATCATGAGATTGCTTCTTAATAGCATTATTTTTGTATTTTCAAGTTAGGTTATGTGATCGAAATACAGGTCTGTGCCCTTGAAGAGATCTCATTCCATTTATCTGTCCATTGCTAGGCCTTGTCAATAGGTTTTTGGAAGAAATAGTTTCTGATACAACAGTACACTTGGGCTTTACAGCTGTACTCAAGCCATTGCCTGGTCGTGCAGGTCCTGTGCTCGGGCTGACTCCCGGCCTTCCCGGCCCGGTTCCCGAGCTGCTGCCTGGTCGCCCAGGTGCTGCACTTGGGGTGACTACAGAGAACTGGCCAAGATCTGCAGGCAGAAAATTAGAAATGCTAAAGCCCAGCTTGAAATTAGGCTGGCTACTGCTGTAAAGGAGAACAGGAAACCCTTTTACAAATATATTAACAGCAGGAGAAAAACTAAGGAAAATTTCCCTCCTTTACTCAACGAGGCAGGCAATATAACCACAGACGATAAGGAAAAGGCTGAGGTTCTCAATGCCTTCTTCACATCTGTCTTTAATAGACAGGACAGTTATCCACATGGTACTTGCCCTGACCTGGAAGTCCGGGACGGGGTGCATAATGCACCCCCTGTGATTCAAGCAGAGACGGTCAGAGATCTTCTCCTCCATCTGAACTGCCACAAGTCCATGGGGCCAGATGGGATCCACCCAAGGGTGCTGAGGGAGCTAGCAGAGGTGATTGCCGAGCCACTTTCTGCCATCTATCAGCATTCCTGGTTATCTGGAGAGGTCCCACAAGATTGGAGGCTTGCCGATGTGACTCCCATCTTCAAGAAAGGCCGTAAGGAAGACCCGGGGAACTACAGGCCTGTCAGCCTGACCTCGGTATCAGGGAAAGTTATGGAACAGATGATATTGAGGGAGATCACACGACATGTGCATGGCAATAAAGGGATCAGACCCAGCCAGCACGGGTTCACCAGGGGCAGGTCGTGCTTGTCCAACCTCATCTCCTTCTATGACTGGGTGACCAGACAGGTAGATGAGGGAAAGGCTGTTGATGTAGTCTACCTGGACTTCAGCAAGGCCTTTGACACGGTCTCCCACAGTATTCTCCTAAGGAAACTGGCAGCCCGTGGTGTGGACAGGTTCACTCTTCTCTGGGTGGAGAACTGGCTGGAGGGCCGTGCCCAGAGGGTAGTGGTTAATGGAGTTAAGTCCAGCTGGCGTCCTGTAACGAGTGGTGTCCCCCAAGGGTCAGTTTTGGGGCCCATCTTGTTTAATATCTTTATTGATGACCTAGACGAGGGAATTGAGTGTATGCTCAGTAAGTTTGCAGATGACACAAAGCTGGGAGGATGTGTCAAACTGCCTGAGGGTAGGGAGGCCCTTCAGAGGGATTTGGATAGGCTGAACAGCTGGGCTGAGCTAAATGGGATGAGGTTCAATAAGACCAAGTGCCAGGTCCTGCACTTTGGCCACAATAACCCCATGCAATGCTATAGGCTTGGGGCAGAATGGCTTGAAGAATGTAGAGAGGAAAAGGACCTGGGGGTGTTGGTTGATGCTCGGCTCAACATGAGCCGGCAGTGTGCCCAGGTGGCCAAGAAGGCCAACAGCATCCTGGCCTGTATTAGAAATAGTGTAGCCAGCAGGAGCAGGGAGGTGATCATCCCCCTGTACTCAGCTCTGGTACGGCCGCACCTCGAGTACTGTGTTCAGTTTTGGGCCCCTCACTACAAGAAGGACATTGAGGCCCTGGAGCGTGTTCAGAGAAGGGCAACAAAACTGGTGAGGGGCCTGGAGCACAAGTCTTATGAGGAGCGGCTGAGGGAGCTGGGATTGTTCAGTCTGGAGAAGAGGAGGCTCAGAGGAGACCTTATTGCACTCTACCACTTCCTGAGGGGGGGTTGTGGTGAGGAGGGGGTAGGCCTCTTCTCCCTGATAAGTAATGACAGGACGAGAGGGAATGGCCACAAGTTGCGCCGGGGAAGATTTAGATTAGACCTGAGGAAGCATTTCTTTTCTGAAAGAGTGGTCAGGCACTGGAATGGCCTGCCTAGGGAGGTGGTTGAGGCACCATCCCTAGCGCTGTTCAAGAAGCGTTTAGATGAGGTGCTAAAGGACTTAATTTAGTAGTTGGATAGAGATAGTGATAGGAGGATGGTTGGACTAGATGATCTTATAGGTCCTTTCCAACCTTATGAACTTATGAACTTATGAACTTATGTGGAACCTGAAGTCACAGTTCATTACATCTATTGCATTTCTTTTGCCTACGAAGTTTGTTAACACAGTTATTACCAAATAAAAGTGGCAAATTAGTCTGGCACAACGTACTCTTGGTAAAAAATTTACTCCATCCAGTCTTCCTCTCTCATCTCCAAACGTTCTTTCCTTTCTATTATTTGAAATATCTCCCATTCTGTTGGAGGTAGCAATACATGGACGGATGAGTGAGGAAGAGGGCTCAGATGATCACATGGGTCAGAACATAACTACTTATGTCCATATCAATAGTGTACCAAAACCAATAAAATTGAACTTCTGACAGTCCTGGAGACAGGACAAGGGGGAGCGGACAGAAACTGCAGAAACTGCAGCACAGGAGGTTCCGCACGAATGTGCACAAGAACTTCTTTACGGTGAGGGTGACGGAGCACTGGCACAGACTGCACAGGGGGGTTGTGGAGTCTCCTTCTCTGGAGATACTCAAGACCCGCCTGGACGCCTACCTGTGTGACCTGGTGTAGGGAACCTGCTTTGGCAGGGGGGTTGGACTCGATGATCTCTTGAGGTCCCTTCCAACCCCTATGATTCTATGACATTAGCCTACATCAGTCCACAGCATCAGCACTAAAAACAGTCTGTGTAATACCTAGCTGTACGTAGCCATAAGTTATCAGTCTCTGCCACAAACACTAGTAACGTATCTGTTGAGCAGTTTCACTGATATGAGCTCTATGGTATCAAAAGCAACCCACAGATGGGTCCCCTGGGACAAGGTTTAGATTGGCTGTATCTATTATGCTGGTTAGCTAGGGACTCGTTACTGAGTTTAGTGCTGTTTGTGTTTGGAAAGACCAAAATCCATCTAGGGAGAAAAGCCCTTCAACTCTCAGGATCCCAGGCAAAAGATTATTATTATTTTTTTTTTAATCATTCATCAGTCCTATTTCATCCACACTTCAGGAAAGATTATGTGAGGGCTTGTTGTTTCCTAACCTCAGGCAGGCTTGGATATCATCTGAGAGGAGAAAATTTTAAGTGCTTGCAACCCTGCTAAGAAGCATAGTGAAAAATAAGGAGTAACTACTCTGCTCTTGAAAGCTGGAATTCCCGGTATGATTATCCCAGACAGAGCTGGAATCTGGGGGACTCATCCAACCATGAGGCAGAGTCAGGGCTTTGTGCCTTGCAGGGGGCAGAAAGCAAGGCAGTTCCTTTCCCCAGGAGCACATGCGTTCCCCAGCAGCACAACTGATGAGCTATGCATGTGATGGTTTTACATTGGCACCATTGCTTTCATGTAGTCAAACATGGGAACTTCAGAGCGAGCCCATTAAACCATCTTTGCCTATAGAGCTGCTATCCAAAATTGCCTCATAACTCAGCAACTGACTTACTTCCTCCTATCACTCACAGGGTCTTCTTTAACATTACCATTTCTTGGGACTTTTCATCTCAATATGCACATACATTCCAAGTATTTCTCCCCTTGGCTGCAATGCTTCCAGAAGCAACTCTTTTTTCTTTTTTTTTAGTCTGTTTTTTTTTTTTTTTTTTTTCTCTGTGTGTGTGTTTTTAAACTCTCTCTCTACAGTAATTCCTTCTCATGGACATCCCTGTGACGCATTCTGACATGGATGTATTACCACATCACCTAGTCCTTACTGAAGCAACAGGTGGACTATTACCAAGGAGCAATGATCCTTTAGTAGTTTGTAACAGGAGCCAAACACAGCACATTAGAACAACATGCATAGATTTAAAAACAATAAACCCACCCCTATACACATTTAAGTTGTGATTCTCTCTCACTGGCATGAACTTCACAATTCTGCAGTAAAACAGTTTACTTCATGGAAACAAAAAAGCACATACTGTAAACCTCATTTTCTGGATCAGCACACCCCTACCAGCCATTCAAGGAACAGGCAGCCGCATACACTGCAAAGGCGTTAAACAGCTGTCTCTATTACTGGGTTTAGTCCAAGAGCAAAGAGGAAAGACAGGCCATAACTCTCATTTATGGATTGAAAGAACCAGCTTTGCTTATGTTTCCCTCTCACTGTTGCTACAGTCTTATCTACTTGGTATCTTAGATATTTATACAATACACAGACTTCTACCACCTTGTGTTGGTTTTTTTTTCCTATATTTGTAGCTGTTTATACATGATCCTGTGGGTTGTTTTATTCACAGATATTTGAGTACCTCAGGGTCTTATGGTTTTTCTGCATGTGGCAACGTACTAACAGTTCACAGAAATATTTGAAAGACAGTTTGTACAAAACTAAAAACAAGCATCAGTCAGGGTCTCCAGGATCATGAACCCTTAATATAAATAGGCCTTTGACTACAGTGAACAAGTAGGAGCTTGCAAGAGAGCCTTTAGTCATACTTTAATGCATTAAACAATTTCATTAAGAAACAGTAAATCTCTTATTAAGAACGAACTGAAAACAAACCTTCCCTCCTCCAAATCCCTCTACAAAAACAGGAGAAAAGAAAAGCTTGATAATGATGTTGAAATTACAAATGGAAATAAAAGAATCTAAAATATATTAGTTAGATGACATACTGAATATTTGTACTTTGGGACAGCCAAGTAAAATAAGCTAGGAGTGCCCAAGTATAGAACTATAGAACATATAGAACTATTGAACGTATAGAACTATGCTCTTAACTTGAAAGGTAACAGTGGAAGAAGAAAATACCTCTTAAAACAGTGGCATTTATGGAGATGGGAGATGAGGTTTCTGTTAAACACTTACCTTCCACAGTGAGCATATTTTTACATTGTTAGGTGATGACTATCACAGTTCTCTCTATCAAACAGGATTAGCTTCCTCAGACATTCACAACTCCAGTTAACCATGCTGTATGAAGCACCATGTTTATAACCTGTCAGGCATGGTCTGATACCTTGGGTAAGATAGGATCCTGTTTAAAACAAGATGAGTCAACTACTGAATAGTCAGCTACTGAATAGCTCAGTGAACAATATACTGTTAAGCTTTTCTAATGCTCTGGATGCATTTTTATTGAATAGCAAAAAGAGAAATATCCAATCATAAGTATTTTGAGAGCAGTAGCCATGGGTAATCTGATTTGATTATTAAAAATGAAACAAGCTACCTAGGGATACATATGACAAATCGTTGCCTGGAATGTTGCTAGAAAAAAAAAAAGCTAAGTTCTAGAAAAGCTTAATTTTTCATGGACTCTTTTTTTTTCAGAGGAAATAGTTAAAATATTAAGATCCCTGCAGGAATTTTTCTGTGAACTTTTGGGAATGTGAAAGTTAATGGGTATTTTCCCCCGACCTTCATAGAAATTCATTGTCCTAAAAGATTCCTGTATCCCAGTACTTCCGAATGGTACTGGAATAAAACACATGGTACAAAGTAACTGCATCAAATAAAAATGCTGGATGAAAACATAAACCCACAAACACTATCCACACTATATGTGTTTAGTTTTACCTGTGCATTATCAGTGATTAATTTTTTCGCATAAGCTGTTGCCTGTAGTTTACTTGGTCTTGGTCTGGAAAGCTCACTGTAAAGTTCAGCAGCTCAAATAGCTGGTCACTGCCCGAGCCTAGTTAGCAGCTGTGGAAATCAAAGGACCTCTGCATGTCACGAGGCATTAGAACTGTCATTTCTGGCAGCCATAATGTAAAATATTATCAAAATTGTCAGCCACTCTCTGGATCTGGTTGTGGTAGGTACTCTTTAAGAGGATCTTCTGCAGCAGCGTTTGTACTTATTTACTTTCTGCATCACTGAGAAAACTCTGTGAACTTATTAGTTCACTTCTGCCACAGGAAAATAGATCTTGGGTAATGACACATCAAGGGCAGTGATGCAAATTACTCTGGACAAAATCACAGTAAAAAGTGGCATATTGAGGAGTTTCCTGTTCATAGAGTAACATGCATTGCCAACACTACTATCTAAGAGGACTGCATTTCAGAATGACCAGAGCATGCTGTAGATGAAAACATAAACAATGAATTCTACCTTCCACACTGAGCAACTTGCTTTGCCTCCTTTCCCAGCAGCTTCAAGGTAACTGTTGCTCAGTTTATTGCTTCTGAGACTGAGTCTGGAGCCCCACACACAAGCTTGATTTGACCTAATTCAATTGCCTGCTGTAAGCCGTTATTATATTCATGTACCATGCAATTCTCTTTAAAGTTCTTAAAGAACGCGTGCAGCAGAAATACACCCTTCTTTCATCTCGCTATAGTTCTTACTAAGGCAGTGAGAAGAAACTATTCAGAAGAAGGCTTGAACCAAGCTGATATAATTCAGAGTGCAATGGAGCACCTAATGAACTTCTAAGAGTTTGACAGAGTGCATACTGGAACAGTGCAAGGAGGCACGGCATTTGAGATATTAAAACACATTAATGTGTGTAACTACAGGGATAAACATCGGCCCAAGACTGGTATTTGCCTTGATACTCCATAACCCATTTCCAGGATTTTGATACCAACTAGGCATCCTTCCAAGAAAACTGGAATTTTCTCATTCTTTGAATGGGGAGAATTCAAGGGAATGCTATACAAACCTTCCATCCATTCCATCTTCCATCCTTGATCTTTACCTAGTTACAGATTTTCTTGTTACAGACTACAGCAAGTTGTTCTGACCTAGGATTCAAGTATAAAATAAAGCAGCAACATCACTGATCTAAAAAAATGTGGTAACAAGGCTTACATAGTAATAATAATAAACCACGTTTTAAGCCAAAGGAAGCTGTCCTAACAAAAACAGCTGAGCCTCCATTCTCCAAGAGCATATACACTTGTTTATGCTTAAAACAAACCCCAATAGTCCAGGCACAGTTGACTGCAAACAAACTTTCTGTTTATGGGCTGAAGCAAAGTAATTGCTCATACAGTTTTATTCTTAAGCTAACAAAAACCAAACTAAAAAACCTATGCATTCATAGAATTGTCTTTCCAGAATTAGCATCACGATCAGTTTAAGATATTCCACTTGATTCCTGGAAACTCAGTGGGAGATGCAAAAGCAAGTTTTGCTCATGCCTTGCAACTAGCAGTTCAAAGGAACTAGTCACAGGAATTTATCTAACTGCAGATACAGAAGGAAAAAAAAAAAGGCAGTTTCCCTGTGTCAGGTTTATAGATGGCAGTGAGAGAAAGAATAAAGAAAAGTCTTTTTCCGTGGAAGGGTATGATTCAAAATACCTAGAAGGTAAAAGAATACTTTCACCAAAGTCAATAGGTGCTGCTCGTGACCACACAGATAGGATATCAGCACTTATGAAGATCCTACTTAAGTGGATATTCACTAGTAGAATAGGGCTTTAAGAAAACCCATAGTAAGTATGCAAAACATTTGCGTGCAGAGGAAAAAAAAATGAAGCAGTCTTCACACCTACGTTAAAAATAAGCTCCCATTTATCAACTTGTGTGTTTCTAAAAATAACTTCAATATTCTGGGAAACAAAGGATCCAGTCAACTTCACCGAGAGAGAAAGGGCTCAAAAGCATGTGATTTCACAGTAACAGCTGTTAATAATAGTAAGAGTAAACACTTGAGGTAATGCCAGTGAGAAGGACGGCTCACTAACAGATTACCCTGCAAGCAAGGGAGAAAACAAGATAGACAAGCGGCTGTATTTCATATATTCTCATAAACATCTTACAAATATAGTTTTTTGTAAGGACACAGGATCTCTATGTAAAGGGGGGAGACAGAAGGAAAAAAAAAAGGGGAGATGGAAAAGGGAAAACTAAAGCTTTAGGATAACTTTAAAGTTTCCAGTGGATGAGATGATTCTCGGTATCCTTGGAAGAACCCCGTCTTTGCTCTCAGCAGAGATGAACTCCTGAAAGCAAATCAGAGGTAGAGCTCAGCTCCAGCTGCATCCTCTGTTCTACAAAGTTCAGTTAAAGAGAGATCTTACACTCTTGATTAATTTTTATCACTTATACTTCCCCCCTCCCCGCCAGGTGGGAAATAAACGGATGTTTCTTAGCCAAAGGGAAGCTCCTTCAAGTTTTCACAGCATGTGTTTTTATTGTAAAACAGCCTATTTTTCACTTGCAGCTTCTGAAAAAGCCCCACAAATTGCATTACAAATTCATAGCCAAAATCTGAAGTCAAGAGAACTGGAAAGTGTTTCTGTACATCCTGAATTGCTTCTGCTACTAAACATTACACAGCAGAGTGCAGAAAGTCCTACAGGAAAAAAAAAATCTGGGAGGAATTTAGGTCTCCTAGTTATGAATCCAGCGACACTCAACTTCTGCTTTCCAAGGTATTAAGCAGTTCCCTGACGTATTTGCTTCTCATCAGTACTGAAAGTAATTTCCTTGTGCTTTTTTGAGTTTAAATATTTCTTTGAAAGTAAATCTCTCCATTTATTTCCAAGTGCAAATTCTACCTATTAGGAATAAATGTGATACATGTATGAGATTGCTAAATTCATCTTTAAAATCAGAGGAATCAATCAGAGAACATCTATGCCCATGCAACAGTGGCAGCCTTTTTACGTCACACTTAATTATTTTCTATTTATGCAGTCTTTCTCCTCAATTACATATTAATGTTATTCTCTGTTCAGAACACTCACCAAAAACTGCTTTCTCTTACTTTACTAGTTCCAGGACAATGCTATTCTGTAATCTTTCACCTCCTCACTCTACTTGTCCCCAAAAAGAAGCATTTTTGCATAGACATCTGTTTTCAGCTGAGCACACATTACATTTTAAATTAAAGAATTAATTCAGCAATTATTATCAGATGCTTGAGCATACAGGTAAAAAAGTACTGATTACTCAGGCCTATATAAGACTCTCTACTCTGGAAAGGTAGCAATCAACACTGAGAATTCCAAACATTAAATGATACTTTCTCAAATAGAGAAGTTATCAAGACCTATAGTAAAAAAAAAAGAAGTAATAAAAAAGGGTTTTTTGTTTTTTTTTTTTAAGAAAAAAGTGAAGAACTTGAATGCATATTAACAGCTCCTCTAAATTGAATTAAAGTTAGCACGGGGAAACTACTGCAGATTAGGAATGTTCTAGTGGCTGTTGACTGTGCCAATTCTTAGTTTTCAGTACAGTCTTACAAACAATAACTTACCTTAAAGTAATTACATTCAAATTAATGCAAAAAGTTGTATTTATAATGAGAACATCACAACTCTGTGAAATATACAAAATTCTTTATTTCAAGTTAGCATCCACAGTCATACATCTTTGTCCTCATGCAGTCCGTTTGCATTTGCAACCACCCAAAAAGTTAACAGTTTTTATGATACAGACACAAGGTAGCTAAACAGCTTTACTTTCTTTAGGCAAAGCTGAAATTGTCTGCTAACAGCATTTATTACCAGTGCATAGGTGCATCTTTTCCTAAGAAGCAAGAAGACAAAATTTCCCTTAAATGAAGGAACAAGGGTGACTTGACTGCTGTTACTAAAGCTTTAGCTCCTGAATGGAAGAATGATGGATGGATGTACCTGGATACACAGGATGCTTTCATTTGTAGCTTTCAGTTGCATTCGCTTGTACACAAGGGCTTGCACAGAATGAGATTAAATATCCTTACAGAACTCCATTACTGCTTTCATCATCATAATCACTCTCCAAGTTCCACATCTGAAGTAGCAGTAGGATTTTTTAAAATTAAATAGGACAAGAAAACAGAAGACAGACAGTATTGCAATTCCCTCATGTATGGTGCTGCTTCATAACCACCTGCTAAAAAAATATCTTTCCTTTCTGGAAGCACCAGTTCCTTTCCAACAAGGAAGCAGAGCCAGAGAGACAGTTTGTATAACTGCCATATTTTACAGCATTTCGAGCTCCCAGTTACAGTGGATAAGTTAAAAGTTAGCATATGGAATGAGTATCAGAAACTTTCGTATAAAAAGGTGAGTTAGTAAAAAACCTAGATATATTACAAGCAAAATTAGCAGCAAACACTGCTACCATTACACAGTACTTATGAAAGATGACTGATTGGATGGTCATCTGAAAAAGAAGCTGATGCACTGTTATAAACATGGCAAGACACATTTTATCATAGTACCCGCACAATCATGTGTTAAAAGAAGTGTTGTGGTTTTGTGGTTTTGATGCCGGTATTCCACATCAGAGCATCACGCAGCAGTGAAGGAGTTAATGCTGGGGGAGCAGCAGAGGGGAGGGGCGGAGCTCCGCACCGGATGCAGGCGGCGCTCGGTCTGGGCGCGTTGCTCTGGGCTGCCGTGGAGGTTCAGCACGTGTGCTTCCCCTGCAGGTCCTCCTTAGCGTATAGCTTCTGGTTGGAAAATTTTTCCTCTCTCTTTCAATTGTTCAATTTTATTAGATTTAGTAAAGTTACCGTTCCTGCTCAGATCGTGCCGTTGTTTTCTTGTCGACCCATCCCTTCCCGCTGTTTCCCCCTCCCCCTCCCGGAGCGCGGCTCTGCTCGGGCGGCCGCGCAGCGCGGCCACTGACGCAGTTTCTTTTTCTCTCCCCTCTCCCTTCTCGGTTTTCCCTTGGGTCACTGTCACGGACAACACCGTGACAATTATTGGTGGAGAATGCGGGCAGTGCAGTATTGGCACTCCATTGTAAATCTGGTGCAGAGTGGACTAAGGTTTTTCATGTACCTTACAGCATGCTGGCGTCTTTTTAAGCTCCTCGCGTTCAGCACCGGAGTAATGTGGCTATACAGCTACTTTAGTGCGCTGAGGGGGTTACATGCCTCCTACCTAAACACCCTGGCTAACGTGACAGATTATGCGGCATTTGGAACGGTTTCCAGTTACTCTTTTCAGGTGTTTACCTATATTCAGGATGTCAGCCTGGCGGTTGTGGCAGCTGTGTTATCTGTTTTTCTGAATGCACTCTTGGCAATAGTAATTTACATCATGTGGAGGGAGCGTTCCTCAAAACCAGAGAGTGTTGAATGGCAGGGAAGGTGGAAAAAATTAGGAAAGAAATTAGAAGCGTGGGGACCCCCAGTGTTATGCAGTTTTGATCTTGAGCACCTGTGGGATCCTGAGAAATTCAGTGAGTGTTTAGGTAAGGAGTCATGTGACTCAGGACGGTCTGAGAAGGAATGTATTGTTTGGGGTCTGGCTTGTGCTTATCGAGCCATAATTGATATTCTGGAGAGAAATGGTTTCCAAACCAAGGTCCAAAGCAAAAATGAAAACCTCCAAGTTAGACCTGACCAATCACAGGAAGCACCGGTATCAGTGTCGGTTGCCCCTGTGGAAGGCCAGAAATGGACACGGCCGTCCTCGCGCCTAGAACGGAAAGAAGAAGCAGAGAAAAAAAAGGAAGATCCAGGTGAGGGGCCCTCCTCAGCACCACCACCACCACCACCACCACCTAAAAAGGCTACTAAGAAAAGTGAGAGACATGGAGAAGACAGCGATGATGGTGGAGTCACTGTTACCACTACTCGTCGGCCCCTAAAGATGACTGAAATCCAAGGTTCAAGAAAGGAGTTTGTACGGCGCTCGGGTGAATCTATTGTCACCTGGTTGCTGCGGTGTTGGGACAGCGGTGCCAGCAGCGTGTCCCTAGATGGCAGCGAAGCCCGCCAACTGGCAAGCATTGCCCGAGACCCAGCTATCGACAGAGGAATTGGCAGATGTCTGAATGGAGTCGCTACCCTCTGGGAGCGAGTACTAGTGGCTGTAAAGGATAGATATCCTTACAAAGATGATCTGGAGCCTAAGGTGGAAAGATGGAACACCGTGGAGAAAGGCATCCAGTTTTTGAGAGAAACAGCCGTAGTAGAGATGCTGTATGATCCCAATTTCGTCCCTAACAATCCACACCAGGACCGTGATCCTGATAGAGTAAGGTGTACACCTGATGTATATCGTAAGCTCTCAAAAACAGCACCAGAGAGGTACGCAAGTACACTGGTAGCAATGTTCCATAGATTCGAGGGTCAAGACAGAAGACTCCCAGTTTATGAATTGACTATTACGCTCCAAAACTTTGAACAACAGTTTCCACCATCACGTGCTTCCATTGCAGCTATAGTAGCAGAAGAAGTAGGTGAGATAAAGAAAACTATACTGGACGAACTGTCATTACTGATGAATAGGGATGAACCTGTGTCAGTATTGGAAACACGTGATGAAGACGAGCATGCCGCAAAGAATCTGATGAAGCAATTGATCAAACTGTTGAAAGTCTCGGCCACCAAAGGCAACCGCCCCTCTGCACGAGCAAATGACGGCAGTAACATCATGTCACGTGTGGCCATGTGGAGCTTCTTACGAGAAAACGGAGAGGACATGAGGAAGTGGCATAAAAAACCCACTCCTGTACTGCGAGCACGGGTGAGAGAACTACAGCAGAGATCAGCCACCAATGAAATTGCTCCCGTCACTGCAGGTAACCAATAGAGGGGCCCTGCCCTCAGCCAGGGGAGGGAAAGGGATAACAGAGTGTATTGGACTGTGTGGATTAGATGGCCTGGCACATTAGAGCCACAAAGATATAAGGCACTGGTGGACACTGGTGCACAGTGCACTCTGATGCCCTCGAGTTATAAAGGGACAGAATTGATTCATATTTCTGGAGTGACTGGGGGTTCTCAGGAACTGTCTGTGTTGGAGGCAGAAATAAGCCTCACCGGTAAAACCTGGCAGAAGCATCCCATAGTGACTGGACAGGGGGCTCCATGCATACTCGGTATTGACTATCTCAGAAGGGGACATTTCAAGGATCCCAAGGGGTACCGATGGGCTTTTGGAATAGCTGCTGTAGATGCAGACAACATTCAGCAGCTGTCTGTTTTACCTGGCCTGTCAGAAGATCCGTCTGTTGTGGGGGTACTGAAAGTGAAAGAGCAGCAGGTACCTATCGCTACAAAAACAGTGCGCAGACGGCAGTACCGCACCAACAGGGATTCCTTGCTCCCCATTCATAACTTGATCCGTCAGCTAGAGAGCCAGGGAGTGATCAGCAAGACTCACTCACCTTTTAACAGCCCCATATGGCCGGTGCGTAAAGCCAGTGGAGAATGGAGGCTGACGGTAGATTACCGTGGCCTGAATGAAGTCACACCCCCGCTGAGTGCTGCTGTGCCAGATATGTTGGAGCTGCAGTATGAACTGGAGTCAAAAGCAGCCAAGTGGTATGCCACTATAGACATTGCCAATGCATTCTTTTCTATTCCTTTGGCCACAGAGTGCAGACCACAGTTTGCTTTCACCTGGAGGGGCGTTCAGTACACCTGGAACCGTTTGCCCCAGGGGTGGAAACACAGCCCAACCATCTGCCATGGGCTGATTCAAACCACACTGGAACAGGGTGGGGCACCTGAGCACCTCCAGTATATTGATGACATTGTTGTGTGGGGTGATAGAGCAGAGGAAGTTTTTAAAAAAGGAGAGCAAATAATCCAGATTCTTCTGGGTGCTGGTTTTGCTATTAAACGGAACAAAGTGAAGGGACCTGCCCAAGAAATTCAATTCCTAGGAGTAAAATGGCAAGATGGACGTCGTCACATTCCAGGAGATGTGATTGACAAAATCACCAGTATGTCACCACCCACTAGCAAGAAAGAGACACAGTCTTTTCTGGGTGTAGTAGGTTTTTGGAGGATGCACATCCCAAACTACAGCCTCATAGTAAGCCCCCTCTATCAAGTGACTCGGAAAAAGAATAATTTTGCATGGGGTCCTGAACAGCAGCAGGCCTTTGAGCAAATCAAGCAGGAGATAGCCCGTGCTGTGGCCCTGGGGCCAGTTCGGTTGGGACAGGATGTGAAAAACATGCTCTACACTGCTGCTGGAGAGAAAGGTCCCACTTGGAGTCTGTGGCAAAGAGCCTCTGGGGAGACCCGAGGCCGACCCCTTGGATTTTGGAGCAGAGCGTACAGGGGTTCAGAGGAGTGCTACACTCCAACTGAGAAGGAGATTTTGGCCGCATACGAGGGGGTTCGGGCTGCCTCTGAAGTAATTGGTACTGAGACACAGCTCCTCCTGGCACCTCGACTGCCAGTGCTGAATTGGATGTTCAAAGGAAAGGTTCCCCCCACCCATCATGCTACCGATGCCACCTGGAGTAAGTGGATTGCACTGATTACACAGCGAGCTCGGATGGGGAACCTCAACCGTCCAGGAATCCTGGAGGTGATCATGGACTGGCCTGAAGGCAAGAAGTTTGGAACATCCCCATCAGAGGAGATACCACGTGCTAAAGAGGCCCCACCATATAACGAACTACTAGAGAATGAAAAGACGTATGCCCTCTTCACTGATGGATGGTGTCGTATTGTTGGGAAGCATCGCAGATGGAAGGCTGCTGTGTGGAGCCCCACACGACGAGTTGCAGAGGCCACCGAAGGAGAAGGAGAGTCAAGCCAGTTTGCGGAGGTAAAGGCCGTCCAGCTGGCCTTAGATGTGGCTGAACGGGAGAGGTGGCCCGTGCTATATCTTTATACTGACTCTTGGATGGTGGCAAATGCTTTATGGGGGTGGTTGCAGCAGTGGGAACAGGACAACTGGCAACGGAAGGGTAAACCTATTTGGGCTGCTGAACTGTGGAAAGACATTGCTGCCCGAACAAAAAGGTTGGGTGTAAAGGTGCGCCATGTAGATGCTCATGTGCCCAAGAATCGAGCTACTGAAGAGCAGAAAAATAACCATCAGGTAGATCGAGCTGCCAGAATTGAGGTGTCTCAGATCGATTTGGACTGGCAGAACAAAGGAGAGCTATTTTTAGCTCGGTGGGCCCATGAGACCTCTGGCCATCAAGGAAGGGATGCGACCTATAAGTGGGCTAGAGACCGAGGGGTGGACTTAGCTATGGATGCCGTTGCACAGGTTATCCATGACTGTGACACATGTGCCATAATTAAACAGGCCAAGAGGATGAAACCCCTCTGGCAGGAAGGGCGATGGGAAAAGTATAAATATGGGGAGGCGTGGCAGGTTGATTATATCACCTTGCCACGAACTCGCGATGGTAAGCGTTACGTGCTCACCATGGTGGAGGCGACCACTGGGTGGCTTGAGACATACGCAGTACCCCACGCTACCGCCCGAAACACCATCTTAGGGCTCGAGAGACAAGTCCTATGGCGACATGGCACTCCAGAGAGAATTGAGTCCGATAATGGGACTCATTTCAAAAATTCTCTTGTGGATATCTGGGCCAAAGAACACGGCATTGAATGGATCTACCATATCCCCTACCATGCACCAGCTGCTGGTAAGATCGAGCGCTACAACGGGTTGTTAAAAACCACGTTGAGAGCAATGGGTGGTAGGACATTCAAGCACTGGGAGAAGCATCTGGCAGAAGCCACCTGGCTGGTCAACACTAGGGGATCAGTCAACCGAGAGGGTCCTACACAGTCCGGCTCCCTACAGACCATAGAGGGAGATAAGGTCCCTGTGGTACATGTGAGGAGCATGTTGGGAAAAGCGGTGTGGGTCCTTCCAGCCTCTGGAAAGGGCAAACCCCTCCGTGGAACCGTTTTTGCGCAGGGACCTGGGTGCACCTGGTGGGTAATGGATAAAAATGGGGATGTCCAGTGTGTCCCACAAGGGAATTTGATGCTGGGGGAATGCAGTCTGTAATTACGTGTGTATGTATGTATATATATATATATATATATGTTTCTATGTAACTCATGTTATTACTGTTTGGTTATGTATAGATGTGTGTTAAGCATGATGTGATGATGTGGAATAAGGGGTGGAATGTTGTGGTTTTGTGGTTTTGATGCCGGTATTCCACATCAGAGCATCACGCAGCAGTGAAGGAGTTAATGCTGTGGGAGCAGCAGAGGGGAGGGGCGGAGCTCCGCACCGGATGCAGGCGGCGCTCGGTCTGGGCGCGTTGCTCTGGGCTGCCGTGGAGGTTCAGCACGTGTGCTTCCCCTGCAGGTCCTCCTTAGCGTATAGCTTCTGGTTTGAAAATTTTTCCTCTCTCTTTCAATTGTTCAATTTTATTGGATTTAGTAAAGTTACCGTTCCTGCTCAAATCGTGCCGTTGTTTTCTTGTCGACCCATCCCTTCCCGCTGTTTCCCCCTCCCCCTCCCGGAGCGCGGCTCTGCTCGGGCGGCCGCGCAGCGCGGCCACTGACGCAGTTTCTTTTTCTCTCCCCTCTCCCTTCTCGGTTTTCCCTTGGGTCACTGTCACGGACAACACCGTGACAAGAAGTAAGCACGATTCAGTTAACCCTAATCCTACTTAAACAAGAGCGCCTCCAAGCCACAAAACATTTAGTTTCAGTTTTATACTAACAATCACAATTCCAGTCCAATAGATGCTATTTTTCTGCCTGTTTGCGTCAGAGCTCGATCTTGTTGTGCATGCTAGAAAATAAAACAAACATAATTTGAACAGTTCCATGTTTATTTAGAAATGTAACCCATTCCTCTCAACTGTACTTCCAACTCCTCCTTAAATGTACGTTAATGAAGTAATTTGCATTCAAAGCAAATGAGTTTTTTCCTAGCTTGCCATATCTAAGGAATTGAAC
This sequence comes from Cyrtonyx montezumae, assembly GCF_038088225.1. Classification (NCBI taxonomy): domain Eukaryota; kingdom Metazoa; phylum Chordata; class Aves; order Galliformes; family Odontophoridae; genus Cyrtonyx; species Cyrtonyx montezumae. The sequence goes on along the minus strand of NW_027072089.1, from coordinate 84,560,068 downwards.
TCAGTACACTTTCATCGCACGTTCAGTAACATGTAATCTAGAACATGGCAGAACTGGGTGCCTTCTTATCTCAATCTAGCAGCATAATCACTCACTTTAATCTGTCACCTGGCCCACAGACATTCAAGTCACATCTCAATTATAATAGCTATTGAGAAGTCTAAGAGACTCTTGTGATAGAAACATACTGGAGAAGCATGAAAACGTATGGATCCTTAGAAATATCAGAATAGGTCTTTTGATGTAAAAACCATGTCTCCTTCTTGCAGTGAATTCTACTGCAGAAACGTCTACAGAATGACGAAGTCAGAATCTGATTATGACAGAAGACAGGACTTCATAGAAAAAAATGAGATGGAATTATTACTCAGAAAGGACTGAAAGATCAAGCTTGTAAAGTCAGAACAGCTGCTGCTCTGGTGCTGGTATTTTCAAATCATCACTACTGAAACGTTGTCATCAGTTAATGATTTATGACTAGAGGTCTTCCTGTGAATAATTCTCTACAGTAATGAAACAAAACGAAGAGGAATACTTTAGTAAAGGTTTCTGCTAAAATGAAGCCAAATCAATCAAGATAAGTGTTTCAGTTCCACTGAACACGGAAAACGTCACTGATTTAAAGAAACGAAAAGCAACCTTAAGTGTTCTGCCTACAGAAAATGCTACATACTTGAAATTTCAAAACAAACCAACAAACAAAAGCCCACTGAACAGGTTATGATGTACTAACATATATAAGCCTTCCTATTCTGTAGATGCTAGAGTTATCTGTACCACTATGGAAATACATAGAAAAATAACAAATCTCAATGACGTTTTGTACATTGAAGTGTGTCTAAGTGCATGAGCAGCTTCAAAAATAGTACCAGCTCTCTAAGACAAGTAAAAAAAGCTTTGTTATATAATAACAAGCTACCAAGTTGTTACCAATTCCACTATTTCTGTCCTCATTTCGAGTAGTTTTCTTTCATTAAGTGAATGCTGGAAGGGAAAAACAAAAAAAAAAGACAGATAAATATGATATCATCCTTAAGCCTTTTCCCAAATGCTTAAAAGCACGCTTCCTTTTCTGTTCTTTGCTTTCCAGTTTTCTACAAAACTGAATCTGAACGACCATGTTGTCCGACAACACTTGAAAGAGAGTATTGCAAGGTGACTGCTGTCACTTGGAAAGCTGAATTTAGACAGGTGTTCAACACAAGCTGGAACAACGAAATACATTAAAAAGCAGCTGGCAGAAAAGTTGGCAGACCTGCATTTTGACCTGTGATTCTGAAGAGGAAATAGGGCAGTTAACTAACTCACAGAGCATACGAATGCCAAGAAGACTGAACCATCTGCCTTCTTCAGTAAGGGGAGTGGTTTTTAAACTGTCATAGCAAACTCAGCTACCAAAGATGTTTCACCAGCATTACGGCAATTCTCTATTCAAAATTTTGAAATGGTCCGAACAACACCTGGGGAACACCACTGAAAATGCTATATTTGGTAAACATAAAACATTTGCATCTCATGTCAAGTCACTGGTTCAGAAACACTTGAAAGATAGGTACTATAAATCAGAAGTCCTGGTTTACTTAGAAACTCTGGTTATCTGGATTGAAGGAAAGGTAAACACATTCAAGAAGCATACCTTTAAGGCAGGTTTCTGATACATGAACAGGCATTATTTGACATCTGTAATGGTTCCTACCTGCTACTAAAGCAATTCAGTTACTCCTAGGACAGCTGCTAAGCCATCAGTGCAGAGTATTAAGTCATCAGGCTCCCATCTCAGAATCCTCAGTTACACAGCAATAACTTCATCTCCTGATGTTCCCATGTGAAAAGTGACTTCTTTTTCCTTCCAGTCTAGAGGTATATCTCACTTTGTCATCAAACTCAGACTAACCTACATAAACGCCTCAGCGCTGAAAAACTCTCTTTAAAGATCCAGAACACTATTTGAACTTCTAACAGATCTAAAGATCCAATTAAGAAATAGCATAAGGCTACAAACATAGAAAAAAGAGACAAATAATAATGTGTCTATAATTAATAAAACATATGTTACTAAATTCTGCAAATTGATGACAAGGACAAAAAAAAGAAATCAGTAGCATATATTGTCTCAAAGTGAAATTCCTCAACCTGTTAACATGGCAAAACATTTATAAAACAATGCAATTTTTAAAAGTCATGTATGAAGTTTAACATAACAGTGCCCCATCCCTGGAGGTGCTTGAGGCCAGGTTGACTGGGGTCCTGGGCAGCCTGATCTGGTAGGTGGCAACTCTGCCCACAGCACGATGGTCTTTAAAGTCCCTTCCAATGCAAGTCATTCTATGATTCTGCATGGACAGAACCACATATTAACAATCTGGTTATCACCACCAAAGGTAGATTTACATTTAAAATAAACAGTGTAACACATAGATTGAAATAGTTTCTGCTTAACTATGTATAGGTGCTGTTATCAAAATAGATGTTTTCTGAATAATTTATATTCTGCAAGCCACTCTGTTGATGTCTGCATTTGTTCAAGTTTGCCTTGTGGCTAGAAGCTAGGTCAGCCCCAAGGTTTTTAAACTGAGCTTCAAGAAACCAAAATGCATCCTTTTGTTATAAAACACCAAAACATGTCTGTAATAATACAAGTACATAAGAAGAAAGGCAAGGTTAACCCCACTCTGAAGTTAAACAGGGAGATTTCCCCTTAAGTCCTTTTTTTTTTTTTTTGCAGTTCAGAGAAAATGCAGTTCTGTCAGATGCATCTTGATATTTCTAAACAGCAAACTTGAGCGACACAGTGATGCAAGAGCACACGAATGTAAGTGAAAGTTTGTTCCATACTTCAGGATTTTCAATTCAATCTGTATCGTTGCAGATATAAATCAGGGCATAAGCAGATGTGCATTAGGTAATGAAGACTTCCACTTCACATTTGCTGGAGAGTGAACTTATTAAAAGATAAAGCATTTAGAGTTTGAAACATAAGAAATGGCTGACATGAGTGCTGGCAAATTAAGATAATCTCTTTCAGCATTAATCTCAAGCAGGCGACAACTTCAAGGGGGCATACACAGAAAGTGACTTACACCCCAACATTTCTTACTGTTGAGATTGCAAGTAAATATTACTTCTTCATTACCCACCTGTGATAAAGGGACTGAATTAAAATTTGCAGAAAAATGTCACTAAAAGATGTGTCCATTTCAATGATGAAATTCAGGTTCATAAAAGCTATTCAAAAAAGATCTAAAACCAAATTTCTACTCAGAGTGCTCCATCTAATGCAAAATTATGTATCTTCTAATTTTTCATTTCTGTTAATCTAATTAAAACGCTTGTCAATTAAATTCTACACATATTTCAAAGTCAAAAACAATCAGAATCAGTATCAGTTACAATGAAAATTAATCACAACTACTTTCACAACACATACTGCCTGACAGACTAGCCACACTGAATTCTCCCGTTACAGGGAAAGGAAATATCTTCAGTAATGGCAAGATAATGAAATGCTTATACTTAACTCAGTGTGACGATATATTACTAGCACAGCTCTAGAAAATCTCCAGGCAGCTAGTTGGAATGTTTAAATGCAAAAAACTGAAATATTTAACCGTAGTACATTAATGTCAATACTGAAACAATATCAAAAGAGACAGACATACAAAGAAACTCCCCACCACTGTACCCCATATTACAGCATTCAAGGATGACTAATTTGGATTAATAGCATCTTAAAAAGGAATAATACTACAGATTAATATTGAACAGACGTTCTTATCCAAATTCAGAGATTATTCAATTTTTAGATGTTTCTAAGAAGAAAGTGAACAGAACTTTCCAATTCTTTTACTCTGCTCATCTCTAGGTTTAGATTTAGTTTGTTGTCAGCACGAACTCTGGTAATTTCATCCTTATGGGAATACAAAGGATAAAGCAGTGAACAAGAATTTCTATTTAATTGTAAGCAAAAACAAGTTAGACAAAAATACTGTGCCTCTTTCTAATTAGAGAGGAACTGGATTCTCGAGACACCCAATGTGCTTAGATTTCCTAAGTACAAGTGTTCTTGCCCTTCCACTTGTGGTCTGTAGGATGAATTCATTCTCATTGGAACAAATAAAAAACTGACTACTTTTATACCAGAACACTGAAAACAAGAGTTGATAAAGAACACAACTTTCTACAAATTCTGGGCATGTTTCATAAACCTACAACTCACTAATTTTAGAAATCTTTGCCTAGGTACACTTTGAAATTGGACTTCCATGAAGGAATCCTGATACTCAAGATAACTAAGCTCTACTATTATAAACTAAGCTCTACTATTATAAACTAAGCTCTACTATTATAAACTAAGCTCTACTATTATAAACTAAGCTCTACTATTATAAACTAAGCTCTACTATTATAAACTAAGCTCTACTATTATAAACTAAGCTCTACTATTATAAACTAAGCTCTACTATTATAAACTAAAACAGTTTACAAGTTTAAAATTTAAAAGGAAATGTTTCTAAAGACTGCATCTAGGCTCTCAGAAAAAAAACAAACACTGACAACTTAGACGGAAAATGTTTATTATTTTTAAACACATAACTTTTAAAACTATCACTAAGTATTTTGTTTCATGGATAACTCTAAGCAGTTCCTACTTCATCTTCAGTGACAGCTGACATTTTAAATTAAATTCCCTGCAGGAATTCTAGCCAGATGACACTTTGTCATAAGGCAAGCTACTGATGGGATGAATGTGTGGGAGATTCAAGAGATTGATGATGTTCTGGGATATTCTGCAGTTAAAAAACAAGTAAACATCTCTCAAATAGACTGATGTCAGCTAGACAAGACTTCATTAAGTAGTATGAATAATAATGACACTCAATTTCTATGCTAGGATTTTTGAACCTGTTGTAATTAGATGGCCTTACAGCAGGATGTTGCAATTTAATGAAAAGATTGTGTTATTTTGAAGCCTTTACAACACTGCGTCAATCTGTCCTTTAGAAGTATGAGCAAATGTAATCATTAAAATTATTTTATATTTACAGTAAAAAGTTAAATTTAAAGACATTTAAGTTAAAAAAAAAAAACCAAAACAAAGATGACTCAGATCTTTCACGTTCTACCACTGAATATGCTAACTCATATACTTATATGCAAGCAAAACAATGAAGTTCAAGACAAAAATCAGATGCTGAATGTATTTTAAAAACTTTATTCTGAAAGCTAGTATGCATTAAGCCCTTCCTAACATGAAACAGTTTCCAACCTTAATCATTTTTGCAAGAATTTCTGTCTGTGTAAAAGCTACATGTTCATCTAAGTAATAGGTTTTGAAGCAGTCTTGATGAGAGAAAGCTATTTCGACTGTAAGTCAGGAGAAGCAAACTATAAAGAGCAGAAACACAGCACTGATCTTTAAACCTGTACATAATTAACAAGTGAGTTTCCTCCAAAAAACACATTTTCTTGCTAAGGTCATTCACTCACAGGCAAGTGGGACCAAGCATACTGGTCCCAAACTTAGAGGCTAAGACATTTAAAAGCTATTTCAAATTCTGGACAGTTAAATTTAAATTCAGTTACTTGTACAGTTTACAATTCTCTCGCAATAAATTAAATACATGTGAAACTGACTTCATTGCAGCCCAATCTGTCCCCTCAATTTCAGTTTCATTATCCCATATATACAACAATCAAACACAACGTTTACAATAAAATCGTAACAGCAACATTTTTTAAGTGAATAAGAGACGTGATAATTCTTGATTATATTGGTACAGTATCTTACCATGACTTGCTTCTTTATCTGCTGGAGTTCAAGTTTTATTCTCTGGGAGAGCAGAAAAGAAATGTACATTTTAGTATTGTACACAGAAACCGACAGTCTATAAATATAGGCAATTTCAATGATTAGTAGCAATTACTATAATCCACACTGTGAAAGGAAGGTGTCTTAGTTTCAGCTGGAATGGATGTTTTTTTTTTTTCAGTGTCTGGTTCGATGCTATGTTTAGGTTCTAGGAGAAAAATAATGTTGACAACACACTGGTATTTGTAGTTGCCTGCTCAGCAGCATATACAGAGCCAAGACTACGTGCAGTGAAGGGCCCAAGGAGCTGGGAGGGAACAGAATTAAGACAGTTTACTTAAACTGGCCACAGGGCTATTCCATACCAAATGATATCAAGCAGAAGGAGTTTTGAAGGGAGTTGGAGTTCATCTCCCTCTCTCTCCCACTGCTCAGGATGCTAGCTGGGCAGCAGTTGGTATGGTGAGCAATTACTTGTGCATCACTTGTTATATCTATTATACAGACATACTATTTTCCTTTCCCCTATTTTAGCAGATAGTTTTATCTCAGCCTATGAGTTTTACTTTATTAGTTTTTAATTATCTCCCACATCCCACTGGGAAGGGGGAGGAATGAGCACATGATGGTGTGATGCTCAGCCACTTGCCAGGTTAAACCACAACAGAAGGCAGAATGAATGTGGTTTAAATCCATCTATATCCTCAGTATGTGTGTAGACAGACCCAAGTGTATGCACATACGTACTCACTCAGTAGTGCACATTTCCAAGCATCAGGACAGAAGCTAGTACTGTCCCACAGCACTACAGGTGGCCAAACGCACAGGATGGCATTAGCAAGGGTAAACACAGCCAAAGGTAAGTGATTATTCTCCCATGTTTAGCACTTGTGAGCTTGCACCAAAAAAGCTGTGTCCAGCTTTAGGCTCTCTGGTATAAGACAAATGTTGACATGCTGGAACAAGCTCAGGAGAGAGCCACCAAGATGATGGGAGACTGCAGCAAGTAGCATAGGAGTGGAGAGCAAAAAGAGTAAGCAAGACAGTAAGCAATAGGTTTGTTTAGCCTTAAAAAGAAATTGCTAAGCATCAAAATGCAGCCAGCAATTCCCTGAATGGTCTCTAGGTAAGTTCTACACTTCTAAGGTAACTTAATCTATCACTATTTCTTTCAGAAGAAATATGAAATAGGAATAGTTGTAGCATCTTCTATTAATGTATGAAAATTATTCTAACAAAAAAGAGCAACAGCTGCATCAACAATTTAGGATATACAGCTCAGTAGCTTCTTCCTCCCTCATTGCTTTCTTCTCTATTTCACACATAACCAGGAAGATTTAAGTCTTTTGTCAAACTCCACGAGACTCCCAACAGCCCATTTTTCCAGCTTCCATCAGGATGGAGAGGCATCAATAGTCTGTTGGTCAGCAACTCCTCCCAACTTTGGATCACTCACAAACTTGCTGAGGGTGCATCCTGCCCCTTCACGAGGTTATTAATAATTCGGTGTTAAACCATATCAGCACCCAAGTTTGTACCCTGGGTACAAACCACTTTTTTACATCCTTAATGAAAAACAAGTGGTACAAGTCGAAGATACTGATTTTTACCTCATTTTCTGAACGAAGAGCTGAAAGCTCACTTTTTCCCAATATAATCATATCCTTTTTCACTCCATCAATATGGGACATAACTTGTTGAAGAGCAGTCTCCTTTAAAAGACAGAAGACAAGCCTCAGGACATGTAGCCATAATGTTTTTCTCATCTGCGCGTACAAATACAACAGGCTATTCAGGTACTCTGAAATTTTTAATCTGGTAATTTGAGACTGATTATTTCAGTTTCAAAGAAAGCAAGACAGACCAAGTGAAAGTGACGAAACAAGCAAGTTGTGGTAAATCATTTGTAATCAGAAATTCTAACAGATCAGAACAGTTCAACTAATAGCCTAGGATATACTCTCTTCTAAGTCTTCAAATTCTTAACCTAGCAAAGGCTTTAGGGAGAAGGGAGAAAAGGTGCCACTGTGCTAAAAGAGGAAAGCCAGCTTCCACACCAAGACTCCCCAGTGCCACCCTACTCTTGTAACTTCCTCCTTTTCCACCTTCCCATGGAAGAGAGCTCACTCCACTTTCCTATTCAGCTGAGCAGAATCATGCACTATACTTACACTTTTAAACACTCTTCTCACTGACAGAAGTGAGCTGACAGATGGCAAACAAGCATCCTTCTTCATTTTGGAGGATGGAAAGGTCTGTAGATTCTGCTCTAGATGTTACACTATCCACATGCGAACAGGGATTCCCCTCTCATTGCTGAACTTTACCACTAATAAGCAGGTCCTTGCTTTTGATTCTGGACTAATACCATTAAAAATCTGACACTATAACTTCGTTTTTGACAAGTAAGGACAGTCTAATTTACAGCACTGTTTAGAAAAGGCTACCTGACTACAGCACTTTAAAAAGAATTAAAAAAATGCAGTGGGTCAGTGTATTGGACGTATCACAAAAGATCTGCAGGAAGACTACTGCCATGGATATCTCCTTTCTTATTGCCTGATGTGTCCAGCTTACTTTCATTCTCTCTCCTCTTCACCAAACAGTTTTCTCACATGAAGATAGCAACTCAGTTACCATAAAATTAGTTAAATCCTTTGTTTGTAAAGTGACAGCCTCACAGAGCTAAGAACTTCAGTTACTTCTTCCCACTAGCATTGCCTATTTGACTCACTTATGTGTGGGAATTCCAGCATACTAGATACTGCTAATCACATTCAAAAGATGCTTAAGTTCCACGATACAGCTAAATGTGTCTTACGCTGAATTTGGTTTTATTTCTGGAGGCTGAAGTGCCTAAAAGCATAACATAGCAATATTCAACACTTTCACGTCCACATGCTTACACAGATCTACCTGCGTACACTTTGTCTAAGGATTCCCTCCCAAAAATAAAACAGCCAATCCCCCCACAAATTCACTTCAAGTCAATGCAATTTTCTGGTAGCCAAGATGGATCTCTAGATATTCAGAATTACCAGTCTATTTCCAAGCAAGTTTTCTTCAGTTCCTCTCACCAGTTTATATATATATGCTGCATGGATTTAGAGTATACCATGAATAACATGCAGCAAAGGAAACAGAAAACTTACAAAATCAGCATCCAAAACATACTCTTCCTGAGCGTTATCAGTACATACAACTACACTAACCACACACTAAAATCATTGCAAAGAAGTTTAGCTCAATTCTAGTACAATATAAATGTCACTATGACAGAAAGATATATTTAGAAACAGGCCACATAACAGAATGGTAAATTACAGGAGGAAATCTTTTCCTTCGCTGCTGTATAACTAGAGAAAATAATGTAGGAGCTGTAAATAGTTAAATCCATGTTTAGAGTATCTCCTATGACTGAGTAAAAGCCTTTTCAGGTTAAAATAAAGCTAGGAGGAAACAAAGAAACAAACAAAGAAACAAAAAACTCATGAACATTGTACCAGATGGTAGTTCCTAAGTGTCAAGGTCCATCACAACACTTCGATAGCTGCTTGATAGATTCAAGACAAAACTCAACAGCCGGTGGATATTCAGGGATAGCTGTTCACTTTCAAGTTTTTAAACACGGTCTACCAGTAAATAATACAGCAATGTGCATTTCATTAGCAGACATACCGGATTTCAACGGACTTTAACCCTTCCACCCTCTTTGAGCTAACCTGCTGTACTTTGGTCACCATGTCCTTGTAAATCGTATCCAGGTTGGTGCTCAGGATTTTCACTAATGCAGATACAATCACTTCCGACTGTTGAGTAGTGAATCCTAAGTAAAACAAAATAGAACAACATTCAGCTGGACAGCTGATGAAGATTATCGACTTCTAATATACATTACAAAGTTTTTTAAAAAAGCAGTCAGTTATGAAAGGTAATAAAGTACATTCCTCTCCATCTAGCACTAGCAGAGCACAACCGGGCAATACAACCAAGTTCCTCCACTCCAAAATAACGCCTGTGACATAGCTGTTTCTGCAGTACAGCACTATTACAATATCAGCAAGATTAATGTTGGAAGTATTACAGAATGCCATCTCTTGTGTAATTATAAGAAACCTGGCATTCAAAAGCAGATACCTATCTTCAGTACACTCTTAAGTGGTACCATGGAAAATATGCAAATCTCAGCAATTCCCAACAAAGAGCTCTGATTTTAGGCCTGCCAAGTTCTGAGTCCATCTTAAAATACACTTTGAACTCTGTGCATGGTGAACTAGCACAAAACATAGTTTCAAATATGTGGCAGGTTAATGTTAGAAAGCAAATCTGGGGTCTGAGAGTGAGTAACTTTCAACAGCAGAGCTGCTTTAATCATTTGCCGTCACCAAAAGCGCGTACCCTTACTCCTGCTGCTATGTATGTGTCCCAGTGCTCACACAGCTGCACTATGAGCTCATTCATGTCTCAGAATAACGTCAATCAAAAAGAACTGTAGTTTGAATTACAGAATGGCCTGGGTTGCAAAGAACTTCAAGGATCATCTAGTTTCAACCGCCATGCCGTCGACAGGGTTGCCAACCACCAGACCAGGCTGCCCAGAGCCACATCCAGCCTTGCCTTGAATGCCTTCATGGATGGGGTACCCACAACCTCTCAACCACTCCCCCAGGTCCTATCACTATCAACACACGTAAAGTTCCCTGAGAGTTAGGCTGGCACACACGAAGGATGAAACTATACAGGAGGAGCCAGTGATTGGGATCCCTCCTTTCCAGCGCAGTGAGCTATCACAATGCAATTCAGCCATGCGGTCCTTCTTCCTCATGCTACTGAGGTAGCAAAGGTACTTCATCATGAACCCAAAATGATCTCTTCCCTTACGTTTTAGGGTAAGAGAAGGTATATTTTATACAGCATACACACTCCACCCCAAGAGCTGCATTTTTTTTGCAGCAGCCCACGTTCAATCGCATTCCAACAGTTGCACACTGCTGCAGATTAATTAACCGAGCTCTGCAAGCTAAGAAACCCCTCACGACCCCCCCAAGGAACGTACGTAGCAAATTACCATTTTCTTCCAGGAGACACACCAGAGCGTGAGTGTCAAAAAAAAACTTCCTACTTCCCAGCAAGGAAACACTGCCCTTGCTCTCTAAAAACGAAGACGCAGAGTCGCTGACACCTGAGAAAGACAAGCAGAACACTGACGTACTGCTCGAGCCACACAGGAGCTCCCCGCTCCCCACGCCCGCCCGCTCTCACCGCTCTCCCCGCAGCGCCGGGCCCGGCCCACGCGCCGGGCCCACACCGAGCCAACGCTGACGGCGGCCCCCTCGCGCGGACAGGCGCTGAGGCCGCGCCGCGTGGGGGAGGCGGAAGCGGGCGGGAGGGCGCCGCGGGACCGCAGCACGAGCAGCGCCCGCCTCACGGCCATGCCGCCCGCACCCGGCGGCACGGCGGGCGAAGAACACAAACCGCCGGCGCTACCGGAAGTCTATGGCTGAGCACGCACCGCCCTTCCGCCGCGGACGTCAGTCCGCTTCCGCTTCCGCTTCCGGAACGGTGTTCCGCAGTGGGGCGTGGCTGCTCTGCTGCTGTGAGGTGGAGCGCTGAGACCTTTCCGAATGCTTTACTAGAGCGGGTCGATGTTTTTCAGAACCGTTCAGAAACCCACGCAGTGTATTTTCCTTGATACTTCTACTTCAGTGATAGTCAACCGGGATATCCAGGCTAAGCACGCTGACACATCCATCTTCTCTAGCATGAAGAAACACTGCCTCTGCCTATGGAGACTGGAAGTGTGTTCGTTATTTTTCTCCATGTGAGGAGTCAGCTTGGCTGACTCTGACTCTTGGCTGACAAGTTTGCCCCATTTTTTACTGTAATCTTAGCTGTTTGGACCTCCTAGCCACTTTGACTTCCAATACAACCACCACTGACTGGCTTCTCCAAGCTCTGCAGGCTGCTTTGGACATCTTTCAGGGCTGCTCTGCTCAAAGGGTGCCTGGGCCAGTTTCTGTGGCACCAGGAGGCATGACCAACATCATCGTGAAATGAGCTTTGTGCTGCTCCGTGGTGCAGGCTGCTTCGTGCCTGGCTGTAATGTCTACGTGGCTTCACAGAAGGATTAGCTCCTGTTCAGGAAGGCAGGAAGGACAACCGTTGCCTGGGTTGCATCAGGCCCAGGACTACCAGCCAGCTGGAAAGTTGCCCCGCTCTACTTTCTGCTGTACATCATCATATCAACCACTGTGCAGTTTGGAGGACCACAGTATAAGAGTAGCAACTCCAATTACAGCTGGAAAGCTTTTGAAAACAATTAGTTACTTTCCCCTCTTTTTAAATACAATTCGGTTTTACTCAACAGCACAGTCTTCGTGACAGGATTCCTAGCAGGAATCATGAGAGAACAAAAACCAAAGTCGATTTTCACATGGATGTGGTTGGCTTATGGAAGGAATTTTACAACGTGCTTACCTGTAACAGAAAGGGGCTGGCTCCCATTCCCTTGTATTAATTTTCCACTGTGGAGGATTTTCACTTTCCCCATAAGCATCTGGAACTAGCCATTGTCACAGGAAGACTAATAAACTGAAAGGTGGACAGGTGCAGTCCAAAATAGAAACAAATAGTCCCGTTACTTTCTCCAAATATTTTAGCACAGTGACTGTGCAGAGTTGAGGGGCATTAGCAGCTGTCAGGGGTGATGAATGCCCCAAACAGCTCTTAATTCTAAATGGGACAAGCAAAAAATCCCAACCTGAAAAAGAGAGAGAATCACTGACATAAAAATGCTTTGCCATTTTGAATCTGTAGGGTCGTGAGGCAGAGCTGCGTGTCTCTGGGGCTCGTGGTAGCTTCGTGAAGGCTTTGTGGGAGGGAGGGACTTGGGCTCGATCGGGTGTCACGGGACCGCGGGCGGAGCAGGCGGGTATGGGTATAAAAGGCGTTGTTGCGCAGCAATAAATTGGCATTCGATGCTTGACACCGTGTGTCTGGTCCTTTTGTCCCTGGGCTAGGGATGTCCAGAACGGAGGGCTATTGAGCCTTCTGTTGCACCGTCTCTGGCCAACCGGTAGCAACAGAATCAATTGGAAAAAAAAAAAAAAAAGGCTGCAGTGGTATTCAAATTAATATGCAAATGATAAGATGCATTTGGAGTAATTTCTGGGTGGTCGGGCAGTGGGACAGGCTGCTCAGAGCAGCAGTCACGGCCCCAAGCTGACGGAGTTCCAGAAGCGTTTGGATAACTGTCTCTGAAAGGTGGACCTGCTGGAGTGCATCTAGAGGCGGCCCAGAAGGTGGGCTTTTCCCTTTTCAGGTGTGTGCACAAGTGAAGTCCTTGATCGTTATTTTGCTTTTTTTTTTTTTTTTAGTGAAGATATCGGTGATGACAGTGTGATTTCTCATGTTACATTTGTTTAGATATGTGGACAGGTATATTATTTATTACAAAGAATCAGTAACTCTTCCCGACGGGAGTGATGTTAAATCGGTCTTACCCATAGATGGCAGTAACTGCTAATAGTGCTGACGGCCAGGGCACCGCAATCCAAGCTTTTAGGACCGGGCCAGTGCTAGAAACAGTTGACCTGAACTCACACGTTGCTAAATTGCCATTCTGGGGTTCTCAGGTCGGCGTCATGCTCTCAGCACCTTGCGGAAGCTCTGTGGTGTCACTTCATGGAAGTTCTGCCAATTGTCAGAAATAGCCCCACCATGATTTCTCATCTCTTGAATGAAACTGGTATAATATTTGTTCAAATACTATAGTTGGTAGCAGTAAGAAATGGCAATTACGTTAGAATATTGAATCTTGCTGTGTTCTCATCAGGTGTGCTTTTACTTGTAGGATGAGCCGATAAATGCAATGTGTGTTGAAAGCTACTGGAACCTAGTGCCTTATGTCAGAGATTAGTCAGGACCAGTATCCCTTCCTCCTAACCTACAGACGACTTCATGTACCACATATTGGTGCACTCATGTCATGGTTTCGTGGCTCTTCAACTCCCAACACACCACATGATGTCATGATGTGGAATATCAACAACACAACAAAAACCACAAAACCATGACAACTCACCACCTCTCAGTGAGTCAAGGCAGGAGCAGGTGCTCACATGGCACAGAAAGGGGCTGCATGCACAGGAAGGCAGAAGTCTGGGAGGAGGTTCTCCGTAAGAGTTGCTGATTTTCCCTTTCTCTGTACACGCAGGGAGTGACAGAAGTTGTAAATAAGAACTTCATTTCCCCACAACCCTGATCTCACTTCTTACAGGAGTTTTGCAGGAGGATGTGTCAGGCAAGACTGTCCTCATGGCTCTTCCATTGCTTCTGGGAGGTCTGGCTTCTAGTGATGGATGATTTGGAACACATATAAATTCCAAGGAACTCAAAAAGGGAGAATTGGACCGGTAAAAGGGGGACAGAAGGATGAGTGTGAAGGTTTAAAATTGGAGTGAGTGCTGGGGGAGGAAGGGGAGGGACACTGAAGGGGGCTGGAGGCATAAGAATAAGGGGTGGTGATAACAGAATCACAGAACTGTGGGCATAGAAAGGGACGTATGAGGATCACTGAGGCCAACCTTGCTGCTAAAGCAGGTCCCCTACAGCAGGTCACACAGGAAAGCATCTAGGTGAGTTTTGAATAACTCCAGAGGAGACTCCACAGCTTCTCTGGACAGTCTCTTCTGGTGCTCTGGAGTAAGACTGGGGATAGTAGCAGGGGTAAAATAATTATCAGGGCAGCTTTGGGCTATTGCAGGGAACAGAAATGGAGGTGAAAAGTGGATTACGTGCTGTTCGTTATCATGCGAGACAGTCAGACAGTGAATCAATTATAATATCAAGCAGTTGTGCAGATAATGAGTTAAGCAATGAAGCAAATAATTTCTGGTATTAAATAATGGTGAGAATCAACAGCAATATGAATCAATTATGCAGAGAACTATTAGAAAAGTGAATCAGTTAAGTAGAGAAACAGTTACACAGCAAGTGAATGAATAAATTAATTATGGAGTGGGACTATTCTGTAGAGGATTAATTATGCAGAGCCTTCCTTTGTGATAAGGGGCATGTCTGAGGCAGCTTCATGCACAGAAAAAAAAATCCTAACAAAATTATTAAAATTGAAGCCCTGTGCCAGTTCTCAGTCACTTTCTCTGTGATCTTCTTCATTTCTCTGGACTAGGCTCGCACAAATCGTGGTGATGAAACTATTGCAGAAGTAGAGGAGTTCTGCATTCCTTCAGTGTGGACACACACAGAGAAGGTGAAGGAAGTTCAGAGATGACTTTGAGGCTCTGTCAAGAGGGTTGTAGGAGGAAACCACGGTCTTTGGAGAAGTCTAACCTGTGCAGGCATACTTCAGGCTCCTCGTGGCATCAGGATTATTTAGGGAGGAACATCTTGCCATACTTTATACCTAAAAGCCTGGCAGCTTGATTTTCCTCTGCTTAGTATGTTCATAGGTTCATAGGTTCATTAGGTTTGAAAGGACCTACAAGATCATCTAGTCCAACCATCCTCCTATCACTATCCCTACCCAACTACTAAATCAAATCCCTTAGCACCTCATCTAAACGCTTCTTTCCATCTCTACAAAATAAGTGTCTGACATCAGCAAAGAAATGTGTGCTTTGTCACCTCTCTCTACTGCTATAGTTGGAGAAAAAACAACCAGCCTTTTGGACATGACACTTTTTGGTAGTGTCAAATTTGAGCACTGACTCAAGAGCCAGCTGCCCTAATTTAAACAGATAGAATTGCAATACAGACCACATGGTGGCGAAGAACAGGTTTCCAAGTCTTCACTCCTGCAGTAACAAAATATACTTTTCTATATAGTGGACACAATAACTTGTACAATTTTTTTGTTTGTTTTGGTGTTTTTCATGCTAAAAACCAAAACAACAACAGAACAAGAGGGAAAAGAATCTGTAACATCCTTGAAATAACAACCAATTTAGCCAGCTAATTTCTCAAACCATGTGCCAAGAAAACACTTCCATCTTGTTCTGATATACAATGGTTTGACTACAGGATTCAATCCAGAATCAATGCTGAGCTAGATGTCTTTTAAGTGTTATCTGTTACTAGTCTGGACACTTGTTGGATTTTTGAGATGGCTTGCAAAATCTCCTTCTTACTGCTCTTATTCCCTCACACCCCCAGCAAATATGTAGCCTCCCCCATGGCTAATGCTTCAGTGCAAGAACAGAATATGCAAGTCTAAAACATTTGTTTCACACAAATGAGTGGAGCTGTAAATTCAAAAGTAGAAGTTGTTGTCTTATCCAACTAGATTTTCATGTTCTTATTTATTAGTGGAAGAGAATAACATTAATACAGTACAATATGTTCTGAAATTAGAGTGTTTGGGCTACTGGAATTGTTTTTGGTCAGTAATGAAGTGCAAAGTTAAGATGCAGCAACAACTTAAACATGGTAATAACTATTCATATGTTTCTTGCAAAAGTATTTGTGAAATTAGGAACAGCAATTTCTTAAAACATTATACAATGTTGATAAAATGCTTAGATCAGAAATATGAAATAGAAAAATGTGACATAAAAAACAAGTTTAAGGGCAGAGGGGATCTTCTGAAGCAGGAGCAGGTTAATGTGGTTGGATGCCATTCCAGTTTATTTCTGCTCAGCATTGGAGAATTTATTTCCAGTTCTTGACTTTCACTTGTATGTATGGCTTTCTATCATCATTACAGTGCAGCATGTCAGAGTCAAACCTCGTACATGCAATCGGTATTAACTGCACCCAGTTGATCCATGTTATCACATAGATAAGAAGGGATCTAACAAGGTCCTTGCATTGAAATCAGGGCTGCCGAGATTAGCATTGCCTTTATGAGGACCTATGCTCATTATGCAGATGAATGATGGAATAATGAAGATAAAAATTATATATGTGTGTAAACATTTCTATATGATAAATTTCCAGAGATAAAAGTAGGAGGTGCAACTGCAATTGCATTAGTCTACAGTTTAAACTTTTTTTATCATTTTGGAGAGCTATGTTGGGGCAAACTGCCAATCATCACTAAACATTTCTGCTTTTTAGTACCCCAAAAATGTGAGATTGAAAACAATATTATCTAGATGTTCACAGAAGCATTTCACACATGCTGAAAATTGCACCTGCATATGTGATTTCCAATATGTTTATCAGGCCACTAGGTTTTCTTAAAAGTTCCCACATCCATTTCAGTCCTGTGTCTTTCTTTCTTTTTTTTTTTTTTTTTTTTAATCAAGTTGCCTTCCTGCTAAGGAGGAAGCAGCTGAGCTGGACAAGACAGGCTTTGAGAAGAGAGCTTGGTTTCCCCGTGGCACATGAGTGCCTCAGCCTGCCTCAGATGGCCATGCTGAGTACCTGCATGGCTCAGTCCCGCAGAGGATATGGGCTGGAACTGCCAGGTCTTCTGACCTCCATCCCTGCAGGTCTCCAGCTTCTGTTTGAACTCAGAGTATGAATAAGGATCACAGATGCTCCTTTTTTTATATCCTAATAACTGACAAAGCTCTAGGCTTTGACACCTGTGTTTTCTTTGTGAGACAGGAAGAAAGATTTTTCGGTGTGTGCTGATTTCATTGTTCTGCACAACATTTACATCTCAATCTCAGTCAGAAACTCAGCTTTGGGGAGCAGGGCATAAATGTGGCATGCATACAGTAATGAAAATGTTACTGGCATCATTTATTTGCCTCCTAGCATGGATTTCTTGTGAAAACAACCCTGGCTCTGTTTACTGTCAGAATGGGCTTCCAATGCCTTCAATGTGTTCTTCTATCAGAACTTTGCAGTCTGTCTGGTTGGATTTGTTCTCATGTTGTTGGTTTAACAGTCTTAATGTGAACTCCTGTTTGTTTCTTATCCACACACCCCCAAGACTGAAGAAGCTGCAGACTGAAAATAATATGTATACTTCAAGACAAAGATGCAGAAGCCCCAGATGGCTGCCAACAGAATCTGCATTGTAGAGAAATCTGACAGTGTGGATAACACAGTTTTTCTCTGGCAATGATAATCAGTGTTTATGGATTTGTAAGGCTGTGGTGAGAGGAGGGAACTCCAACACGAATCAGAAGAAAAACTCAAGTACAATCTTGTTTACAAAAGTGGACATGAAAGAACGTAATCATATTTCCTTTCTTTGTCCTCCTGGCAACAACCAATCTATTTGATAGTAGTTACCGTTTAGGAAATTGCTTACCTTAACATAGCTCTGACCTGCCTACTTGCATCCTCTACCAGCTGTAGATGCTTTAGGACATCTAGACTAGAGGCTGGCTCTGGACTAAGGCTCTGTGTTTGCTGGTTATTGGATTCTTTCAGGATATTATTAAATGTAACCTCTTGTCTTGACTAAACAATCAGTTTTCTTTCTGTGGAATAGTGCAAACTCTGCAATCTGAAGGTTAAGGTTTTCTCTTTTGTGTAATAACCCATGGGTACTGTAAGTTGGCTAAGCTACTTCTGGAGATATTTTCAGCACAATTGCGTTGTTTCAATTCAGAAATCTTTAGCTTATAAGTAGCTGCTATTGACTAATATTGAAGAACCATAAAGGTACAACCAGTCCAACTTCTTCCCAGTGCAGTGACGGAGCAGTGGCACAGCTGCACAGAGAGGTGGTGAAGTCTCCTTCTCTGGAGACGTTCCAGACCCGCCTGGACGCCTACCTGTGCAACCTGGGCTGGGGAGCTGCTTTGGCAGGGGGTTGGACTCCATGATCTCTGGAAGTCCCTTCCAAGCCCTACAATGCTGTGATTCTGTGAAAAGACCTGGCAGATAGCACCTGTAAATTGTAATAGATAACTTAGATACCTGCTTCACTATTTAGAAAGAAAGTGAGAATTACCAACTAAGAGCTTTTCTTTAAATTTCACTAGACAACAGTTCATTTAAAAAAAAAAAAAAGCATCTTCCATTGAACACAGCTTCTCCCCTCCAGCACCCAGATTATTAATGAATACTGTAGTGGAAGAAGAAATCAGTGACATAAGAGATCAGTGACATAAGAGACGCAGGCACAAGCTTAGAAGTCAGCAGGTACATCTGCCTGTATGTCAAGTGACCCAAATCCTCCTTTTCATTATACAGACTTTCAGGAGCATAGGAAAGGACCGATGATGCTAATTACACTAATGAGAGCGATTTTGGTAGAATAATATAGAACTCCCTCTCCCTTCCTTTAACTCTCTCCTTTTAGTTAATTTTTCCCTTCTATCTTGTTTGCTACCAGTTTTGATGTGCATTCTTTGAGTTTCAAAAACTGGAAAGAAAAGTCTCTGAAGACTTCTACCCTATCTCTTTTGGCATGCTTTCCTCCTATAGCAACACCATATCTGCAGTGCAGTGTGAGGCCCTATAAACTAATTGTGAGAGACATTAAGACTCGCACCACCTTTCCTCCTCTCACCCTGAATGGTTCTTTAAGTTTTTCACATTTCCTCTGTCCTTTAGATCTTCCAATAACGTTCCTCTAAAGTGCACTTTGTTCTTAATATGCACATTTATTAATCTTCTTGGCTCATCTTTCTCCAAAACTCTTACGCCAACTAACATACGGGTACTTCCAAGCCTCGGTTCTACTCTGTTTTGCATGTCTGATGTTCTGGGTAGCTACTTCTTTGTGCTACAGAAATCACTCTTGTGACTTCTGATTCCTGGAATGATGTTGTTTCTATTTATATCTTCCCTGCTCTCCATCTCTTACTGTTGCCATCTCTCTTCCAAATTCATCTCTCCTCTCAATGCTCTCTCCTTGTCTTTCACAACTACATCCTCACTTCTGCCTTTTGACAGCTGAAGCTTCTTTTTCCATTCTCATTCACCATGGAAATCTAACTAGCCTTTCACTCTTTCTGTCTTTTCCTGTGGATCAATACCCCGTTATGCTGGCAGCTTTCTCCATCAATGATGTGTACATTAATCTTAGCCACTTCATTCGTCCAGTCTTACATTTTAGCCAGTGTCTTTGTGGAGAGTTTTTATGCATTCATCTTTCCCATGGCTCCTAAAGAACTTCACATTTTCCTCCTGAAGTGCTATTCCAGTCCCAGTACTCTGTAAGCATTGTCTTTTCTTTTGTGTTGTCTTGTTGCCTGTGCTGATCAAAGCTTAGTCCTATCAATGCATCTGGACCATGTGCAAATTTTGCAGCCTTCTCTTTCGAAGTCTCAGCCCTTTTGCTCATTCCTTCCCTTTTCATTTCCCTTACATCCATCTTTTCCCCTTCCCACTCTAACACAAATTAAAAGTCAACATATTTACCATTTTCTTACCTGTTCAAATCCTCCCTCTCACTCCTTTTCTTACCACGATTTCAAATTTTAATTTTCTTCCTTCTTCATAGCCACACCCTCTCCTTTTACTTCTTATTGTGCTACTTGTTTCCTTCTGCTTTATCAGTGATGCAGACATTAGTCCTTGTGAAGTCTGTTTGACACTCCTTTCCATTCTGCCCAAAAAGCTTACTGCAAATAATGAAATGTGGGCACTCTTATCTTTCCCCTCTGCCCTGCTCCTTTTAGGTAAACTTGATGAAACTAGCGGGGAAACTGGAGTTAATTCCTAATTCAGCAGTCCGAAAAGACAGAAAAATAGCCCACCACCAATTACAAAATAATTTGATAAAATTAAAAAAAAAAAAGTTTTATTTCCCACTATGAGAATAAGAAGTGCAATGAAGAAATAAACAGAAGCAGATGAAAGCCAACAAATCACAAATATAGGAAGGAGTACATCAACTGCCTGGAGTGCACTGGAACAAATATTAAAATATTTTTAAGGTCAGTGTGTGGGAAAGAAATTGTGGTTGCACAGTACTCAGAAAAGAAAAAAGTGGATGAGATGAATTGACTGAGCTAACAGCTTTTTTTGCTCAGTCCAGCAATTCCATAGTCCATCTGAATTTCTGCCTAGCACTTTCTAATATAGGACTTCATCCTCTGAACCGTGGTGTTGTGTGTCACTCTGTTAATGCCAATCTAAACAAAGAAATGTTGCATATTCTGAGCCCCAGAGCTTGGCATTCTTTTGCTGTAGCTCTGCCATCTCAACTATAATCCATGAGTGCTTATATCCAGGATAAATAACCACCAAAACTCTAGTGACACTTCTGCCTACTGCTCAAAGCTATTGTATGGCTGAATACAACTTTGGATACAAAAATCTCTCATAGGTAGGGGATCTTTGTCATCTTGCTTTTACACGGACAGCAACGTATTTGCTTTAGCTGCATCAATGCAGTTAAAAAGTCACAAATTGCCTATTAGGAAGGCTGATAAATCAGTATAAACGGAACTTAGAGCAGCCTGTTTCCACTGTATGTAATATCAGAATGACAGGATATATATTCACATTTTTACAGATAGGCAATACTGTATTTATTTCTATCAGCTGCTTCCTCAGGCTGGCCCCTAAGTAAAAAGTGATGCTTCCAAGCAGCTCTGGAGAAAACAAAAAATCTGGGGGAATGTCTGGGTGCTACTTGGGTGTGAAGGAGGTCTGAAGAGGCTTGCTGGGTGGCAAGGGGAAAGATGAAGCGAAAAGTTCCTGTAACTTCTGCATCAAGCTGATGGGGGGGGTGGGGGTGGGGGGGCACGGGGGGAAGGCAGGGAACCACAGCTCGCTGCTGGTTGTACAGCTATTTTAGGCATTAAAAATAAATCCAAGCCACCTCCTCCCCATGACTTGAAGCCAAGACAAAGTGACTCAGTCTCTCCCTACAGGAGCAGATCTCAAAGCAAAACATAATCTCATTAGCACAATAACCTAGGTTACTCATCCACAGCTCCAGCAGCCTCCTACCAGACCTCTTTCTCCCTCTGCTGTGCTCATTTGCTTCATCCAAGAGTGTTTTATCCTAAATTAGGGCTGCTGTCATAGCTATTTGAGAGGCTTTGTCTCCCGGAGTTTGCATTTCCGGGTTAAAAGTCGCTCCAAGCTGGCCTTCCTGTCCTCATGAGCAAGGGGAAAGGTTTCAGCAGGGTCCACTTGGAGACTCTCATTGCAGAAGCACTTCCAGGCCGCTTTCTGGGTGCGTGCCAGGGCAGAGAAGTGCAGTCACTCGAGCTGCATGGGACAGGCGTGCAAGGACCCCAGTGCACGGTGCTATGCTCAGTCATATGTTCTAGCAGTTGAAATGAACCAAAGCAAGTGATTTCCAGCATCGTGAGCTCCAGACAAAGCCTCTGAAGTGCATCACTTTTTCCAACTTGATGCTTTCAAAAAAGCAATGGTAGCTGTCACGGTTTGCAGGACAGTTTGACCCGGTACCGTGACAATTTAGGCAGGGGACCCACGGGCCCACACCCCGGGGAAGGGGAAGGGGGAAAAGGGAAAAGGAGAAGGGAGATGGGCCTAGGAACAAAACAGTGGCAACGATCTGAGGAGGAAAGCTATTTTACTAAATAGATATCAGAAAGGAAAAATAACACAATATAATATAATATAATTGGAATTGAGGCAAATGAATCAAATAAAATGAGCGAGAGAGAGAGTGTCCGATAAACCGAAGGCCTTACGCTAACGCTGAAGGCGGACGGCTGCAACAAACACCCACTGCCGAGCTCGGTCCCGAAGGGAAGAGAGAGTCCCGTGACTGCAGACAGTTTTTATCTTTCCCTCTGAGCGTAAACACGTAAGAACGCAAAGCATCGCAAAGTCCTCTGGGGAATGGAGTTCTTCTTCTCTTCTGAGACAGGCATACCTGGAACTATCGATGGTCCACGGAGCTGGAGCATTAACTCTTTAACTCTAAATGCACTACATGATGTTATGATGTGGAATACCAGTACCAAAAATCATAAAACCATGACAGTAGCACACCTTTGAGCACTGGAGAGTATAAGGAAAGAAAAGAAAAAAAAGTTTGCTTACAAACAGTGAGGCAGGAAGCAACGTAAACCAGTTTGACAAGGTGCGACTGAACAAACACTGACAGACTACAGCAAGTTACTGCAGAAATGGCACTGAGTCAAAACCCCATCCATCCCCTCTGCCCCACGGGGAGAAGTGGTTCCTGCAGGACCTTTGTGGCTCAGCCTGGGGCTCTCACAGCCGATCACATGTATTTTAGCCCTCTGATGACACATTTGAAGTGCTTGTTTTGAAAAGCAGGTCTGAACTGCTAGGCTGTAAGCATGACAGTGTGTGTGGTTTGGCCCTATCAGTTGAGCTGAAGGCTGCAGCTAATTCATTAGTCACTGCACACGTGCAACACAAGCTTTACTATAGTCTCAAAACACGTAAAAACAAGGTGAACTATGTCAGAAAGCCTTAAAATTAGGCTCTGTTCCTCTCTTCCTCCACCAAACACACACTATGTACCATGAACAAGAGGTTATTTTTCATTACTTTTTTTTTTTTTTTTTTTCCCTCCAAGACACCTTGGAATACTAACACATTCTGTTGACAAAGAGCCTGAAAAACTTTGTTCTGAAGTTACAAGAATGGAAGGAGTTAGGTCAGCTTCAAAAGAGGAGGTTGGATGTCCTCGAGTCACAGCAGCCCTGGGACAGGAAAGATGTGAGGTTTTTTGGGGTGTTTCCTCAACTCATGCACTAGCTGCTATGGGAGGAGCTCAAGGCAAATAACACCAAGATGGGATTTGGCCAAAAGTTGGAAAACTGATAGTTAATTGCATTTGATGAAACTGCACTTAGGGTAATTGCTCTGTATTCCTTGTCACAAATCTGCTGTCTAGAAGGGGCCAGGCAGTAATGTTTCCTAGCCCTGCCAAGCACAGAGCTACTGGTTGGGCTTTCTGTGCCTTTCATTGCATGAAGCATCAAGTGGTTGCCCATGAAAGGCACAGTGCTAATGGCTGGACGTGGGGTAGCCTAGTGGCAGGAAATAATAAAGCAGTGGGCAGATTTCCATAGAAGTTCAGTTTTGGAAAGGCTGGCTGGCATCCTCAGCACAGATGGAGCACGAGCAGAATGCTGCACCCTGCGCTGTATCAGTGACTGTGTACTAAGGCTGTCCTGCAAGTTTGGTTTCAGCTTCCTTTGTTGTTTTTTCTTCATTATGCAGCTGCCTAAAAAGCTTCTTGTCTGCACCTGAAGCAGCATTCGAAAAAATCTGTTTTAATTATCAGCATGTGCATTTCTGTGACACATGTCCTGGTGGAATCTGGATACTGCTATGTTAAGTGATACCATTGTAATGAGCATAATATAGACCATAAGACCAAAAACAGAACACTGCTCCTATTCTCTCTCCCTGGGGATTAAAACCTCCCTCAGATAGCATTGCTTTGAACAGCAACTGTACAAGTTTTCTTTTGTTTGTTTGTTTCTTTCCATGCTTATTATTTCAAGAAGTGTATATAAAATATGTTTAGTTTAGGAGAAAACAAAAAGATCTTGTTCTTCCTGCCAGTGCTGTAGCTCATCCTCTGCTTCAGAAATCCATCAGATTCCTTCCCTCTCAGATCACCGGTTGCAAGGGTTCTGTAGGACAGATGTATGCCTTGTTTACATTGCACAACGGCACTGTCTTCAGGTTCTGCTCTCAGTGCGCATACACAA